>NC_090451.1:477342942-478550085 GCF_031143425.1 Pleurodeles waltl
AGCTTATGTGGCCAAAAAGTTATGAGGGCCTGGACGAGAACTGCTCCAGATTGCCCAAAAAAGGCCTGGCACCTGAGGGGAAAGGCCTGGCAGCAAAGGGGTTAAATGCCCTGCATATACTTTTACGGATGTCATGCAAATCTGGAATTCTCTGACCATCGTGAATTAACAACAGACGCCCCAATGTTAGATCTAACTCAATTTCTATCAGGGTCTTAAATATTCAAAAATACCCTTAGTACAAGAAACATCAGGCTATTTCAGAGCGTTTTAGATATAAAAGCTTTTTGAGTACTGGCTTGGTGATTTAAATACCTATGTGCATTAAAATTGAAACAATACATTTTCAGTCATTTTTTTCATATTACATTTGTGTTTCAGTTTCCTACTGCAGGCAAAAGTCCTATTGCAGAACATCAATTTTTAATACTAACGTGATATAGGCAAAATGCTCACTTTTCTCTACATAAATACACACACCAACAGATAAAACATTATCTTTTGCAAAATATATTATATTTTTTTCCGTGCCTTTTTCGAAGTTTTTTGTAACTTTTGTTCCGGAAGGATTGCTGAAATCTGAAAAATATGCAGCCATTGATGAGTTTTGTGGCTAATGTGCCAAATTCGTTAACAAAGGGGAATGCTGAAGCCACAGACTAGTGCACTACAAGACAATTTTTTCCAAGTATGTTTTATGCCTGTTGATGCAAAATATGTAATACATGAGGTACTTCACATTTTAAATTGGGGAAAATGTGAATGCAAAAGCCGGGTCAAATAATGTAAGGATTACACGAGACGATGGGAAAATATGTTCGTACATATGCCCTAGTGTGTGTGTTTTTTTTTTTTTTTTGGTTGAAGCCTGTCCACACACAATTTACCCATTACAACATACAACATTCACTAACGTTCATGAAGCCATGTGATAACTTTACACCCGGTCGGTTTACCGCCAATATTTCTTTGTGATTTTATTTCCAAACTTTCTTAAAACGTATGCAAATAAAAAAATTCTGGCTTGCGACTGCATACTGTGTACAGAAGCAGAGCGTGCATAAAACGTCGAACTGATTGGGGACTGCTAAACTAATAATGAACATAAATGCCTAAAAAAATGCAAACCACCGTTTTTCTCCAGCATGTGATTAGTTTAAAACCTTTAACTTCGCATTCTGGCTGCTCAGCAGGACACCTCGCAGAGGCAAAGTCTTCCGATCAATTCTGGGCACAGCCTCACCTGCAGCAGGGTCTAACGAGGTTAATCATTATAAATGGCTTCTGTAATGTCGTGCTTAGGTAACGGGTGGGTCAAGCGCTCTGTCTTGCCTTTAGACACTTGAGGGAATGCCTTCTTACTTCGATGACCTTACCTTGGCTTCTACACTGCAGGCAGATCCAAGAACCTGTCAGCGTGCGGGCTGCGACTTGCCACTTAGTATGATCAGCGGCATCTGCAAGCATACCTAAGCCTTTGAATACAGCATTTAACGACGATCCTAGATGATAGTCACATTTTGATACCGGATGAGTGGCAAGATATTAATTTTAAAATGTGTCTTTTAAGTTCCTAAATCTATCGTACACACCGAAATGTACCACACTCAGCTCTGTAAATGTTTGGAATGAAGCATGCCAGAGCTATACAAAACACTTAAATAATGAAAACCATAGCAACATATGTGTGTGTGTGTATAGATATAGATCCATAATCTCTTAAAAACAAAGGTTAAAGGGCCCTTATAGTTAGGATCTGATTTTACTTGCACAAAACCATAGAGGCACCCAGTGTGCAATGGGACTGCAGGGGGAGCCCGAAGGCCCCAGCAGTCCCATCTGGCTCCCCGCCTCCTGTGGGAGCTGGCATTGCTATTGCACGGAGGGAGCTGCTGAACATGCAGCTCCCTCAGTAGAAGAGCAATTGTTTCATCTTTTTCCCTGCCTGCATCTTTGCGGTCAGGGAATGACATGAAATCTCCGCTTTCAGTGGGCGAGAGCACTTTCACAGTTCCTGACAGCTGGAAACAGAGTGTTTGCCCTGTCTTGACTGGAGCTGTCAAAGCTCCCGCCAAGTCACTGCAAACAGCTATGTCCTGGGGTGGAAACCCCGGGACAGAGCAGGAGACAGCCCTGGGGGGTGCTGATACCCAGGGCCATTATTGACTCCAAGAGAGGGGCCATGTCACACACTCATACAGACACTCACACACCTACTCACAAACCCACAGCATGGGGATGGTTGTATGTGGGGTGTTGCTCGCAGGACCTGGGTGCAGGACAGCACCTGGGGCCAAGACCCCACAACACATGGCCGAAAGCAGTGTGCAGCATGGGGTTTGGCTGCATGCGGGGGATTGGCCGCAGGGCTTGGCCGGAGACTGAGTGGCAGCGGTTGGATTAATGTATGGCAAATGAAAATTACTTTATGTTAAACTATAAATTCACTAAAAAACAAATGGTCCAGGGACATTATAGTACAAATCTAAAAGGTACACTGATCCATGAAAAGGACCACAGGTCCACACAGCAGTTCTATGAATAGAAGCTTGAACTCTCACTCTACTTTTTATCACTACAAGTGTTATTGGTTCTATGACTTTTGAATCGTGTAGAGCAACGATACCCTCTGGTTTTCATTTTTCCGAAGGAGCCCTGTCCTTAATATAGGCGGGTAAGCACTACTAACTTGTGATTTTCATCACACCTATCAATGCAGCATGTCATCATTGAGTGCCACTACAAAATGGTGTGCTTACTTAATTTTGTGTGTGTATTGTATTTTAATATACACTTGTTGGTCTGTTTTTTCATTTCCACAGATGCTTAACTATTTAGGTTCACATTTGCGTAGCTCCTTATGTAAGTTATTTTGTTCTTTTTTTTTTTTTTTTTTTACAATTTCTAAACTCACTAGGGTATTCAGTGTAGCTAAGGGGACGTTTATTTTTGGTTCTGATGAAATGCCACCTGATCTATAGGGTAATCTTAGGCGTGAAACATGTTGACCTTGATTTGGGGATGAAGGAAGATTTTTTTGTTCGCCCTTCTTTTTTGTTGGTAGAGTGGAGGAACATTTATTTCCATTCCGCTCCCTATTGTTTTTAACCTTGACCGAGATCCTTCACATTTAATAAACATAGGGAGTCATTACAACCCTGGCGGACGGTGTTAAAGCGGCGGTAAGACCGCAAACAGGCCGGTGGAATGAAAAAAAGGGAATTATGACCGTGGCGGAAACCGCCAACAAAGACAGCCACTATAACACTCCGACCGCCACGGCGGTACAGACAAGCAGCGCGGCGGTCACCGCCAACAGACAGGCGGGAGACAAAGTACCGCCCACAGTATTACAACAGGCCAATCCGCCCCCTTTTCTGGGGTGGAGTCACCGTGGATAAAAACACGGCGGAAACAGCCATTTCAATGGGAAAACGCTCACCTTAACACACTCCACGAGGAAGGAGGGCACCATGGAGCCGGAACTCCAAATACTCCCTGCGTTAGTCTTCCTGCTCCTCTAGGATCATCAGCAACGCCGGCGCCGAAGACAACGGTGAGTACTGCACCTATGACACAGGGGAGGGGGGAGGCAAAAGTCAGGGACACACACACGCAACACCCCCACCCCGACCCTCGCACACTACAACACACACACCAATGCATTTCCAAACATCACAGTAACAACCCCCAACCCCCACGGAAGAATGCAAAAGATAAAAGGAAATGAGTTCAACCATTTTAATGTTACAAAATACAGTAAGCTAATATATACAGATATATATATATATATATATATACATATTCCAAAATGTATACATCACGATTAGTAGTGCAGGTATGCACCATTCAATGTCCGTGGACTACTGTGCCCTAAATGCATGGGCGAGGCCCACATCAGATACCTGACCAGAAACTGAGAGAACACTGCAGGGGCATCAGATCGAAATACAACAGGCACCTCAGGGGGAAGGGAAGGGGGGGCACCTCAGCCGGATGACAGCACCACGCCAGATCCACGACTGGGCTCCATGCCCATTGATGTATCCTGGGGAGTGCAAAGCCACAGTCTCACAAGTCTCTCCAGTGGGTGGTTTGCCCACTGTACCATCCTGGGAAGTGCAAAGCCACAGTCTCACAAGTCTCTCCAGTGGGTGGTTTGCCCACTGTACCATCCTGGTGAGTGCAAAGCCACAGTCTCACAAGTGGATAACAGTCTCCACTGGTTCTGGAGGGGGACTGGTGCCCAGAGTGCTTCATCCTGTTAACCACTGAGGTAGTGGATGCTGTTCTCCACTGGTTCTTGAGGGGGACTGGTTCCCAGAGTGCTTCATCCAGTTAAGGACTGAGGTAGTGGATGCTGTTCTCCACTGGTTCTGGAGGGGGACTGGTGCCCAGAGGGCTTCATCCAGTTAAGGACTGCGGTAGTGGATGCTGTTTTCCACTGGTTCTGGAGGGGGACTGGTGCCCAGAGTGCATCACTCTCCCCGTGACGGTCCCAGTTCCGTCACTGCCCCTGCCGCAAATGGGCTACGGGGGCTTGATTTTGCGGTGCTTGCCCTGTTCAGCGGTGCTTGCCATGGCGGTCTTTGCCCTGTTCAGCGGTCTTTGCCCTGTTCAGCGGTGCTTGACTTTGCAGTTTCTGACCTGTTCAGCGGTGCTTGCCATGGCGGTCTTTGCCCTGTTCAGCGGTGCTTGACTTTGCAGTTTCTGACCTGTTCTGCGGCGCTTGCCATGGCGGTCTTTGCCCTGTTCAGCAGTCTTTGCCCTGTTCAGCGTTGCTTGACTTTGCTGTCTCTGACCTGTTCAGCTGTGCTTGCCATGGCGGTCTTTGCCCTGTTCAGCGGTCTTTGCCCTGTTCAGCTGTGCTTGACTTTGCAGTTTCTGACCTGTTCAGCGGTGCTTGCCATGCCGGTCTTTGCCCTGTTCAGCGGTGCTTGACTTTGCAGTTCCTGACCTGTTCAGCGGTGCTTGCCATGGCGGTCTTTGCCCTGTTCAGTGGTCTTTGCCCTGTTCAGCGGTGCTTGACTTTGCAATTTCTGACCTGTTCAGCGGTGCTTGCCATGGCGGTCTTTGCCCTGTTCAGTGGTGCTTGACTTTGCTGTCTCTGACCTGTGCAGCAGTGTTTGCCATGGCGGTCCCTCATTGCCCAGCGGGGCTGTGGATGCCGGGGCCCTCCTGGGCACTGAGTCTGGCGGTGGTCTCCTTACCAGTGACGATTGGACTGCCCTCCTGGTCACTGACTCTGGCGGTGGTCTCCTGATCAGTGACGATCGGGCTGCCCTCCTGGGTGGGCCTGGCGGTGGTGTCCTGGGCAGCGGGGATGATGGCGGCCTTCTCCGCCGTGCTGCTCTTCCCAGACTTTGGCGCTTTCTTCTGCCCCTTCCCCACCTTGGGAGGAGTCACAACTGACTCGACACTGCCCCCGGGATCCTTGTGAGCGGCTTTGCCGGCAGGAGTCTTCCCCCTCTCCCGTCGGGCACTGTCCAACTTCTGGTGCTTCACAGGGGGGGGACTGGCTGTGCTTTGGCTCCGTGTCACACTGGCTGCCCGGGTGCCCGGTGCACTCCACATACCTCTAACGGGCACCACTGGTACCGGAGATTTTTTGGCTAAGGTGCTAGTACGGGACCTATGAATTGGAGGGGGGGGGGTGGTGGGAAAGAGGTCAACGTTGCTCAGGAAAAGTTTCTGACGAACACTGGGACGGGTAGCTGAATGGGGGTCTGGGAGTGGAGGAAGAGGAGGTGGTTGTAGGAGGTGTAACTTTTGATGATTTGGGTGCAGGTGCATGTTCTGGAGGCTGTCGTGAGGTGGATGGATGTTGGGTGTGTGTATGCCCGCGTTTGTGTACTTTGGGAGGGGGCATCACTGACACACTGGGAGAGGACACAGGGGACGTGTAAATGGTAGTGGGGGTGGTGAGTGCAGGTGAGCGGGGTGTGGTGGTGGGTGTGCTGGTGCGAGTCCTAGTGGCTGTAGTGGTAATGCATGCAGGTGAGAGTGTAGACGACACTGGGAGGGAGGAGGGAGACGACGAGGAGGGGGACACAGTGGAGGAAGTGGATGTTGCTGTGTCTGTATGTGGGTGATGCTTGTGGGATGTGTGGTGCCTATGTTTGCCTGAGCTGCCCTTTTGTGTTGAGGTGTGTGCAGGCTGGTCTTATGGTGTGCTTGGGATAGGCAGAGGTACAGGGGATTGGGTCTGGGTGGAGGAAGTTGGAGGGGGGAGGCTAGACACAGGGACAATGGCTGCCATCAGTGCTGAGGCCAGAGATTGCAGGGTTCGATGATGGGCAGCCTGACCAGAATGAATGCCCTCCAGGAATGCATTAGTGTGTTGCAACTCCCTTTCTACATCCTGGATGGCATTCACAATGGTAGACTGCCCAACAGTGAGTGACCTGAGGAGGTCAATGGCCTCCTCACTGAGGGCAGCAGAGGTGACAGGAGCAGGGGCTGAGGTGCCTGGGGCGAAGGTGATGTCCACCCTCCAGGGTGAGCGGGCACGGGGAGAAGGCTGAGGGGCTGCTGGGAGGGCGGTGCTTGTAGGGGGGGTGGCGCTGTACCTGTAGAAGTGGGGGGCACAGATTTTGCCGCCACCACAAGGGAGCTCCCATCGGAGGACGAGTCTGTGTTGCTGGTTGCTGATCCGGTGACCGCCGTGAAGCTCCCCTCGCCCTCTGTCCCACTGGTGTATTCTGAGTCCGTGGTGTGGCCCTCCATGGCCATGTGGGATGCACCACCCTCGTGCTCCGGTGCCACTTTACCTCCGCCTGATGATGCTGATGCACAAAACAGGGCGAGCACAAAAAGGGGTGGGGAACGACAGAAGAAAGACAGGTTGAGTGCATGGCTTACCGCTACCGTTGGCAGACAATACAGACACAGCAGCCCCCTGCACTACGCTGCGCTGTTGGGCTCTACAGATGCAGTTCCTGGGATATGGCCTATATAGCTGTGGTCGACATCTGCACACATAGATGACACAGGGGCATGTATACCTGTACTTGGCACCCTACAGAGGTGAGGTGGAGTGGCACATGGCCTGCATTATGGAGGGGCCTAACCTACGGAACTCGCCCTGACCTAGGGAAACCCACAGCCCTCCTCCCCCACCCAGACACCTTCACTGCGCGCAAAGTATGCTGAATGAGAGTGTACTCACCCCCTTGTGTCTGCAGTGATGCCCTCAAGCACCCAGCCCACTCAGGGTAGGCCACTGCCAGGATCTGGAACATCAGGGGGGTCATGGTGTGACGGGCACCCCTCCCACGTTGGGAGGCCATCCCCAGCTGAGCCTCCGCCGCTTTCTTGCTCCAGCGGCGAATGTCCTCCCATCTTTTACAGCAGTGGGTGCTCTGTCTCTGGTGGACCCCCAGGGTCCGGACGTCCTTGGCGATGGCACGCCAAATATCCTTCTTCTGGTGGGCGCTGACCTACATGACATGTACAGGGGAAGAAGAGAAGTCATTACCAACTGCACCGTCGAAGTGAGTGGCCCACATCCCTACCCTTGCCATGTGGCACATGCATTCACAGTCCTTCATGCTCGCAGAACTCTGCCCCCTTCCTTCTTACATCCAGCCCTCTCCACCCAGGCATAGCCCATACAACTTGCACCCTATGTACTCACCTGTTGGTCTGGAGGACCGTAGAGTAGCGTGTACTGGGGGAGGACCCCGTCCACGAGCTTCTCCAACTCCTGTGCAGTGAAGGCAAGGGCCCTTTCCCCAGACGCACGTGCCATTGTCTCTTCCAGACCGAGGTCACAGCAGCACTTGCAGTATAGGTCCTCTCCTGTCGAAGATCAGGTATCGAGTGATTCAACAGATAGAAAATGGCGGTCACGTCCGCGGCGGTGACGTCCGCGGCGGTGCGTATCATCACCACCGGCGCACTTCGTCATTGGCTCCTGGGACCCATAGGGTCCAATGTTAACCAATGCAGCATTGCGCAGCGGTCTTCGACCGCCTACCGCGACGGTGTACAACGCCAGAGCAGTTACCTCGCATTCCATTGTCCCACTTTAGAGGTCAGGCAGCCGCCATTTCAGGGGCCCACATGGCTTCATTTTCAACTGCGTCACACATACCTAGGCCTGGACTCAACACACATGCAGACAACTTTTGGGATTTTGTTTCGTGTTCTGTGAAGCTGTGGGTACATACCTCTGAGTTGCTTGACTCTGTGCTCGCTGTTGTCCTTCCTAGGCACCGTCAGCTGGGACATGTGAGGAGATGGCGGAATCCTCCGGTGTACCGACCGCTGGTGGACCTGTTGACAATGGAGGAGCGACATTTAATCATCACCTACAGGTTTGACCGTGCCACAATCCAGGAACTGTGTACCCAGTTGGAGCCAGACCTGATGTCACCAATCCGCCATCCCACAGGAATCCCCCCTCAAGTGCAGGTGCTATCACTGCTCTATTTCCTAGCAAGTGGGTCATTTCAAACAACAGTGGCCATGGCATCAGGGATGTCCCAGCCTATGTTTTCCAACGTGTTGTCCAGAGTGTTGTCTGCCCTGCTGAAACACATGAGGAGCTACATCGTTTTCCCTCAGGTGGAGGATTTGGCTACTGTTAAAGGTGACTTCTATGCCCTTGGACATATCCCTAACATCATAGGTGCCATTGATGGGACCCATGTAGCTCTGGTCCCCCCCACAGGAGTGAACAGGTGTACAGGAACCGGAAGAGTTATCATTCGATGAATGTACAGATGGTATGTTTGGCAGACCAGTACATCTCCCAGGTAAATGCTATTTTCCCTGGCTCAGTGCATGACGCCTACATCCTGCGGAATAGCAGCATCCCTTATGTGATGGGTCAACTCCAGAGGCACCGGGTGTGGCTATTAGCGGACTCTGGTTACCCCAACCTGTCATGGCTATTGACCCCAGTGAGGAATCCCAGGACCAGGGCAGAGGAATGCTATAATGAGGCCCATGGGCGGACTAGGAGGGTGATCGAACGCACCTTCGGCCTCCTGAAGGCCAGGTTCAGTTGCCTCCATATGACAGGTGGTTCCCTATTCTACTCACCAAGGAAGGTGTGCCAGATCATCATCGCCTGCTCTATGCTTCACAGTCTTGCTTTGCGACGCCAGGTGCCTTTTCTGCAGGAGGATGGTCCAGATGACTGTGTTGTGGCAGCTGTGGAGCCTGTGTACAGTGATGAGGAGGAAGCAGAGGAAGAAGACATTGACAACAGGGACTCAGTCATACAGCAATATTTCCAGTGACACACAGGTGAGAACACTTTCTTGACTACTACATTTACTTTCACACTTCTACCTTTATCCTGTCTGTCAATTTCAATCAGTATTTGGTAACTGAGTTGTACATTTCCATTATGGTTTCACAGGTGTGGTTACCAACGTGTGTCATCTGCTTGCATCCTTCATGGACTTGTGATGTGTGACATAGGTATGTTGACATTACAGTTTTCGAACGGATTTTGTCATTGTCACAGCTAATACACATTTTCAAAATCACAGACTGACTCCAGATATTTTTGTGCTTCAAGGGTGTTTATTGAGGTGCTAATTATTGGAGGGGGTGGTCAAATGGTGATGGGTGATGGTGGAGGAATGTCCATGGCAGAGTCCAGTCTATTAGTCTCACAGGTGCATTGCCCATATGGGCATAGGAAGTGGAGCTGGGGCAGTTCCAACATGGACAGGGTTACAAAGTGGGACAGTGGGATGACAATCAGGGTGGTCTCATTTCTTGGCGGGGGTCTTGCCATCGTGCTCTGTCCTGTTCCTGGATCTCAGGGATCGCTTGCGGGGTGGTTCTCTGTCTGCAGGGGGTGGGGTGCTGGTGTGTTGGTCCTGTGGCGGGGCGTCCTGTTCATTAGCGCCGGCGGAGGTGGTGGGCAGTTCTTCATCCATGCTAGTGTCAGGGGCCCCTTGGAGTGCCACGGTGTCCCTCACGGTGTTCTGTATGTCCTTCAGCACCCCTACGATGGTGCCCAGGGCGGAGCTGATGGCTCAGAGTTCCTCCCTGAACCCCAAATAGTGTTCCTCCTGTAGGCGCTGGGTCTCCTGAAACTTGGCCAGGACCGTAGCCATCGTCTCCTGGGAGTGGTGGTATGCTCCCATGATGGAGGAGAGGGCCTTGTGGAGAGTGGGTTCCCTTGGCCTGTCCGCCCCCTGTCAAACAGCAGCCCTCCCAGTTCCCCTGTGTTCCTGTGCCTCCGTCCCCTGGACCGTGTGCCCACTACCACTGCCCCCAGGTCCCTGTTGTTGGGGTGGTGGGTTATCCTGGGTTCCCTGTAGTGGTGGACACACAGCTGATTGACGTGTCCTGGGGACGGAGGTATTGGCCTGCTGGGTGGGTGCTGTACTGGTGTTTCCAGAGGGCGGAAGGTCAGTGTTGGGCTGTGCCTGTGCGAGGGGAACTGACTGTCCCGAGGCCCACGATGGTCCGGGATGGTCATCTGGATCCAGTTGGACAGAGCTGCTGTCATCACTGTGGGCCTCTTCTGTGGGTGGGGTAGAGATGTCTGGACTCTCCGGTCTGGTGACGTTAGGTAGTGGTCCTGCAGGGGTGTAAAAGCATGATTATTGCATCTGTGTGTGTCATGGTGTGCAATGGGTGGGTGAGCGTGTACCCCAGTGATAGCATTCCTGTGTGGGGGCTTGTGTGATGATGGTTGGGGGGGGGTGTTATGGGTATGTGCAGTGGGCATGCTTTAGTGAGGGGTGACCATGCTTTGTTGTGTAATGCAGGGCTTGGTGTTGGGATGGGTGGTTTGTGTTATTAGTACATTAGTGAGGAGTTGGAGCGATAGGGGAGGGGGTGAGGGTGGGGGTGTGTGATAGCATGCAGGTAGGGTGGGGGATATGATAGTTAAGATTTGACTTACCAGTGTCCATTCCTCCACCGACTCCTCAGAGGCCCTCAGGATGCATAATGGTCAAGACCTGCTCCTCCCATGTTGTTAGTTTTGGGGGAGGAGGTGGGGGTCCACCGCCAGTCCGCTGTACCGCGATGTTGTGCCTGGAGACCACGGAATGCACCTTCCCCCGTAGGTCATTCCACCTCTTCCTGATGTCCTCCCGATTTCTTGGGTGCTGTCCCACTGTGTTGACCCTGTCCACTATTCTGCGCCATAGCTCCATCTTCCTTGCAATGGAGGTGTGCTGCACCTGGGATCCAAATAGCTGTGGCTCTACCCGTACGATTTCCTCCACCATGACCCTATGCTCCTCCTCCGAAAACCTGTGGTGTCTTTGCCGTGCCATGGGGTGGTGTGGGTGATGTGTGGGTTGGTGTATGTGGTGATGAGTGTGGTGATGTGTAGTGGTTTGGGGTGTTTTGTGCATTGATGTTGTGTGGGTGATGGTGTTGTGTGCCTCTGAGTGGTGGGGTTGTCTATGCTGTGCTCTCTCTCTCGCCTTTGTCTATAATTTTTGGTCGTAGGGGTTTGTGGGTGATGTGGGTGTGTGTTTTATATTGTGTTGGGTGTGTGGAAGTGGTGTTCGTATGTGTATCAGGTGTGTGTATTTTGAATTGTCCAATGTGGCGGTGTTTTGGAGATGTGTGTGTATTTTGAGTGCGGCGGTGTGTACCGCCAATGGAATACCGCGGTTGAAAGACCATCGCGTGGATTCATGGGTCGTAATAGCATGGGCGTGTTTCTGTTGGCGTGACAGTGGAGGTTTTGTTTTCGCCAGTTTATCACTGACCTTTGGTGTGGCGGACTTGTGTGGGTGTCTGAATTTCGGTGGATTCTGTGATGTTGGTCATAATAGCTGTGGCGGAATTCCGCGGCCGTGGCGGTGTATTGGCGGCCTTCTGCACGGCAGTAAGAGGCTTTTACCGCCAATGTTGTAATGACCCCCATACTGTTTTGAGGCTCTACAGCCAATTTTAGCTTCTTTCTCTCCAGCTCCTTTCTAACTGTAGGTTTAAATGTACTGCTACTCCCAACAATGTCATTAATTTCAAAAACAGATCTCTGGCAAAGAGCCCCATGGTGGGGCCCGTCAGACATTGGGGATATGTCCCAGGGCATAAAAGTCAGCTTTCACTGTGGCCAAATCCTTCACCTGGGGGAACACAATGTAGCTGCGCATGTGTTTCAGCAGGGCAGCCAACACTCTGGTCAACACATTGGAGAACATTGGCTGAGACATCCCTGATGCCATGGCCACTGTTGTTTGGAAGGAACCACTTGCCAGGAAATGGAGCACTGACAGGACCTGCACTAGAGGGGGGATACCCTCTAGTGCAGGTCCTTGTGCATCTCATATTCATCCTCAGCGGTTGAAGCCTATGGAGGAAAACGGTGAGCAGAGGGTCATTATCACACATCTATTACAATAATGATGCATTTCTACATTTACAGAACCAGTATGTGAATCCGAGAGTCAGTTGCTGTGCCAATGTCTGCTGTGAGGCAGTTAGGTGCCATGGCCTGTGCCCTCCTGAAATGGCGGCTGCCTGACCTGTGAGGAGGGACAAGTGGAAATTAGGTAATTCCGCTGGCGTTGTGCGCTCTTGCAGTATGCGGTCTATGACGCCGCACAACTTCTCATTGGTTATTATTGGGCCCTATGGGTTCCAGGAGCCAATGGCGATGTGTTCCAGGCAGTGACAGTATGCACCACCGCGGACGTGACCTCCATTTTCTATCTGTTCACTCACTTGCTACCTGACCTTCAACAGGAAAGGACCTACACTGCAAGTGCTGCTGTGACCTGTGTCTGGAAGCGACATTGGCTCATGTGTCTGTGAAAAGGGATCCTGCCTTCACTGCGGAGGAGTTGGAGAGACTGGTGGATGGGGTCCTACCCCAGTACACTTTACTCTACGGTCCTCCAGACAAACAGGTGAGTACACTGTGAGCATGATGCGTGGGCCATGAATGTATGGAGTGCTGTGTGTGTAAGCCACATGTAGGGGGGGGCTGAGGCATCCTGGCCAGAGTGCTGCATGTATGGTGGTCAATGTATGTGTGTCAGGGGATGGAAGGGATATGGTGGGACATGATTGTGATGGTCCGGACGGTTAACTAATTCCCTTTTCTGCTGTCTTTTTCCTGCAGGTCAGCGCCCATCCGAAAAAAGGTATTTGGCGTGCCATCGTCAAGGAGGTGCGGACCTTGGAGGTCTTTGACAAGCGGAGCACCCACTGCCGCAAACGGTGGGAGGACCTGCGCCGCTTGGCAAGGAAGACGGCGGAGGCCCAGCTAGGGCTGGCCTCCCAACGAGGAAGGGGTGCCCATCATACCCTGACCCCCTGATGTTCCGCATCCTGGTGGTGGCCTATCTGGAGTTGGATGGGCACTTGAGGGCATCACAGCAGCCACAAGGGGGTGAGTACAAATTCAGATTCATTACTTTGCGCGTGTTAAGGTTTTACCTGGGCGGGGATGTTGACTGTGGGTGCGCCTAGGCCAGTGCTAACATGGCAGGGTAGGTCCCTTGTTGGGCAGGCTCTGAAGCACTCCAACCCCAATAGTGTTAGTGGGCATCTACTACTATTCAGGGCCCTGTTTGTTTCAGATGTGCAGCTGATGGCGTTAGGCATTGTACCCGATGGGCTGGTGACTAGCATTGTAACTGGTAGTGCATGGAATAGTGCATAGGGCTGTTCACTGTGAGTTGTGTACGCCAACTGTAGTGTTGTCCATATACGTA
This sequence comes from Pleurodeles waltl, assembly GCF_031143425.1. Taxonomy (NCBI): domain Eukaryota; kingdom Metazoa; phylum Chordata; class Amphibia; order Caudata; family Salamandridae; genus Pleurodeles; species Pleurodeles waltl. The sequence goes on from NC_090451.1 coordinate 477,356,598, forward strand.
TATTGTCAAGTCCTCCTCCAAGCAATCAGGTACAAAGTAGACCGTGGAAGGTTAGCATGACTTCAATTTATTCTTGAGATGGAATATCCATATACTGGTAAAACAGAAAACGTCCAACACGTGTTTCGTCTTAGGAGAAAATGATCTCCGTGACTTCCTCAGGGCTCAATACAATGTTTAAAACAGAAAAAGACAAATCAAAAAGCTATAGTAGCTCACAAGAAATCCCAAGTGTTAATTATCCGATGTGTAGTGTTGTATTTATTAGTCCGTGTAAGCTCCCCTATTTTAGTGAGGCCCATCTGCCCGCCAAGGGGGTCGGGATATGACCATATCCCACCACAAATAAATGGGGACAAAGTTGTTCTGTCTACCGGATGGGACAATTTCCCCCGATCCAATTCTGGCTGGGCGAGGAGGGCAGAAAGTGGGGTGGTGGCTACCAACCAGTATGGGCATGGTTATGGCCCCACCGCAACTGGGTAACGGTCTTTCAGCTCACCCCCTGCACACTAAAACATCTTATCCCAACAGCAAGCAAGAGGACATTTGATTATTTTGGGTTTTGGTTTTACGTTTGGGCCATGAGAACTTGGTTAACTCTCAAGTTCGTTTCACTTGGAATGGTGAGGGCTGCACTTTTTGGAGTAATTGAGGCTGCCATGTAAAAAATCTACGAGACCAAGACACATCCGAAAACGAAACATCTGGATGAGTCCAGGGTGGTGTGCTTCCATGCACCCACACCATTTTCTTACCCACAATGCCTGCAAACCTCCAACTTTGCTTGAAATCACACATTTCCCAAATTTTTGTGATGGAATCCACAAAATTCCTACTACCTAGCATTGTCGCATCTATACCGCTAGAAATTCTGCCTCACTTGTCAGCCTACAAATGTTTTTTTCCCAACTGCCTTTTTGGGCCCGCTTTTGTTCTTCTTTCAACATGTCTTTGACTTTTCCCTGTCAGAGGCACCTTGCCCACCTACACAAGTGAAGTATCATTTTTATCAGGAGACTGAGGAGAAGATTGGAAATTTGTGCAGGTGTGGTGAGCCTACACAGAAATGTTTTTTTTTTTTTTTTTTTTTTTTAGCTAAATTTGAGGTTTGCTGAGGAGTTTAGTAAGAAAACATTGGGGAATCACACCTCCCTGAACTCCCTTCTTTGTCTGGTTTTCAGAAATGTCTGGGTTTGGAAGGTTTCCCTAGATGGCTGCTGAGCCCAGGACCAAAAACGCAGGTGAGCCCCCTCTCAAAATCTGGTAGTTTCGCATTTTTATAATTTTGATGTGTCCACAGACATTTCCAGTCAAGGGCACTAGGCCTACCCCAACAAGTGAGGTACCATTTTTATTGGAAGACTGGGTGGCAGGACATTTGAGGCTCCTTTCAGATTCCAGAACTTTCTAGCACCAAAATGTGAGGAATTTTTCAACTATTGAGGTTTGCAAAGGATTCTGGGTAACAGAACCTGGTGACAGCGCCACAGGTTACCCCATCCTAGGTTCCGTTAGGTGTCTAGTTTTACAAAATGCACAGGTTTGGTAGGGTTTCCTAGATGCCGGCTGAGCTAGAGACCAAAATCCCCAGCTAGGCACTTACCAAAAAACATGTCAGTTGTTCATGTAAAAATGTAATGTGTCCATGTTGCGTTTTTGGACGTTTCCTAGGCCTTCCAACACAATTAAGATACCATTTTTGTTGGGAAACTTGAGGAAATGCTGGGTGGAAGGAAATTTGTGACTCCTCTAAGATACTAGAACTTTCTATCACTGAAATGTGCGGAAAAAGTTTTTTTCCCCCCCAAATGTTGAGGTTTGCAAAGGATTCTGGGTAATGAAACCTGGTGAGAGCCCTACAAGTCACCCCATTATGAATCCCCCTAGGTGTTTCCTTTAAAAAAATATATGGGTTTGCTAGGGTTCTCTATGTGCTGGCTGAGTTAGAGCCCAAAAGCCACAGCTAGGCACTTTGCAAAAAACACATCAGATTTCAATGGGAAAATGTGATGTGTCTTTGTTAAATTTCCTGTTTCGGGAATTAGGCCTAATCACACAAGTGAGGTACCATTTGTATCAGGAGACTTGGGGGAACACAGAATAGAAGAAGATGTGTTATTGCCCCTGTTCTTTCTCCACATTTGTTCCTTCCAAATATAAGACAGTGTGTAAAAAATGCATCTATTTGAAAAATGCCCTGTAATTCACATGCTCGTATGGGGACACCAGAATTCAGAGATGTGCAAATAACCACTGCTTCTCAACACCTTATCTTGTGCCTATTTTGGAGATATAAAGGTTTCCTTGATTTTACTTTTTTATTTCAGCTGTTATTTTCTGTAGGAAAAACTTGAAGAATCTACACCAATGACCCCTTGCTAAATTCAGAATTTGTCTCCTTTTTAGAAATGTTTAGCTGTCTAGGATCCAGCATTGGTTTCATACCCATTTCTGGCACCAACTGGAAGGAGGCACAAAAAATAGTTAAAAGGAGGGAATGTCCCAGTAAAATGCCAAACTTGTGTTGAAAAATGTGTTTTTCTGATTCAAGTCTGCTTGATCCTGTTAGCTGGGAAATGGTGATTTTAGCACCACAAACCCATTGTTGATTCAATTTTCAGTGAAAAAACACAAGCTTTCTTCCACAGCCCTTTTTCCCCATTTTTTTAAACAAAAGTTTAACTGTATTTTGGCTAATTTTTTGCTCTCCCCCAGGAGAACTCACAAACTCTGGGTACCTCTAGAATCCCTAGGACAGTGGTTCCCAATCTTTGAACTTCTGTGGACCCCCACTTTATCATTACTGGTATCCGGGTACCCGCACAGAATCATTATTAGAATCTGGGGACCTAATCTGATAATATTATTTATTTTTCTAAGCAGTTTTGGACCCCCTGAGTAGGCTTCGCGGACCCACAGGGGTCCCCGGACCACAGGTTGGGAACCACGGCCCTAAGATTTTGGAAAAAAGGACGCAAATGTGGCATAGGTAGCTGTAGAAGGTTGGCCTGGCTTGTAGTGGGTACCAAAGGTACTTACACCTTGTGCCAGGTCCAGTTATCCCTTATTAGTAGATTGAGGTGTTTCTAGCAGCTTAGGCTGACAGAAGGTAGCTATGGCAAAGCAGCTTAGGCTGAACTAGGAGACATGCAAAGCTCCTAATATACCACTTATATCATATGCACAATATCATAAGAAAACACAATACAAAGAGTTACTAAAAATAAAGGTACTTTATTTTTATGACAGTATGCCACAAGTATCTCAGTGAGTACCCTCAGTAAGAAGGTAAGTAATATACACAAGTTATATGTACACAAACCAAAATTAGGTAAGTAACAGTTAGAAAAGTAATGCAAACAGTGTAGAATTACAATAGGTTGCAATAGGCAAGCATAGGTATAGGGGCAACACAAACCATATACTCCCAAAGTGGAATGCGAATCAAGATTGGACCCCAGACCTATGGGAGCTTGTAGAGGGTCACTGGGACTGTAAGAAACCAGTCAGGGTGTCCAAGATACCCCACCCCAAGACCCTGAAGAGTAGGAGTAAAGTGCACCTACTACCCCCATAGAGCACAATAGTCGTGATAGGGGGATTCTGCAAGAACAACAAACACCAGCAGTGCACTGACAATGGATTTCCGGGCCTGCAAGGCAAGGGGACCAAGTCCAATAGTCGCAACAGTGTCCGGGGGGGGCAGGACCCCAGGAAACCCCAGATGAAAGTGCAAGGAAGCTGCCTCTGGTTGGAAGAAGATTGGAGTTCTGCAAGAAAGAAGAGGACTAGGAACTTCTCCTTTGGAAGGCAGATGTCCCAAGTCACGATGAAGCTTGCAGAGGTGTTTCCACGCAGAAATACCGCAAACCAGCCTTGCTAGCGGCAAGGGTTGCAGTAGATGTTTTTGGGTGCTGCTGAGGACCAGGATGTTGCCTTTTGGAGGAGGAGACAGAGAGGGTGCTCAGCAACTCAGAGAGTCCTCACAGAAGCAGGCAGCACCCGCAGAAGTACCCCAACAGGCACTTAGAAGAATAGTGAACTGGAGTACACATGAAGTTACAAAAGGGAGTCTCACGATGGCAGAGGCCAACTCACAGGGTTGTGCACTGCAGGATGGAGTGCTGGGGGCCCAGGCTAGGCTGTGCAAGAAGGAAATCCTGTAAGAGTGCACAGGAGACGGAGCAGCTGCAAATCACACGGTACACAGCTTTGCAGTCTAGCGTGGGGAGGCAAAGACTTACCTCTACCAAACTTGGACTGAAGAGTCACTGGACTGTGGGAGTCACTTGGACAGAGTTGCTGTGTTCCAGGGACCACGCTCGTCCGGATGAGAGGGGACCCAGAGGACCAGTGATGCAGTCTTTTGGTGCCTGCGTTAGCAGGGGGAAGATTCCGTCGACCCACAGGAGATTTCTTCGGAGCTTCTGGTGCAGGGTGAAGGCAGGCTACCCCAGAGCATGCACCACCTGGAAACAGTTGAGAAAGCCGGCAGGATTAGGCACTACAATGTTGCTGGTAGTCGTCTTGCTACTTTGTTGCGGTTTTGCAGGCGTCCTGGAGCAGTCAGCGGTCGATCCTTGGTAGAAGGCAAAGAGGGAGATGCAGAGGAACTCTGGTGAGCTCTTGCATTCGTTATCTGAAGAATACCCCAAAGCAGAGACCCTAAATAGCCAGAAAAGGAGGTTTGGCTACCAAGTTAGGAGGATTGGCTACCAAGAGATGTAAGAGTCTATCAGAAGGAGTCTCTGACGTCACCTGCTGGCACTGGCCACTCAGAGCAGTCCAGTGTGCCCGCAACACCTCTGTTTCCAAGATGGCAGAGGTCTGGGACACACTGGAGGAGCTCTGGGCACCTCCCCTGGGAGGTACTGGTCAGGGGAGTGGTTACTCCCCTTTCCTTTGTCCAGTTTCTCGCCAGAGCAAGGCTGGAGGATCCCTGAACCGGTGTAGACTGGCTTATGCAAAGATGGGCACCATCTGTGCCCATCAAAGCATTTCCAGAGGCTGAGGGAAGCTACTCCTCCCCAGCCCTTCACACCTATTTCCAAAGGGAGAGGGTGTAACACTCTCTCTCAGAGGAAATCCTTTGTTCTGCCTTCCTGGGCCAGGGCTGCCTGGACCCCAGGAGGGCAGAAACCTGTCTGAGAGGTTGGCAGCAGCAGCAGCTGCAGTGGAGACCCCAGAAAGGCAGTTTGGCAGTACCCGGGGTCTGTGCTAGAGACACGGGGGATCATGGAATTGTCCCCCCAATACTAGAATGGTATTGAGGTGATAATTCCATGATCTTAGACATGTTACATGGCCATGTTCGGAGTTACCATTGTGACGCTATACATAGGTAGTGACCTATGTATAGTGCACACGTGTAATGGTGTCCCCGCACTCACAAAGTCCGGGGAATTTGCCCTGAACGATGTGGGGGCACCTTGGCTAGGGCCAGGGTGCCCACACACTAAGTAACTTTGCCCCCAACCTTCACCAGGTGAAGGTTAGACATATAGGGGACTTATAAGTTACTTAAGTGCAGTGGTAAATGGCTGTGAAATAACGTGGATGTTATTTCACGCAGGCTGCAGTGGCAGGCCTGTGTAAGAATAGTCAGAGCTCCCCGTGGTTGGCAAAATAAATGCTGCAGCCCATAGGGATCTCCTGGAACCCCAATACCCTGGGTACCCCAGTACCATATACAAGGGAATTATATGGGTGTACCAGTATGCCAATGTGAATTGGTAAATTTAGTCACTAGCCTGTAGTGAAAAATTTGGAAAGCAGAGAGAGCATAAACACTGAGGTTCTGGTTAGCAGAGCCTCAGTGATACAGTTAGGCACCACAAAGGGAACCCATATGGGGCACATACTATGAGCACTGGGGCCCTGCCTGGCAGGGTCCTAGTGACACAAGGACTAAAACAACATACTTACAGTGAAATATGGGGGTAACTTGCCAGGCAAGATGATACTTTCCCACAGTAGCTTATGTGGACATAAAGTTATGAGGGCCTAAGTGTGAACTGCCCCAAAAAGCCCAAAAAAGGCGCAGCACCTGAGGGGAAAAGGCCTGGTGGTAGAGGGGTTAAATGGGCTACCTAATGGGGGTGGAGATGTTACTTTTGTGGTTGAGGCACACAATGTGTACAAAACCAAAACATTTTGTTCATGGATCAATTTTCCTGCAGTAAATGCTATTACAAATACATTTCATACATACATGATGGCGAACCCACCAGCACAATACAGAACATACAATTATTTAGAAATTCCATTATCAAACCAAGAACATCAAAGTTTGTCTCAAGGCACCCTTTCACAAGGAAATCCACACATTAGGATAGGTCCCCTCAGTAATGAAGGCCTACATGGCCAGTCCTAGATGCCTATACTCCATATCCAAATATTCAAAATTGACAGGCAGCAGATCTTGCACTTAAGTTACTGTGGTGGTCCATCCGCTGCTCAACATAGAATGCCAAGCAGATACTGTGACACTGGATTCCTATAGTTCCTGTGTCTAGAAAAAGTGATTGTTAGACCTGACGGCCTTAGGGTTGTCATCCCCAGCTTTTTGCCTGCCTCAATCCATTTTTCTGACCATTTTTGCTTGTTTTAGGACTCTGTACACTTTACCACTGTTGTTCAGTGCTAAAGTGCATATGCTCTCTCCCCTATGCATAGCAACATTGGTTCCCACCCAATTGGCGTATTTAATTTACCTGAAAGTCCTTAGTAAAGTGCACTACATGTGCAGAGGGCCTGCAAATTAAATGCTACTAGTGGGCCTGCAGCACTGCTTGTGCCACCCACATAAGTAGCCCCCTAACCATGTCTCAGGCCTGCTGTTGCAAGGCCTGTGCGGGCAGTTTCACTGCCACTTCGACGTGGTATTTAAAACTACTTGCCAAGCCTTAAACTTGCCTTTTTCTAAAAATGTCACAGCCAAGGTAGTCCCTAGGTAACCCATAGGGCAGGGTGCGATGTACGTAAAATGCCGGACGTGTACGTATGTGTTTTAATGTCCTGGTGGTGAAAAACTCAGACATTTGTTTTTCACTACTGTGGGGCCTGCTCCTCTCATAGACTAGCATTAGAACACTGCCCTCACATACTTGTGAGTGGTAAATTCTGATTTGGAAGGGGTGGTGTAGGAAAGTGGCCTCTTTCTTTCTCTATCCCCATTTTCTGCCGGTTGTCAGTGTGTTTGACTGTGTTCACTGGGATCTTGCTAACCAGGACCCCACTGATTATGCTCTCCTCCTTATAACTTGGCAACTGTACCTTATTCTTACCACAATTGGCATACTGATTCCCCCCATGTAAGTCCCTAGTATATGGTACCTAGGTACTGAGGGCATTGGGGTACCAGGGGATCCCTATGGGCTGCAGCAGTTATTTTGCCACCCATATGGTACCCATGCAAAGGGCTCTGCAAGCCTGCCATTGCACCCGTTTCCGCTAAAGGTTACTGCACTGGGTCAGTCTAAGTCACCAGGCAGGCCCTCTCAGCCCAGAGGGCACGGTGCAGGTATCTGAATGTGAGGCACTCCTGCACTAGCAGAGGTGCCCCCACAAACTCCAGGCCCATTTTCCTGGACTTTGTGAGTGTGGGACACCATTGTACATATGTACTGGACATAGGTCACTACCCGTGTCCAGCTACATAATGGTAACTCTGAACCTGGGCATGTTTGGTATCAGACATGTCAGAATACTACCCCATTACTGTTGCAAGTGTTGGAAGTATGATTCCACGCACTGGGGGTTCCTTAGAGGACCTCCAGCATTGCTACCATCAATCTTGCAGGGTTTTCCAGGCAGCCTAAGCTGCTGCCACCACTCAGACAGGCTTCTGCCCTCCTGTTGCTTGATCTGCTCAAGCCCAGGAAGGCAGCACAAAGGATTTCCTTTCAGAGAGGTAGGTAACACCCTCTCCCTTTGGAAATAGGTGTGACTGGCTTGAGAGGGGTAGCCTCCCCAAGCCACTGGTATGCTTTGAAGGGCACATTTGGTGCCCTCCATGCATAAACCAGTCCACACAGGTTCAGAGACCCCCAGTCCCTACTCTGGTGCGCAACTGGACAATGGGAATGGGAGTGACCACTCATCTGTCCATCACCACCCTAAGGATGGTGGTCTAAGCTCTTCCAAAGGGTCCGTGGGTTCTGCCATCTTGTTTCCAAGGTTGGCAGGTAACTCTTTATTAAGGATTATTCAACATCAATCACGAATACGGTATAATGTAGTGAATGCTCCTATGGTTGAACATTACAATCTTATGAAACATGCCACCAACGATGTGCACTGGTTTGTACTTGATGTTATAAAACCCTCGAAAAGACATGTAAATGTGGACCACCTGTTGACCATTAGAGAAAACCGATGGATTTGGCTTGCAGATACAGTTAAAAAGGGTCTGAATCAACAGGTGGAATGGTAAATGTTGGAAGGTGGGTCAATATTTGTGTGGCCTGCACAAGTAACGAGTCCGCACACGACCGCCACTGGGAACCAAACACCCCATTGTAGCGCTTGACTCTCATAGGGTAGCGTTGCAGAGCAGTCTAAGGCTTACTCAAGGGAGGTGGTGTGGGCTAGTAATCCCCATTCACAAGCACGCAAGCATGACTCTTAATAAATGAATGTCCAGTCGGTGCTTTTTCTTTTGATAAAGTAAAAGTACATTCATTATTCACACACACTACTCACTACTATGCAACAATCTACAAATATATACAAAGTGATAGAATCACTCTGGGCAAACAGTATGTAATCTCTCAGGTCTCCTCAAGGGAGAATATAATCCATCAATCCACATGGCAAAACAATCCCAGTGCCCCCCTTGCGACATTTGAACAGTATTCAACAGTACAGTGCAATGATGACACCTACATTTGTGATTAAATGCTTTCATCTTGCCAAGAGATGACTGTCAGTATCATTATTCAAATTAGCACAATCAGGGAACATAAGAAACCAAATTCTAGCATTATAACCATCAGGATTACTTTTAGATTACTTTTAGATTATTCCTACTTAACCATGAAATAACAGTAGAATACATGGAGCCATACCAACCTACACCTACGATAGGCACCCTTGCACAACCAGGAACAAAAGTTCACTGAAGCTTGTGCTTCAAATATCCATTTGAACCCTTGAGGGGTTACCTCTCAGGTGTCCAACCCTACCTAGGGTGGGGACACTAACAGATGTTGGGGGGAGGCTGCGCTGCTCCTGCAGCTCCCCCTGTCTCCTAGTTCTCAGTTGGTGGTGGCCCCCATCTCCCTGGGACCACCACAGGCGTTTTGGGGGCTCAATTAGCAGCCCCTGCCCCGCAAAGCATGCTGGGGCGGCTGCATAATTGATGAGCGGCTCTCCCGCTGCTTTGGGGAGAGCCGCTGTGCCTTTTCCTTTCTGCCTTTCTTTTTGGGGGTGCCGGTCCCGTCCGGACACCCCCGCACCACAAAGCGGATCCCTCGTTGGAGGGCGGCCCAGGGAGCCCACCACTGGCAGCCCCCGCCGGCTCCCCGCATGGCCAGCACCTCCGGGAGCTGCCGCGGGAGCCGGCCAGCTGAATTGGAGTCTGCCCGCTACAGCGGGCAGACTCAGGGATGCTGGCGGCCAGACGGGCCGCGCAGGGGGAGTGCAGCGGCACTCCCCCTTCCTCCTGGCATCTTCAGGGTCCCGGGATGGGGTCCGGGGCCCCTCCTCCTTACAACGGAGAGCTCGACGGCGCTCCCCGGAGTCGTCCTCTTCTCGGGGCCCAGGTATGGGGTCCGGGGCCCCTCTACTCCTTAGTGGGGAGCGCGACGGCGCTCCCCCAGGCCCTCTTCTGTTTGGGGCCCCGAGATGGGGTCCGGGGCCCCTCTGGCCACATTCATGGGGAGCGCGACGGTGCTCCCCGACTTCTCTTCTGCTGGGGGGTGCGCGACGGCACCTCCCCCCCATTACCCCTTTCTTCGCGGGGAGCGCGACAGCGCTCCCCGGCTTGCCTTCGCCGCCGGGGGCCCAGGGATAGGGTCCGGGGTCCCTTCCCTCAGCGGCGGAGGGGTGCACGATGGTGCCCCCCCCATCTTAAACCTCCACTGGACCAGGCTTCACGGGGCCCCGGGATGGGGCCCGGGGTCCCTTTCTTTTCTGCGAGGGGGAGTGCGACGGCACCCCCTTGCTCCTCTTTCTCCTGGGCAGCCCCCAGGCCCTGGCCCACCCTGGGGGCACAGGCGCAAGCAGCTGCGGAGCTCCACGCACTTCGTAGCTGCTTTCCCAAAGGTCAAAGGTCGCCTTCCTTTGTCTGGTGATATCTGGGGCCCCCAAAGGGCCGATTTTCATCATTCTTTTGTCATTCCGCTCCTGGTGACAAGCCCTTGCCACCAGGAGCACTTTCCTTAGGCCTTCTGGCCTGGAAGGGTCCCAGATCATCAGGGAGCCAGTCCTACTGATTCCTGCTCCAATCTTTCCTCTGGGTTCCCTCTTTTCCTTCTGGGCAGCGCGCTCTCCTTGCGCTAGCCCAGTCCTTCCCCCAACTAGTCCTCTGGGGGGGTAAGTGAGCCAGCTTGCCTGGCCCTGGCATTCGCCTCGGTGGCCTGGGATCCTTCAGGGGCAGAGTCCCTGCCCCAAGGGCAGTCAGGAGGTTCTTCCTTCCATTGTCCATGACGCCCGTCTGCAGTCCCAGTGTCCAGCAGTGAAACACAGCCAAGAGAGAGAGCTCTCCCCTGTGCAAGACCTTTTAAGTGGGGGCGGAAGTGTCCAGCAGGTCTGCACCTCTGGCCTATCCAGATGTGCCACATCACTTCCTTGCCCCCGTCCCCTCCTTCTTGCACAGTCTTCTGGGATAGCTCAAGATGGCATCCTCCAGGAGTTAGTTGCCACATGTGCTCTGAAAGTCTCAGCCCCTCCTACCTGACATTCCTCGCAGGGCTTCTCCAGCCTGCTCCTGGCACAGAATGACAGCTGGCTGATTGATGCTAGGCCCTGCTCCAGCAACTGGACAGAGCAGTAATTGGCCCTAATCCTGAGCTGAGGCAGAGAAAGATGACATCCCTGGATGACCCATAAGTTGTACAACTATGCTCCTGTAACCTACTGCATCATTCTTTTCGTACAGGTTACATTGTACTTTGGTGTGACTCTGCTCTCGGTGGACCCCAGAGAACTGAAGTTGCACCCTAGGCCCTCCTTTCCCATTGACGTTCAATGGAGTATCCCCCCAATGCAAATATCTTAAGCACCCTGACATTGGCATTGAACTGGGTGTCCCTACAGTGAAAAGACAGTAAGCACACTGACTCTCCCTCACATGTATACACCCCTCTCATGAGACCTACTCCAGGTCACCACCCACTCTGCATAGTTCCTCCTGTACCAGGACTACCTAAGCGCAGTTCTTGGACTGCGCACACTAGGAATCCTCCTCCCACAGCCCTCACATGGGTGCACATCCATGCGCACACATGATCACATGTAACCTGCCCAGGGCCTCCTGCCTTGCTGCCCCACAGCAGCCTTTCCTTAGCACGGCGACACCAGCGGTAAACACGTGCAGTCCATTTTACCATGTGTTTATTGTGCGAGAGTCACCTCATAGGAGGCTTCCTCACAGTAAACAGTCAAAAACCAAGTGGCCAAAAATAGAAAAATCAGGGCAGTCCCGATGGTCAGAACCGTCCTCTAACAGTAAATACTAGCAACGTCAGAGAAAGACTATCCTGAACGGAACAGTTATTGTGACTGTTGACGCAGATATGCTAATTAGAAATTATTAATGAATGTTTATGTGTTTTGATTAACAAAAGCTCATTCAGAAATTCATTGTAGAGAAAATAATGTGCACGTTTGAAAATGTGCCCACGGAGAATGGCAGCCACTGATATTAAAGTTGGACTAAAATAACTAAAAATGTGTGAAATAATTAAAATAATTAAGAATAATGTAGTAATATGTCATATTGAGATGTATAACCTATGTTTTGCAATATATCATAGAAGCTAACTTAGCTGAAGTCGTGGCCTACTTGCCAGGCCTCATACAGAAGCAGAATTAATAAACATATGATATAGACGTTACTGGTGCCTGCGAACTGTCCATGAACCGTGTGCTTAGCTAGAATTTTCTGCAATGTACTGACGAACAGGAGATGAGGGACTAGGAAATGTAACAAGATTGATGTAAGACAGACTCAATGTACTTTCCCAGGACTCGAACAATAGAAGCACTGACTGGAGAAGAAGATGCAACATTTTCCATACCTGATGAGCCGGATGATGAGGGCATCATACAGTGGACCAATCAACTAATTGGGGATGAGAAATATTAGAACTCAAAGATTTGTAAAATTAATATTCTAGGTTAGAATCAAATCTGCCAAATGACTAACCAATTAGGAATTAGGGGGATGGACTGAAAAACCCTAATAACAAGTCATGACAAGGGGCAAAAACTCGAGATGCGAGGGCAAATTCGAGAATTTTGGGAGATGCAGCAGATGAGGGAAGAGCTGATGACGTCAGGAGACGCGGTTCGAGATTCTGTTATTGGGCTCATGCTCTTAAGAGCCTGATATGTTGCTGATCTATTGCTGACCTGAAGGCGAGGACTGACTTTGTTGCTGATCCAATTCGTGGATAGGTAGCTATTAGAATGTGACTGATTAACTTTGTGCCTTTTCTTCTAGGTACCAACTGCGCTGCTTTATAGTTTTCCCTTCTAACTAGATGTTTTCCAAATTCATGTTTTCTAAATTGTTTTCGCATGAAATCCCACATGCTGATGCTAATCTGGGTTCGGTAGGTTTCTTTTTGGGTGACGTTGAAAGTCACAAATGATTGACGAACTAATTGCTGAACTTTGCTATTAATGTTGACATATTCATCCTTGTTGGCTTACGCTAAGGCTTTTGATCACATGTTTTCTCAAGCTCTGATTAGATTGTGTTATTGGTGGTCGCAAATAAACTAATTTTGAGCTGATTAAATAAAGTTTGAATTAATCAAATGCATTATAATTGAAATTAATAGGGAAATAAAATGTGTTAAACGCTTCTTCGAGTTGTGGTTATTCATGAATTGTTGTTATATTTGTTTATTGACTAATGATTCTCATTAGCAAAAACAAAATAATTCTCTTTAGATGGGCATGAGATACTCAAGGTCCCACATTTTACGTATCTGGGGGTCCCCGTTGATGTAGATTTTATTTGGAAAGTTTTAGTAAATATATGCTCAATACAATTTCAAAAAGGCATAGAAGCAGTTTTTAGGTTCGCGAAAAGACTGCAACACAAACCTGTTAAAGAAATGATGACTCTTTTTTTCCACCAAATGTCTTTCTATTGTGACATTTGGAGCTGGGGTTTGGGGATATGAAGAATGTTCGAGCCTCCAGATTTTAGAAAATAAGTTTAAAAAAAGGCTACTAGCAGTCCCCCAATCTACATCAGTAATGTTCTGTCATGAAGAAGTAGGTTTGAGATACATATCTAGTTATATGAAGCTTCAACCTGTATTATTACGGTTAAAAATTTGGACTAAGCCAGAAGCGTCCCTATGCAGAAAGGTGATACAGGACTATCTCCTTTTATCATGATCTCTGGATATACCTTGGCTTAGATATGTCCATCTCTCCCTACTATCTTTAGGATTAGGAGAATTTTTCCTTAAACCGGATATTTTAACAAAACGGGATGTTAAAAAGGTGAAAGATATATATTGGCAGAAAAGCCAGGACATTGAGCCAACCCCGGGCAGCACAAATAGAACACTGGTGAGGAATCAGATACAACAACTGCAACCAAAGCTATATTTGACTACCACTAGCCTCGAGCGACAAAGGTTCTTACTCACGAGGCTACGCTTAAATACATTACATTATTTGGTAGCATTTCCAGTACGTGGAACCTGGTTTAAGAATCTTACTCCTTGTTGCTGTGATGGAAAGACACCCCAGAGTACATTGCACTTTATGCTCTTTTGCACCTTTTATGCCGTTCCGAGAAAAAGGTTTTTACGTCTGTTATTTTTATCTGAAAGTATTAGAACTAGCCAGCCTGTTTATTTATACTTACATAACCTGGGAAATGCAGATATAATTCAGGCCGTGTTAAATTTTATATATGCTACTTATGGGATTCGAAATATGTATTAACGCTTTTAGTAATTTTATGACTAAGAAACCTGTATGTTTTATTTATTGGATGTCTTTTATGGTCTTTTCTGTACCAAATAAAGTGATGATGAAGATGACTAATGATTCTCTTAGTGGTTATTGATTGATTACACTGATTATTGATGTCACTAGTCATTACATTACAAAAGGTTTATCGACCTATACGCTTCCCCTGGTAAGTTTACTTATTATGGACCAGGAGCATTTGCAGTTTTGGTAGCAGAGGATGGTTAGTTTCCTTGGAGAACTAGTTATGTGGTGATTAGTGGTTATGGTGGTAGTTTAAGTTAGGGTTAGTTGCTCATTTGTATGAGGTTTGAATTTTGTTTTTCTGAAATGGCAAGTGTAGCGAAGATGATGTCCCCTTCAGCCCAGAAATGACTTTCCCAAATCCTGGATCCCGCTAGTAAAGATGGATATGTTCTTGTCATTCTTGTGATAAGTATGAAAGTGGTAGATTGCGCTAAAGGCTTAAGCAAATCGCAGGTAATTTGTGACAAATGAGAGGTAAAGTAGGGAGTTTGCGTACTCCAGTTGAGGTTTAGTAGGAGTGTGCGTACTCCGCAGTATGAGTGTAGGGAAGTCAATGAACTTCATATGTGTGTGGCACTTTGTGCTCACAAATTGTCCACGTGGTTGTTGGTAATGTACGGATCCTACGTGGTCTAAGACTCCGGAGTATATTGACAAGTGTAGGAGACACTTGGTTATATGTTGTAATCTGTCTGGTTTAGTAGGTTGATCGGGCGTGATCAGCAAGTTGGTGCGTGAGTTAAGTGAGTAAGAGAAATTTTCGACTGAGATTTGGCAAGTCCTATGTGCACCAGGACAGACTCATTGATCAATTGAGAGTGAAATTTGCGGGTCGAATTTTGCTTGTGAATGTGGGAAACTGGGAAAGTGGAATTGCTAAATGAGCAAAAGGGCCATTAGTGAAAATCCGTAAGGTCTCTGAACCGATTGCGTACCTTCCTGTAGTAAACCAGCAGGTTTGTTTTTGGTTATTGGTTTTGGTTAGTGCTCGCAATAATTTTGCATTAGTTCCGTGTGAGATGAAGTTTAGGAGGACAAGCCGTAAGACTTTGGCCCTTATTACAACCCTGGCAGTAAATCCCTCTTACTGCCGTGCTGATGGCCGTCAAGATACCGTGGCCGCGGCGGAAATCTGCTACAGGTATTACGACCCACAGCTCATAATCCACCACAATACAGAAAACATCACACAAGTCCGCCACACCAAAGGTCCGTGATAAACTGGCGATAGCAAAACCTACACCGTCACGCCAACAGAACTACGCCCACACTATCACGACCCACGAATCAACGTGGCGGTCATTCAACCGTGGTAATCCATTGGCGGTACACACCGCTGCGCTCAAAATACACACACACTAACAAAACACAACCACATTGGACAATTCAAAATACACATACCTGATACATATACACACCACACCCCACACCCAATCCAATATAAAACAAACACCCACATTACCCACAACCCCTTATAACTACATTTTTGGAAGAAGCACAGAGGGATAGAATAGCAAACACAACACCATCATCCACAGGTACACAACACCATCACTCATACAACATCCACCGGATCACAGGTGCAGCAGACATCCATTGCATGGAAGATGAAGCTATGGCGGAGAATTGTCGACAGGGTCAACGCAGTCGGACAGCATCCAAGAACACAGGATGACATCAGGAAGAGGTGGAACGACCTACACGGGAAGGTGCTTTCTGTGGTTTCAAGACACCAGGTAGCAGTACAGAGGACTGGAGGAGGACCCCCACCTCCTCCCCCACAACTAACAACATGGGAGGAGCAAGTCTTGGTGATCATGCATCCTGAGGGCCTCGCAGGAGTAGCAGGAGGACTGGACTCTGGTAAGTCATATCTTTACTA
This sequence comes from Pleurodeles waltl, assembly GCF_031143425.1. Classification (NCBI taxonomy): domain Eukaryota; kingdom Metazoa; phylum Chordata; class Amphibia; order Caudata; family Salamandridae; genus Pleurodeles; species Pleurodeles waltl. The sequence continues at coordinate 477,372,673 of NC_090451.1, forward strand.
CTATATCCCCACTCACCCTACCTGCATGCCATCACAAACTCCTAGCCCAACCCTCACACCCATCACCCCACAGATACCCCACTATCACAATCCACACATCCCTAAACCAAGCCCTGCATGTCACACCAATGCATGGACACCCATCACCAAAGCATGTCCAGTACAGATACTCACCCAGGCCTCAAAATTAACAACCACACAAGGCCGAAGACAATAAGCCAAGCTCAGGAGTAGAGGGTAACTCACACATTGGACAAGAGGGCACACACAGATACAATAATTATGCATTTACCCCCCAACAGGACCCCTTCCCAATGTAATCGGACAGGAGGTGCCAGACATATCCAGTCCCCCCACAGAAGAGGCCCACAGTGACAACACCAGCTCTGCATGCCTGGATCAAGATGACCAGCCCGGCCCATCTGGGACCTCGGGACAGTTGGTTCCCCTGCCTCTGTCACAAACAACCACAGAACCTCCTCTCTCAGGAAACACCAGCACAGCACCCACCCAGCGGGCCCAATCCCTCTGTCCCCAGGATACGTCAATCAGCAGTGTGTCCACCACTACAAGGACCCCAGGCAAACCCACTAACCCAAGACAATTAGGGACCTGGGGTCAATGGCAGTGGGCACATGGTTCAGGGGACAGAGGCACAGGATAACAGGAAGCTGGGAGTACTGCTGGGACGGTAAGGACAGGCCCAGGGATCCAACTCTCCACGAGGCGCTCTCCAACATCATGGGAGCATACCATAATTCCCAGGAGACCATGGGCACGGTACTGGCCAAGTTTAAGGAGACCCAGCGGCTGCAGGATGAACACTACCTGGGGATCAGGGAGGACTTGAAGTCCAATAACAATACACTGGTCATCATTGCAGGGGTGCTGGCAGACATGGCCAACACCAAGAGGGACACAGTGGCACACCAACGGGTCCCTGACACTAGCCTGAATGATGAACAGCCCTTCAACTCCGTCGGCGCTAGTGGACAGGAGGTCCCGCCACAGGAACAACAGGCCACCAGCACCCCACACAGTGCAGAAGGAGAACCACCCCGCAAACGGTCCCTGAGATCCAGGAACAAGACAGAGAACATTGCCAAGACCCCTGCCAGGAAATAAGACTCTCCTGATTGTCACCCTTCTGTCCCACTCTGTTACCCTGTCCACCCTCAACTGCCATTACTCCAATTCCTGTGCCCCCTTGGACAATGCACCTGTGATGCCAATAGACTGGACTCCACCATGGACATTCCTCCACCATCACCTCAGCCCATTGCACAGCCCCCTCCACTTATTAGCACAGAAATAAACACCCTTGAATCACAAAACAATCTGGAGTCAGTCTGTACTTTCACAAATTTGTTATTGCAACCTCTCAGAAAAATAGCAATGTCAATGTTAATTTTCACCTACCAATGTTAGACAGTTGTTGGGCAGCAGTAAACATAGCAGAAGGCAGAAAGTGGTACACAGATCTGTAAAATGGAAAGCCAAAGTGAACTGTCAGGGTCCATACACAGAGGAAAAAAGGCAGAATCATGCAATGTCCTACAGTAGTCTGATATGAGAGGACAGTGCCAGTCTCTTACCTGTGTCTCACTGGAAGTATTGCATGATGATGTTGTTTCGGTTGTCTATATCTTCTTCTGCCTCTTCTTCACTGTCCACAGGCTCCTCAGCTGCCACAAGACCAACATCAGACCCATCCTCCTGCAGCAAAGGCACCTGGCATCGCAAAGCCAGGTTGTGCAACATACAGCATGCCACAATTATCTAACACACCTTCTTCGGTGAGTAGCATAGGGAGCCACCTGTCAGATGGAGGCACCGGAACCTGGCCTTAAGGAAGCCGAAAGTACGCTCAATTATCCTCCTAGTTCGCCCATGTGCCTCATTGTAGCGTTCCTCTGCCCTTGTCATGGGATACCTCACTGGGATCAGTAGCCATGACAGGTTGGGGTAACCAGAGTCACCTGCAAATATCGAGGGACAACTGTGAGACGTACAACAACCATTAGGGACTCTACCACACCCAGACACCTATGTTATCTGTGTTGGGACCTTGGGCTCACCTGTTAGCCACACACTGTGCCTCTGGAGTTGCCCCATCACATTAGGGATGATGCTATTCCTCAAAATGTAAGCGTCATGCACTGAGCCAGGATACTTGGCATTCACATGGGAGATGTACTGGTCTGCCAAACACACCACCTGCACATTCATTGAATGGTAGCTTTTGCAGTTTCTGTACACCTGTTCATTCCTGCGGGGGGGAAAATGCCACATGTGTACCATCAATGGCACCAATGATATTGGGGATATGTCCCAGGGCATAGAACTCACCTTTCACTGTGGGCAAATCCTCCACCTGGGGGAAAACGATGTAGCTGCGCATGTGTTTCAGCAGAGCAGACAACACTCTGGACAACACGTTAGAGAACATTGGCTGTGACATCCCTGATGCCATGGCCATTGTTGTTTGAAAAGACTCACTGGCCAAGAAATGGAGCACTAACTGGACCTGCACTAGAGGGGGGATTCCTGTGGGATGGCAGATAGCTGACATCAGGTCTGGCTCCAACTGGGCACACAGTTCATGGATTGTGGCACAATCAAGTTTGTAGGTGATAATGATGTGTCTGTCTTCCATTGTCGACAGGTCCACCAGGGGTCTGTATACCGGAGGATGATGCCATCTCATCATCTGCCCCAGCGGGCGGGCCCTATGGAGGAGAGGGGTGAGCAGAGGGTCATACACCACATAGGTTTCACAAGGGTGTTTAGAACAAATGTGATGTAATCTGTGTTTAGAGCTGTTTGTCCATATTCCTGCACAAAACTGCTGTGGCGCAGTTAGTTGGCCTGGCATGTGGCCACCTGAAATGGCGGCTGCCTTACCTGTAAGGAGGGACAAGGGGAAATGAAGTAACTGCGTTGGCGTTGTACACCGAAACGGTAGGCGGACGAAGACCGCGGCGCAATTCAGCATTGGTTTTCATTGGGCCCTATGGGTTCCAGGAGCCAATGGCGATGTACGCCGGCGGTGATGTTACGCACCGCTGTGGACATGACTGCCATTTTCTATCTGTTCACTCACTTGCTACCTGACCTTCAACAGGAGAGGACCTACACTGCAAGTGCTGCTCTGACTTGAGTCTGGAAGCGACAATGGCTACAGAGTCTGGGGAAAGGTCCCCTGCCTTCACTGCAGAGGAGTTGAAGAAACTGGTGGATGGGGTCCTTCCCCAGTACACGCAACTCTACGGTCCACCAGACAAACAGGTGAGTACACTGTGAGCATGATGGATGGGACATTAATGTATGGAGTGGTGTCGATGGAACATACAGGTGGGGGGTGGGCAGAGGCCGGCATGTGAGGATGGTTAGTATATGTGTTTGTGGGCCAGGGTGGGAGGTTGTGGCCAAGGAGTAAGAATAACTGGACAGGGGAGTAAAATCCATTTCTACTTTACATTACCTCTAGGTCAGCGCCCACCAGAAGAAGGATGTTTGACGTGCCATTACCAAGGAAGTGCGGACCCTGGGGGTCTACCATAGATGGAGCACCCACTGCTGCAAAAGATGTGAGGACCTGTGACGCTGGACCAAGAAGACGGCGGAGGTCCAGCTGGGGATGGCCTCCCAACGTGGAAGGGGTGCCCGGCGCACCATGACCCCCCTGATGTACCGGATCCTGGCAGTGGCATATCCAGAGTTGGATGGGCGCTTAAGAGCATCACAGCAGCCACAAGGGGGTGAGTACAGTCTCATGCAACTGACTCTGCGCGCTTTAGGAGGTTTCTGGGTGTGGGAAGAGGGCTGTGGGTTCCCCTAGGGCAGGGCAAGCGTGCCAAGGTAGATCCATTGTTAGGCAGGCTCAGTGCCAGTCCAACCCCAAAAGTGGTAGTGGCCCTCTACACCTAGTCAGGCTCCTGTGGGTTCCAGGTGTGCATCAAATGGGTATAGGCACAGTCCACCAGGGGCATGTGAATTTCCCCTGAACTGTTAGTGCATGGCCTAGTGCATAGGGCTGCTCCCTGTGTGTTGTGTCCGCCAACGGTGGTGTTGTTGCAGGCATTGTCCATGTCTCTCCTCTGTCTTTCCCCTCCTTTTTGTTTTGTCACCCTGTCCTTCTGTGCATTAGCATCATCTGGCGGAGGAGCAGTGGCACCGGAGCAGGAGGGAGCTGCAACCCACATGGCCCTGGAGGGTGAAGGCACCAGTGGGACGGAGGACGAGGGGAGCTCCACGACGGGGACAGGAGGAGACACCAGCGACTCCTTTTATGATGGGAGCTCCCTTGCGGTGGCGGGCACCTCTGTGCTCACCACAATGACAGGTACAGCCGCCACCCCCCCACCAGCACCACTCTCACAGCAGCCCCTCACTGAGTTTCCTGTGCCCGCTCACCCACGAGGGTCGGCATCTCCTTCGCTCCAGGCACCTCAGGCCCTGCCCCCATCAGCCCTGTTGCCCTCAGTGAGGAGGCTATTGACCTCCTGAGATCCCTCACTGTTGGGCAGTCAACCATTTTGAATGCCATCCAGGGTGTCGAGAGGCATTTGCATCAAACAAATGCATACCTGGAGGGCATTCATTCAGGCGTGGCAGCCCAACAGAGAGAATTTCAGGCTCTGGCCTCATCACTGATGGCAGCCATTGTCCCTGTGTCCAGGCTCCCCCCTCCAACTTCCACTAGCCAGACCCAATCCCCTGTACCTCAGCCTATCCGAAGCACACCATCAGACCAGCATGCACACTGATCAACACACAAGAGTGGACATGGCAAACATAAGCACCACACATCCCACAGGCACTCACACAAGCACCATCCCCATGCAGACACACCAAAATCCACTGCCTCCGCTGTGTCCCCCTCCTCCACGTCCTCCTCCTCCCTCCCAGTTTCATCTCCACTCTCACCTGCATGCACTACATCCTTAGCCACTACCTCCATCACCAGCACGCCCATCACCACACACTGCTCACGTGCAATCACCACCCCCACTACCATTCACACGTCCCCTGTGTCCTCTCCCAGTGTGTCTGTGAGCCCTCCTCCCAAAGTACACAAACACGGCACGCACCCACTCAACAGCCATCCACCTCACAACAGCCTCCAGCCCATGCACCCTCACCCAAACGTACACCTCCTACAACCACTACCTCTTCCTCCACTCCCAAACCTCCTCCATCTTCCCATTCCAGTGTGTCTAAAAAACTTTTCCTCGCTAACTTTGACCTCTTCCCTACACCTCCCCCCCGTCCTTCCCCTAGGGCCAGGATGTCCAGATCCCAACCCAGCACCTCAGCCATGAAATCCCCGAGCACTGTGGTCCCTACAAGTCCTGTAACATCGTGGGCCGCACCAATCAGAGCGGCCAGTGTGCCACCTAGTGAGGCCAAGGATCACCCTATACTGCCACCTGCCAAGCTGAAGAAGGGGACACCATGCTGTAGGGAAAAGCTGCACCAACCAAGCAGCAAGGCCTCCTCCAAGACAAAGAGGACAGTGCCAAGGTCCCAGCAGTGACTTCCAAGGTGAGGAAGGGACACAAGGCTAAAGGGAAGTCAGCTCAGGGCACGGAGCCTCAGGGTGAGGGACTGGTGACACCCCTTCTGCAAGACATAACAGAAACCTGTACCGCAGTGGCCACCGCCGCAACCACGGCCACCTGCTCCACCACCTGCACGCCCACCTGCAAGTCTACTGCATCTGCTACAGTCCCCAGCATCATCCCCAGTGGGCAGCAATCATAGGCTGCAGGAGGCATCCTGGTGTCTCCCTCCACAGGTGCTCACCGCTGCTGTCACCGCCGCAACCACCTCCACCTGCCCTGAGACCTGCTCAGACTGTGCCACCACAGCTGACATTACCATCATCCCCAGTGGGCAGTCGTCCGAGGCTGCAGGAGATGTCCTGGACCCTGCACAGCATACATGAGGCACCACAGCCAGCAATGACAGTACCAGCAGTTGCCAGGCCAACTCGCCGCAGGGTGGAGTGTGTCTCTGCCTCCATGGAGTATCATGCTACCTGTTCCCAGGAAATCTCGTGGCTCTGACACCCAGGTGTGGGAATGGGAACTGCCACACACCATGTGAAGCACTCTGGGCACCAAGCCCCCTCCAGAACCAGTGGAGGACAGCATCCACTACCCCAGTCCTTGGCAGGATGAAGCACTCTGGGCACCAAGCCCCCTCCAGAACCAGTGGAGAACAGCATCCACTGCCCCAGTCCTTAGCAGGATGAAGCACTCTGGGCACCAAGCCACCTCCAGAACCATTGGCGAACAGCTTCCACTACCCCAGTCCTTAGCAGGATGAAGCACTCTGGGCACCAAGCCCCATCCAGAACCAGTGGAGAACAGCATCCACTGGAGAGACTGTGGCTTTGCACTCCCCAGTGCCAAACAGTGGGCATGGAGCCCCCTCGAGGAGTAGTGACGCCATCCCATCATTTGGCTGAGGTACCACCTCCCCTTCCCCCTGAGGTGCCTGTTTTTTTCCGACCTGATGCCCCAGCAGTGTTCTCTCCGTTTTGAAGCAGGTATCATGTGTGGGCTTTGCCCGTGCATTTTGGGACTACTGGTCCACGGACAATGAATGGAACACTATCCGGACTTGTGTAGTTGCTGTACATATTTGTATATAATGATCTGTTACAGACCTGTTTTCATATCTGAATTTTCAATGATTACACTTGTTACAATCATTTATTTTTGTCCTTGCGTTCTTCCAGAGGGTTACGGGGTGTATATGTAATGTTGCTGCATGTATTTGTGCGTATGGTGTTTGGGGTGAAGGTGGGGGTGTTGCGTGTGTGTGTCACTCTTTTTCCTCCCCCCTTCCCTGTGTGCTATGTGCAATACTCACCATGGTCGCCGCCGCCGTCTTTGATGTTCCTGGTAGAAAAGGAGGTAAACCAACATTGTTGGCACCTGTAACTCGGGCTCCATGGTGTCCTGGTTCCTCGTTGGGTGTCGATAGGTGAGTGGTTTCCCTTCTATGTACTGTTTCTGCCGTGCTTTTGATGGCATTGGTACCGCCCCGGAAAAGCTGGCAGATTGGTGCCTTGTAATACAGTGGGCGGTACATTGTCTTCCGCCTGTCGGCGGTGACCGCTGCGGTGTTTGTTGCTACCGCCATGGCGGTTGGACTGTTAAAGTGGCTGTCTGTGTTGGTGGTTTCCACCATGGTCGTGATTCCCTTTTTTTTACCGCCGGCCTGTTGACTGTATTACCGCCGCTTTGACACCGACCGCCAGGGTTGTAATGAGGGCATTTGTCAGTCGCAGTGTGTGAGTGTGACGTCAGAGTGAGCGGCGCTGGGATAGGCTGGTTAGTGAGAAAAGTTGCGAGCGGGTTGGCATCCGTCCGTAAGAAGCAATTGGTTGAGCAAGTGGGTGAAGGGAATCTTGGGAGTAAAAGTCATTTCCTTATCAAATACACAAAAAACAGAGAAAATGAAGTTTTTTAAAGCGATCAGAAGTGCCATGAAGAGTGATTCTTACATTAAGGCAACAGTTGGGGAGCCTACCACACTGGCAAATTCCTTGACATTTATTGTTATGAAGGAGTGAGGTGTCGTGTCATGTCTTTGGTTGAAGCAGTGGTGCAAATTGACAGAGAAACAGGGAGCTTCAGCGTTTCCAGTGCACAGAACGTTTAATTTGAGAATTTTGGACCAATTACGCATGACATTATGAGACACAGCCACTTCCGAGGCCAGCACAGTTTGAGGCATTAGCGGTTTGGGAGCTTGTAGCCAGACAGCAGCAAGAGATGAAATTCCAGAGGAGAATAAGAAAGGTATAAAAGTCCTTGGCAGAGGCAGAATGGGATTGGGAACAGAAAAAGTGGAGAACGGAGATGCTACAGGGTGTTAAGTTGTTTCCTGCTATCACAGAAGAAGATGAGTCAGAAAAAGAATATGCTGACAAGAGTGATAGGAGTTCAGGGAGTAAGAAGAAGAAAAAGACCTATGTAGAAGACGAAGATTCAGACATTGAGGATCTTATTACACAATTGTTGAGGGACCGACCTCCGCCATATGCGGTTCATGTACTGGGTCCAAGTACTAGTTCTGCCCCAGCTCAAGTGTCAAGGACAGTGGGACCAGTGCAGACAGATAATGGACAATTTCAAGGGTTAATGCAGAGTACCTCTAATGCAGTGACTACTTCGGTGGTCCAAGCACAGATGCATCCACCATTGATACAGAGAATTTATCCAGATGTACCAATTCTTGAGACAACTTCGAACTTAGTGGTGTCATCGGAGCAAGTGCTCCCGAGACCAATGCTAGTTCAGACTCAGCCGACTCCAATGTTGTTGCTTCAGGCACAGCCACAGGGTTTGCCGAAGTTCACGCCAATGACAGGGACACACAGTCAGATGTGACACAGGTGATGAATCAGAGTATGGGAGTAGTCCTGCCACAAAATATGAGTGTTAGGACAGCACCAGATGTAATATCTTTGCCGATTGCAGTTGGTCCAGCGGTACCATTGTTTGCGCAAAAGAAATCAAATGCAGGAGAGCAGGGTGAAATGTGTTAGAGCCTCGTGAGGAGGGGAGTGAGTGATCATGTACAGGTGATATCGTCTATGGGTCAGACTTTTGATGGACCTAGACCATTAATGGACCTTAGTCCACTTGTTGCGCTACCAAATGCAGTAAATGGCCCGAGTGAAAATCAGAGCTTGAATCTCTTGACACCGCACACCCCAGGTGCTGTGGTACAGCAGGTACCATTGCAGAATGCAAGTAACATCTCATTACAAGGAGTGACAGCACAGCAATTGAGTAAATGGTTGGATAGTTTGAATACTCCTTGAAATACATCCAAGGGTGAAAAGCAGATAAATAGTATAAGATTAGCTACAGAAATAGCTGAGCTAGTTGAGGGAACAATTGGAGTGAACAGATTGGAATCCTACACAGAAGAAGAGTTGAGGTACTTGTGTCCAAGGATTACAAGGGAAGTGAGCAAGATACATCAGAAATTGGCAGAGCTGGCAGACAAACATGACATAGAGATTGAGAGAACCACACATTTGAAAAGGAGTTGCAAGTTAGATTTTGAGGCGAAGGATTTCGAGCACATGAGGTCAGCAGGGATGAAAGCACATCTAAAAGAATTATTGCAGAGTGCTCAGATTTGGGGAGCATTAGAGAAGTGGGAAGGCAGAAGGGCAAAAAAGAAGGATAAGCGGAAACAAGATTCACAAGAAGGGTCTGAAGGTATTCAGAAAGAAAAGGATCCAGTAAAGATATTACCAATGAGGGAAATTCCAGGGGGCCAGTTTGTTCATGTCCCATGGCATAGGCGTGATATACTGTCACTCACAAATGATTGCCCAAAATTGAGAGAGAAACCGGTTGAGTGGTTAAAGCAGACAGATAGATTTGTGAAGCTTTCTAAATGTCTGTGGGAAGACTTGAATACCCTGTTGGAAATAGCAGTTCCAGCTGATTTGTGGGTTGAGTGCAAGAGAGCAAGAGAGCAGTGGATTGGTCGACGAGTAAACTGGAAAGGGACAGAGTTACAGGTGCCCCATCACCTGTATAATGAAACATTATTATAAAGTGATTGAGTTGTTGAAGACGAGAATTTCTCCTAAAAATATCGACTGGAAAAGATTTGACAGGACAGTGCAAGAGGCAAAAGAGTTGATACATACCTGTTATGAGAGATTGCTGAAGGCATTCAAGGAGTACAGTGGCAAGGAAGCAATTGAACCGAAATACATGTTGCACTTTGTGTTCAGGTTCGACGAAGGATTGAGGCCTGAAATAGGGCAGATGATTAAGAGTCATTTGATTTGCTGGCAAGCGAAGCAGATTGATGAGGAGTTGCATTATGCAAAATACTGTAGTGATGAGATTGAGTTGAAGCAGAAGAAGTTGAAGGAGAAAGCAATGGTAATGCAGATAAAGGCAGCTCAGACAGGAGTGCAAGGTGCTCTAGTGCAACAGATGCCGCAGCAGCAGGGAAATGTTATGTTCCAACCTCAGATGAGAGGTAGGGGTCGTGGAGTCAATATGACTTGTGGTCCGGATTTGAGTACTGTGGTGGTTCCGAATGATATGCAGGGAATGAAAAAGATGTTACCGTGTCATCTGTGCTGAAACGTGGGACACTGGAAGCGGTAGGGTCCGTTGATGGTGCAGGATGGTGTTGTTCAGGAAGGTGGTGATGTCAATACATTTCAAACTGTGAAAGTGCCTAGAATGAGAGGACTTAATCCAAATGTTCAGAACCAAGTGCAGAATTTTCAACCCATGCAGCAGGTGCAAGTGCCACGTGCACAAGTGACACCGTTGAAACCAATGCAGCAGTAGATTCCCATGGTACCTAGACAGCAAATGCAGATACCTCAAGCCCTGATGGAACAGCAACGAATGATGCTTACTCAGCAGGTCACAGGTCAGAGACAAGACAGATTTAATGACACAGTGCACCAATTCTTATTACATAGTGAGAATGAAATAAACGATGAACGGATGAGTATTAGTTCGGATGAAGAGCCATGTATGCTTGCAGCATCTTCAGTAGGTAGATCAGAGAGGACCATTTGTGAAGGGAAGGGTGATGGATCAGAGTTTCCTTCTTAGTGGACACAAGAGCTATACGCTCTACAGTGAGAAGTGCAGAAGTTCCGAATTTACCTCTATCAGGCAGAACAGTTCAGCTTATGGAAGTAGCAAATAGACAGTTGACAAATCCGATCACAGATCCAGTACAAGTTGAGATTGGCAACTTCCAGGGACTACATAAGTTTGTAGTTTGTGACTCAAGTCCAGTTTCTCTACTGGGAAGGGATTTGTTGTGTAAGACCAAATGTTCCATTAGTTGTTCAAATTCAGGGATAGAGGTTCAGACTAATAGTGATGATGAGGAAAAACAGACACCTGAAACTGCAATTGAAAATGTTAACGAAGAATACTCGTTGATTGAGTTTTTCCCGATATTTACTGTGAAAGAATTGCATGCAGATTTGCAGGGAACAGTACAGGAAAATGTGTGGGACCTGACAGGTAAAGAAGTGGATTTGATCAAGGGATTGGAACCGATTAAGATTACTTTGAAGCCAAATGTAGTGTTTCCGCAGCTTCCACAGTGTAACATGGCACAAGATGTTCTGATGAAAGTGGCGCAGATAATTGGAAATTTTCTGAAACCAGGGGTCTTGAATGAAGTTTTGAGCAGTTCATGTAATTCACCAATAATGGGCTTAAAGAAGCTGTGTGGAAAAGTATGCATTGTGCAAGACTTGCGAAAAGTGAAGGACATGGTGGTCAAGTGTTGTCCTGTAGTACCAAACCCAGCAGTAATACTGTTTAAGATTCCATGCGATGCAGAGTGGTTCACAGTGTTTGATTTGTCACAAGCTTTCTTTTCTGTGCCTCTTCATGAGGATAGTAAGTTTCTTTTTAGTTTCAAATTCCTAGACAGAATTTGGAGTCATTGGAGTTACCGTACCAATCGACTCTAGTAGAGGTACACTGATGATTTGCTACACTGATGATTTGCTAATTGCATCTAGGACAAGGGATGAATGTAAGTGTGACTTGATTGCCCTGTTGAATAATTTGGAAATTTTGGACATAAAGTGTCACCTTTTGAAATTGCAGTACTGTCGGAAGTCAGTGAAATACTTGGGACACCAGATTGAGAAGGGGTCCAGGAGAATCTCCAGAGAGAGGATTACAATGATCTTGCAGAGAAGTCCACCGCCTTCACAGAGAGATGTCAGAATGTTTCTGGGAATGGGAGGTTATTGTCGTCAGTGGATTCCAAATTTTGCTGAAATTGCCAAACCTTTGCAGCAACTGACACATAAGGAAGTTACTGTCCCTATTACTTTAGATAAGGATCAGATGAAAGCGTTCACTGAGTTGAGAGAGAGTTTGTGCAGAGCTCCAGCATTGGGAATGCCTGATTACACAGAGCCATTCACACTGTTTTGTCACTGTGATGCTTGTTCTTCGTCTGTTTTGACACAGGTCCATGGAGGTGCTAATCGCCCAGTAGCCTCTTTTTCAGCTACCTTGGACCCAGTCGTAGCAGCTTTACCAGGTTGTCTGTTTGCAGTTGCCGCAGTTGGTCAAAGTCTTTCTCAATGTGAGTGAGTAGTGATGGGATACCCGTTGACGGTAATGGTTCCACACTCTGAGATTTTACTGGCAAGGACGAAAACACAGTATTTGACTGGTGCAAGACTGACAAGGTATGAGACAAGCATATTAGGTGCTCCAAATGTAACATTGAAAAGATGTACAGTGTTGAATCCAGCAACATTACTTCCAAGTGATACTGTTGAAATTGAAAAGGAGGAAGACATTGAGCATGATTGTCCAGAGGTAACTGAACTGTGTACAAAACCAAGGCCTGATATCAGAAATGCACGATTGGAAGAAAATTATCAAATTGTCTTGGTTGATGGCTCATGTATCAGATGGTACAGGGACATTGAGAACAGGATATGCTGTATGCACAATCACAGGTACATTGGAAGCTTCCTGGCTTCGAGGTGTATATTCTGCACAAGTAGCAGAATTGGTAGCTCTTACTAGAGCATGCCATGTTTCTGCGAGATTGAGAGTCACAATCTATACTGATAGCCAATATGGATTTGGAATTGTTCATGATTTTGGTCAATTGTGGTCGCAAAGGGGTTTTCTGACCACTACTGGTACACCAGTAAGAAATAAGGGACAAGATCAAGGAGTTGTTTTATGCAATACAGTTACCTGAAGAAATTGCCGTGGAAAAATGTAGTGCACATCAAAAGGCCCAAGATTACATCTCCCTTGGAAATGGATATGCGGATCAAGTCGCAAGGTTTTGCACATTGAACTGTATATCTTTTAAAGACAAGTGGGGAATTTAATGCCAGAAGAAGACAACACATGTACAAGTTTTGCATTAAAGGTGATTGATACTCTGGAAGAGTTGAAAACATTGGAAAGTAATGTTGACAAGGAAGAGAAAGGTCTCTGGGTTAAATTAAAATGCGTTCAACGACCTGATGGGATTTGGGTTTCTGAGGAGGGTCAGACGGTCCTGCCCAATAGTTTATTGTCGCAATTGGCCCGATACTGCAACTGACAGGCACAAATTGGGAGAGATGTCATGGACAGATTGTTTAAAATTGACCGGTTTCAACCCTACATTCAGGCAGGCAGCAGAGGCAGTATGTCATCGCTGTATAGTTTGTCAGTAACTGTGGGAAAAGGGACAGTGGTAAATTTGAGCCACATTGGAAGAGCTGAAGGTCCATTCAGCAGAATGCGATTGGATTTAATTGAAATGCCTGCGTGTGGAGGTTTGAAATACGTGTTGGTGATTGTATGTGTTTTTAGTCACTGGATTGAAGCATACCCTACAAGAAGGAATGACAGTCTCACAGTAGCAAAGCTGTTGCTTAGGGAAATGATACCACGTTTTGGGTTTCCAAACTCTTTAGAATCAGATAGGGGAACTCACTTCAATAACAAGGTAATTAAACTCTTATGTGCAGCACTGAACATCGAGCAGAAGTTGCATTGTAGCTATCACCCTGAAGCATCAGGACAGGTGAAACAGATGAATGGTACTTTGAAATCACAAATTGCAAAGATGTGTGCAGCTACGAATCTGAAATGGCCAGATGCATTGCCTTTGGTGTTGATGTCAATGAGAAACACACCTAACAGAAAGACAGGGCTGTCGCCCCATGAAATCCTTATGGGCAGAGCAATGAGGTTACCAGCAGTTCCAGCCAATGCACTTGTAAACATTGCAGATGATATGGTGTTGGACTACTGCAAGGGTCTGGCTGATGTGGTTCACTCTTTCTCTCAGCAGGTGCAGGCCACCACCCTGCCATCCATCCACGATCCAGGGCACAACCTGAGAGCCGGTGACTGGGTCGTTGTCAGAAAGCATGTTCGCAAGACTTTTTTGGAGCCTTGTTGGAGGGGTCCTTACCAGGTGGTGTTAACAACTACGACAGCTGTGAAGTGTGAAGGACTTCCAAACTGAATACAAGCGAGCCATACAAAGAGAGTGGTATGTCCACTGGATCATGAAGAAGTGTTGTTGAAAGTACCAACAACAGTGAAACGGGTTACTGCACCTGAGCCAGAAAAAGAGCCAACAGAGCTTGAAATTGAAACAGAGCTTGCGGAAGATGGTGCCATTACCCCTGTAAGAAACAAGAGCAAAGAATTACAGGAGGGGGTGCAAGAACTAATCTCAACGGATACCGCAGAATCCATCTCAATGGATACAGCAGGAGAGCCTAGCTCAGCAGAGGTTCTCCCAGAAGCAGACGGTGCTGAAAAGCAGACAGAGCAAGTGCCAGACCAAGAGGGGAAAATAGTTGAGACGGATCAAAGTCAGTGATCCGACTCCTCCTGAGCCCGTTGCAGGTCCATCAAGAGAAAACACCATAGAGAAAGAGAAAGAGAAGGAGAAGAGTCCAATCTTTAGAAGAATATTAACAGAAGGAACAAGAAAAGGAGATAATTTGCCTGAATCACAGCTAGGGAAGAAAAGGAACTGGTCATTAATGAAACAATAGAAGAAGAAGAAGTAGACACTACGAGAAAGGAGGATTTAAGTGAAGGAGAACTAAGTGGTGATCCAAAGGTTGAAATGAAAGAGAACAGCAAGTCGATGTTATGCAGGTCCTGAATGGGCATATGTAACTACCAATGAATAGCAACATGAGTTTATGTCTTTTTGTTTTGATAGAAAAGTTCAGAGTCAGTATTTTGATATAACCTGAAGGTGATCAGGAAGCTGAATTGTTGAGCTAATCTGGAAAAACTTAAGAAAGAGACTGTTAGAAATAAACCAAAAAGAGACATTGATAACCTGATTTGACAATTGAAAACCAGATGTGACAAGGTGCTAATCGATTTTGACAAAAAAAGAGGGTTCCTGGATGTGAAACTGAACTGTGAGAATTTTTTTATTTTGATTTTTACTGCACTTTATATAAGAGTTACTTCTGCTTTCTGATTCTTTAGATTATAGCTGAGTTAAGTAATCAAAATAGAAATATTAGGCGCTGTAGATACATGAGTGTTGGATTGGCAATTATGTGTGGAATCTTGTTTATAATAATGATTGTGGGAATGTCTGTTCCATGATATGAAAAGAGCTACTATTTCTTCTGCTCCTGAAACTACTCCACTAACAGCTGAAGAGAGGTTTAAATTAGATGAGAAATAATTGCATGACCATACTAATGCTCAAGGAGAGCTTTCTTCTAACATTTTCTATAGATTGTTGAGTGAGTATGTTGAAACGATGGATGCAAGAAATTGTCTTGCATGTACGCAAATTCCTTCATCAGTAGAAGAAGGGGTTACATACCATAGTCTTCCATTAACTTATGGAATAAGCTGTAGCTTGCTACTAACAAGATTCTATAACCAAGAGTATATACAGTATTTTTATTCCAACTATAATGTTGTGTTTTCGTTTGTTCCCATTATTAGATACCTGAGTAAAATAGCTAGAGAGCATGATTTAGTACTAGTTAGGGGATTCTTTGAGCCAGCACTAACATTTGGGTCCACATATGCGCATCGCGATAAGCATACATGCTTGCTCACAACTTTGGAAAAAACCTTTATAGGGCATACTGATGATAGGAGAAACGCATTAAAAGAAAAATTAGAAAAAGGTTTAGAGAAAAGGACTTACAAGAATGATTATGCTTACATTGTTATTAAAATGCAAGGGAAATTAGCTTTAGATGCATTGCATGTAGGAAAGCTTTGTATATTTAGGCCAATATCACGGACTGACACTTTATTTGTGGGAACGTATGAATGTAGGCATGTGTTTTTGTTTTAGAGTAAATGGACTTTTATGCTGAATGGTCAGAACCCTGCGATTCCTGAAATCTACTATATTTGTGGACTTAATGCTTATTACCGTCTTCCAAGAGGATGGTATAGGACATGTTATTTGGGGATAGTTTTCCCTAAAATTTACCAGATAGATGACTTAAAGAAATTTCAGAAATTTACTGAATTTCATCATAAGTGACAGAGGAGGGAAATCTCTTCTGCAATTGTGGGGGATATCTTTAGTTCAGTGATTCCTTCAGTGGGAGTTATTTTGAATTAGATTAAGATAAGGAAGTTGTCTACTATTGTGGATAACATGTTGACAAATTTCACAATGGCAATACTCCTGTTAGATACTGAATTAGCCACAGACAGAGCTATGATGCTTCAAAATGGCTTGCTTTAGACATTCTTTTACCGAAAGATGGAGGAGTCTGTAGAATGATTAATGCTAGGCATTGTTGTTTGTATATTCTGAACAATGATAAGGAGATTAGACTTGGGGCCAGATGTAGTAAAGGGTTTGCGCCTCGCAAACAGCGAAAAACGCCGTTTGCGAGGTGCAAAAGCCTCTTTGCTATGCAGAAATGCATTTTGCGAGTCGGAAGGGGTGTTCTGTTCCTATTTGCGACTCGCAATGGGATTCAATTCCATTTGCGACCGCGAAAGCGGTCGCAAATGGAATCGCAGTTACCATCCACTTGAAGTGGATGGTAACCCAGTCGCAAACGGGAAGGGGTCCCCATGGGACCCCTTCCCCTTTGTGAATGGACATAAAAATAATTTTTCAGAGCAGGTAGTGGTCCTATGGACCACTGCCTGCTCTGAAAAATACTGGAACAAAAGGTTTCGTTTTTTTTTCTAAGTGCAGCTAGTTTTCCTTTAAGGAAAACGGGCTGCAGATAGAAAAAAAAAAAAATGCTTTATTAAAAAGCAGTCACGGACATGGTGGTCTCCTAACTCCAGCAGGCCACCATCCCCGTGAGTGCCCATACTCGCAATGGGGTCGCAAAACACCTTTCTGCATACCAAATTGCGAGTTGCAATTTGCGAGTCGCAATTTGGCTTTTTCCTACATCTGGCCCTTACTCACTAATCTAACTAACTCAAGTAAGGATTTAAAAGAATTTGAAGAACCAGGTGTTTGGGAAAAGGTTGGAAAAGGATTTGCTTCAGTGGGAAATTTGCTTAGTCAAATTTGGAATGTGGTATTATTGAAAATCATACAGGGAATACTAATTGTGATTGCTTGCATATTAAGATTATGGTGTTTATGTAAATTATGTCAAAAGATCAAATTGAAAAGTTCTAGAAATAATCAGAGGAGGGAAGAACGAAACAGGAAAATAATTTATAGGGAGGGCTGAAGAAGGAAGCAAAATACAGTTGTCACATAACTATGAAATGTTGGTAAAGAAAGTTGTGATGACATATTTAGTCATTAGAGGAGGGACTGTTGACGCAGATATGCTAATTAGAAATTATTAATGAATGTTTATGTGTTTTGATTAACAAAAACTCATTGAGAAATTAATTGTAGAGAAAATAATGTGCACGTTTGAAAATGTGCCCAAGGAGAATGGCAGCCAGTTATACGAAAGTTGTTCTAAAATAACTAAAAAAGTGTCAAATAATAAAAATGTATAAGAATAATGTAGTAATATGTCTTATTTAGATGTATAACCTATGTTTTGCATTATATCGTAGAAGCTAACTTAGCTGAAGTCGTGGCCTACTTGCCAGGCCTCATACAGAAGCAGAATTAATAAACATACGATATAGAAGTTACTGGCGCCTGCGAACTGACCATGACCCGCGTGCTTAGCTAGAATTTATTGCAATGTACCGACGAACAGGAGATGAGGGACTAGGAAATGTAACAAGTTTGATATAAGACAGACTCGATGTAATTTCCCAGGACTCGAACAATAGAAGCACTTACTGGAGAAGAAGATGCAACATTTTCCACACCCGATGACTCGGATGATGAGGGCATCATACAGAGAACCAATCAACTAATTGGGGATGGAGAAATATTAAAACTCAAAGATTTGTAAAATTAATATTATGGGTTAGAGTCAAATCTACCGATTGACTAACCAATTAGGAATTAGAGGGATGGACTGAAAAACCCTAATAAAAAGTCCTGACATGGGGCTAAAACTCGAGATGCGAGGGCAAAGTCGAGAATTTAGGGAGATGCAGCTGATGCGATGCTGATGACATCAAGAGACGCGGTTCAAGATTCTGTCATTGGGCTCATGCTCTTGAGAGCCTGATGAGTTGCTGATCAACTGATGACCTAAAGATGAAGACTGACTTTGTTGCTGATCCATTCCGTGGATAGGTAGCTATGACAGTGTGACTGATTAACTTTGTGCCTTTTCTTCTAGTTACCAACTGTGCTGTTTTATAATTTTCCCTTCTAGCTAGATGTTTTCCAAATTCATGTTTTCCTAATTGTTTTCGCATGAAGTCCCACATGCTGATGCTAATCTGGGTTAGGTAGGGTTCTTTTGGGTGATGTTAACAGTGACAAAAGATTGACAAAGTGATTGCTGAACTCTGCTATTAATGTCGACATATTCATCTTTGTTGGCTTATGATGAAGCTTTTGAGCACATGTTTTCTCAAGTTCTGATTAGATTGTGTTATTGGTGGTCTCTAATAAACTAATTTTGAGCTGATTAAAAGTTCAAAGTTTGAATTAATCAAATGCATTAGAATTGAAATTAATAGGGAAATAAAATGTGTTAAATGCTTCGAGTTGTGGTTATTCATGAATTGTTGTTATATTTGTTTATTGACTAAGGATTCTCTTAGTGGTTCTTGATTGATTACATTGATTATTGATGTCACTAGTCATTACATTACTAGAATACTCCATGCGATCTAACAAGTTCATCAACCTATACGTGTCCCCTTGTAAGTTTACTTATTAAGGACCAAGTGCGTTTGCATGATGTATTCCATATAGACAGTTCTGAATCTTAACCGCCTTTTCATGGTTCTGTGCCTGCAATTGTGGACACTGAACTGATATCTAGCATCTCTACTAGAGAGGGTGTGGTCCTTTTCAGGGTTTCCTATTGTGTCCTTTTCTTTCTTATAGTTGGTATGAGGGCTGTGAG
Organism: Pleurodeles waltl; assembly: GCF_031143425.1. NCBI lineage: Eukaryota > Metazoa > Chordata > Amphibia > Caudata > Salamandridae > Pleurodeles > Pleurodeles waltl. The sequence continues at coordinate 477,391,664 of NC_090451.1, forward strand.
TTCCTTTATCTGTACTTTCATTTCTGACATTTTGTTGTATTGGTTGTTGTGGTTGATGGCTAATAATGCCCTGACAATAATTGTTGGGTCTTTTCTATCTGTTCTGTGGATAAGCTAGACTCTGGGGCTACCGACAGCAGGATTGTGAAAGTATATTTAGTATTGGAGAGTATTTAGATGGGCCATTATTACATTTAAAGATGGTCGCCACAGTTACTGCATTGGTCATGTGATATGTGACTACCTGAATGCTTTGTAATAGGGAGACAGACAGCGTGTGGATCTTACTAACATCGACTGAGCTCATGGCCCAGATGGATACTTTATTTATTAACTTACTGAGGTCAACAACAGTATACTTACCGTAATTACAACAGTTTCCAAACTCAGGGTATTAGTTAGGCATTTTTACCAGTTTAAGATGGCCGCCATAGTCACTGGAGTGGTTACATAACCTTTCACTTCCTTATTTAAACTCACCGGGAAGGCCTGCAATGTTTGATTCTGACTCGCATGTGTTGAGTGGATGTGGATGGAGACAGACGCTAGCGGTCCCATATTTTAAAGGTATGAGTACACTGCAATGGAGCCAGAGCTTATGTTGTACGACTGTTAAGAAATTCTAATATTTTAATCTTTGTAGATTTGTTTACCTGGGCTTGTAGGTTGAAGTCACCTGGTGTGTTGCTACATAGCCTATTTTTGCAACCTGTTTTAAGTAGCAGAATATAGCTATTCTAGTTGGGAGCCTGACACAGTGTACTTTTTGGTGCATGTTTGCTATGTTTGTAAAGTATTTTTGAACTTTCCTTGTCCTATAGGTGGTGGTTTATACTAGTATCCACACCTGTGTTTTGGTGTTTTTTGGGTTCAACAGGCGGTACACATGGTGTGATTTCATAGATTGCACGTGCTGTTTTTTAATTATTTTTCTTATGTGTTGGAATTATTTAACAACACTGAGTCCTGATGATGGTCTGACTGACCTCTGACTGCCACTACTTCTCATTTGACAAGCTGAATTGAAAGTCCATGATATTCCTTGATCTGGGACAGAAAACCAGGCAATTATTGTTCAGAACTGCGTCATGAGGAGGGTTATAATCGCTTCCTGGATCTGCCGTTGGGATTCAAACTTATGATCTAGAGGTGTTATATACAGTGTTGTTGTTTATGAAATGGACATTTGTTGGAATTGTTGTACATGTTTTTGAATCCTATTGAGTAATATATTGGATTTTAACAGTACGGAGTTGTCTTATTCATTAATTGAAGACCGTATAATATGTACGCATACTATATCTAAATAATTTCTCTAGGAGCATTTTTAATTGAGACATTGTCTGTACCCAGTTCCTAGGGGAATACTGGGTTGCCACGAAGTGTGTTCACTTTTAGAAAGTGAGCATTTCTTTACACTTACTGCCAACTGTGCCTTATAGCCTGTTCCCAATCCACGTCTGGTCTGGTTGACAGCTTCCCTTGAGCATTCTACCCAGACAGCCATAAACACAGGACACTCAGTCACATATGCATTCATCTGCATACTGAATGTGTCTCTCTGGGTAGAAAGGGTGGAGGGGCTCTCTCTTGCAATTTAAAGGCCAGTGGCCTGCCCTCACACAAAGGACTGGTAACCCCCCACAGGGATCCTGGCAGACAGGACTGGGATGAAAGGGGAATGTGTGCACTTCAAAATCACTCTTTGAAGTTCCTGCACTTCAAAGGCATTTTGGGGTATATAAACTGGGTCTCAGACCAAATCAAATTAGATGCTTCTGGACCTAGATCTGGACTCTATTAGAGAGGCTGCCTGACTGCCCAAAGGATTCATCTCGACTGCTTTGCTGAAGGACTTCTTTCCTGCTTGTTGTCCTGCTGCCTGGTGCACCTGACTCTGCTGACTCTGCTGGAAGGATTCTGCCTTCATCCTAAAGTGCTCTCCAAGTGTTTGGATTGAGCTTGCCTCCTGTTTTTGAAGTCTCATGGCCAAAAAAGACTTCACCTCTTTAAGAAATCCTCTTGCGGAAAATCGATGCAACACCTGCAGAAATCGACGCAGCACTTGCATCGGCAGCTGGAAAATCGCTGCACCGCTGACTGGAATTATGAAGCTCTGGCTTCACATCCCCAAATCCAATGCAGCACCTGCCTTGTGGCTGAAATATCACTGCATTGCTGACCGGATTGACACAGCACCTGCTCCTTCTCCCAGTCCGTCAAGGATTTTCAATGCATCATCGCTGGGTTTGAAGCTAGCCCCACATCGCAGTAAGGAACCAAGGTTGCACTCCTGGAAATCAATGAATCACCTTTCAGCGTGGAAAGAAACAATGCATTGTCTGTGCCGCACCAGAAAATCTGAAGCAGCACCTTCTTTTTCCATGCCTCTCCTTCTTTGCGCTCCCTGTAGGTCATTATTTTTTACGTATTCCAGGAACTGTGTGTTACAAAGAAAGAACAACTAATTCTTAAGGATTCAGTGTTTTTTAAAAATCTTTAAAAAGTGGTCTTTCGAACTTGTGCTTACTGTTTTATTGTTCTGATCTGATTTTATTCAGATAAATATCTATTGTTCTAAACTTCTGTGGTGTATTTTTGTGGTATTTTCTCTGTTACTGTATGAGTTATTTCACAAATACTTTAGACATTGCCTTCTAAGTTAAGCCTGACTGCTCTGTGCCAAGCTACCTGAAGGTGAGCACAGGATTATTTGGGTTGTGTTGTGAATTACCCTGACTGTGGCTACCTGAAGGTGAGCACAGGATTATTTGGGTTATGTTGTGACTTACCCTTACTGTGGTCCCTACTTTGGCAAGGATGTCTACCTCTGCCAAATAGAGACCCCATTTCTAACCGTGATCCAGAAATGTGTGCTATAAATTCTTTCTCCACTCACAGATCAATATCTCTATCATATGGTTCTTTACTCGGTCATGGAGAAGTTTCTCTAGTGCTGCACTTGTGAATTCAGTGAGTCTTCAGATCAGGTATTGGTGATAGTGACTGTCCGCACATGGCACAATCTGAAGGCCACACAACACCCAAGAAACTTGGCTAAAGTGAACAGATTGCTGGGTCATTCACTACAGCTTACCCAGTCCCCCGCCTGCAGTTACTTCATGCTTTCGTTGAGAGCAGAATGTGATCTCTCAATATCGCAGACATGCTATCTTACTCATATTGTCAGTCCCAAGGCACTCTTTAACTTACCTTGAGTCATTCTTGCTCGTTCTTTTGACTTTTGTTAATGATCTCACCCTTTCACACTCAACCGTGCTCTCTTATGCATTTGCTTTCCTTCGCTTTCTCACTTAATTTTTGTTTCACCTAATAACCAGGGAAAACACTCATTCTCTCTCAAACTCTTTGTAGTCACAGCTAAAGGCACGTGGAAATCAACCATTACAGTAAAATTATACTGCACTGAAAATTCTGCACTTGTCTTCTAGGCTAGCTAAAAATAACCTAAAATGCTGTAAGATGTTAATGGTTTGGAAATCATTTAGCTGAAAATAGCCAGTAAGAAATGCAATTTAGAAGTGCAATTTCTTTATGAGGCAATGGGGTCAAAAATCTGGACCAATTTTCGTGTTTACATATTTGCATGCTAAAGGACAGCAGCATAGTAGATGGGAGAATTTTTACCAGGGGTAGTGGGAGAATACGAGTAGAATAGATCTGTGTTGACAGCGGACACTCGATGAAGATGAGGTCAGTCGAAGTACTTCTGATATCAGATCTATATGATCTATGTATTTTGCTGTATTGTTAATTAATTAGCGCTTTCCATACCAGTTGCAATGCTGGAGGAGATTTTTCTGTTACTGAGTATGCAGCTACTCTGTGTGTGGCCTACACCTTCACCTTTGCATCTGTGTGGAGGTGCTGTGGGGTAAACTCGACACTGACGGAGTAACAATTTGAACTTAACAAATTGAGGAAGGTTGTGTCTGTAGTAAAGGTGAGCAAATCAGCAAATTAATAGGAAGGGCCGAGACAGGGAGCTGCTTTGGCCTTAAAAAACACTAAGGGGCATATTTAAGAACCCCTAGCGCTATTTTACCACCACATTAGAGTCATTTTGTACACTAATGTGGCATTAGAAGGCCAAAAACGCCATGCCATATTTACAAAGTGGCACAATGCAGTCATTGCACCACTTTGTAACCCTTTGCTCTACACTATGCCTGCGCCAGGCATAATGTATGCAAAGGGGGGTGAACCCCAATTGGGGGGCAGAAAAAATGGCGCAAAGAAATCTAACAGAGTTCCTTTCATCATTTTTTTCAGCAATTTTAATGCTGCTCAGAGAAAGCGTAAAAAAGGGGTACGCCATTTAATACAATGGCCCCCTATGTACTCTGCAGGTGTAGCACCAAAATGTTGGCACTGCTACTGCAGAGTACATCAGTAGCGTTAAAAAAAAAACAATTATGCTATTGCCCCCTACCCTGCTCCATGGTGTACCGTATTTTAAATATGGCGCACACATGGTGGTGGTAGGGGGGTGCTAAAGGGTGCATGAAAAGTGGCGCTGCACTGTGTGCCAGCCAGCCATAATGTATGCAAAGGGGGAGTTCTCATGTTGGGGGGGCACAGAGCAGGGATTAAAAGGAGGCTTCTATTGGTTACAGCAGGCCTCTGGGTGCTTTGCAGGATTAGTGTCAGAATTTGTTACGCTAATCCTGCAAAACGCCAGCCTAGTGTCAAGTTCTGACACTAGTCCCCTAGCTACTGCCATGGTGCACCGTATTTTAAATATAGCACACACATGGTGGCGTTAGGGTGGGCGCTAAGGGGCGCAAGAAAAGTGGCGCTACACTGTGTGCAGCGCCACTTTTCTTAAGTATGCACCTTGGTGTGTAAATCAGGTAAAGATTATTTAAAATTTTAAAAAGTAGTCATTTCTTTCACATTTATGTTTTAATGGATTACAATAGGTCATGCCACTGTACAATGTATTAAAAGCAATACTTTAGTAAGATTTTAGAAATATAAATAGACGCACTTTGCTCTGATGATGCTATTAATGAAGCACGAAGGCCAAACCAGTTTGTTATAAATATAAATGCATTAACATTATTACATAAGTAATAATGACAAAGTTAGCTGATTGTGTAGTGCGCACCATGAATCGAATTACTTCAAGGTGAGCTCAAAGTGAGCCATCATGGAATAAAAGGTGTAGAGCAGTGAACTATGTGCCAGAGGATCACACATGTTGATCAAGTGGGCACGCTGAGATTTAAGCCTGTTTCCTGGTCACTCATTCTACAGTTCAGGCACTCATAAATCTTTCTTCTCCTCCTCTTATGAATACTGGAAAATGTTTTTGGTTTAATTCTTTCAGCAGTTAAGATTGTACAGCAATTTTTATAATTCAAAGTATTACATGTTAAATCAATCTCGCACAAGAGGTGTTTTGAGGGGAAATATAAGCGTGAGGAAAAACACGACACTTTTATGGTAACAGGACCGGCCTTCACTTGACTTAGCAAACACTAGGATTTCAAGAGTTGTTTTAAACAAAACTACGGAAGGCATTTAAATAGATTAGAAAAATGAAAAGAGCTTTGGATACCAATGTGTTTACCCACAAGAATCAATGTGTAAACAGTCTGTTTTTTAACCTTAAGAAAAACGCAAAAGCAGTAATGCAGGCATTGGCGGTCAATCCTACCTTGGCGGGCGGCGGTCGCCGCCAGAAGACCGTACCGCGGTCAAAAGACCGCGGCGGTCATTCTGTCTTTCCCGCTGGGCTGGCGGGCGACCGCCAAAAGGCCGCCCGCCCGCCCAGCGGGAAAGCACCAGCAACGAGGAAGCCAGCTCCGAATGGAGTCGGCGGAGTTGCTGGTGTGCGACGGGTGCAGTTGCACCCGTCGCGATTTTCAGTGTCTGCCAAGCAGACACTGAAAATCAATGTGGGGCCCTGTTAGGGGGGCCCCAGCAGTGCCCATGCCAGTGGCATGGGCACTGCAGGGGCCCCCAGGGGCCCCACGACACCCGTTCCCGCCAGCCAGGTTCTGGCAGTGAAAACCGCCAGAACCAGGCTGGCGGGAAGGGGGTCGGAATCCCCATGGCAGCGCTGCTTGCAGCGCCGCCGTGGAGGATTCACAGGGGCAGCGGGAAGCCAGCGGGAAACCGCCGGCTTCCCTTTTCTGACCGCGGCTTTACGGCCGCGGTCAGAATAGCCCCAGAAGCACCGCCAGCCTGTTGGCGGTGCTTCCTCCGTCCCCTACCCTGGCGATCTCGGACCGCCAGGGTAGGAATGACCCCCATAGTCTGTAGTGGCAAAATCGCAGAGTTTGGAAGTACACAGGGAAGTCAATTCAGAGTAAAATGAGCAGTGCCTGCAACAACTGTCCTGGGGTGACGATTCTGCTTTATATAATTACTGCACTACGTTCTAAGATGCATTAAAATTTGAGACAAAATCATACCCTCAATCATCTTATTGCCTAAATATTTGTTTGGCTTTTAAATATTACAAACTTGCTGCAGAGAGTGTTGGCTCTTAGTGCTTAAATCCATGCTACTGCAATAAAACATACGAGTTTTTAAAATATGACATCACTATTTCGTGCAGGAATAATGAATGTTGGACAATTTATTATTATTTAAGGATTGTTGATTTTATTTACGTTTTATGGTTTTTATTGATCGAAAAATGACTTTGAATGATATAGATTTCAAAGCTGTTACGTTTTGTTGGGTGTGGTCCTTTGCCAACAACACACACGAGTTCCCTTCTCTTGCAGGCTCCCAGAAATTATGTAATCATTAATCATTTTTCTTATCAAAATACTAACTCAATCTCTGGTCCCTTGAACAGAACGGATTCTGAACAGTCTCAGGAAACCACCCTGAAGATGCTGAATGACGGACGTTTAACATTTTCTGTGATTTCATAGCATTATCTACATGAATTTGTTTCTTTTGATGTATCTGTTTTTGTTTCATCAACCATTTGTACAGGGTTCTGATACCCTTCGGTCATGTTCACACTTAATAAAACACTCGAAATAAAATAAACAATATAAGCTAGTCTTCCTCTGACTGATAAGCACAGGCCCCTGTCACATATGTTGTCTTCTCAAAGAAAAAATTATTCCATAGTCCTAAAGTTACAATAGCAAATTTCTGAATTGAGGATATTCCGGACCAGTCATGAAATCTTTCTCCCATCTATCCTTCCTGTGTCCTTTTTCCTGGATGCTCAAAGAGCAGCATTCACAGGTGGGACATTTAGGTTCATCCTTAATACCGAGTCTCAGACACAATGCCACTATGCCTTAAAGAAGGGTGGGTTGCCCAGAGATTAAAAAACAACATCAACTCTTACACCCGGGGAAATTTTAAACCAATCAAATCAAATCAAATCATTAACATTTATAAAGCGCGCTACTCACCCGTGCGGGTCTCAAGGCGCTAGGGGGGGAAGGGGGGGTTATCGCTGCTCGAACAGCCAAGTCTTTAGGAGTCTCCGGAAAGCGGAGTGGTCCTGGGTGGTCCTGAGGCTGGTGGGGAGGGAGTTCCAGGTCTTGGCCGCCAGGAAGGAGAAAGATCTCCCACCCGCCGTGGAGCGGCGGGTGCGAGGGACGGCAGCAAGTGCGAGGCCAGCGGAGCGGAGGGGGCGGGTGGGGACGTAGAAGCTGAGGCGTCTGTTGAGGTATTCCGGTCCCTTGTTGTGGAGGGCTTTGTGTGCGTGGGTGAGAAGACGGAAGGTGATCCTTTTGCTGACTGGGAGCCAATGCAGGTGTCTCAGGTGTGCGGAGATGTGGCTGTTGCGGGGTACGTCGAGGATGAGGCGGGCAGAGGCGTTTTGGATGCGTTGCAGGCGGTTTTGGAGTTTGGCGGTGGTCCCGGCGTAGAGGGTGTTGCCGTAGTCCAGGCGACTCGTGACAAGGGCGTGGGTCACGGTTTTTCTGGTGTCGGCGGGGATCCAGCGGAAGATCTTGCGGAGCATGCGGAGAGTGAGGAAGCAGGCGGAGGACACGGTGTTGACTTGCTTGGTCATGGTGAGAAGAGGGTCCAAGATGAAGCCGAGGTTGCGGGCGTGGTCTGCGGGGGTCGGTGCGGTGCCGAGGGCCGTGGGCCACCAGGAGTCGTCCCAGGCGGACGGGGTGTTGCCGAGGATGAGGACTTCCGTTTTTTCAGAGTTCAGCTTTAGGCGGCTGAGCCTCATCCAATCTGCGACGTCCTTCATACCCTCTTGTAGGTTGGTCTTGGCGCTGGCGGGGTCCTTGGTGAGGGAGAGTACAAGTTGGGTGTCGTCGGCGTAGGAGGTGATGATGATGTCGTGCTTGCGTACGATGTCGGCGAGGGGGCTCATGTAGACATTGAAGAGTGTCGGGCTGAGCGATGAGCCTTGAGGTACGCCGCAGATGATCTTGGTGGGTTCTGAGCGAAACGGAGGGAGGTAAACTCTTTGGGAGCGGTTAGCGAGGAAGGAGGCGATCCAGTCTAGGGCCTGGCCTTGGATCCCGGTGGAGCGTAGGCGGGTGATTAGGGTGCGGTGACAGACGGTGTCAAAGGCAGCCGAGAGGTCGAGGAGAATGAGGGCGACTGTTTCACCGTTGTCCATCAGGGTTCTGATGTCGTCTGTGACTGAGATGAGGGCGGTTTCCGTGCTGTGGTTGGTTCGGAATCCGGTTTGTGAAGGGTCGAGCAGGTTGTTGTCTTCCAGGAAGGTGGTCAGCTGTTTGTTGACGGTCTTTTCTATTACCTTGGCTGGGAAAGGTAGAAGAGAGATGGGGCGGAAGTTTTTCAGGTCGCTTGGGTCAGCCGTAGGTTTCTTTAGTAGGGCGTTGACTTCAGCGTGCTTCCAGCATTCGGGGAAGGTAGCAGAAGAAAAAGAAGAGTTGATGACGGTCTGGAGGTGCGGGGCGATGATGTAGTCGGCTTTGTTAAAGATGAAGTGCGGGCAGGGGTCCGAAGGGGCGCCGGAGTGGATAGAGTTCATGATGGATTTGGTTTCTTCCGTGTTGATGTGGGTCCAGTTGTTGAGGGTGATGTCCGGGGAAGCGGGTTCAGTGGTGTATGGTTGGGTCTGGTGTCCGAAGCTGTCGTGGAGGTCGCTGATCTTGCGATGGAAGAAAGTGGCGAGGGATTCGCACAAATCCTGTGAGGGCGTGACGGCGTTGGCGCTGGCGCTGGGGTTGGAGAACTCTTTGACGATGCTGAAGAGTTCTCTGCTGTTGTGGCTGTTTTTGTCTAGTCTGTCGGTGAAAAAGTTCCTTTTGGCAGTGCGGATCAGGTGGTGGTGTTCGCGTGTAGCGTTCTTGAGGGCGGTCATGTTGTCCGCGGTGTGGTCCTTGCGCCAGGCCTTCTCAAGGGCACGACAAGTTTTCTTTGATTCTTTGAGGGTGTCAGAGAACCAGAGAGGTTTTTTGGTGTTGGTCTGTCGATGCGTGCGTTTGAGGGGAGCAAGGTTGTCAGCGCAGTTGGAGATCCAATTTGTGAGGTTGAGAGCTGCGTCGTTGGGGTCGGTGGTGAGGGTGGGTTGGTTGGCGGCGAGAGCGGAGAAGAGTTGCTCTTCAGGGATCTTGTTCCACTGTCGACGAGGGGTGGGTTGAGTGCGGAGGTGGGAGGTCTCGCGTCGGAATGTGAAGTGGACGCAGCTGTGGTCGGTCCAGTGTAGGGCAGAGGTGTGGCTGAAGAAGACGTGTTTGCTGCGGAGAAGATAGGGTCGAGCGTGTGTCCGGCGATGTGGGTGGCGGTGTTCACCAGTTGTTTGAGGCCGAGGTTGGCGAGGTTGTCGAGCAGGGTGGTGGTGTTGGGGTCGTTGTTTTGTTCCAGATGGAAGTTGAGGTCGCCTAGGAGGATGTAGTCCGGTGAGGCGAGGGCGTGCGGGGAGATGAAGTCGGCAATGGCGTCGCTGAAAGAGGCGCGAGGTCCGGGAGGACGGTAGACGAGGGATCCTCTGAGGGTGGTCCTTGGGTCGGTGCGAATCTGAAAATGCAGGTGTTCAGCGGCGAGGGGGGGGTCTTCGGTGGAGGTGGTGACGCTGATGGAGTCTTTGAAGATGATGGCGACACCTCCTCCTACTTGGTTGGTGCGGTCTTTTCTGGAGATCTTGTAGCCTTCGGGGATGGCGGGTAGCGATGTCTGGAGCAGAGGAGGCGTTCATCCATGTCTCCGTGATGAAGGCGACGTCCGGGGCTGTGGAGTCCAGGAGGTCCCAAAGTTCAACGGCGTGCTTGTGGACGGAACGAGCGTTGATCAGGATGCACTTGAGGTGGTTGATGGCGCGTGGGCTTGTGGTTGTGGTAGTTGCGTGGTGGAAGATGCGTTTGCAGGAGTTGCAGGCGAAGGGTCCATGGGTGACTTTGGGGTGAGCTAGGAAGCAGGTTTTGGAGCGCCCTGGGTTGAGGGCGTGGAGGGTGGTGGGGTCGTAGCGGATCAGCGGGGCTTGGGGGAGCTGGGGACCAGGGGTCGTGGCGCTGGGCGCGGGCCAGGCGCGGACGGGCGCCATAAGAGGTAGGAGGGGGGGGGAGGGGTCAGCTGGGGGCGAATGGGAGCTGGGGGGCGGGGGCGTGCAGGAGGTCGCGGCGGGAAAGCGCGAGGGAGGGGGGGGGACAGGTAGAGTGAGAGGAGCTGGGGGAGGGGGTTTAGGGTGGAGGAGGGTGAGTGTTAGGAGGTTTGGAGATTAGGGAGAGAGATAGGAGTAGGGTTGTGAAGATAGGGGAGGGGGGGTTGTAGAGGTGGGTGAGGGAGAGAGGTAGAGTGAGAGGATAGGGAGATAGGTAGTAGAGGGGGTGGCGGGAGGGGGGGAGAGATAGAGAAATAGATAGAGAAAATAGATAGAGAAGTCGATAGATAGGGAAATAGATAGATAGACAGATAGGTAGGTAGGAGGAGGTGGAGAGTGGGGGAGTTAGATAGTGAGATAGGGAGCTAGAGAGATAGGAAGATAGGAGGAGTGAGGGAGGTAGATAGCGATCGGGTTAGCTAGGGGTGAGAGAGGGGGAGGCGAGTGAGGGAGGGGGATGAGGAAGGAGCAGGAGGGCAGGCTCGGGGGAAGAAGACGGAGGAGGTAGAAGAGCCGAAGACAGAAGACAGAAGAACAGAAGACAAAAGAACAGAAGATCGGAAGAGCAGAAGAACAGAGAAGAACAGAGAAGAACAGAGAAGAACAGAGAAGAACCGAGAAGAAGAACACAGAAGCACCGAGAAGAACAGAGAAGAAGAACACAGAAGACCGGAAGAACACAGAAGAACAGAAGGGAAGAACAGAAGAACAGAAGAGAAGAACAGAAGAACACAGAAGAAGATTGCAGAGGGGGAGCGAGGAGGAAGAGACAGAGAGGAGGAAAAGAAGCAGGAGCAGGAGAGAAGGTGAGTGGCGCGGGGCAGGGCGAGGGGCTGGGAGGAGGGGGGTACTTACAGTTAGGTGGGTCTCAGGAACACAGGAACTCGGGAACTTGGAGGAGCTGCAGCGGCAGGGGGAGCGACCTACCCTTGGGTCAAGGGTCGCTACCACTGTCGCGCAGCGGCCGCCATAAGAGGTAGGAGGGGGGGGGAGGGGTCAGCTGGGGGCGAATGGGAGCTGGGGGGCGGGGGCGTGCAGGAGGTCGCGGCGGGAAAGCGCGAGGGAGGGTGGGGGACAGGTAGAGTGAGAGGAGCTGGGGGAGGGGGTTTAGGGTGGAGGAGGGTGAGTGTTAGGAGGTTTGGAGACTAGGGAGAGAGATAGGAGTAGGGTTGTGAAGATAGGGGAGGGGGGGTTGTAGAGGTGGGTGAGGGAGAGAGGTAGAGTGAGAGGATAGGGAGATAGGTAGTAGAGGGGGTGGCAGGAGGGGGGGAGAGATAGAGAAATAGATAGAGAAAATAGATAGAGAAGTCGATAGATAGGGAAATAGATAGATAGACAGATAGGTAGGTAGGAGGAGGTGGAGAGTGGGGGAGTTAGATAGTGAGATAGGGAGCTAGAGAGATAGGAAGATAGGAGGAGTGAGGGAGGTAGATAGCGATCGGGTTAGCTAGGGGTGAGAGAGGGGGAGGCGAGTGAGGGAGGGGGATGAGGAAGGAGCAGGAGGGCAGGCTCGGGGGAAGAAGACGGAGGAGGTAGAAGAGCCGAAGACAGAAGACAGAAGAACAGAAGACAGAAGAACAGAAGATCGGAAGAGCAGAAGAACAGAGAAGAACAGAGAAGAACAGAGAAGAACAGAGAAGAACCGAGAAGAAGAACACAGAAGCACCGAGAAGAACAGAGAAGAAGAACACAGAAGACCGGAAGAACACAGAAGAACAGAAGGGAAGAACAGAAGAACAGAAGAGAAGAACAGAAGAACACAGAAGAAGATTGCAGAGGGGGAGCGAGGAGGAAGAGACAGAGAGGAGGAAAAGAAGCAGGAGCAGGAGAGAAGGTGAGTGGCGCGGGGCAGGGCGAGGGGCTGGGAGGAGGGGGGTACTTACAGTTAGGTGGGTCTCAGGAACACAGGAACTCGGGAACTTGGAGGAGCTGCAGCGGCAGGGGGAGCGACCTACCCTTGGGTCAAGGGTCGCTACCACTGTCGCGCAGCGGCCGCCATAAGAGGTAGGAGGGGGGGGAGGGGTCAGCTGGGGGCGAATGGGAGCTGGGGGGCGGGGGCGTGCAGGAGGTCGCGGCGGGAAAGCGCGAGGGAGGGGGGGGACAGGTAGAGTGAGAGGAGCTGGGGGAGGGGGTTTAGGGTGGAGGAGGGTGAGTGATAGGAGGTTTGGAGATTAGGGAGAGAGATAGGAGTAGGGTTGTGAAGATAGGGGAGGGGGGGTTGTAGAGGTGGGTGAGGGAGAGAGGTAGAGTGAGAGGATAGGGAGATAGGTAGTAGAGGGGGTGGCGGGAGGGGGGGAGAGATAGAGAAATAGATAGAGAAAATAGATAGAGAAGTCGATAGATAGGGAAATAGATAGGTAGACAGATAGGTAGGTAGGAGGAGGTGGAGAGTGGGGGAGTTAGATAGTGAGATAGGGAGCTAGAGAGATAGGAAGATAGGAGGAGTGAGGGAGGTAGATAGCGATCGGGTTAGCTAGGGGTGAGAGAGGGGGAGGCGAGTGAGGGAGGGGGATGAGGAAGGAGCAGGAGGGCAGGCTCGGGGGAAGAAGACGGAGGAGGTAGAAGAGCCGAAGACAGAAGACAGAAGAACAGAAGACAGAAGAACAGAAGATCGGAAGAGCAGAAGAACAGAGAAGAACAGAGAAGAACCGAGAAGAAGAACACAGAAGCACCGAGAAGAACAGAGAAGAAGAACACAGAAGACCGGAAGAACACAGAAGAACAGAAGGGAAGAACAGAAGAGAAGAACAGAAGAAGACAGAAGAAGATTGCAGAGGGGGAGCGAGGAGGAAGAGACAGAGAGGAGGAAAAGAAGCAGGAGAGAAGGTGAGTGGCGCGGGGCAGGGCGAGGGGCTGGGAGGAGGGGGGTACTTACAGTTAGGTGGGTCTCAGGAACACAGGAACTCAGGAACTTGGAGGAGCTGCAGCGGCAGGGGGAGCGACCTACCCTTGGGTCAAGGGTCGCTACCACTGTCGCGCAGCGGCCGCCATAAGAGGTAGGAGGGGGGGGGAGGGGTCAGCTGGGGGCGAATGGGAGCTGGGGGGCGGGGGCGTGCAGGAGGTCGCGGCCGGAAAGCGCGAGGGAGGGGGGGGGACAGGTAGAGTGAGAGGAGCTGGGGGAGGGGGTTTAGGGTGGAGGAGGGTGAGTGTTAGGAGGTTTGGAGATTAGGGAGAGAGATAGGAGTAGGGTTGTGAAGATAGGGGAGGGGGGGTTGTAGAGGTGGGTGAGGGAGAGAGGTAGAGTGAGAGGATAGGGAGATAGGTAGTAGAGGGGGTGGCGGGAGGGGGGGAGAGATAGAGAAATAGATAGAGAAAATAGATAGAGAAGTCGATAGATAGGGAAATAGATAGATAGACAGATAGGTAGGTAGGAGGAGGTGGAGAGTGGGGGAGTTAGATAGTGAGATAGGGAGCTAGAGAGATAGGAAGATAGGAGGAGTGAGGGAGGTAGATAGCGATCGGGTTAGCTAGGGGTGAGAGAGGGGGAGGCGAGTGAGGGAGGGGGATGAGGAAGGAGCAGGAGGGCAGGCTCGGGGGAAGAAGACGGAGGAGGTAGAAGAGCCGAAGACAGAAGACAGAAGAACAGAAGACAGAAGAACAGAAGATCGGAAGAGCAGAAGAACAGAGAAGAACAGAGAAGAACAGAGAAGAACCGAGAAGAAGAACACAGAAGCACCGAGAAGAACAGAGAAGAAGAACACAGAAGACCGGAAGAACACGTATCAGGAATGTCCCAAAAAGGGACATTGTTAGTAAAATTGTACCTCTCTTTGTATGAGGATGGCACCTCGTGTGCCTCAGGGAAACAGTAGCTCCTGGCGCCCCTTGGCACCAAAATGGGGGCTGTGTTATATTTGGGGGAGGGGGTGGCATGCACCCCCTCCGTTTTTACATTGGGGCGCCTCCTGGGACCCACACTCAAAACCGGGTGCCTGTAATATCTGTAGCCCCTAGGCCATGACCGGTCCTCCTAGGGGCTGGGGAAAGAGCCAAAAACCGAACAAGGGGGCCAAGCGGTGTAGGGCCTCTGAGGCCTCCTCCCTGCCTGCGGCCTCCTAACAAGGATGAGGGCCTGGTGGGGCAGTGAGCCTCTGATGAGGCCTTCTCCCCGCCCTTCTGCAGAGCACAACTCACTTGGGGGCCCGGTGGAGCGGGGAGCTTCCGATGCGGCCTCCTCCCCACACGTCCTCAAAGGGCTGACTTGACCTCACCCGACCGGATCTGTGAGTCAGCTGCAGCCTGCCTGGGCCGCAGCTGTGAACCTCCAACAGTCGGGCTGGTTGGTGCCCTGGGGGCACTCCTCAGAGCATGTGTCTCCCTGGGGGCACCGCTAGGAGCGCGCTCGCTCCAGGTTTCTTTTCTTCGTGCCTGGGGACACTCTAAAGAGCGCACTTCCAACGCGCTTGTCAGTTTCAGAACACCAGGGTCGTGGCGGTGATTGCTCCCTCGGGGAGCTGAACAAAAACGCTCTCAAAGCGCGATGAATAGATCAAGCCAGATTAAAGAAAAGCTCTCCTCATGCTCTATCAATGGAAAGAAGGCGCTCTCAAGGCACTAGGCAGCATAAATGAAGCACTCCTCATGCACTTTCAACAGCTCAAAGGTTGCAGAAGGCAGGGGCCACAGCAATCAGCCTCTGGGGACACAAGGATGGAGCACAGGATGGCAGGGCCCAGTAGCAGGCCAGCACAAAGGGTTGCAGTCAGTGGCAGATCCTTCAAGTGACCCAGCAGGTCACAGGTCAGCACAGCGGCAGCAGTCCAAGGCAGTTCCTAGTGAGTCCCTCCAGCAGCATTCTGTGTCCAGTTACAAACATGTTAAAGTCCAGAGTCTCTTTATGGGGAAAAGCCCCCTGTTCTTATACTCGATTTTGAAAAGCATTTTCAATGAGAGGGAGAGGAGGTTCCAACCAGTTACAACTGGTTTTAGGAGTGTCCCCTCTCTCCTCCAGCGCAGGCTCCAAACATCACTTAGGGGGAAATGAGCCCTTTGTGTGAGTTTAGGGCACAGCCTTTACAGATGCAAGTGTGTCCCGGCGCCCCTTCTCTAAGACCATTCAGTATGTAGATGCATCTCTGTGACACCTCCACCCTCCCTGTGTACAGGCTGTCTGAAAAGTATGCACAAAGCCCAGCTGTCACTCTGCCTAGATGTGGATTCAAGTCAAGCTGTAAAACACCATAAGCACAGAGAAATGCTCATTTTCTAGAAGTGGCTTTTATATAATGGTAATAAAAACAATCCACATACACCAGTAAGGAGCATTTCTCACTACTATTACAACCATGCCAAACATGCCTACGCTACCGCTCATAACTCAGTCAATACCCCCTAGACATAAGGCAGGACACTTCTAATGCAATCCGATGAGAAGGCAGCACTCACAGCAGTGAGAAACCAAAATAGGCTG
Source organism: Pleurodeles waltl (assembly GCF_031143425.1). Classification (NCBI taxonomy): domain Eukaryota; kingdom Metazoa; phylum Chordata; class Amphibia; order Caudata; family Salamandridae; genus Pleurodeles; species Pleurodeles waltl. The sequence goes on from NC_090451.1 coordinate 477,407,608, forward strand.
TTTGTCACTACCAGAACAGGCCACACTGTCAGGCACATATCCTGCCTTCTGCATACATAGCATCTGGCCCATAGGGCTAGCTAGGGCCTACCTCAGGGGTGACTTATATGTAGTAGAAGGGGACTTCTGGGCCTGGCAAGTAAATTAAGATGCCAGGTCCCTTGTGACAGTAGACTGTGCACAAGTTCCTGCGCTAGCAGGCCTGAGACTGGTTTGAAAGGCTACTTCCGTGGGTGGTGCCAGCTGCGCTGCAGGCCCCCTAGTAGAATTTAATTTTACAGGCCCTGGGTACAGGGATACCACTGTACAAGGGACTTACAGGTAATTTAAATGTGCCAATCAGGTATAAGCTAATCATACCAAGTTTACAAGGGAAAGCACATGCACCTTAGCACTCATTAGCAGTGATAAAGTGACCAGAGTCATAACGTCAGCCAAAAAAGGTCAGAAAATTTAGGAGGAGAAGGCAAAAAGTTTGGGGAATGACCCTGGAGAAAGGGCCAAGTCCAACACAGAGATACCAATTAACTAAAGGCCACCTTGCTTGGCCCTGCGTTACTTGGTAAATCTGAAGTAACGTAAGGCAGCATAAGTCACTGCCTTCCATTATTCTGTCCTAGGAAGGTGTTCCGTGAGTGGAGCATGTGTGTTCCCACGAATGCATTAATGGATTTAGGCACATTCCAAGATTTACCAAGACTGGTAAACCTGGAAATGCATCAAAATGCTACACATTAACAGTGTAGGTGCAAGGAGAAGAACTATCTTCATTATCCGTGTTTTTTCCTCTAAGTGTGCTGCAACTGCCTCTGAGGGTTGTGTTTTTGCAGGAAGGTGCTCCTTCATGCACAAAAACAATCCTGCAGACAATACAGGCACAATTGTACCATGGCACATGGGTGCCCAGGTTGGTGCAAGGCAGCACATTGTGTGCCAGCGTAAGGAGAGGACAGGAATGCACCACATAATGTTAAATATGGCACATTCATGCCCTCTCCCTTTTTAAAGCAACGCAGCACGATGTCGTACTGCATTGAGTGAAAAAATGATAAATCTAGCATGTTGTGTTTGGCCATATGCAAGTAATATGTGCTACAGTGACACAGCTTCTATTTCCATTATAATGTTCCCCATTCCAAAATGAACTTTACATTTCATTTGCGTTCCTATTTTAGTCTGTGATCTGATAAACACATAGTTTAGTATTATTTTTACCATGGTTCTACTCCATCTTATTATTATTATATATATATATAGATCTCTATATATATATATATATATATATATACATTTATATTCCTTTTGTTTCCATATTGATGACACGGTTTATAATGTTTTACATCATTTTCTGTAAGTGTAACAAGCCACAAAAAACGCTCATCAGCCCCTCATTAGTTTCAAAGAGAAATACTGTTTTGTTCTCTTTGTAATGACTGGAGGTTTGGTTCAGCAGAAAAAACAGAAAGACAAATGAAGCTAATGAGACCGCAGTATCTTCATTTACATATTAGATTAGGTGCACACTGAGATGATTACCATCCGAGATTAATTTTTATTGTAATATGCCAATTTTCCAAGAGACTGGATCATCCACTTTATGAGCCTTGGATAATGTGAAGGTGCATATTCGAAGCACCAAATTCCAGCAAAGCCTTTAACATCGTACTGGCTCGAAGTGATTCAGACGCCTGTCATTAAATGCGTCAAGTGATAAAAATTCGGATCATGCACCATCCATGATTGCAGGGGATTATTAGTCTCCTGTGGATGAAAGCATCAGCTATACCTTTCTTTACACTGCACATGAAACAGACTTTATAGGAGCTTGCTATCGTCAGCTTTGATTGGTCCACTTTGCTAGCGTCAACGAATTTCACGAGCCAAACCGTGTGAGTGAACAACGTAGAGCTGTTCGAGGCCTGTTTCCAGCTCAATGCCTACGTCATCCGTGTGTAGCTCTGAAATGTCAGTTTCCCTGTTTATCCCCTCCTCCAAATCAGGTCGTGTGTGATGGGTGTTATGTTAGTACTTAAATGACAAACCTGTTGAGTGTCTTTGGTATGAGAGTGGAAGAAAAGCATAAAATAAAATTGTTAGTACAAATAGGATTTAAAACATTTTTAATGCTACATTTTTGGTGGATTACTTGCAGTCACAATCGCCGTAGTTAAATAGCAAAAGCTTTTTCTTCAAATTTCCCTGACAAATTTAAAAACAAAAAAAATATCGTTGGTTATAGGTGTGACGATCAGCGAGCCAAACAAAGGATATGTAGAGAGGTTTAAAGGTGGAAAACATCAGCAACTTCTATTATCCTTGTCCTCATGTCATTTCTTATGAATCTTCTGGCTAGTGGCCTGGGTGAAATGCCCTCTGCAAGTGAGCATTTCTCCAGACGCATAACAAAATTACTGGTGTGTTGTGGATTAGTCTAGAACAGGAGAGAGAAGTGTCAGAACTCCTCCGATCCTAGGCCACAGGCCATCAGCAGCAGCTTTACTGTGAGCGGGGCAGGTGACCATAATTTCAGGGCAGCTTGAGAAAAAAGATTAATGTATTACAATAGTGTCCCTTCTCCAGTGTGAAGAAACATATAATGACTTCCTGACATTAAGGGCCTTTTCAATGGAGGAAAGGGCATACTGATGAAGTCAAAGGACTTATCCTCTGACTTCATCATATGCCCGTTCCTTATATGAAAGGCTGGTAATGTATTAGGAATATTGTAGTTTTTGGTCCCCGGGGATCATGTCAAACATCTCAGGGATGCAACTGCATCTCAACAAGCTTGCTATCAGACATCCTTGGAGACTGTGGCAGAAGGCCTTCTGGTGTCTGGGGAGGCAAAGAAGTGTTCCGGACAATATCAGGTCAGGAAATTCTGGTAAGATTTAACCACTTTATAGTATCACACTTTCCAGCACACTTTCCCTGGCGAAACTAGTTGGTGGTTTCTCAATTCTGGTTGCACAGTTTGCACAGTTTGTGTTGCCTCCACTTTGTTTGCTTTGTTCTTGCTATGTGGTTAGGGCAGCTCAGATTAATCCTTTCTTTCACAGATTCTGAGCTCTGTTTCCCTAAACCCCTGCTCCAACTTCTAACACTCCACGCCATCCTGGCAGCTCTACTATTTCAGAAGGATCTTTGAATAGTTTATTGTCTTTACTGAGCTCAATGGGGTGTATTATACCAACATAAGAAACAGATGTAACAAGTTAGATAATAAAGTCAGTTGGCTATCAAGCTCACAACAAACCATCCACCAAAATACATCAACACACAAACCCTGAAAAATAACTTATTGAGACAGAAATCAGATAAAATATGAAATTGACTGACCACACCACTTCTTCTACCAACCGCCTTCCATACTTACCACACACACCCAGCTGCTTGGTACTGAGCATGTGCACAACATACACTTTCACCAACCCACAAGACACCTAAAATCTGCATGACTCTCACTCACACACATTACCAGCATCCACAAAATCAAACATGGAGGTCTCTCATTCTCTCACATCACACCCAAGACATGGAAGAACCTCCCTCCTAAACATCAGAGTCTCCTCCTCCCATCTTGGGCTTAGCAAGAAGCTGAAAACTTAGCTCTCTGTGTACGCACCTTGGGGACCACAAACCTACACACATGCCCCAGCACCTGAATTAGTGATTAGTGCACTATACAAATCAATATAACATGACATCAAAAGGCTCACAAGATATTTGAGAGAATCCTCTTGTCTCAATTAACAAACCTACAATTCTTTAATTTGACATGATTTTGATAGAGATACATAACTGTTCACTCTGATGGCCATGCATCCTTCAAACTGAAACAGACTCCGGACTACTGGATGGAAAACAAAGATGACTATGGAGTGAAACAGTGATTTTATTGGACAGTACAGAACCAATGTACTATGCAGGGAGTCCCCCCTCAAGTTTCGTTACGCCACTGGCTGTATAAATACAATACACATACCAAATACATCTTTGAAATGTATATTCCAAGTACGAATTGAAGGTCTCTTAATTGCCAGTAATTCATTTTGTTTATTGAATTAAATCTGTTTACAGAAGCTATTATACTCCCTTCTGTGCCTAAGATATTTTGGGATTCATGTACCATATAACATCAGTTTTAAGGAGGTGTTTGATCTTCTGCCTAAGACATGAACCCTCGCGTTTCACATACTTCCCCCCACGACTTAGCTACTGTATGGTAGATGGAATCATCTTTTAATTATAGAGGCACTTTACCTATAGCCTAGGCCCTACTGACCTCTCCCTGTACATTCTCTGCAGTATGTCATGACTGGGCATGCTGCCATTCCCCCATCGAGATTAGTGTAGTGGTTAGTGTATCACACGTGTGCTTGTGACTAGAAGAGTGTACTGGGAGAACCTCGTCGGGGTAAAACACCATACCGTTAGAATATAGTTGTTGTCCTTCATGTTGTATTAATGTTATAAATCCTGTATTATTCTTCCTGTGAACATGGTAGCATGCATGTATATTCTTCATTGGGTCCCATTCTTGAAATTACAAAGGTGTCCTATGAACTAGAGTACAGGATTTCCTACAGTCCAGTGTCTACCTACCACTGTACCTTAGCTCTCCTCGCTTCCTACACTGCGTTGGAGTTTACCTTGCAAACTGGAAATCCTTAGTAGAGAGACTCTAGTAGCAGGGAAAATACAAAAAACCTTTACCAGCTGATGCCCATGGTCTGTTGCATTGTCATGTGCTGCAAAAGGCCAGGTTTATGCATTGTACACTCAATGGCAAGAAAACATGTACTTTTGCAGAACCTGCCTTTATACATGAGTGTTAAAGTTCAGAAGCACAATTTCCACATCAGCTCAAGTTACCTCTCGAAATGCCTGTGCAGGTAAGAGGAGAAACACTCTAGTGTCAAAGTCTATGCCATGGACGACTCGAGGGAGAAATCACTTTAAAAAATATATTTTTTTATTTCAATAGGTAGTCCAGACAGGGGAACAAACATATTAAATACCAACAAATGAAATCCAGATAAGACACTTCATAAAAACAAGGCAGTAAAGAAACATAACAAAGCAATAAATCTCTATGTTAGTCCTGAGAAAGAAGAAAAAGGAAAAAATGGGCGCATCATGGAGAATGGTGTAAGTTAACCACCCAAGTCGTGGCCAGCAAACATTTTGTCCGTCCAAAGCCTGTCTGGGCCCCACAATCTGATGCAGCCTCCTTCTCCATGCGTGGTTCGTTAGCAATGTCAACTCCAACTGGCAGAAATTCAAGAATTCCCACTACCAGTTCCAGGGATCCGGGCACCACTCAAGAAGCAAGCACATGCCAACAATAGTCTAGGGAAAGAACAAAGAAACAGAAAAAAATATAAACCTGTGTGATGTCTAGGGATGGCTGGCGAATGCACCAACATGACCAGCTTTGAGTCCCACACTATCGATACAATTGTAATACTATTAATTTTCCAGAAAAAAAAGCCTAAAATAAATGAAGGGTAGGGAATGCAGTGAAAAAATGAACCCTGTCTGCCCCCTCAAGCCCACAATGAAAGCAACGATCATCAGAGCGGAGCTTTATAATCTGGAGGCCATAAGGAGTGTAGAAAAAAATGCTATAATACATTTAATATGATGGACCATAATACTCAACACATTCAAGTCTGTGTAAGAAGATTGTTCAACCGCAGATTCCCAACCGTCATCCCATGCTTCAGGAGCTTACTCCATTTTGCCACTTGCAGCTGGAAGTGATCGGTCGCATGATTGCAAGAAGAAAAATAAATTGCATTATAGACCAGACCAATGTTTCTCTTCACTGGTGCTTTCATAACCAGTGCTAAAAGGAGGTAGTCAGAACAGCTAATCTCTCCTTTATTAAGACTAGAAATAAAATGTCATGCTTGCAGAAATCTATAAAACAGGTACGAAGGAGAGGAAACTGCTGCTTCAAATTCTCAAAGACAAGGACTTCCCCCTCACAATTGTTCCAAAAACACTCTTTGTCACACCGTGGTAGATTAGGGTTGTACCCTAGATATGTAAAATGCTTAAACCCAAGTAGTTTCAGGGAATATTTGCTTAAGAGAGCACCAAATGAGATCAAAGACCTTTAGGCAGTCGAGGCTTGCGGGGGTTACAGGGAGCATGGCAGTACATTAATAACATTAAAATATACATTTTTTAAATTTACTGCTGCGTCCCTGATCCTCCATTGTCTCTTCACCTGACCAAGCAGGCACAGGTTCCCAACCTGCCCTGCGGCTAATCCTGCTGCTGCTTAGAGCAGCGTTTGGATTAGCTGGGAACACCCAGCCAAGGCACTCCCAGGCAGACTGGGAGCCTGTGGTTGCTCTCTCCAGCCTGGCAACACACTGCACATCTGTCTTTGGCTGGACCAAGAGGGCCGGCCAAACACACATATGCTCTGAGGGGAATGCACAGTGCACTCCCCTCAGTGCTCATCATCCCACATGCCCCACCCCTTTAACAAGGAAAGGATAATAAACTTAGTTTTTTATCCTTTCCTTGTTAAAGGATTTGTAGTGGTTGCTGCTGGTGGTGGGGGGATGCTCCTCCACCATAGCAGAGGAGCTGCTACTGCCTTTAGGGCCTAAAAACGAGTTCTTTTGAAATATACTGTGTCCACAATACCAACACGTGGGGCAACTGAATTCCCTAAAGGCAAAAAATTGTTCAACATACACCCCTGTTCCCACATCCCTTATCCCGGAACCAGATGGAATAGAGGGGAAAATGCCACGAGGTAATAGAACCGCAGGACCTGAAGAGAGACTGCCCCCCCCATACTTCTTGGGCTGCTGAAGAAACTATAGGCTTCATTATGACATTGGAGGTAAATCACGCTTACCGCCGTGCTGACGGCCGCCAACTTACCGCTGTGCTGGCGAATATCCGTTCACCATATTATGACACACACATACCAATCCAACAGAATACAGCCACAAACACAAATCCACCAGACCAAAGGTCAGTGATAAACTGGTGGTCCCAAAACCCACACCGTTACAACAACAAAACAACGCCCATCACATTATGACCCACGAATCACTACAATGGACATTCAATGACGGTAAACCATTGGCGTTACATACTGCCGCACTCAGAATGGACACCCATATACAAAACAACACTACATTGGACAGTACTGAAGACACACACCTGAAACTCGTGCACACACCACACCCACACACCCACACCACTATAAAACAAACATCCACATTACCCACAACCCCTTACGTACAACATTTGCCACAAGGAGACTGAGAAGGAGAGCACAGAGACAACTAGACACACACAACACATGCACCCATACACCCCTCACTACGCCATATCACACATCTCACCACATTACCCAACACACCCTCACCAACACACATCACACAAAAACCATGGCACCACAAAGGCACCCCCATTTCACTGAGGAGGAATTAAGGGTCATGGTGGAGGAAGTCGGCAGGGTAGAGCCACAGCTCTCTGGAGCACAGGTACATCAAATATCTATAGCATGGAAGATGGAGCTATGGCGGAGAATCATGGACAGGGTCAACGCCGTGGGACAGCATCCGAGAACAAGGGACGACATCAGGAAGAGGTGGAACGAGCGACTGGGGAAGGTACGTTCCATAGCAGCAAGACACCAGCTCACCATACAGAGGACTGGCAGTAGGCCCCCACCTCCTTCCCCACAACTCACAGCAGGTACTGTCAATACTGCATCCTGAGGATCTCGCCGAGTTGGCAGAGGACTGGACACTGGTAAGTCAACTTTTAACAGTTAACACCTGCATGCCATCACACACTCACCCTCACTCCCATCACTCCACCACATCCCACACACTCCACCAACACATCTCATTAATCCCAATGCCAGGCCCTGCATGCTGTACCAATGCATGGACACCCCTCCCAGCCCTGCATGGACAATCATAACTAAAGCATGCACAGCATAGGGAAACTAACATAACCACAATACACCAACATACATAGCAAAAGCTGGCAGGGCAACACCAACCATAGAGGGGAATCTACAGAAGTACAAATGTCATACACTTGAAGCATAATACATCATTTATATCCCCACAGGTGTCCCAGCCAATGCCACTGGAGAGGAGGTGCCACCACTATCCAGTACCCCAACAGAAGAGGCCCACAGTGTTGACAGTAACTCTGGACTTCAGGATCTGGATGACCTACCTGGCCCATCAGGGACCACTGGACAGCCGGCCACCGAAGCCCACTCACAGACCACCACAGAGCCTCCCCCATCTGGAACGAACACCACAGCACCCACCCAGGGTACCCACACCTCTGTCCCGAGGACATGTCAATCAGCAGTGTGCCCACCTGTAAAGGGACCCCAGGCCACACCTTGCACACAAGACAATCAGGGACCTGGGGTCAGTGACAGTGGGCACATGGTTCAGGGGACAGAGGCCAGGCCAACAGGGACACTGGGAGGACTGCTGTGTGCCAGGGGGAGGACAGGACCACGGAACCGACTCTCCAGGAGGCACTCTCTGAGAACCTGGGAGCCTACCAACGTTCCCAGGACACGATGGGGTAAATCCTAGACAACATGCAGAAGAGCATGCGGCTGCAGGAGGGACAGTATCAGGGGATCAGGGAGGACTTGCAGGCCATTAACAACTCCCTGATCTCCATAGCAGGGGAGCTGGCAGACATGGCCAACATCATGAGGAAGGCAACAGCATACCAGAGGGGCCCTACCACTAGCCAGTCATCTGAACAGCCCTCCACTTCCGCTGCCGCTAGTGGCCAGGAGGCCCTGCCACAGGACTCACAGGCCACCAGCACCCCTCCCCCTGCAGAAAGTGAACCACTCCACAAATATTCCCTGTGAGCCAGACAGAAGCCAGAGATACTTGCCAAGACTACTGCCATGAAATGAGACTCTCCTGATTGTCCCCCTTGTGTCCCACTCTGTCATCTTGTCCACCTTGAATTGCCATTGCTCCCCCTCCAATGTCCCCATGGACACTGCACCTGTGCTACAAACAGACTCGAACAATACCCTGGACTTTCCTCCATCATCACTCCAGTCCATTTCACTTTCCCCCCTATATTTTAGAACAACAATAAACACCCTTGGATAAAACCCGACTACTAGTATTTCATGTATTGCAAATTTGTATTCATTGACACAGCTACAACCATTGCAAATGAACTGTACATAGAATGAGCATAGAATGAATGACCTATTGTTGGCTGTTGTGATCACATCAGGACAATGTTGTTATATCACCAACATCTGTGAAATGAATATCCCTAGGTAACAGTAGGTAGGGGAAAGAAGTGGTTAATGCCAGCATGCTACACAGGATACAACAATAGTCATAGAAATGTGAAGTTGCACAGTCTCACCTGTGTGTTATTGGAAGTACTGATGTATCACCAATGTTCTGTTGTCCACATCCTCATCCTCTGCATCCTCATCCTCCCTGTCCTTAGGGTCACTGCTGTCACATGAGCATCGCCAGTCTCCTCCTCCTGCAGAAAAGGTACATGGCATCTGAGGGCCAGGTTCTGCAACACGCAGCATGCCATTACTATCTGGCAGACCTTCTCGGGTGAGTAGCACAGGGATCCACCTGTCAGATGGAGGTACCTGAACCTGGCCTTCAGGAGGCCAAAGGTCCTCTCAATGATCCTTCTGGTTCACCCATGTGCCTCATTATAACGTTCTTCTGCCCTTGTGCTGGCATTCCTCACAGGGGTCAGCAGCCATGATAGGTTTAGGTAACCAGAGTCACCTGTGAATCTTGAGGGACAGCATTTAGCCGCACACCATCCCATATGGCCAATAGCATAGGCATACACCAACATATACTGTGTGGGAACCAAGGCTCACCTATTAGCCACACCCTGTGCCTCTGTAGTTGGGCCATCACATTTGGGATGCTGCTATTCCTTAGGACAAAGGCATCATGCACCGACCCAGGATACTTAGCATTGACGTGGGAGATGTACTGGTCCGCCAGGCACACCATCTGCACATTCATGGAGTGGACACTCTTACGATTCCTGAACACCAGTTCATTTTGCGGGGGGATAAATTAAATGTGTGTTCCATCAATCGCCCCAATTATATTGGGGATATGTCCCATTGCATAAAACTCTGCCTTCACAGTGACCAAATCCTCCACCTGAGGGAAAGCAATGTAGCTGCGCATGTGTTTAAACAGGGCAGACAAGACTCTTGCCAGAACGATTGAGAACATTGGCTGTGACATTCCTGCGGCCAAGCCCACTGTCACTTGGAAAGAACCAGTTGCCAGGAAATGGAGCACTGATAGAACTTGCACAAGAGGGGGAATCCCAGTCAGATGACGGATAGCTGAGATCAGGTCAGGTTCCACCTGGGCCCTGTCCAGTCTATAGGTGAGGATAGTTGTCTGTACATGGGGGTAGGACTCCATCTCCTGTTCATCCACAGCGGTAGGTATCTAAGGGACACAGGAGTGAGTAGACTGTCACATTTTGAACAACTATACCACAACAGCAGTCCACATCGTGCAAACATGTTTGGGGACAGTGTAATTTAAAAGCATGTGCCTATATATCCTGTGACACATGAATAATCGATGGGCCTGTTCACCCCCTCCGAAATGGCAACTGCCTGTCCTATGTGGAGGGACAGGTGGAAGTGAAGTAATTTCGCCAACGTTGTGTGCCGTGGTGGTAGGCGGTCGTGAACCGCCGTGCAATTCCTCATTGGTTTTTATTGGGCCCTATGGGGTACAGTTGCCAATGGGGAGCTATGCAGGCGGTGACGGTATGAACCACTACGGACGTGACCACCATTTTCTATCTCCATCCTCACTTGTTTCCTGACCTTCCATATGAGAGGACCTACACTGTATGTGCTGCTGTGACCTGTGTCTGGACCTACCATGGCCCGTGTGACTGGGGAAAGGGCTCCGGCCTTCACTTCGGAGAAGTTGGAGCGACTGGTGGATGGGGTCCTACCCCAGTGCGGACTGCTGTATAGGTCTCCAGACCAACAGGTGAGTACACTGTGGGCATGATGCATGTGCCATGAATGCATGGAGTTGTGAGTGAAGGCATCACGTAAGGGGGTGGGTGGATGTCCTCTTGGCGGTGTATATGTTGTGTACTGGGCAATGTGTGTGCCAATGGTGATGAGATCGGGTATAGTGGGCAATTTGTGTGACAGGCTGAAATGTTTGTCTAATGGTGTTCTCCTGTCTGTATTGCCTCTGCAGGTCAGCGCCCATCAAAAGAAGGGGATATGGTGTGCCATCGCCAAGGAGGTGCGGACCCTGGGGATCTATGGCAGACAGAGCACCCACTGTCGGAAACGGTGGGAGGACCTGAGACACTGGGCATGGAAGACCGCAGTGGCCCAGCTGGGGATGGCTTCCCAACGAGGAAGGAGTGCCCGTCGGATACCTGACCCCTCTGATAGCCTGCATGCTGGTGGTGGCCTACCCTGAGCTGGATGGGCGCTTGGGGGTGAGTACAGTGGCTATCATTACAACTTACGGCTGGCGGGGTAGTATCCAGGTGGTGGTTGTGTGCCCTTGGCTGCCCGTAGGCGAGGCCAGACATAGAAGCATAGGTCTTCTGGTGGCTAAGGGTTTGAATGTAAAATACTGCTTACCTAGCTTGCTCGTATTCACTTCAGGGCAGGGCTGCTTGGGTCCCAGGTGTGCTACAGTTGGCGGTGTGTGCCCCTCCTCATTCCTTAGAGACTAGACATTTGACTGGTAGTGCAATGCATAGTGCGTAGGCCTGGTCCCTGTGTGTGAGGGCGCTGTGTACGCCAACAGTGGTGTTGGTGCAGTCATTGACCCAGTGGATCCTTTGTCTCTCTCCCCTGCTTTCTTGATTTGTCATCCTGTCCTTATGTGCATTAGCATCATCTGGCCGAGGAGCAGAGGCACCAGCGACAGAGGGAGCTGCATCCCACAGGAACCTGGAGGCAGAGTCCACCAACGCTGAGGGAACAAGTGGAACGGAGGGCGAGGGGAGCACCACGGCAGAGACTGGAGGGGACAACACAGACTCTGATACCTCCTCCGATGGGAGCTCCCTGGTGGTGGTGGACACCTCTGTGACCACCCCAGCTGCAGGTACAGCCGCCACCCTCGTACCAGCACCGCCCTCCCAGTAGCCCCTCAGCGAGTTGCCCATGCCGGCTCACCCAGGAAAGTGGGCATCTCCTTTGCCCCAGGCACCTCAGGCCCTGCCCCAGTGAGCCCTGCTGCCCTGAGTGAGGAGGTTATTGACCTCCTGAGATCCATCTCTGTAGGGCAATCAACCATAGTGAATGCCATCCAGGGGCTGGCATCCCAGATGCAGCAATGCAATGCATTTCTGGAGGGCATTCACAGTGGATTGGCGGCCCAACAGAGATTGATTCAGGCCCTGGCCTCCTCCCTGATGGCAGCCATTGTCCCCGTTTCTACTGCCCCCCCTCTAACTTCCACTTCCCAGTCCCATTCTCCTCAACCCCAACCCATCTCAAGCACACAGGCAGATAAGCATGCACACAAGACAACACACAAGAGTGGCACAGGCAAACACAGCACCACACTTAATCCCACAGGCACTCACACAAACACCATTCAGTTGCAGACATGACAACATCCACTGTTTCCACTGTCTCCCCCTCTTCTTCCTCCTCCACCTCCCACCCAGTTACGTCCACACTCACACCTGCATGCACTACATCAATATCCACTACCAGCATCATTACCGCACCAAGCAGAACACACACCTCATTGGCAGACACTTCCACAACATCGATACACGCGTCCCCTCTGTCCTCTCCCACCGTGTCTGTTCCCCCCAAAGGACACAAACACAAGCACTCAGACACCCAACAGCCATCTACCTCACAACAGCATACAGCCCACGCACCTGTACCCAAATCCAGCAGACACACACCTCCAACGACCACTCCCTCATCCTCCACTCGTATTGATCCTCCCTCCTCTCCCCCCAGCGTCCCTAAAAAGCTTTTCCTTTCCATGATTGACCTCTTCCCTACCCCTCCCCCCCATTCTGCACGTATGGGCAGGGTAGCAACAACACAGACCAGCACCTCAGCCAAACAGTTCACGGAGACAGTGGAAGCAGCACCTACTCATGGCGTAGGGATACCATACCAATAAAAGGAGACGGAGGCAGCAAACCTGGGATGAAAGGGAAGAGTCCGGCACCAGTTGGGAAGAAGGAGAAGGAGCCTGCACCAGCTGGGAAGAAATGGAAGGAGCCTGCACCACAAGGCAGAGGGAGGAAGAGCCCATCCACCCCTGCCAGGAAGGGACAGGGATCCCCAGCACATGACCAGGAGGAGCAGAGGCACTCTACGCCAGTGGAAGCTGTCAGCCAAACACCGCCACCACCACCAACTGAGTCCTGTGCTCCAAAAAAGAGAGGAACCAAGAAAGGTCCTGGCCTTGTATACCTACATTCCTGAGCCTGCTCAGGAGAATCCCATAGGAGACTGTGTCAAAGGTTGAAGATAAATCAAGAAAAAACACCATTGCTGCAGACGTTTGATCAAGATTTACTTTTATAAGCTCTGATACTTCTGGCAAGCAGATTTGGTGCTATCTCCAGCCCTAAAACCAGATTGAGAATCATGTAAGAGTTAATTTGACTCCAGAAAATAAGATGGCTGTCTATTCACTAACTTCTCCAACATCATGACCCCTGCAGGCAAAATAGAGATAAGTCTGTGATTACTTGGGGTCTTGGGGTCCGCACTGTGTTTTCTAAGTAAGGGAAGCAGAAGAGCTTGCTTCCAGAATTTATGCGGGAGTTCATGAATTTGTTCAAAATTGGGCTCACCATAGAGGATGCCTAACATCTTCCAGTCTAGTCTGTACTTTTCCAATGTAGTATATCTCAATATTTCTGGATCCTCTTTTGATGAACCTCAACATATTCAAAATACAGTGGCAAGAATTCTGGTTTCCACTAAAGCCTTTTGTGCTGGTATCAACAAAGTTTTATTTTTCCATTGGGTTTCTTCCCAAAAAAAAGGTTTAACTCTAAAAACTACTGCTGAAAGGTCCACCATCAAGAATATCATATACCAGTGGCTGCTCCTTTTCTGCCCAAGACTCCTGCCTGTGCATCTTTAAATCCCCTGCCTCCTCAGTCAATTTATAAGCTATTTGTGGCCACCACACATTTTGTAAACTTCTAACCAGAAATAACAATTACTAAAGGATATAGGGCCAGATGTATCAAGTGTTTTTGCATTTGCAAACTGTGCAAATGGCCGTTTGTGAATGCAAAAATGCCTTTCATTAAGTGTGAAAGACATTCGCTATGCAATTTTAAGGAATTGCTAAAATAGTGATTCCTTAAAATTGTGACCCCCGTTTAGAGAATCGCAAATTGCGATTCTCAAATTAAGAAATCGCAAATAAAGAATTCTTATTTGCGCTTTCTTAAGCACATGTATAAAGCTTTTCCTTAATGCAAATTGGGCATTAAGGAATCGCAATTACTACCAAATACAAGTTGGTGGTAACCATGTGCAAATTTAAAAAATGCATAAAAAATACATTTTCAAAATTGACATGTAACGCACACATGCCCTTTTGGCATGTGTGGGCCTTACATGTCCGCAAATATATTTTGGGGGTACAGCAGAGGGGGCCTTAGGCCCCCAGCACCCTGAGGTTTGCATTTCCCAAATTGCGAATTCCAGTTAGGAATTCGCAATTTGGGAAATGCAAAAAATGTGAAAATATGGGCCTACAGGCCCGTAGGTGCAAATGAGGTTGGAATCGCAATTTGGTAATAGCATTTGCGATTTTTAACAAATCTCTTACTGAATCGCAAATATGATACATACCATTTTGCGACTCTGAAATAGCGATTTCTTAAAAATCGCTATTAGAGAATCGCAAAATGGATTCTTGATACATCTGACCCCTAGTGCTTTTGGGTAGAGGTTTGGTTCTTTTCTTTTCACAGAGTGAAGAAGCCCTAATCGTGGGCCACAAAGCACACCAAAATAGTAATAACCCTAACCCAAACATAAATATAGTAGTACTAAGTGTAACGCCAAATGTGCAACTCTGCAGTGCAACATCTACTCTTGTATGCCAACACAATAGATGTTACAAACCACACAAGAACACAGCAGCAAGCCACACTCTGCCATAAAAGCACTATAAATACTGCCTTCTAGAGCCACCAATTCAAACATCTTCTTGAATTGAAGGTTTTTTGCACCACTCATAAAAGTGTACAGAATCAGATTCTTCCTGGTTTCTGGGTCCTTCTAGGACAGGACCTTCCCATGAAATAGGCTTGTACTCGGTGCTGTAACCAGGCTTGGAATACGTTTTAGTAAAATAAGCATTCCCCTGACCCAGAGGACCAATAAAAAGGTCCAAATAAATGAATGGAAGTCATATTGAGGCAGTGCACTGGAGAAGGTCAAGGAGAACCTTAATGTACACTTGGCAAGACTGGGCCCAAGATACATCTGTGTGATAGGAGATTGACGAACAGCAGAGAATCTCTTTAGGCTCTCATCTTCCATGACCTGAACACTACCATCCCTAACTCCCAGGAAGCCTTTGCTCCCATGTTTCCAGCATCAAAACAACACCAAGGTTTCTCCCTAGGTCTTGTGATAGTGTCACTTTAACTATGGAAAGTTCTTTGAAATGTTTTCCCTATAGCTTATAATTTACTAATTTATTTATTAGCAATTTCGTATAACATAAGCAAGACCCAATTTGTGGTAGATCATTAAATACAACAATAGATGTGTCCGTAAAATATTTAAGGTTTGTTACTGACCAAATTATCATACACATGACCTTCTCTCTTGTCAGATGATCCCAGCGGGGTGAGGGTGTGTTGATATCTAGTTTCTCCTTAGCTTGACAAAACTACAGCTCAGAATACAGCTAACCTGCAGGATCTATCATCTAGATGCCCTGTTATGTCATCACTGGGTCTGAGAGCTGTCATGGGTCATTGGGCTTCTAACCATTGGCAGACTATTCCTGCTAGCCTCCTGAACACTTCAAGGTTAAAGAAGGGTCATTCATGACCACCATAACATATGAAGAGCTACCTTAAATACAGAGGTGTTATGTCCCTCTGATCTGAATATCTGGTAAAGGTCATATTTTTATCTCTCCTAAAACAATAAAGAAAAGAAGAAACAAAATTTGTACCATGTGAGTGACCGGGGGAACATCTAGTTTAGAGTTATGGTCTATGGTTATGGTTATGGTAAATTCAACATTATTCAAAGACACTGCCCCTAAGAGATGATTTAATGGCTTTACAGCTTCTGGACTTGACTGTTGGGCTGGAGGTTACACCACCTTTTGAGGCAAGACCTGCAACTGTTGGAAACCGGCTTCTCTCTGCCAAAATGATTTTATAAAATGGCTATACAGTTCTGTATCTGTGCTTGAAATAGTCTCTGTGATGACTTCAGATGAAGCAAACTGTGTAAAGACACCTTATAGGTCAGCCTGATAGGCATCCTGCTGGTTCACTAACTTGCCACAGATGCTCAAGGGTTCATTACTGTTACCAAAGGTAATGGTCTCAGATAAACTTCTTTTAGGTTCAGGTTTGGTATTTTCAGTTCTAAATTCATATGTTTTCGGATCCTTGAAGTTGAAGGGAAGCCAGATACCCAATTCAAGGAACTTACACTCTCAGCATTTGTTCCTGGGGGTAAACCACTATCACACATTGTAAGGAAATGCCTCCTTGGCATGGTTGCCCCCTGACTTTTTGCCTTTGCTGATGCTATGTTTACAATTGAAAGTGTGCTGAGGCCTGCTAACCAGGCCCCAGCACCAGTGTTCTTTCCCTAACCTGTACTTTTGTATCCACAATTGGCAGACCCTGGCATCCAGATAAGTCCCTTGTAACTGGTACTTCTAGTACCAAGGGCCCTGATGCCAAGGAAGGTCTCTAAGGGCTGCAGCATGTCTTATGCCACCCTGGAGACCTCTCACTCAGCACAGACACACTGCTTGCCAGCTTGTGTGTGCTAGTGAGGACAAAACGAGTAAGTCGACATGGCACTCCCCTCAGGGTGCCATGCCAGCCTCTCACTGCCTATGCAGTATAGGTAAGACACCCCTCTAGCAGGCCTTACAGCCCTAAGGCAGGGTGCACTATACCATAGGTGAGGGTACCAGTGCATGAGCATGGTACCCCTACAGTGTCTAAACAAAACCTTAGACATTGTAAGTGCAGGGTAGCCATAAGAGTATATGGTCTGGGAGTCTGTCAAACACGAACTCCACAGCACCATAATGGCTACACTGAAAACTGGGAAGTTTGGTATCAAACTTCTCAGCACAATAAATGCACACTGATGCCAGTGTACATTTTATTGTAAAATACACCCCAGAGGGCACCTTAGAGGTGCCCCCTGAAACTTAACCGACTATCTGTGTAGGCTGACTAGTTTTAGCAGCCTGCCACAAACCGAGACATGTTGCTGGCCCCATGGGGAGAGTGCCTTTGTCACTCTGAGGCCAGTAACAAAGCCTGCACTGGGTGGAGATGCTAACACCTCCCCCAGGCAGGAATTGTCACACCTGGCGGTGAGCCTCAAAGGCTCACCTCCTTTGTGCCAACCCAGCAGGACACTCCAGCTAGTGGAGTTGCCCGCCCCCTCCGGCCAGGCCCCACTTTTGGCGGCAAGGCCGGAGAAGATAATGAGAAAAACAAGGAGGAGTCACTGACCAGTCAGGACAGCCCCTAAGGTGTCCTGAGCTGAAGTGACTCTAACTTTTAGAAATCCTCCATCTTGCAGATGGAGGATTCCCCCAATAGGGTTAGGATTGTGACCCCCTCCCCTTGGGAGGAGGCACAAAGAGGGTGTACCCACCCTCAGGGCTAGTAGCCATTGGCTACTAACCCCCCAGACCTAAACACGCCCTTAAATTTAGTATTTAAGGGCTACCCTGAACCCTAGAAAATTAGATTCCTGCAACTACAAGAAGAAGGACTGCCCAGCTGAAAACCCCTGCAGCGGAAGACCAGAAGACGACAACTGCTTTGGCTCCAGAAACTCACCGGCCTGTCTCCTGCCTTCCAAAGATCCTGCTCCAGCGACGCCTTCCAAAGGGACCAGCGACCTCGACATCCTCTGAGGACTGCCCCTGCTTCGAAAAGACAAGAAACTCCCGAGGACAGCGGACCTGCTCCAAGAAAAGCTGCAACTTTGTTTCCAGCAACTTTAAAGAACCCTGCAAGCTCCCCGCAAGAAGCGTGAGACTTGCAACACTGCACCCGGCGACCCCGACTCGGCTGGTGGCGATCCAACACCTCAGGAGGGACCCCAGGACTACTCTGATACTGTGAGTACCAAAACCTGTCCCCCCTGAGCCCCCACAGCGCCGCCTGCAGAGGGAATCCCGAGGCTTCCCCTGACCGCGACTCTTTGAACCTAAAGTCCCGACGCCTGGGAGAGACCCTGCACCCGCAGCCCCCAGGACCTGAAGGACCGGACTTTCACTGGAGAAGTGACCCCCAGGAGTCCCTCTCCCTTGCCCAAGTGGAGGTTTCCCCGAGGAATCCCCCCCTTGCCTGCCTGCAGCGCTGAAGAGATCCCGAGATCTCTCATAGACTAACATTGCGAACCCGACGCTTGTTTCTACACTGCACCCGGCCGCCCCCGCGCCGCTGAGGGTGAAATTTCTGTGTGGACCTGTGTTTTCCCCCCGGTGCCCTACAAAACCCCCCTGGTCTGCCCTCCGAAGACGCGGGTACTTACCTGCAAACAGACCGGAACCGGGGCACCCCCTTCTCTCCATTCTAGCCTATGTGTTTTGGGCACCACTTCGAACTCTGCACCTGACCGGCCCTGAGCTGCTGGTGTGGTGACTTTGGGGTTGCTCTGAACCCCCAACGGTGGGCTACCTTGGACCAAGAACTAAGCCCTGTAAGTGTCTTACTTACCTGGTTAACCTAACAAATACTTACCTCCCCTAGGAACTGTGAAAATTGCACTGTGTCCACTTTTAAAACAGCTATTTGTGAATAACTCGAAAAGTATACATGCAATTTTGATGATTTGAAGTTCCTAAAGTACTTACCTGCAATACCTTTCGAATGAGATATTACATGTAGAATTTGAACCTGTGGTTCTTAAAATAACCTAAGAAAAGATATTTTTCTATACAAAAACCTATTGGCTGGATTTGTCTCCGAGTGTGTGTACCTCATTTATTGTCTATGTGTATGTACAACAAATGCTTAACACTACTCCTTGGATAAGCCTACTGCTCGACCACACTACCACAAAATAGAGCATTAGTATTATCTCTTTTTGCCACTATCTTACCTCTAAGGGGAACCCTTGGACTCTGTGCATACTATTCCTTACTTTGAAATAGTGCATACAGAGCCAACTTCCTACATTGGTGGATCAGCGGTGGGGTACAAGACTTTGCATTTGCTGGACTACTCAGCCAATACCTGATCACACGACAAATTCCAAAATTGTCATTAGAAATTCATTTTTGCAATTTGAAATTTTTCTAAATTCTTAAAAGTCCTGCTAGGGCCTTGTGTGTTAAGTCCCTGTTTAGCATTGTCTTTTTAGAGTTTAAAAGTTTGTTAAAAGTTTGAATTAGATTCTAGAAACAGTTTTAGATTCTTAAAAAAGTATTCCAACTCTTAGCAGAATAATGTCTGATACAGAGATGCAGGTGGTGGAACTCGACACCACACCTTACCTCCATCTTAAGATGAGGGAGCTAAGGTCTCTCTGTAATATCAAAAAAATAACCATTGGCTCCAGACCTACCAAAATTCAGCTCCAGGAGCTGTTGGCAGAGTTTGAAAAAGCCAACCCCTCTGATGATGACATCACAGAGGAAGAAATTAGTGACTTGGAGGCCAATGTCCCTCCTCCAGTCCTAAATAGGGAGAACAGGACCCCTCAAGTCCTGTCTCCAACGGTGTTAGTCAGAAATAGTGAGTCCCTCACAGGAGGGTCCCACATTTCTGAAATCACTGAGGATGCTCTCAGTGAAGATGACCTCCTGTTTGCCAGGATGGCCAAAAGATTGGCTTTAGAGAGACAGCTCCTAGCCATAGAAAGGGAAAGACAAGAGATGGGCCTAGGACCCATCAATGGTGGCAGCAATATAAATAGGGTCAGAGATTCTCCTGACATGTTAAAAATCCCCAAAGGGATTGTGACAAAATATGAAGATGGTGATGACATCACCAAATGGTTCACAGCTTTTGAGAGGGCTTGTGTAACCAGAAAAGTGAACAGATCTCACTGGGGTGCTCTCCTTTGGGAAATGTTCACTGGAAAGTGTAGGGATAGACTCCTCACACTCTCTGGAAAAGATGCAGAATCTTATGACCTCATGAAGGGTACCCTGATTGAGGGCTTTGGATTCTCCACTGAGGAGTACAGGATTAGGTTCAGGGGGGCTCAAAAATCCTCGAGCCAGACCTGGGTTGACTTTGTTGACTACTCAGTGAAAACACTAGATGGTTGGATTCAAGGTAGTGGTGTAAGTAATTATGATGGGCTGTACAATTTATTTGTGAAAGAACACCTGTTAAGTAATTGTTTCAATGATAAACTGCATCAGCATCTGGTAGACCTAGGACCAATTTCTCCCCAAGAATTGGGGAAGAAGGCGGACCATTGGGTCAAGACAAGGGTGTCCAAGACTTCAACAGGGGGTGACCAAAAGAAAGGGGTCACAAAGACTCCCCAGGGGAAGGGTGATGAGACAACCAAAACTAAAAATAGTAAAGAGTCTTCTACAGGCCCCCAAAAACCTGCACAGGAGGGTGGGCCCAGAGCCTCTTCACAAAACAATGGGTACAAGGGTAAAAACTTTGATCCCAAAAAGGCCTGGTGTCATAGCTGTAAACAGCATGGACACCAAACTGGAGACAAGGCCTGTCCCAAGAAAGGTTCCACTCCAAACTCCCATCCAGGTAACACTGGTATGGCTAGTCTCCAAGTGGGATCAACAGTGTGCCCAGAGCAAATCAGGGTCCACACTGAGGCTATTCTAGTTTCTGAGGGTGGGGTGGATTTAGCCACACTAGCTGTCTGGCCGCCTAACATGCAAAAATACAGACAGCAACTCTTAATTAATGGGACTAGAATAGAGGGCCTGAGGGATACAGGTGCCAGTGTCACCATGGTGACAGAGAAACTGGTTTCCCCTGGCCAATACCTGACTGGAAAAACTTACACAGTCACCAACGCTGACAATCAGAGAAAAGTACATCCCATGGCAATGGTTACTTTAGAATGGGGAGGGGTCAATGGCCTGAAACAGGTGGTGGTCTCCTCAAATATCCCAGTGGACTGTCTGCTTGGAAATGACCTGGAGTCCTCAGCATGGGCTGAGGTAGAACTAAAAACCCATGCAGCAATGCTGGGTATCCCTGAACTGGTGTGTGTGAAAACAAGAGCACAGTGCAAGGCACAGGGTGAACAAGTAGAGCTGGAGTCTGGAAGAATGGCCCAGCCTACCAAGAGAACAGGAAAGTCAGTTGGGAAACCAACTACAACACAGCAAAAGAAAGGGAACCTCTCTTCTCAGGAAGAAGTTCTGCCCTCTGAGGGAACTGAGCCTTTGGAGCTTGAACCTTATCAGGTTGAGCTCTTAGGCCCAGGGGGACCCTCAAGGGAGGAGCTGTGTAAGGGACAAGAAACCTGTCCCTCTCTTGAAGGCCTTAGGCAGCAAGCTGCTGAAGAGTCCAAAGGCAAGAAAAATGGAACGCATAGGGTCTATTGGGAAGATGGACTCCTGTACACTGAGGCCAGAGACCCCAAACCTGGTGCCACTAGGAGAGTGGTAGTGCCTCAGCTGTTCAGGAAGTTCATCCTAACATTGGCCCATGACATTCCCCTTGCTGGACATTTGGGACAAACCAAGACGTGGGAGAGGTTAGTCAACCACTTCTACTGGCCCAATATGTCCAACATGGTTAAGGAGTTTTGCCTCTCCTGCCCCACCTGTCAAGCCAGTGGTAAGACAGGTGGGCATCCAAAGGCCCCCCTCATTCCACTTCCAGTGGTGGGGGTTCCCTTTGAAAGAGTGGGTGTGGACATAGTTGTTCCACTAGAACCTCCCACAGCCTCAGGAAATATGTATATCCTGGTAGTAGTGGATCATGCTACCAGGTATCCTGAAGCTATTCCCCTTAGGTCGACTACTGCCCCTGCAGTAGCCAAGGCCCTCATTGGTATCTTTACCAGAGTGGGTTTCCCTAAGGAGGTGGTGTCTGACAGAGGTACCAACTTCATGTCAGCATACCTAAAGCACATGTGGAATGAGTGTGGAGTGACTTATAAATTCACTACACCATACCATCCCCAAACTAATGGCTTGGTTGAGAGATTCAACAAGACATTAAAAGGCATGATCATGGGGCTCCCAGAAAAACTCAAAAGGAGATGGGATGTCCTCTTGCCATGTCTGCTTTTCGCTTACAGAGAGGTGCCACAGAAGGGAGTAGGATTCTCACCCTTTGAACTTCTGTTTGGTCATCCTGTAAGAGGACCACTTGCTCTTGTTAAAGAAGGCTGGGAGAGACCTCTCCATGAGCCTAAGCAAGACATAGTGGACTATGTACTTGGCCTTCGCTCTAGAATGGCAGAGTACATGGAAAAGGCAACCAAAAACCTTGAGGCTAGCCAACAACTCCAGAAGTTTTGGTATGACCAAAAGGCTGCACTGGTTGAGTTCCAACCAGGGCAGAAAGTCTGGGTTCTGGAGCCTGTGGCTCCCAGGGCACTCCAGGACAAATGGAGTGGCCCTTACCCAGTACTAGAAAGGAAGAGTCAGGTCACCTACCTGGTGGACCTGGGCACAAGCAGGAGCCCCAAGAGGGTGATCCATGTGAACCGCCTTAAGCTCTTCCATGACAGGGCTGATGTCAATCTGTTGATGGTAACAGATGAGGATCAGGAGGCAGAGAGTGAACCTCTCCCTGATCTTCTGTCATCAGACCCAAAAGATGGCACAGTAGATGGAGTGATCTACTCAGACACCCTCTCTGGCCAACAGCAAGCTGATTGTAGGAGAGTCCTACAACAGTTTCCTGAACTCTTCTCCTTAACCCCTGGTCAGACACACCTGTGTACCCATGATGTGGACACAGGAGACAGCATGCCTGTCAAAAACAAAATCTTTAGACAGTCTGACCATGTTAAGGAAAGCATCAAGGTGGAAGTCCACAAGATGCTGGAATTGGGAGTAATTGAGCGCTCTGACAGCCCCTGGGCTAGCCCAGTGGTCTTAGTCCCCAAACCTCACACCAAAGATGGAAAGAAAGAGATGAGGTTTTGTGTGGACTACAGAGGGCTCAATTCTGTCACCAAGACAGATGCCCATCCAATTCCAAGAGCTGATGAGCTCATTGATAAATTAGGTGCTGCCAAATTTCTAAGTACCTTTGACTTGACAGCAGGGTACTGGAAAATAAAAATGGCACCTGGAGCAAAAGAAAAGACAGCATTCTCCACACCTGATGGGCATTATCAGTTTACTGTTATGCCCTTTGGTTTAAAGAATGCCCCTGCCACCTTCCAAAGGTTGGTGAATCAAGTCCTTGCTGGCTTGGAGTCCTTTAGCACAGCTTATCTTGATGATATTGCTGTCTTTAGCTCCACCTGGCAGGATCACCTGGTCCACCTGAAGAAGGTTTTGAAGGCTCTGCAATCTGCAGGCCTCTCTATCAAGGCATCCAAATGCCAGATAGGGCAGGGAACTGTGGTTTACTTGGGACACCTTGTAGGTGGAGGCCAAGTTCAGCCACTCCAACCCAAGATCCAGACTATTCTGGACTGGGTAGCTCCAAAAACCCAGACTCAAGTCAGGGCATTCCTTGGCTTGACTGGGTATTACAGGAGGTTTGTGAAGGGATATGGATCCATTGTGACAGCCCTCACTGAACTCACCTCCAAGAAAATGCCCAAGAAAGTAAACTGGACTGTGGAATGCCAACAGGCCTTTGACACCCTGAAACAGGCAATGTGCTCAGCACCAGTTCTAAAAGCTCCAGATTATTCTAAGCAGTTCATTGTGCAGACTGATGCCTCTGAACATGGGATAGGGGCAGTTTTGTCCCAAACAAATGATGATGGCCTTGACCAGCCTGTTGCTTTCATTAGCAGGAGGTTACTCCCCAGGGAGCAGCGTTGGAGTGCCATTGAGAGGGAGGCCTTTGCTGTGGTTTGGTCCCTGAAGAAGCTGAGACCATACCTCTTTGGGACTCACTTCCTAGTTCAAACTGACCACAGACCTCTCAAATGGCTGATGCAAATGAAAGGTGAAAATCCTAAACTGTTGAGGTGGTCCATCTCCCTACAGGGAATGGACTTTATAGTGGAACACAGACCTGGGACTGCCCATGCCAATGCAGATGGCCTTTCCAGGTTCTTCCACTTAGAAAATGAAGACTCTCTTGGGAAAGGTTAGTCTCATCCTCTTTCGTTTGGGGGGGGGTTGTGTAAGGAAATGCCTCCTTGGCATGGTTGCCCCCTGACTTTTTGCCTTTGCTGATGCTATGTTTACAATTGAAAGTGTGCTGAGGCCTGCTAACCAGGCCCCAGCACCAGTGTTCTTTCCCTAACCTGTACTTTTGTATCCACAATTGGCAGACCCTGGCATCCAGATAAGTCCCTTGTAACTGGTACTTCTAGTACCAAGGGCCCTGATGCCAAGGAAGGTCTCTAAGGGCTGCAGCATGTCTTATGCCACCCTGGAGACCTCTCACTCAGCACAGACACACTGCTTGCCAGCTTGTGTGTGCTAGTGAGGACAAAACGAGTAAGTCGACATGGCACTCCCCTCAGGGTGCCATGCCAGCCTCTCACTGCCTATGCAGTATAGGTAAGACACCCCTCTAGCAGGCCTTACAGCCCTAAGGCAGGGTGCACTATACCATAGGTGAGGGTACCAGTGCATGAGCATGGTACCCCTACAGTGTCTAAACAAAACCTTAGACATTGTAAGTGCAGGGTAGCCATAAGAGTATATGGTCTGGGAGTCTGTCAAACACGAACTCCACAGCACCATAATGGCTACACTGAAAACTGGGAAGTTTGGTATCAAACTTCTCAGCACAATAAATGCACACTGATGCCAGTGTACATTTTATTGTAAAATACACCCCAGAGGGCACCTTAGAGGTGCCCCCTGAAACTTAACCGACTATCTGTGTAGGCTGACTAGTTTTAGCAGCCTGCCACAAACCGAGACATGTTGCTGGCCCCATGGGGAGAGTGCCTTTGTCACTCTGAGGCCAGTAACAAAGCCTGCACTGGGTGGAGATGCTAACACCTCCCCCAGGCAGGAATTGTCACACCTGGCGGTGAGCCTCAAAGGCTCACCTCCTTTGTGCCAACCCAGCAGGACACTCCAGCTAGTGGAGTTGCCCGCCCCCTCCGGCCAGGCCCCACTTTTGGCGGCAAGGCCGGAGAAGATAATGAGAAAAACAAGGAGGAGTCACTGACCAGTCAGGACAGCCCCTAAGGTGTCCTGAGCTGAAGTGACTCTAACTTTTAGAAATCCTCCATCTTGCAGATGGAGGATTCCCCCAATAGGGTTAGGATTGTGACCCCCTCCCCTTGGGAGGAGGCACAAAGAGGGTGTACCCACCCTCAGGGCTAGTAGCCATTGGCTACTAACCCCCCAGACCTAAACACGCCCTTAAATTTAGTATTTAAGGGCTACCCTGAACCCTAGAAAATTAGATTCCTGCAACTACAAGAAGAAGGACTGCCCAGCTGAAAACCCCTGCAGCGGAAGACCAGAAGACGACAACTGCTTTGGCTCCAGAAACTCACCGGCCTGTCTCCTGCCTTCCAAAGATCCTGCTCCAGCGACGCCTTCCAAAGGGACCAGCGACCTCGACATCCTCTGAGGACTGCCCCTGCTTCGAAAAGACAAGAAACTCCTGAGGACAGCGGACCTGCTCCAAGAAAAGCTGCAACTTTGTTTCCAGCAACTTTAAAGAACCCTGCAAGCTCCCCGCAAGAAGCGTGAGACTTGCAACACTGCACCCGGCGACCCCGACTCGGCTGGTGGCGATCCAACACCTCAGGAGGGACCCCAGGACTACTCTGATACTGTGAGTACCAAAACCTGTCCCCCCTGAGCCCCCACAGCGCCGCCTGCAGAGGGAATCCCGAGGCTTCCCCTGACCGCGACTCTTTGAACCTAAAGTCCCGACGCCTGGGAGAGACCCTGCACCCGCAGCCCCCAGGACCTGAAGGACCGGACTTTCACTGGAGAAGTGACCCCCAGGAGTCCCTCTCCCTTGCCCAAGTGGAGGTTTCCCCGAGGAATCCCCCCCTTGCCTGCCTGCAGCGCTGAAGAGATCCCGAGATCTCTCATAGACTAACATTGCGAACCCGACGCTTGTTTCTACACTGCACCCGGCCGCCCCCGCGCCGCTGAGGGTGAAATTTCTGTGTGGACCTGTGTCCCCCCCCCGGTGCCCTACAAAACCCCCCTGGTCTGCCCTCCGAAGACGCGGGTACTTACCTGCAAACAGACCGGAACCGGGGCACCCCCTTCTCTCCATTCTAGCCTATGTGTTTTGGGCACCACTTCGAACTCTGCACCTGACCGGCCCTGAGCTGCTGGTGTGGTGACTTTGGGGTTGCTCTGAACCCCCAACGGTGGGCTACCTTGGACCAAGAACTAAGCCCTGTAAGTGTCTTACTTACCTGGTTAACCTAACAAATACTTACCTCCCCTAGGAACTGTGAAAATTGCACTGTGTCCACTTTTAAAACAGCTATTTGTGAATAACTCGAAAAGTATACATGCAATTTTGATGATTTGAAGTTCCTAAAGTACTTACCTGCAATACCTTTCAAATGAGATATTACATGTAGAATTTGAACCTGTGGTTCTTAAAATAACCTAAGAAAAGATATTTTTCTATACAAAAATCTATTGGCTGGATTTGTCTCCGAGTGTGTGTACCTCATTTATTGTCTATGTGTATGTACAACAAATGCTTAACACTACTCCTTGGATAAGCCTACTGCTCGACCACACTACCACAAAATAGAGCATTAGTATTATCTCTTTTTGCCACTATCTTACCTCTAAGGGGAACCCTTGGACTCTGTGCATACTATTCCTTACTTTGAAATAGTGCATACAGAGCCAACTTCCTACACACATGATGCCCTTCACCCTGAAGGAGCTTAGAGTGAGGTGTCTGACTCAGGAATTTGGCCAACAGACATTGGTTGTAAAGTTGAAGGAGACATCAACCTCCATAATGAAGAAACATTATCCAGCAGCAATCTATATGAACCCAGTGACATAGGTCATAACATCTGCTAGAGGCAAGAGCTCTTTTTTATACCTTCAGTAGCCTCATACCACCCTCAGCAGTAAACTGCTGCAAATCATGAGAAATGTGTGTCTGTCTTTGATAACCTATCCACCTCCCTTGAAAGCCTGAAGATGGCACAATCACAAGTGGCAGTATCTGATGGTGGGGAAAGTACAATAACAACCACTACCTCCTCCACCCTCCCAAATCATTGCATGTATCCTCTTTCAAATCCAGAAGGTGAGCTTCAGAAACTGCCCAACTCCCTTCCGCACAAGGGGAACAACTGTCAAAGAACTCAGACTTGTAAGTTGTTGGACACCCTCTGGGACAGAGAATCTGTGGATGTAAGGAAACAAAAAGAATGTAGCTGTTGAGGACTATGATATTTATGAATTATGTTAAGGGAATCAGAGTGTAATCAGGGCACAAGGGGTGGGATAGGTGTAGGAATTAGGATCTATTGTGGTTATGTACAGGTAGAAGATAGCAGCCGGGGCATACGGTCTGTCAGGTTCCACAATGTGTCACATTCCTGGACGGATCTTATGCCTCAAAGAGTTCCTACCTTGACCCCTGCCTCTTTGTACACAACAGCAACCAGGCACAGCAAGAATAGGGGTGCAAGCCCCTGGACGACCCTGTCAACCAGCTTTAGTTTAACAAAAGCAATTATTTGGTTGCCCGAGCAGCCCATTCTGTTGATTCTCGTAGTATCATTGATTTTGCTGCTCTTTTGGAATCCACATGTAGTACCTTTGGCAAACTCTTGGCAGTCATCCTGCAGACAACCATGCCCAGATCTCAATGGCCTTCTGGGTAATTACAATCCAGAAAAGATTTGTCATCAAACACCAGCCTATCCTGAGACTCAGCTGGTTATCTTTGGGCCAAAGTCTTGTCATCTTTGACCCAATATCGTGGCTTTGAACTCTAAAGAACTGTTTCTAAGTATACCTCAAGAGATCAAAATGAAAACCTCTGCACATATCAACAAGCATCGTCTGACAGCCTTTTGGCAATTCCTGTTTTGGCATGATTGGTGTAAAGGCTTATTGTTCAAGAAACCCTTACCAATTTAAAAGAAAAACATTGACTAAAGGCAGAAATGTTTTGGTGTCAAAAAGGTAGGCGTTACAATATACCCCATGGCATTTAAAGGAACTACTTTGTGTGAATGTGCTCCTTGTGAAAGGGCAGCATTCTATAAGTCATAGTGAAGTCAGTCTATGGCTGAAGTGGACAGATGCATTGTCCTTTGATGCATGCTATACTGTGTGGATGAAACACATGACATGTTTGAATAAATTAATTTGTTGAAAGTATTATGTAATTGTCTAGTAAATAGATGTTTTTGGAGGCGAGGGGGGTGGAATTAAGATTTACCAATGTAATGCGCACTGGCTGTTTCCCTGAGATATTCCCATTGCCAAACAACAGGTCTTCAAAAGGTGCCCCCCCTTATTTTGGAAAGCCTTGTTGATCTCATGGGGGGTACCAGGCTCTGGCCCCTGAGGAACAGATGCAAAGTTCATACAAGAATCATGCTTAAAATGTGTTATTAGTGAAAGATGCAATGGGCAGTCAGTAGCTCCTATTTTCACGCATGTACTGGCTGTAAAAAGGAATGCTGACAAGCATGTATTTGATCGTATATTTAAAAGGGACACAGGAACACAAGTGCAAATGTTCAATTGTTAAATATGTTCAATGCTGCCATTTTAATAGAATAACTACGAGAATGTGTTTGTTATTCTACGGGACCCAATTATTTTTTTACAGGTCTCAGCATTAAAGAGTTTGAAGACCACCGCCATCAGAATAAATTAAGAATTAATTCAAATGAGGATGTCTTTGCTTTCAGCAAAGCATAACTTGTGAAAACCCATCCTGTTAGTGTTAACTAAAGAAGCGTGGGAGAAATTATCCCTAATGCCGTTATTTCCACGCAATGCTCTCAACCAAAATACTTTGCAAATTTGTCCATATAACTTTTCAAAGGTTGCAAAAGACATAAAACCCTTGCAGCTTCACACACCACGACTAACTCCATAAATCAGGTAAACATCTGTAACCTGCCTTGGCTCAGCAGTGGGAACCAAAAGGGAGGAACTCCGGAGCTGACATAAATTGCTGTGATTGCCATTGGTGACAGTTCAACAGACAGGAAGGAACGCACTGAATGATTAGAACCTGGCAGATGCAGACAGGAGAGGCAAGTGGTAAATAAGGAGACAGATTGATGAAACGGAATAAATAATGACAGTGAAATGTCAGATAAAGAGCAGAATACATTAAAACATGGAGCTGAAAAATAAAGCGGCAGGAGACAGGTAAAACAAATGACAGACAAAAGGGAGACACGCTGGTGAAGCAGCATGTTGCATAATTGTCCGTACTGTACGAGTTGCGCACGAAACAAGAATGAGCACAAGATATTTTCCATCTGCTGATAACCATATTCTCTGCTTCCTCCCTGCTGGCTTAGCTGAATAAGCCATTTATACAAACCTGTTATATTTTGGATGAATTTCCACTGAGTGATTGGGTGGTGGGACATAAGGATAAATCGACACATTTGAACCTTCGAACACGCTCAATTATTATTTTTATTATTTATTTGTTCATTCTTCTTTGTATTTGTTACATGTAAATTAAATAAATTCTTGGATCTTTTCCCTTAGAGTCTGATGGTGACTTCTTAGAAGCCTGGAGGAATTTTCTCTCCTTTTATTTCTAAACAGTTTCCGAATATTGCTAATTACAGTTGAGAGAATTCCCATCTCAATTGTCAGTTTAACTTCATTCATGACGCTGTTTCCTTAAGCTTTGTTTCCTTTCTTTTCTCAGGTTCATCTTTATCGTGAGTAATATTTCATCCGAGAGCCTCCATTTTCCCTACCAATTAAGTCTTCTTAGATAAGGTGTGTTAAGAATGAATACTACTCAATTACTAAAACATTCAATTCAAATAAACGTGGGTTATGTTACATCATAATAGACACATAACCTAAAATGTTCCCTAGATGCTTTTATGTGATGTGACCAGTATTTGATTTGAGAGGGTCTATGGAGAGATAAAGCTAGCTTAGCTATCAAGATTTTTTGTGAGAAAGAATTACTTTGACTCAGCTGTCACCATGTTGAAGGGAAAAGGCACCTGCCGCTCGTGTCAGCGTTATTCACTCTGCCTTATATGGTCCACAAAATGACTATGTGTGCTTTGGTTTCTCGAGAGCTTCATCATGTCTTTTCCAGCTGCATGACATAGTTCTATTATGGAAACTCCTGAACAGTCTTTATGTGGATAGGGCAGGATCTTGCATGGCAGTTTCTCTCTGGTCACTCCTGATGGGCCATACGTTCCAGTCCATCTTTCGGTATCATTGCTCATCACATTGGGATTTTATTTCCGCATACTTCAGTTCCTCCTCTAGGTTTTGTTTTTTGAGCTTCAAACTGCAGTTCCCAAGGTTCCAGCTATACGCTTTTTGAAAGGTCTGATTTTCCTTGGTACTTATTACTAGGACTCCGTTACAAACTGGCTTTACTTTTACTGGCTTTACTTTTTTATACAACGCTATATAAACACCAGTTTGCTCTAGGGACTCATTTTTCCATTTCAATGAACTACATCACCATTTTTATCTTTCATTTAAAGAAATAAACGCAGACATCAATAAATGAACTGGGTAGTAATAAATGATATCTACTTGTTTAATTTGAGCAACTCTTGACTTTTTAGGTCGAGCATTAGCGTTTGGCCTGCTGTACACTTTTAAGTATATTATAGAGTGAGTTCCAGCGTTTTCATTTGTTAGTTGTAGTGTCCTTCAAAAATCCTTGCTTGCTAGTGGTCAGTTCTGCCTCTTTGACCTGCCTTTTTTCACTTTGGGAGCAGCACAAAGTACTGTGTAATTACGCTATGTTCTGTTTATCTCTTCTGTAAGGGACTTTTTTTTAGCATTTGCCTGTTTCACTTCAACACTGTGGGTGCTTGCTCAGTCCCTCCTCCCCATCAGCTCCCTTTGCAAACATAATAAAACAGAGGGGGGCTTTTCCAGGGCCAGCATGCTCTCCCGTCACTCTTTTTTTATGTTGTGTAACCATGATTCCCTTTCTCGTGCTTAATTTTAAAAGGTCACACAACACAACCCATGTGTTTTTACGAGTTGAGCTCTACAGCTTATTGCTTTCATCCCCGTGTGCGCTGATTGGTGCAACGGGTCTCGCATTTGCTCAAGTTAGAGCTATTAGCGTTGTAAATTCCTAACTGGACTTTTCTTGCCAGACGAAAGAAAAGAAAAAAAAAGCAGCGCGATCGTGCTGGGGTTTACATAGCGTGAACGCGCTGTGTTTTTTCTTTTTCATTTGTGTGGCAAGAAAGTCCGGTTGGGAGTCTCCATAGCTAATAGCCACGGGTCTCGCATTTGCTTGAGTTAGAGCTATTAGCGTTGTAAACTCCTAACTGGACTTTTCTTGCCACACAAATGAAAAGAGAAAAAAAATGCAGCGCGATCGCACTACGTTTTCTTTTTCATTTGTGTGGCAAGAATCGTCCGGGTAGGAGTTTACAAAGCTAATAGCTCTAACTCGAGCAAATGTGAGACCAGTTGCATTTTAACAGACAAACTGGAAGGCCAAGACATGGCCCTTATTAGTAGATATGCAAAAATACAGACCAGGGAGTGTTCCTAGGGACACTATCAGGGACACTCACCCATTACCTGCTCCATTCTGTACTGATGAGTGGGGATTTTAATTGTTTCACAGACACCAATATCCATAGATCGCACCCCACACTTTGGGAATCCCCTGTTTACCACACAGTCTGCGTTTTCACAGGCTGGCAAACCCGATGGGGACTACTCGACTTGAGGCACCACTTCTACCCACAAAAACAAGACTATTCCTTTTTCGCCAATCTGCACAAATTACACATACACCTAGACACATTTCTTTGTACTCCAGAGATACATAGTCAGGTACATGACGTGGAATACCTCACAAGAACAATTCCTGATCACAATCATGTCCTACTACACTTACACTGGGAATGCACCAGACCCCGCATACCGACCTGGTGACAAACCTCAGTCACATGAAGACCCGACCTATCGTGAGACGATGGGGGACCACATCCAACAATATTTCATAGAGAATGGAGTTACAGTCCCGTCCCCCCAGATACTATGGGACTCCTTCAAAATGGTGACACAAGATAGATGTGTAGCTGAATCTATGGGGATTTGGGGAAAGCTTATTTGCCCGGTCACAGAGGCAGAAAGTGAGCTAAGGGATATAGAAAAAACGAGGCCGGGCCATCCTGAACTGCAGTGCTGTGGTGCATCCATTTTAGTTGCCCACTGGGCACAGGAGTCAGCTTAGCCATCGACTTGCAGGCCTGTTGCCTTTTCTACCTAGTAACCTTTTACCTACTTAGCATGCTCTGTTTTATTCCATTTATTTCATTAGTTATTTTAGCACTTCACAGCTACCTACATTTCATAAGAAATGTTTTGCTTATCAATGCCATTCTGAGGAGGCATCATCAGTGATGCACACAGTTATTTTCATCATGTCCCTTTCTCACTTATGTTTGACAGGAACATAATACACACTTGTTAGGGATTGTTTATGTAATTGCCGACACAAGTCTGCCACATTATCAGTTGTTTAGGAACATACCCCAGTCAGGGATCCTACATGAGCCACATAAATACACCTCACACGGGTATGGTAATTAGAGGGGTTCCTTCCAGATGCCATCTATGCTGCACATCACATGGCTGCAGACCTGAGCCTTGGTGTTGTCACAGAGTCTGACCTAGAGCCCTCATTCGAAGGTAACGAGGGATGGGAGGCATTTCTCATGGACATGGTACTGGCAGATTAGGGTTTATCACACCTAGCTCTTGTTAGAGTATAGATTAGGCTCTCTGTGCTAGGAATTGCATGTCTTAAAGTTATTGCAATATGGTGGGGCTTTTCATATTCACAACCCTCATCTTCATGATTTTTGCTTTTATTATTGCTCATTATCCTAATCATTGCAATTTATGCATTTTTCCGCAGATTGCAATCTTTAAAAAAAATATATAACATATTCTCCTGCATCTCTTTCATTGCCCATGTGTGTTTGAGACCTATGGTGGAACAGAAGTTACCCTTTTTCTTTCGTTAGCAATGACTCCCCTGAGAAGTCGCATCTAGGTTCCATGCGTAAGGCTGTCAGAAATCACCTTTACTCTCTCAGTTTGGTGAGGTACTGCTTGTGAACCAGGAGGGTTGGGCTGACAGTTGTGACTTGTTGTGTGAGTTAGTCAGTCATCTACAATCAGAAGTGCTGTCACCCCTAAACCAGCAGTCCTAAACCAGCAGTCCAACAATGACATGACACCACCAACTATGGTGTTTTGTCATTAATTTACAGACATCCTGGGTATCTCTGTCCCACACACAGTAGGTACCCTAAGTACCATTATACAGAGTCGTATGTGGTCTTTGGGGTAATACTCCTCAGCAGAATAGAAAGTACCTATCTGTGTTGTAGGTTGTTCAAGCTTGAACTTTAAAAAGGATGTGTCCCATTGGTTTTCCTTTTCTGTACCCATTATTCAACATTGCTGACACCACAGATGTTCCAGAAAATGTCCGACGCACATGAGTACTGCATCTAGTAGCCCATGGCTTAAAAGATGAGGGTGGGATGTCATTTTCATAGTAGAGGCTCATGAAGCTTACCAAACAAGCATTTTATACCTGGGTCACCTTTCCTGAAGAAGACACTACAACATATACATTTCACACATATCAAATAGCGAACATGCCACAGCAGTACCAGGCTTACCAGTATCTAGAAATTCCACGTTTTTATCAAAAGCACCAAAACTAGTTCAATGGGGCCCTACCACTTGTAATAGAATATGTGAGATTAGGTCCCTTAAGCAATGACGGACTAACGTGGCCCATGTTTGTGACTTGTACACCACATCCTGGCACACAGGCAATAGCTGACATACACACACTTTATAATGAGCTACTACCACTTTATGCGCAGCTGTTACATTTCGCTATGCGGACCTTGATTACCGTTCTAGAACGGGCTGCACCAGCTGGACACCAATTGGCTGTTACTGGCAAGGAGCCCATGGAACATGAGAAAATTCAGTTCTAGATAGCACAAAAAACTAACTTGCTGGAAGCAGTGTTTCCCCATATGGGATCCCAAGATAAACATAAGATTCCTGCAATGTGCTTGCCATTCGGAAGGGCTCCCTCAGTTGAGGACTGAATCCCATGGGATTCAGTCTTCACTGCAATTTGCACTACCACGCATGGTACGCCAACACTTACCAACTTAATGGAAGTGTTAATACAAATTCAAAATGAACAAAGGGCTGCTCCAGCCCTCGTCTTCCTGATGAAACTGATGCGCAACTTTGAAACAGTCTCCTCAGTAATACTAAGTAACATAAAAGGGAAGCTGTAGTGTTGGCTATATGCCAGCAGCTCCAGGAGATCCCACAGTTGGAACAGGAGCGTCAACCACTGCAAATTATTTCTAAAACTTATACTAAAAAAGGACAGGATAGTTTGGGAGTAAAGACGAAAAAAACTTGAAATTCAAAGTACTACCCCTAAGGGCGGTACTAAACAAGCACAAGAGGGTTCTAAAAAACATTGGGATAAACAAAAACAAAGTAAAGACAGTAGAAGTAAGAGAACAGACTCTCCACATTCAGAGAGATCTGAAAGGAGATATAATCTCAGAAATAGAGAAACGTTAAAGACTCCTGACAGATATATTGACACACTTCTCTCTCATTCCTTTAAAGAATGCATGGAGTGTGAGAGCCGATAAATGGAATGTCAGAGCGGGTCGATCAAAGCAATGCACTGACTACGTTAAGCAGAAAAAGACATATAGCATTCCTCATACAAGGAAGAAGACAAATATCCCCAACAGAAGCCTCAAGTTAAAAAGAAAAAGGTGGCTGCTAGAACTGCAAAGTATGCCAGCAACGTTGAGGATGTTGTTGTGGAACAAGACGCGGGCAGAAACTCTTTTAAACAGTGCAGCAGAGGTTATGATTTGATGCTACTGCCTGAAAGATCATCTGGATATCACAGCAACTAACGACTTTCTAGTAGTCAAGACTGCCGATGGGCGAGTCTTCCCACTCAACAGGGTTTATGATTTAAGTATCCAAATTGTGGCAGACATGAAACACACTGTTAGAGTCATTTTTTGGGAAGAACTTAATTGTGCTATCCTACTGGCAGAAAAAGACTGGCCATCCGAGTACATCCGCAAGCTCCTACGTAGGGAAGATTTCATTTTGCCTTCTTTCTCAAGTATTGTTCTGAATGCAGTAAAGGAAGCCTATGGTGTTTACTGGGCTTTGGCGCAAGCACTCACACTACATTACAACCATGTAGTGAGGGATAAGGATTCCCCCTATCATGTAATACCTATCGGGTCTACACCCCAGCCTGAACCCCAATATCCAGTCAAACATGAGGCTAAAGCCTGAGTAAAGGTGATCCTCACTCAACTTGTGTACCAGGGAGTAATAGATCTCTGTGGCTCTGCAATGAATAATCTGTTATTCCTTGTTGCAAAACCAGACTATTCATATAGGATAGTCTTAGATTATCAACACTTAAACAGTTGTACAAGCACATGCACAATACAAAAAGCGCACTGCACTAATTAACAACATAGTGTGCAAGAAATACAAAACAACGTTGGATATTTCCAGCATTTTTTAGTCTCCAAAACCTACAGCATGAAAGTCGGTACCTGAGTGCATTCTCATTTGGCACACAAAAATGCTTTTTTTGTTTGTGCCAGAGCTATAAGACCAGCTCGGGGTTGTTTTCTGCCTGTGTAACATCAACATTGCATGATATTGATCCTGAGGCGTTGTCCTATGTGGATGACATTAAACTCACAGATGACAACCTCAACATTCATCTACTCAGGGTTGATCGGATCTTCTTAGGATTCACCGCCTTAGGCTATAAATTCAATTTTAAGGAAACTAAAATAGCCTTTCTAAATTTAGTGTTCCTGGAATACGAGCTATCAGATGAAGGCAAGAGCCTGTCCCTGCACTTTTTAGAAAAATGCGCTCAACTTCAACCATCAAATACCATTAAGAAACTGCAGTTTTTTTTTGTTTTTTTTTATTTGGCAGATCTTACATTCCAGATTATGCGCAATACATGAAACCACTCTGATTTAATTCACCCAGATCTTTCAAGCAAACACTGGACATTTGAACACACACATATCCTTAGAGGGTTGTAGCAAGATATGCTAGAAGCAAAACACTTACACGCACATGTGACAACAAAACAAACTTGGTCATCAGAATAATTGCTGGTGCCATGGGTTTTACCTATGTCACCTTTAATGATGGTGAAACGGTACCCGTAGCTTACAAATCACATTTGTACTCGAAGGCAGAGCAACAGGTGGCATACACAAAAAAGAATCCGGCTGCCGTACAGACGGCTGTCATTAAGGAAAGGCAACTCGCCCAAGGGAAACGCATTATTGTTACCCCGGTGCTTGCCTTTGAGGCTGTCACCAAAAAAGGTGTTCCTAATGCTAAAAATAGCATCCACTTTTGATTCAATGGGCAGCCTCCCTGACTGCCACTGATGTTGACTACATTTTTGGCCCAAAACTTGAAACACAAGAATTTCTCCGGTACGAACAGGAGTATCCGGTACCTACTAAAATATTGCCACTTGACAGATACCAAATTGTAATTTACACTGATGGTTTAGCACAACCAGCTGCAGATACAAAATATCAATACACAGCAGCTTGTCCAGCTGTGAGCGGAGTGATGAAGGATGGTGTATACCACCCTTCAGCATACCCCCATGCAGACCCTGGGGAGACTGCAGAGTTGGCTGAGCTTAAAGCTCTTATCTTGGCACTGGAGAATACGGATCCAGAACAGATCACATTGTGTGTGATTCATTCTACTGTGTCCAATCCTACAATGATTATTTCAATCATTGGCAGTTGAACGGGTTCACAGACTCAAAGAGGAACACCAAAAAAACACAGAACTCTGGGGGGGGGGGGGTAGGGGCAGCTGGTCTTAAGAATAAGCTACTAGATGCTCATGCGGTACATACACTGGGCCATCATTGTATAGGTGTACACATTGTAGGGAAATACTTTTGTCAGACTGAGGTATCTTTTCTTGTTCTAACATTATTTGTGAAGGATAATTAACGGCACATTTCTGTGTATAGGTAACCACCAGCTGTCAATTAGCAATCATCAAAACAGTTTTAAAACTAGTATAACTAATGGCAAGTTGCTGTGCACAAAGCACAATTGCCCCACCGAAGCTGACTATCAGGCAGGAGAGGAGCAGACCCTGTATAGGTTTAGGATACATGGTTACCCATAAGCTATCCTGCAGAAAGCTAAGGAAAAGGCACTGATACAGGAATGTCATCAACTGTTGGCAGAGAGAAATGTACCTATCAAGGAAGAAAATCAGGTCAGAATGATTACAAGCTTTTCCACTAGCTCCTCCCAGGTGTACAATATTCTCAAAATTAATTGGCAAATTTTGCAAGCAGGTAATGTGAAAGATGACAAAATGCCTGGAGGCGCTCTGGTCACATAGAACAGGTCTGCATGCCTGAAGGACCATCTGGTACACAGTCATTTTATGAAGACTGACTGACATAAGTACTGTTGTATTTTTCCCTGTACCAGATGAAAAGCTTGTACAGCAAGCGGTACAGTCAAGGAATATCACACTCTAGGATCCAAGAAAAGAAATAAAATTACTAAGTTTTTGATGTGCAATTCTGAGTATACGATCTACTGACATTTGTGCCCATGTCAAAGAAATACTTTGGGAGCACTACACATCTGGCTACAAAGCGTGTGCTACAACACATGAGCGTGATTACTAATAAGGACCTCTCATACCCCGTCAAAAGACATTTAGAAATTTTGCCCCGGAGTGATCATAATCGGCTAAGTTTTTTGTGCCCTGACCAAGTACTGAAAGAGGAGGCCATAAGTTAAGGCAACTGGAATCTAGGTACATTATTAATTTATAAAGTAAAATTCCAGTAGGTCGAATCACAAATGAGGAGCTTTGGCTTTACATAGGAGATTAAGAGCCTGTGTAATATGACTGAAGTGTGGACAGTTTGGAAGTCCATGTGGATTGAACTTCTGTATTCACTATGGATGCTGTGAATATTGTCAGAACGTCAGGCTCTCAGGGTTTTAATCAGGTGAGATCCCTGTTGGGATTTGGCAGTGAGATCAGACACTGAAGATGGGACGTCAGGTGGGTGTCCTCAATAGGATGGCAGCAAGAAAGGTACACAGTAATAAGTTAGGCAAAAGCCCATTCAGGGTGTGATTTCTAACTCTTCTACTTTTGTTTGTTCCTCACCCCCATCCCATAATGACAGCATGTTAATTAATGGCATCACTTTGTATTAGGGATAATGAATGTGAATATGATGTTTATTTTTTATCATTGGTGATTGTTTTTTTGCTCAGCTTCATTAGGTCACTCAAATCACTGGCTTGCCCCTGAGTTTTCTATTCTGTGAGATTAAGTTTTGCAAGTTTATTGACAACCTGTGTAGAATACATTTATCTGCATTTATTTGTCTTAGTGAAACATGAAATTTAAGACATTTAAGTTTGTATTTATATAATTATGTATTTATGTTAATTCTATGTACAAATATGAAATTAGATTTGTTTAATGATGAAATGTTAGCTTTGGTCGATTATGTGGGCTTACAATCCTATGCTGTTTTGCAATACAGGGACTTTGTAAGATGGTCGCTACATTCCCATTAGCACTTTCAGTATGCACTTTGATAGCATGAGTTGTATGTTTTAATGAATTTGTAATCATGTGACAATTATAGAGTGAGTAATGGTGATCAATGAACTGACATTGACAAAGACCCAGTGCGGAAACGCATCTGTTGTTTTGTGGCAATTAAACTATGGTTTAAATGCCCCACAATATATACTGTATATATCCAAGCTACTACTTCCACCAGGAGCCGGAGCACTCTTGGGCGAGTGCCAGGTGATGTGAGGGTGGTCCCACATATAAATCCATGCTTCTAAAGTGGAACAGTTGGCATTAATTAATTTAGAACAATACGAACAACACAACATATGTGTTTTGCAAGCACCTTTCTGAATGTTGAAAGCACCTTAGGAGGGGTTGTGGTTATAATTCATTGTGATTGGGCAAAGCAAGTAACGTTTCAGAGCAAGAAGAAGGACAATTATTTTTCACAACTATGGTTGCCAT
This sequence comes from Pleurodeles waltl, assembly GCF_031143425.1. Classification (NCBI taxonomy): domain Eukaryota; kingdom Metazoa; phylum Chordata; class Amphibia; order Caudata; family Salamandridae; genus Pleurodeles; species Pleurodeles waltl. Next base: position 477,447,330 of record NC_090451.1, read on the forward strand.
CTTTAACTAACATCACTACATTAAATTAAATATCTCATGTTACAATATTGAACTAAGTACTGTGTTTCTCACGGTGGGAGTCACCATCTTGGTCCCAGCACTTCATAATGCTAAGCAGTGCACCAATACATGAACACACCTTCTAGTGATAGCCAATCGTGTATGTAATCTTAAAAATGAAAATCGGTAAAGAAGAAAAAATACTAGGTCCACAAGGTTTTTTGCATCATTCAGTGAAACACAGTTCAGCAATAAGAAATGTTCAATAAAACCATATTTCTAGCACGTAATGCTATTCATCGAGTATGCAACTTGTACCAATTATAGATTTTCATTTCATATTAGATTCATAATACTAGTATGCATAAAATACCCAGTATGAAGCCCAGATGGGCAATAATGATGTGTGAAACTTAAACTGGCCTTGCCTCCTTACTATATTTATACCACTCAATCCCATTAACTTCAATCCCTCTCTCTCTTCTTTCAATACTTCTCTTATTCCTTAATTAAATTCAACTAAATCTCATGTGACTATCCCAAATAGACTGCCAGTTCCTCATCCTTGTTCAACCCAAGGGGTATTTTGGTCCGCAAACTTACAATAGAAAATGACTCAGGACTTCTCATTTTTTGCACTCTGCCCCTCCTCTTTCCCCTTGTGGTATAGATCCACACAGAAAAAATGCAATTGATCCTTATCACTGCTATTATGCATTTCATAATGTCTCGCAGTTGGATAAGTTGTGTCACAATGTGTAATAGTCCTCATATGCTCAAGAATTAGTTTTTTGTGGGATGTATCGTACTACCAATGTATTTCAGCTAACATGGATGAAGTAATCAATATAAAGTGAAGTCGGTTTAGACCGTGATCAAGACTCGTAAGAGTTGAAACACGTTGGTGTTTTGCTTTGAGTTAATAAAAATGCTTTAATTTTTTAAGACTGGAGAGCGGCATTGACCTTTTGTCGACTTTGGATAAAATTGGATTAGCCACATCGGTATATCCGTCATTGCCTGCACCGATAGCAGAGTGTGCCGCTTCAGCTGATGTAGAACGCTTTGCACATATATATATATATATATATATATATATATATATATATATTAAATCACTTCTCTTACATAATATATCCCTAAAAAGTGAACGCAAGCTCCAGCAATTTGCAAAATGATATTTATTGTGTACAGCATCTTGGTGCAAAAATACCCTACGCATTGCAGCGTACCTGATGCCTTGACAATGGGCATTTATATATGACCTACTGACGATAGCCCGTAGGTAGTTATAGACCTAATTTCCATTAAAAAAAGCATTTTTGTTTTTTCCATACCTTTGGCGCTGTTTGACGAATCTTCCCAAACTTTTCAGAAGTAGTTTATCACTCACTTCTGCTGCTATTTGGAAAGTTTTGAGGTGATTTGTTAATTGAGGCCAAGAAAAAGGCATGTCCCAAAATGCATTTTCCCCATGCAATTTCCCATAGGGATTTTAGACATGACTACACCCCAAACAGCTGGATAGAAATACACAAGTTTGGCAGAAAGCTAGATCTTGGTCCAGAAAGGGGTCTCTGAGGGACCTCTCTTGAAAAACAAGTCTCCCAAAGTTTTTTGTTTTTTTTGCCCATCTGTAGAGGGCAAAGATCTGCCGAGACACGGTTGTGCTCAGCGCAACCCCCCAGTGAAAATCCACAATGGATTTGTGGATCCAAAATACAGCTAAAAAAAATACACCCACGCAAACGCCAAAGCCCACTACACACAGCCAAAGGCTGTGTGTTGCGTGGGGTTGGGTGAATGCGAGGGAGGGGTTGCCCAGCCACCAATCCTTGACACGCACAGCCAAAGGCCGTGCACCGCGGTGGTTCTATTAATGTACAGTAATTCTATGTTACTTCATGTTCTAAAAAAAAAACATACAAATTGACTGGAAAAAAACAAAGGTTACTGGGACAATACAGTTAGGTTGGCATTTTAACCATAGAAATTCAGCAGTTACAGTTATACTTATCTGAAGAAACTATAACTTGTGCCGTTAAGAAACTTTATGCCACAAGACATGCTGTGAGTTTTACAGGAGTCACCTTTACCGATTAAGGTCAGCCTAATATTTGCTCCTGGAGGCATTCTAAAATGTTTTCATACCTATTCAAATGCTCTTCACTGGCTGGGCGAACCTGAATAATGAATGCAAATTAGCCTCCAGGAGATTCAGGCAGAAAAACAGTAACTTTCTAAAGGGTACATTTATTTAATATCTATCAAAATTAAAATTTCACAATTGAATTGGATTTTTATTAACAATTAAACCAGTTGTTTAAATAGTTTTCACATTGATCACATTCCAAAAAGGCACTATTAGAATTGTAATCTGTTCTCTGGCTTTTTACATAGGACAGCGAGTTCTGTCACAGTGAAAATAGCTTTTAGGTGCTAGTCACTATAAGGGTACTGTAACATTAACTGACTTCTTATCCTATCTTTAAATACTAAGCACTCTGGGTACAACGCTTAGCCAGGAGTGAATTATTTATATTTAAAAGGAAAGATTTTTTATCTATTAAAAGGATTTACTGTAACAGTTCGAATTGCATTGTTATCCTGCTACATTTCAGCAACTCAGGGCAGGCCTCAAGCCATGTTTACACTACCACTACAGTGAACAGCACAATAGGAGCTGCAGTCCACTTGTGGCATTGAACTTCCAGCTCCTTGGTAAGCCTTATACCATATACTGAGGACTTGTAGGGAAGTTAAATATACCAATCAGGAGTATGCTAATTGGATTATATTTAATGGGGAGCACAGGCACTTTACTAGTGGTTCACAGGGGTAGCGTAATTAGAATTATAAATCTAGAAAAAAATACAGGGTCCTCCATAAGGCAAAAAATCTGGGATGAGCTCACTGAAAAGGTCGATATCTGACACAGAAAAATTACTGTTTGAAATTGTTAATGCAACACTCATTATTTGCAATGCTACGGAAGGGAGAGGAGAGGTTTGCAACATCTCAAATTGGCTGAGGTATATGAATTTCTCTTTCAAATTTTAGTGATTAGAAAAATTAAACTTCAAATTGCATCAAAGTAGTTTTGCCACATAAGCTCTCCCTAACATAAAGCCACAGCCTGACTGTCAACATCTGCTGCTTCAGGTCTCTCTGTGCTATTGTTTTTGATAAACTCATCAAGGAAAAGAGCAGAACATCAGTCTCACAATCTCTGCTACCTTCTGAGATGAAGTCATCATCGTTAAATCCTCAATGTTGACCATGTGTTCCAGCAATAAAATGACCTACTTTATCAATAACTAAACCTCTTTTACCAAACAAATTCTACAGAACCAAGAGATGAACCAACAGTTCTGGGAAATGTGTTCAACATTAACCACTGGGTCATCCATTATGTAATAAAAATGTTATTGCAACTAAAACTTTGGAAATCATCTAAAAAAAAGACACTCTGATCCAGTAGCGTCCATTTCCTAACCACCCTATGAGTTTATTTCTCTTTCCAGGTAGTCACACTATGGAACTCCTTACCAGCAGGAATAAGGGTCATCCACGATCACCTTGTGTTCCTGAAGGCAGTAAAGACCTGCCTGTTCCTGAACAGATGACCCACTAATGCACTGATCACATAGATATCACATAGAGCTCAATGGCATGATTCTGCCTAACTTCATGTCTAATCAAAGCTACAAATTTACTTCAAAACTATTTCCTTCTGATGAATGCTTTTCCATTAAAGGAATTTGCTTCCCTCACACCTCCCCTGAATCTGAGAACAATGGTTCAGTGCTTTTAGTTTTCATGTAGACATATCATAAAAGATAAATGCAAAATAATGCCACAGCATCATATGGTGGTACCAAATATTCACCTAGAATGGCACTTTGCCCCTCACCAGTTTTGTTTCTTATATAAGGATATTTTATGTACATTTACTTTGACTTCAGGTGCAATATTTCAGATGTACATCCTTGTTGTGTGTGCCAAGCATAGACAAGTTCAAATGCTCAGTTGCAAAAAATATGTGCTATCTCAAGTGCTGAGGCAGCATAACATGAATGACAACACTGTGGTTTCAAACTGCTCCTCAACCATTCACTGAGGCATACTGGCTGGCCTCTGAAGAAGGTTGTGACTGTACAGCTGGCATGGAGGGGAACCCAAAAGGGAACACAAGACTCTATGTGCTTGCATCCAAAGGACACCCTCAGGGGTGCACTGCCTTCAAGTGTCGGGGGTCCTTTCTGTGATACAAAAATGCACTGGGTTGGTAAAGGCAGGTTAAAATGCCTAATGCTCCCCAGAGCAACATTTAAATTCTGTCTCCATATCCACAAATTTACATTCACCCACATACGTTGTGAAATTTTCCTACAGATTTTTGCCAAATTGTTTCACAGATTATCGAAAATGATTCTACAGGTTTGAAATCCCTGAAGTAATGAAGCCACATTCTAAGTGACACTATCCCAACATTCCAAGAAAAATGTAAAACACTAGTAGATGCTTAAATAATTTAGAAGTGCAAACAACTTATTAGAAAATGACATAAATGGAAATAGTGTGGAATGTTCAGCAAGAGCTTGACTTCTCCAGGATACACCCATTCTGCTGCTAATCCAAAAGCAACTGTGGAAAAATATTTCTTGGACTGTGTGTTGATTTATTTGCTTATTTACTCAAGGGATTTTATAACAAGTTGGTAGTTAAACTTGTGGGTGCTTCAAAGTCCTTCACTCTAAATACATCACTACAGTGGCAGGCGTCAGTGCTTGGCAAAGAGCTCATTTTTCCAGTTAGATACTATGATAAAATATCATACAGTATTTTTTCTAATTCTGCCAGGACCAAAGTCGGTGAGGTTGGTTGCAACATAGGGTACATCATGATCACTACAGATCATCAGTCATGGTGAGGAGTAGTGCAAAAGTCATCCCGGGTATAGCGTCCCCCTCTCCGCATCCATGCACACGCACATGCACCATGCATACACTCATTCACATATACTTACATACACGCATTCACTCACACGCATCCATACTCGCATTCACCTCATCATTCATACACACACACATGCATACTCACACCCATCCAAACACGCACACTCACATGCAGACAAACACACATTCACCACAACATTAATACTTGCAAACACATACATATGCACACATGGATACACACAAGCATACACACTTACATGCATACACGCACTCACTTCTACATTCAGACACGCATACAACCATGCATATACACATTCATGCACACACGCAGAAAACACAAACTTACACAAAAACAACCCCCACCCTCCCAACACTCCCCCCATCGGACGATCAACTTACCTGGTCCTGGGAGGAGGTTGTCTAGCAGGGGCGCTTCCACCTCCAGCAGTGCCTCGCCAGCAGGACACCGCCAGTCCATATTACAGCTCGTAATAGGGCTGGTGGAGTCCTTCTGGTGGGTCGGGCCGGTGGTGGAACTGCCCAGTGCCGCTGAACACAAGCACGACTACTGCTGGACTCCCACCCAAAGTGTGGCAGAAATCCAACAGTACCCATAATATGGTGGGTGGAAGACCACCAGCACTGGTGGTCATCTGGCGTCCGCGGCATTGGCATTCTTCAAGAAAGACCGCCAAAATCATAATGACCAACAATTTGTTGAATTCTGATAAATACGGTATTTATTGTATTTTTGGAGCATTAGTTTATGGATGTCTTTTAGTCTTCTTTTTGAGGAACACTTTGTGCTGATTTGTTGTTTTTGTTTTTTTGGATTGTCCATACAGTCTTTGATTGGTCTTGCAAAACAAAAGGGCCTTTTCTGGACTCCTCATGTCCTTTCTTCCATTCTTTGTTTTTTAAAGTTTTTTAATTTTTTTTCACGTTTTCTCATGTTTTTTGGGTCTACTGGTCCATTTTTATTTGTTAAAGTCGGGGTAAGGATGGACTGAGCTCATGGGTTTCTTTTTTGTTGCAATAGTACCGGGATGAAATTACATTGATCTCTGCAGTGCTGTTGATTTGATTTACGATAAGCGATCTTGGTTTCTCTTTACTTCTCTGGTGAGATTATCTTGCTTAGTTTCAAGTCTTTTGAGAATACTTTTTGCGTTTGCTTTGGTTACAAATTTGTGGGAGAGATGTTTGATTACCTTTTTCTTAAGAATCATGGTTATTGGGATATATCCATAAATGTGCCTTTTGTACTTTTCTCTTCATCCCCTTTTTTCTTGTTCCCCCTTTTTTCTTTTCTCTTGTTTTCACTACGTATTCCTAAATGATGTTCATTTGTTTGTGTTAGACTTGGCATCCTTGACGTGGTCTCCCCTAACTTTTTGCCTCTGTTTCCCAGGATGTTGATGTGTGCTGGACTCTGTTTTTGCTGTTTTTGTTACTCTTGGGAACTTTACCACTGCTATTTAGTGCTAAAGTGCAAGTGCTCCTATATAAAATGTGTATGTATTTGGGTTTCCATGATTGGCATATTTGATTTACTGGTAAATCCCTAGTACAGTGCACTAGAGATGCCCAGGGCCTGTAAATCAAACGGTACTAGTGGGCCTGCAGCACTGGTTCTGCCACCCACATTAGTAGCCCTGTAATCATGTCTCAGACCTGCCACTGCAGTGTCTGTGTGTGCTGTTTTAACTGCCAACCCGACTTGGCAAGTGTACCCACAAATATGATTAAAGCATAGATTACCTTTGGGAGCAGATAGACATGTGGAGTTTGTGGTCTCTGAACTCACAATTTAAAAATACATCTTTTAGTGAAGTTGATTTTGAGATTGTGTGTTTTAAAATGACACTTTTAGAAAGTAGACATTTTCTTGCTTAAACCATTATGTGACTTTGCCTGGTTGTGGATTCCCTGTCTGGGTCAGTTTGACAATTGGGCTGTTTGCGCCTCTCTCTAGACAGTGACACAAAGGGAGCTGGGGTGTAGCCTGCATATCCTGATGAGCCATCTGTGCTAGGAGGGAGGGGAGGAGTGATCACTTACACCTGAAAGGGCTGTGTCTGCCCTCACACAATGCAGTCTCCAACCCCGTGGTGTGTGCATGGGACCTGGCCTGGGTAAGGCAGGATTTCACAAACAAGAGAGACTTTCCTCTGAAGTAGTCCTACTCCAGAGGCTGAACTGGGTATAAGAAGGGCACCTAAACCCTTGAAAATTAGATCACTTCTGGAAATCAAGAGGCACCTCCGCAAGGAGAAGAGCTGAAGAGCAGAGGAGAAGTTCTGCCCTGTCTGTGACTGTGCTTTGTGGAGCTATCCTGCAGTTGCTGCTTCTGCCTGTGAAAGGGGACAAAGACTGGACTTTGTTGTGCATTCCTGCTTGTGAAGAAATCTCCAGGGACTTGACCTGAGCTTGCCTCCTGTTGTTGAAGTCTCAGGGCCATCAAAGACTTCCCCTGCCAACACCTGGACTCTCTGCTGAGACTCCTGCCCTGCAGAGTGGTGCCCTATCCAGTTACTGGGCCCTTGAAAGGTGAAGCTGGTAGACCAAGACTGAAAATCCACTCACAGACCAAAGTGCAGGGGAATTTTGGACGCACCTTCTGAAACGCGGCTGAGAAAGGATGTGCCGCCGGCTTAATGGCTGAAATCCACACTCCACCTGCATCGGGCCGGAAGATCTACACAACACGGCTGGAGAAACTATGCGCAACACCCTCTGATGGAGGCTGATAACGTTGCAACCCACACAGCGCGGTTTTCTAAGACCGTGCAGCCGGATGTTTGACGCAACATTGCTGGGCGTGGAAAAACAATGCAAAGCCTGCCCTTACCAGGGGTGCCTGTCCGGATTGGTGCATCGCTCCCCTGCGGAGAAAGGAAACGCCATTCACCAACCCGACAAGAGGAGGAATGATGCACGGTCTTGCTTGCAGGTGAGAAATCGATGCATCGCTGCCCTTTTCTGATGCACACTCGCCTGTGCGGTTTTATTTTGACGCTACCCAGGCACTTTTGAATGCTAACACTGTTTTCTTAAGTATTTAAGACTCTTTTTGCTTTTTAAATTCAGAACGTGATTTGTGTATGTTGGATTTTTGTCATTTTGGTCTTGTTTTGTTTAGATACACATTACCTATTTTTCTAAACCTGTGTTGTGTCATTTTGTAGTGTTTTTACTGAGTTACTGTGTGTGTTGGTGGAAATACTTAACACCTACACTCTGAAGTTAAGCATGCCTGCTCGTGCCAAGCTACCAAGGGGCTGAGTGGGGGTTAGCTGAGGGTCATTCTCCTTTACCCTGACTAGAGTGAGTGTCCTTGCTTGGACAGGGGTAACCTAACTGCCAACCAAAGACACCATTTCTAACAGTTCACATGGTATTTATGAATATCCATACTGGCTGACAGGGTATTGAAACGCTGTCTTGTGTTGTAACATCTCTATGGTTGTACATTCTGCATTAGCTATAGTATGACATGCTCAATAACGAAGGAAAGATGTGTGGGGTTTAGTCTCTGAACCAGCAGATATGTGTCTGATTTTGTTTTCTATGGAATATACTTTAAATACCACTGATGTATGAGGTGTTCTTTTTTGTATTATCTCTCATGAGTTTTTTCTCGCAAAAGTATTTGGTGTAACAGATTTTTTTTGTATGTGGGTGTTTACACATGGGTTGGGTTTTAATTAGTATAGGATAGATTTTTTTTAGAAAGTAATGTGAAAGTTTATGTTCATGTTGTGTTTGTTTGCAGCCCTGGGGGAGCGTTTGACAAGGCAAAATGGTTTGGCTGCACTGTTTTTGTATTGTCTGAAGAAAATATCAAGATTAATGTAAAAGAAATAAGAAAAAACAGACCTTTTTTGTTTTTGTATGTACTTACCTTACTGTTTAATTTTTCTTGCATGCATTGGGTTATGTTGCCTCTCTTTCACATTTAAAAAATTCTAATGTGGGGCCAACTGGTAGCTGGTCCTTAGAGGTGGGCAACTACGTGTTTGTACTAAGTGATTACTTTGGGTGGTGCAGCAATAGATCCCCTGGCTGCCAGTCTTTGTTCAATGTTTATGAATTGCACTGCTCCTTTGTTATCTTCCCCGACTTCCTCTTGGGGTGTGAATGATAGTGGAAATAACTTCTACGTTGTTGCAATACCCCCCACCAACATGTCCACAGTCTCACTCTGAGGTGGTACATCAAGCAGTCCCCCCTCCTCATACTAAGGAGCAATAATTCATATTTATCACTTTCCAATAACCATGAGTGTGGATTCGCGTAAAATGAATCCCCTCGAGTCACAACATTCATTTTACAAAGGACATCTACTTAGAATATTTAATTTCTTGCAATATTTAACCCCAGCAGAGAGGTAGAGGAGTACCAGTATTGATAGTCTTTCCGGTTTATAATTTTTAAACAGTTATCCATATCAGATGGAACACAAAAAAATAATTTTCCACTGTATTGGCAACAAACCGGATTAGAGCTGAAACTGCATTTAAAATTAACACCTACTGCATCTGAATAATAACCAAGCCATGTTGTAAACATCCATCTTTATACTTATTCTCCACATCCCAGTTGCCCTTCATTTCTTCAGCAGTCCTGTTTACCTTTTATGCCGCTACCTTTTGCCCTGCATTTCCATAACAAAGGACCCTTTAAATGCAAAATCTGCTTTGCTGTCTCCCTGGTTGCTGTCCTGGCTGCGTCTATATCTACTTTTCATTCATCTTTATAATGCTCGATTTCCCCCAGCCACCTCGGCTGTCCCTACATTTCCCTTTTTCCTCATCTTTCATCATAGAATGTACCACTTAGAAACATTTATTGGTGGCTTGCTATTCACTGGCTGCTCTCCAAATAATAACGTCACAGTCAGATCCCCTGGTAACTATACTTTTTAGTCCAGATTAGAGCACTATTCAACAAGCTCAGCCTCGATCTGTTGACACAGAGCTAGATCATCATTCAACTTAGACAATTCCACAGGGTTTTCTACAACAATATTGAGGTTTTAGTAGCACCGGATGGAATGTTGGGAGCTCGCTAGCCAATCAGAGTCTTCCATTTGTGGGGTATCTCTGACATAAGAGGACCAACCAAGGCTGGCAGTTACCAGTCTCTTCTCATGCTTCTGTGAACTAACTCCACCCCAATCATCAGTGAAGTGGAAACCAAGCCCCATCAACCACAGAAGTGTCACCTTTTTGCCTATTCTGTGTTTAAAAGGATTTGGTTTTGCCCTCAGTGAGGCAAGTCATCACACTGGTGCAGCAGCTTAGCTTTCAAGCTGCACCGGAAACAAGTCTTTGCAATACAACGGGTCTCGCATTTGCTTGAGTTAGAGCTATTAGTGTTGTAATCTCCTAACCGGACTTTTCTTGCCATACAAATTGAAGGGAAAAAAACAAGCTCAATTGCACTATGTAAAGCGCAGCGCGATCGCACTGAAATTGAAAACAAGAAAAACGAGCGCAATCGCACTATGTAAAATCCAGCACAATCGCACTGCATGGAAAATAAAAAGACAAAGTAGTGCAGAACCAGGCTGAAAACATCAAGCCTCGTAATTTTTCAGTAGTTGGCTGGTGCGCTTGAGGAAGGCTAAACAGCGGAAAAGGCATGACTTATGCATGCTTTTCACTAATGAAAGCAAGCAGATTTTGAAAGCCAAACCCACAAGCCAATGAAAGAGACAGGCGTGACATGGGCGAGGTCACAAGCCCAAAGAGAGATTACAACAAGAACGGAGCACTTGTGTGCTCAACCCTAAAAAGCAGAACCTGCAAAGTGCTCCCTGGAACTGACACTCACTTACTGGCGACAGTATAAAGGAATTCAACAGGTTGCTAAAAGCCTTATTGCCTGCAGCTGCTCAGGTCAATAACATCAGATAGGTAATTAACAGCTGCTATTGCTTGCAGCTACGGGCAATAATGCTTATTGAATAGTCACCTGCACTAATATTATCTAGACAACATGTGTTACCAACATATTATTATGCTTCCCTCCATATGATGAAATATGAGCAAGTTGATATTATGGAGTCGATTTAATTGACTGCATATTGTGGCATATAACATTCCACAGGTCCTACTTCAAGTTGTGATTTTTCTAGCATGTTCATGCTGTTCACTTTCTGTCCGTGCTATGATGTGATCAACTTATTTAGCTGACCTATCTGTCAATCAACCCTCAAACCTTATTATGAGTAAAGAAACTGAACATTCAAAGAAAATTCATTAATCAAACTGAGATGCATAAACATTATCTATCTGGCTGACTCCATCGTCATATTTTCTCTAAATTAACATTTTAAGGATTCTTAAGGATGCAAATTACAGCAATAAAAAATAAAGAACATGCTGCTGTTCTTTTTACTGCAACAGTTCTAAAGACACGCGAACCCTCTTTGGCATAAGGACACGGAATGAAAATGGCTTTTTCAGAAAAATTCTGTTTCCTTTTGACAACAGCCAATAGCTCTCATGAATACATATTTTTTTATAACTATATGTATTATGCATGAGAAGACACTTGAGGTACAGGGAATCAGTTGTCCCTTTTCAAGAGCACATTATGTAAACAAAGTATGGCCTAAGAGAGATGCATCATACTCCCTTATGCAAAGAGCTATGGGACGCATGTGAATGTCGAGGTAAATACACATACAGGACAACTTTTATGTAACATCTTACAAATGAGCCACTCTAGGCAAGGGTAGATTTATACAGAGCTAATCTGAAAATAAATATAATGTCCCAAAGCTTATGAAAACTCTGGATGAAATGCAACTGGATAGCGCAACACAAACTGCAAGGATGACAGCCGAAAGAACGGTATTTTATTAAACTATTGCTGTTCATATTTTTTTCATTTGTTATCTGAATTGATAGGGTTTTATTACTTTTCTCATGTATTTATGTGATGTTCTCCAAGTATTTGTGTTATCTCTGTGTACAAGCTTTCCAAGAGGGTATTGATCTAGGAAATCTAAACAGCTCCAAATAATGATTTCTATTCGTCCTTAGTTAATAAATGGTTAATAAATGGTGTTCTATTTTACATAGGCATTATTAGAATTTAAAACCAGATGATTCATTTCAAGTGCTTGAAAAAATTAGTAAGCGACCTGCCCTTTATCTTCGACATCTGCTAAACTGTGCTTCATCGTAAGGGTTTAGGAGTCGAAAGTAGGTATCAATTAAAGGCAGACACAGGAAATGCCTCATCATCATTACTCATTGGCGATTTATGATGTCTATGTCAGTGATAATTTACTGAATGGTGTTTTTCCGATGTTCGCAGCTACCTTCCAGATCCGGCATTAGTCTTACTAAAAAAACGGCAAGGTTGTTTTTCTATCTATGTGATAGCACTGGTTATTTACACCCCTCAGATTATTAACAATTTTATGACTCGCTGACATGCCTACCTACTTGTGTGGTCAGTCGAAAGGTTCCTTTCACAGTCTAATGTTCAGGAGCTTAACACAGGTGTCTGTAGCCCCTGCCGCTCAGGAAGGACCCCACTCTTCCAGGGCTCCCCAACCCTTCAGGGACCCGAACCCTTCAGGTGGCCACATTCAGCTAAAATCTTTTGAATATTTGTGAACTATCGGAGAATCGGGGGCGCCTGATCACACTCTGTGAGAGGGCATCATTTAGCCCCACGTCACTGGTAATATTGGTGCCAGAACTATTACGTGATCACACAGTGATTTCACTATACAGGAACAATGGGTCAGCTGTCATGAAAGTGAAGTGGAAAGGATAGCCTGAGTTGGGCTAAAGTAGGTGCGGTGCCACTGCTCTATCATAGCAATGCCTGTTACACTACATTATATCGTTATTGCAGAGCTCCTTATATCGGTTAGGGATTCAGCCACTCGATTATTAATCTTGTGTCATGCCATGGTTTGCCTCAGTAATGAGATAACTTGAAATGGTGCAACATCAGGTAAACAATCATTCATAATGCAAGAACGTGTTTATTGCAAATCTGAGATGAGATTGCATCTGTTCCAATTTTCACTTGGTGCTATTAACACCAGCTTACAAATGGTAATCATGATTTCACTATGCTCCAGTTCCTTTATGCAGAAGAAGCCCTTCTGCAGCAGCTATTTTGCCTTCAATAGGAATGCAGAGGTGTGCTTTGCAAAAACCCAATTCTATCCATCCATCCATGCTGTTGCTGACGCACCTGGTCCTTAATAAGTAAACTTACAAGGGGACGCGTATAGGCCGATGGACCTTTTGGATCGCTTGGAGTATCCTAGCCATGTAGTTTCCAATGTCATCAATGCTCAATATAACCAATCAATAACTACTCAGAGAATCATTAGTTATTAGACAATTATAACAACATTTAATGAATAACCACAACTAATTAAAGCATTTAACAATTTTTATTTCCTTAAAATTTACAATTCTAATGCATACGGTCAACTCAAACTTTTTTCAATCAGCTCAGAATTAGTTTATTAGCGACCACCAATAACACAATCTAATCAGAACTTGAGAAAACATGTGCTCAAAAGCTTCAGCATAAGCCAACAAAGATGAATATATAGACATTAATAGCAGAGTTCAGCAATCAGTTCGTCAATCATTTGTAACTCTCAACATCACCCAAAAGAACCCTACCTAACCCAGATTAGCATCAGCATGTGGGACTTCATGCAAAAACAATTTAGAAAACAAGAATTTGGAAAACATCTAGCTAGAAGAAAAACTATAAAACAGTGCAGTTGGCACCTAGGAGAAAAGGCACATAGATAGTCAGGCACATTGTCATAGCTACCTATCCACAGAATGGATCAGCAACAAAGTCAGTCTTGATCTTCAGGTCATCAATCGATCAGCAATGCATCAGGCTCTCAAGAGTATGGGCCCAATGACAGAATCTCGAACGGCGTCTCCTGCCGTCATCAGCATTCACCCCTCGCATCTCCCTTAATTCTGAAGTTTTAGCCCCTTGTCATGACTTCTTATTAGAGTTTTTCAGTCCATCCCCCTAATTTCTAATTAGTCCTCCATATGTGACATTACCCAATACATTTTATTCTACATATCTATGAGTTCTAATATTTTGTCCTTCTCAGTTCATTGATTGGTTCACTGTACGATGTCTTCATCATCCGTTTCTTCAGGTATTGAACATGTTGCATCTCCTCTTCAGTCAGTGTCTCTATTGTTTGAGTCCTGGGAAAGTATATTTTGTCTACTCTACACATAATTGTAGCAATTTGATTCCATCATCTCCTGTCCATCGGTTCATTGCAGAAAATTCTAGCTAAGCAACTTTAACATTGAATAGTTCAGGGACAGTTCAATGCACCAGCTTCTCTACAGTGCACTAGAAATTCGGCTTCGGCGTGAGGCCTGGCAAAACTAGGCCACAACTTCGGCTAAGTTAGCTTCTATTATATAACGCAAAACATAGGTTACACATCTCATTATGGCACATCACTACATTATTATTACATATTTTCATTATTTTACGCATTTTTAATCATTTAGTATAAATTTGTATAAGTGGCTATCACTTCCTGTATGCACATATTCAAACGTGCACACTAATTTCTCTACAATTAATTTCTCTATGAACTTTTTGTTAATCAAAACACATAAACATTAATTAATAATTTCTAATTAGCATATCTGCTTCAACAGTCCCTCCTCTGATGACTAAATATGTCATCACACCTTTCTTTTGCCATCATTTCACAATTCTGTTTTAGCTGTATTTTGCCTCCTTCTTAAATCTTCCCTATAAATTCTTTCCCTGTATCGTTCTTCCCTCCTCTGATTATTTTTAGATCTTCTCAATTTTATCTTTTGACATAATTTACATGTACCCCATAATCCTAATATGCAAGCAATCACAATTAATATTCCCTGTATATTTTTTAATAATACCCCATGCCAATTTGACTAAGCCAATTTCCCACTAAAGCAAATCCTTTTCCAGCCTTTTCCCAAACAGCTGGTTCCTTCAATTCCTCCAAATCCTTACTTGAGTTAGTCAGATTAGTGAGTAAGGGGGTTATTACAACTTTGGAGGAGGTGTTAATCCGTCCCAAAAGTGAGGGTAAAGTGACGGATATACCACCAGCCGTATTACGAGTTCCATAGTATATAATGGACTCATAATACGGCTGGTGGTATATCCGGCACTTTACCGTCACTTTTGGGACGGATTAACACCTCCTCCAAAGTTGTAATAACCCCCTAAGTCTCTTATCTCCCTATTGTTGTTCGGAATATATGAACAACAATGCCTAGCATTGATCATCCTACAGACTCTGCCGTCTTTTGCTAAAAGAATGTCTAAAGCGGGCCTATTTTGAAGCATCATAGCTCTATCTGTGGCTAATTCAGTATTTATCAGGAGTATTGCCCCTGTAAAGTTTGTCAGCATGTTACCCACAATAGTAGACAACTTTCATATCTTGATCGAATTCAGAATGGCTCTCACTGAAGGAATCACTGCACCAAAGATATCTCCCACAATTGCAGAAGAGGTTTCCCTCCTCTGTCGCTTATGATGTAATTCAGTCAATTTCAGAAACTTCTTTAAGTCATCTATCTGATAAATCTTAGGGAAAACTATCCCCAAATAACATGTCCCATACCATCCTTTTGGAAGATGGTAATAAGCACTGAGTCCACATATGTAGTAGATCCTAAGAATTGCAGGGTCCTGGCCATTCAGCATAAAAGTCCACTTACTCTGAAACAAAAACACATGCCTACATTCACTTGTTTCCACAAATAAACTGTCAGTGCGTGATTTTGCCCATTATATATACAAAGCTTCCCTATGTGTAATGCATCTAATGCTGATTTCCCTTGTGTTTTTATAGCAGTGTAAGCATAATCATTCTTGGAAGTTCTTTCCTCTAAACCTTTTTCTAATTTTTCTTTTAATGCTTTTCTCCTGTCATCAGTATGCCCTATAAAGCTCTTCTCTAAAGGTGTAAGCAAGAGCGTCCAGTTATTACGATGCACATAGGCTGTCCCAAAGGTTAGTGTAGGCTCAAAGAATCCCCTAACTAGCACTATACCATGCTCTCTAGCTATTTTACTCAGATATCTAATAATACTACAGTGTAGTTGAAATAAAGATACTGTATGTACTCTTGGTTATAGAATCTTGTTAGTAGCAAACTACAGCTTATTCCATAAATTAGTGGTAAGCTATGGTATGTAGCTCCTTCCTCCAATGACGAAGGAATTTGCATACACACAAGTCAATTCCTCGCATCCATCGTTTCAACATACTCACTCAATAGGCGATAGAAAACATTAGAAGAAAGCTCTCTTTGACCATTAGTAGAGTCATGCAAGTAATTCTCATCTAACTTAAACCTCTGTAAGGCTGTTAGAGTAGTAGTGTCAGGAGCAGAAGTAATAGTAGCTCTTTTCATATCATGAGCAGACATTCCCACAATCATCACTATAAACATTATTCCACACATAATTGCCAATCCAACACTCATATATCTACAGTGCCTAGCAATTCTATCTTGATTATTTAGCTCAGCCATGATCTGCAAAGAATCAGAAAGCAGAAATAACTCTTAGATAAAGTGCGGAAAAAATCAAAAAGTGAGAAAAAAAATATTTTCTGACAGTTCAGTTTGACATCCAGGAACCCTTTTCCTTTGTCAAAATCAATTAACAGCTTGTCACATCCGATTTTCAATTGTCAAATCAGGTTATCAATGTCTCTTTAGGTTTTATTTTCAAAACAATCTCTTTCTTAGGTTTTCCAGATTAGCTCAACAATACAGCTTCCTGATCACCTTCAGGTTACATCAAAATACTGACTCTGAACTTCTCTAGCAAAGCAAAAAGACATAAACTTGTGTTGCCATTCATTGGTAGTTGCATATGCCCATTCAGGACCTGCGTAGCGTCGACTTGCTATTCTCTTTCTTTTCAATCTTCGGTCACCACTTAGTTCTCCTTCACTTAAATTTTCCTTTCACGTAGTGTCCACTTCTTCCTCTATTGTTTCATTTATGACCAATACCTTTTTATTCCCAATCTGTGATTCAGGACAATTATCTCGTTTTCTTGTTCCTTCTGTCAATATTCTTCTCAGGATTTGACTTTTTTCCTTTTCCTTCTCTATGGTGTTTCCTCTTGATGGACCTGCAACGGGTTCAGGAGGAGTCGGATCACTTTGACTTTGATCGGTCTCAACTCTTCCCCCCTCTTGGTCTGGCACTTCCTCTGTCTGCTCTTCAGGACCATCTGCTCCTGGGAGAACCTCTGCTGAGCTAGGCTCTCCTGCTGTATTAGTTGAGATTGGTTCACCCTCCTGTAATTATTCACTCTCGTCTCTTACAGGGGTAATGGAAGCATCTTCCACCAGCTCTGGTTCAACATCAGGCTCTGCTGGCACTTTTTCTTGCTCAGGTGCGGCGACCTGTTTCCCTGTTGTTGGTGCTCTCAACAACACTTCTTCATGATCTGGTGGACATACCACTCTCTTTGTGTGGCTTGCATGTATCCAGTTCGGGGTCCTGCACACTTCACAGCTGTCGTAGTTGTTAACACCACCCAACAAGGACCCCTCCAACATGGCTCCAAATAAGTCTTGCAAACATGCTTTCTGACAACGACCCTGTCTCCGGCTCTCAGGTTGTGCTCTGGATCGTGGATGGGTGGCAGGGTGGTGGCCTGCACCTGCTGAGAGAAAGAGTGAATCACATCAGCCAGACCCTTGCAGTCCAACACCATATCATCTGTAATGTTTACAAATGCATTGGCTAGAACTGCTGGCAATCTCATTGCTCTGCCCATGAGGATCTCAAGGGGCGACAGCCCTGTCTTACTGTCGGGTATGTTTCTCATCGATATCAACACCAAAGGCAATGCATCTGGCCATTTCAGATTTGTAGCTGCACACATCTTTGCAATTCTTGATTTCAAGGTACAATTCTTCTGTTCCACCAGTCCTGATGCTTCAGGGCGATAGCTACAATGCAACTTTTGCTCAATGTTTAATGCTGCACATAAGAGCTTAATCACCTCGTTAATGAAGTGAGTTCTCCTATCTGATTCTAAAGAGATCAGAAACCCAAAACGCGGTATCAACTCCCTAAGCAACAGCTTTGCTACTGTGAGACTGTCATTCCTCCTTGTAGGGTATGCTTCAATTCAGTGACTAAAACACACCCAATCCCCAACTCATACTTCAAACCTCCACACGCAGGCATTTCAATGAAATCCAATTGCATTCTGCTGAATGGACCTCCTGCTCTTCCAATGTGGCTCCAATTCACTACTGTCCCTTTTCCCACATTTAGTTGCTGACAAATTTTACAGCGATGACATACTGCCTCTCCTGCCTGCCTGAACTTAGGGTTAAGCCAGTCGATCTTGAACAATCTAACCATGGCATCCCTTCCAATGTGTACCTGGACATGATAATAGTGGGCCATTTGCGATAACAAACTATTGGGCAGGACCATCTGACCCTCTTCAGAAACCCAAATCTCATCAGAACGTTGGACACATCTCAATTTAGCCCAGAGACGTTTCTCTTCCTTCTCAACATTACTTTGCAATTTTTTCAACTCTTCCAGAGTATCAATCACTTTCAATGCAAAATTTGCACAGCATGTGTTGTCTACTTCTGACATCAATTCCCACTTGTCTTTGAACGATATACAGTTAAATGTGCCAAACCTTTTGACTTGATCCGCATATCCATTTCTCAGTGAGATGTAATCTTGGGCCTTTTGATGTACACTACATTTTACCACGGCAATTTCTTCAGGTAACTGTATTGCATACAACAACTCTTTTATCTTGTTGCCATTTCTTACTGGTATACCAGTAGAGGTCAGGAAACCTCTTTGCGACCACAATTGACCAAAATCATCAACAATTCCAAATCCATATTGGCTGTCAGTATAGATTGTGACTCTCAGCCTCGCAGAAACACGGCATGCTCTAGTAAGAGTTACTAATTCTGCCACTTGTGCAGAATATACAGCTCGAAGCCAGGATGCTACTAATGTACCTATGATTGTGCATACAGCATGTCCTGCTCTCAATGTCCCTGTACCATCTCTGAGACACGAGCCATCAACAAAGACAATTTGATCATTTTCTTCTAATCGGGTATCTCTGATATCAGGCCTTGGTTTTGTACACAGTTAGGTTACCTCAAAACAATCATGCTCGATGTCTTCCTTCTTTTCAATTTCAACAACATCACTTGGAAATAATGTTGCTAGATTCAACATTGTACATCTTTTCAATGTTACATTTGGAGCACCTAGAATGCTTGTCTCATACCTTCTCAGTCTTGCATTAGTCAAATATTGTGTTTTCGTCCTTGTCAGTAAAATCTCAACAGAGTGAGGAACCATTACTGTCAAAGGGTATCCCATCACTGCTCCCTCACATTGAGAAAGGCTTTGACCAACGCAGCAACTGCACGCAGAAAACCTGGTAAAGCTGCTGTGACTGTGTCCAAGGTAGCTGAAAAATAGGCTACTGGCCGATAAGCACCTCCATGGACCGGTGTCAAATCAGACGAAGAACAAGCATCACGTTCATGACAAAATAATGTGAATGGCTTTGTACAATCAGGCATTCCCAATGCTGGAGCTCTGCACAAACTCTCTCTCAACTCAGTGAACGCTTTCATCTGATCCTCATCTAAAGTAATGGGGTCAGTAACTTCCTTATGTGTCAGTTGCTGCAACGGTTTGGCAATCTCAGCAAAATTTGGAATCCACTGACAACAATAACCTACCATTCCCAGAAACATTCTGACATCTCTCTGTGAAGTCGGAGGACTTCTCTGCAGTATCATGGTAATCCTCTCTCTGAAAATTCTCCTTGACCCTTTCTCAATGTGGTGCCCCATGTATTTTACTGATTTCTGACAATACTGCAATTTCAAAGGTGACACTTTATGTCCAAACTTTCCCAAATGATTCAACAGGGCAATCGAGTCATACTTACTCTTGTCCCTTGTCCTGGATGCAATCAGCAAATCATCAATGTACTGCACTAGAGTCGATTGGCACAGTAGTTCCTATGACTCCAAATTCTTTTCAGGATCTGATTGAACAGAGACGGTGACTCTGTATACCCTTGAGGAAGTCTGCACCAGCTGTAGACTCTGTCTAGGAATTTGAAACTAAAAAGAAACTAACTATTGTCATGAAGAGGCACAGAAAAAAAGCTTGTGACAAATCAATCAATGTGAACCACTCTGCATCGCATGGAATCTGAAACAGAATCACTGCTGGGTTTGGCACTAAAGGGAAACACTTGACCACCATGTAATTCACTTTTCACAAGTCTTGCACAATACGTACTTTCCCACATGGCTTCTTTAAGCCCATTATCAGTGAATTACATGGACAGCTCAACACTTCTTTCAGAACTCCTTGTTTCAGAAAGTCTCCAATTATTTGCGCCACATTCATCAAAACATCTTGTGCCATGTTATACTGTGGAAGTGGCGGAAACACTACATTCGGCTTCAGAGTAATATTAATTGGCTTCACTCGTTTGATCAAACACACTTCTTTATCTGTCAGGTCCCACACATTTTCCTGTACTGTTCCCTGCAAATCTACATGAAATTCTTTCACAGTAAACATTGGGAAAAACTCAATCAATGGGTATCCTTTGTTAACATTATCATTTGCAGTTTCAGTTATCTGTTCTTCCTCATCATCACTATTAGTCTGAACCTCTATTCCTGAATTTGAACAACTGATGGAACATTTGGTCTTAAATACCAAGGGCCAGATGTAGGAAAAAATCAAATTGCAAGTCGCAATTTGACATGCAGAAAGGTGTCTCAGACACCTTCTGCAACTCGCAATGGGGTCGCAAAGACCCACCTCATAAATATTTATGAGGTGGGTCGCAGTTTGCGACCCCATTGCGAGTATAGGCACTCACTAACATGGAGGCCTGCTGACGTCAGCAGGCCTCCATGTTAGCGACCTGCCTTTTAAATAAAGGTTTTTTTTTTTTTTTGAAGTGCAGCCCGTTTTCCCTCACAGGAAAACGAGCTGCATTTAAAAAAATTCCGAAACCTTTAGTTTCGGAATTTTCAGGGCAGGGAGTGGTCCCTTGGACCACTCCCTGCCCTGAAAAAATAATATGGGGTCCATTCACAAAGGGGAAGGGGTCCCATGGGGACCCCTTCCCGTTTGCGAATGGGTTACCATCCACTTCAAGTGGATGGTAACTGCGACTCCATTTGCGACCGCATACGCGGTCGCAAATGGAATTGCATACCATTGCGAATCGCAAATAGGAAGGGAACACCCCTTCCTATTTGCGATTCGGAAATGCATTTTGCGAGTCGGTCCCGACTCGCAAAATGCATTTCTGCATAGGAATCACGCATTTGCGACTCGCAAAGTGCTTCCTACATCTGGCCCCAAGTCTCTTCCCAGTAGAGATATTGAACTCAAGTCGCAAATTACAAACATATGCAGTCCCTGGAAGTTGCAAATCGCAACCTGTACTGGATCTGAGATCGGATTAGTCAACTGTCTGTTCACTACTCCCACAACTTGAACTGTTCTGCCTGAAAGAGTTAAATTCAGAACTTCTGCACTTCTCACTGTGGTGCATGTAGCTCCTGTGTCCACTAGAAATGAGATTCTGTGCCCCATCACCTTTCCCTTCACAAAAGGTCCTCTTTGATCTACCTCTAAGTAAGCTGCAAGCATACATGACTCTTCATCCGAACTAATACTCATCCATTCATCGTTTATTTCATTCTCGCTATGTAATGGGAATTGATGCACTGTGTAACTACTTCTGTCTTGTCTCTGACCTGCGACCTGCTGAATAAGCATCATCTGTTGCTGTTCCATCGGGGCTTGAGGCATCTGCATTTGCTGTCTTGGTACCATGGGTACCTGCTGCTGCATTGGTTTCAACTGTGTCACTTGTGCACCCAGCACTTGCACCTGCTGCATGGTTTGGAAATTCTGCACTTGATTCTGAACATTCGGATTAAGTCCTCTCATTTTAGGGACTTTTACAGTTTGAAATGTATTGAAATCACCACCTTGCTGAACAACAACATCCTGCACTATCAACGAACATTCCTGCTTCCAGTGCCCCACGTTCCCGCAAGATGACATGATAACATCTTTTTCATCCCCTGAACATCATTCTGAACCACTTCAGTACTCAAATCCGGACCACGAGTCACATTGAAACCACGATCCCTACCTCTCATCTGAAGTTGGAACATACCAGTTCCCTGTTGCTCCGGCATCTGTTGCACTAAATCTCCTTCTACTCTTGTCTGAGCTGCCTTAATCTGCATCACCATTGCTTTTTCCTTCAACTTTTTCTGCTTCAACTCAATCTGATCACTACAGTATTTTGCATACTGCAATACCTCATCAATTGGCTTCGCTTGCCAGCAAATCAAGTGACTCTTAATCATCTGCCATATTTCAGGTCTCAGCCCTTGGACGAACCTGAACACAAAGTGCAACATGTCCTTCAGCTCAATTTCTTCCTTGCCACTGTACTCCTTGAACGCTTTCAGCAATCTCTCATAATAGGTGTGAATCAACTCTTTTGCCTTCTGCACTGTCCTGTCAATCCTCTGCCCGTCAATATTTTTAGGTGAAATGCTCATCTTCAGGAACTCAATCAGCTTATAATAATATTTCATCACTTCAGGTGATGGTGCACCTGTAACTCTATCCCTTTCTGGTTCACTCGTCGGCCAATCCACTGCTCTTTTGCTCTCAACTCACAAATCAGCTGGAACCACAATTTCCAACAAGGTATTCAAGTCTTACCACAGACATTTAGAAAATTTCACAAATCTGTCTGCTGGTCCGACTCAACTGGTTTCTCTCTCTGTTTTGGGTAATCATTTGTGAATTACAGTATATCACTCCTGTGTCATGGAACATGAATAAACTGCCCTCCTGGAATTTCCCTCATCGGTAAAATCTTTACTGGATCCTTTTCTTTCTGAACACTTTCAGACCCTTCTTGTGAATCTCGTTTCCATTTATCTTTCTTCTTTGCCCATCTGCCTTCCCATGTCTCTCATGCTCCACAAATCTGAGCACTCTGCAATAACTCTTTTAGATGTGCCTTCATCCCTGCTAACCTCATGTGCTCTAAATCTTTCGCCTCAAAATCTAACCATTAACTCCTTTTCAAATGTTTTGTTCTCTCAATCTCTATGTCATGTTTGTCTGCCAGATCTGCCAATTTCTGATGTATCTTGCTCACTTCCCTTGAAATCCTTGGACAAAAGTACCTCAGCTCTTCTTCAGTGTAGGATTCTAACCTGTTCACTCCCATTGTTCCCTCAACTAGCTAAGTTATTTCTGTAGCTAATCTTACACAATTTTTCTGCTCTTCACTCATGGATGTATTTCGAGGAGTATTCAAACTATCCAACCACTTGCTCAATTGCGGTGCTGTCAATCCCTGTAACAAGATGTTACTTGCATTCGGCAATGGTCCCTGCTGTACCACAGCACCTGGAGTCTGTGGTGTCAAAAGCTTCAGGCTCTGACTTGCACTTGGACCATTTACTGCATCTGGAAGCGCAATAAGTGGACTAAGGTCCATTAACGGTCCAGATCCATCAAAGGTCTGACCCATAGACGATATCACCTGCACATGCTCACTCACTCCCCTCCTCACGAGGCTTTGTGACATTTCACCCTGTTCTCCTACATTTGATTTCTTTTGTGCAAACAATGGCACCGCTGGACCAACTGTAATCAGCAATGAGATTGCATCTGGTTCTGCTCTGACACTTGCATTTTGTAGAAGGGCTTTTCCCATAGTAGGATTCATCACTGGTGTCACATCTGACTGTGTCCCTGTCATTGGTGTGAACTTTGGCAAACCCTGTGGCTGTGCCTGAGGCAACAACATTGGAGTCGGCTCGGTCTGTACTAGCATTGGCCTGGGGAGCACTTGCTCCGACAGCATCACTAAGTTCAAAGGTGTCTCAAGAATTGGTACATCTGGCTAAATTCTCTGTACCAGTGGTGGGTGCATCTGCACTTGGACCACCAAAGTAGTCACTGCTTTAGGAGTAATCTGCACTACCCCCTGTACTTGTCCATTATCTGTCTGCACTGGTTCTGGTCACTTGAGCTGGAGCAGTCCGTATAGAACTAGTGCTTGGACCCCCTTCATGCGTCGCAGATGGGGGAGGGCGATCCCTCAATATCTGTGTAATAAGATCCTCAACATCTGACTCTTCTTCGTCTACAGTACAGAAGTATTTTTTTTCTTTTTATTCCCTGAACTCTTGTCACTTTTGTCAGTATCCTCGTTCTCTTCTGACTCATCTTCTTCTGCAATAGCAGGAAACAATCTATCACCTTGTAACGTTGTCATTCTCCACTTTTTCTGTTCCCAATCCCATCTTGCCTCTGCTAAGGACTTCTCTACCTTCCTTACTCTCCTCTAGAATCTCATTTCTCGCTGCTGTCTGGCTACAAGCTCCCAAATCACTAAACCCTCAAACTGTGCTGGTCTTGAAGGTAGCTTCGTCTTATATAATGTCATTCACAATTGATCCAAAATTCTCAAATTAAACTTTTCTTGCTCTGGAAACACCAAAGCTCCCTGTTTCTCTGCCAATTTGCACCACTGCTTTAACCAAAGACATGGCACGACACCTCGCTACTCCATCACAATATATGCCGGAGAATTTTCCGGTGGGGTAGGCTCCCCAACTGCTGCCTTAATGTAAGAATCACCCTTCATGGCACTTCTGAACGCTTTGAAAGACTTCATTTTTGCTATCTTTTGTGTATTTGATTTATTAAGGAAATGACTTTTTCTCCCAAGATTCCTTTCACCAGCTTACTCAACCAATTGCCTCTTACGGATGGCTGCCAATCCGCTTGCGAATCTTCTCACTAACCAACCTATCCCAGCCTTGGCTCACTCTGACGTCACACTCACATACTGCGGCTGACAAAGTCTTGCGGCTTGTCCTCCTAAACTTCAACTCACACAGAACTAATGCTAAATTATTACGAGCGCTAACCAAAACCAATAACCAAAAAACAAACCTGCAGGTTTACTACAGGAAGGTATACAATTGCCTCAGAGACCATACAAATTTTCACTGATGGCACTTTCGCTCATGCACCTATTCCTCTTTCTCAGTCTCCCAAATTTGCAAGCAAAATTCGACCCACAAATTTTACTCTCAACCGATCAATGGGTCTGTCCTGGTGCACATAGGACTGACCAAATCTCAGTTGAAAATTTCTCGTACTCACTTAACTCACAAACCGACTTGTTGACCCCGCCCGATCAACCTACTAATCCAGACAGATTACAACATATAACCAAGTGTCTCCTACACTTGTCAATATACTCCGGAGTCTTAGACCACGCAGGATCCCTACATCACCAACAACCACGTTGACACTTTTTGAGCACAAAGTGCCACACAAATATGAAGTTCGATGACTTCCCTACTCTCATACTGCGGAGTACGCACAGTCCTACTAAACCATAACTGGAGTATGTAACTCTACTTCTCTCAAACATCAAAATTCATCTGCGATTAGCTTAATACTTTGCAAGTGCAATCTACTACTTTCATACTGTCACAAGAACGCCGAGAACATACCCAACTTTACTAGCGGGATCCAGGATCTGGGAAAGTCATTTCTGGGCTTAAGGGGACATCATCTTTGCTACAATTGAGATTATGAAAAACAAAAATTCAAACCTCACAAAGTGACCAACTAACCCTAATTTAGACTACCACCATAACCATCAATCACCACATAACTAGTTCTCCAAGGAAACTAACCATCAAGCTACTACCAAAACTGCTGATGCGCCTGGTCCTTAATAAGTAAACTTACAAGGGGACGCGTATAGGCCGATGAACCTTTTGGATCGCATGGAGTATCTTAGCCATGTAGTGTCCAATGTCATCAATGATCAATATAACCAATCGATAACTACTCAGAGAATCATTAGTTATTAGACAATTATAACAACATTTCATGAATAACCACAATTCATTAAAGCATTTAACAATTTTTATTTCCCTATTATTTACAATTCTAATGCATACGGTTAACTCAAACTTTATTGAATCAGCTCAGAATTAGTTTATTAGCGACCACCAATAACACAATTTAATCAGAACTTGAGAAAACATGAATATGTTGACATTAATAGAGGAGTCCAGCAATCAGTTTGTCAATCATTTGTCACTGTCAACGTCACCCAAAAGTACCCTACCGAACCCAGATTAGCATCAGCATGTGGAACTTCATGCAAAAACAATTTAGAAAACATGAATTTGGAAAACATCTATCTAGAAGAAAAACTATAACACAGCGCAGTTGGTACCTAGAAGAAAAGGCACATAGTTAGTCAGGCACATTGTCATAGCTACCTATCCACAGAATGGATCAGCAACAAAGTCAGTCTTCGTTTTCAGGTCATCAATCGATCAGCAACGCATCAGGCTCTCAAGAGTATGGGCCCAATGACAGAATCTCCAACCGCATCTCCTGACATCATCAGCATTCACCCCTTGCATCTCCCTCAATTCTGAAATTTTAGCCCCTTGTTATGACTTTTTATTAGAGTTTTTCAGTCCATCCCCCTAATTTCTAATTGGTCAATTAGTCCTCCATATGTGATGTTACCCAATACATTTCATTCTACATATCTATGAGTTCTACTATTTCGTCTTTCTCAGTTCATTGATTGGTTCACTGTACGATGTCTTCATCATCCGGCTCTTCAGGTATTGAAAATGTTGCCTCGTCCTCTTCAGTCAGTGTCTCTATTGTTTGAATCCTGGGAAAGTACATCTCGTCTTCTCTACACATAATTGTAGCAATTTGATTCCATCATCTCTTGTCCATCGTACGTTGCAGAAAATTCTAGCTAAGCAACTTTAACATTGAATAGTTCAGGGATAGTTCAATGCACCAGGTTCTCTACAGTGCGCTAGAAATTTTGCTTCTGAGTGAGGTCTAGCAAAACTAGGCCACAACTTCGGCTAAGTTAGCTTCTACGATATATTGCAAAACATAGGTTATACATCTCATTATGGCACATTACTACATTATTATTACACATTTCCATTATTTCACACATTTTTAATCATTTTAGTATAAATTCGTATATGTGGCTATCACTCCCCGTGGGCACATTTTCAAACGTGCACATTATTTTCTCTACAATTAATTTTTCTATGAACTTTTTGTTAATCAAAACACATAAACATTCATTAATAATTTCTAATTAGCATATCTGCTTCAACATTGTCAACTGCCCCTGACATGGTGGTGTTTTGGTGGGCCGCTTACTGTGGTGGAGGCCGAAAAGAAGACCTATTAGTTGATGGCTGTGTGGGCGCCCACTACTGCCTTGAAACTGGCATTGGAAACGCAGCTGGATTCCAACTCAATCCTCCATGGCTTAAAAGAGGGCCTTAACTACATAGCAGTTCTTTTATTAATCTTCGTTTTGAACCTCTGTCAAACTTAGTAGCTTGGCCCTTTAAATTTTTATAGCTTGGGCAGTACCAACTCATAATGTCATATCTTACATTTTCCCGTTGCTTTTAATATACTGAATTATGTTATCTTACTGGGCAGCTGTTGAGAACTGCTTCACAAGTGATTTCCTAGAAATGAACAGTTGATCATGGTTAGTATATACAATTCCCCCCTTGGAGAATAGCAATGAAAAAACAAGACAAATTGTCACCGAAAAGAATATTAAAAGAGGTCACCTCTGTGATAATTGATTTTGGTATGTGTCCCTGATATTAATTTAATTGTTGTTATGAGATTTTCTGAACTGCTAAATGCTTTTACAGTTATCAATCATATCTTTGTTAATGGCATTATTATTATTATTAACGGTTGTTGTAATTAATTAGCAGTTAGGCGTTAAAATGGAGGTATGGAATATTAATTCCAGTTGTTGTAAAACACTGTGATTAATATTGCTGCCACAAATAGTAATGCAAACTTAGCATTATAAATAGTCTTTTGCCTCAGTACCATGCAGTTATATTTCCGTGGCAATTATATTTTTTGCAAACCGGGAAATTTGTTAAGTCGTGTAATATAAATTGCATCGCTTTTTTTTTTTTTTTTTATTTATTAATTTTGTTAAAGCTATCTGAAGTGAAAGGTGGCTTTTTCGGATAATGGATGTAGACATATTCAGAGACATATTTCACAACTTTGCTAACAAAGACAGCGAAAGTGGCAGTGGCAATAAACCACAGTGCTCTGAAAAGATGTGTTTATTTTTGGCTTCATTTAGAGGACAGGGCAGAAATACACTATACCAATTTAGAGTTCAGCAGTAATTGTGCTTGTTCCAATTTTTCTCTGGATTTTCGCTTGAATGTGCTCTTAGTGGTAACAGCATGGGCCACACCGTGGAAATGTTCAGCAAGAATAGAGGTATGCACCTCATCATCATATACTTTATTCGACCATAGGTCATAAAAGTTACATATTAAATTGTACAAAAAAGGTACGTTTTCTTCATTATACTTTTAAACTGGCTGAAAATAGTAAGGTTGAGGTATGCACCTTTTTCGTGGAAATCGAGCTGTGTAGGAGCAACAACCATCTCAGTAACACCATGAATTAGAAGTGCTATGGACAGCGCCGCTTTGTAAAACAGAGCAGAGATTACCGCTCTGTGTTTCTGAGTTGTGTAGACTTCTTTTTATATTCGGGTTAAGTTTTACAGTGTTGTAGCTTGTGCATCATGGGCCCTAGTGACAGCAATGAAACTAGGCATGCCATCAGCTATTAAAATACCGCTACAAACAAGGTCTAGCGCACCCATCACACCCCTGGACCCCAGTGTCACTGTTCCTGCTAGTGTGATGCTCTATACAGAGCTCGAGTTTCTCATTTTACTCATCTTTCCATCTCATGTTCCTATCTCCATCCTTTTGTCCAGTCATCTCAGCTCCTTCGTCAATGTAGTGCTCTCTTCTCTAGCCTCTTTATGCCCTTCCTAAGTCTCTCTCTTCCCTCTGTTCGGTCTCTCACTCTGCCTTAACTCCTTCCTCCCTTCTCTTCTTATTTCTCATTCCTTTTTTCCTTTTCAGTTTCCCACTTTGCTCTTTCTCGTTTCACTTATTTCCTTCTCGTTCTTGCATAGTCTCCTTTTTTCATCCCTTTGCCCTCTCTTCTTTTATCTCTCCCTCTGAAAAGTAAACAGAGCCAAGCGCTTGCCACGCACTGTGTTAAAAAAAAAAAAAACGAGAACAGGCAGCTTCTGAAATAATGTCAGCTGGTGCAGGGCAGTCTGGCCCCCGCCTATCTGCATCGTTCCGGCTGCACCAAGTGTAGTTACGCCCCTGCTTACGGGGTTGTATGAGCACCACACACAGCACAATAAAGAGATGCACTGCTCCTTCCTGCACCTCATTTCACAAAGAATTGAACATGTGCATGTGTGTGTGAAGACATGGTTATACCCACCTAGTGTGTGGGAGCTCCAAAACCTTCAAAGTATTCCAACCCTGGATTGCCACTCTCCACTCATGGAGATTTACTCCTGTATAATATTACACCACACAGCATAATAGCATACATGAAAAATCCCTTTGCAATGCAAATTCATTTTTTGTAAATTTCAAAAGTGAATTTGCATTCACATGCATCTTTTGTTGTTTGTAATTTTCATTTTCATACGCACGGCTTTGTGAATCAGGCTACAGGTGTGTTCACTCCTCTTCCTCTACTGCTGCACTATCCTGCCAAATATATTCCCAACCATGGAGCAAAAGAAGCCTCGAGAGGAATATACATTTCACTGAGTAGGGGTAAATATAGCTGCTCACTATGTAGTAGAAACTTTTAGTGGACTATTTCAACTGCTGCCACACAACACCCATGCAATTGAGAAGCAGACCATGTTGCAGTACCGCACAGATCTTGTAAATGACATCAGGGTGGAACACCACCTTGTTGCGGAAATCCAGCAGAAATGGCAAGGTGCAAAAAACTTGTGAAAGAGGAGCACACCAACCTTTGGCTGGAAACTGTGTGGTGACGAGGAGTTCAGGGATCCTGGCTTTTAATCACTGCCACAGAGGAGGAGCAGATTACCATCATTTACCCTCAAATGCTCAATACCATATCTTTTATGGAGGCCTGGATAAATAGGCCATGTCAGGATCATATAATGTCCTCTGTTTCCACACCCCCTTGGTCCACGCTGTGTAATCGTCTTTACCAAATCCATTCTGGATTCTAATTCTTAAGTGTTTGGGCAAATACTGTATGACCTTGTCCCAAAATCCAAGCCAACGTCTAATTAATTTGCCCACTCTGACAAGACAGCAGATGCTTTAATGCGCTGTCCATCTTCATTCATTCATCCCGTCAGACAATCCATCTCTGACCCTGCGTGTACAGAAGGCAGCATACCATGTGCCATGGATGAAAGACATGCCAATCAATAAAGAGTTACCTTTTTACTTCATGGATGTGAAATAATACTGTCTGCATCAGAATGTTACAGCTACTCATCAAGTGAGTTTTCTTTTAATACAGAGTGTGGCATGTTCTATGCTTTGGATGCCACATGCCCTTAACTATTTATGTATGTATGTATGTATGTATGTATGTATGAATGCATGTATGTATGTATGTATGTGATATTTCTATAACGCAAACCAGCCAAAAGACTACATAGAGGGTAACAGATAATCATAGGGTCAACGAGTGAAAGGAGAGGAAAACTTGCTGTGGAAGGTTAATATATTTTCATTTAGTGTTCTTTCAAGGGGTGAATTTTCAACTGTTTCCTAAATGGGAGCAGTGTTAGGGCAGTCCTGATGAATAGAGAGGTGTTGTTCCATATCCTGGATGCATGGATAGAAAAGTCCTGCTGCCGTTTTTCCCCTACAGATGTGACCTACGTGATATAAACACATCACTATTTCATACAGTCAAACTCTTTTCACTCAAGGAAATTGTCATAAGCAGCGGTTATGTACAAGTGTGTATGTGAGCGAGAGACAGGGGTTTAATTCGAAACGGAGGGTAATTGGGACAGAAGAGGCTGGAAATGGACAAGAAACGAAAACCTGAACATGAATCTTGGAGATGGGAATGAACTTGGACACACCTTCAACAAAGTAAAAAAATAACAAATACAAGCGAAAAGTTATGTTTAATAGAGTACATTTGTACATGTCCTCAACGATTTGTTTGCTAAAAAGAACATTATAATCTGTGATGTATCATCGGCCACAGGGGTCAGTACATGACAAATATGGAAGCATTTTATATTGGAGTCTGGCGGTGTTAACAACGAAAATTAAGTGAGAATTGTCCGAGGAACAACAGAAAGAGCAGTTCTGTTGCCACATGCCTGTGCCAACCCATAGGATTGGCTTTCTATGGGCCATGCTGTATCTCATTTGTTTGTGAGGTAAGCTCTTGCTGTCTTGACATACGGTGTGCCGGTCTTGTGTGTGAAGGAGACTGTATTGGTAAATATTCCCAGTCTGGAGGTGGATGGGCAGGCACCAATCAAAATCGAGTTTTGTCTTTTACATTTGATTTTAGCCCTAACCCGCCCTTAATCTCTAATGCACTATACCCGCAGTAGTCAACATTCACTGTTGAACACTGTAGTAGATTAGTCACTAGGGAAGGTAGGGCATTTTTCTTTAGCCGAGGGACGTCCTGAATAATGATGCAATAGAGACAGAGGAGAACTTCGTTCATCATGCCGGTTTGTTAAAGATGTATAGGCATGTGGGCAATTGCACATACTCGGGGGGGTAAAGCTGTCGGCTTAGTATTACACTCTGATTTGATGTTTTTCCGTCTCTCATACGTACCTCTCTAGCATGCTCATTCATAGACCTTGCAGCTTCACGATTCTAGGAGGTGCTAAATTTGCTAAAAGGAGAGATAGGCATAGTCATGGGTGAACAGTACAGAGCACGAGAAGCTAAACTAAGGAGTGACCTTCACATTCTCTTCCCTTGGAAACAGCAAGAGAATTGAGCTACTGAGATTTCTAACTCAGAATCCTACACCCCCCACCCATGTCACATGGCAGTCCATCAGAGTGGTCAGCACCCACCATGATTCAGGGATGATTTATATAATGACCGATCGGGAACTCTGTGGCAACGGAGTTCCCTCGCCCAAAACACAGTGGTCCATCCACCTGATTTATATGTGGGCAGACCATAAATTTTGCTACAACAGTTACTACTCTGTCTCCACTGTAGCAAAACTTCTCCAGTGGCCCGATGGAGTAACGACTTTCAAAATACTAACTATATATTGTCCACCCAATTAGGATGGACGAAATATAAAGCAATGTTTTACTATCATGTCACCCACAGGCAAACACTTGCAGTAAAGAACAGTTAAAACACAAAATGACACCCTCACACTGGAAGATGTCTCCCAGGGTGAGGGAGCAGTATATTTTATTTTAAAAAAGAAAATAGTTTTGGGATTTTATTTTTGAAAATAAACGAACCCAGTTTGGTGAAAGGCTTCATCATGTTTACAGAACACTGCACCAAATTTAAAAAAGCATTGACTTAAACTGCTGTGACAGCAGTTCCTTACAATGCTCTAGAAATGACCATCAGCTTCAGAGTCATTTCTAGCAGGTGAGCAGCAGAGCAGAGTCTGTGAGCAGCATTTCTGCCAGGGCAATGGAGTAAGTTACTCTGCTCCCCGGGCGGAGAAACAAGCCACCCGCTGAGTTGTAAAAGAAACCCTAAGTATGTTACACTGATTTGCCATTGGGCTCATGTTCACTACATCACTTTAAATGTTTATTGGCCCTGACCACACCAAAAAAGCAGCCTCAGCTATTTTATATGGCCGAGTTCGTTCCTGCTCTGTCTGTTCATGGTGGAACCAGTCCCAACAGGGTGTTTCTAAGGGTGTACCGCTAAAGGTGTGAACCACAACAGTCATAAGATGCTTCTCCTCTTTTCCAGTTATTTGCACATTCTGTGTCAACCACTCAACTCATTTTTGCAGAAACTACGGGGCATATTTACAAGAAAGTGGCGCATCAGCACTGATGCGCAAGTTTTCTTACGCCGTCCATGCCCCACCTAACACTATGAGTTTATATTTTGACACTATTCTGGTGCTTTGCTGCACCAGCATCAAACATTTTGATGCCAGGGCAGCAAAGTGCAGGGAGGCCCATTGATTTCAATGGGTGCATCATTTTAAAGCTTGCTCTGTGCAGGCGGTAAAAAGGATGGAAAAATGGCATAGTGAAATCTTGTAGATTTCACTGTGCCTTTTATTTTGGGCCTCCCACCACCGGAATGCCCCCCTTTCCTACATTCTGCCTGTCACAGGCATAATGTGGTGCCAGGGGCTGCAAAGTGGAGCAATGCATGATTTGCTCCACTTTGTAATATGGCACTGTGAAAATGCCTCCTTAACACCACATTAGCGTAAATAAGGAAGGTAATTTGTTGCAAAGAGGCACTAGGGGCTTGTAAATATGCCCCTAGGAACCCAGACAGACTGCAGGCCCCCCACCTCTCACCATCTCTCCACACCACACTGAGAGGAAGACCACGACCACGTCAGCACTACCACGTAACAAAACCAAAAAAAACACAACAGGGAGGATGCCACACACTCTCTTGCTATTGCCATACACTCCAGTGACAGAGTCAGTGCCTTCACCTGTCCATTCACCTTAAAAAGAGGAATGTATCTATAATCTTAGAACGCACAAAATATGCCCCGGTATAGTACATGCCAAAAAATGTCACATTTTGAATTCACAAGTGTAAAATTCTAGGTAGATATGTCATGTTTAACAGTTTATTTCTCTGTTTGGTATGTTTAATTTGTCTTCCTAGGGAGATGAAAGGTAAGCCTAGTGCCAAAATGAGGAGGGTTCTGGCAGTTGGACTGTATTCAACATATAAAATGAGAGTGCACATACGATGACCTTAGTGAGGTTAAAGTGCTACATTCCCTCCCCAGTTCAACGAGGCTAAGGATAATTTCTATCTAGAATCCTTGGTGTGAACTATGGGGTGCACACAACATACTACTGAAAAGTATCAGGTGGATGATTTTTAAACTGCTGTGTGACATTTGTCATGGAGTGCAGAGCTGTGATCTTCCACCCTATTGTTTCTTTCTGTTTTGCCCAGGGAAATGTATGACCTTTAGTTCAGCTAATCCGATCGAACTGGTTAATGTAATGTATTTCACAATATATCAGAAACATCACAGGAGACACCCTTTCTTCTCACAAATTATTGTAGGAGGAGAAAGAAATTGTCAATATCTGTAGCTGCTTAATATAGATATTTACTGACATCAACAGATACACTGTTGGAGAGACATCAATCTGTCTTCCCCCAGGCTCATCCTAATAACACTGTTATTATAACTAGTTAGACACGTGAAGATTCAATATCCGTCCCCAAAGAGATGTGTCGGGGGCGAAATTGCTTTCAATAACATGCTTCTCCAGTTTCACAGAGGAAAAGCCTAAGCAAGGTAGAAATAAGTAAAATACCTGTGCACATCACGTTCACTTTCTGTATATTTTTGTGCTTGGATTGAATTGTAGACTTCGGTGAATGTACATATTTGCAATACGTTTTTTCTTTTTATCTATGTTTATCTGTCATCTCACTTGCGCTTTCTCCTTGGTTATATGGAAGCCAGTTAATTGTAACTGTAATAATGACTGAAGTAACACTTTTGATTATAACATCACTAATTTATTTGGACAAATGCTACAACACTGATTTTGGGAAGCCATTCTGCAATTGAATTTAAATGAGCAGAATGAATCGTAATTGAGTATTAAAAATTATTTAAAATTACGGGAATATTTACACGAGAGTAGCACACCGGTCCTGATGCGCCACTTTACTTACATCCCCCTGTCCCCCCTAACAACACCACGGTTGCACCGTATTTGCAATACGGCACACCATGGCGGTTGTTACCACATCGTCTACATTTATGATGCTAGAATGGCACTTTGCTGTACTAGTGCCAAACATTTCGGCGCTAGTACAGCAAAGCACAGGTAGGCCCATGGGCCAATAGAGGAGTGTCACTTTAACACCTGCCTTGGGCAGACGTTAAAACGGCGCAGGGAAATCTTGTAAATTCCACTGTGTAATCTTTTGGTCCTCCCTACAGGGGAACGCCCCCCCTCCCTTGCATACGTTGTGCCTGGAGCTGGCATAATGTGGCGCAAAAGTTTACAACACTTTGTAAATATGGTGCGGGGGAATGGCCTACTTAGCACCGCCTTAGCGTAAAAAGAAAAATGACGCTAAGGCAGCGCTAAGAGGCACTAGGGGCTTGTAAATCTGCCCCTAAATCTTGTCATTGAGATAGTGGCCATTCACACACATCTGAGCACTTCTGACCTAATTTGTCCTTTAATTATTTTATTTCTAAGGGGACGCGTTAGAGGTTTGATGGGCCTTTCGACTTAGTTAAGAATGTTCTATCATGGACATAATACCTACACATAACCCTCTTACCAATAACACAACCAATTAGAATAAAAAAAATTTCAACTTTGAGTCAGTAACCTTCACACACGATGGCCCATGTGACCATGACTAACCACACCTTTTGTTAAAGTTAAAATATTTATTTCCCTATATTAACAATGCTAAAGTCATGAAAAGCAATCTCAAAACCAATGGATACACATGAATGAACAGCAGAGGTTGAACAAAAGGAAAGAAAAACCTTAACTTAACCAATGCGTTTAACACTAAACATTTGCTAGTGCGCCTGGTCCTTAGTAAGTAAACTTACAAGGGGACACGTATAGGCCGATAAACCTTTTGGATCGCATGGAGTATCCTAGCTATGTAGTAATCAGTGGACATCAATTATCTAGGTAATCAATCAATAACCACTAAGAGAATCATTAAGCATGAGACAACACCCCAACATTTCATGAATAACCACAACTCAAATATACATTTTATCAATTTTATTTCCCTATTGGTTACAATACTAAGTCATGAGGTTAGTTCAATCTTTATTCAATCAACTCAGAGTTCATTTATTAGAGACCACCAATAACATAATCTAATCAGAACTTGAGAAAACATATACTCTAATGCTTCAGCATAAGCCAACAAAGATGAATATGTTGACATTAATAGCTGAGTTCAGCAATCAGTCTGTCAATCATTTGTCACTGTCAACGTCACCCATAGAACCCTTACCTAACCCAGATTAGTATTTAACACGTGGGACTTCATGTGAAAACACTTTAGAAACATGAATTTGGAAAAACATCTAACTAAGAGAAAAACTATTAAGCAGCGCGGTTGATACCTAGAAAGAAATGCACAAAAAGTTAATCAGTCACATTGTCATGGCTACCTATTCACAAAATGGATCAGCAACAAAGTCAGTCTTGGTCTTCAGGTCATCAATCGATCAGCAATGCATCAGGCTCTTAAAAGCATGAGCCCAATGACATAATCTCGAATCACGTCTTCGGGCGTCATTAATTCTCCCCTCGCATCTGAAGTTTTAGCCCCTTGTCATGACTTTTTATTAGAGTTTTCCAGTCCATCCCCCTAATTCCTAATTGGTCAGTCAATCAGCAGTTATAACTCTAACCTATAATATGAATTTTATAAATCTATGAATTCTAATATTTCTCCATTCCCCAATTCGTTGATTGGTTCGCTGTACGATGTCCTCATCCGGCTCATCAGGTATCGTAAATGTTGCATCTTCTTCTCCAGTCCGTGCTTCTATTGTTCAAGTCCTGGGAAAGTACATTGAGTCTGCCTTACACCAAACTTTTTACATATCCTAGTCCCTCATCTCCTGTTCATTGGTACATTGCAGAAAATTCTGGCTAAGCAGATTTTATTTACATATGCAGTTCAGGCACAGTTCATCGCACCAGCTTCTCCACAGTGTGCTAGAAATTCAACTTCTTTATGAGGCCTGGAAAGACTAGGCCACAACTTCGGCTAAGTTAACTCTATAATATAATGCAAAGCATAAGTTATACATCTTAATATGACATACTACTACATTATTATTACACATTTTCATTGTTCCACACATTTTTAGTCCTTTTAGTACAAGTTCGTATAAGTGGCTGCCATTCCCCGTGGACACATCTTCAAACGTGCACATTCATTTTTCTCTACGATTAATTTCTCCTTTATAAACCATAACATATAGACAATTATTAATAATTTCTAATTAGCATATCTGCTTCAACACATTCAAGCATGATCAAGTAGATTAATATCAACAATCACTTAATTAAAGTGATAACATAAAATTAGACTTTCACAGAAGAATAAAATCAATCCTTGTTAATGACGTTTGTGGGACATCGTCATTGGTCAGAATATCGACTGTTCACCCTAGAACCGATAATCATGAATTCCCCAATCAGTGATTTAGACAGTCATTCACATGTCGATGATTGGCTCCTCTTGTCCTGTCACTAGTTTTATTCGAGTAACTTCTGCTGCGCTTCACATCTCCCATCAGTACGGTCATTGTTGAATCCTGGGAGCCTCAGCTTCTCACACACCAAAAACATAATGTATCAACATCTAGCCCAGGGCATTACAGCAAGCAGCTCTCATGAGAAAGTAAGGACATCAGCTAGTTTAACATTGCAACATTACAATCTATTTGGACAACTATGTGTGAACAAGAAACATTGAACAGCAAAGCTTCTCCTTTTGCATCAGAAAAACCGTTACAAACATTTATTAGTGTCATGTAACTTAGCATGAGTCTCTGTTAACTAGGCCCATGATTTTTACAATTACTCTACATTTAGTAAATTAAGCAAATACATTCCGTAAATATGTCAGTATGACCCACTTATGCATCCTAATCATATTCTATGGCCACACGGGTGGGCACATTTTCCAAACCTTATGCTGTTTTATAGTATCATAATTCATGTCAATTCTAAGCTAATAATACAAATTCATTATTATTTAAATCCGCTCTCACACACATTAAAGAAACAGTTTACAAATGTTTTGCTCCGTTAAGGGGCACTTCAACATTTACAAAAGGTCTGTGCAATACGGTTAAATTATCCCATTGATGACTTTAGGGTTAGGCCATCCACATATCCATAGGCATATTGGCATCCATAAACTGATAGGGGGGGGTTTACAGCCCAGGAAAGACAGTAGTAGCTGCCTTTCCAGGATGGGAAAGGATCATCTGTTGAGGTGGTGAAGAGTCAGGGGGTTCTCTATTCCCTGGAGAAAAGAACATGATTTGTCCTAGTGCAAATCTATGAGCTCTTTATAAATGCAGAATTAAATTCTGCATGTGTACCTTTTGTGTACTGGAGCACTTCATCCAGTTCTTTAAGAACTGCTGGAATTATTTGAGAATCTTAAACATTTCAAAAATCTTTACTTTTTAATCAATGATCTTGTGATCTGGGCCTTTATGTATGGTTGCCTACATCTCAGGATGCATAAGTTTGGTGAGCAAATTCATTGATTCTTTAACACTATTCCAAGAAAGGTGAAGATGCCAAATATTAAATGCAAGCGGCGGGAGCGCTTGCTCATACAGGCTGTGTCTGATCTGACATATAACGGGACTAACAGAAATATTCACCTTCCCTCTAGTGGATATTAGAAGCATCTACAAAGTTGTATCTTTGTGCTTATTGACTAACATTTCCCTTAACCTTTTCCATCTATATTATTCATTTGAACCTATCAAGGAGAATTATAGAGCAATGTATTTCA
Source organism: Pleurodeles waltl (assembly GCF_031143425.1). Classification (NCBI taxonomy): domain Eukaryota; kingdom Metazoa; phylum Chordata; class Amphibia; order Caudata; family Salamandridae; genus Pleurodeles; species Pleurodeles waltl. The sequence continues at coordinate 477,486,116 of NC_090451.1, forward strand.
TAATAATGAAAATTATTTTCTCATAGAAAAAAAAACAAAAATGGTTCATGCAACAATGCATATATCCACTTAATGTGATCTTGGGGATTTCTCCCTTAGTAGATTATCAGAATGAGTAATTATTGACCAGAAGGGTAATCGGGGGGTGCAACTGTAGAAGGCTTCCAGTACTACTGCTGGGAATGCACATTCATTCCCAAAAATCTTCCAACTCAGAAGTGAACTTAGAAGGAATAGGTTGTGAATAAGAGCTTCCTGACTCAGAGTCTTTGAGTCTACTCATGAACCTAGACATGAAGTCTAGAGCCCTGCTAATCTCACATCACTAACCAGATTGATAACATTCAAGGATCTTTCACTCCTCTGAATAGGCACTTTTAACATACATATTTATATGTCTACCCAACTCTCAAGCTGTTTAAATAGCAATAAGATCTGTGGATGACCTTGGCACAAGTGGTCTCATCTGGTTTTCAGAAACTTTAGAGCCTTCTCCATCAAGAGCTGTATAAAATCCTGTGCAATATCACTAAAGACATCAATTAGAGGTCCATTTTTATCAACCTCTTTTGATGTATTGTTATTATTATTATTAGTTTCAATTCTATGCTTTGCACTTTTTCAATTCACACATAACTGTATTAGCACATTCAATGCCCTCTCCCTTTCTCTTCTGAAGACCATGACTTTCTCTTTCCAGAATGAATGTACCAAGTATGTTTTCTTTAAATATTTACATCGGATTCGGGCAGTCTACTTCTGTATCTTTACCAATCATTAATAGTCTCTCTTGCTGAAGGCTGATGCCCATATTCTCCACCATTTTGACTGCCAACACCATGCTGCCATAGAACCTTTATTGACATCAGTGTCTGTATAGGTGTCCATCACCTACTGTAAGAAGAATGTATTATTCCTCCAAGCCAAACTAATTTCCATCGCTTTCAGAACATATTTTAGAGGCTTTCACAATGTTTATTTTATAATTACGCTTATGAACTGTGGTGGCAGTCACATAGGCATGATTCTTCATGTTAGTCAATCAGAATTCAGAATTGGAACATTCTATATTCTGATAAAAATCCCCTGTTTTGTTTCATCCACTGTTCAATATTGTACACACATCAGGGGGTGTAGCCAGGTGCCAAGAAAGATGGCTGCATACTAGCGGGGTTTCTCACTTATTGCACTTTATTGTCTAAATAGTCTGCTTCTGTGCTGTGATCTGTCAATAAAATCATGGCTATAAGCGGTCTGACAAGAAATCCAAAGATGGCAACTGGATTTATGGCTGCTGGAAATGAAGGAACAGAGCCCCCTCAGGACACCAGCAGACTGCCTTAGGTGGCAGGGGGAAACATGAAAGTCACAGCAGTAATGACTCTGCACCAACTGACTCTGGCCTAGATGCTGGTAGGATTAAGGCTAATCGTCCGCTTTGGATCAAGAGGATAAACAGGACTGGGCCACAGCACAAGCACAACCCATCTGCAGAAGCTCACAGTGCCACCAGGCCCATGGCTACCGGTAAAGGGGGGCAGTTGGGACAGAAGACAAGGCAAACCATAAAGAACTTTGGAGGTAAAGCACGGTTGAATCCATCTGCTGCTATGAAATATTAGTCGGGGCTTGGAGGTGTCCTTCCCCACCAATTACCCTACCAACTTTTAGCAGGCAATCGTGCCAACAAGACACAGCAAGTCATGGTCTAGGTGGAAGTCTACATGCTGATTACCTAAATCTGAGACTATGGAGAGAAAAGGTATTGCATAATACTAAAAATAGGAAAATCACAGCAGCTGCAGCATGGCTAGCATTCTCCTGATTGGGAAACCCCAGGAAAATGAGAAAAAGCAGGGAGAGTGGAATAAGAGAGGCCCAACAGGGAGAAGGCTTACTGCATCTAAACCAACTAGAATGTGCTCACCATCACTCTTCCCCTGGTAGGAGGCTATGGCTTTTCCTCCCTGAATCCAAGGGAAATTTAAAATCCAGAGAGAAAACTCAACGGAGAAATTAGGGGTTGCATGAATCTGCTGCCCTAACCAATGAATGCCCAGAAGACTGGGAAAAAAGACAGCACATCTTCAAAGGCTCCTGATAGGGACTGATGGATCCAAAATGACACAAGAGAAAATAATGTCACCTGCCTAGCAACACAAACAGGACAATAATGCCTGCACCAATAAAACACTGAAAGATGAGGGACAGTGGTCTGAGAGAAACGGATGGCTCTAAAATCCTAATCCCCACCAGGACCAACATGGAGATGCTGCTAGTAGTGAATGAAACAAAAACAGTGTTAGAAAAAAAGCACAGTGAATATTGAAATTCATCTTCAAAAATATATTGGGAAATGTGAATGTGTAAGCTACAAAGAATCTAATCTAACAGACTTTAAAACAGAGGTGAAATCCCTCTACTCATCAGTGGAAAATACTCATTTGAAAGACAAGATCTCTCAGGCATGCCACAAAGATGTGGATGGGAGGTTATGGCAAAACAACTGGTTGTTGGTTATCCCAAAGAGTGCCAAACGTCCAGTGCTCATGGTTATTATTTGAGAAGGGCAATATAAAAGTACTGGAACCATAAAGGGTCCTTGTCCACACTGTAGGTCAGAACCTCCCCCCAAAAAACATAACCTGCCTACTAAACTATTGTAACAAAGATACAATCCTACAGAATGGAAGAACACAGAGTTCAACACCATATGATAACACAGTTGTGCATTTGTTTCCAGAACTCAGCCAGGTGTTACAAAGCATAGATATAACTTTGATAAAGAGAAAAATGCCTTCTGAGATGAGTGTAAATTATAGGAGATTTTCCTGCCTACCTGATGCTTATTACAGAAGAGAAAACATATCATATCTTGCCCCAGAGAATGCCTCAGAATGTCTAGAAGAAGACAGGCCGTGACAAACAAACAGAACCAGGAGCAGACAAACCCATGGTCAACACATAATGCCAAAGACAGAAACCACCAAACAACAGGCAACAATAGGGCCAACAAAAGGCTCTGTAAAACAAGACAATGATGTACATAGGCAGCAAAATGGACTTAGCATTACAACTCCAAAGATTGAGGGACAGACAGCACCAGGGGCAACGATATGGACAAGGTTAAGGAACACAGTGTACAATGATGAAACATGGTTGCAGAGATCAAGAACTGTGAATTGGCAGAGTGTGGCATGCAAATAAATGTTGCTGGAATTCTCCTCAGAAAGGTACATGGGAGACTTAAATACAGTGGAGAGGAGGATGCAAGTACTAGCTTATCTTCCACCAAATACCTAATAGACCCTAATGGCATTGTAATGTGTGTTGGCAGTTAAATGTACAGCATAAGACAAGCTTAAACTTACTCTGTTGAAATGCAGAGACATCGTTAAACATTTGGAGTGGTGATATTTTTGAGCTCACTGCACAGATATGTGGGTGTGGAGATTTGGGGAACTTATCATTAACTAGTGGTATGAAACACAGAGAAGCAGCACAGATTTACTTGAATGGCAGTAAACTGAGTCACAAAATGCCTCCCAGCATGCAGTCTGAAATAATAAACGGAGAAGAGAATGACCATGAAAAGGGAATGGGCTGGAGAGCAGCCTAAAACGTGTGGTGATTCAAAAATGCCAGGCTATAGAGTGGCTGGATGTGGTGTACCTACAAGGGCTCACCTATTGGGGAAGACATGCCAATCAAAATATAAATTAATTTGTCATTCAGGATTTACCTCTTAGTCAAGGGGCATGGCGATTTTAGTTAAGATCTCCTTCACACTCCACCCTCAGAAAACATGGACAGATTGCACAGGGATATATGTGGAGCTGGTATGCACATCAGAAGGTGAACATATACTAGTGGTTAATGTGTATGTCCCTTTTGGGCTCCAAAATACAATGTTAAACACTGAGCGCTCTGATTGTGATCATCCCCAGTACTAGACAAAAGCTTTAACATGGTGGTTGACAAATACCATGACAGTTCTCAAAGTGGACAGGAGGGTACTTTGGCTACTGCAAATATGCACTATTTGCTGAAGGATAAAGGACGACCCTCCTCAGTGATAGGTATAGTGATAAAGACATTGCACAATGTTGGAACTGGCCCTTTTTCAGGTTTCATCCCCAGACTTGGCTTACACCAAATTGTCATATTTAATTTACCTGTAAGTCTCTTGTACAGTGGTATCTCTATACCCAGGGACTGTAAATTAAGTGCTACTAGTGGGCCTACAGTGCTGATTGCGCCACCCACTGAAGTAGCCTTTCAAACCTGTCTCAGGCCTGCTAGGCCACAGGGACCTGGCATCTTAATTTACTTGCCAGGTCCAGAACTCCCCTTTTACTACATGTAGGCCACGCCTAACATAGGCCCTAGCTAGCCCTATGGGCAGAGCTCTATGTATGTAGAAGGCAAGACATGTGCCTGGTTGTGTGGCTTGTCCTGGCAGTCACAAACAGCCTATTCGGTTTCTTACTGCTGTGAGTGCTGCCTTCTCATAGGATTGCATTGGAAATGCCCTGCCTTATGTCTAGGGGGTATTGTCTGATTTATGTGGGGTAGAGTAGGCAAGTTTGGTATCGTTGTAATGGTAGTGAGAAATGCTGCTTACTGGTGTAGGTGGATTTTTTATTACCATTACAGAAATTTCCGTTCTAGAAAGTGAGCATTTCTCTGTGCTTATGACTACTGTTATGCCACTTGAGTCCAATCCACATCTGGGCAGAGTGACAGTTGGACTTTGTGCATACTTTTCAGACAGCCTGTATACAGGGAAGGTGGAGGTGTCACAGAGGTGCATCAGCATATTGAATGATCTTCCTGGGCTGAGAGAAGGGGAGGCGGGGCACACTTGCATTTGTAAAGGCTTTACCCTGGCCTCACACAAAGGGCTGGTTTACCCCCAACTGATGTCTGGAGCCTGTGCTGGGGGAGAGAGGGGACACTCCTGGAACCAGTTGTAACTGGTTGTAACCTCCTTTCCCCCTCTTTGTTAAACCTGAGTATAAGTACAAGGGGTTTTCCCCATGAAAATGAGACACTGAATAGATACATTTAACCTACTTGGAACTGGACACAGAATGCTGCTAAAAGGACTCACCAGGAAACGCCTTGGACTGCTGCTGCTGTGCTGACCTGTGATCTGCTGGGTCACTAGGAGGAACTGAATTCCATGGCTAGAGTGCATGAGGAGTGCTTTTCTTTTTATGTGCATAGCTCCTGGTGAGCGCTCCTGTATGTGCCCAGAGCGCCTTGAAAGCACCTTTGTTTGATTTAGTAAGCACCTGAAAGCACTTTATCAGTGTGCCTGAGGGGAGAAATCACTGCTATGACCCAGGCATTTGGAAATCCGAGCGCATCTAAAACACAATCCTTGAAGTGTCCCCGGGAGAGATGAAGGTGGGAGCAGGAGCACTCCAGGTGGTGCCTCAGGGGCACGGGAGGCCATCAAGAGGCGCCCCATGAGGGTCGAGTGCGGCCGAGCCGCAACCGAGGAGGGAGCTGGCTCCCACGAGCAGAGGCCGGGGAACCACTGACAATCGCCACGGAGGGAGCCTGGAGTTGGCAGCCACGCTGCAAGGATGCCGGTGGCTGCCGGTTACACCCCCAGCATGGGAGGGAACCCCGAGAGGTCTCCCCATTCAGTTAGAAGGCGCTGGCCTCACTTTCTGTTTTGTTCTCCCCTCCTGGGCTCCCGTAGCAGAGAGGAGCACCGATCCAGACAGTCCCACCACGCTGGTGGAGAGGAGATCCCCTGCCTGACTGGGACACGACAAACGCGAGGTGGCCTGCGAATGAGGAGTGGGGTCGTCTGCCCCCATGCTGTTACCGTACTAGGAGCTCAGGAGCCCCTGGGGGACCTCATCTGAATCTGGAGTTACTGTCCTGTGTATGAAGTAAGCGCAGGTGCCATTATGATTCCGTATTTATCATTATGATAAGTACATTACTTCACTAGGGCTTTGGGTGGATGTTTCCTCGCGTGTACATTTCATAATGCCGCCTCAGCACTCAGGGTAGTACTGTCAGTAAGAACGGCATAATGATGACCCATGCATTTAGGCTAATATGTTTCTATGACTTGCCATATGTGTTGCCTAATGTTCCTGGTAGGGGCATTTATGCTAATATGTTCATATGACTTGACATGTGTTTCCTAATGTTCCTGGTATGGGCATTTATGAGGATCTTGGGACATGTGCATTATTGTAGTAATGTTTTTCCTGACTACTGCTTATGTTGCAGAATAATATGTAAACTGTGTGTTATATGTGACTACTGCTGGTTTCTGCAGAGTAACAGTACTGTGTAATGTTCTGACAACTGCTTGGGTAGCAGGGTATTACTGACATGTTGCGTTTGGTCTAATGATGTTGCGTACAATACAGTTTATTTTTACATAACTTGGTGTTGTGTTTCCTTCGTGGTGGAGATAGTGCATCATGTGTGTTATGTGTGTTGTGCAAATGCTTTACACATTGCCTCTGGAGAGGCCTTACTGCTTGTGCCAAGCTACCAAGGGGGTGAGCAGGGGTTATCTTGGGTGTTTAACTCCCTCACCCTGATTAGAGTGGGTGGGTTCTGCCTGGATTAGGTGCATACCCTAGCCAACCAGAAACCCCATTTCCAACACACGACATCACTTGAAGAGTGTGATGAATGAGACAACTGATGCCCATGACACTGCTGTGTGTGGGAACTAATCTAATGGGACTAAAGAAATTTAAAGGGTTGCATAAATGGAATGACATAGGAATATCCACACTACAGGAAATTTAGATGGACACGGAGATAAAAATCATATTACTAGGTACAGGCTGAATAATTGCTGTACAATTTACAAAAGTATTAATAATGAACCTCAGAAATTCACCATCAACAACAGATGGTTCCCCACCAGAAAATAGAATACTAGGTTGACTAAAATGGGGATCCCATTTATATACACCACATTAAGGAGCAACACCAAAAGAAAACTGACACACTAAAATCCCTTTGAAAAGCTAAATTGGGGGAGTTGAAGGAAAATGACTGAAGAGAATCCCTGATGCAGCTAAAAGGGATATTAGTAAGATCACTGGTGCCAGAGAAGTTACGACCAAATGTCCCTCTGACACCACTTGGTAGTGGAGTTGTGGTGATACTACAGAGTAAGTCAGTGTGACCGCCTAACTCTAAGTCTTGGTCTGTCATGTTGTGTAATAATTGCAAGTGTTTAAAATAACTTGGCAGCTGTGTGTAAAATGTCAAGTTTCAGGTCGTGAGAACAAGTTTGTTGTTTTTTCTAAATACATTGTTGCTCAGCTCAGCCAGTTCTGGAGATTTTGACTTAAGAAACACGTTTGTTTTCAAGAATAGTTTAGCAAAATTACTTATTTTGAATAGCTCTGGGTGGAGGGAATGGAGTCTGGCTTCGCGGAATTCCACAGAGTTGGGAAAAAAAAACTCTGTGGAACTCTGCAAAGTTGGAGTTCTGTGCCCCCCGCAGTTCTCTTGAATGCACCAATCTCGGAAGCGCTAAGCAGGGTCAGGCCTGCCACTTGCAGTAATTGCCACTACTCCTGGGCTTGTATTTCAAGCAGTGGTTAAATCGTGTGTACCTGCGAGGAGTCACATCCTCTTGTTTATCCCCGTATGGCCTCACACTACAGGGCCAATCAGATCCATTGTTGAGGTACTCCCAACATGGCTGCCTGGAGAGGACTAGTCTGTATCAAGCGCGTTTACATAGGGTCACATCTCCTGCGTGTTCCTGTGTTTGGCATTGCCCGAAGGGCCAATCCGATTCATTACTGCAGTTCTCCCAATATGGATGCCTAAACAAAGACTAGAATATGGCTGTTTCAGAGCCTCTTTTAACTTAGAGGGACAAAACAAGTCTTTTATTCTGTTTTGAGTCCACAGCCCTTTTTTTTGCAAGATAGTGGCACCTTAGATCTATTTGTATGATAGTCACAGATCATCAATATCATCCATATCAATATCATTACTAAATGAGTTTTAAACATACTGGAAAGCTTGGTGTTACCATATAATCAAAGTTTTTTGTTTCACAATTGTGGAATAGTAGAATGCTAAGACGTAACCCAGTACGGAGACAAGACGGTAGGCACACTGGTATCAAAAGGAAGGTTACCATGAGCCATATCATTGCTCAGGCTGCCTATATGTGGCCTCAACCTTACCCAAAGGTGCTGTGTATCAATGTTATAAAGTTTAATACAGTCAGAATATTTTTTTGTTGGAATTAACTATCTACAGCCCTTAATTTAGATTACTCCATATTATGTCATAGTTCAAACTATGAACATGGGTCTTGAGTCTATAGATCCACAGTTGTTCCTTCTCCAAGATTGTCCTTAAGGATGCTAGATTGGGAGCCACTTTTTCAGTGATTGTCCAGTGTATTTCCTTATCACTTAATCCCTCAGCTAGGAAGCAGGCTGTCATTTCTGTGGATTTATTTTTTTGCACAATATCATGCTCCTGTGTTCCCCGATACACAGTTTGATCTTGTGGGAGGTCCCGATATATTTTGGATCACAGGGGCACGTGATGAGATACACTACATTCTTTGAATTGCAGTTAGTGTGTATTCTTTGTTCCTAAGGTTTTCCCAGACCTAGTTTAATGGATTTAGTTGGTCTTGTCAAAGGACATACTGTGCAGTGTTCACATGGATGATGCGAATGAACCGGGTGTAGGTCCCACAACTCGGTCTTTTGGAGAATCAGTCTCTCCCAGGGCTAAGTATGTACTGGGTGATCTTTGATGCTTTTATTTCTCTTAAAAGAGACCCAGGCCCTCATTACAACCTTGGCGGTAAATTCCGCCTAACTCTGTGCTGACGGCCGCCAACTTATCGTGACCGCAGCGGTATTCCGCTACGGGTATTATGACCCTCACAGAGAAATCTGCCACTATACAGACACCCACCCAAGTCCGCCAGACCAAAGGTCAGTGATAAACTGGTGGTAACAAAACCCACACCGTTACACCAACAGGAATATGCCCAGGGTATCACGACCCACGAATCACCGCAGCGGTCTTTCAACCACGGTAAACCATTGGCGGTACACACTGCCACGCTCAAAATACACACACACTAACAAAACTCCACCACATTGGACAATTCAAATGACACACACCTGACACACATACACACACCACACCCACACACCCACACACTCACACCATTATAAAACACACACACACATTACCCACAACCCTTTATGACCCAAACATGTTGGCAAGTGAGAAAGAGAGAAGCCAGGAGCACCCCCTCAATAAGAGCCACAAAACAACCTCACCCATACACCATCCATGCACCTCACACTCCCCCACACACCCCAACACAGCACCCCACACACCCGCACATATATCACTAACACCACATCCATAGCACCCCAAAGACACCCCAGGTTTTCAGAGGAGGAGCTAAGGGTCATGGTGGAGGAAATCATCTGGGTAGAGCCACAGCTATTCGGATCAAAGGTGCAGCAGACATCCATAGCTAGGAAGATGGAGCTATGGTGGAGAATCGTGGGCAGGGTCAACGCCGTGGGACAGCATCCGAGAACAAGGGATGACATCAGGAAGAGGTGGAACGACCTACAGGGGAAGGTGCAGATAGCAGTACTGAGGACTGGCGGTGGACCCCCACCCCTCCTTCCCCATAACTAACAACAATGGAGGAGCAAGTCTTGGCCATAATGCATCCTGAGGGCCTCGCAGGAGTAGCAGGAGGACTGGCCTCTGGTAAGTCAAATCTGTACTACTATATCCCCCACCCTACCTGCATGCAATCACAAACTCCTACCTCTACCCTCACCCCATCACTCCACCCCCTCACATATACTCCACTATCACAACCCACCCATCCCAATACCAAGCCCTGCATGCAACACCAATCCATGGACCCCCATCACAGACCTTCATGGACACCCATCACCACAGCATCCACACTAGTGACAATCACTTAGACAAACCAAGCACAACTCACACAAGTCAAAGCTGCCTTGGGAATAACAAACATAGTGGGGAACCTACCCATGCACAAGATGGCCCACACAAAAAAAATAACCCTGCATTTGCATCCCCTACTCAACGTCACTGGAGAGGAGTTGCCAGCAACATCCAGTTTCCACCCCCCAGAAGAGGCCCACAGTGATGACAGCAGCTCTGCACGCCTGGATCAGGATGACCAACCTGGCCCATCAGGGACCTCCGGACAGTGGGTTACCTTCCCACAGTCCCAACCCAGCACAGAGGCTCTCCCCTCAGGAAACACCAGCACAGCACCCACCCAGCGGGCCCATGCCACAGTCCCCAGAACACGTCAGCAGGGTGTCCAGCATTACAGAACCCCAGGCAACCCCACAAACCCAGGACGATCAGGGACCTGGGGTCAGTGGCAGTGGGCACACGGTTCAGGGGACAGAGGCACAGGACAACAGGGAAGCTGGAGGACTGCTATGCGACAGGGGGAGGACAGGCCCAGAGAACCGACTCTCCAGGAGGCACTCACCAACATCCTGGGAGCATACCACCATTCCCAGGAGACCCTGGACCAGATACTGTACAAGTTTCAGGAGATCCAGCGGCTGCAGGAGGGATAGTACCTGGGGATCAGGGATGACCTAAAAAAAACATCTACACCATCCTGGTCACCATTGCAGGGGTGCTGGCTGACATGGGCAAGACCATGAGGGAGGCAGTGGCACAACAACGGGCCCCTGACACTAGCCACACCAAAGAACAGCCCTCCACCTCCGCCAGCGCTAGTGGACAGGAGGCCCCACCACAGGACCAACAGGCCACCAGCACCCCACCCCCTGCAGAAGGAGAACCACCCGGCAAACAGACCCTGTGATCCAGGCAGAAGCCAGAGAACATTGCCAAGACCCCCGCCAGGAAATAAGACTCTCCTGATTGTCACCCTTCTGTTCCACTCTGTCACCCTGTCTACCTTTAACTGCCATTGCTCCACTTCCTATGCCCCCTTGGACTCTACCCTGGACTTTCCTTCACCATCACCCCAGACCATTGCACATCCCCCTTCACTTATGAACACTTAAATAGACACCCTTGGAACAAATACAAATCTGGAGTCTATCAAATGATTCAAATATGTATTAGTACAACAATATCAAAGCATAGCAAGTCATATGTACAGTTAAATTGTCATTGAAATAACCTCTAGTGGGCAGTAGTATTCACACCAGGAGCCAGAGTGGGCCACAGAGATCTGAAAATAGAGATGCCAAAGGGTACAGTAAGTGGCCATAGACATAGGGAAATCAGGCTGCCATGTACAATGTCCAACAGAAAACTGAAATGCAAAGTGAAGTTACAGTGTCTTACCTGTGTGTCACTGGAAGTACTGCTGTATCATGTTACTTCTGTTGTCCACATCTTCCTCTGCCTCCTCTTCCTCACTGTCCACAGGTTCTACCGCTGCCACAAGACCATCTCCAGGCTCATCCCCCTGCAGAAAAGGCACCTGGCTTCACATGCAACATGCAACGATAATCTGGCACACCTTCTTAGGTGAGTAGTGCAGGGAGATGGAGGCACCTGAACCTGGCCTTCAGGAGGGTGAAGGTTCTTTCAATTATCCGCATTGTTCGCCCATGTGCCTCATTGAAATGTTCCTCTGCCCTTGCCCTGGCATTCCTCACTGGGGTCAGTAGCCATGAGAGGTTTGGTTAACCAGAACCACCTGCAAATATCGAGGGACAACTGTTAGACACACACTATCCATTAGGGACAACCCCATACCCAGACACCTACTTTTACTGGGTGGGGACCTTGGGCTCACCTATTAGCCACACCGAGTGCCTCTGGAGTTGGCCTATCACATATGGGATTCTGCTATTCCTCCAGATAAAGGTGTCATGCACAGAGCCAGGGTACTTGGCATTCATATGGGAGATGTACTGATCCGCCAAACACACCATCTGCACATTCATAGAGTGATAGCTTTTTCTATTCCTGAAAACTTGTTAATTTCTCCAGGGGAGGACAGATGCCACATGTGTACCATAAATGGCACAAATGATGTTGGGGATATATCCCAGGGCATAAAAGTCAGCTTTCACTGTGGCCAAATCGTCCACCTGGGGAACTACGATGTAGCTGTGCATGTGTTTCAGCAGGGCTGACAACACTCTGGTTAGCACGTTGGAAAATATTGGCTGAGACATCCCTGATGCCTTGGCCACTGTAGTTTGGAAGGAACCACTTGCCAGGAAATTGAGCACTGACAGGACCTGCACTAGAGGGGGGATACCTGTGGGCTGGCGGATAGCTGACATCAGGTCTGGCTCCAATTTGGCACACAGTTCTTGGATTGTGGCCCGATCGAGTCTGTATGTTATGATAATGTGTCTGTCCTCCATTGTCGCAAGGTCCACCAGGGGTCTGTACACCAGAGGATGTCACCATCTCATTTTCAGCCTCAGCGGTTGAAGCCTATGGAAGAAAATAGTGATCAGTGGGTCATATTCACACATCTATTGCACTAATGATGCATTTTTTCCTTTACAGAACCAGTATGTAAATCCGAAAATCAGTAGCTGTGCTAATGTCTGCTGTGACACAGTTAGGTGCCATGCCTTGTGCCCCCCTGAAATGGCGGCTGCCTGATCTGTGAGGAGGGACAAGTGGAAATGAGGTAATTCCCCTGGCGTTGTGCGGTGTTGCAGTAGGCGGTCGAAGACTGCCGCACAACTTTGCACTGGTTATCATTGGGCCCTATGGGCTCCAGGAGACAATGGCAATGTACGTTGGCGGTGACGGTACGCACCGCTGCGGACGTGCCCGCCATTTTCTATCTGTCCACTCACTTGCTACCTGACCTTCAACAGGAGAGAACCTACACTGCAAGTGCTGCTGTGACCTGTGTCTGGATGCGACAATGGCTCATGTGTCTGGGGAAAGGGCCCCTTCCTTCACTGTGGAGGAGTTGGAGAAACTAGTGGATGGGGTCCTACCCCAGTACACGTTACTCTACGGTCCTCCAGTCAAACAGGTGAGTACACTGTGAGCATGCTGCATGGGCCATGAATGTAGGGATTGCTGTGTGTGTAAGCCACATGTAGGTGGGGCAGAGGCGTCCTGGCCAGAGTGCTGCATGTTTGGTGGTCAATGTATGTGCATCAGGGGATGGGAGGGATCTGGTGGGCCATGACTGTGACGGTCCGGACGGTTGACTAATTCCCTTTTCTGCTGTCTTTTACATGCAGGTCAGCGCCCACCAGAAAAAGAGTATTTGGCGTGCCATCGCCAAGGAGGTGCGGAACCTCGGGGACTTTGACAGGCAGAGCACTCACTTCCGCAAATGGTGGGAGGACCTGTGCCACTGGGCAAAGAAGACGGTGGAGACCCAGCTGGGGCTGGCCTCCCAACAAGGAAGGGTTGCCCTTCACATCATGACCCCCCTGATGTTCCGCATCCTGGCTGTGGCCTATCCAGAGTTGGATGGGCGCTTGAAGGCATCACGCCAGCCACAAAGGAGTGAGTACAGAGTCTAAATCATGACTTTGCGTGCGTTAAGGGTTACCTGGGTGGGGGATGTGGGCTGTGGGTGCCCCTAGGCCAAGGTCCCTTGTTGGGCTGGCTCTGGTATACTCCTACCCCAATGGTGTTAGTGGGAATCTACTACTGGGCAGGGTCGTGTGGGTGTCAGGTGTGCAGCTGATTGTCGGTAAGTGTTGTACCCCATGGGCTGGTGGCTATCTTAGTAACAGGTAGTGCATGGCCTAGTGCATAGGACTGTTCCCTGTGTGTTGTGTACGCCAACTGTGGTGGTTGACCAAGTGTATCCTCTGTCTCTCCCCCTTTTTGTTTTGTCACCCTGTCCCTGTGTGCATTAGCATCATCTGGCGGAGGAGCAGAGGCCCCGGCAATGAAGGGAGCTGCATCCCACATGGGCCTGGAGGCCGAATGCACAGACGGTGATGGCACCAGTGGGACGAAGGGCGAGGGAAGCACCGCGACGGGGACAGGAGGGGACACCACAGACAGCGACCCCTCCTCTGATGGATGCTCCCTGGCGGCGGCGGACACATCTGTGCCCACCCCAACAACAGGTACAGCTGACAATGCCCGCTACCAGCACTGCCCTCCCAGCTGCCCCTCAGCGTGTTTCCCGTGCCCGGTCACCCAGGAGGGTGGGCATCTCCGTCTCCCCAGGCACCTCAGGCCCTGCCCCAGTCAGCCCTGCTGCCCTCAGTGAGGAGGCTATTGACCTCCTGAGATCCCTCACTGTTGGGCAGTCAACCATTCAGAATACCATCCAGGGTGTTGAGAGGCATTTGCAACAAACAAATGCATACCTGGAGGGCATTCACTCTGGCGTGGCGGCCCAACAGAGATCATTTCAGGCTCTGGCCTCCTCCCTGATGGCAGCCCTTGTCCCTGTCTCTAGCCTCCCCCTCCAACTTCCTCTACCCAGTCCAAATTCCCTCAACCCCAACCTATCCCAAGCACACCTTCATACCAGCATTCACCCAAATCACCACACAAAAGTGCCTCAGGCAAACACAAGCATCATACTTCATCTCACAGGCACTCACACAAGTACCATCCCAATGCAGTCACACCAACATCCACTGCCTCCACTTTGTCCCCCTCCTCCTCGTCATCCACCTCCCTCCCTGTAGCGTCTTCACTCACACCTGCATGCACTATATCCTCATCCACTACCTCCATTACCAGCACGCCCATCACAACGCACCCCTCACTGGCAGTCACCACCCCCACATCCATGCACATGTGCCCTGTGCCCTCTCCCACTTTGCATATGACCACTCCTCCCAGAGTACACAAACGCAAGCACCCACCCATCCAACAGCTATCCACCTCACAACAGCATACAGCTCATGCACCTACACCAAAACACAGCAGACAGACACCTCCTACAACCACTCACTCTTCCTCCACTCCCAAACCCTATCCCTCTTCCCGCCCGAGTGTCTCTAAGAAGCTTTTCCTGGCAAACATTGACCTCTTCCCTACCCCTCCCCTGTCCTTCACCTCGGGCCAGGTTGTCCAGAACCCAGCCCAGCACCTCAGCCACCAAGTCAACGTCCGCTGTGGTTCCTACAGCTAACAGAGGCTCAAAGGGGGCACACTTCAGCCCAGCTAGTGTGCCACCAACACCTGCCAAGGACAAAACCATTCCGCCACCTGCCAAGGTGAAGAGAGGGACAGCATGCAGGAAGGTGAAGGAGCACCAACCACCCAGCAAGGCCACCTCAAAGACTCCAGCTGCCAGACCCAAGGTGACACCACCATCTGCAAAGGTGAGGAAGGGGCAGAAAACACCAGGCAAGGCACTTCAGCCGTCGGAGGCTGAAGGTGAAGGACTGGTGGCTATCAGCACAACCGCCAGCACCACCACCTGCACCACTGCCAGCACCGCCAGAAGCACCGCCAGCAGCTCCGCCACTAGCACCGATGTAAGCACCGGCACCTGCACCGCCGCAAGCACCACTACTGTCAGCAGCCCCAGTGGGCAGCCATCAGAGGCTGCAGGAGAAGGGCTGGAGCCTCCACCCACCACTGGAAGCACCTGCACCACGGCCAGCACCGCCACCTGCACCGCCACTAGCACCGCCGCAAGCACCACCACCTGCACTGCTGACAGTAGCATCCCTACCAGCAGCAGCAGCCCCAGTGGGCAGCAGTCCAAGGCTGCAGGAGAAGGGATGGAGCCTCCCACCACCACTGGCAGCACCCCCACCAGCACCGGCACTACAACCATAATGCAGCCTTAGCCGCCGCAGGATGAAGTCTAGCCCTGCCTCCATGGACTATCATGCAACCTGGTCCCTGCACATCTCGTGCCTCATACACACAGATGAGGGACTGTGAACTGCTACACCCCAAGTGTTGTATCACTGGGCACAAGGCACCCTGCAGAACCATTGGAGATGTGCATCCACTCACCCAATCCTTGGCAGGATGAAGCAGACTGGGCACAAAGCTCCCTCCAGAACCAGTGGAGATATGCATCCACTCACCCAATCCTTGGCAGGATGAAGCACACTGGGCACAAAGCCCCCTCCAGAACCAGTGGAGAAAGGCATCCACACACCCAATCCTTGGCAGGATGGAGAACACTGGGTACAAAGCTCCCTTCAGAATCAGGGGAGAAAGGCATCCACTCACCCAATCTTTGGCAGGTTGAAGCAGACTGGGCACAAAGCCCCCTCCAGAACCAGTGGAGAAAGGCATCCACTCACCCAATCCTTGGCAGGATGAAGCACACTGGGCACAAAGCCCCCTCCAGAACCAGTGGAGAAAGGCACACACTAGAGAGACTGTGGCTTTGCACTCCCGAAGACCAAGCAGTGGGCAACCCACCCACTTGAGAGACTGTGGCTTTGCACTCCCCAGGACCAAGCAGTGGGCAAACTACCCACTTGATAGACTGTGGCTTTGCACTCCCTACGATCAAGCAGTGGGCAACCCACCAACTTAAGAGACTTGAGGTACTCTGGCTTTGCACTCCCTAGGACCAAGCAGTGGGCATGGAGCCCTCTCAAGGAGCATTCCATCTTCTGGCTTAGGTGCTGCTCCCCTTCCCAATCCCCCTGAGGTGCCTGTGTGTTATCGATCTGATGCCCCTGCAGTGTTCTCTCCGTATTGAGGCAGGAGTCAAGTGTGGGCTTGGCCCATGATTTTTGGCCCAGTGGCCCACGGACATTTTGAGTGGGCAATGTACCGCCTTTTGAACATATTGTATGTTGTTGTAAATACTGTTTTTCTATTTATTGCGTATATCTGCCTATTTCTAATATATCACTGATTTGACTGTATTCCTTTTGTCCTTGCGTTCTTCCAGGGGATTACGGGCTGTAAATGTAATGTTGATGCATGTTTTTGTGTGTATGGTGTTGTGGGTGAGGGTGGGGGTGTTGCGTGTCACTCTCTTTCTGCTCCCCCCTACCCTGTGTACAAGGATCTGTACTCAAAGTGGTCATCGCCGCTGCCTTTCGTATTCCTGGTAGATGGGGAGTTAGACCAGCATAGGCAGGACCTGCAGCTCGGCTCCATGGCATCCTGGTTCTTCGTTTGTGTCGAGCGGTGAGTGGTTTCCCTTCCAAGTCCTGTTTTCGCCGTGCTTTTGATGGCCCCGGAAAAGCTGGCGGATTGGCGGGTTGTGATGCCGTGGGCTGTACATTGTCTTACTGCTGCGGTGTTTGTTGCTTCCGCCGTGGTGGTCGGAGTGTTAAAGTGGCTGTCTGTGTTGGCGGTTTCCACCATGGTCGTGATCCCATTTTTTTTACCGCCGGCCTGTTGACGGTTTTACTGCCGCTTTAACACCGACCACCGGGGTTGTAATGAGGACCCATGCATTTTGTCAGGCAAAGTTTATTTGAGTTCAAGATTCTCCAATGCTTATTGATAATTTTCTTACCCACATTGGACTGGTTATTGTATGTGGTAGCACCAATAACAGCATCATTGTGTTTGGGTATACTGGGATCTAATAGTGATTCTCTTGGATTGTTACATGCCTTTTTCCTTGTTCGCTTGATAATATGGGCAGGGTAACTTCTGTCTCGTAATTTTTGCGTCAGGGATCTAGCTTCTTGTTTGAAGTCTTCCAGTGCTAAGGAGTTTCCAATGTGAAAAACTTGACTGACAGAGAGATTCCCCTGAGAGCCTGCATCTGTGCACTCCTAAAGTCAAGAAGACTGTTTCTGTCCGTAGGTTTAGTGTATAAGCCTGTTGTCAAGCGGCCATTCTCAGCTTTGACCTTGACTTACAGAAAGGACATGTCCTTATGATCGTAGGTCATCGTAAAGGACAAAAAGGAGTTTCTATCATTTAACAATTGCCCAAATGAATTTAGCTACCATGCATCTCCATGCCATATCATGAAAATATCATCAATGTACTGATGCCAAGCCTCATGTTGGAACTGTATGGCTTTATTAGATCTGATATTGTCCTTCTCAAACCCATGCATCTGTAAACATATCATGGCACTTTAGGTATAGCTGTCTCTCAAACGTAAAAAATTCTCAGTGAGTGCCAGACCAGCTAACTTCATAAACCAGTCTATTTGGGCTTTCCAGTCCCACTCACTAGATTGCAATAATGCATCAATGGTCCTCTGACTATCCTCTTGAGGAATACTTGTGTACAAGGCATCTACTTCAAAGCACACCATGATCTTTGTCTGAGGGTCAAACATCATGGGGGTCATTACAACATTGGCGGTAAAAGCCGCTTACCGCCGTGCAGAAGACTGCCAATACACCGCTGTGGCCACGGAATTCCGCCACAGCTATTATGACACACATCTCGGAATCCGCCGAAAGTCAGACACCCACACAAGTCCGCCACACCAAAGGTCAGTGTTAAACTGGCGAAAACAAAACCTCCACCTCCACGCCAACAGAAACACACCCATGCTATTACGACCCACAAATCCACGCGGCGGTCTTTTAACCGCGGTATTCCATTGGCGGTACAAACCGCCGCGCTCAAAATACACACACATCTCCAAAACACCGCCACATTGGACAATTCCAAATACACACACCTGATACACATACAAACAACACTCCCACACACCCAATACAATATAAAACACACATCCACATCACCCACAAACCCCTACGACCACAATTCGCGAACGAAGGCCAGAGAGACAGCACAGCAAAGACAACCCCACCATACAGAGGCACACAACACCATCACCCACACAACATCCACGCACAAAACACCACACACCACTACACATCACCACACACATCAACACTCACACCGCCCCACACATCACACACACCACCCCATGGCACGCCAAAGACACCCCCGCTTTTCGGAGGAGGAGCTCAGGGTCATGGTGGAGGAAATTGTCCGGGTAGAGCCACAGCTATTTGGATCACAGGTGCAGCACACATCCATAGCCAGGAAGATGGAGCTATGGCGAAGAATAGTGGACAGGGTCAATGCTGTGGGACAGCACCCAAGAAATCAGGACGACATCAGGAAGAGGAGGAACGACCTACGGGGGAAGGTGCGTTCAACGGTCTCCAGGCACAACATCGCGGTTCAGCGGACTGGCGGCAGACCCCCACCTCCTCCCCCACAACTAGCAACATGGGAGGAGCAAGTCTTGACCATCATGCATCCAGAGGGCCTCGGAGGAGTCGGTGGAGGAATGGACACTGGTAAGTCAAATCTTAACTATCATATCCCCCACCCTACCTGCATGCTATCAGACACCCCCACACTCACACCCTCCCCTATCACCCAAACTCCTCCCTAATTTACTAATAATACAAACTACACATCCGAACACCAAGCCCTGCATGACACAACTAAGCATGGACACCCATCACCTAAGCATGCCCACTGCACATACCCAGTACAACCCCCTAACCATCATCACACAAACCCCCACACAGGAATGCTTGCACTGGGGTACACAAACACCCACCCATTGCACACCATCACACACACACATGCTATAATCATGCTCTTATGCCCCTGCAGGATCACCACACCAGAGGGTCCAGGCAACTCCACTCCACCCACAGAAGAGGCCCACAGTGACGATAGCAGCTCTGCCCTACTGGAGCCTGACGACCAGCCCGGACCATCGTGGGCCTCTGGACAGTCGGTTCCCCTTGCACAGGCACAGCTCAACACTGACCTTCCACCCTCTGGTAACACCAGCACAGCACCCACCCAGCAGGACCAAACCTCCGTACCCAGGACAGGTCAATCAGCGGTGTGTCCACCACTACAGGGAACCCAGGATAACCCACCACCCCAACAACAACAGGGACCTGGGGGGAGTGGTAGTGGGCACACGGTCCAGGGGACGGAGGCACAGGAACACAGGGGAACTGGGAGGGCTGTTGTGTGACAGGGGGCAGACAGGCCAAGGGAACCCACTCTCCACAAGGCCCTCTCCTCCATCCTGGGAGCATACCACCACTCCCAGGAGACAATGGCGACGGTCCTGGTCAAGTTTCAGGAGACTCAGCGCCTGCAGGAGGACCAGTATTTGGGGTTCAGGGAGGAGCTCAGGACCATCAGCTCCGCCTTGGGCACCATTGTAATGGTGCTGAAGGACATACAGCAGACCTTGAGGGACACCGTGGCACTCCAAGGGGCCCGTGACACTAGCATGGACGATGAACTGCCCACCACCTCCGCCGGCGCTAGTGGACAGGACACCCCGCCACAGGACCACCACACCAGCACCCCACCCCCTGCAGACGGACAACCACCACGCAAGCGGTCCCTGAGAGCCAGGAACAGGACAGGGCAAGATGGCAAGACCTCCGCCAGGAAATGAGACCACCCTGATTGTCCCCCCACTGTCCCACTTTGTTACCCTGTCCATACTTGAACTGCCCCAGCTCCACTTCCTATGCCCATATGGGCAGTGCACCTGTGAGACTAATAGACTGGACTCTGCCATGGACATTCCTCCGCCATCACCTATCACCATTTTACAACCTCCTTCCATTTTTGAGCACTTAAATAAACACCCTTGAAACACAAAACAATCTGGAGTCAGTCTATGATTTGGTAAAATGTAATATCTATGACAGTGTCAAAATGCGTTGTTATATGTAAAGGCAACATACCAATGTCACACATCACAAGTCCTTGAAGGATGCAAGCAGATGACACCCGTTGGTAACCACACCTGTCAAACCGTAATGGAAAGAAACAACTCAGTTACCAAATAATCGCATGAAATTACACACAGGATAGAGGAAGACGTGTGACAGTGAATGTAATGTTAAAAATGAAAATGTTCTCACCTGTGTGTCACTGGAAATATTGCTGTATGACTGACTCTCTGTTGTCGTTGTCTTCTTCCTCAGCTTCCTCCTCATCACTGTCCACAGGCTCCACAGCTGCCACAACACCGTCATCTGGACCATCCTCCTGCAGAAAAGGCACCTGGCGTCGCAAAGCAAGATTGTGAAGCATTGAGCAGGCGATGATGATCTGGCACACCTTCTTCGGTGAGTAGAATAGGGAACCACCTGTCATATGGAGGCACCTGAACCTGGCCTTCAGGAGGCCGAAGGTGCGCTCGATCACCCTCCTAGTCCACCCATGGGCCTCATTGTACCGTTCCTCTGCCCTGGTCCTGGGATTCCCCATTGGTGACAATAGCCAGGACAGGTTGGGTAACCAGAGTCCCCTAATAGCCACACACGGTGCCACTGGAGTTGACCCATGATATCAGGGATGCTGCTATTCCGCAGGATGTAAGTGTCAAGCACTGAGCCAGGGAACATAGCATTTACCTGCGAGATGTACTGGTCTGCCAAACATACCATCTGGACATTCATTGAATGATAACTCTTCCTGTTCCTATACACCTGTTCACTCATGTGGGGGGGGACCAGAGCTACATGGGTCCCATCAATGGCACCAATGACGTTGGGGATATGTCCAAGGGCATAGAAGTCACCTTTCACTGTAGGCAAGTCCTCCCCCTCAGGGAAAATTATGTGTTTCCTTACGTGTTTCAGCAGGGCAGACAACACTCTGGACAAGAGGTTGGAAAACATAGGCTGGGACATCCCTGATGCCATGGCCACTGTTGTCTGAAATGACCCACTTGCAAGGAAATGGAGCACTGACAGCACCTGCACGTCAGGGGGGATTCCAGTGGGATGGCGGATTGGTGACATCAGGTCTGGCTCCAACTGGGTACATAGTTCCTGGATTGTGGCACGGTCAAACGTGTAGGTCACGATTACATGTCGCTCCTCCATTGTCAACAGGTCCACCAGCGGTCGGTACACCGGAGGATTCTGCCATCTTCTCAAATGTCCCAGCTGACGGCACCTAGGAAGGACAACAGCGACGATCAAGTCAATTTTTTTCCAGGTATGTACCCACATTTACACAGAAGACGACACCAAACACAAAACCCTTCCTGTATGTGTGTTGAGTGTAGGCCCAGCTATGTGTGACGCAGAAGTAAATGAAGAAATATGGGCCCCTGAAATGGCGGCTGCCTGACCTCTAAACTGGGACAATGGGATTGTAGGGTAACTGCGTTGGCGTTGCACACCGTTGCAGTAGGCGGTCGTAGACCGTGGCGCAATGCTGCATTGGTTAACATAGGACCCTATGGGTCCCAGGAGCCAATGAACAGGTGCGCCGGCGGTGATGATACACACCGCCGCGGACGTCACCGCCATTTTCTATCTGTTCTATCACTAGATACTTGATCTTCGACAGGAGAGGACCTACACTGCAAGTGCTGCTGTGACCTCGTTCTGGAAGAGACAATGGCTGCTGCGTCTGGGGAAAGGGCCCCTGCCTTCACTGCTCAGGAGTTGGAGAAACTGGTAGACGGGGTCCTCCCCCAGTACACGCTACTCTACGGTCCTCCAGAGCAACAGGTTAGTACACAGGGAGCACGTTGTATGGGCTAGGCCTGGATGGAGAGGGCTGGTTGTAAGAGGGAAGGGGGCAGAGTTCAGGGAACATTAATGCATGTGAATGAATGTGCCACATGGCTAGAGTAGGGAGGGGGGCCACTCACATCGACGGTGCAGTTGGTAATGACTTCTCGTCTTCCCTTGTGCATGTCATGTAGGTCAGCGCCCACCAGAAGAGGGACATTTGGCGTGCCATCGCCAAGGACGTCCGGACCCTGGGGCCACCAGAGACGGGCACCCACTGCCGGAAAAGATGGGAGGACATTCGCCGCTGCAGCAAGAAGACGGCGGAGGCACAGCTGGGGATGGCCTCCCAACGTGCGAGGGGTGCCTGTCGCACCATGACCCCCCCTGATGTTCCGAATCCTGGCGGTGGCCTACCCTGAGTTGGATGGGCGCTTGAGGGCATCACAGCAGACACAAGGGGGTGAGTACAACAACATTCTGCGAACTTTGCGTGCAGTGGAGGGGTCTGGGTGGGGGAGGAGGCCTGTGGGTGTACCTAGGCCAGCCAGAAATACGTAGACTAGGCCCCTCTGTAATGCAGCCCATGTGGCACTCAACACCACCGCAGTAGAGTGACAAGTACAGGTATAGATGCCCCTGTGGCATCCATGTGTGCAGATGTCCACCATAGCCATGTAGGCCAGATCCCAGGAATTGCATCTGCAGAGGCCAGGAGCACGGCGTAGTGCAGGGGGCTGCTGTGTCTGTCTTGTCCGCCAACGGTAGCGGTATGCAATACACTCAACCTGTTCTTCTTCTGTCTTCCCCCCCTTTTTGTGCTTTCGCTGTTCTTTTGTGTATCAGCATCATCAGGCGGAGGTACAGTGGCACCGGAGCACGAGGGAGCTGCATCCCACATGGCCATGGAGGGCCACACCACGGACTCAGAATGCACCAGTGGGACGGAGGGCGAGGGGAGCTTCACGTCGGCCACCGGATCACCAAGCAGCGACACGGACTCGTCCGCCGATGTGAGCTCCCTTGTGGTGGCGGCACCATCTGTGCGCCCCACTTCTACAGGTACAGCCGCCACCTCCCCTACCAGCAGCGCCCTCCCAGCAGCCCCTCAGCGTTCGCCCCGTGCCCGCTCACCCAGGAGGGTGGGCATCACCTTCGCCCCAGGCACCTCAGGCCCTGCCCCAGTCACCCTTGCTGCCCTCAGTGAGGAGGCCATTGACCTCCTCAGGTCACTCACTGTTGGGCAGTCTACCATTGTGAATGCCATCCAGGGTGTAGAAAGAGAGTTGCAACACGGTAATGCATTCCTGGAGGGCATTCATTCTGGTCAGGCTGCCCTTCAGCGAACCCTGCAATCTTTGCCCTCAGCACTGATGGCAGCCATTGTCCCTGTGTCTAGCCTCCCCCCTCCAACCTCCTCCACCCAGACCCATTCCCCTGTACCCCAGCCCATCCCAAGCACACCTACAGACCAGCATGCACACAAGTCAACATACAAGGGAAGCTCAAGCAAACATAGGCACCACACAACCCACAGGCACTCACGCAAGCATCACCCACATACAGACACAGCAACATCCACTGCCTCCACTGTGTCCCCCTTCTCCTCTTCTCCCTCCTCCCTTCCAGTGTCTTCTACACTCTCACCTGCATGCACTACATCTACAGGCACCAGGACTTGCACCAGAACACCCAGCACCACACCCCGCTCACCTGCACTCACCACCTCCACTCCCATTTACACGTCCCCTGTGTCCTCTCCCAGTGTGTCTGTGACGCCCCCTCCAAAAGTACACAAACGCGAGCACCCACACACCCAACATCCATCCACCTCACAACAGCCTCCAGTACCTGCACCCAAAACACCTAAAGTGACACCTCCTACAACCACCTCCTCTTCCTCCACTCCCAAGCCCCCTCCAACTACCCATCCCAGTGTTCATCAGAAACTGTCCCTCTGTAAAGTTGACCTTTTTGCCCCCCCCCTCCAATTCATCAGTCCCGTCGTAGCGCCTCAGCCAAAAAGCCTCCAATACCAGTGGTGCTTGTTCAAGGTGCGTGGAGTGCACCGGCCACCAGGGCAGGCATTATGACCCGGAGCCAAGGCACTGGCAGCCCACCCCCTGTAAAGGCTCTGAAATTGGAAAGTGGCCGACGGGACCCTGTGAAGACTCCTGGAGGAGTCAGCTGTGACTCCTCCAAAGGTGGGGAAGGGCCAGAGGAAGTCTGCACAGCCTGTTGTGAGCATCACGGCGGAGAAGGGCGGCATACTTCCCGGCGGTCGGGACGCCACCGCCAGCACCGTCGTCACTGGTCCGGAGACCACCGCCAGAGTCAGTGCTCAGGAGGGCCCAAGTATTGTCACTGGTCAGGAGACCACCGCCACCGCCGGAGTCATTGCCCAGGAGGGCCCAAGTATCGTCACTGGTCAGGAGGCCACCGCCGGAGTCAGTAACCAGGAGGGCCCAAGTATCATCACTGGTCAGGAGACCACCGCCACCGCCGGAGTCAGTGCCCAGGAGGGCCCAAGTATCGTCACTGGTCAGGAGACCACTGCCGGAGTCAGTGCCCAGGAGGGCCCCGGCTGCCACAGCCCGCTGGGCAATGACGGAACGTCATGCCACACACCAATGCCCAGTCCAGGGAACGTCATGCCACACACCAATGCCCAGTCCAGAGAACGTCATGCCACACACCAATGCCCGTTCCAGACCCGCCATGGCAAAGCACCGCTGAACAGTCCAGAGACCGCCATGGCTAAGCACCGCTGAACAGTCCAGAGACCGCCATGGCAAAGCACCGCTGAACAGGGCATGCACCGGGGAAGAATGAAAAGACCGCCACATCAAGCATTGTTATCCCATGTGCAGCAGGGACAGTGACGGGACAGAAACTTTCACGGGGAGACTAATCCAGTCTGGGCACCAGTCCCCCTCCAGAGCCAGTGGAGGCTGTTATCTACTTGCGAAACTGTGGCTTTGCACTCCCCAGGATGGTCCAGTGGGCAACCCACCCACTGTAGAGACTTGAGAGACTGTGGCTTTGCACTCCCCAGGATGGTCCAGTGGGCAACCCACCCACTGTAGAGACTTGAGAGACTGTGGCTTTGCACTCCCCAGGATGGTCCAGTGGGCAAGCCACCCACTGTAGAGACTTGAGAGACTGTGGCTTTGCACTCCCCAGGATGGTCCAGTGGGCAACCCACCCACTGTAGAGACTTGAGAGACTGTGGCTTTGCACTCCCCAGGATGGTCCAGTGGGCAACCCACCCACTGTAGAGACTTGAGAGACTGTGGCTTTGCACTCCCCAGGATGGTACAGTGGGCAAGCCACCCACTGTAGAGACTTGAGAGACTGTGGCTTTGCACTCCCCAGGATGGTACAGTGGGCAAGCCACCCACTGTAGAGACTTGAGAGACTGTGGCTTTGCACTCCCCATGATACATCAATGGGCATTGAGCCCCGTCGTGGATCTGGCTTTGCAGTCATCCGGCTGAGGTCCCCCCTTCCCTTTCCCCTGAGGTGCCTGTAGTATTTCTATCTGATGCCCCGGCAGTGTTATCTCCGATTGTGGACAGGTATCTAGTGTGGGCCTCGCCCATGCATTTTTGGAATAGTGGTGCACGGACATTGATATGTGCATATCTGCACTACTTCTCGTAATGTATATATTTCTGACTGATTTTATAAAATATCTGTATATTTTTGACACATGTGTATTGATACATTACAATGTTTTAATTGATTTTGTTTTGTCTTAGCATTCTTCCGGGGGGGTTGTGGGTTGTTACTGTGATTTTTGTACATGAATTGGTGTGTGTGTTGTAATATGCCAGGGTGGGGGTGGGGGTGTTTCGTGTGTGTCCCCCTAACTTTTGCCTCCTCCCTCCCCTATGTTGTAGGTGCAGTACTCATCGTTGTCTTCGCCCGCGCCAGCGTTGGTCTTCGTAGATGAATAGGAATACAAGGGCCGGTAGAATGTGTAATTCGGGCTCCATGGAGTCCTCGTGGGATGTGTTGAGGTGAGCGTTTTCCCATTGCAGTAACTGTTTCTGCCGTGTTTTTATCCATGGTGAATCCGCCCCGGAAAAGGTGGCAGATTGGTGTGTTGTAATACTGTGGGCGGTACATTGTCTTCTGCCTGTCTGTTGCCGGTGACCGGCACGCTGCTTGTCTGTACCGCCGTGGCGGTCGGAGTGTTAAAGTGGCTGTCTTTGTTGGCGGTTTCCGCCAGGGTCATAATTCCCTTTTTTTGTCCGCCGGCCTGTTTGCGGTATTGCCGTACCTTTAACACCGTCCGCCAGGGTTGTAATGACCCCCCATATCTTTCAAATGATTCGGAAAATGTTTAGTGTCCTTAATATAGGAGCGTGTTTTTTTAACTAGTGGTCGAAGAAACCAATCCGTGAAATGGGGTGAGAGGCTCAAGCACAGTGCAGTTACCTGAAACAATAGGTCTTCCTCGTGGGGGTATCTTCGCTCATGTAGTTTGGGGAGAGTTAAAAGTAGGAAGTCCTTGGGATTCTTGCAACCAAGAAATCTGCTTCCTTGCTGTTGATCCATTCATTCTCTTTTGTTTCTTCAACTAGTTCTTTGATTCTCTTCTGTAATCTCAGTGTAGGGTCAACCTTAATAATGCGACAATTCTTCTCATTGCTGAGTAATGCTTTACATGTCGCTCTATGGTCTTCTAAATGTTGGATGACAATTGCTCCTTCCTTGTTTGCAGGTTTTATCCTCGTTGGTTTTTAATGACACTCTTTTCTTTGTGTGATAAATGGCGAGCTCTCACACCCTTTTAATATTGATAGTGGTGTCCGCCAGGACTGTGTGCTGGCTCCAACATTTTTTCACATTATACATCAACGACCTAGTCCAAGCTCTTGACTTCCCTGCTAATGAGGAACCTAAACTGGGCCCTCATAAAATCTCAATGCTCCTCTCAGCAAATGACATGCTTTTAATCTCTAAAACTCTGCATGGGTTGTAGCAGTAGTAGATTGCTTCTTGAGCTTTTGTAATGTTAGGTGTCTTGAGCTCAATTTTAGTAAAACTAAATTTATGGTGTTTATCCCCTACAAAGCAAACAGGGCAAACATTTCAGTAGAGGGTGTGCCTCTTGAATGAGTGTAGGAATGTGTGTACCTGCGGGTATGTTTAACACACAGGATGAGCTGGACTGCACACATTAATAAGATGGCACTAAAGCAACAGCAGGTAGCTGGTGCCATGCCGAAGATGTGTAAGAAAGCCCATGCATCCTCTCTCACACCAGCGATTGAGATCCACAATCTTAAAACAAAAAGGTCAGCAATGTATGGTTTGGAACTCTGGGATTATGCTAGGGGGTGACAATTTTTGCAAAGTAGAAAATATGTTTGTCAGGAGTTTCCTCAACCACCTGCAGAGTGCTCCTCATCTTCCTCAATTTTTGTACATTAGCATTTACCACATTAACCTTGGGATCTTATGAACACAGTGGACTGTGAGAAGATCCCTTGGCTTGCCTACATAATGTCTATGTTGTATGAGTTAGGGTTTCCCTCCCTTTGGGTAAACTCTGGATAGCGCAAAGATAGTTCTGCAATCAATGATAAAAGATCATCTAAAGAAATATCTGTAGTTGAGTGTTGAAACGTGTTAGGTTGGGGAGCCTGACAGACCCTTTTTGATGTAAAGATCACCCCTGCATATGAATTGCTTTTAGCTAT
This sequence comes from Pleurodeles waltl, assembly GCF_031143425.1. Lineage (NCBI taxonomy): Eukaryota > Metazoa > Chordata > Amphibia > Caudata > Salamandridae > Pleurodeles > Pleurodeles waltl. The sequence continues at coordinate 477,514,251 of NC_090451.1, forward strand.
TCCCCCAGGTAGCATCCCATTGTAGCTTTACTTATAATTGAGGAATGAGGTTTTGCCCCTGAATAATTATTGTGTAACTGTGGGTGCAAAGTTTTGTAGTTCAGCCAAGTGCCCTTCTTGTAATCTAACTGAAGAAACATTACATCACTTTACTTTTTCTGCTCTTCTTATGCTAGACCACGTAAACACTGGCTAAAATCTGTGCAAGCTCTTGGGCTTTCAACAATGCATGTCTGCACTTAATATTCTCCATTCTGACACCAGAGAAGTGACTGTTGTTGCAAATGTTTGTATGCTGCTGGGTCATTTGAAGTCACAACATTAAAATGTGAAGTGCTGGTGTGGTATGAATAGCACTTTTTTAAAAACCATGAGCCTTTTAGACTATCTTTTCTAACTTGTGTCATTTTACAATTGTATTTTTAATATCTATGATTTTTGCGCTAGCACTTTATATGCGATTGACAGCATTTACTGTTTTTTAATTCTATCATATGTACTGTATTTTATTTTTAAACAACTATTTTGTATGCACTGTGCTATATAGATTATGATATCCGAATAAACAGACACTTGAACTTGATATTAGTAAGATGACGTTTTTGACTGAACCAATTGTAAATTCTCCGTAGAATGGATGTCACCAGACTACAAATATATAGCTTCAAAGGTATCACACCAGACACGTATATAACTGGAACTATTTAGAGTGGAACACCTTTAAACGTGCTGTGGTGTTGTCAAAAGTGAAATCCTCTGGACACAGGTAATGAGATTCATTAATGAAGCAGCAGAGGAGCCAGTAACATTGGAGGCACCCATAATTATCTTAATAATGTGGAAACTCAAACCATAAATGGAAATGTAAAAAAAGACTTGATGACTCTTGGATAATTCAACGCTGCAAATTTGCAATAAATGGATATATAACATGAACTGGTACATGGGATCAATCAATCAATCATGAATTTGTAAAGTGCACTACTCAACCGTGAGAGGGGGAGAAGGGGGAGGGGAGGTGCTGCTACTGCTCGAATAGCCAGGTCTCGTAAAATTTCCTAAAGGTAAGGAGGTCTTTGGTCTGGCGCAGGTGGGTGGGGAGAGTGTTCCACATTTTGGCGGGGAGGTGCGAGAATGATCTACCACCGGTTGTAGTTCTGTGGACACGTGGTACGGTTGCAAGGGCGAGGTCGGCAGAGCAGAGATGCCGGGTCGGGGTGTAGAAGGAGAGCCATCTGTTGAGGTATTCTGGTCTGGTGTTGTGCAGTGCTTTGTAATCCAAAAGCAAGGTGTACAAACAGAGTGGATATTCAAACTATTTGAGAAAATCTGGGGAGTTTAGATAGTAAAGTATGGACTGGAATAATGGGGCAGGTGAAAGGTAAATATGGGAAATGTAGAAAGTCAAGGCATGGATGGATGGATGAAGGAACCCTTGATCACATTGAAATGTGGTCAGTGGTGACCTGGTACATGGAGAGATGTCCGGTGCACTTTGGTGTCAACAAGAGAAACTTGAAATTCAAGAAGAGAGCGGTAATGGTATGACATCACAGCAGCTGTCAAGCATCGTAGGGGCATACATTTATCAGGTCACGAATAGTTGAAAAACTCAACAAAACGTTAGAAAAATATTTTACACACATCTTGCGTCATCACAGTTTCTAATAGAAAGTTTACAAAGTAAGAATGACAAATTATTTTTGATCTCTACTTGCACTATTAAATCAGACCTTCCACCTGGGAGTAAACACAATCTGTCATGTATGTCATGATAGAAACACATTTCTAAATCCATATTCACATAAATTCATATACCTGAATCTAAACCCATAAAAAAATGCGCGATAAAGTGTTGCAGTATTTTTAGCATTATTTTGTGTAAACATGTCCTTTTGAGGAAACTTAAACTTTCCGCAGATTGCCAGTGCAAACATCTAGTAATCTTCAAAGCAAATATTTGTATGTGCTGACTGCCTCACTTACTTATATTAGGTGTTTTATAGCATTTCTGAGTGCAGAAATATCCAATATTAGATGTTGGACTCTTACAGTGTATTAATACGTAAAAAGAGTAGTTTCCCACAAACGTTTTAGCTGGAGAGAAACAAAGGCAAACGTGTGCCCAATTAAAAATATCAACACTGCAACAGTTAGTTGATAGCAGGCAGTTCAAACATATGGATTGCCAATTTGTCTAGAAATTGACACCTATGGGATTATTTTATTTACTCATTTATATTTGGTTGGTGATTTGTAATGCTTTACTGTGTGGATTAGCATTGCAGGTACTACAGACTCCATTGCAGGCGTTATCGGAAAAAATTATTTACTATATTTTGTCAGTGTGAAGAAAATGGGCACACGTCAATCACTAATGTAGAAAGCGAATCAGTTCCTCACCCCGTCTGTGGGCTCAATTCACAAAGAATTTCGAAAACCTACACGCTTACTTCCACGCATGGACACACATTTTTTAATGAATTACAGAAATTTATCAAGAGAGAAGAGTTTTGCCAACTCCTATTTAAATTTTGGCTGGCACAGTTGCACAGAGAAGACAATCTCTCACGACAAAATGATTTTGCACTGGCACAATTATAGTGTTTTAAAATTTTTCTCTCAACAGGTTGAACATTTTCTCAACATAGAAAAATACATCCTTACGGTCTCCCTACCAGTTTTGGGACCATATCTTCCCTTTTTAATCCTGCAGTCTTGCCTGTGGCAAAGTCCCAAACTCTCATTTGTGGCTATTCACAAACTTTCAATGCATCCCAGCCCTACAATGCAAATTCATTACACTTGTTAGGAGATTTAGTAATGCGTAGTATCACACAAAATTAAGGCAATGTTACATGTGGGTAAAATCATTTTTTGAGTGCAAATTCACCTTTCACTCATTAACCCAGGATATGCGTTGAAAGGACAACATGCATGCACAAATTGCTGTGTGACTCAGGCTCTGACTTGGTCCAAAAATGTGACTCTTATGCAAAGTTACGTATTAACACAATGTTCACAATTGGTTCTGAGAAGACAGGATCATGTGGACAAGTACGTATTTCCTTCTACCCAATGTGCCCAAATTCCAAGACTACTCACAGATTAAAACCTCATATGCACGCAGCGCGCACAAGCCACGACCAAGATGTCTACCTAACTTCAGAGCTCTGCGCATAGTCGGGCGATTTTTTACCGCCGGAGCCGTTTTTTTTGTTCTTTTTTTGATGGCACTTCCATAATAACAGCTGTGGGATGTTTTGGTGAGCATTTTCATTGTTTTTAGGGCCGGGAAGCTTATTTTCTGACTCTTTAATTATGTTTTTTCATTTCTCCTCATGAACAAACTAAAGAAAATAAAATCTCTGTTGCATCAGTCCGCCTCAGCTGACAAACTTTTGCAGTTTTTACAATTTGACACTTCTGCTGCAGCGTCTTCTTCTTCCATGTCAAAGAAGTCTTCCTCATCTTCTTCTTCGCCTAAAGTTTCTCAGAATATTTCTACAACTACTCATAAGAGGGTCAAACAGGACCCACCTTCATCAGTAAAATCTCCCTCACCGATCTATCTTGGACTTGTGTTTGAGGAAATACGCGCATTGCGTCCTTTTATCGAAGAAACTAATTCTCGGATACAAAATCTTGATACTAAGTGGTCTCTGCTTTGGAACAGAGAGTCAGCGACATGCAGGATGAAACACTTAAAATTATTAGTTTGGAGAAGGAAGTGGCAGCTTTGAAGACACTTGTGGAGGATTTGGAAAACAGAAACAGACGCAATAATCTTCGCCTTTATGGAGTACTGGAGGGTCTTGAAGGGAGTGACCCTTTCCACAGTTGGTGGGCCTATCATCTTCTACAGTATTGAACATCCAAAGAGTGCACCGCATTGGTCATCGTCCTCCGCAGTCCTCCACATCTAAACCAAGAGGCATGATTATTTTCTTTCTTGAATTTACTGATCTATTGAGAATTCTTAATGCTGCAAAAGCCCAAAAACAAATCTCTTGGCAGTGAAGTAAAATTTTCATCTCACAGGATGTGTCCAAAGCTACAGCAAACAGGAGGAAATAATTTTTGGATCTTCGTCCACAGCTTCGTGACTTGGGAGCTCGTTTTGGATTATTCCATCTGTGTTTGTTCAAAGTGACATATCAAAACAAGACCACTTCATATACCTCCGCTGCAGCTCTTCATGATTTTCTAAGACTACAGTCTACAAACTCTATGGGAACAGCTGGTCCTTCTACACGAATGTCTCTTAATTTATTATGCCCTTTCGTTACTACTATGATATAATTGATGGTCCTTCATATGCAGTTTATACATTATATTATATTGACGTGACTACAGACCCTTTTTGTAAAAGTATTGTTTTCTTTTCACAGGTTCCTGGTGTCCTATAATCATTATTTTTGCTCATAACCTTTGTCCGTTGATGCGTTCAGTTCCCTTGCTGTGCCGTCATCAGTCTGTGCTGTCGCCACCCCTCTCCTATTGTTCATTCATCTCAAGTATGTTTTTGCAGTCGTCTTTATTTGACTTGTACTGTCTCTTCTTTTTTTCTTGAATATTATCCATCCTTTTTCCTGCTGTTTTCCCTTTACTCTTCTCTCTCTTTGTTTTTCCTGTTTTCTTTTCCCTTATATGTACTTAAAGTTATTTATGGTACAAGACCTTTCGTGTGTATATATATATATATATATGGTTATGTGACGTAAATTCAGAGTTATTTCTTGGAACGTCAAAGGATTTATTAACCCAATTAAAAGGCAGAGAATTTTATCCCACTTAGCTAAATATAATTCAGACTTGGTTCTTTTACAAGAGACCCATTTGACGGATTCTGAAGCTCTGAAACTTAAAAAAGGTTTGGTGGGCAATGTTTTTACTTCTCCTTCATCTACAAAGAAAAATAGGGGTAATTGTGCTCTGCCATGAAAAATTATCAGTTAAGGTTATTTCGCAAGACTCGGATTCTGATGGTAGATGGCTCTTTGTTGAGCTAAGTATTAATGGGATTACAAGGACTATTGGTAATATTTATGGTCCTAATAATTCAGATTATCTTTTCTGGCCTTATATTACTAAACTATGTTTGCATTATAATGATGATTTTTTTCTTATTGGAAGGGCTTGCAATTATTGATCCCTTTATATATAGGCAATCTGTAATTACATTTTCTCCCCATAAAATGCATAAACAATTTAAGTTTTTTTTCTCACAATGTAATTTAATTGATTCATGGAGAACCTGTAATCCTGATAGTAGGGATTTTTTATTTTATTCTCCACCACATGGCTCCTTATCTAGACTTGACCATATTTTCAGTTTCTAAATCATTATCCCAAAATCTTATTAACTCCTCCATTAAACCTATGGTAACATCTGATCATGCTCCAGTCATCACAGATTTTGACTTAGTCCCGGTGCACCCCATGTCCAATAGGTGGCGATTTAATAATTCTTTGTTACTTGACTCTGAATTTTCCACTTCCTTTGTTGCCTTTGCAGAGGAATTTTTCCGATTTAATGAAGATTCTCACGTTTCTCCACAATTGTTATGGGATTCGTTCAAGGCTGCGGCTTGAGTTCATATAATTAATTTTGTCTCTAATAAAAAGAATACTTTTAATGCCCAGCATAAAGCACTGCTTCTCAAAATTAAACGGTTAGAACATCAATATTATTCTTCCTCCTCTAATTTCAATATACAAGAACTTATTCAGGCAAAATTGCAATTTAACAAAATCTCAACGGAAAATGCTTCCTCTTTTCTTCTACGTAGTAGTGCCCGTTATTATTGAGGTCGAAATAGCGCGGGGGAAACTTCTGGCTAATTATTTAAAAGTCTAAAAGCAACGCCATAATGTGAAGTCTATAGTTATAGATACTGGTGAGTCCCTTTTTAAGGATGAAGATATTTTAGCTGAATTTGTTAATTATTACCAGACACTTTATCCTCCTGAGTCAGTACCGACCCCCTTACAAATTGATGATTATTTAAAGAATGTTCCAAACCCTAATAAGACACTTGTTGATACTACTTCACTTGAAGCAGATATTACTTTGTTAGAAATTTTTAAAGCCCTTCAATCTCTAAAAAAAGGTAAAACTCTTGGTCCGGATGGATTTACAGTGGAATTGTTTTTACATTTTTCTGACATTTTATTTCCCAAACTTTTTCAGCTTTTTCAATTATTCATGGGTTCTGGTTGTACAGGGGGAACATTTCAGGAAGCTTCGATTTGCTTAATCCCAAAGGACGATAAAGATCATACTTTCTGTTGAAATTATAGACCAATCTCTCTTCACAATACAGATTATAAAATCTTTGCTAAATTATTAGCCCTATGTCTTGATACCCTTTTACCTGCACTGATAATTAAGGAACAAACGGGTTTTGCCAAAGGTAGACTTGCTTCTGACAACCCTAGAACATTCTTCAATGTACTCAGCAAAGCTCTCGCTCTGTCGTACTCTTTAGTGGCAATTTCCATAGGTGCTGAGAAAACGTTTGACTGGTTAGACTGGTCTTTTCTATTAAAAGCTTTAGCCTGGCATGGTTTAGGACCTCATTTCATTTCATTTATCTCTTTGCTTTATCAGTCCCCAATGGCATTGATATTGGTAAATGGGAAATTGTCCAGAAATGTTGTATTGCGCCAAGGTGTACGTCAAGGGTGTCCGCTCTCTCCACTCCTATTTATTCTAGCTCTAGAGCCCTTTCTATCCAGTATTAGAAATAACATTAAAATTGAGGGTTTCCAGTATGGTGAGAAACACTTAAAATTAACGGCGTATGTAGATGATATACTTTTATATATCTTAAATCCTGAGCTCTCGATTCCATTTCTACTTTGGGAAATTGAAGATTTTTCTTTGATTTCAGGTTATAAGATAAGTTCGGATAAAACTGAAATCCTTCCTCTAACAAAATTTTGTTTTAGATCATCATTTGATATTACTGGTTTTCACTGGAATTCTTCCAAGATTAAATATTTAGGTATTTGGTTCACCTCATCCATTAAAAAATCCATTGAAGTAAATATCTCAGATGCTTTAGAGAAAGTTGACAGAACGATTCTGGCATAGAATCCCTTATTTTTATCTTGGTGGGGTCGTCTTGACTCTATTAAAATGATGATTTCTCCTAACATTCTATATATCCTATCCATGATTCTGCTTCCTCTACCTGTTACTGTTTTACACAATTGGACTCTAGATTGTCTAAATTCCTCTGGAACAATAAGAAATCTAGAATTTCCCTTAGTCATCTTCATCATTCTAAACAGGAGGGAGGAGTCAATTTTTCTGATTTCAGATTGTATCACAAATCCTTTTGTTTGCATCAATCTTCTAGATGGATCTCCCTGTCAGGCTTTAGGTTTACTCCCTTATGGTTGGATATTGAATGTTCTTTTCTTTTGCATTTTTCCCCTAGTGAGGTGGTATCCTTTTCTTATAATATTTTGCTTATCTCCTCCTGCTTCTTAAACATACTTGTGCTCTTCTGCGTTCTTACTATTTACCTCCATCTGTCTCTCATTCCTCTTTTCTGAATTTCCATATTTGGCATAATTGTCTTATCACTATTAATAAAAAACCTTTATTTTGGAAATCCTGGCGACAAAGAAATATAGCGTGGGTCAAGGATTTATTCTCCAATGATACTCCACTTTCTTTTTCACAATTCCAACTCCTATTTCATTGTCCTAATTCATTTATGCCTAAATATCTTCTTCTTATTAATATTTTTCTTGATGTACTTTTTTCCTTGCCTCCCCCTTCTTCTTCTTCGAAATTACCCTTATCTCTGTCCTCCTTTCTTACCTCGTATCCTAAGGCATCAAATATTTATAAACTTTTTCAGTCCCCTGTTTTGACACGTCCTAAATCTAAAATTGAGTCTCAATGGGAATTGGATTTGGGATGTACCTGGACTGTTTCCTTTTGGAATAAGGTGTGAATTTTAATTTAGCTTAACGTCATGCTTTATTGAATATTACTTTTTTCTTTTATTTAGCTTTTTAAGATCCAATGTATCTTTCTCATTGTAACTGGTCTTGTTCCGTTTTCATTGTTTCTCCCCCATTTTATACTTTTAAAATGTTAAACAGCTTTTACAATTCCCTTTAAAATTATATCATTATCATTGTGACAGATATCTTGTATTGTTAGTGTGTGACCCATATGTATTTTGATTTTAATAAAGCTGATTTACCTTAAATCCTCATATGCACGTGGCTGGTATTCACCAAATGTGATAATCGGTCATTCCCTTTTTTTACCAATTAAGATGACCATTCCTGGCAGCCATGTGTATATAACTGATGAGTACTTTATTCCTTTCTCTAAAAAAAATATTCCCCTGGTGAACCGTGAACCCTGAACTCTTGCTTACTCTACATGATCTGCATATTGGTAAAAAATGTTTAATGGTCATTCGGCATAGCTACTTCTAAAAACTGACCAGCCTGCAAACGTGTTCCACATATATCTGAACTTGTGATTAACTGACTAGGCAAGTGGTGATTGAAGCTCCTCTTGCCAAAGATGATGCTCCTCTCAGAAGTGTTCTACAGTCTGAGGAAGTGCTTGCATATTCAAAAAAACAGACCACACCCATAAATCAGTATTGACAGGTGACAGCACACGTTTAATGTTATGTATTAACAAAGTATCAGAAATTGAGGTGATGGCCTTTTCCCATGGTTGCACAACAAGCAGTAACATTGCTCATTCAGAACAGCTGGTGCAATGTTTTCTCATTGGCCCGCATTGCTGCATTTACTGTGATGCATGGAAGCCTATATGTTTTAGGCAGCATGGCTGTTTATAGTAACCTTGGCTTTGGGGATTGACTTGTTGACATAATCATGCCTACTGTGCTTGATTCCAAAACCCATTAACAAAATAAATCAGTGCAAGTTCTTAAAGTTGGCACTCCTATTAGCAAAAACAAGGATAGCCATGGAGTAGTAGGGGACCAGAAGCCCAGCAGTGTCTCTTTAAGTCAAGGACATAACAGAGTGGAAGCTAGCTGAAGAAATGCAGATCAGACTGCCCCGCAGGGAGGATAGAACGGCAGGCACGGATGCTCTGGGAGTGTTTGGGGGGGAATCCAAGGTGTATGACTGGACACAATTTCTGAGTTCGGATGATGGGTTATAGGCATTAACATCAAGTACAGGGGTCAGAGACGGGAAGATTAAGAGTGGGCACCAGGGAACTTGGATATGCCCATAGACTATAAGGTAAGAATTGCTTCGCACTAAATGCATGGTGAGGGGAGAGATCAACATCTGCCAGTGACGACTAGTGCATTGTGGAATGAACGGTGCACAAAGGATATGCAATGCTGCACTTTGTGCATTCTACGCTCCACTGTCTATTTTGAACATTTAACAATGTGAAATAAATATTTAAAAAAATACATTTGCATTGTTGTCTCACTTCGGAAACATCTTCTCAAAGACACATCACAGGTGCTTCCCACCTTCAAGACTTTCAAAAATCTGTAAACTTCCGTAAGCACACATCTTGTTCTCAGAGTTGGCTTTTAAGCAGCTTTGCTTCTCATTGCCCTATGTGCAAGGAAACTGGATTTATGCAATTTTGCAGCTGTGGTGTTTTCCGCATAATTACCTTTTCTTGTCACATTTGTCATATAATCCATCATCTGGTGCATTATCTGCAGATTTTAACAAAATTGTTTCTAGCTCAAATGGATCAAAGGTTACTAAAAGCAAAGCAACACATGTCACGTAGTGGAAGGCCCTTTAAAAAGTTGTCTATTCACCATTCTGTTCCTTATTGTGCAATAGGGTGTTAATAAGGTGAATCCTTTGCGCAGTCAGAATTAACCCTAGTATAAATTAGAAGATAACAAAGGAATACTGTCACAAAATGTCCCGCATTATGCAGGATATTTTGCCTTTTCTTCCTTGCTGAATAACTTGGTCATCACCTGCCATATAAATTCTGTTGCCCTGCCTCTAATCTAGGTTGGCTTCAGTCCTGCACCTGTTTCTTTTCTTGTATCTAGTCAGAGTGACCAATGCCAATTTGAGCCTGGTAAAGCTAGGCAAGCAGACGATATAAATCCTCATGTCTAAGTGCGCCACGTTGTGGCATTCAATACAGTGTATGTTTTATGGCAACTGATATGCACCCAAGTTTTATGCTGAAATGCACAATTTAAGGGCAAATGTTTTTTTTCACTTTGTTCATAGTACTTGGGGACAGAAAGCTAGCAAACAACAAAATGCTGTTTATTGCAAGAAATTCAGATGGCAGAGGCCTGCAAGTACCCGGATTCCCTTAAGAGTGATTAGTTGCACTTTACTAAATCCTATTTGATTGATTTATTGATTGATTTAATACAGTCCAATGCAGATGATTTTTATAATGAGCAATGCACTCGGAGAGCAGTAGAAAACAACCACCTCGCTGTTTCTCATAGCTTAATTCTAATCCATCAATCAGTATTTTTTTTACATTTCTCCAAAACTAACAAAGAATTGCTACTCGGACACCTCCGTAGGTTGAACGGTATGCCAAGTAAAACAAGTGTGATTTGTTCCTTAAGTAAGTAACATACATAGGCTACGTGGGCATACAAATGACCTTCAGCATTAGTTGAGCCAAAATGTTTGAAACTTCACTATAAGCAAAGCCTGAGATACAGGCACCGTCAGGGTCACTGGATTTACCTCCCAGAAGGCATGGGAGCCCCTGGCAAGGAAAAAGCTCAATGGCCCAACACATAAGTAGTTAACTTCCCGAGTGTCAGTACCCATACGTTTTTGTTTTTTTCTAAAACACACTTAAGCTTTGAGAGTTTATTTTAGAAAAACAAACACGTTTTTCGAAAGGGGCCAGAAAGCTTTCTGCCCACTTGACAAACCTTTCTGCCTGCCAATTAATTTGGCATATTAATGGATGAATTGTAGGCAGTGAGACACCTTAAAAGACAGGGAGGTTCTGTATTAAGTAAGTGCAGGCCAGTCTTCCACCGACCTGGGAGAATGGTATGCCTCACACTAAGGTCAAAATAACCTCCTTAGTCACGTCTTCTTATGATACCAATTAGTTGAATCATATAAATTTTTTGGATTTGTGCATAGAAAAAGATTTATTCACTTTTGGAAAATCGGACATTTATTAAATAATTTCTTGATTTTGACTGACAAGTTTGATATACTTTATATTTGATATATTTTAATGTGGTTTATTAATTGTTTAATGTCGAACTTTGATACAGTTCGTATTAAATTTAACAATGAAGACGAATTCAAAACACCAAATAATAACTGTAAATGGTGATGCTACTAAAAGAATGATAAGGTACTCTGGACCAAAACTGGTTAAAGGAGCACATTTTCTTTTTAACGGAGATTTACAGACCTTGAAATGTTTTCCCAACTGTGAAGTCGATTTGAAAAGGTAACTTTTAATCCTATATGTTTTTCAAAATGTATTGTCATTAAGGACTATGCTAATATATTGTATGAATACATATGTTCATTGGTTTATGTGTAAACCAGAACAGTATTAAAATATATACATTTAAAAAGATAGAACGTTATATATTATCATATATCAGAAATCATGAATTAATGATTAGGTAATTTTACTAATCTAATGAAAATAGACGAAGTGCTATTGGACATACAAATGGTGGTAAATTGGCGAAACGCATGCACAAAGGAGCATAAATATTATATTTTCAATTAGACACGAACATATGAATTTCTTATTTATTTTTCTATGTTTGTCTTTACTTTCCAAAGCCACATTTCTTGCTTTGTCGTAAAGTCGCCGACTCCAGCCACACACACAACATACACCTCACCTTCTGTAATACACTGGAAAAAAGAAAACTGCCGGAATTATTGCTAATGAATAACCAATTGTTTGCCACATTCGGATAATCACAAATGTAATGAAATGTAAGCGTGAACCCGATATGTTTGTGGACGTGGTTTTATTTTAAGCAATCTGGCTGTTGTTGCATGTATTGGATCACAAACATGGATTCTAAAGTGTTTGGTAATCAGATTATTTCTGGTTTGGTTTCCTGTCTGGAAGGTCACGTGCCGCTGTCTGGGTACTTGAGTGTATTGCTTTATTGATTGAACAGCTTAGTGGAGCATACTTTAGAACAGACGCCACAAGTGAAGAGCAATACTGAAGTATTTCTTCTGGTAATGTTGCAGCGATCTACAGGAGATACTTAAGGTAATGGTTTGTCAAAACACTCTTACCAGGAAGATCAAAAGCTCTACTCCAAGCATCTCATGAAGGTCCTAAAGTAGTAGTAAGGTTTCATATCTCACTTAGGCCACCGATCAATAATAAAGTGAAAATACTTTTTCTTAGAAGAGAATGTTTAATGCAGGTGATAAAAGCTATGGCTATTAGATTGTAAAACATGTGTGTGTGTGTGTGTGTATGTACACACACAATTGTATGTGTGTGTATGTGTATATATATATATATATATATATATATATGTGTGTGTGTGTGTAGGCAAATAGACAATGAAGACTCATCTGGGCAAGGTTAGCCTCATTGTCCCTCGTTTGGCTGGGTGGTTATGTAGGAAAGTACACTCTTTATGGCATGTTACCCCCAATTTCTGCATGATGTCAGTGTGTTTGACTGTGTCACAGGGATTCTGCTAACCAGGACCCCAGTGCTTATGCATTCTCTCCTCTGAATTTTGTCACTGCATACTGGTAACCCAGTATTTCATCCCAAATTTGCATACTGGTAACCCCTTATAAGTCCCTAGTATATGGAACTTAGGAACCCATGGCATTGGGGTTCCAGGGAATCCCTATGGGCTGCAACATTACTTTTGACGCCCACAGGGAGCCAATCCAAAGGTCATTGCTGCCTGCGTGAAATAGTGCATGCATCCTTTCACTGTCATGTACACTGCATCAGGTCACTTATAAGTCACCTGTATGTCAGGCCTTCCAACCCTGAAGGCTAGGTGCAAAGTACCTGTGTGTGAGGGCACCCCTGCACTAGCAGAGGTGTCCCCACATTGTCCAGGACCATTTTCCTTGACTTCGTGAGTGCAGGACGCCATTTTAGACTTGCACTGGACATAGGTCATTACCTATGTCCAGCTGCACAATGCTAACTCCGAATATGGCCATGTAAGGTGTCTAACATCTTGTAATTACACCACAATGCTGATTCTAGCATTGGTTTTTATAATTCCATGCACTCTGGGGGCTCCACAGTGGACCCTCAGTACTCCCATACAAGCCTTCTGAGGTTTTCCAGGCAGCCCTGGCTGCTGCCACCTTTCAGACAGGTTTATGCCCTCCTTTTACTCAAAGTGCTCAAGCCCAGGAATGCAGAACAAAGCATTTCCTTTGGGAGAGGGGTGTTACACCCTTTCCCTTTGTGTTAAAGGCATGGGAGGGGTAGCCTCCCAGAGCCCCTGGAAATACTCTGAAGGGCACAGATGGTGCCTTCCTTGCATAATCTAGTCTACACTGGTTCAGGGACCCCCAGTCCCTGCTCTGGCGTGAAACTGGACAAAGGAAAGGGGAGTGACCACTCTCCTGTCCACCCCCCCCCCAGGGGTGGTGCCCAGAGCTCCTCTAGAGTGTCCCTGGGTTTTGCCATCTTGGATTCCAAGGTGGTGGGGCACTCTGGGAGCATCTGAGTGGCCAGTGCCGGCACGTGACGTCAGAGCCCTCCCCAATAGGTGCTTACTTCTGTAGCTGACAAATCCACCTTTCAGGGCTATTTAGGGTCTCTCTCTAGGGTGTTTCCTCAGATTCGGATTGCAAGACTCCAGCATGAATCCTCTGCACCCTTACCTTCACCTTCTACCGACAAAACTGCATCTGGGCCCTCTAGGAAGTCTACAAACTGTGACAAAGAAGAAAAGACAACTTCTGCAACATTGTATCTTCAGCTCCTACCAGCAACTGCACCTGTTTCCAGGTCTTATATTCTCAGAGGACTGCCTGTCTTCAGCCTGCACCAGAACAATGAAATAACTCCCTTGAAGTGAAGGAGTCGCTTCCCAGTTTCAGCAGGCACACCTCTGCAGCAACTACCGGTGGCATGGGTCCCGTCTCCTGACAAAGTGCCTGGATCCAGCAACACAGGTGGTGGACTGAAGTGGTTCAGACGGTCGTAAGGTCCAGCTGTCCAACATTGGTGGAGGTAAGAGCTTGCATCCCCATGCAAGACAGTACACCCATGCACTGTGTTTTTTGCAGTTGCCAAGGCTTGTGTGCGATCTTTCATGAAGTTCTTCATGCACAGGAAACCATTCTGTGATGCACATCTTCCTGAGTGGTTCTCCAGCAGCATGGGATCCTTTTGTGTAGTACTGCATGGACCACCATTTGCACCTTCTTTGTCCCCGTGCTGTGGGACTCCTGTGCATGCTGCCTGGTCTTCCTAGGGCTCTCTGAGTTTCTGAGGCCCCCTCTGTCTCGCCCTCCTGGGTAGAGGCCACCAGGTCAGTGCCATTTTCTACTAACAGCGAGCTTTGCATGTGAAAGATTTGTTGGCGGAATCCAGAGACGCAAACCAGATTGCAATCATCCATCCGGTGTGGGACATCATCTGCACCAACCAGGAACCCGAACCCATCTTCTTGGGTGCAGTATTGACTGTTCCTCTTCACTAGTGGTTCTTCTTTTGCATCTTCATACGGGTTAGCAGGGACTCCTGTTCTCCCTGGACTCCTCAGTGCTTCTTGGACTTGGTCCCCTTCTTCCACAAGTTTTCAGGTCCTGGAATCCATTGTTGATGTCTTGCAGTCTTTTCTGGTTCTTGTATAATCTTCTATCACATGTTCTTGTGTGTTCTAGGAAACTTACTGTGATTTAGTCCTGCTTCCCTGGGCTCTGGGTTGGGTTCTATTACTTACCTTTGGTGCTTTCTTATGCTCCCAGTGCCCCTCTACACGCTACACTTGCCTAGGTGGGCAACTGACTTTCACGTTCCACTATTATTGTATATGGTTTGTGTTCCCCCAGGCCCATTTCTAACTATTGTGATTTTCGCTATTTGCACTGTTCTCTAAATGTTTTTACAACTATTTCTGCATTCTATTGTATTTACTATGTATATTACTTACCTCCTAGGGGAGTATAGTCTATAAGGTATTTTTGGCTTATGTGTCACCAAATCAGCCATTTGCAAAAGTACCTTTATTTTTGTAACACTGAGTATTTTTTTTCTTGTGTGTAAGTACAGTGTGACTACATTGGTATTGCATGAGCGATGCATGTCTTCTAGATAAGCATTGGCTGCTTAGCTACAGCTACCCTAAACAGCCTGGCTTCTGGACACTACCTACATTTCACTAATAAGGGATAATGGGACCTGGGATAAGATGTAAGTACCTTTGGTAGCCACTACAAACCAGGCTAGCCTCCTACATTGGTGGTTCAGCGGTGGGATAAGTACTTGCAATTGCCTTATCACTCTGTCACTGGTGCTTTCCACAGGAAAGTGTACTCTATACCTAGAGCTATATATACTGCAAATGGTGCAAATTGCAAAAATCAGCCCTGCGGTGTATGAAAGGCATTCGCAGTGGGAAATTGTGAATTTTTGTGAATATGACATGGTTTTGCGTGTCACAATCAGCATATCACAAATAGCGACATGAAATACCAAATTGCTATTTGCGAGATGCAAACTGCGACACAGTTTAGCAAATTACAGATAGCGATTCAGTATTTCATTTCACTATTTGCAATATGTTGATTGCGACACGCAAAACCATGTCACAATGGGATGCATCAAAAAGTCGCAAATTGCGAAGATTCGCAGAATGACCTTTTGCACATGCAATTTACCACACATTGAAATCAGGGGGTAACCCAGGTGCAGCCTATAAAAAGAGGCCCAGAATGCCTCAGCCGCTCTTCCAAAATGGCTGCACTCTACGTGATGGCGAGGAGGATGAGGATCTTGGCATGTTTGAGGAGATGGAGGAGGAGAAAGGAGCACATTTTCAGAGTGCGCATAACCCTTTTTGACCAGACAGAGGAGAAAATCTATGAGTGGTACAGGTTAATCTCAGCCATGATACTTGACCTGATAGCTGCTCTACAACCCATACTACAGCGCACCAACCACAGGACCAATAGCATACCCACCCATGTGCAGGTATAATGCTCTCTGCACCTATTAGCCTCAGAGAGCTTTCAAGGGGTCATAGCAGCAGCAGGAGGGGTCTCACAGAATGCCCTATCACGATTTTTCAATGCATTTCTCAATGCCATGTTGAGCATAATACAAGAGCAAATAAGATTCCCCAACAGGAATTACAACAAACGAAAATCAATTTTTATCAGATTGCACAATTCCCTCATGTCATAGGTGCCATCGATGGGACACATGTAGCAATCTGTCCACCATCGTCCACTGAGTATGTTTATCGGAACCGTAAAAACCATCATTCCATGAGCATACAGGTGATTAGCAATGTCTCTAACATCATCACCGATCTTGTGGCTAGATACCCAGGTAGTACACATGACTCCTACATCTTTCGCCACAGAGGGATTCATACAAGACTGCTAGCTGGGGAGTTTGCTGAAGGATACCTACTGTGTAAAGTAATAGATAACTATGTTGCATTGAAGTAACAGTGACGTCAGATTCTAACAGTACACATTTAACCCTCTGTTCATTCCAGGAGACAGTGCCTACGCAGTGTGCACCTACATACTGACGCCCTACCTGAAACCTGCAACGCCTGCAGAGAGGAGGTACAATGCTGCACACAGGGCAACCCCCAGTGTGGTGGAGCGGACATTTGGTCTCTTGAAGAGCCGCTTCAGGTGCATCCATAAGAGTGGAGGGGCATTACAGTACAGCACACAGACGACATGTAAAATAGTGGCCACATGTGCAATGTTGCACAACATAGCAACAAGAAGGGGCTTACCGGATGAACCAATGGAGCCTGACTCAGATGAAGATGGAGATCCCTTACCTCCCCATCACCCAGTAGACAGGACCAGTGCAGCAGAGGGAAGGCAAAGACGTGCTGATATCATGTGCAACCATTTCTAATGTAAGTAATGACAATACTACTGCAAATTGATGTCTTTCTGTAGTTAGCAACTTTATTACCTTGACTTCAGGTAACATATGTGTCAATAGGACATAGCCATGAAGCACAGGCTACCATGTGCAAATAACAGTGTAACACTATTAGCATCATAGTAAAACTGTACATGTTACAATAGTCCCCTGTAGGCCTTAACAGTACTTCCTACATCCATGCACTCCACTTGAGTGCTCAGTGGCCTCACTGGCACCTCTTGTAGTGGGTTCACTGGCAGTACTGAGTCTGGTACTGCGATGCCTAGGGTCTATCAGAGGGGCTGTAAGACTGCTGAGGCTAGAGAACTCCTCACTATCTCCACCACCCAGTTCGCTATTTGTAGCACTATGTGCTGTCTACATTGCATCCAGGACATTGGTTATTTGCACCAAGCCCTGTGCAACGTCCCAACTGCAGTGTACCATCTCCACCTGTATGCCCACAGCACATCGTGACATCATGGCAGTTGAGCTAGCAAGTCCATTGACCGATCTGCATAACTGATCAAACCTTCTTATGAATTGGTGATGGTGCCTACGGTGGCTGACACGCTCCTGCTGAATCTCAGTGCAGAGGTCCCTAATGGCATTTGTAAAGTCCTTTGTGTTCTCGGCTGCTGTTTGCTGTCGCTTGTGCAGTGACTCCAAATGCTTGTTCATTGTGCCCATGTTCTGATTGAATGACGCCAACTGCCTGTGCATTGACCTCATGTGTTTGCATTGCAGGCGCTGCATGCTCAGCATGGAAGCTTCAAGTCTGCCAAAGATTGATGGGCCCTCTCTTTCCTCTGTGCACTGTCTGCCTGCATCGTGATGCCTCCTGAGGGGAGTTGACTGACCCTGGGGCAGGGACTGCTGTGTTCCTGTCGATGTATCCTCTGGGGGTGGTGTGGGGAGTTCAACCGGCATCTCCTCCGAGTCCAGGTTGTACTCTGGGAGAGGGTATACCCTTGCCCTGCGTCTGGTTGGTGCAATACTGAGAGACTCACTTGTGTTGGAGTCAGACTGTGGCTGTGTTTCAACATCCCCCACATTTCCACTTTCTGCTGCAGCAGGGCCTGGGACATCTGCAACGACAATGTGCAGCATGTCATTAATGTATATCTCACAATAAGTAGCACAATAGTAACATTTCTACTCTGACATCTTATCACTGTGACTTGTCTGTTGTTTCTCTATGTGGCTTAACACCAAGTTGTTTTGAATATGGTTTATTGACCTTCAGATTGTGGCCTATCGCTCCCATAAGGCATTGTTGTCTTGTATGTCAGATGTGCCATGGACTACTTATCATGCTGCATCAGGCTAATAGCTATTTCTAGGGAGCATTTCTACATGCACATATGGGGATACACATCATTACTGCCCTTACCTTTGCTGGTGCTGGGTGTCCCTGAGGTGTCAGTGAGTGACACCACTGACGGCTTCCGGAAGCAGTGTGGAGTCCACCATGTCTTCCATTGGTGTGGACGGTGTCTGGATGGGTGGTCCTCCTCCGGTGCTCCTTGCCTCCTTTAGCCTGGTGGCTACCCTTTCTTTGGCAAGGGAATGCAGGTCATACCATCTCTTTGCGAATTTCCTCCACAGAACGCTGCAAAACAGCCACTGAAACAGATTTTTGTCTGGAGTTTCCTTTACTTACTTTCAGGGACCTGGAGTGAGTTCTTCCCAAAGAGTTTGTAATGGTTCCTGACAACCTCCTTAGTGAGCACCTCCAATTCCTGCTCACTGAATTTGAGCTTGCGGTTCCTGTGTCCCTTGTCCTTCACCTTCCCATCAGTGGCCATGTTGCAATTTGGTCCTGGCTGGATCAGAAGGCTGGCTCCCTGGTGCTGGACTGTGTCTCCCTGCTTGATCCTGTGGGTGTGGCTCCTGGAAACAGCATGGGCTGACTCACTTCCTGGTTGTGATGTCATCAGGCTGTTCCAGTTTTCCGTTTTCACAATTTGCGATTTTCAGGTACAGAATCGCGAATGTTTTGCGATTCGGTATTTGCTAATCGCAAATTGCGTTGGCGATAAAAAAAAAAACGCAAATACAGACTCGCAATTTTGATACATCCCATTTTGCATTTCTAAAATAGCGATTTCTTAAAATTCCCTATTTAAGAAATGCAAACTGGGACCTTGATACATCTGGCCCCTAGTCTCTTACTTTCCTTTCTAAGAGACTAGGGGTTAGGTAGAGTAGGTCTTTTCTTTTTACTCACACTACTCTAACACTCAAAACACTATGGCCCTCATTATGAGATTGGCAGTAAATCCCACTTACCGCCATGCTGACTGCCACAAACATACCATCGCTGCGGCGGATATCCGTTCACCATATAATGACACACACACACCAATCCGTCACTATTTAGCCACATACACAAGTCCGCAACATCAAAGTTCAGTGTTAAACTGGCGGTATCCAAACCCACACGTTACGCCAACAGAACAACGCCCATCACATTATGACCCACAAATCACCACAGCGGACATTCAACGGCGGTAAACCATTGGCGGTACATACCACCACGCTCAAAATACACACACAAAAACAAAACAGCACCACTTTGGACAATTTAAACAACACACACCTGACACCCATATCCACACCACACCCACATACCCACATACTCACAACACTATAAAACACACACCCACGCCACCCACAAGCCTTTATGACTACAAATAATTGCCACCAGAGAGAGACAGCAAGAGCACTCACACAACCAGTGCCTCATACCACCATCACCTATACATCGCCCACACACCTCACAACACACCCCCTAACACATCACCCTACACATCCTCACCCACATTACTCACACAACACCCATGGCACCACAATGACACCCCAGATTCTCTGAGGAGGCGCTAAGGGTCATGGTAGAGGAAATCATGCGGGTAGAGCTTCAGCTATTTGGAGAACAGGTGCAGCAAATATCCATTGCTAGGAAGATGGAGCTATGGATCGTGGACAGGGTCAACGCCGTGGGACAGCACCCTAGAACAATGGACCACATCAGGAAGAGGTGGAATGACCTACAGGGAAAGTGTGTTCCATTGGAGCAAGACACCAACTAGCTGTACAGAGGACTGGCGGTAAACCCCCACAACTAACAACTTGGGAGGAGCAAGACTTGGCAATCATGCATCCTGAGGGCCTGGCAAGAGTAACTGGACTCTGGTAAGTCAACTTTTTACTACTACTACCCCCCTACCTGCATGCCATCACATACCCCAACCCTCACTCCCATCCCTCCACCACTACCCACACACCCCACCATCACATCTCACCCATCCCAATGCAAAGCTCTGCATGCACCACCAATGCATGGACACCACTCACAGACCTGCATGGACACCTATCTCCAAAGCATGCACAATGGATATAATCAGCTACCCCACCACATACCAACTCACACAAGTTAAAGCTGCCAGGTCAGATATAACCTAAGAGGGCAGCCCACCCATGCACAAAATGTCACACAATGTCACAGAAACAACAACACTGCATTTACATCTCCAGAGGTATCCCAGCCAATGTCACAGGAGAAGAGGTGCTAGCACTACCCAGTCCCCCCACAGAAGAGGCCCACAGTGATGACAGCGACTCAGCTCGCTTGGATCTGGATGACCAACCTGACTCATCAGGGACCTCCGGACAGTCGGTTAACTAGCCACAGTCACACACCACCACAGACCCTCCGCCATCTGGAAACATCACCACAGCACCCACCCAGGATACCCATGCCTCTGTCCCCAATACACGTCAATCAGCAGTGTTTCCACCACTAAAGGGACCCCAAGGCCCCGGGACCTGGGGTCAGTGGGGACACAGTTCAGGGGACAGAGACACAGGACAACAGGGAAGCTGGAAGGACTGCAGTGCGCCAGGGGGAGGATAGGCCCAGGGAACCGACTCTCCAGGAGGCACTCACTGGGATCCTGGGAGAATACCAACATACACAGGATACGCTATGCCAGATCCTGGCCAACATGCAGGAGAACAGGCAGTTGCAGGAGGGACAGTACCAGGAGATCAGGGAGGACTTGCACGACCTTAACACCACCCTGGTCTCCATTGAAGGGGTGCTGGCATACATGGCCAACATTATGAGGGAGACAGCCTCACAACACCGGGCCACTAGCCAGACAATTGAACAAACTTCCACCTCTGCTGCAGCTAGTGGACAGGAGGCCCCACCACAGGACCAACAGGCCACCAGCAACCCTCCCCCTGCAGAAGGAGAACCACCCGGCAAACGTTCCCTGCGATCCAGGCAAAAACCAGAGACTATTGCCAAGACCCCACCAGGAAATAAGACTCTCCTGAATGTCACCCTTGTGTCCCACTGTGTCAGCCAGTCCACCTTGAACTGCCATTGCTCCCCTTCCTATGCCCCCTTGGACAATGCACCTGTGCTACAAATCGACTGGAACTATACCCTGGACTTTCCTCCATCATCACCCTAGCCCATTGCACTTCCCCCTTTTCTTCTTAGCAATAAACACCATTTGGAAAAAAACTAGTACGGAGTATGTCAAATGATTTAAGTATGTATTCATTTAACAAGGTTCAAACATTGCAATTCAACTGTACAGTAATGTGCACATAGGATGGACCTGTAGTTGGCTGCAGTGAACTCACCAAGAGCGATAGTTGGCCACCAACATCTGCAAAAGGAGTTACCAAATGGTACAGTGAGTGGGTATAGAAGTGGGAAATCACAGGCTGCCAGTGACAATCTCAAACAAGAAAATGACAATGAAATGTGAATTACCACTGTCTTACCTGTGTATCATTGGATATATTGGCGAATCACTGCAGTTCTGTTTTCCTCATCCTTTGCCTCCTCATCTTCACTGTCCACAGGGTCCACTGTTGCCAAACGGCCATCTCCAGCCTCCTCATCCTGCAGAAAAGGCACATGAGGTCTCAAGGCAAGGTTATACAACATGCAGCATGCAACAATTATTTGGCAGACCTTCTTGGGTGAGTAGCACAGGGATCCACCTGTTAGATGGAGGCACAGAAACATGGCCTTCAGGAATCCAAAGGTACATTCAATGATCCTTCTGGTTCGCCCCGTGCCTCATTGTAAAGTTCATCTGCCTTTGTCCTGGGATTCGTCACAGGGGTCAGGAGCCATGATATGTTGGGATAACCAGAGTCACCTGCAAATATCGAGGGACAACATTTAGCCACACACTATCCCTTATGACCCACATCATACCCATACACCAATATCTACTGGGTGGGAACCAGGGCTCACCTATTAGCCACACACAATGCCTCTGTAGATGACATATCACATTTGGGATGCTGCTATTCCTCAGGATAAAGGCATCTTGCACAGTCCCAGGATACTTCGCATTGACATGGGAGATGTACTGGTCCGCCAGGCACACCATCTGGACATTCATTGAAAGAAAACTCTTTTGATTTCCGTAGACCTGTTCATTTTGCCTTGGGGGGGGGAGACAAATGCAATATGTGTTCCACCAATCACCCCAATTATGTTGGGTATATGTCCCATTGCATAGAAGTAGGCCAAATCATCCACTTGGGGTAAAACAATGTAGCTGCACGTGTTTAATCAGGGAAGACAACACTCTGGTCAGCACTATTGAGAACATTGGCCTTGACATTCCTGTTGCCAAGCCCACGGTCACTTGGAAAGAACCAGTTGCCAGAAAATGGAATACAGATAGGACTTGCACAAGAGGGGGGATCCCAGTGGGGTGATGGATAGCAGATATCAGGTCAGGCTCCAGTTGGCAAATCTGTAGGTGAGGATAATGTGCCTGTCCTCCATTGTTGCCAAGTCTACCAGGGGTCTGTACACGGGGGTAAGTCTCCATCTCCTATTCATCTGCAGCGGTTGCAATCTGGGGGGCAAGTGAGTAGTGGGTCATGAACTGCACATTGTAGCCACAGCAGTACAATGTATGATGTTATTTTGAAATGTATGTGGAATTTGTCCAGATTGTACAATTGTGGACAGTGATGCAGTTGTAATCCAGGGCCTGCCCCCCTCCCCTGAAATGGTGTCCGCTTGTCCTGTGTGCATTGACAGGTGGAAGTGAGGTAATTCGGCTGACATTGTACGCCGTTGCGGGAGGCGGTCATGAACCACCGTGCAATGCCTCATTGGATAATATTTGGCCCCTATGGGGTACAGTGGCCAATGGTGATATACGCCAGTGGTGATGGTATGCATCGCCGTGGACGATACCACGATTATCTATCTGTTCACTCACTTGCTACCTGACCTTCAACAAGAGAGGACCTACAGTGCATGTGTTGCTGTGATCTGTGTCTGGAACCTACCATGGCTTGTGTGATTGGGGAAAGGGCCCCTGCCTTAACCTCGGCGGAGTTGGAGAGACTGGTGAATGGGGTCCTACCCTAGTACCGACTGCTGTATGGGCCTCCAGACCAACAGGTGAGTACACTGTGAGCATGATGCATGGGGCATGAATGTATGTAGTGATGTGTGTGAAGGCCTCATGTAGGGGGGGGTTGGTGGATGTCCCCTGGGTGACGTGCAGCTTGTGTGCGAGGCCATGTCTGTGCAAATGGGGATGGGAAGGGGTATGGTGGGCCATGAGTGTAACAGACAGGACGGTCTGACTAATACCTTTCCCTGTGTATATTTTCTCTGCAGGTCAGCACCCATCAAAAGAAAAGTATCTGGCGTACCATCACCAAGGACATGTGGGCCCTGGGGGTCTAAGGCAGGCGGAGCACCCACTGTCGAAAATGGTGGGAAGACCTGAGACCCTGGGCACGGAAGACAGTGGAGGCCCAACTGGGAATGGCCTCCCAACTAAGAAGGGGTGCCCGTCGAACGCTGACCCCCCTGATGGCCTTCCTACTGGCGGTGGCCTATCCGGAGCTGGATGGGCGCTTGAGGGTATCACAGCAGCCACAAAGGGGTGAGTATAGTGCCCATCACTACAACTTATGCATGGTAGGGTGTTATCCAGGTGGGGGACGTGTGTCCGTGGGTGTCCCTAATCCAGGCCTGACATCGCAGAGTAGGTCCCATGTTGGCCAGGGTTCAAATGTGATATTCCTCCTACCTAGCTACTGGGCAGGGCTGTGTGGGTCCCAGGTATGCTGCTGTTGGCGGTATGTGTCCCTCCCCATGGCCTTTTGACTAGAATTGTTACTGGTAGTGCACTGCATAGTACGTAGGGCTGTTTACTGTGTGTGAGGTTGCTGTGTATGCCAACAGTGGTGTTGGGGCAGTCATTGACCAAATGTTTCCTTTGTCTCTTTCCCCCCGTTTTTTTTTGTCATCCTATACTTATGTGCATTAGCATCATCTGGCGGAGGAGCAGAGGCACTAGTGGCGGAGGGAGCTGCATCCCACAGGACCCAGGAGGCAGAATCCACCGACGCTGAGGGCACCAGTGGGACGGAGGGCGAGGGGAGCACCACGGCGGAGAATGGAGGGGACAGTTTGGGCACAGATACCTCCTCTGATGGAAGCTCCCTGGTGGTGGCCGACACCTCTGTGCCCAGCTACAGATACTGCCGCCACCCCCGTACCAGCACCGCCCTCCCAGCAGCCCTTCAGCTAGTTGTCCGTGCCCACACACCCAGGAGCGTGGGCATCTCCTTCGGTCCAGCCACCTCAGGTCCTACCCCTATGAGCCCTGCTGCCCTGAGTGAGGAGGCAATTGACCTCCTGAGATCCATCTCTGTTGGGCAGTCAACCATTGTGAATGCCATCCAGGGGATGGCAGCCCAAATGCAACAAATCCAGGCTCTGATGACAGCCATTGTCTCTGTTTACACCCTCCCCGCCTCCAACTTCCTCTACTCAATCTCATTCCTCACAACCCCAACCTATCCCAAGCACACAGGCAGACCAGCATGCACACAAGACAACACACGAGTGTTTCAGGCAAACACAAGCACCACACTTCATCTCATGGGCACTCACACAAACACCATCCAGATGCAGACATACCAACGTCCACTGCCTCCACTGTGTCCCCCTCCTCCTCCACCTCCCTCCCAGTTGCGTCTACACTCATACCTGCATGCACTACACAATCATCCACTACCAGCATCACCACCACACCTAGCATTACATACGCCTCACTGTCAGACACCACCCCAACAGCCATGCACATGTCCCTTGTGTCCTCTCCCACTGTGTCTGTGTCCCCCTCCAAGGTACACAAACGCAAGCACTCAGACACCCAACAGCCATCCACCTCACAACATTATCCAGCCCATGCACCTGCAGCCAAACACAGCAGACAGACACCTTCCACAACCACTCCCTCTTCCTCCACTCCCAAACCTTCTCCCTCTTCCCGCCCCAATGTCCCTAAGAAGTTTTTCCTCTCCACCATTGACCTCTTCCCTACGCCTTCCACCCCTGTCCTTCATGTCTGGCCAGGGTGGGTAAAACCCAGGCAAGCACCTCAGTCACCCAGTCTGCGGGCCCAGTAGTGTCCACAGCAACTCGTGGTGGTAAAGGAATCCAGGCCACCAGCCAGCCTTACGGAAAGGGTGCCTGCCCTAAGCGCTGTCAGGAAGGGCAAGGAGCCATTCCCAGCTGCTGCCAGGAAGGGCAAGGAGCCTGCACCAGCTGCTGCCCTGAAGAGCAAGGAGCCATCCCCAGCTGCTGCCAGGAAGGGCAAGGAGCCATCCCCAGCTGCTGCCAGGAAGGGCAAGGGGCATGCACCAGCAGACAGGAAGGAGAAGGGGCCTGGTGCAGGGACTCAGTCAGAGCCCCCACCACCAACCATGGTTGTGCAGACGTTCGAGGCTGCAGGGGATGGGCTGGAGCTTCCCCCAACAACCATCATCAGCAGAAGCAGCAGCACCGCAACCAGCAGTGGGCAGCCGTCCGAGGCTGCAAGGAATGGCCAGGAGCTTCCCCCCACAACCACCACCAGCAGCACCACCACCACCTGCAGGGGGCAGCCATCCGAGGCTGCAGGGGATGGGCTGGAGCTTCCACCCACAACTACCATCAGCAGCACCACCACCACCAGCAGTGGGCAGCTGTCAGAGGCTGCAGCGGATGGGCTGGAGCCTCCCCCACAACCAGCAGCAGCACCGTCACCAGCAGTGGGCAGCCGTCTGAGGCTGTAGGGGATGGGCTGGAGCTTCCCCCCCACAACCACCACCACCAGCAGCAGCAGCACCACTGCCACCACTGAGCAGCCATCACTGCCCGTGGACATTCATTTGACCTGCATTCATGGGTTGTTGTGCTGCCTGACCCCTGCAAATCCTGTGGGTATGACACCCACTTGAGAGACTGTGACCTTGCACTCCCCAGGATCAGAAGCACAGGGCTCGATGCCCCCTCCAGAACCAGTGGGCAAGTCACCCACTCAAGAGACTGTGGCCTTGCACTCCCCAGGACAAAGAGCAATGGGCATGTTGCCCCCTCCAGAGAATGTTCATACTGATGCCCCTGCAGTATTCTCTCCGTGTTGTTGCAGGTGACAAGTGAGGCCTTGGACTTTGTGATGTGCCCCTGTGGACCACGCACATTGAGGACTGGTCTGTGTCCCTTGATTTCAACATATGTATATACTTTTAAATTTGTTGTATGTATTTTCTGATGTATTTATATTATTACACTCACTTTCATTTATTCGTGTTGTCCTTGCATTATTCCTGAGGGGAACGGGGTAAATTTGTTTTCGTGTGCATCTGATTGTGTGTATGGTAATTGAGGATGTGTGTGTGTGTGTGTTGTAGGTGTGTGTGTCACTCTCTTTTTCCTCCCTCCTCCCCTGTGTGCTAGGCGGCTGTACTCCATGGTCGTCTTCACCGTTGTTGGTGTTCGAGGTGGAGCAAGACGTAGAAGATCATTGGGAAGATCTGCAGCTCGGGCTTCATTGCGGCATGATTCTTCCCTATGTCTCCAATGGTGAGTTCTTTCCCTTGTGAGGTCTGTTTCCGCCAGGCTTTTGATGTCGTTGGTACCACCCTGGAAAAGGTGGTGGATTTCAGGGTCTTAATACGGTGGGCGGAACATTGACTTCTGCCTGGCTGTAGGCGGCTACCGCCATGGTGCCTGTTGTTGCCGCCCTGGCGGTCGGTGTGGTAAAGAGGCTGTCTATCTGAGCTCTTTCCACCATGGTCATAATTTGGCAGTAGTTACCGCCGGCCTGTTGGCGGTATTACAGCCACTTCATCACCGACCACCAGGGTTGTAATGAGGGCCTATGTCTACTGCTGGGCCTAGCTTTGAGGTCATGGATACTCCCTATGAGGGCATGACCTTCAAAGAACTCAAGGGGCTTTGCTCAGAGAGGAGCTTAGATGTAGGGAATTTTCTTTTGAGTCTCCTTCAGGATGACCAGGAGCAGACTGGTAACCAGGAGAAGGAGGAGGAGGAGGGAGATTCTACCCCTTTGGAATGAGGGGATCATCATTGAGATTCAGGGGAGGGCTTTTCAAAACATCCCTTTAGCAAACCATCTAGTGTAGCAGGCGGTGGGAGGGGTAGTCACTTTGGGAGGGCTCCCTTCACACCTAGAGGTCAGCTTTCTAGGGTTACTAAGGTTAGGGAAAGATCTACCTCTGCCCACTCTCATGTCACCTCAGTTTCTGAGGGATCCCACAATTCCACTCTAGGTAATGACTCCATAGATAGGAAGCTCAGGAAACTGAGACTGGAGGAGGTCAGGCTGATGCTGCAGCAGCAACAGCTAGCCCTAGATAGGGTGGCCTTAGCTGTGGAGAGAGAGAGAGAGAGAGAGAGAGGCAGGGTTTGGGGTTAGTTCCCCATGGTGGCAGAAGCAGCAGTATTAGGAATTATGGTGTTAGGAAGAATACTTTTGATTCCAGAAACCTGCAGAAAAGTGTTCCTTCTTACAAGGATAGGGATGACATCTATAAGTGGTTTGCTGCACTTGAGAGGGCCTGTAAAGTACATAGGGTCCCTCAGGGGCAGTGGGCTGCTTTTCTGTGGTTGTCCTTTTCTGGCAATGAGAGGAATAGACTCCTCACTATCAGGGAGGACGATTCTCACAAATATAGTATTCTGAAGACAGCTCTCTTGGATAGATTTGGCTTAACCATTGAACAATATAGAATAAAGGTCACAGAGACCAGAAAAGAGTCTTCACAAGATTGGATAGACTGTGTGGACTGTTCTGTGAAGGCTTCGGAAGGTTGGTTACATGACAGCAAAGTGTCTGATTATGAGGGTCTTTATAATCTATATCTGCGAGAGCATATTCTGAATAATTGTGTGTCTGATTTGTTGCATCAGTACTTGGTAGACTCAGATCTGACCTCTCCCCAAGAATTGGGAAAGAATGCAGACAAATGGGTCAGAACAAGGGTGAGCAGAAAAGCTCATACAGGGGTGACAAGGACAAGAAGAAGGGTGGTACGTCACATGACAAAGGTGGGGACAAAGGTGCAAAGTAAGAGTCCTCCTCAGGTCCACAAAAATCCTCTGGGGGTGGGCCTAAATCCTCTTCCAACCAACATAATAAAAAACTGTGGTATTGCATGTGTAAGAACAAAGGAAATTGGGAAAGTGGACCCACTTGTCCCAAGAAAAACACCAAAGCTCCGACCCCCACAATCCCCCCCTGCTACCACTATTGCCCCTAGTAATAGCAGGGGTGGTAGGAAAAACACTACAAATAACTAGTCCAAGGGTGTAGCAGGGCTAACATTGGGTAATGTAGTGGGGGTTGGTTTAGTTAGGGAAACCACTGAGGCTGTTTTAGTCTCAGATGGTGGCATTGACCTTGCCACCCTTGTTGCTTGGCCTCTTAACATGGATTAGTACAAGCAACAACCCCCAATAAATGGTGTTCAGGTTGAGGTCTACAGGGACACAGTTGCCAGTGTCACAATGGTGATGGAAAAACTGGTAGCCCCTGAGCAACACCTACTTGGTCATCAGTACCAAGTGACTGACATCCACAATACCACTGTTAGCCACCCCATGGCTATTGTGAATCTAAACTGGGGGTATTACTGTCAACAGAAGTTGTGGTATCCACTAACCTACCTGTCGGGTATCTACTGGGCAATGATTTGGAGACTTCAGCTTCGGCTGAAGTGGAATTGGAGGCTCGTGCAGCAATGCTGGGCATTCCTGGGCACATCTTTGCTCTGCCAAGGGGCTCAGGCCAAGAAGCAAAGAGGACAGGTAAACTTGGATCCTGGAACAATGGACCAAGTGCACCCAAAAACTAGGGGTGGAAAGCGTAAACCCTTATCCACTATTCCTCCCTCCACTGAAGATTCCCCTTTTGATGAGGAGGAGTCTACTCCCTGCGCAGAACCTACACCAGAGAAGCTTCAGGCTGACACAGCTGAGCTTTTGGGTGCAGGGGGGCCTGCCAGGGAGGAGTTAAGTGTGGCACATCAGACCTGTCCCACACTAGAGGTTTGAGACAGCAAGCTGTCAAACAAGAAGCAGGGGATGTTAGTGACTCTCACAGAGTCCACTGGGAAAATAATCTCCTTTATACAGACGCAGGGGACTCAAAATCTGGTGCTAACAGGAGACTGGTCATTTCCATGCAGTATAGGGAGTGTCTTCTGACACTAGCACATGTCATTCCCATTGCTGGACATTTGGGGCAAAGCAAGACCTGGGACAGACTAGTCCCTCACTTTCACTGGCCTATTATGTCAGAAGACACAAAAGAGTTCTGTCATTCTTCTGTCACTTGCCAAGCTAGTGGTAAGACTGGTGGCACCCCAAAGGCCCCCTTGATCCCACTGCCAGTGGTTGGATTACCATTTGAAAGGGTAGGGGTTGACATAGTTGCCCCCCTTAACTCTCCTACTGTTTCTGGCAATAGGTTTATCTTGGTGGTAGTGGACCATGCAACTAGATATTCAGAAGCAATTCCTCTGAGGACCACTACAGCTCCTGCAGTGGCAAAGGCCCTCCTGGGAATATTTTCCATGGTGGGCTTCCCAAAAGAGGTGGTGTCAGACAGAGGGAGCAACTTCATGTCTGCATACTTAAAAGCAATGTGCAAAGAGTATGGGGTAACCTATAGGTTCACCACGCCTTACCATCCCCAGACAAATGGGTTGGTTGAGAGATTTAATACATTTCTCAAAGGCATGATTATGGGACTATCTGAAAAGCTCAGAAGGAGATGGGATGTCCTATTACCATGCCTCATTTTTGCCTACAGGGAGGTAGCCCAGAATGGAGGGGCTACAGCTCATTTTAACTCCTTTTGGGTCATCCTGTTAGGAGTCCACTAGCACTTGTGAAGGAGGGGTGAGAACAACCCTTAAAGCCCCCCAAGCAGGACATAGTGGATTATGTACTTGGACTAAGATCTAGAATGGCCAAGTACATGAAAAGGCCACCAAAAACCTTCAGGAAAGCCAAGAGTTGCAAAAACACTGGCATGACCAGAAGGCTGTCCTGACTGAGTACCACCCAGGACAGAAGGTGTGGTTACTGGAGACTGTGGCACCCAGAGCACTCCAGGACAAATGGTGTGGCCCACATCTGATAGTGGAGAATAAGGGTGTGGTCACTTATTTAGTGGACCTAGGCGTCTCCAGAAGTCCTCTAAAAACACTTTATATGATCCACCTCAAACCCTACTATGATAGGGCTAATTTAACCCTACTTATGGCCACTGATGAGGGACAGGAAGAAGAAAGAGACCCTCTCCCTGATCTCTTCTCCAACACTACAGCTGATGGCTCAGTGGAACGAGGTATTCTTGCAGATTGCCTTTCTGAAGAACAGAAGGAGGATTGCAAGAACCGCCTAGGCCAATTTTCTGAACTTTTCTCTCTGACACCTGGTCAGACCACTTGATGTGAGCACACCCTAGATACTGGAGACAGTTTACCTGTCAAAAGTATGATTTGTAGATAGCCTGACCATATTAGGGACTGCACTAAGTCTGAAGTTCAGAAGATGTTGGACTTAGGAGTGATTCCACTCAGATAGCCCCTATGCCAGCCCAGTGGTGCTAGTACCCAAGCCTCATTCTCAGAATGGAAAAAAGGAGATGAGGTTTTGTGTTGATTATAGAGGGTTCAATACAGTCACTAAGACTGATGCTCACCCTATACCCAGGGTAGATGAGCTTATAGATACACTGGCATCTGCCAAGTATCTCAGCTCTTTTGACTTGACTGCAGGTTATTGGCAGATCAAGCTATCAGAAGATGCAAAACCGAAAACTGCTTTCTATACCATTGGAGAGCACTATCAGTTTACTGTTATTCCCTTTGGTTTGAAGAATGCACCTGGCACTTTCCAGAGGCTGGTGAACACAGTCCTCCAAGGTCTGGAAGATTTCAGTGCAGAATATCTTGATGATACTGCTGCATTCAGCTCAACCTGGGATGACCACCTGGTCCACATATGGAAAGTTTTGGATGCCCTGCAAAAGGCAAAAAGGCAGGCCTCACTATCAAGGCTTCAAAGTGCCAGATAGGGCAGGGGAAGGTAGTTTATCTGGGACACCCAGTTGGTGGGGAACAGACTGAATCACTGCAGGGGAAGATTCAGGCTATCTTAGTCTGGTCTCCCCCTACAACACACACCTAGGTCAGATCCTTTTTTGGTCTCACCGGGTACTACAGGAGGTTCATTAACAATTATGGCTCCATTGTTGCCCCTCTCTTAATGACTTCACTTCTAAGAAAATGCCTAAGAAGGTATTGTGGACAGCCAGCCGTCAGAAAGCTTTTGAGGAGCTTATGGAGGGTATGTGTACTGCACCTGTCCTAAAAAGCCCAAACTATTCAAAGAAGTGTATTGTCCAGACAATGCTTCAGAGGTAGGGGTTGGGGCAGTGCTACCACAACTCAATTCAGAGGGCGGGGACCAACCTGTTGCTTTTATTAGTAGACGTTTGACCCCTAGAGAAAAGCATCGGTCAGCCATGGAGAGGGAGGCCTTTGCTGTGGTCTGGGCCGTGAAGAAGCTGAGACCATACCTCTTTGGTACTCACTTCATAGTTCAGACAGACCACAAACCTCATTTATGGTTAAAACAAATGAAAGGTGAAAAACCTAATTGTTGAGGTTGTCCATTTCCCTACAGGGGATGGAATTTGCAGTGGAAGATAGACCTGGGAGTAACCACTCCATTGCAGGTGGACTCTCCAGATATTTCCGCTTAGGCAATGAAGACTCATCTGGGCAAGATTAGCCTTATTGTCTTTTGTTTGGTGGGGTTATGAAGGAAAGCACCCTCTTTTTGGCATATTACCCCCAATTTCTGCCTGATGTCAGTGTGTTTGACTGTGGCACTGGGATCCTGCTAACCAGAACCCCAGTGCTTATGCGCTCTCTCCTCTCAATTTTGTCACTGCATACTAGTAACCCAGTATTTCATCCCAAATTGGCATACTGGTCACCCTTTATAAGTCCCTAGTACATGGTACTTAGGTACCCAGGGCATTGGGGTTCCAGAGGATCCCTATGGGCTGCAGCATTACTTTTGCCACCCATAGGGAGCCCATGCAAAAGCATCTGCAGGACTACCATTGTAGCCTGCGTGAAATGGTGCATGCACCCTTTCACTGCCAATTACACTGCACCAGCTCACTTATAAGTCACCTATATGTCAGGCCTTTCAACCCTGAAGGCTAGGTTCAAAGTACCTGTGTGTGAGGGCACCCCTGCACTAGCAGAGGTGCCCCCACATCATCCAGGACCAGACTTTATGAGTGTGGGGATGCCATTTTATGTGTGCACTGGACATAGGTTAATACCCATGTCCAGCTGCACAATGGTAACTCTGACTATGGCCATGTGTGGTGTCCAACATTGTGGAATTATATCCCAATGCTGATTCTAGCATTGGTTTTATAATTCCATGCACTCTGGGGGCTCCACAGTGGACCCCCAGTACAGCCATACCAGCCTTCTGAGGTTTTCCAGGCAGCCCCCGCTGCTTGCCACCTCACAGACAGGTTTCTGTCCTCCTGTTGCTCAAGGCAGAACATGTTACACCTTCTCCCTTTGGAAATAGGTGTTACAGGCATGGGAGGGGTAGCCTCCCAGAGCCCCTGGAAATGCGTTGAAGGGCACGGATGGTGCCCTCCTTGCATAATCCAGTCTACACTGGTTCAGGAAC
Organism: Pleurodeles waltl; assembly: GCF_031143425.1. Lineage (NCBI taxonomy): Eukaryota > Metazoa > Chordata > Amphibia > Caudata > Salamandridae > Pleurodeles > Pleurodeles waltl. The sequence goes on from NC_090451.1 coordinate 477,547,439, forward strand.
CCCCAGTCCCTGCTTTTGCACAAAACTGGACAAAAGAAAATGGAGTGACCACTCCCCTGTCCATCACCACCCAAGGGGTGGTGCACAGAGCTCATACAGAGTGTCCCTGGGTTTTGCCACCTTGGATTCCAAGTTGGAGGGGCACTCTGGGAGCATCTGAGTGGCCAGTGCCAGCAGGTGACATCAGAGCCCTTCCCTGTTAGGTGCTTACCTGTGTAGCTGACCAATCCCCCTTTAAGGGTTATTTAGGGTTTCTCCTCCGGGTGTTTCCTCAGATTCGGATTGCAAGACTCCAGCAGGAATCCTCTGCATCCTTTACTTCACCTTCTACCAACAAAACTGCATCTGTACCCTCCAGGAACTCTTCAAACTGCAACAAAGAAGCAAAGGCGACTTCTGCAACATTGTATCTTTAGCTCCTACCAGCAACTGCAGCTGTTTCCTGCTTGTGCATTTCTGAGGACTGCCTGTCTTCAGGATGCAACAGAGAACAAAGGAATCTCAACGGGCACCCCTCTGCAGTGACGACCGGTGGCGTGGGTCCCTTCTCCTGATGAAGTGCGTGGATCAGAACACGGGTGGTGGACTGAAGTGGTTCCGACGGTCATAATGTCCAGCTGTCCAACTTTGGTTGAGGTAAGAGCTTGCCTCCCCACGCAAGACAGTACCCCTGTGCACTGCATGTTTTGCAGTTGCCAAGGCTTGTGTGTGACCTTCCATGAAGTTCTTCATGCCCAGCACAGCTCTGGCCCCCAGCACTCCTTCCTGAGTGGTTCTCCCGCGGCGTGGAATCCCTTTGGCTAGTGCTGAATGGGCCTCCATTTGCACCTTCTTTGTCCTTGTGCTGTGGGACTCCTGTGCACGCTGCCTGGTGTCTGAAGGCTCTGAGTTGCTGAGAGCCCCCTCTGTCTCCCCCTCCTGGGTAGAGACTACGAGGTCCCTCCTGTTCCCGGGCAGTGCCATTTTCCACCAACCGCGAGCTTTGCATGTGTCAAGGCTTGTTGGTGGAATCTTGTAATGCAAACCAGACTGCAATCATCCATCCGGCGTGGGGTATAACACCTAGTGGTGGTCGCTAGTTATAGTTAGGACCTATTTTCTAAAGAAAAAGCTGTTTTTTGCTTCTCTGTATTTTTGGCGTCGCCTGATGAATTTTTACAACCTTTTCCCCAAAAACTCAACAGTCACATGAGCTGCTGTCTGGAATGTATCTGAGTGATCCATCAAGCAGGGACAGAGATTGTGGGGGGGATATAGAGCTTTTTGAATGTTAATTCCTATAGGAAAAATTGAACAGCGATAGCGCAAAAAACACTGGATGGAATTACACCAAATTTGGCAGAAAGGTAGCTTTTGGTCCAGAAAGAGCACTGTTTGTTATTTTGGTGTAAATTCTTTCCATAGTTTTTGAGAAATTTAAGAAAATCCAAATTTTATATATAGGGACACAAAGGATTCACGACCCCTCCCGATCTCATGCAGAGATCTGATGTGCTGATAAAACTTTTACAACAGAAGTATTGTCAGCCGTCTTGGGACTTGGCTGAAGCTGATTTTGAGGATAAGCCAATTGGTACTTAGACACTTCCTCACGGCAAAATCTTGGCTAGAGAAGATAGTGATAAACCTAGTTGTTTCACTTTCATTTTTGGCCTCATTCTTTACCGAATACAGTAGTTTGTCTGTTCCATTGCCTCACATTTTTTGCTGGCCTGATTAATCAGCTTAAGACCATATCCCCTAGCTCTGAATCTATTGGTCATGATCTGAACCTCCTCATCAAATGATTTTTCTTTGCTGTAATTCTGCTTTGCTCGCAGTAACTCACTATAGGGGATACTGTAAATTAAATTAGATGGATAGGAACTTGAGGCACACAGTAGGCTGGTACCAGAGGTAAGCTTCCGATATAGTCTTGCATTTAATTTGCCATGTTCTATCTGTACCTCCACATCCAAGAAAACAATCTTAGTCTCACTTATTTGTTCTGTCAATTGTATATTGGATGGGTTAGCATTGAGCTTAACCACAAATCTCTCACAGATGTTCTGTTTTCCTTCCAGATCACAAAAATATTGTCAATATACCACAGCCAAAGAATGACATGCTCGTCAGAGGCAGGCAACTGTGTGGACGCCGACTCCTCCAACCAGCCCATGAAAAGAGTTGCATAGCTGGGAGCAAAGCATGTGCCCATTGCACTGCTTTGCAGCTGGCAATACACCTGTCCACCCGGGGGCTTTAAAATTAACAAGCACGGTAGAGACTGCTCTGGCTTTTTGAAAAAAAAATGTTTGCTGCAAATTCATCACAAAATCATGGTCAAAAGTTTTTTTTTAAGTATTGTTTTTGCACTATGGGTCCCTCTGGGTCCCCACACCGGAGCTAAGGGGTCAGGGTGTCCCTACCCTGGCCCCTTGTCGTATTTTTTTAAACTCTTTTTTGGTTACCTGAGTCCCAACATGGCTGCCAAGACTTTCTGGTTGAAATGTTGGTAGGCAATCAAAGATCTGCCTTTCTCTGTACGAGGTTGTTATTATTCACAAACCCCTCACATCTCTAGATATGTATTTAACTTTTTCTTTTAATAACTCATAAAATACTGAACAGATTTACACCAAACAAGAAAAAGGCGTCTTTCGGACCAAAAGCTACCGTTTTGACAAAGTGTAATTCCATTCAGCAGATCGTAGTGTTCAAAATCACAATGGGAATTTACATGGGAAACACAACTTTTTTGCCCACCCCTTTTTCTCTGCCCCCATTTGATGGATCACCCAGAAACTTCCATTTTACAACAACATTTTTGGGAACACTGTTTTTGGAATATTTTGTAAAGATTCATTAAATGGCACCAAAGATAAAGGCAAGTCAAAAAACGCTTTTTCTATGGAAACATGGTCCTACCACAACTACTACAACTATCTACTAGGTAATATATATATATATATTTTGAACAGTATGCCTGCAGAGACGACTTTACTGAAATGTTCAAACACAGGTTGTGCTAATGAATTAACTCTATGTGAATGTCGTCTTTATTAATGGAAGTACAAGTATGAAAGCATCGAGCATAAACTACAAGAGACTGTTGTGACCTCTCATAGCCTGAGGAAGACAAAATATTGAAATGCATAGTGGTGTTTAAAGTGCTGCTCTGTGAATAAATGGAATCTGCTAATCTTTACCTCTGGGAGTGCAGCAATTCTTGTTGATATATGTATTTGTGCATTGCCAGTGACCTACCCTTGCAAACTTTGGTGCAACCGCGCTAATAAACTCACATTCACACATTCATTATGCATTTATTACTGTTAGTGAAAAGGACAGATTCCACCATATAAACACAGCCAATTGTGTGACTCCATCATATAGTGCTATATTTTCGGGAGACATGCACACTTTCATAAGTGTTTGACACACAAACATACTTTACACTTCTAAAAAGTGCAAGAACAAAAGCACTAAGAACAATATGCTCAAATTCTGTTCCTGTGCTACATTTTCATGTGAATTACAGGTTTAAGGTACATTTTTATTACTGAGAGCACATACATTTGCAAAGAAGTGTAATGACATAATTTCAGGAACTTTGTGTAACACTAAACTCCCAAAATTCAGCAAATTTTGCTGGCATAATTTTTATTTCGCCCTTGCTTAAAATAATAGTTCCGATTGCTCTTCCATATGTGATTTTACTGTACTACCTTCTTACATTCGGCTTTGCTTAAATACCTTTTGTTTTAAACATACACAGGAATAAACTATATACACAGATGTGCAGATTGTAATAAGATGTTTATCAATATTAATGGAGGAGGCGAGCGGCATTATGACACACACAAAACTTAACCTCTTGTGAGTCATGTCTCCTCCCCACATTGATCAATGAAAATAAAAAACATCTAAAAAATGACAAATATAGCAAGCATCTCAATAATTGTAATAACATAAGACACTCTGAGATGTATTTACTGAAAAACAAAGGCTACATTGAAGTTATGAATAGTATAAGTTAGAACATCTGAATGAATCAATGATTGAGGTTAGAACACCTCACTTAATAAAAACCCTAGAGCTTAACTGAAAAAAAAACACATTTAAAGTGCAGCCTTGATATTAAATTGAAACAGAAACCCACTGGAATTTGCAAACTTTTGTTAGGAGCACAATCCATAACTTGGATCTATCCAAACCATAACTTGCACAGCAAAGGCTAATATATACCATTCAGGAGTTCCCTGTGGCAACTCTGTGGGCTGCTATCCCCAGCTAAGCTTGGCCTTTAGCAATGTGCAGTGTGGGGATAGCTTCAGGCCCTACTTCATGCTCTACACCATACTCTCTGCAGGCAGCCAACCAACAGTCTCTGGCTGTGTGCAGTGGTGAGGTTGGCCATAGGGGCTTGCTCTTGGCAAACCCTGTGCCCATTTTTTAACAGGTGGCCAACACCTGCAGCACATGGCCTTCAGCTGAAATGCAGCAAAGGTTGTTAGAAGGTCCTGGCCTCTGTCTATACCCTGTGCTCAACCACACTGTTTATGGCTATATGCAGCAGGATTGCCCACAGGGCTTGAACTCTAAGGCCCATACTTATACTTCTTTAGCAACACATTTGCCTCATTTTTTGACGCAAAAGCTGCACACTCTGCGCCGTTTTTGCATCATAAAATGACAAAAGTGTGGCACTAAAAAAGTATAAATATGGGCCTAAGCCTTTAGCTTTGTGCTCCGAAAACCTCAGTGGTTGGCTGTTCTGTGCGAGCCACTCACCTGAATTCCAGGTATTCTGATGGGGTGGTGACAATTCCCCAGTCCCGGTGAGGACTATGGTGACCGCGATGAAGAGTACATTGCCCTCTCGCTAGTCCTCAATGGGAAGGGGGTTTCGGAAGAGAAAAGAGAAATATCAGGTCTGCCTCATGGACTGAAGAATCAGACTGCTGGACCCTGGACTGCATGTCTTGTTGGGCTTCAGGACTTCTGATATCTCAAAATAATGGGTTCTTAGTTAGGATTCTGGGCTGCAAAATAATGACTTCATTAATACATTGAACTTGCATACACTATTGGGTAATTATACATTGCATAATATCAGTAATTGCTGACTCATTGTGCATTCTTTACATACGTTTCTATAAGGCTGAGCAAGTCTCTTCCCCTTTTTACAATACTTTCACAGACTTTCTGAAGCAATGTCCAAACTTAAAAACAATCAACTTGACTTAAGGGCTTCTTGGTGTTCTAGCGTAATATCTTGCCAATAATACTTTTGATGAGGTTGTTCTATTTGTGATCTTCTAATTCTCAGGAGAGCTCTTGTTACAGGAAATACGGCTTTCCTTAGTGCCTGTGTAGCAGTATCTTGGATTCCCACCCAAACGATAAATCACGCTAGCTCTTGTTGTCATTAGTAATTTAAAGGACTGAGCTCTGTTTTGTTTCATTGACTTAAGTGCAGGGCGCATTAAGCGATTAATCTTTCTTTACCTTGAAGTGAAGTTACTTGCTTGAAAAATTCAGAAGAACCTAAACTGGGTTTTTTCACCTTTCTTATTTTCTCTCTTTTACAGGAAATACACGACCGTTGGCAGAAGATGGAAGAGGAGAGCAAGGACTTCCCTGGAAGCCGACTGGAGGACAAGGATTGTTGGAACTTGACAGGACGATGTCCGGAGGACGAGAAATGCTGGATCTTCACTGGAAGCTGGTTGGAGAACGGGGAACACTGGAACACGACTGGCGTCAGGCTGGAGGACAAGTAATTTGACTTGACTGGAGACAGGTGAGTGGAGCAATAGGTATAGAGCCAAGCAAGCCCTCATACTCACAAGCATCCTTAAATAATCAAATGTGCACATTTGACTTTTGGTAGTAGGTTGCTTCTTAAGGAAATGATCAATCATCATCCCGATTGCGGCACATGAGCAATGCAGATCACATTGTGAAGAGCACATGTTTTGGAGTTAAAGTTGGCACAAGTTTTTCGATGGTGGAATATAATGTGCATTATCAACAAGCATTGGTTATCATAAACAATATTTAACAAGCATTGGTTATTGCAAACTCAATATTCACGGATATAATGAATATACCCAAATAAGTGTGAATGTTGAAAGCAACAGCACCTTTCTGGCCCTGCAACCAACCAAAAACAGGCTAGTGTTAGCGCGTCAGTCCTTAATAAGTAAACTTACAAGGGAACGCAATAGGTCAATGAACCTTTTGACTAGTTTAAGATGTTCTTACCATAGCGCCAGTACATAAACAATAATCAATGCACAATATTCAATAATCATTAGTCAATCAATAATCAATGGAGTCAGTAATTATCACACACCATGACTGGAAAGTCATGAATAACCACACCTTTAATAAAAGTTTAGTAAAAGACGCATATAGGTCAATGAACCTTTTGACTAGTTAAAGATGTTCTTACCATAGCGCCAGTACATAAACAATAATCAATGGACAATATTCAATAATCATTAGTCAATCAATAATCAATGGAGTCAGTAATTATCACATACCATGACTGGAAAGTCATGAATAACCACACCTTTAATAAAAGTTTAGTATGTTTATTTCCATTATATTAACAAAGCTAAAGTCATGTAGATTAATCTCAATATCAAATTGAACACATATAAGAACAATACTGGTTGACCAAAGCGACGGAAGAAACGCAATCTAATAAAGGCTTGAATCACAACACATTCTAAGGCAATGGCACAGAGCAATAGCAGAGTCAGCTGCAATAGTGATATGGCATACATAGAACTCAGCAAGATAATTCGTCAAACATTAGTCTCTGTAAATTGTCAGATGTCATGTGAATACCTTCATCTAACCCAGATTAGCATGAGCTTGTTGGACTTCATGCAAAACAATTTAGAACACAAATATAAAAAACATCTAGCTAGGAAAACTATCAAGACAGCGCAATTGGTACCTAGAAAGAAAAGGCATAAAATGTAATTCAGTCACATTGCCGTGTCTACCTATCCATGGTATGGGTCAGCAAGCAGAATCAGTCTTCGTCTACAGGTCATCAATTGATCAGCAAAGCATCAGGCTCTCAGTCAGAGACTATGAGCTCAATGACAGAATCTCAAGTCCCTTCTTCTCTCAATATCGTATCTCGTAACGGGGTAAGATCTGAAGTATTTTCCCTCTGATGCATTGTTATATTAAAGTCATCCAAACTATCCCCTAACTCCCTATTGGTCAGCTAATCGTACATTATTACTCTACCCAATAATTTTCATATACCAAATCTATGAATTCTAATATTTCGCCCTTCACACGTCGTTGATTGGTCTGCTTTACGATGTTCTCAGCAACCGGCTCGTCAGATATCGCATTTGTTGCATCTTCCTCTCCAGTCAGTGTCTTCATTGTTCGCGTCCTGGGAAAGAACCTCTTGCACATATTACCCACAGTTGTTACACTTTTGAGGACACTGCCTCCTGTTAGTTCGTTCTCATGGAAGCTTCTACAAAGCATTTGTAACAAGACAATGAACATTTCACAGTTAGTTCACTCTGTCAGCATTGTTTTATTAAACGCTAAGAAATACAGCTTCTTCATGAATCCTGGAAAAACTAGGTCAAGTCACTCGCTAAATTAATGCCTAAAATTAATGAGCTAAAGCATTCTTTATAACCCTAAATATGACATATTACTACATTAATCTAATACATTTTCAATATTTCATAAGTATTAATCACAAATTAGTACATTTCGTGAACACTGGTGGCCATTCTTCGAGGTCACAAATTCAAACGTGTGCATTATTTTTCTACGTTATTTCATTTTCTACATAATTCATTATTCAAAATACATAAACATTCATTAATAATTTCAAGTTAAAACGCCTGCTTCAGCACTAGCAACCCAGCTCCTTCAGGCTAGCAACCCTGCAGCAGGGTTGGTTGCAGGCACTTGCATCTGATCAGTCACTGCTCTCCATCCTCCATGGGCATCCAGCACATTTCCCAACTGTCTGCAGGTGGCCAATACCTGGTGCAAATAGTATTTGAAAATGTGCAGTAGGGCTGGTTGTAGGAGCTGGCCTCTACCGATGCCCTGGTGCCCTAACCTCAACAGACTGCCAATCCCAACAACATACTTCCCTTGGCCGTGCACCTCAGAGCATTAGCTACACGGCCTTAACCATGTGTGCCTATTGGTCAAGCACAACATTAGTGCTCTAAATATTTTATTTTTTCATTAAAAAAAAAAAAAAAAACAAGGACAGTTTGTGAGACCATGGGAAGGCCTGGGATGAGAAAAATTGCTGATATAAAAATTGTGTGTGCGCCATGCTGACAATAAATATTTGCTAACAGCATATATTAAAACTTTGGAACAATGGTTTTTTAAAACCCTCAAAGCTAATGCACATTTCCTTATTCCCATTTCCCGACACATATTGCGGATCTACTTGGACCTAGGAGATGAATAAGCAGGACAAAAATACATAAAATGTTCAACTGTTTCAGAGGTGGTACCACACACGGGGCATATATTGTTTGTTACGTTTGCATCCCATCTGCACATCAAATTTGGTGTAATTCTATTAGAGTTAGAAAGAAATAGATGTGCAGAGTTTAATATGCTATTTATTATCATTGTTGAGTGTCCGGAATAGCTATGACTCAGGAGAGCCTTATTATCCAGTGAGTGATGATGCTTATTCACTCCTAGTCTGCTTATCTGCAAATGCAGTCTGTGCTATACTACTTTTCATTTAAACTTGTTTTAATAAGGGGTATTTAACCAATGGCACGGTTCAAGAGAACAAATTTGTGCAGTATGCAAAAATTACTTTGAAGAAACCTCATGACTATGAAAAAGGTTATCGCCCTGTGTAAGGTAATTGTTACATGAAATCTGTGAGACATTTAAAGCTATTTTTCTCCAGTTAATTTTTCCGTTCTGTGACAATAATCTTTAATGTGATCTTTGCACTGTAATAATAAATGTGTGAATGTTTCTTAGTACAGTTGCTCTAAATAACGTACCATACTTATTTTAAATTTCATGGCATAAGTATAGAATATATATAAAACATATGAAACATATATATATGTATATATGTGTGTGTGAGATCATGTTTCCATAGAAAATGCATTTGCTGTGTTGCTAATAACTTTGGCACAGTTTGACAAATCTCCATGAAACCTTCCAAATAGGCGCTTTTTCTTGTCTAGTTTGAGCATGGAAAGATTCGGGTGATCCATCAAGTGGGGGCCAACTAAAAATGGAGGGTCCCAGAATGCATTTTCCCCATTCATTTTCCCATAAGCACTTTAGTCACAGATACTGCCTAAATCACTGAACAGATTTACACCAATTTAGCAGAAAAACAGAAATATTACATTTTCTGGTCACCACCCCAACCTGAAAGTGGTGGCAATCATCTTAGGACTTGGTACTCTGTCTCGCGTCCCAAGGCAAAAAATGAAAAAAGACACGAGGGAGCCATGGTAGGAATACTATGACCCTCTCGGAATGGTTGCTGGTTGTGAGGTTCCAGAAGCATTCCCCCTGGGGCCTAAGACACTATATATATATATATATATATATATATATATATATATATATATATATATATATATATATATATATATATATATATATATATTGCTGTGACTTTGCAGAGATTCTGTGAATCTGCAGCAAAGATTGAAAAAAAACAAGCATAGCCTCTTCCGCTTGTTTTTTTAAGCCCCCCCTCCCCGGTTGAACAGTTACAGATGCGAATAGATATTTAGAGTTTGAGGGAGGGGGCTTGTGTGGCCCCCTCCCCAGGCTATTTTTAGCACCAGGATCCCATTTCACAGAGCCCGGCTGCATATGTAAAGGAGAGGCCCCAGGAACCCCATCATCTGGGGTACGCCCTGGTAGTAAAGGAGGAGGGGGACACAGCCCCCCTCCCCAGGCTGATTTTTGACAAGGGGACCCTATCCTCCGGCTGAATGTGGAAGGAGGGAGGGGTGCATGCTGCCCCCCTCCCTGACCATTAATGGCCCTGGGGACCTCATCTCCCAGGGCCAGCTCATCTGCTATGTCCCGGGTGCCCATCCCTAGGACATAGTGGTTTCCCTGCCCACACTAGCACAGGTAGGGAAACCTGTATTTGCTCTTGAATGTCGGGAGCAATTTCAAATCTCCTGCCAAGCCAGAAAAAAACATCATGTCCACTCTCAGTGGATTGGAGCTTTAAAAATACTCTTGCGTAATGGGAGAGGATTTTAGATCTGTTTCCCTGCCCACAGTGATGCAGGCAGAGAAACAGATCTAAATATTGCTCCCATCCACAGGGAACAGCCTTTCTAGCTAGAGTTTAGGATTCACAAATACAGCACAGGGTTCACAAGTCCTATGATAGCAATAATTTTATTTACACTTACTTTAAGTTTAGGGTGTTCCCACATGGGCTTTTGGATCAAGGTGTGCTCACCTGCTCACTTCCAGTTTTTTTTTTTTTTTTTTTCCAGCACTGTGCAAGGTACACCATGTTCGGTAATGGCTGCCACAATTGAACTTTTTCCAGATACTGCCAACTAGTCAAGACAGGACAAAAGGGTCTCTTAACAATCTAGATTTAGCTATCTATTTCGACCTTTTAAGGCTCTAAAAAATATTTAATTTCTTGAGAACTAAAAGACGGGTTTACACCATACCAAACAATGGTGCATCATTGAGTAAAGTTTTCTTTGTATTCAAAGTTAGGTTTTATTACAGTCAGACGTTTTTTTCTGTAATGATGAATAATTAGCAGTAACTTAAAAAAGAAAATCTCACCTCTAGATGTGAGATCATGTGATGAAAAGATATGGTTTGGATTTTGCCTTTTTGAAGTTTGAAGGGCAACTACAAGCTCGGAATCAATCAACTTTACTGTCTGAGGCAGACAGTGAGGTTGAGTCACTTATCTGACATCAAACAGCAATCCAAGGGGATCGGCCAAGGGAATAGGGAATTATCACATATCTTGTAATGCTCAGACCATATATCTCATATATGTAGGCCTATTTGAAAAATGTATGACATTTTCTTGATGAAATGTGCAAATATTTCACTCTTGTGGTATAAATGAATACGTTCATTCATAAGAAAATTGAATAAAATGAAAAATTGAAAGAAAAATAAAAAAATCCAGTTCTGTAAAAAGTTATTTCTCACTCCTTTAATACCTGTGCTCTGCACATTGGCAGGTTTTGCAAGAGTAAAATGTCAATATCCAAAGTATTAAGATGACACTGTGGGTTAAAAATATATTTGTGCCTCACATGGTCTTTTGCGAATCTCTGCAATAGGAAGCATTAAAGCGATTTCCCTTTTATTATGGCTTGTATAGGAATGCATCAATCCTTAGCCAAAGCACCAGTGCAAAGCAATGACTGAGGCTGTGTGGAAAGGGCAGTGTCTGTCTCCTAATGATACCTAAAGGCATTGGGGAAGCAGACAGTGGCACAATGATGGGGTGTCATATTTCATTTTTGGAATGACAATTTTCTTGACACTGAACTTTTTTCCCTTTAAGGGGCACCGTTGTAATACTGGCACTATGTGAATGTGAAATCAGAGAAGAAAATATTATTTTACTTGCAGACCTCCATCTAGTAGGTGGAGTCAATGTTTAGCTAAACAACTATAATTTTCATGAAATTAAACATATTTTGCAAAATGAATTCTTCGAGTGTCTTGATTAGATTTTTGCCACAGGGCAGTACAAAATGTTTTTTTCGGAAATTGCATTCATGAAACATGCAATGCATGATACAATACAATATCACTAGTAAATACAAACCTTCAGGCAATTAAGTAATATGGTTGAAAGATAAGAAACATAGTTAAAATACAAGAAACTAAGGCAATCAAGAAGTTTTTGTTTTACTCAGCTTTTGACACAACCTAATATTGCAGTGAAAACTTTGGAAGTTTGTGGTTGCATAACAGCGTTAGACTACATTTTGTACGAGTTAAAGTGCATTTTGAACAGTTAAAAACGCAGACGAAGCAAATTGGATCAAAAATACAGAACTCTCCCAGTTTGAAATCAGTTTCATTCATATTAAAGTGGTAGTGCCCCTATAAATCAATACTTATTTAGACAATAGAAGAGTTTATGCACTATAAAACAATTGGCGGCTATTTCCAACTTACACAATGTAGAAAAATGGGTCTTAAAACCTATGATCTCAAATTTCTATGATAATAATACGCCTAATAAAGTGCAAGATGCAGGCTATAATATCAAAACTTATTTAAAGAACGGAAAAACTTGCACAATGTAGCCCCAATGTCTCTATGGTTTGTAAATACTCAACAACATTCTGAGTGAATATTGCAAATAAAGTTCTAGCCAAAAGCCTGTGAAGAGAATAAAACCTGGAGCTCAATGACCAGAACAAAATTGTTTTTTTCCAGAAGGCTAAAACCTTAAATCCTTATTTGTCCTCAACATCTCCACCCAGTAATAATATTTCCCCAATGAAAACACAGTATCAATTGGTGTGTCACTCTTCAGGCCCGTTAAAGCTTCATGATGACGTCTCAAGGCAAACAGAGTGCAGTCATTGAATCCACTTGGCTCTTGGATTTACATAGGCTTGCTAAAGTAGAGCACATGGCTGATGTTTTCTGTGCAAGGTAAACAGCACATTGGGCATGTATCATTAGGGTCTGTTGGGCTTCCTACAGTCCGCAAAGATGTAAAGGATCCTATTTTTAGTGTGCCATAGCAGAACTTTAGATGTAAGCTTTTTGCCAGCTCAGATCGCAGCATGTCCAAGAAAGGCTATTAGCATGGGGTATTCTTAGGACAAGAACTCTTCTTATAATCTCTTCAAAGTGGGGTATGGAAATAATTAACTGAAATGCAATCCCAGTAAATGTATTTTAATTGCTTTTTGGAGGATATAGTTAGATCTTCTGGATCAGTCTAGAACCTACCAAGGCCCAGCCTTAAGAATCATTGTTGAATATGCCTGAACCACGGGAAGATGAGGTTTTTGTCTAAGGCTAGAAGTTCTTTCACAGCATTTCTATCAGGCATAAGCTCCTCAGTAGACCAAAGTCCCACCCACTACAACAGAGGTCCTAACCGGGCAGTACAGCCCTCCCTTTTAAGTGTTGCTTCCAAAAACCTTGGGATCAGGGGAGTACTCTTGGGGATATGCAGAAGAAAGTGAACAAACCTATTCTCGATCAGGGTCATTATCCCAGTATCTGTGTGCCCCTAAATTTCAGCACCATAGAGTGCCACAGGTTGCGCCTTTAGTTTCTACACTTCCATGGCGGGGAGTGGGTCTTTTGTGGATGATGACTGATGTTTTAAATAAATAGCCGAGGCTTGATGCAGGAGCCCAATTCAGTGCTTTTTAATGTGTGGGGACCACAAAACTATACTGTCCCACATAATGCCCAGATATTCAAAATCTGAAGACACACTCCAGTTTCTCCTTATCCAAATACATAGCACCCTTCAAGGACTTGTAGGACCTATTTACCATGTATTGTTTTTTTGTTTTTTTTGAAGCATTAATCTCCAGGCCTTGGATGTACAAAAATCATTGAAGTTATTCAATAGTAGCTGCAGGCACATAGAAGATTGGGAGATTAGCAGAGTGTTGTTTGTGAATAAAAGAGGTGGGAAGCAGGTGGCACCTAGCTTGGGGGTATCTATGGCGCAGGTAAGTAAAGACCCTATGACATAATTTACAAAGAGGGAGAAAAGTGTGGGGGTTAGTACGCACCCCTGTCTCACCCTTCTACATATCAGGATACAATTGGTTAATTGCCCCTCACAATCCTAGCCGACTTCGGCGTAATTATCCTTTTGGAGTCTTATTAGCAGAGGAAGCAACAAATCTGGACCCCCAGTGTCTTAAGCAAGGCCTCAAAAGGCAGCTAACTATGTGGCCAAAGTAGCGGGATTGAACACATGCGTAATACCCTGAATGGTAGCCTGCAGTGCAGGTCTCAAAAGGTGATTTCCCTGACCGCCATACCATACTGCTGCTTACCATTAGCAGGGGTAAACTCACTCCCCAGCTCACCGTGCACAAAGGGGGCTGGACTGAAAACACACAAGCACCAGCGATAGCCCACAGCACGGGTCTCTATAGGTGGCTTGCCACAAGGGAATACCTCATACAAAAAATTGTGTGAGATACCTGTAGGAGACTAGTTAAAGCAGTAAATTACTCTTTATGATAATCTTTATGTCTCATCAAAGACATATTTTACTTGAACCAGTCCCCCGCTAGCAAAAATCACGAGAAATTTCCCATTATGCGAAATGCCAATTATCTGGTACATTTCATGTAACGTAAAATTTACACTAGACTATCAAACATTTTGCACAGGCCTCCCCATAATACACCCTGCCCGATACTTCAACAGATGAGAGTAGTAAGAAGTCAACAATTGAAGTGACCCCAGCATTCACCTTTTTCCACATAGACCAATCAGATGCGGCTACTGCTGTCAAGTTACGCTCAATTTGAAATGTTATTTATTTGAGTCAGGCAATTAGGAAAGTACAGACAAGCCCTTCCTCCCCAACTCCACCTCCTTTCAAGTCTTAAGACTTTCTCATGACTACACAACAGGTGCACTCGCTGTCCTAATCGCTGTAGCATATGCACCTTGAAAATTCATTTTTTAAAGCCACGCGTTAACAAAAATAAAACATTAACGTCATTTTTTTTATGCTAAGGTGACACTTTTTCCCCGTGCCATATTTACAAAGTGGCACAATGCTTGCATTGTGCCATTTTGTAACTCCTTGCGCATCATTAAGCCTGCACCAGGCATAGTCTCAGCAAGGAGGGGGCGTTCCAGCACTAGGAGGCCCATAAAAATGTTGCAGTGAAATCTAACAGATTTCACTGCAGCATTTCTGGCGTAATTTTTAATGCCTGCTCAGAGGAAAGCGCCACTATAGCGTCAACATTTTTCACACTATTACGCAAACAACTGCTGTGGTGTGCCATATATTAAATACGGCGCAACCACTATGTCATTAGATGCCGTGGGGGGGCACAGAAAAAGTAGCGAGTCAGACCTGATGCACCACCTTTTCTTAAATAATTTCTTCATAAAATGAAGCATGGCATATGTTCAATAATATGCTAAAGTACATGTTTAAAAGGAACAAACATGTCTAGTGTCATAATCTCAAGTGCATGCATTATAGGTTCTCTGTCTGTGAGAGAGACTATTTCTAGGGTAAAGTCAGCTAGCTACATGGGAATCTACAATCAAAAAGAAACATGGATTGCTCTTGAGAAAATTACTCAGTGATCCTTGTGACATTGTCGCCAAAATATTACATTTTCCGGCAGAAACTAAATGTAAAAAACATATAGGCCCTCATTACAACCTCTGCGGTCTTCTCAGAAGGGTGCGGGTGCCAGAATACTGCCATTGCTGGCGGTATGTCTGGCTCCCTATTTTGACTTTTCTGTTGGCCCAGCGGACAGTAACAGAGTTACCGTCCGCTGGCCCAGCGGAAAAGTCACATCAACATTGCTGCCAGCGTGTAATAGAGCCGGCGGCAATGCTGATGTGCAGCGGGTGCAGTAGCACCTGTCGCGCATTTCACTGCCCAAAATTAGGGCAGTGAAATGCGCAATGGGGCAATGCCTGGGGGCCTCTGCACTGCCCATGCCAAGTGCATGCGCAGTGCAGGGGCCCCCAGGAGCACCTCGAGTCCCCTTACCACCAGCCTTTGCCATGGACAGGCTGGCGGTAAGGGGAGTCGAAATCCCCAGGGCAGCACTGCTTGCAGCACTGCCCTGGCAGAGAACAACCACCGGGACCGCCATAGTGGTATACTGCCGGACCCGGCAGTGTTACCACGGTGGTACCGCCATGGTCAAATTGAGGTGACGAGTTCTGCCAGCCTGTTGGCGGTACTATCGCCACTAAAGCGTCAGGGTTATAATGAGGGCCATAATGTTCTTGTGATATTACTTTTAGTGTACGCTTCTAAAATAGCAAAGAGTGTATGTGATTTTCAGGAAACCTTAGCATAGTTTTTGGCTCCACAAGAAGTTTTTCAAAGATGAACAAAAAGTCTGTTGGCACATTGGAAACTCAGTTTACCTGAATGATAATTTTGCTGCACAGTGTAACATGTTGTTTCATGTAGAAGTATTTTTACCCATTACTTCTGGCGTGTTTCCAAATTCAGCTTTTTCAGCCAGGAAAATTCAGTGGAGGGTTCTCCTGGGTGGGCGGTGGGGTGTAGGGTTGGGGAGCACTGTGAGAGGAGCACAGAAGGAAACAGTAAAATAAAAATTTGCCCTCAAATACTACGATATCTCTGGGAAAGTGGGCTAGTTGGTGCAAAGCCCATAGGCTGAATTAGGAATGGGTGTACACAATAAAAGAGTGCAAATCCTATCCTGGAATATTAATGGGCTCCGTGTAAGGAATAGAAGAGCAAACATTTTTCAATATTTGAGGAAGTCACCTGCTCAAATAATAGTCTTACAAGCATCCCATTTGACTAAACCTGAGAGTTGGGAGGTCTTCAAGTCACAGAAATGGGTTCAGCAGGTAATGTGTATGGATCAGTCCAGTCATACAAAAGGGGTGGTCATTCTGATTAAAAAACAGACAACAATTTGAAGGCAGGACTATAAATCTTTTAAGAGGGGCAAATGTTTCATTGCAAACACTGAGAGTAGTTGACAATGGTTACATGGTGGTTGGTTATTATGGCTTGAATGTGGATGATGTAGAACCCCTCCAAATTATATGCTTAGAGCTTGTGAAAACTCCCAAGCCGTTACTTCTGTCAGGGGTTTTTAATACCTTTTTGGATAGTTCCCCAGACAGGTCAAGCAATAATAGATTGTGAACTTGTACCAAAATGCAATTGTACATCAAAACCTTGACGAAACAGTTTGGCTTGTGTGATATTTGAAGAGCGAGGGCTGGCACAGAGTGAGGATATGCATGCATACCACAATAAGAAATATGAGAATTCATCTAGAATAGATTGTTTCTTGGTGGACCAGGCACTCAAGCCGGATAGTCTTAAAGTGCAACATGCTCACCTGTCTGACCACACAACGGTGGGGTGGTTCTAGATTTGAAAATTGAGTCAGGCCAAATTACAAGAAGGTGGACTTTAGACTGAACGCTGGTAACAGACCAGGAAGTGTTAGACAAATTAGGTGCAAGGGCGACATATTTTGTTCTTTTAGACAAATGCCAATTCAGCTTCTCAACATGTAGTCTGAGACACCTTCAAGGCTTTTATGAGGGGTATCCTGATAAGTACGTCTGCCCAGAAGAATAGAGAATTTACGAAAATGGTTGTGGAGTTAGAAAAGGAGATCACATTCATAGAATGTAAACTCTGGGATCAATATCATCCAGAGGAGCCAAATGAGATACTTCCTAAAGAAATTTAGGATCAGAAGTCCACTTTGACCACAATTCTAGAATCTAGAGCTAGAGCTCTGTGGGAGGCGAGCAGGTTAGCACAGATTAGCAAATTTTGAGTATAGTGAAAATGCAGGCAAGCTCCTGGCCTGAAAAACCAAGACAGACTTGGTGAGGCATGAGGTGAGGAAGGTTACGTGTAGGGCCACTGGGAAAACTGTAATGGTCAACAGGGAGGTGGAAGAGGCATTTTTGGAATTTTCAGCTCCCTTTATACAGAGGAACTAAAAATGACAGAGAAGCAGGTTAGTAGGTGGTTGGAAGCTCCGACATTAGATAAGCTTTCAGAGGAGGAGAAGGAAAGCTTAGACCAAGAGATTTCTTTGGGAGAGGTTCAGTGGGTAATAGATAGGGGAAAGGGAAGGAAGGAAGTATGCTGATGGGCTTCCAAATTAATTTTTCATGGCTCTAAGAGATGTAATTATATTGTTTTTGACACAGTTTTTTGTGGAGATTTTAGAAGAAGGAGCTACCCTCCTGAAGTCATGGAAGGAGGTTATAGTTACCTTGATTTTAAAACCAGGCAAATATCCCTCTGTGTGTGACCCCTACAGGCACATCCCTCTCCTTAATTGTGAATATAAGACCTTTGCAATCTTAATGGCTAATAGATTGAGTATGGTAGTAGGCAGGGTAATAGCAGAGAACCAAAAAGGCTTTATGCAAGGAAGGTATATGCATGATCTGACCCATGAGCTGATAGGGGTGATAGATTTGGCCTAGGTGCATAAGGCCCCACTTGCTATCATAACACTGGATGCCACCAAGGCTTTTAATGAGGTGAACTGGCAATATCTAGATACTCTCTTGGCCTATTATAACTTAGGGCACAAGTTCTGCGGAGTAATACAGGAGACCTATAAAGCACCCTTGGCTGCAATTCTGTTGAATGACAATCTAAAAGCAGGCTTTAATATAAAAAGGGGGACTAGGCAGGGCTGCCCACTCTCTCCACTATTATTTAACTTGTATATCGAGCCCTTAGCTGGTAAGATCAGAGAGGAGTGGGGGATAAAGCCCTTCAAAAGTGGCCTTTGGGAAAAGAAAATCTCTTTGTGCCCCAATGATGCATAGATCAGTATGTCAGATCTAGCCCCCACACTAGCCAGTTTGGATCACCTGATATCTGATTTTGGGAAAGTATCCGAATATGAGGCCAGTCCGTTAAACACAGAAATTATAGTGTGGAACATGGAAAAGGGAAATTGCCTATTAAAAAGAGAACTACATTTTATGGGCATTAGAATCAATTTATCCTTGGATAAAATTGCAGAAATAAATTTTAATAGGGCAAGTTTGGACATGAAAAGGTTATTACTGAGTTGGACACATCGACCATTAACATTATATGGGAGAACAAATTTAATAAACATGTCTAACCTCCTGAAATTTACCTTTCTCTTTAATGCTATCCCTTTATACATTAAGAGTACCTGGCTACATAAGGTACACAGAAGAATACATTCCTTTATAAGAGCCTCCAATAGTTCAAGAATTGCAAGGACAAAATGATAAAGGAGGTAGTGCATTACCAGAGTTCCAACTTTACACTTGGGCTTTTCAACTTAAAAACATTAGATCCTTACTGAATGATTTGAGTGGCTGTGGGGGGTAACCTCTTAAATAAAGCATTGTTGAATGAGGTGAAGGGGAAAG
Source organism: Pleurodeles waltl (assembly GCF_031143425.1). NCBI lineage: Eukaryota > Metazoa > Chordata > Amphibia > Caudata > Salamandridae > Pleurodeles > Pleurodeles waltl. The sequence continues at coordinate 477,566,570 of NC_090451.1, forward strand.
AGAGACCAAGTTCATGTATGTTTGGTGACATGAGATCATTCAAAAAGATAAGGCTAAAAGTTCTTCAGGCTGCTGCCCTATTATGGGCAAAGATCAGGCGAGCAACAAGTCTTCCATACCACAGTAGGTATGCCCCAGTTTAGTATTCCTCTAGCACCCCTAAGTGTATGAAAGATAGGTTGGCAATGGGGCTGAGAGTAGTTGGTTTTGTGGAATGGAGACAGCTACTCCAGGCAGGGAAACTTTGTCCTTGGAGGAGTTTCAAACAATTACAAAGGGATTTGTCTCTAAATTTAAATTCTATCAAATGTATAGCTGGGCTCAGGCTCTAGGGGAGGAGAATAATGGTACAAACGAGTTGGAGAAAAACTTGATTAATGTGTCTCAGTGAAAGAAAGGGGTGTCATTATGGTATTGGTTGGTTCTGGATACCTTGGACAGAGACTTCTGCCTGCCTGTGACTTTGTGGGAAGACCTTTTGCCAAAGTCAGGGATACATCAGTTATAGCAAGTATCTTTGCAAATCTGTATAGTGTGGTAAAACCTGCCTTTTTGAGAAGAAACCATCTATTCTCCATCCAAGGAGCATTTTGGTCACTTAGGAGAATAGCCAGGTTGCAAGGGTCGAAGAAGCCTTTTGCAAGAAGTGTGTGCTTAGTGATGCTGATGACTTTCATATGTTTGTGGCCAGCCCCAGTAAACAGAAGTTTTGGGGAGAGGTCGGTAAGGTTTTGAGTGGCATTTTTCAGAGCTGCATGGGGGTAAGCCCAGAATTGATTGTCTTTGGTTGTTTGCCAGAACCAAGGGTAACCCAGGGCAATAGCAACAAAACTGTTCTTTTACTTAATTTTACTGGCGAGAAGAGAAATGTGCAAGCAGTGGATATCTACCTCTTGTACTACTAAGGCTGAATGGTTGAACTCAGTCATATGTATGTAAGATGAAGTCGAGTGCAGGTAAAAAGAACTAAAGTATGTGCCCCCCCTGATCATTTAGCTGGGAGGAGAGGGAAAGGATCCCAAGGGAAGGTTTGATTGGCTCATGAGTTCTTTGGCTCCCTTCTCGATTCCGATGGTTAATACCAGTTGGGTTTCCAGATGTGGTGTTGGGTAAACTTTAGCTCGTGGAAGTCAGAACCTTTTTTCCCAAATGAGAAACTTAGTTCTCCTTGAGGGTGGATCATTATGGCAGAGTGGATCAGTATGGCGGATGTAGATCCAGGTGGTCAGTCGGAAGTGAGCATGGCAAATGAGGACAGAAAATATATAAGTATTTTTCCCTACATATGGTACATATTGAAGTGGATGTTTGTATTCATGTGAAGTATTCAGGATTTTGTATGCTGGTACTCTATTAAATGAGATATTAAAATACATTACATTTAATAACTATTGCTAATAATAGATAATAGGCTTGATTTAGAATTTGGTGGATGGATTTCTTCGTCACAAACGTGACGGATATTGTGTCTACAACATTATGATTTCCATAGGATATTATGGAATCGTGATATAGTGGACAGGATATCTGTCATGTTTGTGACAAAGTAAGCCCATCAGCCAAACTCTAAATAAGGCCCTATGTGTCTTTATTAGCAACCTATCTTGTTAAATAAAACACCAATTGCACACTGATTAGAGGCAATTTGTTTACTTTTTTTAGACACTTTAAAAGGTTTGAATACCTAAGAGAGATGTATCTTTTTTCCCTCAAGTTCCAATAAGCTGTTTCTAAAATGCCTTTTCTTCAAAGGGAATGTTCAATGTGCCCCCATCCACCAATTGAAGATGGATAAGACAATGATCTTTAATGAAAGGCTACAAATACGCCACATGTGCTTTTATGACACCCCAGCATTACAGAAAAGCTGGTCCCACATACTGAAGTAATGCAGTCAGTTGTTTATGTGACACTGTTAGACATGGGGTCTTTGGTTGGCAGTCAGGTTCCCCCTGTCCAAGCAAGCACCCTCACTCTAGTCAGGGTAAGTCCACACAATCCAAATTATCCTGTGCCCACCATCTGGTAGCTTGCCACTGAGCAGTCAGGCTTAAAGTAGAAGGCAATGTGTAAAGTATTTGTGCAATAAATCATGCAATAACACCATATAGCACCACAAAAATACACCACACAGTGTTTAGAAAAATATATAATATTCATCTGATAAGATGCAGGTCAAAACGATTAAAATGCAATAACTAAATGTTGAGATATCAATGTGAAAGTGATATAAAGTGTCTTTCGTCATTTAAAAGCAATAAATGTCTCTTTCAAGCACAAAGTATGCATTCAAAATCTCTGCAAAGAACCGCAGAAGAGGAGATGTGTGGAAAACAGGGAGGTGTGTGCTGATTTCTCGAGCCGCACAGGGCGATGCGTCATTAGTTTTCACGCAGGGCCGGCTGTGCGTCGATTTCTGGCACTCAGTCATTGGTCCTCTTCGGGTTGCGGGGTTTTCGGACACCCTGGGGATGATGTGTGGATTTCCGGCACTGACAGGATGAAGTCACAGGGGCTGCATCGATCCGGTGGGCGTTGCTTGGAAATTTCTACGGGCTGCATCATTCCAGCTTGGCTGTGTGTCGATCCAGTGGGCGTGCGTCGAATTTCCAGTTGCTACACTGGTGCTGCATCGATCTTCTCATTCAGAAGTCGGGCTGCGTCATTCCGGTTCAGCGTGCAGTGAATTGTTCACCATAGTGCAGGCTGTGCGTCGTTTCTGGCAGGCTGTGCGTCGATTTTCATCATACAAGGAGTCCTTCTTGTAGAGATTAAGGGGGTCATTCCGACCCTGGCGGTCAAAGACCGCCAGGGCCGCGGATGACGGAAGCACCGCCAACAGGCTGGCGGTGCTTCCCTGCCCATTCTGACCGCCGCAGTCAGAAAACCAGGTCCGCCATGGGGATTCTGACCCCGTTACCGCCAGCCTGTTAGTGATAGCTATGGCTGGAAAATGAAGAAATTTAAGAATAAAGACATGAACATTGTTTTCTGGATTGAAGAATAAAGACTCGGATATTGATTTTTAATGGACTTGACTTTGGACTTTACGTTGTATGTGTGCCTTATATAAATCAACATTGTTGTTAGTGCTTTCATCACTGAGTGTAAGAAGTAAAGGGTGATCTTCTTTTAAATGCACCATCAGCATTAATCAAAAGATACTGGCTATTGACAAGCAGCGCCATATACTCCCTATGTTCACCCATTATTAGTACAAGTACAAACTAATAAGAACAAACATTGAAAACATAATATTTGAGATTAAAAATGAGCAATTAATGAAGACAATATTTTCAGGCTTGTAATGTTTTTCTACAGTATATCACAGGCCAAAAGAACCTTGAAATAATGTTACAAACATACACAGTCTGTAAGGTTTGTAAAAATAAACATGCAGGTCAAAATTGTGAAAAGTTATGGGACCTCAACAATGGTAAAATCAAGCACTTTCTCTGTACATTATAACATTTTAAAAATAAAACAATGTGTACTGTGCTTAGTGTCAACACATTGCCACATGGGCAGTTAACTAAGACTGAAGACCAACCATTTGTTTTAGGAAAACTAGTCAAGCAATGAAATATATCCAGTTTAAAACAGGTTGAAACAAACCTGGGCTGGGCATTATGCACCAGTTTTAAATAAGGTTGGATCATATGTGACCAGCATCATTTGATTTTTGAGTACGCCAGGCTTCAACAGCTTAGTTGACAACCTTAAATCCTCGAGTAATGGCAAACAATCCACTTTCAGTTTCTTTCTTCTAGTACATTGCAGGGAGTCAGGCTGATCAAAATATACTGGATGCCCCAGATCACCCATAAAGTTTTTAATATATTTCAACTATGGTATCTGAAGGGCAGAAAGGGATTTAAGGCAGTCCCTAATGATCTTGCGGTTGAGACTAATGTGTTTGGGTGATCAAATCTTATGCTAGAGTAGGATTAGCTGTTTTTTAACTATGTTTATAAAAAAAAATAGCTCTAGCTCAGCATGGCATAAATAAGAGGAACTGCTGTTGGGTGCAGATATGAGAAACCCTAAAAAAGCATTCTCTACCAATTGCAAGGCATGACAGTTTGAATGACCCCACACACCTGTCCCGTATAAGGCAGTGGACAGACACTTTAGCATCTCATTGGGGTTTTTCTTACTGTGTTTTTATGAACTAGAGCTTCCTTGCGTCAATAGCTAATATCCAAGAGCCCTTCTGGTCAAACAAAATGCCCAGTTAGGAAAAGGTTTTATTACAAAAGATCTTTGTGCCACTGATCATTATATCACAGCACTTCTAGGACATTTTCCCACACTTCATAACAAAGTTTTTACTTTTATTCACTATAGAACAATGGTCCTGCATATAGGAGACAAAGGTAGTTATTAAACGCTGCCATCACACTGGAGTATGAGTCATGAGCACAGCATGGTTAGCATAGATAAGGGAAGCAATCGGGCGATGTCCATTCTAGGGAAGATCTCTAGATTGAAACACCAGCGTACTTTCCAGACTATTCAAACACCATGTAAAGAGGAAGAGTGCAAGTACACAGCTCTGCTTAATGCCACTCTTTCTGCTGAAAGATCGGGTAAACTCTCCCTTAATACCATACCCCACCCTGGCCCTACTCCCAGAGTATAGTTGCCTAAGACACAGTACTACAGGTGGATCAAGTCCAAGGTCTATCATATTAGCCCACAGCTTATCATGCTCAACACAGTGAAAAGTCTACAAAAGCTAAAAACAAACTACCAGGTTTAACTTGGCAATACTCCCCAATTAGAAGTTTAAGCTTGAGTCCCTGCTCGATCGTCCCAACGCCTGTACAAAATCTGTATTCTAGGACTTTCACTGGATTCTGCCCAATCCTGTAATCTATTCAAAACACTACGTCTGGCTACCTTATTCAGTGAATCTAATAATGAACTAGGCTGGTGGCTGGCATGATTGAGTTGATCTCCCTTCTTGTAAATAGGGAGGACAATAAGAGACTCTGACCGTGTTTTTAAAAAGCCTAATTTACAACAAGCTCCTAGGACTGGTATCATTAAGGGGCTCCACAAAGGGATGTTTTCTTTAAAGAGATCCACAGGAATGCCATCAGGCCATGACTTTTCCCCTCTTTATTCATGTTTAAAGCCTTAATAACCTCATCTAATATAAATGAGAGGTTAATGGGACAACAGTATAAATAGCGGGTACAGGGAGAGCAGAATCTACTGGCCCCTCGGGGGAATTCATATTAATGTTAGAAAAATGGAATAGAAACTCTGCTTCACTAATAGCAAAATTCAAGCAGGGATCATCTACTGCTCCCAAAAATGGAGAATATATCACACACCAGAAAGCAGTATTATCATTACTGAGACTCGCTTCATGAAGTGATTAGATTAGATTAGATTAGATTAGTTTTATAAAGCATTACAATCTAGGTGCTACCAACTATATGAAAGCTAAAATCTGCGACAGATGAAGCTACAGATTAAATAGCCACGTTTTTATTTGCTTTCTGAAGGGGAGAAGAATAGATTGGTTTCTTAGCTGTACTGGCAATTGATTCCATAGCTGGCATGTAGTATAACAGAAGCTTCTCCCACCCCAGGAAGCTTTGTGGGTTTGTGGAAAAATCACTTTCCTGGCTATGGTGGAACAAAGGCATTTAGTGGGGGTATACCAAGCAATATTCTTTGCCAGATATTTCAGGCCAGTCTGATATAGGATTTTATATGCAGTGAAGAGTGCTTTAAAGGCCACTCTTTTTTTAATAGGAAGCCAATGCAGTTTGTTCATGGCCTTCAAAACTGGTGGCGATTGCCTGATGTTTGTGAGAAACCGGACTGTTGCATTTTGCAAACTTTGCAGTTTTTTAAGGATGCCTAATTGAGCCCCTGCATATAGAGCATTCAAGTAGTCCAATTTGGCTAGAACTAAGGAGGTAACTAATGTTTTCTGTAAATCTTGAGGTAAGAAGAGGAGGACTTTCCTAAGTGTTTTTAGGATGAAGAAACTGAAAGACAAGAGTTGGTTTGTCTGATCAGACAAGTTGAGCTTGGAATCCACAATGATTCCCATATGTTTTGTTTTAGCTACTGGAGTTGGGAGTATACCCACGACTGCGGCCACCAGGAGTCATTCCAGAAGGTCGTATTATGTCTAAACAGAAGGAACTCCGTTTTCTCAGAGTTAAATATTGTTCAGTGAGCCCCCATCCATCTAACAATAGCAGCCATTAAGTTTTTAAAGCTCAAGGTCACCTTGTCGATGTTCTTGGTGATAGGTACCACAATTTGGGTTGTGATCAGTTTCAAGAGAAGGGTCACATATATGTTAAATAGTGTGGGACTTGAAGAGGATCCTTGTGGGACACGACAAGGTAATGAGAAAGGTTTGGATGCAAAATTTCCCATAGTTACTGATTGCTCCTTGTCATCTAAAAAGGTGCTCAGAAGGTTCCAGGTGGTGCCGTGAATCCCAATTTTGGTTAAGCAATGTTTCAGGGTCTGGTGGCTCACTGAATCAAGGCTGCGGGTAGGTCCAAAAGGACCAGTGCTACTTTGCCACCCTTTTCCAGGATATCCCCAATTTCCTCGGTGATTGCTAGCAGTGCTGTCTCCAGGCTGTGTTCTTTCCTAAAATGAAACTGAGCGTCATCTAGGATATCATGATCTTCCAGGTATATTGCTAGGGAGTTGTTAAGATATATTTCTAGTAGTTTGGTCAGAAACCGAAGCTGAAAAATTGGTTGATAGATCTTTTCTTCCTGAGGGTTGAGGGGAGGCTTCGTGAGGAGGGGGATGCCTTTTGAGCAGTGTGGTGATCGGCGCTGCTTACTAATTTCTTTCACCTATTTAGCAGGGGTCATCATCTCAAGTACTGCTGTATAGAGAGTAAGGAAAAGTTGGCAAAGCTATGGTGGGAACAATCCAAAGAGGCACAATCCACCTGAGACTCCTCTCCCTGGGTAATGTCCATGAAATCCAGATAAATAATCTCAATCTTATTTCTAAAGAAGATGGCTAGGTTATCACATAGCAGCTGGGTAGGACCTAGTAAGCCTAGTAAAGGGTGAGCTGGTGGGGTTGAGAGTGCCTGTACTGTTTGGAAAAGCTCTCTGGAGGAATTACTGGGTGAGAACATTTTATTTGTGAATAAGCTAGTTTTTGCTGTAATAATTAACTTGTTCTATTCTTGTTAGAGAAGTTTACATTTAGTTCTTTCTCAGGTGCATAGTTGCTCCTCCAAACCCTTTTATTGTTGATAACACTTTTTTTCATGTTTCTAAGTATAGGGGAGAACCACAGGTCCGAAGGGCACACCCTATGAATCTTAAGCTCTTTCAAAGGAGCCAGTTTGTTGACTGCAGTATTTATCAAATTAGAAAATTTGGAGTTTGCTGCATTTATCTAATCTGCAAGGGATGGTTGGGAGACATCCAAAATTCTGCCCTGCTCATTTCAGCTTATTTTGCTCTAAGCCCTGCCTAGCTTGAGTTTAGTGCAGTTTCTAGACTGCAATTTGTCTACATTCATGTGTAGGCAAAATCGTACTACAGAGTGGTCAGAACAAGGCACCTGGAGCGTGTCCTCCACCTGTAGCTCTGGATGATTGGATCCCATCCAGTGTATGACCTGCACATGCTTTGTCCCTTAGATCATTTCTCTGGCCACTTCAAAGCTTGCTTATAGTCCCTCCTACATGCCCATACTTCCTGCTTACATCTGGGTGATTTATGTAGGGCATCTTTCAATCTCATATGTGCTTTTGAACATATCGATTGAAACCACCCTTTCCTCTCACATGTTGGGTACCTCCTGTTACCAACTAGGCCATCCTTAATCCCTTCCTTAATCTAGAAGGCCTCTATGACTTTAACATGATCAGTTGTGCCATCTAAGCATAGCTAAAATGCCTCTTTTTGCGTATTGATTAACTGTTCTAAAAATGTATTAGGATCAACATGAGACCATCTCAAGGAGCATCCATTTATGCTAGCAATGTCAATGTTATCAACAACTTGAGGGGTGTGGCTTTTGATTGAATTAGTACTTTCATTAAGAAAGAGATTGACACGGTTGAAAATGATCACTTATCGAAGTGCTGTGGGTAATGAAATTAGTAGCCCTAGCAGAGTATTGATTAGAGAAAAACACATAGGCGGTGATTCTAACCGCGGCGGGCGGCGGTCGCCGCCCGCCATGCGGTTACCGCCAAATGACCGCACCGCGGTCACAAGACCGCGGCGGCCATTCTGGCTTTCCCGCTGTGCTGGCGGGCGACCGCCAAAAGGCCGCCCGCCAGCACAGCGGTAAAGACCCAGCAACGATGAAGCCGGCTCCGAATGGAGCCGGCGGAGTTGCTGGAGTGCGACGTGTGCAGTAGCACCCGTCGCGAATTTCAGTGTCTGCTAGGCAGACACTGAAATTCTTTTTGGGGCCCTCTTACGGGGGCCCCTGCAGTGCCCATGCCACTGGCATGGGCACTGCAGGGGCCCCCAGGGGCCCCGCGGCACCCCCTACCACCATCCTGTCCCACCAGGAACAGGATGGCGGTAGGGGGTGTCAGAATCCCCATGGCGGCGGAGAGGATTCTCAAGGGCAGCGGAAAGTCGGCGGTACACCGCCGACTTTCCGTTTCTGGCCGCGGCTGAACCGCTGCGGTCAGAATGCCCAGCGGTGCACCGCCAGCCTGTTGGCGGTGCTACCGCTGTCATTCGCCCTGGCGGTTTTTTGCCGCCAGGGTTAGAATGACCCCCATAATCTATTATGGTATTCTCATTTCTGCCATTAAAGGCACATTTAAATGAGACAAATGGCATACATAATTAATTACAGAAAGCCAAATCATATTTAAACAGCAAGTAATTTTTTTTTTTCCATAGCTGTTGTGTGAAAAAGGAGTTTCGTCAGATTTATCAGACTTTATTAAACCACATATTTATTTAAGATGGCTTTGAACACAAATTAATGCTAGAGTTGCAGAACTGAAGTATCATCAGATCCTTTATGGTATTATTGCAAATGGACTGAAGATCATTGTCAAAATGCTGAAGAGTGATTTTTTTTTCAGCCATTGAACCGTTGTTATGAAAGTTCATTACCGCTAGCAGATTTGAGGAAGGAATTTCATTAGTGATAATCTGATAAAACAATTTGGACACCACCATAGTTATATTAGAAAAAGACCCATCATTTGAGACACAACAAAGTCCCCTCTTTGGTCTCCCAGAGCTGGACGGCACTGCTGGTACATGAAAGTCCTGTAGCCATTAACATGTTCAGGGTCCACCGCCCAAGTCTCCTGGTGGCAAAGGATACAGAAATTAGCTACAAATTTGGCCCATTCTACAGCTATGATTTTTTGTATAACATTGATACAATCCATTATAGAACCCCAGTTGAAGTACATTCAAAGGTTCCAAAGAGGCAAGTAGATGAGCTTAAAATTCAATCAGATTATGTGTAGATCGTGGATGGAGAAATGTTTGGGTAGCCGTAAGTAGATAGAGGAACATCCCCTTTGAGGTCATTAGGATCAGTAGGCTCATCTCCAGAGAGCCTAGAAGACAAATTGGGTTCCAAGGCAAGTCAATCTATTCTATCTAACAGCGCCAATCTGTCAAAATGATTGTTAGTTGGAATAGCATAGAACAAACCAGGAGGACACCCAGAATTAGATTGCAACAGCGATCTAGGTTCCACCATCTTACTTGCTGGTTGATAGAAGTAACCAAGTGGTAATAATGTTATGTGCTGAAGGGACACCATGAGAAAACTGGCTCTAACTAAAATAGTATCCATCAAACGCAGTGTTTTAAAAGACAAAACCACACAATCCCCCCGTAGTACTTCACAGTCCCACCCAACCCATTTAACTTTTCTGACCATCTTTATGTCTGCAAAACAAGCCTTGTTAACCTTGTTTTGATACCCACCTAATGCAAGTATTTATTTCTCATTGAGTCCTATGTTTCGTTTTTCGTGGGTAATAAAGTTGGGACATTGGCCAAAATCACCACTTCAGGCCTTGCTACAGGAGGTAAGTCAAGAAAATCAGGTATCTTACTTGACAAGCCAACCACTGACACACATTTTGTAGAAGTATAAGAAGATAGAGGAGGAATTAATTCACCAGAATGATAGTCCCTGCTTGCAGCACTCAGATGAAAAAGCGAGCATGGATGTTATGCGGCACCCGCAGTACATTTTAAAAGATTATTATTAGGTGGGTCCTTGTGTAAACCAGCAGGAGGATGCAATACAGCGGGAGAACCCTGTTGATCACTAATAGGTACAAGAGCTGCCTGAGTGAGACCCATGTGAGCATCAGGCAAGTTCTGTCTACAGGCAAAGGGTGCTCGACATTCAATAGATCTAAGCAAGTAGAGGTCAGGTTTTCTACCTGTTATTGTCTGGTAGTCAAAAACCCAACATGGGCCTCACAAAGGTTTCCAATGATTGTACCATGGTGTGTAAGGTTTTCAAGTCCTCAGAAGGTACTTTGTTAGAAGTCACTTTAGACATTAGCTTAGAAGGGACAGATTTAAGGGGTGGCTTCGATTTAGTAAATAATGCCTGTTCTTTCACCGCCATTAAATTTGTGATTTTATAGCAGGTCCCTGGGATGCTAGGGCATTTTGAAAGTGGTTGTAAATCAGCGTCAATTAAGGAAATAAAATCAGAATTATTTTGGACACAACCGTTACTACTCTTTTGTATTACATTTGCCACTGTAACTCCAGGGGATCAAGCAGAGTCAGATCCGCACACCTGCATCTGTGGTTTGATTGTGCCATCAGTACAAGTAGACAGGTTCTCTTCAACACTCAGAATTTGTTTTTCAATCGTCCCCATGGCACCCATCACATAATTCATTAATATGTACATGTTTTATTTAAGGATTTGACCTTGGCCCCAGATGCAGGGTGTTTTCTCTTATCCATCCGCTAGACTAAATAGCTATATAAATATTTCTTGAATAGACAACAGCAGTAACTAAGGTAGGAACAACCTTCTACATTCAAAAACTACGCATAAATTGACACACAGGTGACTAAGGTAGTGACATTAACCCTTAAATCAGAAGAAAGCAGTGCACCAGTACCAGAGAGGTAGCACCTCCTAACTAGTAGCATTCAGGCCATTGGAATCAAACAGACTTAAAATCCTGTTCTAAAGGCCAATGAATGGACAATGCACATCACAACCCTTTCAAGATTGTGAAAACAGTTTAATATACAGAGGGCCAAATGGCACGGCAAACCAAATAGCTCAAAACCAGACAAACAAAATTAATGTGGTTAAAATATCGTCAGGAAGCAGTCAAAATACCACAAACCTTCAGATATACATTATCTATTCATAAACATCCAGAAGAACAACCAGAAAAGCCTCAGAGCAGAACTGAGGGGTCACCCTGCCTCTTGCTGACTCTGATGGGTGTAGGACAGCCCTTTCCTGGGCATGAGCTTTGCCCAGGCTCAGCCCGGGCACATCCAGCACACATCCCTTGCAGTGTGGAATGAGGCAGGCCTTTAAATTCATTGTCAGAACCTCCCCTTTCTGTACAGGTGTGATGATGCAGGGCACCCTGGAACAGCGAGTCCCACCAGGGTTTAATGAAGATGTGGTTAAAAGCTGCCCCAGTCACAGGAAGTGTCCCATGCGTAGAGAGAGAGGCAGCACTTGAAGCACCTTTTCTGTGCCTCCCCCTCTGCACAGGTGTGATGATGCAGGGCACCCTGGGACAGCGAGTCCCACCAGGGTGTAATAAATATGTGGCCACTTGCTTCCCCCAGTCACAGGAGCCATTTCAGGCCACAAACTTGTTCACGTGCCCGGTATAAGTAGACTTTGAAGATGGATGCCTTGACAACCTCACTTGGTAGATCCAATGCAGTAAACCGCTGCCAGTCAATCTGCATGCATGAAGAAGTAAATTGTGCAGATTGAGGTGCAAAACCCTGTCCTGCTTCTGTAATAGGAGACAGTCCCAAAGTGGTAGCCTGATCGGAGGGGTCGGGCAGATGTTCATACCTAGAAGCGGCTATCACACTCTCCTAGCACAATCCGGAACCATTAGAATGACTTGAGTTTATTCATTCCTGATCTTCTTCAGAACTAGGGGCGGAAAAGGAGAGAAAGCATACAGGAGTCTGGAGTTCACTCCAACTGGAAGTCTTCTCCTAGTGAACGTTTTTGCAGAAACTCCAAAACGCAAAATATTTGAATATTCTTCATGGTGATGAAAGGATCCAGCCAGGGTTCCTCCCACTGTGCCATCTTGGGAAGCAGATGCCATTCATGAACCATCAGGCACTGACAGATCAGCTCATATGCCCTGGCTTGCCAGGGGGATAAAGGTGATGGAGGTGCTCTGATACTCCAGCCAAAACCCGAGGCCCAGAGTCTCTTAGCACTGAACCTAGGGACCCCTCAGTCCGGCTTGTTGCAGTATCACATAATGGTGCTGTTAAACCTCCACCAGTTTCCTATGATGGAGAGCAGGAAGTCTTCCACAACAGACTGATGGTCCACAACTCCAACAGATTGATAGGGGGCCTGGCTTCCACTGGAAACCAGAGTCTTCTGATCTCCATCTTCCCCAGATGACTTTCCCAACCCAACAGTAAAGCATCTGTCAACATCATTATCTCTTGGTTGGAAAGGGGGAGCTTGTCTGTCACTGGTCCAATTGCGGTTGAACAGCAACCACTGCAGATTGTGTGCAGTTTGCTCCAGATCTTGGTTGGTATCTGACAAGTTTCATTGTTGCTGGTCCAGCAGACACTTCAGATTCTTCCGCAGAGCCCACGTATGCCACTGGGTGTAGTCGACAAGGTGGGTGCAGGAGGACAATAGGCCAAGAAGCCTCAGAGCTGTTCTCACCAATATCTAGGACTTAGGATGAAACATCAAGGTAATAGTCTGAATGTCCTGAATTTGCTGTGACAGAGGGAAGGCCCAGAACTGCATCATGTCCAAGACAGATCCTATAAAAGGAAGTCTCTGTGAAGGAGTTAGGTGTAACTTTGGCTAGTTCATTGAGAACCCCTATGATGTCAGGAGGTTAGCCATTATCTGGACGTGGTTTCTGACAAACCTGCAAACAGCACATGAAAACTGGTATCTGCAACTTCCAAAGATAGGGGGGTCATCTACCATGATCACTGTCATGAACACCAGAAAGACACTGGTGAGGCCGGAGGGGGAGCACAGCAGACTGAAAATGCTCTTGGCCTACCTTATGCCATAGGTCACATTTGGAGGAGTGCTGGATGAGTATATGAAAATATGCATCCTGCAGGTCCAAGGCCACCATCAAGTCACCGTTATCCAGACCAGACCAAACCGCCAAACCTGGGCAGTATGAGCATTTTGAATTTTCCATCCTTAGGAAGACATTTAGGGAGCAAATATCTAAAATAGTATGAAAGCCTCCATTCTTCTTTAGCACAAGGAAATAGTAGGAGTAACAACCCTCCCAATTTCAGAGTCTGAACCCTCTTGATAAAAAGTAGAGCTTGCATCTCTTTAAGTAAATGCACAGGTGCTACTCTGAGAACCATTGTGAGGGGGAGGAAGATGCAGCAAGGCAAAAAGGAATGGTAGGGCACAGCCATGCTGAACAATTTGGAAGATCCAAATGTCAGACATGATTGACGCCACCTTGGAAGAAAGTGCTGTATGCTGCCTCCACTAGGGTGGTTGTAAACCACTAATGGCAAACAAAATGATTGGAGGCTGTTGCCACAGGAGAAGAGGATTGGGAAAGCTGTTGTCACGGTGACCTGAGTGTTGCCTGTCAGATGCACGTTCTTAGAATAGAAAGGACTGGGGTGACTACAATTGGGGCATGGGGGACTGGTGCTGTCTGTACACCAATCCCCTGGAACAGACTTGGAATTTCCTGGACCGGTGAAGAACTGTATGTCAGGGGCCTAAAGACACAGAAAGCATGCCATGGCTCTACTCTCCTTAAAGAGCAGAATCAATTTTTTCAACTGAATTGGCATGAACACTGGAAAAGTCATATCCATACGAAAGACCTGTGCATCTCTGCCCCAGACATTAAGTAGCATCAAGGCCAGTATAAATCATGTATTTGAACACATCTTGGCCATCTTTCAATGGTCTGAGCCAAGGAGATCCGAAGCTCTCCCAGGGCTACCAGCAAGATCTTGTTGTCATGTTCCAGAAGGTGGGCCTATACTGACCCAATAAGCAAACAGCATTGACTGACCTCAATGCGACACTAGCTGACAAAAACATTTCTTTTCAAACGCTTCAACCAACTTTGACTCCAATTCGATTGAATTGGGGTTCACCTTGCTGTTGGAAACATGGACAATCAGTCTCTCTAGATTAAGATACTGTGTAAGGACACCAGGATTCCCAGGATGTGGTCTACGAAGTCTGGCCACCTGCCTATTCACCCGCATGCAAAACAATGTTTAGACCAAAGTGCAATTAAGTTGATGAGGCTAATCCGAGTTGCAGAACCTCTGTGAGGACATTTGTCTTGTCTTCAATGGACAGCAATTGTGGGTCCAGCAACTCACCATCCCATCCAATTACCACAGCAAAGGAGGCTCTCTCCTCCGTTGTAGGACCCAAAAGGTGAAATTGACCCTGTATCAGTGAAAGTATAAAGTTCATTAGCTTCCTATTAAAGACTGTCATCAACAAAATAGAGAAAGGATAAACCATCCTCATCCCTACCACTGTCATCTGGAAGTGACGGCAAGCTTAGACTCTGAACCAAAAAGACAATGGAGTGTTCGAGGCTGCCTGTTTAGTAATGGAAGTATATGATCAGGATTAAGTAGTGTGGGACTCACATGTGCTGTAGCAGGTTCAGAGTGGGACCTCAGTCGGGGTTGAATATCTACAGTTATGGTGCAAGACCTCGTCTTGGTACAGTGTCACTGATGACCGGAGGAACTCGGGCACATTTGGATTAACTGCAGAACTTGTTCTGAAATTGAAGATCAGGATTGAGATCATTTGGCGCCTTTACACCCTTGATACTTCGTTTTCAATAGAGAGTGATGTGATAGGGATTGTGTCCCATATCACCTTCTTATGTTTCCACTTGGAATTCCCATTACTGGAAGAAATCAACTGCGAAGAAGACGTCTCACTGGAGTCGCCTTGGGAGCACATCCAGGCCCTCGACTTGGAGAAAGAGTAGGAGTTATGTGAGGTCTATTATTTCTTAGTGTGCTCAGTCACCTCTAGCTTTGTGGTCGCAAAACGCCTTTTGGTGCATTCGAGTGCACTCATCACAACCCAAGCTCAAACACCAGACACCCACCTCATGCTGGTCCATGACTGAAATCTATTATGTGCATTCAACTCTTAATCCATGTTCAAAGGTGTGAATTGAGAGGAACTGACTTCAGGACACTGGGGTGGTCTTTATATTTCCTTCTCCTCTGTCATTTCCAGGGTTGAACCAAACCAAAAAGTTTTCTGATCCATTCTTACACCTTGGAAATATTATGAAGGTGGGGAACCTGCAGTCAGACTCATCAATCAGAAACACAAATGTACCCTCATCTGGCGAATAGATCAAGGAACAAAGATAGTATTACTAATTGTCTTAGTCACATTCACCTCTGGATTATAGATATACTCTTAACATGGCTAAAATGAAATTGTTGTCAATGAGTGACATGATAACCTTAACATCGGACTTTGCTCTAGATTGAGAAAGGAAATCCAAAAACATGAGCAGAATTTTCTTTCATACAACAATTAAATGAAGTGGTGAAAAATTTCAACTTTCAGTTTTCTTTACATAGGGAATCCCTATTCTCCCACAAGGCAACCAATCAGGAGAATTCAACACATTTCTTTGGGTGGTTCAGCTGGCTTATTGTAACACAATATACTCTGATCTACTAATAATGTCATACATAGAATTTAACTGTTCACAATCAAGTGGCCAGACTTCTCCTAAAGATGAAAGGACACTATTACACAAATGCCTACTCTGAAAAGGGTTCCAGGTCAGAGTATAGTGGAACAAGGGTTTCTAGATCTGTAAGAATTGGTAGCTCCTTATGTTCCAACCAGAGCTCTCAGAAACAAACTAACACATGATTATACCAAATCATTTAACAGAGACAAATATTAAGAGTCCAAGGATTAAACAACTGAAATTTTGTCAATTTTACACTGAGATCATGACTATAACTCTCCAGCTTAAGACCTATTTCGGAACAGACATTTTAAAGATACTTTTGTCTAATCTGCAATCAACAATAATTCACTTGAGTCAATTGATATTGTGGCAGCCGGATGCTCTGGATAGGAATTTTTCTGAAACACAATATTCTGGTAGTGCACCCTAGCAAGATTAAACAGTGCTGGGTCAGTTAACTAGTGTTGAGTCAGATTTGCCCTTTAGCATTCCACAAGCATCAAGCCTTAGTCAAGTCCATTTCAATTTGGAATTGGAAGCACTGTGAACCATAGCCTACAATTCTGGAGTCTTGCTCATACAGGTCAGTTTTGGGTTCATTCTGCTTCTAAGTAGATGAGGGCCAACTGTACCTAAAGACTTCATCAAACAGTGGCAAACCCCTAAATGTTGCAAAGACAAACAATTGGTGAATTTCACAAAATACTCCAGTGCTCACCCCGAACAAAATAGCAAATGTTCTTTATCCTCAAGAAAGTGTTTAAATTTGACTATTCTGGTGCTCTAAGCTGCAAATCTAGACTTTCTGTTCTAATCGGCACACAATCCAAGTCCACAATCTATATTCAGACACCCACCTCACCATGGAAGCCAGCATTAAGCTTATTCAGAAGCCACCTAACTAATAACCTCACTGATGGTCTGCTCAACCACACAAGTTTTATCTCCTATGTTGCTGCTATAAATGCTCTATTAGTAGGCCTGCTGAATCTATTGGTAGTTCCTTTTAAAGCTGCCCTGCACTCTGTCATTCACCATATTACAAACACAAGATAGGCAGTCTGTCCTCATTACTTGAGCACTCAAGAAACTTCATTGGCTCCTCCTCCCTGTCTGATTTAAGGTTAAATTAAGATAGTCATGCCTACAAAGCCCTCCAGTCATACAAATCCTGCTAAAATGCTATCGATTTCATGTAGCTTTAGAGTTAGCCAAACTTTATTCTAGGACTTAAACCTCCCATATTCTGCACTAGAAAAACATCAAGCAAGTCATTCTTCAGGCTGCATCAATACTTTGAAAGAAAATACCAATTGCGTTTTACTTGCCTTTCCATCCATATTGTACCAAATTACTTTGTTAGAAACATTCAATTATTACCCAAAGATCATATCAAACAATGTCTCACACTATCCCTGGCGATCACACAATGTAGATAAAAGGGAATAAGGAGATACATAGAGTGAAAACAAACCTCATTTAGATGTTTACTTAAAATCAAATGTAAAACTTACAGGGTTTAGTCTCATCACATAGCTTTCCAGGTGAGTAAATCCAGTGATGACCTTTGTCGCCCAAATACCCTCCTGGAACACAATAGTTCCTTTTGATAGAATCATAGCTGGATTAAAGACAACGGTTTCCATGTAATCCTCAAACTATAACCTATGTGTGGTGGAAAATTATTTCTGCATCTTTCTCCCTTGCTTCCATTTAGCACTTTCCTCTCTTGCTGAGAACTACAAATATTCCTATGGTCATGCCTCACGGAAAAGGTTGAGTAGACTTGGATTCAGGGTATTGATAATCACCAGAATATTTTGAAGAGTAAACAGAGAAACAAATCTCATGTGTTCAGTTGTAAATGAGGCATTCTTGATCTAGTTGTAGCAGTCCCTCATGAGTAGACCTTGCTCAGGATCGTTTCTTTTATTACATCTGAGCTTTTACACATGATTTGATGAGACCATCTGATCTGATCTGCTATCTTCTTAGTGTATCCTCTTCTGTCTGCATCTTTATACGCACATGATATTACTTTACAAGATGAAGTATGCCCTAATGTCCATGCAGGGGGAAATCTGAAGGAAGCTTTGAATGGAATGTGTATCAAGTAGATACCTGCTCCTTCATCAGACTTCCCATAGCCTCTTTTGCTTGCTTCTCATGTAGGTTTTTTTTCTTCCACCTCTTTGCATTTTTGGCCATCGTGTGGTATAGGTATACAATGCATTTTGGATGGAAAGGCCTCACCCACTCTTTGTGGCATGCAACATCATGGGCCAGTCCATCCCACCATGTTAAGAAAATACCAACATGGTGATCTCAACTTTCTGAGGAGGAAAATCTGAAGAAATGTTTTCTGGTTATGTGAGGGGTCCATATACTCATGTAAAACATTGCTACCTTTGTTATCCTTTTTGTAGTTAGTAACCATACTGGAGCAACCAGTAATAAAAGGGAAACCTAGGTTCCTTAAGGTATTTTTATTCTCTAAGACCCCGAATGCTATCAATTGTCCAAAGTGCTCCCTGGAATATGGTTGAGCCTATCCTTGTTTTTTTAGACTATGAGAACCAATGATGAAGCATGACACTATTAGAGTGGGTGAGGGTCCTATGTAAGAAATAATTGTAATTCCTCAACAGACAGTGATTAACTACATATGCTCGTTGAAAGACAGTGAGTAGGGATACCTATTTGTGTATATGCTTGATAGTGATGGGGGAGTGTATCCTTTCTCTGTAAAAATTCCCTTGCCCCGACCCATGGGAGACTCATTGTTCACCTCCCTCTGACTTTTGATGCATGATTAATACCCTCAAGCAACCAATGGGGGCAGCATGTGTGAGTTCAAGTGTAAAATATTAGTGGAACGCAGGGGAATCAAAAGTATCTTGATAGATCTGAAGCATTAGGGAGTAGGCGGGTGAGTGGGAAGCCAATTAAGAGGGAATGGAGACCGCTTCCTGCAAGGGAATATGATCAGGGAAAGGAATGAGCATGACCTATAGGGAGTTATGGGACTTGATGAAAACAAAGGTGGCTCGGGTTTGGTGGTGGTAGTAACGACGATAGATTGAAACCCTCTCCAATGCATCTTTTGAAATTGTGGCTAACAACGCAATTTATAAGTCACTGTGGCAAATCGTTATAGAATCTGAGGAGAAGAGTGCATGATTACGGCAAAAATGTGTGGATGCAGGTCTATACAGTAAATATAAGGAACTGTTGAAAATTAACTCGACAGGAAATAATGAGAGTTTCATTGCTGGCAGGGCCTGTTGAAGCATCAATGGTTATGGCATGTGTAGAATGAGCTGTTATCCATGGGGTGGGCTGTGTTGGGGAGTAATAGTTACTTGCTGATATTTCACATTATTCACAAATGGTTTCTCTATGCTATTGTCAAGACCATGCCTGTTATTGTCTCAGCACCATGCAAGTTAGACTGTTATTTCATTGTGTGTGGTGATGTGTGGGCAATCTTATTTATCCAGTCCATAGTGGTACTGCTGTGGGAAAACAAGGTGGATGCAGATAGGGGTCAACTATCAAGCAGCGAGTCAAGCGATTCTGCAGCAGTTATTGTGGCCGTGCAAGCTATTGTGGACTTACTCAGGGGGTCATTCCGACCCTGGCGGTCCATGACCGCCAGGGCCAGGGACCGCGGAAGCACCGCCAACAGGCTGGCGGTGCTTCCAGGGCCATTAGGCGGCGCTGCTTGCAGCACCACCATGAGGATTCCGACCCCCTTCCCGACATCCTGGTCCTGGCGGTAAATACCGCCAGGAACAGGATGGCGGAAACGGGTGTCGTGGGGCCCCGGGGGCCCCTGCACTGCCCATGCCACTGGCATGGGCAGTGCAGGGGCCCCCTCACAGGGCCCCATAATGATTTTCAGTGTCTGCAAAGCAGACACTGAAAATCGCGACGGGTGCCACTGCACCCGTCGCACACCAGCAACTCCGCCGGCTCCATTCGGAGCCGGCTTCATCGTTGCTGGGGCTTTCCCGCTGGGCCGGCGGGCGGCCTTTTGGCGGTCGCCCGCCGGTTGGAATGGCCGCCTCAGTCTTTAAGAAGGATCACACTGCTAAATATCCTGTGTTCCTCACTGACAGCTGACCAGCGCTAGAAGTGACCCCTCAAACAACTGATTCTGCCCTCAATTACAATTGTGCCAGACATCAGCTGTACTACAGAACTGAACAACATTCTACCACATACAATGAGAATTGGCTATTCAGATAAGCTGAAAAGAAATAGTTCAGGATGCAAAATTCTTGTTGATGTGTTTTCCTTTTCCTTTAAGTCACCACCACAACCCACACCTCTCTCATCTAGAGCAGTGATGAGAATAGTTTAGGATAAACATTCAGCAATTAGCTGTTGAACAATTGCTGGGGTTACAAACAAAAGGTAATCATTGTCCAACAGAGTTTCACCCTTCCTTTGCAGCAGCCCATTTCTTATTACCCCCTTTCCCGTTTCGCCACTCTGATCTTATATGCTATTGGTGGTGTTCAAATGTGGGCTTTAGAGAATGGGCTGCCCTTGTTGAGCTGTTGACCTGACAGTTAGAGTTAAGCCAATTGTGCGATAAGAGCAATGCAAAATAGTGGATAGCTATGACAACTCATAGTCTTAGGGTTTGTTGTTGCAGGGCATTCTCCAAAAAGTGACAGATGTCCCATAAACTTTATTTAGATTAGCATTTACATCCATTCACCTGTAATACAGAAGAGGCATCTGACACTTTTTGGTTCATTTCATGCATCTTCCCAAGCCCAAAGACCTTAAATGGCCTGCTTCATTTAGGAACACAGATAGGTATGATATCATAGGATTACGAAGTTGATCTACCTATGAATTCTTGATGTATGTATGTGGTATATCTATAGAGCAAACCTAGCCAAAAGGCAGTGGTTGTTCACCCAACCCCTTTAGAGTAATGTGAGCACACCCACTCCTCACCTGCAGCCTGATGGCTGTATCCTACAATCCCAATATTAATAATTGGATTCATGCAGAGTGCTGCAGGAGGTTTCCTACTCTTAGGGCCAAGACAACATCTCCTTATATGAACTTCACTGGTTTGATTCACTGGTTCTTATTGGGAATTTTACAAATATTCAACACACTCACAAAGGAGGATATCATGGGACAACCATAGCGAGACAAAACGTTATGTGCCTTCTCATCATGTGAAATGGCCTGTAATGTATGTTTTTACTTGTTCTGTGCATTGTCGTAAACTAAATATTTGCTACATATTTTACTCATGTATAAATGTAAATCTTGACTTGTTTGTATTGTTCCCCAGATCTGCCCAATTGATCACTTCAGCTAGAGCATATCACATTAAGCAAACATTCTACATGTCACATTAGACAGGACACTGTGCAAAAATTCAACACAGCACAGACAAGGCATACAGTTTGGTTATTACCATGCGCAAATCACCAATTGCTCAAGAACAACACACACAAAACATCCAACATAAAACATTTGACTAAACGCTTAACACACACAACCAACACAAGACATATTATACTGTTTGGTATCATGGTAATTAAAATGGCATACACTTTGCTCATGCTCTATATATCAAACAACAGAACCTGTTAAACAGTCATCATAACATATACCCAATACAGTCCAGGAAGGCCACTAGATGATATCATGGCTCTCCAAAACCATTCAAGAACAGCACTTTTAGACCTGACATTCTTGGTGTGGTAATTCTCCAAACCTTTTGCCTTCACCCCTCTTGTTTGCTGAATTTGTTTTTGTTGGTGTTTAGGATTCTGTGAAGTTTATCACTGCTAACCAGTGCTAAACTGCTTGTGCTCTCTCCTTCAAACATGTTAAAATTGGCCCACACCTAATTTGCACATTTAATTTGCTTGTAAGTGTTTAATAAATGGCACTACATGTACCTACTACCTATAAATTAAATACTATTAATGTATAAGATGGACTCTTTGCTGGGGCAGGACAGGGAGTGCCTCCATACAAAGCCATGCACCAGGTCTAAACATTGGAACTCCAAAGCCACAGTTCATAACACTCATAACACTCTTAGAGCTAGGTAAGTTGCAAAAAGACTGACCCACTGCCAGAGAAATGGCCTTCTACTTGAAGGGCTGCCTTACTATCTCAGAAGCAAAAATGGATCCCAGGATGACCTGCCTGAGCCTTGCTGGCCTGGAGTGAGCCCCTGATCCTCAGGAGGTGCCGACCCAGGTCCTGGATCCTTGGATGGCATCAGTGTTCTCTTCCTGAAAATAAAGTAAAAATCTTGATGTATGGACTCCTCTTGCAACTGGACCAGTTTGCACCATGATTCTGCTACTGATGACAACTGCCTGAGCTCCAGTGAGAACAGCTCTTCGCGTCATCAGAGACTGCCAGCAATGGCTGGCAATGTGACTACCACACTTTGCTCTATAACAATGACAGCCTGCGACGACCACCAAACCAAAGCTCCAGCAAAGACCATTTGTGATGCTGGACCAGCTCTTTGTGCTACAGAGACAACTATCCACGATGATCAGCCCTCTCCTCGCGGTTTTCTCCACTGCAAATGGAACTCTTCACATTGGACTTTGAAGGTATGTCTTCAATGGTACTAACCTGGTTCATGTACCCGACCTGTACTCCATCACTGTCGGCCTGAACTTGTGACTTTTCCCCGGTCTACTGCGACCAAGTGAAGGTGTGTGGCGTTTTGTACTTTTAAGAGCTGTTTTCACCAGAAACTATGAAACTACATATCTCAACCTATGCTGATTGGATTTTTGTCATTCTGGTATAATTTTATTTATCACAATTGACTATATTTTTTAAAATTGGTTTGGGATGTTTCTTGTATTTGAATGTATTAACATTTGTATGCTGCCTACATACTTTACACAATGTCTCTAAGTTAAGCCTGACTGCTTTTGTGGCAAGTTACCAAAGAATTCAGCACAGGTTATTTTAGTGGCTTCTGTGGTTCACCCTGACAAGAACGGTGGTTGTTGCCTCACTGGAGCTTCCACTCTCCTCAACCAATAACCCAATTTCTTACATCATACAAGACAAAATACAAGCAAAATAACACAGTTACTGCACTTACTTGCAAGGTCTATGGCCACACCTATCAATTTCTGTAACTCAATGTCGTACCACTGATTAAAACACACTCGCTGTAAACAATAACAAAACCACAAATACACAACTACAGCTCATAAACAATCCAAACTTCAGTTCTGCAAGGCCACATTAATGGCATATTGTGTGCTAAATACGTATTAATAATAAAATATTACAAAGTTGACAATCAACATACCACACATCTGCTCCTCTTTAGGCTAAGGGAGGGCCTTAAGAAGGAGGGATTCAACCTTCTTTTGCAGAAAATTGCACAGTGGTTATCTTTTTGCCCAAAGTGCGAGCCAGGAATGACGCAGGAGTGCACTGCTTCATAGGGTTGGAGCTTGGCGCAATGTGGTCCTGTGGAGGGGATGCACCTATTCTCCTTATTACGACTACGAAAGATAAAATAATCTTACTTTAAAGCAAGGGAACTACCATGTTGTTTCTGGCATAAATCAGCTTATGAAACGTCATTGTTTCTGTTTTGGAAAAAGAAACTCATGGGTGTATATTTTTAATCAACTGGTGATTGCACAGTTCAATCTTTGCCTTGACAATTACACGATTTTGTATGTGTACTTTATTACACTGCCTCATTGTGAAATGACAGGGGAGTAACAAAACATTCATTTATCTCGTAACCTTTCCCATTTGATGAAGAGTAAAAGGGCAACTGTATTGTACTTGCAAGAAGACAAATTGTCAATTGATCGCAGAGCGAAAATATTTATTTTATAAAATTAACCTTTTCATAGTTTCTTCCCTAAAGAAGCGGCTGAAAGCCAACTCAAACAAAGATCGTAGAATCTGATTCACAAACAAAACAAACATTTGGGGGCATATTTATACTCCGTTTGCGCCGAATTTGCGTCGTTTTTTTAGACGCAAAACTAACTCCATATTCATACTTTGGCGTTAGACGCGTCTAGCGCCAAAGTTCATGGAGTTAGCGTCATTTTTTGGCGTGAACACCTTCCTTGCGTTAATGAGATGCAAGGTAGGCGTTCCCGTCTTAAAAAATGACTCCCAGGCATGTGCTTGGTATTTATACTCCCCGGCAAAAATGACGCCCGGGAGTGGGCGGGGCAAAAAACCCTGCATTTGCGCCTCTTTTTAACGCCTGGGTCAGGGCAGGCGTTAAGGGACCTGTGGGCTCAGAATGAGCCCAGAGGTGCCCTCCCCTGCCCCCAGGGACACCCCCTGCCACCCTTGCTCACCCCAGGAGGACACCCAAGGATGGAGGGACCCATCACAGGGAAGAAAAGGTAAGTTGTGGTAAGTATTTTTTTTTAAAAAAAATTGTGGCATAGGGGGGCCTTATTTGTGCCCCCCTACATGCCACTATGCCCAATGACCATGCCCAGGGGACAGAAGTCCCCTGGGCATGGCCATTGGGCAAGGGGGCATGACTCCTGTCTTTGCTAAGACAGGAGTCATGTTCATGGCGTCTGGGCGCCAAAAACAAATGGCGCAAATCGGGTTAAGACGATTTTTTTGCCTCAGCCTGACTTGCCCCATTTTTGGACGCCCAAACGCCATTTTTCCCTACGCCGGCGCTGCCTGGTGTATGTGTTTTTTTTTTCACGCACACCAGGCTAACGCCATTCAATAAATACGGCGCCCGCATGGCGCTTCAGAATGGCGTTAGCCGGCGCTAATTTTTTTGCCGCAAAACTGCGTTAGCGCAGTTTTGCGTCAAAAAGTATAAATATGGCCCTTGATCTAGAAGGATTAGGATGATATTTAGAGTTAATGGTAAAATTTACTTTAAATTCTTAGAAAATTTCAAGAGTACCACATGGAGTCGACGACTGCTGCTGCTTTCCAGATGTACTCACATGAGTACATTATGATTTGTAAATGAGGTAGATATACATTTACTCATGCCTAAATTAATTGAACTGACCAATGTCAAATATAATGCAAGCAAATTTCAGCACATTAGGATGCTCTTTTTTTTCTCTGTCTTTTGTTTCCTGTAGAGAAACCCTTTGTAGCACACCCTCACCATTTGTGGTGGTAGTATTCCTCATTGCCTTCCACGATCTGCACCTAATTATGCCCTGGGCGGGAAGCAAGTTCTGAATGGTTTCCATGGTGGGAAGAATTCCTGGCAATGGTGGTGAATACTCACAAACTCGTAATTTTATGAACATTCAAGGAATTGGGCGTCCCTCCAATGGCGAGCCCACAGACTGCTCAAATTTGCTTTATGTTCGAAAATCTCTCACACTATAAGCGGCAATTCTGATTAAGAAACAAATAGCTACATACATTTCTGATCTACCTATAGTCAATAAAACTGTACTTTCTGTGGTTGGTGTGAGAACACCTTTCAGAGAGCTACACGGCAAGCATAGGTTACAGGGCCCAGCCATAAGGTTGTAGCCTTTTACGCCTGATGTCCAGGGGTCGACCTACTTTGGGAACTGAGCCAAGAACTCCTGCAGAACTTGAATCTGAGTGGAAGCACGGTCATGCTGTCCAAGGCTTCTCGGGGGAGGTGAACACAGGCTCACAACTTAAAATACTTGCAGCAGCAGCAATACATGATAGTTCAGTCAATTACTTGCTTTCATGGAAAAATGAATATTTATATATGACCAAAAAGTAAAATAGGGCATTCACAAGCAGTCCACACAGTCCCCTGAGTTTTTCAAAGGTCGGTCTCTGATTCCCACTCCCCTCAAAATTCACTATAGGGGATGGTCGGGTTAAGGCCCACTAGCTGTATTGGTCTCAGGAGCCCTACTGTGACTCCTAATGTAAATCAAAGGTTTGTCAGCTCTTCAGCACTATCTGGCAAGCAAGTTCCCCCAGAGCCATCTGCCAGAAATCAGTGTTACTCCCACCAGCAGGATCGAATGATCAGAGTATCTGGGAGCGCCCCTTTCACGGGCACTGAAAGGGCAGCAGCTGTCTCCAATAAGTCTTTCACATGCAGTCCAGATGGTCTGCGATTGGCAGCTCTTGAGTTCCACACACATAGTCCTGTGACAGCAGATGCCGGGGGGGTTCTCAATGCTCCTCCGATGTTGGTAAATTCTTCAGTTCCTCCCAAAAGTATGGAAGATGCAACAATCCTGGTACAGGTCCTAGGTCATGACTCAGGCCCGCTGATCACCACAACAGCCTCCTTCTTCTTTCGATGGTCTGGACCAGACTTTGCTTCTTCCTTGGCCCAGTGGCCACCTCTGGCCTAAAGGGTCATTGTTCCTCCTCTGCACATGGGCTCCAACCCAGTCGGCACAGTAGTAGTCTTCACAGCATCCTTACCTGGCATATGGGGTCGCTGACTTGTTACCGCACAAGGGGTGTGGCCCAACTGGCACAGCATAAATCTTCAGACATTCAGGGTTACTGACCTAACACTACACATGGGCAATGATCCGTTTGGTACAGCAACAGTCAAGACTCATTTCATGGCTGGCCTCCTCTGACATACAGGGGTTGCTGACTTTTCCTTGCAGACAATCAATGATCTGATGGGTGCAGCAGCCATCTCCTTGCACCTCACATTGGACTCTTTAGGATTCCCCCACTGGACTTTGCTCCTTCCAACGCTCTCATCTTCCTCACAGGGCACACCGGTCATGGCAAGCCGGCAGGTAGGGGTGCTCCAGGCTCCAGGGCAGATGGTCATGGATTCCGAGTGATAAGTACACACCCAGCTGGGAGACTAGCAGGCCTTGGCCCCCAGTCCTGGATACAGCCAGAAGCCTTGCAGAGCTTCTCCTCCTTTCACATTGCTTGACTGGCTGCTTGATATCTGACAATGTTTGGGGTCTCAGGCTTCCCTTCTTATAGTCCATTTCCAGTCACCAAATATAATTTAGAGTATGAGTCTTTGAAGTTTATGTTGTGAATCAGCTTCCATTTGAAGTGCTCTCGCCTACATTCTCTCTTCCTCAAGAAAGCAGTCTGTCACATCAAGTGTGACTCCAAATCTGATGGCCTTACAACACAGGCCATGGTGGAAATTAGAGGTTCACACATGGATGTCAGCCACAGTGAACTGTGTATCAAAAGTTTACCCCAGGGACTCAGCGCTAATCTTTATGATCCAAGTCAAAATAAAAGTTATTGGGCCGAAGGCCATAGAAGCTTAAGAAAAGCAGTAAAAACAAGCTACAGAATAAAAAACATTGCAATGCCACAAAACAACAAACATCAAGATATCACAAAAGCATCCCACACAAGTGATGCATGCATAAAGTACATCAGTCAAAAAGATGCTACCAGGATAAAACATTGCAATCCACTTAAACTACACACATCATCATCATGTCATAAAAACAGCAAGCTCAAAATACAAAAGCACTAAAAGTGCATAAAGCCGCACAAAGTAAACAATAAATTAAGTTCCATATCTGTATCAGATCTGGTGAGCTGTTGTTATCAAATTTAATACAGAGAAACACAGTTACCGTGAACCTAAGGACTTCAAATACCTTAGGCCTTCTCTGTGATGCCTCAGATTCAATACACACCAGAGTGGAACAATAAAGGTGCTCCTTGGTACTATGTGGGTGCAGAATAATATAACTAGTGCTTGGTGTTGAAAAGCGATCACACCCGCAGGGCGCAGGTCCCTGCTCCAAACCCCTGCTACTGGGAAGGCAAATTTATCATGCAGGGTTTCCAGTGTGAGAATTGTTAACCAGTGCTGAGGGGTGTATTTCTCAATCCACTCCACTTATAACCCCATCCCACTCATTGTGGAGACAGGGGCATACCTAACAATAGAGACTTTGGCCTGGGTGGTTTCTAGGCATGTGTTTCGACAACAGGTCAAGTAGCGATGTTTGACGCATAGTTTATGGTCTTGTTTAAGTATGTGGGGGTTGTCAAACAGGTCTATAATGCCTAATGTATACAAAAATGCTTTTAACATATGATAACCAGGGGATCTTACCTAAGGTCAAGCAATCCATTATGCAAGTTCTAGCCACTACAATTTCGGGTGTTCCTCACATTGTGATCCAAAGCAATAATGGTGCGAGACCAATCAAGTCTTCAAAAATGTCAGCTCTGCTTCCTCGTGACATATTAAGGTAGCTATATTGCCTGGGACTGCCAATAATCTGCGAACAGAGCTGTTTTCCACTATTTGAGTTGGTCCTGACTTATTATAAGCCCATAACCTGGCACCATAAGTTCCTGCCGATATTCACTTGGATTTCTAAAGTGTCAGCATTTTGGGTACTGGCTTGTGGTGCGGTATTCGGGCAAATCTGAATAGGGCTTCTGCGGTTCTATAGAAGTATTGGAGTCTGGCTGTTACGAGAGGTTCCCAACTAAGAGATTGATTGAAAAGGATTCCTGAATAATTAGAATTCTTTACCTTGGCTAAAATGTGGCCTCCCATAGTAAAAGACTTGGACCTTGTACTAGTGCAGGCGCACGTCAATATAAAAGATTTTGAGAAGTTAACTTGAAGGTCCAGGTTACTCACAAAAAACAAAAATTAGTCTAAGAGAATTTGTATCCCATTTGCTGTGCAGACAATCAGTACTGAATCGTCCGCATACAGCAAGATGGTAACAGGCTTTTCCCCCATCCGTGCCACATCCTTCCCCCTCTCCATCAAGAAACGGTTTATACCGTTTGTATACTGTAAGACCAGGAAGGGGGCCAGGATGCATCCCTGTCTAAAAACCCTAGCAGATTTACTGCACGTGAGCATTCACCCAAAGACCCATATCACACTGTAACAGTCAGGCCTTGATGAAGACGATGAATTAGTAATAAAAGTTCAGGTTTCACACCCATCCCCCCACTAGTTCCCACGGCTTATCACAATTCACGAGCCAATGAAGGCCAGATGTACTGATTAGTTTTTGCCTTTGTATGTTTCCCCAAAAATAGGTAGAGCTTTAGGCATTGGTCAATTGTGCTTAGGCCAGGTCCAAAACCAAATTGGGTGTCGGCTAAAATATTACTTGCAGAGGCCCAAACTTCCAAAAGAGATAATAGGTCTCAACCCAAATTGTTTACGCTAGAGTCGATGAGTGAGGTCGGGCGGCAACATGATGAGGATGACCTATCCCCTTTTTTGAACATTGACACCAGTGTGACACTCTTCCGGGATTCAGGGATGAGACCGTAAGTTACTGACCTAAAGACCTGTATTAATAAAGCGGCCCACTTTATGTTACTATTATCAGCCTCATCAGCTTTCTGAGATTTGTCCCAGCCCCCCCCCCAGTCACCTCTCTCTGAGATCAAAGATTCAAAGAGCACCCTTTGAAGTGGACTGGAAATCTTGGCTTTCAGTTCCTCCTGTGAGCCCCACACAGCAAAACAATAATCTGTCTGAGGGAGATTCCTCTACTTCCTTGCTCTTGTTTCTCCATTCAGCCCTTGCTCTCCCAAATGCAACCCAGACTCTTCCATGTATTGAGCCCAACACAGGCACACATACACCCAAGCACATGCTTATAGCATACATGTGCTGCACATCACCATATCCTTCATGTATTTTACCACTCACAGGTACACATATATCCATCATATTCACATACTATACACACACTGCACAGTACTGCATTATCTAAGTATTGTACCAGTCACAGGCACACGTCCACCCAGCACATGTATACCACACACATTGCGTAGTACTGCACACAAAAGTGATGTACGCCAAGGGTGAGAGACACATAGCAGTGAAACTTTAAATGAGTGAGTCTGTAGGCCTCACTCCATGAGCACAGGTCAAAAGGCCCACTTGGCTCTTACTGATCACTACACAGTATGCTGCCAGCAACCCAGTTGTGCTGCTTAAATCCTGGCAATGGCAGTATTCTTTTACCACTATGAGGATAGGGCTCTGGTCACCATTCCCAGTCCAAAAAATACACAATGACTGAGACAAGCAAGTCATGGCGCATATGCATGATCCCACAACAAAAAAATCTGCATTAGGGATCCACATATTATTACAGTTGAGGTACCTAGGGCCGGAGTGTATGTCCATCAGCATGCAAATGACTTTTTGCATCCCAACAGCTGGGAATAGGGAATATGTAAATGACACGTCAATTAGTGTTGATTATTATTTCCTCATTTTTGCAAATATAGCTGGTCATTCCTGATGTTCAGGCAATTCAATGGGGAGACAGAGAGAGTGGATAAGAGAGAACATGCATTAAACTATCAGCATGATGCAGAGTATGTGGTAGAAGCACAATGTTAAGCCATAAAAATAAGGTTTTGGTAGTGAGTACTTAAGACAAGGGTGAGGCAGAGAGGATTGGTATGCTAGCAGACAACAAAATAAGAAAGCCACACAAGATGATAGAGATACAACACCAATTAATCCAAATTAATCCACCCGGACAGGCTTGGGTGACCAAATCCAATAGGGAGAAGGTCTGTGGGCTAGTAGGGTGGATTTTGACAGTCATCACCAGAGCGTTTTCCAGTCCAGTTCCAAACTTTACAGCACAATCACCACAGACTTCAATGTAGAGGTCCTGTTGCTGAAGATACCGGAGATTGTCGTAGTTGGACTCCTGCTCTATTCAACACTGCTGGTTTAAGAACGACTGCACTTTTGTATGTAGGCGACTAGGCCAATCCTACAACAAGTCGCAACTGTCATCCCAATCCCCCCGGCTTACAAGCAGTACCTCACTAAAAAACTCAAATATCAAAAGGTGATTTGTGGCAACCTTTACACATGGACTCAAGAGTGTGACATCTCAGGGAGGTCGTAGTTCAATGGAGATTACCCCATTCTCACATGAGCAACATGTCTCAGTCACACACAGGCAATGAAAGAGACGCAGCAACTTTTTTTCAATAGGTTTCTTTAACAAGACTGCAATCTACTGTAAATTGCATGGGCTGCAATGATTGGGATAATGAAAATGCAAGAAACAGAATTGTAAAAACAAGAGTCATTAATACAAAGACCACCACCATCTTGTAATAACATAAGATGTACAGTAGGTGTGAGGTAAACCTAAATACCTTAGCATGATGAGCCTCGTCTCTAACCTAAAGCGAGCTAGGTGTGTTAAACCTAATCTGCAGTGCCATATCCATGAGAAGAGCCCTCAGCCCTTGTTGCCTTGGAATGAGGTCTCTAGATCAGACTCCATAGTGCCACGAATGCTGGGTCTGCATCAAGGCGACGTGGAGCATAGATAGTGTTGATGGCATCTGCTAGGAATCCATCTGATTATCTTGTCTGTGTGAGATGTATTTATACAGATCTGGTAGGACCTCTGACGCAGGTATGTTCCCAAGCAATAAATAAGAAGACATGCTTGGCGCAGCAATTCTATAAAAAATTCCCTAAAAGGTACATTATGTTACTGTCACACGAAAGTGGGAAAGTACATGATGTGAATACCTACGTATCTCATTTATCTTTGACCCTAATAGTGACGCCTTTACAGAGTGGCACTAATAATGCAATACTAAAACATCTTCCTAACTATCAACATAGCAGCCATCTTGGAAGAAATAATGAAATAAATGTGCTAAACCAGAGCTAGCTAATGAGGTTAAAAGTCACTAGGTGACAGGGGCACAGGCCTGCAAGCAAAAGGCTATGCTAAACTCCTGATTCCCATTAAAACTAAATAGGATCCACTACAAGATGAAGATGCTCATGGATGCTCCAGGTGCTGTGAGGTCAACGAGGTGTCTTTGTGGTTATTCCTCACGTTACGAGTCAGGTGAGGCGACTTTCACCACTGCGATTTGAGTCCCTCAAAGTCCTCTTTGAGCCAGAAGAAGCCTGGCAGCAGCAAGGCTACCGGTTTCCGTACACAGTGGTCCTAGTGGTATTCTTTGGTGGAGGCTGGTGTCCCTCTTTGGTGACCAATCTGGACTCAGATGACACTCCCGTGTCCAACTCACTCTGTACAACATTTGCCATCAAGGATTGGTCTCTTGCGGTGCCCAGCGGCAATTAGTGGGGATTTTTCCAAAGTGGCTACTGACTTGCTGGTTTAGTCTACTTCAACTCGTTTGTCCCTGGAGATGGATCCAGGGGTCAGCCAACTGACCCTTGGAGTTACTTCTTTGGTCAGTGGCTGGAGCATGACTTTACCTCAAAGTCAGGAGCCACAGGCACAGTCCTCTCTTCGCTAGCCCAAGGTGCAGCAAGTGCAGTTTAGTAGACGTGCAGACTCTGTGCGGTCCAGAGGTCAGTAGGGCATTCTTGCTTCAATCCTTATTACAGTTCTGATGTGATCTGAGGTTGATGGCACCAGGGGTGCCATATTTATTCCCAGTAAGTGCCCTTGGGGTATGATGGGGTCCCTAGCCAATGGACTACTAGGTCCCCTCCCAGTTGGTGGCAATTCTCTGGCAATGTGTGGCATTTGACAATCCCAGAGTGCACTATGCTGCCCACTTCCAAAAGTTCTGCACCCTTCCTCAGCTGTTAGGAGCTTGGTGGAGATGTGTGGCTACCTAAGGGCTACACAACCATGGGAAAACTGGTTTGGGCAGTAGTCTCCCCTCTCTGTCCCTGTTGTTGGTGCACCTATGCAGTTCTGCCTTTGAAGCTTGACTTTTTGGTTCATGCTCTAAGTGGATTCCTGCGAAGGGGAGGTAACACCTCATCCTGCAGCAGGCTGCTATTGTTCCTAATCCTGGTTGTCATTCTCACTTCTCCCCAGGGAAACAGAATGCTGTCTGGTGGCCAGTGATAATGTGAGGCCAAACTGGGTCACAGTGGGGCAACTTTCAGAAGCTAGCTGGGCGCAGGGGTCACCCGGTAACCCTGTGTTGGCCAAAGGGACTACTATCCATTCCACAGCAAATGACAATTAGATGATTTTCTGCTAAGATATATATATATATAGATAGGGATATATATACATATATATATATATATATATATAGATATATATATATATATATATATGTATGTATATATATATATATATATATATATATATATATACACACATACATATATATATTTATATATATGTGTATGTTTATATATATATCTATGTATGTGTGTGTATATATATTCCTTAGGGGAGATTTACATATATCGTTAAGGGGGAAATAGCTTTGTCATTAGTTTGAATGGAAAAGACAAACTAGAGACTTACATATATTGTTAAGGGAAAAAGTAGCTTTGTCATTAGTTTGAATGGCAAAGACAAACTAGCAGTGTGACCACGGCTCTTCCTATGTGCTGTAACAGGCTGGGAGCCATTTTGTGCTTTGTCACACAGAGGCTGGCACACTACGTGCTGCAGCCCTGGGAGGACACTCTGCCTCTTACATGCCCTTAGTACCCAGTGGTGTAGAGTGCATTGGTGTGGAGTGTTGCAAAGTATAGTGCATAGATTGCAGTGGCATTGAGTGCAGTGGCATTGAATTCAGTGCTGTACAATGCAGCATCATAGAATGCATTGCAGTAGATTAGAGTGGTGCATAGTATACTGCAGTGATGCAAAGTGCAGTGGCTTAGAGTAGAGTGGCACAAATTGGAGTGGCACAGAATAGAGTGTTGTAGAATAGAGTGGTGCAGAGTAGAATGGTGCAGAGTAGAATGGCATAGAGTAGATTGGCACAGAGTAGAGTGCAGTGACAGAGTGCAGTGGTGTCGTATGCAGTGGCGTAGAGTAGTGCAGAGTGGTGCAAGGTGGAGGGACGTAGAGTTGAATAATGCAGAGAGCAGTGGTGCAGAGTAGAGTTGAGTGGCATAGAGCGAAGTGACATTGATTGCAGTGTAGAGTTGAGTAATATAGAGTAATGCAGAGAATTGTGCCATAGAGTGCTGTGGCAAAGAGTACAGTGGCATAGAGTGGAGTAGTATAGAGTGGCATAGAGTTCAGTGGCAGTGAGTGAAGTGTTGCAGAGTGTCAGAGTGCAGTGGTGTAGAGTGGAGTAGAATGGCATAGAGCGCATTGTCATACAGTACAGTGATGCTGAGTAGAGTGCAGTGGCATAGAGTGCAGTGACAGAGTGCAGTTGTGTTAGGTGCATTGGGGCAGAGTGCAGTGGTTAAGAATAGAGAGGCATAGAGTGTGGTAGCATAGAGTGGAGAGGAGTGGAGTAGAGTGGTGTAGAATGTAGAGGCATAAAGTAGATTGTTTCAAAGTAGAGTGAAGTGGCATAGTGAGGAGCGGTGCAGGGTAGGGTGCAGTTGCGTAGAGTGGCATAGAGTGTAACTGCGTAGAGTAAAGTGATGTGGACCGCAGTGACATAGAGTACAGTGGTGTCAAGTAGATTAATCCGGCGTACAATGGATTTGTGTAGAGTGCAGCGGCATAGAACTGAGTGCTACAGAGTAAAGTGCATTGGTGTACAGTGTATTGGTATTGAGTGCAGGGGCATAGAGTGGCGAAAAGTGGAGTTGTCCAGAGTAGATTAGTGTGGCCTAGACTTGAGTGGTGTAGAGTGCAGTGGCAAAGAGTGCAATGGTGTAGAGTAGAGTGGCGAAAGTGCATTGGCATAGAGTAGAATAGTACAGGGTACAGTATAGAGATGTAGCGTGGCACAGAGTGCAGTGGCATAGAGGGGAGTGGTGCAGAGCACAGGGGTATGGTGTAAAGTGGAGTGGTGCAGAGTAGAGTGCAGTGTTGTGGAGTAGTGCAGAGTATAGTGGAGTAGCGTAGAGTGGAGTATTCATGGTGTGGTAGCAAACTGCCATTACAGACAACACATTTTCAACTGAAATGACCATTACATTTGCACAGACATACAGTTTAACTAATACAACTATACATTGCACAGATGAAAATGTGTAGACATTACATCACCTAGTGCAATGATTTGTTTTGATCAGATTAAAGTATTTGTTTCCAAAACACTTCAGAAATAACACAAAAAGTGCTACATGTGTGTTCCTAATTCTAATATGTTCCGAAATGCCTACACAGTTCATTTAAATGTTATTGTGTGCTACCCCCAGTATCCAGCAAGATTGTCTCATACATCCTCATACTTTGAAGTCAGAGATAGAAAAGTTAATAAGCAACCTCAGAAGACAACTCCTGACATTTTATCTTGATCTCCAAATGCACAGCAAATGTGATGAGATCTGAACAAGATTTATATTCCTGTTTATAGAAAGGGAGCACACAGAAGAGTAGTGTAAATAAGGTTTGAGCAAGGGAAGGTACGAACTCAAGCTGGACAGCCTAAAAAAATAAAGCTAGCAAATTGTAACCAATAAAACGTGAGTTACAGACTACAAAGCCAATAGCAAGCAATGGGCAGAATGCATTCCTATTCCCCCAACATGTCTTTAACAAACCAGACAGCTGTGCTGTCTGGTAGTCTGCCACCTTAAAATGTGTGGGTGAACATGCAAAATGAGGCACTTCCTTTAAGTTGCTATAGTTGAAGTCATAACCTTTCAAAAGTATTTATTGAGGAGACCTTCGACAAGGGAAAGTTAACACTGCTGGTTGTACTACTGAGTATCGCCCCCAACAATATTATGGTGGAATAATATTGAGGAAGAATATTGAGGAACAAAATATCAAAAGGTAAGTGGAAGCAAAGGGAAACATAGATTTGCTTTTTTAACTCCACATCTATGTACCTTGATAATATATGTCCTGTGTAGGTACATATATGTGGAGATAGGTATAGAAAATCCAGACTTTCTTACCTGTCAATATTTATTCCTCAGAATTCTGTCACACCGAAATTGTAGATTTGATATTAAGGGTGCACAACAAAACTAATGGGATGAGAAATAAAATATTAGCGATTCACATAATGGAGCACTGGAGAGAGCTACACATTACTAACCTTTATTGTATGAGGGAGGGTATACAGTGAAAGAATGAGGTTATGGGAACAATAGGATTGTTGTTGTAAGTATTTCAGGAAATTCTTCAATAACAAGGATATCAAAGGAAAAAGGGACATAAAAGGGGTGTGAAGAAGTGTCACAAATCTCTTTATACTAAGCCATGTCTTTGAAGTCTTGGGAGGGTACATTGGAGGAGAAATAGAAAAAGTGTGGTAAGAATACTGGGGGAGGTCGAAATAAGTTACTTCTGAAAACAACGAGTACTTGATTTATATGAAATACATGAGTGAGGATATACAACTGCCATGTTCTACGCTTCTTAGCTATGACTGGTGAGTTTTAGGTCCACAGGTGGTATTCAGTGGTCAGCCCACATGCATTAATTTTCCAATTCGAGTTTAATGTGTCTATTTCCAATGAAAACAATAATGGTACGTTTTCTTTTATGGAGATGACCCAAAGGCAACTTTTGGATTCCTTTTAAGCACAGAACTATGGCCATGAATTGGGATGCGGAATGAAGATGGAATAGAAGGAGTGATTGCCTTTGTGTGTGTGTTTTGGTGCATGTGTACACATGTGTACTGGACATTTAGTTGTATGCATCCAGTGCTCATCCCACACAAGAAAGTTAATGTTACTATCTTGCAAAATTTCCATTAAATTTCTTTAGTTTGTGAGATGCGTTACAACACACACCTATGTTTGCGAAAATTAGATAAGTATCGGAAACAAAATGGTCTTACCTCTATTCAGAAAGTGAAGGCAAAAAATTAAGGCCCATACTGACACTAGCCGTGTGGGGGAGGCATAGGGTAAACAGGGGGTTTAGCGTCAGAGGATGACACTAGTACGGGCAGCGGCAAAAAAATGCCTCTGCCCAGACTAGCGTAATTTTCTGAAGTTAGAACCCCATGGACATGACTCCTGTCTCAGTTAAGACAGGAGTCATGCCCCCCAGCCCAACGGCCATGCCCAGGGGACTTATGTCCCCTGGGCATGGTCATTGGGCACAGTGCCATGTAGGGGGACCAAAGTTAGGTCCCCCTATGGCACAAAAAAAATAAAGTAATACTTACCTCTACTTACCTCTACCTACCTGGGATGGTGTCCCCCCATCCTTAGGTGTCCTCCTCGAGTGGGTGGGGATTGGTCAGGGTGTCCCTGGGGCTGGGGAAGGGCACCTGTGGGCTCTTTCCTTGGGCTCCTAAAGCCTAACCTGACCCAGGCATTAAATAATGCTGCTAAGCAAGCTTAGCACAATTATTTAAGGTCCCCATACCCCTTTCTAGATTTTAGCACAGGGATAAATATGACACTAAGGCCATATCATTGTCTTCTGTACAAGAATGCCTCCCTTGCATCTCATTGACGCAAGGTAGGTTTCCACGTTCAGAAAATTACGTAAGCTCCATAACTTTGGTGCTAGACGTGTTTAGCACTAAAGTATAAATTAGGTTTGCGCTGAATTAGCGTAGAAAAATTATGTGAATTCAGCGCAAACCGAGTATAAATATGGGCCTTATTGTTATAAGGAGGCATCTGAATTAATTTATTTGCACACTCTAATTTAAAAAAATCACATTTGTGTTCATTCTGTGTGAAGAGACAGCATTTTTCATCACTCTCTAAGATGGTTAGTGCTATATGCCAAACCTACAGTGCTTGTAGGTATACAAAATGGGAGCTTCAAGCAGATGGAGTTGTTCGTATGAGATGATGAGAATATACACTGTGCAGTTAACGCTGATTTGATAACAGCAGAGGCCAATGGAGAAAACTGTGAAGTGACCCTGGGGGATATTCCAAGTTACAAATGTTTTTTACTGCAACAATGTGTGGTGTATGGGTGTTTAGGGATGGCATCATATAAAAGCATATTCTTTGAAAAAAAAATTAAACTGAGGTCCTTGTTCTAGGCTCAGAAATGAAATGTTAGATGTTCAGCTGAAAACTCTCAGCTGAATGGGAGTTATTCCTCCAATGAAATATCTAAAAGCACCAAAAATTAACCAGTTATAATTATTAAATGTGTAGTGTTGTATTGTGGTTGTATTTATATACCTCTTACTGGCACTGATGAGGCAATGAAGTGATTTGCGCCAGGCAGCACTTTACCCCATAACCCATGGTCAGTTTTTTCAGAGGTTATTATTGCCTAATTTCAATTAGTCATGACAATCTGACCTCTGAAAGGTTTCAATTAGACCACCACTTTAGCAAGAACAGGTATTCAGCACAAGACCTAGAAGCATAAGGTAATAGCTGGATGCACACATAAAAAAAATTGAGTGGTTTAGGCTGTGCTCAAATGCTGCTGTGACCTCATGATCATGGCAAACTGATGGAGTACTTCAGCACTCCATAACCTGGTAGGGTTGGTCCAGTGTCTTTTGCTGTTAAATAATGCCTCCCTTATACTTACTAGAATAACAGACCAGACCTTGAACTAAAGGAGCCTTCCAACATAAGAAAATTATGCTTAAATTATAGGGTTGATATTCCTCAACTTGAAAACTAGAATGAGTCCCAGTGCCCTAAAGAGCTCTAATCCACCAGCAATGTCCTTCTGGATAACAGTGTATTTTAAGCTGAACCCATCCTGATAGATTGCGCTCCATGTAATCACACCAGAAGGGCTGACTCTGTTGAATTTTTAGGGATATAGTCGCAGAGAATTACTCCGGAGTACACAAATACTGGTATTACCGCTGTTACCTTTTCAGCGACATCATATATTGAAGCAGCTTGTAAGCAAAAATGCTTTTTTTTCGGTGCACAAGTGTGAAATGCACCCCAATCTAGTATCTGTTGCCTTAAATAAATGAGCAGGATATCCTAAATTAGGACTATATTTATGCTGTACAGTGGGATGTTTATTTATAATGTGAGATTTAGATTAATATTTGTTTAAGTGACTTGCTTTTAACAAGTCACATGTTTATTACATAACATTAACTTTACTTTTTTACATTAATGTGTACTAAAGATTTGTTGAATAATTTTTAAGGGTTTAAATACCTGAGACAAACATGACTTGGCTTGAGTCGAACAGACAGGAGACCTCAAAGAGAGATAGGTGAATGTGGATGGGCATTTAAGATCATCCTGCATACATTTCCGTTTCAGATGAAAAGACAGATGCAAAGTGGCTGGCAGTCAGTTTAGAAAGGGTAATAATATTATGAGAAGGGGGGAAAAGAGGGAGCAGATTGGGTAGCATTGCTTATATAGATTGCAAGGGGATTTTAGGCCATTGGAGGAAGGAAAACCACTGAGAGAGCGTAGCTTATATAATCTATATTAACATGAGATGCTTATGAACTAGTGTGTGGTAATGCCGTTTAAGTATTTGTTTAAACATGCACCTGAAATGTGACCACGGAGAGTGGCCGTCAATGTATACGTGGATTATTAAAAATGACTAATGCTTATGAATATTCGAATTAATGAATGATTTGCGCTAATAATTAATGATTATGCTATTAAAGGTTATGTTAAAGAAATTCTGTAGGCCTTAAGTTAGCATGAGCCGAAGCTTAGCTGTATTCAAAATGTATTTTTCCTATCTTGCAGTGTGCTGACTCGCAAAAGGACATGACCTCTTATTTTCTTCAAACTAGAAGCTGAATGTAACCATAGCAGATCCGTTCTCACAAATTCTTCATTGCTTGTAGGGTGATATTAGACGAAATGCAACAGTGTAGATTAATGAAATGTACAAGGTCATTCAAACCGGTGAAGACAATGGAGCTACTGACCAAAAGATGTGCAAAGAATTACAGAAAGATGAAATCATACCGGACGTGCCACCTCTGAAGACATCGAACATGAAGACCAATGAGAAGCTTGTAAAATAATATGGGGTGAAAGATTAATGACCTAATGCATTTTCCAATTAGATAAAGATAGTGGGGTATAACCAATGTCCAATGAAATTTTAGGGGAATGTACGATGAAAAAGGGATAAAAACCCATGACATGGGGAGCCATTTAGGTGGGTTAGGGAGATGCTATTGATTTTACCCAGAAACTTTGTCACTCTGTTTGGTGACTTACTTTGGTTTACTTAAACCATCCTTTTCCTTAGATTGCCCATTTACACTTTACCTCCTTGTGAGGGAAGTGCTCCTTTTGCCCCGGAGCTGAGTTTTGACTGATGGCATTTTGACTGATGTCCTGAAGACGAAGACTGAACCTGTGCGCTGACCTAAACTTTGGAGGGTAATTATGACAATGCAGTTGTAATTTGTCTGTTTGCTTTTTCTTTCTAGGTACCAACTGCATACTTTTGACAGAGACCATAGTTAGATGTTTTCCAAATTAGTGTTCTAAATTGTTTTGCATGAAGCCCAACATGCTAATGCTAATCAGTGGTTAGGACAGGTGTTCACTAAAACTGACGCAAATAGACAAACGACCAAAACTATGCTTTGTTGAACTGACGCGTCACTGAAACTTTGCTAAATTTGATCTATGTTTACGCTGTGTTATGTTCTGATGTTTGTGATTTTCTCCTTAATGAAATCATATCAAAGTTGCCATATAGTGACTATGCTATTATGTTTCCTGGTTTTGAGATTAACACATCTGCTTTTAGAATTGTAACCAATAGGGAATAAAACTCATAAAAATGTACTAAACTGGTGTGGTTATTCATGACTGCAAGGTCATGGTAGTGCCTTGAATTGATTAATGACTTTGACTAAAGTGAAATGTATTGTTGTGATAAATATTGATGACATCATAGATGTATTGATTGACATATTGATTAGTTATCTCGTCCTAAGGTGTCTCTCAACTGGGTCAAAAGATTCATTGGCCTAAAACGAGTCCTGATGTGTAATAAATTATCATAAAGGGACGCGTTAGCAGTTCTGGTAGCAGAGGTTGGTTTGGCCCTTTGGGGCCCTAGGACGGAGAATTATTGTTTAAATTGTTTTTCTGAGATAATGCAAATTGGAGGTATGATGTGTTTCTAAATTCACCATGATTTTCCTGGGATCTCAGAGCCTGCCTAAGTATGTTGGGGAGGTTCTCGGCGTTTTAGCATGTGTGGTGTAGGATTTACGCTTGCTCAGCTTATGCATTTTGCAGGTGATTTGTGAAGTTTGTGTGTATTTAGGCCAGGTAATGTTGTTTTAGTAGGAGTGGGCGTACTCTGCAGTATGAGAGTAGGGAAGTTGGCGTACTTCATATGAGTGTGGCGCTTTGTGCTCAAAATTATCCACGTGGTTGGTTGTTAATGTACGGACCCGTTGTGGTCTAAGACTCCGGAGTATATTGACAAGTGTAGGAGACACTTGGGTTTATGTTGTAATTAGTGCGGTTTAATTAGGTCAATCGGGCGTGGTTGACAAGTCGAGTTTGAGTCAAATTGTATGTGCGAAACCTTCGATGTAGATTTGGCAAGTTCTAAAGTACACTAGGACAAACCATTGACAAGTCGAGAGTAGGATTTGCGGGTCGAATTCTGCTTGCGGTTACGGGAACTGAGAAGGAGAGAGTAGCGGCCGAGGCTTCAAGTGAAATCTCTGTAAAGTTCTGAAGCGAATGTGTTATCCTTCCTGTAGTAAACCGGCAAATTTGTGTTGTTGTTGTTAAAGGAGCTCGCAGTAATTTTGCATTAGTTTGGTGTGAATCCAGTGAGGGGCGGACGAGCCGCAAGACTTTGTCAGCTGCAGTGTGTGAGTGTGACGTCAGTGGTGCCGCACTGAGATAGGTCAGTTGTCGAGAGGGGTCGCGCACGGATTGGCTGCCATCCGTGAGAGGCAAGAGGTTGAGAAAGGTGGGTGAAGAGTTCCTGGGACTTAAGGTAACTTTCTGATTAAATACAAATAAAGGAAAAGACGCAAAGATGAACTTTATCAAAGATTTTAGGAGGGCTCTGAAAGGAGACGCATACATTATGGCGAGTAAAGGGGAGCCTACTCCGCCTGAGGGTACTCCAGCTTATATAGTCATGGAGGAAAAGGGTGTCACACCTTGCTTATGGATAAAACATTGGCACAAATTGATGGAAAAGGAGGGATGTTTGGCGTTCCCGGAACACGTAACGTTCAATACGAGAGTCCTAGAGAATTTGAGGTGGATGTTAAGTGTACAAAAGCCACCTCCGAGGCCAGCTCAGTATGAGGCTTTAGCAATTTGGGATTTATTGGCTACTAAACAGAGACAACAGAAATTCGAAAGGAGAATAAAAAGGGCAGAAAAGACTTTAGCTGAGGCTAGATGGGATAATGAGAGCAAAATGTGGAGACGGGGAATAGTTGATGGACTTAAATTATTTCTAGCAATAGCACAGGGAGATGAGACGCAGGAGAAGAAAGCCACCTGTAAGACAGACAA
This sequence comes from Pleurodeles waltl, assembly GCF_031143425.1. NCBI lineage: Eukaryota > Metazoa > Chordata > Amphibia > Caudata > Salamandridae > Pleurodeles > Pleurodeles waltl. Next base: position 477,608,728 of record NC_090451.1, read on the forward strand.
GGACTCTAATAAGCATAAAGAGTCTAAGAGGTATTGGATAGAAGAAGATGATTCCGACGATGAAGTGTTCCTAAATCAGATATTACATGCTCACCCACCACCTTATGCGGTAAGCAACAATGTCCCGAGCACTAGTGCGGGTCCTGGGAACCAGACGCAGGAGAAGGGAGTTACTGATTCAGTACAGACTAGTGATACGGTTTTGACACAAAATGGTGTCAGTGTACCCACTGCACCAGACATGCAGATACAGTTTCAACCTCCATCCCAGATATGGAGAATCTATCCAGACCTCCCAGTACTAGAGACTACAAAAAATCTGATAGTGCCGCCAGACCCGATATATACAAAATCAAGGTTAGTACAGCTTAAGCCAACTCCACAACTCCACAGCTGTTACTACCTCAGCCGCAGCAACAGCTGATACCAGGGTATAATCCAGCAGCAGGACCTCCATTAGTACCTGTCCCGGCCTCAGAGAATCAAACTTTTGGAGTTGCTGCTCCACGGGGTTTGGGACCAGGTCAGACACCAGCTGCCATATCATTGCCAATTACTGTTGGTCCGCCGGTGCCATTGTATGCACAAGGTAAGCCTGGTATGTGTGATCAGGGAGTGATGACCCAAGATATCATAAGAGGAGGGTCCATAGGAACTCCCCAGTTAATGGCCCCGGGAGAGCAAGCAGTTGAAAAACCAAGGTCTTTGTTAGACCTTAGCCCGGTTGAAGCCCCGATGGAGGCAAAGAGATTAGGTATGTTAACCCCGCAGTCAATAAGTACAAATGCTTCACAGTCGCCAATGATGCATGCAGGGAATATTTCACTGCAAGGTCTTTCGGTGCAACAGTTAAATGAGTGGTTAGACAAGACTTATGCTTCACAAAAGACTACAGTAACTGCAGAGAAGTCAGAAAGGTCAGAAAAAGATGAGTACCTGAACTTTGTGAGACTGGGCGTGGAAGCTGCTGAATTAGTGGAAGGAACAATGGAGGTAAAGAGATTAGAGTCATACACAGAAGCAGAATTGAGGTATCTGTGCCCTAAAATCACTAAAGAAATAGGTAAGGTACATAAGAGGTTGGCGAACCTGGGAGACAAATACAATATTTATATTGAGAATACTAAACATTTGAAAAGAAGCTACAGATTAGACTTTGATTCAAAGGACTTTGAGCACATGAGGTCTGCCGGAATGAAAGCGCATCTAAAAGAAATACTACAAAGTGTTCAGATCTGGGGAGCCTTAGAAAAGTGGGAAGGCAGATGTTTAAAGAAAAGAGATAAGGAGAAAAGCGACAGTCCGGGATCAAGTCAAGCTAAAGCTTCACCAGATACGGGATCAGTAAAGATGTTACCGATGAGAGAAACAGCTGGTGGGGTTTCAGTCCATGTACCGTGGTCCAGGGGAGACATTCTATCTTTCCCAAATGATTATCCCAGGTTGAGAGAGAAGCTGATAAAGTGGTATCAGCAAACAGATAGGTTTGTGAAGCTTGCGAAGTGTCTCTGGGAAGACTTGAATACCTTGTTTGAGATCATTGTTCCGCCCGACTTATGGCTTGAGTGCAAGAGAGGTGTGGACTGGCCGAAACAGGAGCCAGCAAGGGATAAGGCGACAGGAGCACCCTCTGAGGAGGTGATGAAGTACTATCATAAAGTGATTGAATTTTTGAAGCAGAAAGTGTCACCGAAAGTGACTGATTGGCAGAAAATCTATCGGACCTCACAGGAGGTTAAAGAATCGATACATGCTTACTATGAGAGGTTGTTGAAAGCGTTCAAACATTACAGTGGTACTGAGACTATTGAGCCGAAAGACATGAACCATCTTGTGTTTAGATTTGTTGAAGGGCTGAGACCAGAGGTTAGTCAGATGATTAAGAATCATTTTATTTGTTGGCAAGGAAAACCGATTGATGAGGTGTTGCAGTATGCAAAATACTGTAGTGACCAGATTGAGCTGAAGCTGAGAAAACTAAAGTAGAAAGTGATGGTGATGCAGATAAGGGCAGTACAGGCAGGTATGCAGGGAAATGGAATCCAGCAGATGATACAGCATCAACCGCAAGGGAATGGTGTGTTTCAGGCGCAACCGAGAGGCCGAGGTCGAGGTTTTGTGAATCGCGGCCCAGACTTGAACACTGTTGTAGTCCAAAATGACGTACAAGGAATGAAAAAGATGTTACCATGTCACACGTGCGGGGCGTGGGGCATTGGAAGCAGGAATGTCCAAATGTGGTGCATGATGGTGTCGTTCAACAAAGCACTAATGTCGGTACATTTCAAAATGCGAGAGGTCCAAAAATGAGAGGTCAAAATCAGAACTTCCAAAATAACATGGTTCAAATGCAGGGGCTACAGCCCATGCAGCAAATGCAAATGCTGCATGTTCAACCAGCGCAAATGCAGCAAGTACAATAGCAGGTTCCCATGGTACCTAGACAGCAAATGCAATTACCATTAGCTCCAATGGGACAGCGACAGGTGATGCTTCCTCAGCAGGTCACAGGTCAAGTAGTGAGCCAAAATAATACAGTACAGCAATTCCCATTGTGTGGTGAAGATGGAGTGAATGAGGAATGGTCGGATGACAGTTCAGACAGTGAAGAGTGCAGGCTTGCAGCGTCCCTAGAAGTAGATCAGAGGGGACCCTATGTAGAGGGAAAGGTAATGGGACACAAGGTTTCATTTTTGGTTGATACCGGAGCTACACGCTCTACAGTAAGAAATGCAGAGGTTCCGAAATTGCCACTTTCAGGGCGTACCATAAGAGTGGTAGGGGTAGCAAACCAGTATTTGACAAATCCGATCACAGATCCGGTGCAAGTTGAGATTGGCAACTTTCAGGGACTGCATAAGTTTGTAGTCTGCGATTCAAGTCCTGTGTCTCTACTGGGAAGAGACTTGCTGTGCAAGACGAAATATTTGATTACCTGTTCCAATGATGGAATTGAGGTGCAGACAAACAGTGATGATGAAGGCGAGGACGGTCAGTTCTCAGAGTTAAAGGCGGAAACCACAAATTAAGATTACCCTTTGATGACCTTATTCCCGATGCTAACAGTGACTGACTTACCTGCTGAATTACAGGGAACAGTGACAGAGAAAGTGTGGGACTTGACAGGAAAGGAAGTGGGACTGATAAAAGGAGTGAAAACCGTTAAAGTACAAGTGAAGCCAAATGCAGTGTTTCCTCAGGTGCCACATGGCACAAGATGTCCTTATTCAGGTGTCGCAGATAATTGCGGACTTTGTAAAGCAAGGAGTTGTGAAAGAGGCATTGAGCAGCCCATGAAATTCACCAATAATGGGTCTGAAAAAGCCTTGTGGGAAGGTACGAATTGTGCAGGATTTCAGAAAAATAAACAAGATTGTGGTAAAATGTTGCCCCATAGTGCCGAACCCAGCAGTGATTATGTTTCAGGTTCCATGTGATGCAGAATGGTTCACCGTTGTAGACTTGTCACAAGCTTTCTTTTCGGTGCCTCTTCATGAGGACAGCCAGTTTTTATTCAAATTCCTGGACAAGGTGTACAGTTGGTGCAGAATTCCTCAAGGGTTTTCTGAGTCACCGTCCATTTTCAATCAGATATTGAAGAAGGACTTGGAGTCATTAGTACTGCCTTTTAGTTCAACTCTGGTGCAATACATTGATGACTTACTAATTGCGTCCAGAACAAAAGATGACTGCAGGTATGACACAATTGCCTTACTGAATAATTTGGGAAAGAATGGACATAAAGGGGGTCATTCCGACCCTGGCAGTCAAAGACCGCCAGGGCCGCGAATGACGGAAGCACCGCCAACAGGCTGGCGGTGCTTCCTTGCCCATTCTGACCGCGGCGGTAAAGCCGCGGTCAGAAAACCGGGGCCGGCGGTTTCCCGCCGATTTAGCCCCGGTTGGGCGAATCCGCCATGGCAGCGCTGCAAGCAGCGCTGCCTTGGGGATTCTGACCCCCTTCCCGCCAGCCTGTTTCTGGCGGTTTTCACCACCAGGAAGAGGCTGGCGGGAACGGGTGTCCTGGGGCCCCTGGGGGCCCCTGCACTGCCCATGCCACTGGCATGGGCAGTGCAGGGGTCCCCTAACAGGGCCTAGGGTGGCTTTTCACTGTCTGCTTAGCAGACAGTGAAAAGCGCAACGGGTGTAACTGCACCCGTCGCACCGCCGCAACACCGCCGGCTCCATTCGGAGCCGGCTCCTGTGTTGCGGCCCCCATTTCCGCCGGCCCAGCGGGAATGTTGGAATGCCGCCAGCGGTCTTTTGACCGCATGGCAGCAGATTGGAGGTTCCCGCATGGCGGGCGGCAACCACCGCCCGCCAATGTGGGAATGAGGGGCAAAGTGTCTCCAAAGAAGTTGCAGTACTGTCAAAAAGAGGTGAAGTACTTAGGACACCTGATTGAGAGAGGGTCCAGGAGAATATCAAAGGAAAGGGTGACAGCTATTTTGCAGATGAACCCCCCGACAACGAAAAGAGATGTCAGGATGTTTTTGGGAATGGTGGGCTACTGTCGCCAGTGGATACCCAACTTTTCAATTATCTCTAAACCATTGATAAAGCTGATAGGCAAGGAGACAAAGGATGATCCGTACACCATAACTGTCCAAAGAAGACTTGAGTCATTCATGGAATTGAGAGAGTGTTTGTGCAGGGCACCAGCTTTGGGTATGCCTGATTACACGAAGCCTTTTCTACTGTTTTGTCATGGCCGTGATGCTTGTTTTTTGTCTGTCTTAACACAGGTCCATGGAGGTGCAAACCGTCCTGTAGCGTATTTTTCAGCTACCTTGGACCCAGTCGCAGCAGCCTTACTGGGTTGATTGAGTGCAGTTGCAGCAGTTGGTCAAAGCCTCACGCAGTGTGAAGGCATAGTGATGGGACATCCCTTAACAGTAATGGTTCCGCATTCAGTTGAAATTCTGTTGACTCAAACTAAATCCCAGCACATGACAAATGCCCGACTTACCCGATATGAGACAATTATTTTGGGGTCACCGAATGTCTCCTTGAAGCGGTGTACTGTATTGAACCCAGCAACTCTACTTCCTGTTGAAAGTACTGAGATTAATTATGTAGAGGAAGTGGAGCATGATTGTCTTGAGGTAACAGAACTATGTACCAAGCCCCGACCTGACATTCAAGATACACAGTTAAAAGAAAATGACTGCATTATGTTTGTTGATGGATCCTGTTTGAGAGACTCACTCTGAATGCTGAGAGCTGGTTATGCTGTGTGTACTATAGCTGGTATAATTGAAGCTTCCTGGCTCAAGAGAGTGTATTCCGCACAAGTGGCAGAATTAATTGCCCTTACTAAGGCATGCCACGCAGCTGAAAATCTGAGAGTCACTATCTATAATGATAGCAGATATGGATTTGGAATTGTACCTGATTTTGGCCAATTGTGGTCACAGAGAGGTTTCATTACCTCTTCTGGTAAAAATGGCGAACACATTAAGGACTTGTTACATGCAATTCAGTTACCTCTTGAAATTGCCTTGGTGAAATGCAATGCTCATGTTAAGTCACAAGACTTTGGGGGTCATTCCAACCCTGGCGGCGGTAATACCGCAAACAGGCCGGCGGACAATAAAAGGGAATCATGACCCTGGCAGAAACCGCCAACAAAGACAGCCACTTTAACACACCGCCCGCCACGGCGGTACAGACAAGCAGCGCGGCGGTCACCGCCAACAGACAGGCGGAAGACAATGTACCGCCCATAGTATCACAACCTACCAATCCGCCACCTTTTCTGGGGCGGATTCACTGTGGATAAAAACACGGCGGAAACAGTTACTGCAAAGCAAAAACGCTCACCTGAACACATTCCACGTGGAAGGAGGACTCCATGGAGCCGGAATTACAAATCCTACCGGCCCTTGTATTCCTACTCATCTACGAAGAGCAACGCTTGCGCCGGCGAAGAGAACGGTGAGTACTGCACCTACGACATAGGGGAGGCAAAAGTTAGGGGGACACACACGAAACACCCCCACCCCCACCCTCGCATATTACAACACACACACCAATGCATTCACAAAAATCACAGTAACAACCCACAACCCCCCCCCGGAAGAATGCAAAGACAAAACGAAATCTGTTCAAACATTGTAATGTATCAATATACATGTCTCAAAAATATACAGATATATTATAAAATCAGTCAAAAGTATATACATGACGAGAAGTCCGTGCACCACTAGTACAAAAATGCATGGGCGAGGCACACAAAAGATACCTGTCCACAATCGGAGAGAACACTGCCGGGGCATCAGATAGAAATACAACAGGCACCTCACAGGGAAGGGAAGGGGGGGCACCTCAGCCGGATGACTGCAAAGCCAGATCCACGACGGGGCTCCATGCCCATTGATGTATCCTGGGGAGTGCAAAGCCACAGTCTCTCAAGTCTCCACATTGGGTGGGCTGCCCACTGTTACATCCTGGGGAGTGCAAAGCCAAAGTTTCTCAAGTCACTACAGTGGGTGGGTTGCCCACTGGACCATCCTGGGGAGTGCAAATCCACAGTCTCTCAAGTCTCTACAGTGGGTGGGTTACCCACTATACCATCCTGGGGAGTGCAAAGCCACAGTCTCTCAAGTCTCTACAGTGGGTGGTTTGCCCACTATACCATCCTGGGGAGTGCAAAGCCACAGTCTCTCAAGTCTCTACAGTGGGTGGGTTGCCCACTATACCATCCGGGGGGGGTGCAAAGCCACAGTTTCGCAAGTAGATAACAGCCTCCACTAGCTCTGGAGGGGGACTGGTGCCCAGACTGGATTAGTCTCCCCGTGAAAGTTCCTGTCCCGTCACTGTCCCTGCTGCACATGGGATAACGATTCTTGATGTGGCGGCCTTTTCATTCTTCCCCGGTGCATGCCCTGTTCAGCGGTGCTTTGCCATGGCGGTCTCTGGACTGTTCAGCGGTGCTTTGCCATGGCGGTTCTGGACTGTTCAGCGGTGCTTTGCCATGGCGGTTCTGGACTGTTCAGCAGTGCTTTGCCAAGGCGGTTCTGGACTGGGCATTGGTGTGTGGCATGACGTTCTCTGGACTGGGCATTGGTGTGTGGCATGACGTTCCATGGACTGGGCATTGGTGTGTGGCATGACGTTCCGTGGACTGGGCATTGGTGTGTGGCATGACGTTCCCTCATTGCCCAGCAGGGCTGTGGCAGCCGGGGCCCTCCTGGGCACTGACTCCGGCGGTGGTCTCCTGACCAGTGACGATACTTGGGCCCTCCTGGGCACTGACTCCGGCGGTGGCGGTGGTCTCCTGACCAGTGACGGTACTTGGGCCCTCCTGGGCACTGACTCTGGCGGTGGTCTCCGGAGCAGTGATGATACTTGTGCCCTCCTGGGCAATGACTCTGGCGGTGGTCTCCTGACCAGTGACGATACTTGGGCCCTCCTGGGCAATGACTCTGGCGGTGGTCTCCTGACCAGTGACGATACTTGGGCCCTCCTGGGCACTGACTCCGGCGGTGGCGGTGGTCTCCTGACCAGTGATGATACTTGGGCCCTCCTGGGCACTGACTCCGGCGGCGGCGGTGGTCTCCTGACCAGTGACGATACTTGGGCCCTCCTGGGCACTGACTCTGGCGGTGGTCTCCGGACCAGTGATGATACTTGTGCCCTCCTGGGCAATGACTCTGGCGGTGGTCTCCTGACCAGTGACGATACTTGGGCCCTCCTGGGCAATGACTCTGGCGGTGGTCTCCTGACCAGTGACGATTCTTGGGGCCTCCTGGGCAATGACTCTGGCGGAGGTCTCCAGACCAGTGACGACGGTGCTGGCGGTGGCGTCCCGACCGCCGGGAAGGATGCCGCCCTTCTCCCCCCGTGATGCTCACACCAGGCTGTGCAGACTCCCTCTGGCCCTTCCCCACCTTTGCAGGAGTCACAGCTGACTCTGCAATCCCCCTGGGACCCCTGTGAGTTGTTTTGCCTCCAGGAGTCTTCATAGGGTCCCGTCGGCCACTTTCCAATTTCAGAGTCTTTACAGGGGGTGGGCTGCCAGTGCCTTGGCTCTGGGTCACACTGCCTGCCCTGGTGGCCAGTGCACTCCACACACCTTGAACAGGCACCACTGGTATTGGAGGCTTTTTGGCTGAGGCGCTACGACAGGACTGATGAATTGGAGGGGGGGTTGTGGCAAAAAGGTCAACTTTACAGAGGGACAGTTTCTGACGAAGACTGGGATGGGTAGTTGGAGGGGGTCTGGGAGTGGAGGAAGAGGAGGTGGTTGTAGGAGGTGTCACTTTAGGTGTTTTGAGTGCAGGTGCAGGTACTGGAGGCTGTCGTGAGGTGGATGGATGTTGGGTGTGTGGGTGCCCGCGTTTGTGTACTTTGGGAGGGGCCGTCACGGACACACTGGGAGAGGACACAGGGGACGTGTAAATGGGAGTGCAGGTGAGCGGGGTGTGGTGCTGGGTGTTCTGGTGCAACTCCTAGTGCCTGTAGATGTAGTGCATGCAGGTGAGAGTGTAGACGAGACTGGGAGGGAGAAGGGAGAAGGGAGACGACGAGGAGTGAGACACAGTGGAGGCGGTGGATGTTGCTGTGTCTGCATGTGGGTGATGCTTGTGTGTGTGCCTGTGGGTTGTGTGGTGCCTATGTTTGCCTGAGCTTCCCTTATGTGTTGACGTGTGTGTATGCTGGTCTGTAGGTGTGCTTGGGATGGGCTGGGGTACAGGGGATTGGGTCTGGGTGGAGGAGGTTGGAGGGGGGAGGCTAGACACAGGGACAATGGCTGCCATCAGCGCTGAGGCCAGAGATTGCAGGGTTCGCTGAAGGACAGCCTGACCAGAATGAATGCCGTCCAGGAATGCATTACCATGTTGCAACTCCCTTTCTATACCCTGGATGGCATTCACAATGGTAGACTGCCCAACAGTGAGTGACCTGAGGAGGTCAATGGCCTCCTCACTGAGGGCGGCAGGGGTGACTGGGGCAGGGCCTGAGGTGCCTGGGGCGAAGGTGATGCCCACCCTCCTGGGTGAGCGGGCACGGGGCGAACGCTGAGGGGCTGCTGGGAGGGCGGTGCTGGTAGGGGAGGTGGCGGCTGTACCTGTAGAAGTGGGGCACACAGATGGTTCTGCCAGCACAAGGGATCTCCCATCGGCGGACGAGTCCGTGTCGCTGGTTGGTGATCCGGTGGCCGACGTGAAGCTCCCCTCGCCCTCCGTCCCACTGGTGCATTCTGAGTTTGTGGTGGGGCCCTCCATGGCCATGTGGGATACAGCTCCCTCGTGCTCCGGTGCCACTGTACCTCCGTCTGATGATGCTGATGCACACAAGAACAGGGAGAGCACAAAAAGGAAGGGGGGAAGACAGAAGCAAGACATGTTGAGTGCATGGCATACCGCTACCGTTGGCGGACAATACAGACACAGCAGCCCCCTGCACTACGCCGTGCTCCTGGCCTCTGCAGATGCAATTTCTGGGATCTGGCCTACATGGCTTTGGTGGACATCTGCACACATGGATGCCACAGGGGCATCTATACCTGTACTTGGCACTCTACTGCTGTGGGGTAGAGTGCCACATGGCCTGCATTACGGAGGGGCCTAGTCTACGTATTTCTGCCTGGCCTAGGTACACCCACAGGCCTCCTCCCCCACCCAGATCCCTCCACTGCGCGCAAAGTCCGCAGAATGAGAGAGTACTCACACCCTTGTGTCTGCTGTGATGCCCTCAAGCGCCCATCCAACTGAGGGTAGGCCACCGCCAGGATCCGGAACATCAGGGGGGTCATGGGGCGACAGGCACCCCTTCCACGTTGTGAGGCCATCCCCAGCTGAGCCTCCGCCGTCTTCTTGCTCCAGCGGCGAATGTCCTCCCATCTTTCACAACAGTGGGTGCCCCGTCTCTGGTGGACCCCCAGGGTCTGGACGTCCTTGGCGATGGCACACCAAATGTCTTTCTTCTGGTGGGCGCTGACCTACATGACATGCACAAGGGAAGAAGCGAAGTCATTAACAACTGCACCGTCGATGTGAGTGGCCCCCCTCCCTACCCTAGCCATGTGGCCCATTCATTCACATGCATTCATGTTCCCTGAACTCTGCCCCCTTCCCTCTTACAACCAGCCCTCTCCACCCAGGCCTAGCCCATACATCGTGCTCCCTGTGTACTAACCTGTTGGTCTGGAGGACCGTAGAGTAGCGTGTCCTGGGGGAGGGCCCCGTCTACCAGTTTCTCCAACTCCTGAGCAGTGAAGTCAGGGGCCCTTTCCCCAGACGCAGCAGCCATCGTCGCTTCCAGACCGAGGTCACAGCAGCACTTGCAGTGTAGGTCCTCTCCTGTCGAAGATCAGGTATCTAGTGATTGAACAGATAGAAAATGGCGGTGAAATCCGCGGCGCACCTGTTCATTGGCTCCTGGGACCCATAGGGTCCAATGTTAACCAATACAACATTGCGCCGCGGTCTATGACCGCCTACCGCGACGATGTGCAACGCCAATGCAGATACCCCACAATCCCATTGTCCCAGTTTAGAGGTCAGGCAGCCGCCATTTCAGGGGCCCACATGGCTTCATTTACTTCTGCGTCACACATAGCTAGGCCTACACTCAACACACATACAGGAAGGGTTTTGTGTTTGGCGTCGTCTTCTGTGTAAGTGTGGGTACATACCTGGAAACAAATTGACTTGATCGTCGATGTTGTCCTTCCTAGGCGCCGTCAGCTGGGACATTTGAGAAGATGGCGGAATCCTCCGGTGTACCGACCGCTGGTGGACCTGTTGACAATGGAGGAGCGACATTTAATCGTCACCTACAGGTTTGACCGTGCCACAATCCAGGAACTATGTACCCAGTTGGAGCCAGACCTGATGTCACCAATCCGCCATCCCACTGGAATCCCCCCTGACGTGCAGGTGCTGTCAGTGCTCCATTTCCTTGCATGTGGCTCTTTTCAGACAACAGTGGCCATGGCATCAGGGATGTCCCAGCCTATGTTTTCCAACGTGCTGTCCAGAGTGTTGTCTGCCCTGCTGAAACACGTAAGGAGATACATAATTTTCCCTGAGTTGGAAGATTTGGCTACAGTGAAAGGTGACTTCTATGCACTTGGACATATCCCCAACATCATAGGTGCTATTGATGGGACCCATGTAGCTCTGGTCCCCCCCCACAGGAGTGAACAGGAACAGGAAGAGTTATCATTCCATGAATGTACAGATGGTATGTTTGGCAGACCAGTATATCTCGCAGGTTAATGCTATGTTCCCTGGCTCAGTGCATGACGCCTACATCCTGAGGAATAGCAGCATCCCTGATATGATGGGTCAACTCCAGAGGCACCGTGTGTGGCTATTAGGGGACTCTGGTTACCCCAACCTGTCATGGCTATTGACCCCAGTGAGGAATCCCAGGACCAGGGCAGAGGAACGGTGCAACGAGGCCCATGGGCGGACTAGGAGGGTGATCGAATGCACCTTCGGCCTCCTTAAGGCCAGGTTCAGGTGCCTCCATATGACAGGTGGTTCCCTATTCTACTCATCGAAGAAGGTGTGCCAGATCATCATCGCCTGCTCGATGCTTCACAATCTTGCTTTGCGACGCCAGGTGCCTTTTCTGCATGAGGATGGTCCAGATGGCGGTGTTGTGGCAGCTGTGGAGCCTGTGGAGCCTGTGGACAGTGATGAGGAGGAAGCTGAGGAAGAAGACAACGACAACAGGGAGTCAGTCATACAGCAATAGTTCCAGTGACACACAGGTGAGAACATTTTCATTTTTACCATTACATTCTCTGTCACACGTCTTCCTCTATCCTGTGTGTAATTTCATGGGATTATTTGGTAACTTAGTTGTTTCTTTCCATTAGGGTTTCACAGGTGTGGTTGCCTACATGTGTCATCTGCATGCATCCTTCAAGGACTTGTGATGTGTGACATTGGTATGTTGCCTTTACAACTAAAAAAGCATTTTGACACTGTCATTGATTATACATTTTACCAAATCATAGACTGACTCCAGATTGTTTTGTGGTTCAAGGGTGTTTGTTTAAGTGCTCAAAAATGGAGGGGGGCTGTTAAATGGTGAGGGCTGATGGTGGAGGAATGTCCATGGCAGAGTCCAGTCTATTAGTCTCACAGGTGCACTGCCCATATGGTCATAGGAAGTGGAGCTGGGGCAGTTTAAGTATGGACAGGGTAACAAAGTGGGACAGTGGGGGACAATCAGGGTGGTCTCATTTCCTGGCGGGGGTCTTGCCATCTTGCTCTGTCCTGTTCCTGGATCTCAGGGACCGCTTGCGTTGTGGTTGTCCGTCTGCAGGGGGTAGGGTGCTGGTGTGGTGGTCCTGTGGCGGGGCGTCCTGTCCACTAGCGCCGGCGGAGGTTGTGGGCAGTTCATCGTCCATGCTAGTGTCAGGGTCCCCTTGGAGTGCCTCATGGTCTGCTGTATGTCCTTCAGCATTCACCGGATGGTGCCCAAGGCAGAGCTGATGGTCCTGATCTCCTCCCTGAACCCCAAATACTGGTCCTCCTGCAGGCGCTGGGTCTCCTGAAACTTGACCAGGACCGTCGCCATTGTCTGCTGGGAGTGGTGGTATGCTCCCAAAATGGAGGAGAGGGCCTCGTGGAGAGTGGGTTCCCTTGGCCTGTCCGCCCCCTGTCGCACAGCAGCCATCCCAGTGCCCCTGTGTTCCTGTGCCTCCGTCCCCTGGACCGTGTGCCCACTACCACTGCCCCCAGGACCCTGTTGCTGTTGGGGTGGTGGGTTATCCTGGGTTCCCTGAAGTGGTGGACACGCAGCTGATTGACCTGTCCTGGGTACGGAGGTTTGGGCCCGCTGGGTGGGTGCTGTACTGGTGTTACCAGAGGGTGGAAGGTCAGTGTTGGGCTGTGCCTATGCAAGGGGAACCGACTGTCCCGAGGCCCACGATGGTCCGGGCTGGTCATCAGGCTCCAGTAGGGCAGAGCTGCTATCGTCACTGTGGGCCTCTTCTGTGGGTGGACGGTCCTTCGTGATCCTGGAGGGGCATAAGAGCATGATTATTGCATGTGTGTGTGTCATGTTGTGCAATGGGTGGGTGTTTGTGTACCCCAGTGCAAGCATTCCTGTGTGGGGGCTTGTGTGATGATGGTTAGGGTGTTGTTATGGGTATGTGCAGTGGCCATGCTTTCGTGATAGGTGTCCATGCTTAGTTGTGTCATGCAAGGCTTGGCGTTGGGATGTGTGGTTTATGTTATTAGTACATTAGTGAGGAGTTGGAGTGATAGGTGAGGGTGTGAGGGTGGGTGTGTGTGATAGCATGCAGGTAGGGTGGGGAATATGATAGTTAAGATTTGACTTACCAGTGTCCATTCCTCCACCGACTCCTCCGAGGCCCTCTGGATGCATGATGGTCAAGACTTGCTCCTCACATGTTGTTAGTTGTGGGGGAGGAGGCGGGGGTCCGCCGCCAGCCCGCTGAACCGCGATGTTGTGCCTGGAGGCCGTTGAACGCACCTTCCCCCGTAGTTCGTTCCACCTCTTCCTGATGTCCTCCCGATTTTTTGGATGCTGTCCCACAGCGTTGACCCTGTCGACTATTCTGCGCCATAGCTCCATCTTCCTGGCTATGGATGTGTGCTGCACCTGTGAGCCAAACAGCTGTGGCTCTACCCGTACGATTTCCTCCACCATGACCCTGAGCTCCTCCTCGGAAAAGCGGGGGTGTCTTTGCCGTGACATGGGGTGGTGTGTGTGATGTGTGGGGCGGTGTGAGTGTTGATGTGTGTGGTGATGTGTAGTGGTGTGTGGTGTTTTGTGCGTGGACATTGTGTGGGTGATGGTGTTGTGTGCCTCTATGTGGTGGGATTGTCGAATCAGTGCTGCCTCTCTGGCCTTCGTGACTAATTTTTGGTCGTAGGGGTTTGTGGGTGATGTGGGTGCGTGTTTTATATTGTAATGGGTGTGTGGGAGTGGTGTTTGTATGTGTATCAGGTGTGTGTATTTGGAATTTTCCAATGTGGCTGTGTTTTGGAGATGTGTGTGTATTTTGAGCGCAGCGGTGTGTACCGCCAATGGAATACCGCGGTTGAAAGACCGCCACGTGGATTCGTGGGTCGTAATAGCATGGGCGTGTTTCTGTTGGCGTGGAGGTGGAGGATTTGTTTTCGCCAGTTTTACACTGACCTTTGGTGTGGTGGACTTGTGTGGGAGTCTGAATTTCGGCGGATTCCGAAATGTGGGTCATAATAGCTGTGGCGGAATTCCGCGGGCGCGGCGGTGTATTGGCGGTCTTCTGCACAGCAGTAAGCGGCTTTTACCGCCAATGTTGTAATGACAACCTTTGTGTCCATGGGAAACAGCTATGCAGATCAAGTCGCAAGGTTTTGCGCATTGAACTGTATATCGTTTAAGAATCAGTGTGAATTGTTACCGCAAACTGAAAATGAAACATGCTTGAACTTTGCATTAAGGGTGGTTGATACACTAGATGAGTTGAAATCACTACAGGGTCGTGCTAGCAGAGAGGAGAAACGCTCCTGGCAGAGAATGCAATGTGTACAGAGAGCTGATGACTTATGGACCTCAGAGGAGGGGAAACTGGTTTTGCCAAACAGTCTTTTGTCACAATTTGCAAGACTTTATCATGGACAGGCACATCTTGGGAGAGATGCAATGATCAGGTCATTCAAAATTGACTGGTTTAACCCAATATTCAGACAAACTGCAGAAGTTACTTGCCACAGGTGCATCATCTGTCAACAGATGAATGCAGGAAAAGGGACTATGGTAACTTTGAGCCACATAGGGAGAGCTGGTGGTCCATTTAGCAAGATGCAAATGGATTTCATTGAGATGCCTGTTTGTGGAGGATTGCGATACGTGTTGGTGATTGTGTGTGTTTTTAGCCATTGGATTGAAGGTTACCCCACACGTAGAAATGACAGTCTCACAGTTGCAAAGCTGCTGCTTAGAGAACTAATACCCAGGTTCGGGTTTCCGGTCTCTTTAGAATCAGATAGGGGCAGACTCTTCGACAATGAGGTGATTAAGCTCTTGTGTGCTGCATTAGACATTGAACAGATTGCTGCAAATGAATGGGTACCTTGAAGTCGAGAATGGCGAAAATGTGCGCAGCCACCAATATGAAATCGCCAGATGCATTACCTTTAGTACTGATGTCAATGAGAAACACCCCAGATAAGAAGACAGGACTATCACCCCATGAGATCCTTATGGGCAGAGATATGAGGTTGCCCGCAGTACCTGCAAATGCTCTTGTGAAGATCACGGATGATATGGTTTTGGACTACTGCAAAGGCTTGGCTGATGTGTTTCGCTCTTTTTCCCACCAGGTGGAAGCCAACACATTGCCACCGATCAGTGATCCAGGTCACACCCTGCAAACCGGTGACTGGGTGGTTGTCAAGAAGCACGTGAGAAAGTCGTGTTTGGAGCCGCGCTGGAAGGGGCCATATCAAGTAATACTGACAACAACCACTGCTATGAAATGTGCAGGCATTCCAAACTGGATACATGCCAGTCACACAAAGAAGGTAACGTGTCCGACTGATGAGGAACTTGAAGATTCCGATTCAGCAAGTCCAGAGAAAGAAGTCTCAGGGCCAGAAAACAGTCAAGGAGGAACTGAGACTGCAGGAGAGCCCACTGAGAACAGCCTAGTCCCTCAAACAGTAAACGAGTTCGAGAGAGGTGACAGTGTGCCTATCTCAGTAGAGGCAGAAGGAGAACTAAACCTAGGAGAGGTTCTCCCAGAAGTAGACGGATACAGGTTAGAGCTTGAACCTGTTACAGACCCAGAAGAAGAAGAAGGGGAAATAGTAGAGAGAGGTCAAAGCACACCGGCATCCCCTGAGCCAGTTGCAGGTCCGTCAAGAGAAAACACCATAGCACAAGAGGAGGGTGCTGTTCAGCGTCCTGAAAGGACAAGCAGGAAGAAGACGCATAAGGGCGATAACTGGCCAGAGAAACAGGCTGCGAAAGAAAAGGTCGTACCAGGTGAAACAATAACAGAAGAAACTGATACATCCCGAGTAGAGGATCTGAGTGAAGGAGAAATGCAAGGCGAACGCAGATTGAAAAGAAAAAGAACTGCAAATAGAAGGTACGCAGGTCCTGAATAGGCATATGCAACAACATCTGAATGGCAAGAAGAATTCTTAGCGTTCTGTTTTGATCAGGAAGTACCAGGCCAATACTACGGTACCTGAAATCAAACAGAAAAAGAGACTGTGTTAAAACTGAAATTGAAAAAGAAATTGAGAGCTGAAAAGCTGAGAAAGAGACTTATAAATTACCGGATGTGACACTGATAACCTGAATTGACTTTGAAACCCGATTATGACAAGCTGCTAACCTGATTGACGAAAAGGGTCCTGGAGTGAGTGAAATGCTGTAAAATACATGCAGAGAGAGAGGGAGACTTTGCTTTGAGAAAAAAAAAAGAGCTTTTAATCATCCTCAAGTTGATTGTTTGTTTCACTTTGTTCTGCTATCTGATTCTTTACAGACCATGGCTCATAATAGGGGTAGTAGTAGTAAGAAAGGTAAGGTATGTGGTTGGTTAAGTGTTATATTAGGTATTGTGTGTGCGATAATAATTATAGGTGTGATTGTGGGAATGCCGTGGTTGGATAAGAAAGCGACTAACAATGCTTCAAAACCTGAGTCTACAACACTAACACAGTGGGAAAAGTTTGAGCAAGATACAAAACAGTTGCATGAGGGCACTAATTCAAAAGGGGAACTCTCCACTAATGTCTTCTATCGCTTGCTGAATGAGTATGTTGAGACCATGGATGCGAAAAACTGTTAAGGGTCACTTATCATAGCCTCCCTCTAACTTACGGGATAAGCCGTAGTTTGCTACTAACAAGATTCTATAATCAAGAGCATGTGCAATACTTTTATTCAAATTTGGATGTGGTATTTTCTTTTGTGCCAGTGATTGAGTTTCTGAACAAATTAGCTAAGGAGCATAGTATAAAGATAGTTTGAGGTTTCTTTGAACCAGCATTTACATTTGGGACTGCTTATGCACACTGCAACAATCTGACTTGCTTATTAACACCTGTAGAGAAAAGCTTCTTAGATCACAAAGATTATAGACGCAAAGCTTTGAAAGAGCGGCTAGAAAAGGGGCTAGAGAAACGCACATATGCAAAGGATTATGCTTACACTGCAATAAAGACACAAGGCAAATTATCTATAGATGCATTACATGTAGGAAGGCTTTGTATATATAGGCCGAAATCTGAACATGACACTTTATTTGTGGGAACGAGTGAATGCAGGCATGTGTTTTTGTTTCAGAGTGAATGGACATTCATGTTAAATGGACAGGATCCAGCGATTCCTGGGATCTATTATATCTGTGGACTTAATGCTTATTACCGTCTCCCTAAGGGATGGTATGGGACATGTTATTTGGGGATAATTTTCCCAAAAATCTACCAGATTGATGACTTAAAGCAAATACCTAAAGCGTCTGAATTACAACATGCTAGAAAAAAACGAGAGATAGCCGCTGCTGTCGTTGGTGACAAATTTGGAGCCATAATTCCTTCAGTAGGGGTTATTCTAAACTACATAAAGATTTGAAAGTTGTCTACTATTGTGGATAACATGCTGACAAATTTTACAGGGGCTATACTCCTCATGGATACTGAACTTGCTGCGGAAAGAGCTAAGGGCCAGATGTAGCAAAACGGCAATTTGCGACTTGCAATTTGCAAGTCGCAAATTGCTATGCAGTACGGTGTCTCAGACACCGACTGCGACTCGCTATGGGGTCGCAATGACCCACCTCATGAATATTCATGAGGTGGGTCGCAAATTGCGGCCCCATAGTGAGTATAGGCACTCGCTAACATGGAGGCCTGCTGTCGTCAGCAGACCTCCATGTTCGTGACTGCTTGAACAATAAAGCATTTTTTTTTTTTTAAGTGTAGCCCGTTTTCCTTACAGGAAAACGAGCTGCACTTAAAAAAAAAAAAAAACCTTTAGTTTCGGATTTTTTTCAGGGCAGGGAGTGGTCCCTTGGACCACTCCCTGAAAAAATATTTGTGGGTCCAGTCACAAACTGGAAGGGGTCCCATGGGGACCCCTTCCAATTTGCGAGTGGGTTACCATCCACTTGAAGTGGATGGTAACTGCGATGCCATTTGCGACCGCGTACGCGGTCGCAAATGGTATTGCATCCCACTGCGAGTCGCAAATAGGAAGGGAAATGCATTTTGCGAGTCGGTTCCGACTCGCAAAATGCATTTCTGCATAGGAAACTGCGTTTTGCGACTCGCAAACGGCAAATTTTGTCGTTTGCGAGTCGCAAACAGTTTCCTACATCTGGCCCTATGACTCTTCAAAATCGGCTTGCTTTAGACATTCTTTTAGCAAAGAGCGGCAGAGTCTGCAAGATGCTCAACGAACGTCATTGTTGCTCGTATATACCGGACAATATTAAAAAGATTAGAGGTATGCTTACTAACCTAACTAGAGATAGTGCAGATTTGAAGGATTTGAAGGAACCTGGAGTGTGGGAGAAAGTGGGAAAAGGAATTGCCAGAGTAGGGAGCTGGTTTAGCTACATTTGGAATGGGGTTCTTGCAAAATATTAGGGGGTCTATTAATTGTTCTGGCCTGTTTATTAGGTTTATGGGGAGCATGCAAAATTAATGACAAAATTAGAAGATACTGGACAAAGAGAAATAAGAAGAATGAGGAAAGTGAAAGGGAGAAAATGTTTAACGAAATTTGGGAAAGTTCACACAAGGGACAAGATGTTGAAATGCGCTGTATGCGCAAGGTGAAAAATTAAAAGTGAAAGGTCAAAAGGGAAAGGTTTGTGTGATGACGAACGTCATCAGAGGAGGGACTGAGAGAGCGTAGCTTATACAATCTATATTAACATGAGATGCTTATGAACTAGTGTGTGGTAATGCCGTTTAAGTAATTGTGTTGATGTATTTGTTTAAACATTCACCTGAAATGTGACCACGGGGAGTGGCCGCCAATGTATGCGTGGATTATTAAAAATGACTAATGCTGTTGAATATTCGAATGAATGAATGATTTGCGCTAATAATTAATGATTATGCTATTAAAGGTTATGTTAAAGAAATTCTGTAGGCCTTAAGTTAGCATGAGCCGAAGCTTAGCTGCTTGGCTCTCATATTTAATGTATTTTTCCTATCTTGCAGTGTGCTGACTCGCAAAAGGACATGACCTCTTGTTTTCTTCAAACTAGAAGCTGAATTTAACCATAGCAGATCCGTTCTCACAAATTCTTCATTGCTTGTAGGGTGATATTAGACGAAATGCAACAGTGTAGATTAATGTGATGTACAAGGTCATTCAAACCGGTGAAGGCAATGGAGCTATTGACCAAAAGATGTGCAAAGAATTACAGAAAGAAGAATTCATACCGGACGTGCCACCTCAGAAGACATCGAACATGAAGACCAATGAGAAGCTTGTAAAATAATATGGGGTGAAAGATTAATGACCTAATGCATTTTCCAATTGGATAAAGATAGTGGGGTATAACCAATGTCCAATGAAATTTTAGGGGAATGTACAACAAAAAAGGGATAAAAACCCATGACATGGGGAGCCATTTAGGTGGGTTAGGGAGATGCTATTGATTTTACCCAGAAACTTTGTCACTCTGTTTGGTGACTTACTTTGGTTTACTTAAACCAACCTTTTTCTTAGATTGCCCATTTACACTTTACCTCCTTATGAGGGAAGTGCCCCTTTTGCCCCGGAGCTGAGTTTTGACTGATGGCGATTTGACTGATGCCCTGAAGACGAAGACTGAACCTGTGCGCTGACCTACATTTTGGAGGGTAATTATGACAATGCAATTGTAATTTGTCTGTTTGCTTTTTCTTTCTAGGTACCAACTGCTTATTTTGACAGAGACCATAGTTAGATGTTTTCCAAATTAGTGTTCTAAATTGTTTTGCATGAAGCCCAACATGCTAATGCTAATCAGTGGTTAGGACAGGTGTTCACTAAAACTGACGCAAATAGACAAACTACCAAAACTATGCTTTGTTGAACTGACGCGTAATTGACACTTTGCTAAATTTGATCTATGTTTACGCCGTGTTATGTTCTGATGTTTGTGATTTTCTCCTTAATGAAATCATATCAAAGTTGCAATATCGTGACTATGCTATTATGTTTCCTGGTTTTGAGATTAATACATCTGCTTTTAGAATTGTAACCAATAGGGAATAAAACTCATAAAATTCTACTAAACTGGTGTGGTTATTCATGACTGCAAGGTCATGGTAGTGCCTTGAATTGATTAATGACTTTGACTAAAGTGAAATGTATTGTTGTGATAAATATTGTTGACATCATAGACGTATTAATTGACATATTGATTAGTTATCTCGTCCTATGGTGTCTCCCAACTGGGTCAAAAGATTCATTGGCCTAAAACCAGTCCTGATGTGTAATAAATTATCATAAAGGGACGCGTTAGCACCACAATACTGCACCATCTAAAAGAGACAGTGTGTGAGGTACACATAAGGAGGTTGTGTGTCGGAACAATGCAGGCCTTTAGCACGCCTGCCTTAAGAATGCGGCCAAAACCACGAATGCATCTCTGCAACGCATTCTTTTACCACGCACGTCATTACAATGACTTTCCTTGGGGAAAGCGCTGGACTTTGGGATAGTATAGTTTACTATTCCAACTCCACTCAGCGCCACAGTAGGGAAAGTGTTGGACTTCAAGTTCAACATCAGTCCAACAACACTTTCCCCAAGGCAAGTCGTTGTAATGACTTGAGTTGTAAAGGAATGCGTTGTAATGAAGCAATCCTGGTTCAGGCTATGTGTGTAAAGGCTGTTTCCCACATAAGGAACATCCAGCAATTTATTTGGATGTACAATCAACACCAATTTCTAAATGACCGCTATTTTCCAAACACAACTTTTAAATAAACTGAGCACATCATCTCAATTTTCATTTTTCTATTTAAATAAATGTTGCCCTTTTTATTCAACTATAATAATGTTCTCATACAAGCCACAGTTTCCCACACAGAACATATTCATTCATATAATATTGGTGAGTGCACTCCCATCAGTTTGTACACACCCTGAATCTGTATCACAAGGATGCCATTTTTAGGCTTTATGAGTGCTACAACAGCATTCATAAATACTTGTAAATTCAGTGTTTCAGATATAAATACATTTGATTTGCGTATTTTCTCAATGTCTCTGAAATCCATAGATATGCAAATGTTTTTCAAGCACATTTGGACTCTACTTATACTTATTGTACTAAAATGTGGTCCATAGTATGCACACCTAGGGCAGGGGGACATTCAATTGCACATCTATTTTGTTTAGATGAGAAAGGAAATTATTATCTTTTGGTTATACGTCTTCTTGTATTGGAAAAATGTGATTCAGTACTCATCTTACTATACTTCCAATTAGTAAAACAATTCTGAATTATGCATATTTCTGAATCAGTCAGGGCTGAACCTTTCACCTGATCAGGACCCCTCAACAAATAGATTTGTTGTCCGTGAACAGTTTAAGTGTAAAATAAACATGCTGTTCTTTTCGATTTTGAGACATGTTCAATGGACGACTATGTTCCTAGTGTTAAGTTTGTTTAACTATAAACGGAAGAAAACAAGAGTCCTGCTGCTTATCTATTTTCGTTTGGTTCCACATCCCTATGTCTCTCTGATTCAATTATCCTTTAGGAAAATGTGCACAGCAGTTATCGAAATTGCTTTCCTTTGTTAAAAAATATAACAGTTTTACCAAATTAAGCCTAATAGCTAAACTTCCCGCAGCTCACTTTTTTAAATTTGCAAATGTCTGATCTTTTCAGTTTGCGTTCATCTCACTTTGAAAATAGGATATTTAATAAAACCTCAAAAAAGATGTGACAATGTGTGAATTAATGAAAGATGGACACACTGTGAGTAGTTTTCGAAGGGTGACGCATTTCCTGCTGATGGAAAGACCACATTAAATGATAATGACAGTTGCTGCGATCATGAGTACGTGCATAATTGAAAATGTTTTTGTGTTTTTTGACGGCGCTAGTCGACTTTTAGTCAAGAGACTTTCGCCATCTAATACATTATCAGTAGGAGTTGGAATTAAGGAAACAGTATTTTTTGACAGAAAAAGATTACTCCAAAGGGGCTTGTTGAAAGTATGGAAGGGGATTGTTCGGAGCATAATTAATAAAAATATAAATAAGTGCAAGGGTTCAAAGTTTTTCTCACATTCCGCCACTGGTGCTGCCAAAAACATTGTTCCCGTATACGTAGTGCCGATTTCCTTCAGGGACTCTCTCTCACGCTCTCTCTCTCTCATCACCCAACACTTCCCATCTTTTGATCTTGTTGCATTTTTCTTATCACAGCTTTCTCCCTTCATCCCTGACTCCCTTTCTCTTTGTTGCCTTTTTAGGTTGCTACCTTGCTCTGGGTCAAAGTCCAGTGAGGAAAAATACGTCCAAGGGCCCAACAATGAGTGGCAGTGTCACCCCTAAATACACAGACACAAATTAAGCACTGAAAGAGCGGCAGGCGGTAAGGGATTTCAGGCTGGAAGGAATGATTTAAAATATCACTTGTCTGTTAAAGGATATCATGGTCTGAAAGATATATGAGCAGGGCCTTTAGGGATTGGAGGGCGCAATAACTTACAAAACTTGCGATTTAAAAGCACCTTCACGAAGCAATGACAATTTTTAGATACCTCTTGTGATTAATGTTCCTGCTAGGGGTAGAGATGGGAGTTTTGTCTGGCAGTTTGACTCTCCATAAAGTAGCTTAGAGGGTTAACATGCCTGCTGCAAAGAACAGAACTATATTTTATGTGGGCAGCCCAGTGGATGAGTAAATTCAGTCTTTACAAGCTCTTTAGAACAAATGCATGTATGTGGAGGGGGGCTATGGAGAGATGAGGGGCACATTTGCCGGGTGATATTGAGCGAATCCAAGGAGGTGGTCATGGGGCGGGCGCAAAAGAAGACTGTTGCACATTCACGGCCTGAATGACAAAAACAGAGAGCTAGACAAATATACGTATATCATTTTCATCCATTTGTCTAATTTAAAAAAAAACTTTAAACTGAGATGGGTAATCCAAGCATGTTGTAAGGGATTTGTATTAATGGCGTGGATTCACAAGCAAAGTCACATACTCTTTATATCCTTTCACATGGGTATTGTTTTTCACCCCCTACAGTGAAGAAATTTGCTTTTTATTAAAATACATTTTTACCTGCAATTTTACAGTTTCTTATGCTAGCGCTCTGCTTTGTTCACAATTCTATGAACATGTCTACGCTTTCTGCAGCATTTTCACAAGTACTGTAAATGTTTGGTACCATACTCCACTATGCATAAATCTGAATCCGGGCCCCCTCATATATGTCCATTTGGGGAAAGATTGTCAGAACAGAAAAAGTCTTCAGTTCGTTCCGGAATTTGTAATTGGCTCCAAGATGATTATTTTCCAGGTGCAGGGCCATGTGTTCAAGATCAGTGAGGTGAATCTGTCTTCTGATGCCGATTTTAGATCTGAACTTTAGATCTACAATTTCAGGTCAGAGACCAGTAAGCTCTGTGGATTATGCAGAGCAACTTGAAGTTGATATGTTATATTATAGGTAGCCAGAATAATTCATGGGCAGCACGTCCTCCTCTTATTGCCCAGAACGAGACATGCTGCTCAGTTTTAGACTAACTACAGCCATGTTAACACCTTATTCCCTAGACTTTTGACAGGCTGTCACAAAAGCCTAACCGTAACAATATAGGTGTGATCAAGGCTGAGTAAAGAAATATCCAAGAACACAGAAGGAATATCCAAAAACTAAAGACACTTTGAAATCAACAGGAAGAAAGGCAATATTGAATTCACTGTGCATTAACAGGAATCCAGCCCCACAAGAGTCATTGGCATACTTTAATAGCAGGAGACCAGCGACATGGTCAGGGCACACAGTAGCGGATACAGAGGGGACCACCAACTCTTGAAGGAAGACCCTGACGAGAATTCTGAAGGAAATTTGGAGCATATTTATATAAAAAAAATTACCGCCGGCTACGCCATTCCTACGCGCCACGCGGGCGCCATATTTAAGGATTGACACTATCAGGCGCTGCAAAAAAAAAAGGACTCAAACCAGGCAGCGCCGGCGTACGGGAAAATGGGGGTTGTGCGTCAAAAAATGGTGCAAGTCAGGTTTGAGTCCAAAATCATGGCTCAAACCGGACTTGCACCATTTTTTGACGCACAACCCCCATTGAAATTACTCCTGTCTTAGCAAAAACAGGAGTCATGCCCCCTGTCCCCTGGGCATGGCCATTGGGCACAGTGGCATGTAGGGGGGCCCAAGTTAGCCCCCCCCTATGCCACTTAAAAAAAATAATAATAATACTTACCTGAATTTACCTGTACGTACCTGGAATGGGTTCCCCCCATCCATGACTGTCCCCCAGGGGTGGGCCAGGGTGGCAGGGGTTGTCCCTGGTGGCAGGGAAGGGAACCTGTTGATTGCTACCATGGTCAGAGACCATGGAAGTGAGCCCACGGGTCCCTTAACGCTTGCCCTCACCCAGGCTTTAAAAAACAGTGCACATCAGGCTGGGCGCCGTTGTTTAAAGCCCGCCTCCTCCTGTGCGTCAAAATGACGTGGGAGTATAAATAAGGCGCACAGGCCTTAAAGTCATTTTTTGGGCAGGAACGCCTACCTTGCATGTCATTAATGCAAGGTGGTTTCCTGCATCTAAAAAATTACGCACACAGAGGAATTTTGACGTCCGAGGGGTCGGGCGTCAATGTATAAATATGGGGCAAGGTTTCCGCTGAATGTGCGTCAAAATTTTTGACGCACATTTGGCGCAAACAGAGTATAAATATGCCCCTTAGTCACTCTAGTAGCGCTCAGTTCTGAGAGATGACGCTCACCTGCAAATTGATTTCTTTCCAGGCTATGACTCTAAAGACTCTTTCGATATTCTGAAACATAATAACATTATCAGGGATCTGCATTCTTTCCCCGACCTGGAACTTCTGAAATCAGGAGATCTTCTGTTTATTCACTTTGTGACTATCATCTATCTGCAGAGGGAAACCTCTCGCACAATCTGGTCCAACCATCTTCTGTACAAAACAATACTTGGGAAAGCAGATGACTTGGCTCACCATAAAGCCGACAGAAGAGAGGAAATATCCATATTTCAATCAGTCAGGTGGTTACAGTGAAACTTATTATAAATTACAAATCTTTGGAGGCTCTTGGTCCTAATGGGCCCCCATATTACCCTATCGAATTTTAATCCCGATATTGGTGCTTCATTCAAACTCCTATGTTCAACTCAGTGGTACATGCGGGCCGGGTTTTACCTTCATAGAAAGGAGCAGTCTTGTACCCTATATATAAAAGAGGCAATAAAAATGTGCCAAGTAACTATTGCCATATTGCCCTGCTGGACGCAGATGGGAAATTATTTGCTAAAAACCTATTATCTCATCTGCAGCTTTGGGTGGATAATTCAAAAAGAAGAACTTTCCATCATTTAGGTTTCCACTCTAACTGCCACACCTTGGATAGCATCATAGCCTGACCATGATAGGGCACAAAGCTTGCACACAGAAAAATAACTTCCGCACTTGTTTTATAGATATTTTCAACAGCCTTCGATGAGGTGAAGAGAGTGAAGTTGTGGAGGAAGCTTCAGGAGTGGGGTATGCCCAAGGTCTCCGATAGTCATAGTCTTTCCCCTAAAATTCCCACCCTCAATGGTTTAAAGCAAGGGTGCATCTTAGCCCTGCTTTTTTTAACATATATATATATATATATATATATATATATATATATATATATATATTAGCAGCAAAAAACATCCATAAAAGCTGCACGCTCAGGAAATCATAAGTAGAGAGTATTTATTTCCTACACAACGCGTTTCGGCTGACAAGCAGCCTTGATCACATGTGTAATTTTAACCAATACACACAGCATTAACTACCCAACGAGCATGGTCATAGAAACAGGACTGAGTTTGTTTCCTTTCTTATAAATACCAATATAAATATAAACAAGGACATTTTAGGAGCTGATTAAATAGAAAATACAAAATAAATATATGTATATCCCTATCCATGTATAAATATCCATCTCATTAATAATAATAACTTAATCAACTGTGTTAATAAGAGACACTTGTATTCCAATAAATAGTAAGAGTATCAATGTACATCTATATGAGTATAAATACACATATAAATATAAGTATGGCTCATATATATACATACAATACAAGGAAGTTATTAAAATTAATAAATACATTAATTTTTCTTCAATGTAATTACAGCCAATATCAGAGTTTCTAAGTGTCTTTCCCTTCTAAAAGAGATGATTCACATAACATATATATCTATTGTTTTTTCAAAAGAATTATTCTCTTCTTCAAATCAGAATCCCCCAATTATCAAATAATACCAATATTACAATTTTAGAAAAGATGTACATTCTTTATATTAAATCCTTACACAATTATAAAAAGAAAAAGAAAAAAGGAAAAACTCAACACAGTTTCTATAATATCAATACCCATCACCACGTGAAAACAGCAAACAGTAAATAATTCAGGAATCAGGAATCCAGCCGGACCCCGCCATTCTGAAAAGACATAATCAAAATAGCAAAATTAAAATCAGAGATAATTGAAGAACCAATACTCCTCACAATGAAACTGCTATAGAAAATGTAATACACCATCAGCAGTTCCCTGTATCAAAACACATTTATCTTACTAATCATTAAATAAATGGGTATTTAGCTCTTCCCCAATATTCAAACCTTTCGGTGTCTTGGTTTCCAGATCAACAATGTATCGAGATTCTTTGTTGCGTAGAGTCAACTCTCTATTACCCTCTCTATGGTGTGATGGCACATGTTCAATGCCAAAGTAAGACAGCAAGGTAATGTCAGAATTGTGATTATCCTGAAAATGTATAGCTACAGGATAATGAGGATCCTTTGTTGTAATGGCACGCATGGGTTCAAGAATATGTTTTTTCACTGCATGTTTTGTACTTCCCACATACCAAAGATGACATGGACATTCCAATACGTAAATAGTAAATGGAGTACTGCACGTCAGAAATTGTTTAATTTGTCTATTTGTTCCTGGTTTGCTTGTCAGGTACTCTTTCCTGGCCACACTATTGCGACATGCTTTACAGTGACAACATGGAAAGAATCCCTGTAAATTATGTTCTCTTAATTGAGAAATAGAGGTGACATAATTTGATCTCAGCCTATCATGAAGATTGCGACCTCTTCTATAAGTAATCGAAGGCCACTTCGGAATCTCTTTACCAATAATAGGATCACACTTCAAAATGTTCCAATGTTTAGAGATGATCTTTTTGATTTCTGTAGTATCCTCATTATAGGTTAAGATCAATCTGATGTTCTCATCTTTCTCATTTTCCACCTTCACATTATTATCAAAAAGGGTCTGGATTCTTTCTACATTCTTGATTTTTTCTGTGGCCTTTTTGATTACCCAATCCAGGTAACCCCTTTGTTTAAACCTCACAATCATATCTTTCTGTTCACGTTCAAAAGCCTCGTCAGTATTACTGATTCTTTTAGCCCTTAATAGTTCACCATAAGGGATACTCCATTTGAGTTTATCAGGATGTCCACTAGTAGTGTTCAATAAACTATTTCCTGCAGTAAGTTTTCGAAACAATTCAGTGTGGATCATCTTGTCTTTAATCTTAATTCTAGTGTCCAAGAAATCAATCGATGACCGACTGATTTTATATGTCAATCTGATATTACAGTCATTTTCATTGAGTTTCTCAATGAACCGTATAGCCTCATTCTCAGATCCTTTCCAAATTATAAAAAGATCATTAATGTACCTAAGCCACAGAGTGGCCTGGATAATTTCAGGGTATTTTTCTTCATCTTTAAAAATCTCTTCTTCCCATAAGCCCAAAAATAGACAGGCAAAACTGGGAGCAAAGCAAGTTCCCATAGCAGTCCCAATGACTTGTCTATAGAGCTTGCCATTGAAAAGGAAAATGTTGTTGGTCAGGCAATATTTTATCATCTCAATGATCATGTCAGTATGGGCCAGATATCTTAAAGACCTTGTATGCAAAAAATGTTTGCATGCATGTATGCCTTTCTCATGGTCAATAATGGTATACAGAGAATTGACGTCTAGCGAGATGAGCAAAAAGTCATCTTCCCAAATGATACCTTCCAATTTGCCTAAGAAATCCTTGGTATCACGGACATATGAAGGTAAACTCATCACAAATTCTCTCAGAAAAAAGTCCACATATTTAGATACATTTTCCAATACATTCCCACAAGAGGAGACGATTGGTCTCCCCAGAGGATTGTCTCTATCTTTGTGAATTTTTGGGAGGCTATATAGTATGGGTAACTTGGGAAAATCTTTTTTCAGGAAACAATATTCTTCCCACAAAAGTAGTCCCTTATCCTTCCACTCTGATAACCGATGCCAAATTCCGGTAATACTATTCGTATATACATCTTTAGTTATTGTCCTATAGAATTGCGTATTACTCAGCTGTCGCATAACTTCATCAATATATCTTTGTCTCTTCCAAAGTACTATATTTCCTCCCTTATCAGCAGGGCAGATAATAGTATCATGATCCTCCTCTAAGGATCTAATAGTTTCATTTTGTCTGTATGTCATATTATTATTATATCTGTGCTTAAACCATGTTCGATGTCGGAAATGTGTCAAACTTTGCACAGCCATATCATAAAAAGTGTCAATATTGTCGTGATTCATATTCGGAAAGAATGTTGACTTGGGTTTGAAACCGTACGGGGCTGCAAGGTTTTATACAATGCCCAAATCATCTAAAGTTTGATATAAATCTTTCCTGTCAATCTCAACCCGTGAATCTTGTTCTAATTCATGAAGGGTTACCAAAGTGTCAACATCACCAATAGATAAAACATGTTCACCACTCTATTGAGTCATAGGAGATTCTAAGCAATTTCCAACATTGCCTTTCAATTTAAACCATTTTTTTAGTTTCAATTTCCTTATAAATTTAAACAAATCAATGTGAGTTTCAGCATAATTAAATCGTACAGTAGGACAGAAAGAAAGACCTAGACATAATGTTCTTTTTTCTTCCTCTGTTAACTGATGGTCTGATAGGTTAATAATAGTCTTATTCACCGTTTCATTATCCATTATACCGGAGCATTGGAGCCTCTTGTTGTTTTCCCACTTGCTCCGAATTTGGATCTCTTCTTGTTATGGTTTCTAAATCTTTCTCTCCTCCTTTGACTCCGGCTCGTCTTCCTCTTCGGCCCATTGATCTGCCTCTGTAACTCTGTCCCTCTCCTTTTTGTTTGTACGTCACCTGCCTGCCACGTCGCAGCAGGCGGTATTCGTCTAAAAAAGTAGCCGGCTCATTGGTAATTTCAACAGTAGAAATCTCACTGTCAGTTGAGCTTAGAGAATCCATCTCTCTCGCACTTTCTAGCTCACTTTCAGAGGTTGAGGGCTGACTTACAGGTATAGAATAATTCAATCCTGGTTTATAGAGGTGATCGTATTTCCTACTAAATGTTAAGATCCTTCTGCTTTCATAATCACCTATGTCTCTATGAAGTTTCTGTTGTTTTTTGATCTTTATTTCATCTTCATATTTTTTTAACCTTATCTTCATAGTTTCAAGGGAACTAGAGATGATTTCTTTCTCAGGCCTAGAAGCAAGCTCCTCTTTTATTTTCTTAATATCTGTTAATAGGACCTCCCTGTCCCGCCATGCATATTTTACCAAGATTTCAAGCATATGTTTGGAACTAGTTGCTGAATTCTCCGCCCATTCTTTCAACATCTCCAGATTAGGTGACTCATATGCTGGTGTAATACAAATTCTCAATCCTCTCAGGACCATATCTTGATCAATGTAATTCTGTAATGAAGTAGCTTCCCACCATTTAGATATTTCTTGCTTACACATTTTTTCTAATTTATGTAATAGTGTATTCAAGTCATTGTTGCAACCTGCATCATTTCCAGAAATTTTTCCTCTTATAGCAGTCTTAGCAAACAATGCCTGGGCAGCCATTTTTCTCTGATTATCAAAATCATCATCCATAGTGACTAATCAATTATAAAATCCAACTGTGCAAAGAAAAAATTATACAAATAAAAAAGAAATGTAAGGAACTAATACTCAATCCATCAAATGAAGTCCCCTGGGTAAAGTACCCAGTTCCCCAAGCCTTTGCCACTTCCGACCACAATAAATATTGTGTGCCTGCTTAATGATTTTATTATATTTTTTGCGATTGTTTTTGGAACAGAAAATTTGTTTTTCAAAATATCAAATGTACACAGACTGTAGATACTAAAGAGTAATCCAGAAAGTAGATTCCAGGAAATCAGTGCAGTATTAGATTATTATCACGTCATCGGTAATTGCTTCATATATCGCCAATCATAAGCGCCTTCCAGAGTTAGATAATTAACGGATTCAGAAACAAAACAGAAATGCAATGGATGTTAAAATTAGGAAGTTCTCCCCATTATTGAATTCGTACTTTTGTACTGTTGTAGAGACGCGATAATAGTTCAAAATTGCAAACCAATGACATCCAGGACGCACGTTACTGACAGCGCGGTTGTTAGAATCCTAATTTCGGCTTAAAACAGCAAAACCCAACGCTCTCACCGTATTTCGGGAACAAGAGATGCAATCGTAACTCCTGCTCCCGATCGCGGAAACTTCTCAGTGTTCAGGTCGCGCTGAGCCAACAGTCGTCAGTGTCCTCCTGCAAAATATATTGTAAACAGTCCGACCATAACGTATAATTTCTTAAAGGTGACGAATTTACAAATCTTTTTATCCAAGTCCTCCAATCCTCAATATGACGCCGGCCGGCCAGCAGGAGCCCTCAAGAAATTTTCTTTCAAACAAAACGTGCTCAACATTGGGCTCCGAGCGGCCATTAAGGGGTGGTGCGGTAGAAACCGGCAGAGCGCTCCGGTTTAAACTTCATTAGCAGCAAAAAACATCCATAAAAGCTGCACGCTCAGGAAATCATAAGTAGAGAGTATTTATTTCATACACAACGCGTTTCGGCTGACAAGCAGCCTTGATCACATGTATAATTTTAACCAATACACACAGCATTAAATACCCAACGAGCATGGTCATAGGCACAGGACTGAGTTTATTTCCTTTCTTCTAAATACCAATATAAATATAAACAAGGACATTTTAGGAGCTGATTAAATAGAAAATACAAAATAAATATATGTATATATCTATCCATGTATAAATATCCATCTCATTAATAATAATAACTTAATCAACTGTGTTAATAAGAGACACTTATATTCCAATAAATAATCTCTAAACATTGGAACATTTTGAAGTGTGATCCTATTATTGGTAAAGAGATTCAGAAGTGGCCCTCGATTACTTATAGAAGAGGTCGCAATCTTCATGATAGGCTGAGATCGAATGATGTCACCTCTATTTCTCCATTAAGATTTACAGGGATTCTTTCCATGTGGTCACTGTAAAGCATGTCGCAATAGTGTGGCCAGGAAAGAGTACCCGACAAGCAAACCAGGAACAAATAGACAAATTAAACAATTTCTGAGGTGCAGTACTCCATTTACTATTTACGTATTGGAATGTCCATGTCATCTTTGGTATGTGGGAAGTACAAAACATGCAGTGAAAAAACGTATTCTTGAACACATGCGTGCCATTACAACAAAGGATCCTCATTATCCTGTAGCTAGACATTTTCAGGATAATCACAATTCTGACATTACCTTGCTGTCTTACTTTGGCATTGAACATGTGCCATCACACCATAGAGGGGGTAATAGAGAGTTGACTCTACGCAAAAAAGAATCTCGATACATTGTTGATCTGGAAACCAAGACACCGAAAGGTTTGAATATTGGGGAAGAGCTAAATACCCATTTATTTAATGATTAGTAAGATAAATTTGTTTCGATACAGGGAACTGCTGATGGTGTATTACATTTTCTATAGCAGTTTCATTGTGAGGAGTAGTGGTTCTTCAATTATCTCTGATTTAAATTTTGCTATTTTGATTATGTCTTTTCAGAATGGTGGGGTCCGGCTGGATTCCTGATTCCTGAATTATTTACTGTTTGCTGTTTTCACGTGGTGATGGGTATTGATATTATAGAAACTGTGTTGAGTTTTTCCTTTTTTCTTTTTTCTTTTTCTTTTTATAATTGTGTAAGGATTTAATATAAAGAATGTACATCTTTTCTAAAATTATAATATTGGTATTATTTGATAATTGGGGGAATTCTGATTTGAAGAGGAGAATAATTATTTTGAAAAAACAATAGATATATATGTTATGTGAATCATCTCTTTTAGAAGGGAAAGACACTTAAAAACTCTGATATTGGCTGTAATTTCATTGAAGAAAAATTAATTTATTTATGAATTTTAATAACTTCCTTGTATTGTATGTATATATATGAGCCATACTCATATTTGTATGTGTATTTATACTCATATTGATATACATTGATACTCTTACTATTTATTGGAATATAAGTGTCTCTTATTAACACAGTTGATTAAGTTATTATTATTAATGAGATGGATATTTATACATGGATAGATAAATACATATATTTATTTTGTATTTTCTATTTATATAGCTCCTAAAATTTCCTTGTTTATATTTATATTGGTATTTATAAGACATGAAACAAACTCAGTCCTCTTTCTATGACCATGCTCGTTGGGTATTTAATGCTGTGTGTATTGGTTAAAATTATACATGTGATCAAGGCTGCTTGTCAGCCGAAATGCGTTGTGTATGAAATAAATACTCTCTACTTATGATTTCCTGAGCGTGCAGCTTTTATGGATGTTTTTTGCTGCTAATGAAGTTTAAACCGGAGCGCTCTGCCGGTTACTACCGCACCACCCCTTAATGGCCGCTCGGAGCCCATTGTTGAGTACGTTTTGTTTGAAAGAATATATGTATATATATATATATATATATATATATATATATATATATATATATATATATATATATAAATAAATATGTATATTGGATTTAGCAGATGTACTCTTTCATAACCTAGGCAATGTCCCAAATATTGGGGTTATTATAGTCCCTTTTTTGGCTTATGCAAATGACCTGGTCATGCTGGCGACAACTTAGATGGGCCTTCAAAGACAACTCAATTGAATTCAAGTATACAACCCAGAAAACAGCCTGTACATCAACAAAACCAAGGTGATGTCCTTTAGTCAAAATAGTTCAAACTTCACTTGAAAGATAGGTGTCACAAAAGTGGAAGAGGTCGGGAACTGCCCGTACTTAGGGTTTAACATAGAAAAAGATCTTTCCTGGAACTGTCATGTGGAGAAGTTAAAAAGTAGAATTACAACTATTTGTGGCACACTTAAAAGGTTTTCTGCTCTCTTTTTTGTGGGGGAGTGCTAGGTCCTCTACCGGATGTCATAAAGGCAAAAATCATCCCTTTTCCTTTATACTGGGGGACATGGGGACAAACACACTTAAGCAGAACCTAGATCGCCTGTTCATAAATTCCATTAAACAATTATTTTCCTTAAGGCAGTCGACCACCTAATGTTGCACTAGGCTAGAACTAGATTTGATGCCGTTATCAGCTTTGGTCAACATTATCGGATCACATATTTTACATAGGCACAGATGGCAGGGCCTAACACTTTAAGACCCCTTATTAACAAAGCATTTACCACATCCTGGGGAAGGGTTTTTCCTTCAGAAAGGCAACTGGAAGAGCTGCTTGAAGAATATAAGTTCCCTATGATGATGACACTAGCATAAATGTCTAGAGCAGCATATACACTAGTGTTAAGAAATGGAGTGAAAATCTTGACCCTTGGTAAGGACATTGACTGAGCCGCCAGATATAAACATATTAGATAAACCATAGAGACCTTTTCTAGCTTAAGGCAACTCTACTTTAATGTTAATATGCAGACTCAGGAGAAATTTTGTGATTTAGGTTCTTTTAGCTCCTTTTTAAGGTTTTTGATGATGTATGAAAACTAAATGGCTGTATGGACAAGACATGTAAGTTAGCCGAGGAGTCCATTGAACACATAATCTGCCTATGCCCAGTCATCGAAGTGCATTAAAAAAGTAATGGAAATGTGATGCTGCATGCAGTGTGGGTGGGGTCAATGAGTGTGTGGGGTGGTGTCAAAGGTGTGGCTAAAAAAAGCTAAATATTCTCCAAGTAGCTACATATATAATAACTCACTGATTAAATGAAAACAAATTGAAAAGTTTAGTTAATCAGTGGTGTGTGCACTATTCTGTATTATGAAACCTTTATTAGTTAATTCACTGAGAGGTCTGTTTGTAACTAGAAAGCCAAAAAAGGGATTCTTGGTTGGTGCAATGGAGAATTATGACTTGCGTTTTGTTAGTACTATGAGGACCCAGCCTGTGACAGCAAGCACTGAGAAAATGTAAGCCATTATGTTAAACTTGCATTACACACAGTATAAGACAGACTGCTACCAACTATGCAAAAAGGTTGCAGATAAAACGATGCTTCCAAAACAGGTTTTAGTAATACCCAGACTGCAGGTAATGATTTATCATTATTTAACTGCCCTGAAAATCACACACTGCACAGCTCAGCTGGTAACTCCCTTGCACTACCAGTCAAAAAGAATGTGATCTGATCAATTAAACCAGTACCTGCTCTCAAGACCCTTTTTCTTTTTTTTACAGATTAACCAGTTGTGCACATTTGTATTTCTAAAGGTGAGGAGGCACCCTGGCAAGAAGGCATGTTTATTGTTAAGCTGCCTGACCCTCCCTCTGTCTCACAGACCAGGAGACACCATGGATGAAACTTAAGTTGAAACATTTGCATGATCAGGGTTTACCTTACCAGGATGGTTGTCTTTTATTAAGAAGTAGGGGAATGTTTTTTCAAAAAGTAAAAAAGTAGGGGGACGTTGTGCACCTCCAGTAATGCCCACTTCGACCACAGCCAATGCCTAGCTCTACTTGACAGTTGGAAGAATACTTGACGTCAATATTTAATGTGGAGGGCATAAGAACAAGATCAGAGGCAGTACTACTGTGCTTTAAAGGTGACCCCATAAAAGCAGTGAAAGATTTCATAAAATTCTTGAGGCAAGCCATCATGCTCTGGGAGGATAGTATTATTTCAATGAGTGTCAATTTGTAGTATACCTTATTAATATCCTGTGGTGTATTTTATGTAAAATGGTTATTGTATATAGTTCTATGTAAACTGAAACAATAAAACATACTACTACTGCCACTTTGTGAAAAAAGGGAAAATGTTAGAAAAAGGCCACCTATTTACAACATTTTTTAATTTGGGTCTAAAGAAAGATATCAAAATATCTGCACAACAGACACAGGCCTGCTGAGACTGGCAAAGCACCCCAGGAGGTGCCAAAAATTTGAAAAATAAAGATCTTAAAGACAATAAGACCTACTCACATAAATTAATGTGCTAAAATTATTCCTGAGCTTAATAAATGTGAAAACTCAGAAATTTCTAGAAATGATATGGCCTTCTACATAAGACCAAAATATTCAATGTGGTCAATCCACCACACAAATCCACACCAATTAAGTGGTAGTTCACCCTAGAGTGTAGGGTGGACATTTCCGTCATCAGGAACAGCATCCAAGAAGTACATTGACTCAGAAGAGCAGCCAAGGAAGGCTTGAATATCAGCAAAAATGTGAACATTTTGAGACTTAAGGAAAATACTTCAGAAATTGAAGAGACAACATTAGGAAGAAATGATATATAACAATAGAAATTCAATAGTGATTGATGCTTATAAATCACAACAAAGACTGCTAGAAGATGAACAAAACAAGGGCCTAGTTGAACAGGAACATCGGTCAGGCAACCAAAGGTCAATTGAAGTAAAAATGACCAAAAAGTACAAATCAGGGAGTGGTCCACACAAAAAGATTGAATCATGGCTGACTGAGGCAAATCTGAACCTCCCCACAGATTCTGAATGTTACTAAGAACCTGAGGAACCGTTGTTCAAGGCTCAAACTTGAAAATAGTTTTTAACCGTCCCTGATCCTACAAATCCTTGAAACATCTGATAAACTTTTCAGTAATCCAAAGCTCAATGCCTGATCCTTTGATGACTTGCCTAATTTCTAGGGCTTGGGAGCAATTTTAATTACACCTGAGTAATTAGAGTGATTTTGATAATTCTGCATTAGTCTTTACCAATCGTAATGCAATTATGCTCCTTTGCATGAATAAGAGCAACACGGTGGAAATTAGCACAGAAAAAATTAATTTAGTGAGTTGGAGTGGCTGCTCATACTGCTATTCATGTGGTCTTGCTTTTATTAGCGAAAAAAGCATCCTTTCACCCATTTTGGAGTAAGGTTGCATGCTGTGCTACATGATAAGAGTAAGTTTTGGAAAATTCTACCACAAGAGCACATTCAGTGAGCATGAGTGGAGCTTGTGCTGCTATTCATGTTCTGTTGTATTTAGCACTCTAGGTAAATTGTATCCTTGCATCCATTATGGCACTTTAATGCTTAAAAATGGCATTAATTGCAGAATTATTACTCTTCTCAAGTAACTCTGCATAATCTTGCAGCTACATCCATTCAAGTTACGCCCATCCCTACTAATTGTGGATCACTTCCAGTAAAACTATGTACAACCTAGTCATAAAACCAAGGAATTGCATTACTCTTCCCTCCCTGTTCCTTTGTATTTCGCCCCTTTCTTGCTTGTGATGAATTTTCAAACTGAATGTATTAATCTAACATAAGCAATTTTTATTGAGTTTGAAAATGTATGTTTTTACGAATGTTGATTTAAATGTAAAACCAGAAGTTTGCTAATGAAAAATATTTAGGTAGACTTGAACCTGAATCTAGAGATATGTGATTCCCAGTATTCACTTGATAGTTCTTCCTAGTTCTGCATCACAGTTGTATCTCAGATTCCTCACTTTAGGTTCTGGAATTGATAGATTATAAGGCTATGTGAGTCATTGAAGTCAAGATTAGGGTTTAGCTTTACAAATAATATGATTTCCATCTTTGATTCATTGTTGAAAAGGTTATACTAATTCATATATTACTTGACATGGATGAGGCAGGTAGTCATGTCCAGGTGTTGTGCATGATTTTATACATGGGACATAATCTCTATTTATTCTGCACTGACTTTACATTGAATCATCTGTGCATATATATATGCATCAACTGAGCACACATTTGGATACAAAGGAATAGAGTACTATTCAAAGTAGTAATACTTTGCAGAAGTAGCTGCAGGGTGAGCTCATAAGGGGAGTAAAGAAGGGTTAAGGCGATGGCGAGTGAGATGGCTGATTGAGCAATAGAGGGTTAGAGGTGCTGATTGCCAAACTTTGAGAGGGAAAGGGGTGAGTATATATAGGGAGGCATGCCAAGCCCATCCTATATGACCATGGAATTACATATTGATGAGTTATTGCTTGATGGGACAGGCATGTAGCTATTTTCTGAAGCAGAGGATAATTGTTCTGATGATCAGTGATGCTTTGGAAAGAATGAATTAAAACACTTGGGGAACACCAAACAGTGGTCCTAGTGTTTCACAAGGTGGCCTATCTCAGTTTTATTAGTTGAATTCTAATCTGTGGAACAACTTTTTCCACAGTAGGTCAATCTGTGGAATGAATCATGTGTTACATAATCTGCAGCTCCAAAATAGTTAATCTTTTTAAGGGTGCAAAGTGTTGGTGTCTAGAAAGCCTAACTCTCTTTAATTTAAATACGTATGTTTCCAATTAGATTTATTTTGCAATTGATAGGTAAAACCCTTTAACAGGTGAAACTGGTTTACATTATGCATTTCCCATATTGTTGGAAGCCAGGAATTTCCAGCCTTCCCTTTATTTGCTGCCCAGAGCTCCCCCGTTTCTCTTCATGGGGGCAGTTCAGGCAGCCAGAATGCTCCATCTGTCAAAAATAAACACAACTCATCAGAAAGACTAACATCCTACCAGGTTTAATGAAAGTAGCAGACAGCAAAGCAAAAGATGAAAATAAAATTGTCATTTCATCTGACAAATGCTCTTGCCAAAATACTCAGTTAGAGATATGCGCTAAAAAACTTGTAAAATACCATAGTACATATATAAACTTTTTCTTCTTGCAAGTCACTGTAGCATAACCACATGATAGGAAGTTGAAGCAGAAATGTATCTAGTGTGCAGTTGTCAGGATCTTCTCGAGGGAACAAAGAATTGCCATAAAGGGGAGATGTCATTCATATCCACAAACACCAGCTCTATTCTATAACCAAATTCCCATTTTCCTTTGCCATGCTTGAAAAGCTAGGGTATGCTTACTGAAAATGTGCAATGTATACCTCTGGGCATTTATGCTCCAGGGCTCCTAAGGCTCTGAAAAGCTTCTGAATAACACAATACTATGTGTGGCATCAGACAAATAGAAAATGATTTATATTTTATTATCACAGAATACATTCTTAAACATATGTATCATTACTGATATATATATATATATATATACATATATATATATATATATATATATACATACATATTTATAACCTACTGGAGTTAGGACCTAGTTTCCCTAGGAAAAGCATTTTTCTTTTACTAATAACTTTGGACCCATTTTAGGAATCTTAACAACATTTCAAAACTAGTGTCCTGGTCAGATCAGCTGCTGTCATGTTTGTTTCAGGATGTTCCATCAAGCAGGGGCCAATAAAAAGGGGGAATCCCAAAACACATTTTCCCAATGCAATTTCCCATATGGATTTGGACACAACAACTGATTTATTCCAAATTTGTCAGAAAGCTAGATCTTTTTTGAGAACTTTTTTGCCACAAAATCGTGGTGGATCTGTGAATCTGTGGCAATTTTTTTTTAAAAGCCCGTCCTCTCCCCATGCTGCTGCGCTGCTCTTGCTCCTTCCTGGTCCTTGCTTTTCCCCTTTTTCTGTGTGCCCTCTTCTTGCTTTTCCCTCGCTTTCTCCTTGCTTTTTTCCTCATTTTTTTGTGTACCTTCTCACCACTTTTCCCTTGTCCACACCGCTTTCTTCCTCCTTTTCACACATTTTTTGTGTTCCTTCTCCTGGCTTTCCCCTCATTCTCACTGCTTTCTCCTTGCTTTCCCCCTTGTATTTTGTGTTCCTTCTCATTGTTTTTCCCTAGTTTTCAGTGCTTTCTCCAGACCTGCAAGTGCATGGAAACCCACTTGGGTGATGAGCAGCAACTTCCAAATATATATATATATATGTATTAGAGTTTAGAGTTACCTCAAGTAACTATAACTTGTGGCCCCACCATGCACAGTTTTTTCACCAAAAATGTTACTGCAAATATTACATTGATATTGTCAATGATGTAATCAAAGATTTTATGAGTGCCGTAATTTGTGGGGGAATTAGCAGTGCATGGTGAGGGCACTAGTTATAGTTACATTAGGGCACGAATTATAGGTATTTGAAGTAACTATAACTATAACTGGTGAATTTCTGTTAGTTTGTACTTTTAAAATGTGAGCCTAATTATAACTTTCCTGTAATCTTTGGTCTTTGCATGGAGTTACTATGGTTTTTTAAATTCTATTTCAACTATGATGTCCGTGTAACCTTTGTTTTTTTTCAGTGAATTTCTATGTTTTTTTTAACATATAAGAATTTTCATTACTCTGCATTAATCCAACCACCGCCACACATGGCCTACGGCTATGTTCAGCAGAAGTCCTCCACAGGGCCAACCCACATATAAGCACCCAATCCTGCACTGTGCACCAGAGGGGTTGCCTGCAAGGCCTGGCCTGCACCTAGTCCCTGCAGCAACCTCCCTAAGCACCCAACCCTACTCTGTACACAGCACTTTGGCTGTACATGACAGGAGTTGGCTGCAGCCTATCTCTCTGGGTGTGTAAGAGGGTGTATCTGGGGGTGAGAGTGGCTGTGAGAGTCTCTGTCTGGGTGTGAGAGTACATGCATCAGTGTCTTAGTAGGTGTGTCCGTGTCTGTGTAGGTCTGTGAGTGGCTGCATGAGGATGTCAGTGGGTCTGTGAGTCGCTGCGTGAATGTCTGATTGGATCTCTGAGTGGGTGCGTGAGGTCTGAGTGGGTCTGTGAGTGGGAGCACAAGGGTCTGAGTGGGTGCATGAGGATCTGAGTAGGTCTGTGAGTGGGTGTGCAATCCGTGACCTTCACACTTGAGTTATTCTTTTTTTTAAATATAAATATGTTTTTAACCCCTTATGGGCTATCTGACCATTTTCTAAATTTATTTTATTCTATGCCCTTTAGGGGCTATCTTGGACCGCGGGGGAGCCAGGGATGACCCCGGTGGATAGCAGGACCTGGCCCTGGGGATGGTGATCCCCAGGTAATCAGTGACTGTATGTCCCCCCTCCAATGTGATAGCCCTGGGGTCCCTGGTGCTACAGGGGGTCTGAAATGGAGGCAGTGGGGGAACTGGGTGCCCCCGTGTATTATTAGTTTAAAGTCCCAGGGAGGTGGTTGCTCCTTGGGCTATGAGAGGGGCACACGGCCCCCATACACAATATAGAGATAGCCCTGGGAAGGTGGTGGTGCCTAGTACAATAAGGAATTGGAAATGGCCCGCTTCACTTTTTCCCAGGGAGGTGCTCATCCTCTGGGCTGCAGGGGGGCCACGCAGACCCTCCATGCACAATATTTGTAATGTCCGCCTGCATTAATTTTAATTAAAGCCCTGGGGAGGTGGTGGTCTCCGGGGCTGTGGGGGAGGCCAATTAAAGCATTTTGTCCTGGGGATGGGGTGGTTCCCGGGGCACATCGGGGCTGCGGGCCCCCCACATATACTCCAAAAATCACCCTCTGGAGGTGTTGGTCCCTGGGGCTGTGGTGGGGGGCCAGGAGGCCCCCCACATTCAAAATTATGAATGTCACCAGGACCTGGCCCACCCCGGGGCTTATTAAAAAACAAGCAGGAGCCTGTGCTTGTTTTTGTTAAAGTTTTTTTGCTGCAAATTTGTTAATACTGTGATTTTGTGGCAAAAAGTTACTAAAAATATGCTTTTTTTGCACTGGAGGCGGTCCCTCTGGGACCCCACCATCAGAGCTAAGGAGTTAGGGTGTCCCTACCGTGGCCCCATGTCTTTTTTTAAAAACTTTTTTACTGGGACTAGGCTCAAGCCCAGTCTCAAGATGGCTGATAACACTTCCTGGTTGAAATGTTGGCAGCCAATCAGAGCTGTGCATTTCCCTTCAGAAGCCTGTCTTTTTTTGCAAATACTTTGCGGCCAGAGATAAACAAATTTGAATGTCCTTAAATTTCTCAAAATCTGTTGAACAGATTTACAACAAATAAGCGAAAATGAAATCTGCATACCAAAAGCTAGTTTTCTGCCACATTTGGTGTAATTCTGTCCAGTGGTTTGGGCTATAGTCGTGCCTATAGGTCCCATGGGAATTAACAGGGAAATGCAAATTTCCAGACAGTTCATGAAACGGTGCAAAAGATGTCGGCAAGTCAAAATGTGCTTTTTCTATGGAAACGTGGTCCTCACTATAACTGCCTAGCGAGACCGCCACTAGTGTGTGTATGTATATATATATATATATATATATATATAAATATATATATATATATATATCAAAAGAAGGGGATTTCTCTTTCACTTTGTCAAGAGAAAAGAACCGCACTCCGTCGTTGTGCAATTAATAATTAAACTTTTATTCCATTTGTGGGATTACAAACAAACAAGACAGGAATCCCCTGACGCGTTTCGGTCACACCGGACCTTGTTCGCAGGTGTTTCCTGTGTACTCATTTCGCGCTTTAAATGAACTACCTAGACTCAACAGAAAAAATACTACTAACTTTTTTTTTGTTTTTTCTTGCTAAAGTGTATATATTTTGTGATGTTAAGGAGCATTTTTTGATTTTCTGATGTTTGGGTGCAATTTTAGTAGTATTCACTCATCCACTGACAGAGACAGGCCCTGTAGCCAAACTGCACTGTGCACAGCCAAAGGCCATGCGTGGTACAGGCTTTGGTAGTTATAAGAGCTGGACTGCAAGGCCTGGCTTTGCGACCAACCCCTGCCTTGCACGGCCAAAGGCAAGTGTTGAAATAACATATAGTAATTAAAATTACTTTCCGTTAAAAAAACATAGAAATTCACTGAAAAAAGGTTACACTAACGTTATATTTAGGTTCTTAATTTACACATTCAAAACCATAGAAATTCAGCAATTGTAGTTAGAGTTCTTTCAAGTAACTATAACTCGTGCCCTAAGGTCCATGCAAGTCCATCGTTCCCACCCACCGGACATAGCTGTTTGCTTTTGCTTGGCAGAAGCTGTTTGACATCTCCTGCCAAGTGAGAGCAAACAAGAACTCCACTCTTAGTGGGCAGGAGAAGGGAAAATGCTCCTGCTCCCTAGGAGCAGAGATTTCATCTGTTTTCCCACCTGCTGTCAAGCGGGCAGGGAAACAGATGAAAGATTTTCTCCCGTCTGCGGGGAGCTTAATTTGCCAACCCCCCGCAATGGGGTTGACTGCATTTGAGCATGCAGGGGGCAAGCTGCAGTGGACTGGCTACAGGCCAGGCCCTCAGCCAACACCCCACTACACACAGCCAAAGGACATGCACAGTAGAGGTTGAATTAATGTATGGTAATTAAATATTAATGTATGTTAAATAAATTGAAATTCACTGACAAAAAACAAAGTTACAAGAACGTTATAGTTAGAAAATACAATTTTAAAAAACATAGAAATTCACTAAAAACAAAAAAGTTGCAGGGACATTATTTTTTTTGGTTCAAATCTGTTTTATTGATTTGTATCATATTTTGCTTAATAACATTACAGCATTAAGCAGGTGAAGAAAAGAGGTCAAGTTTGTCTAGCTAGCAGTTGACTTGTGGTATACCTTACAAATGACATCAACAGGCATATGGTTGTTAAGGTGACCCACTACAAGATGATACAACTCATACACTAGCAGCAGCTTGAATGAAACAGAAACTGTTTAACATAATGTTATAAAGATGAAAACAAAGATTTGCTGGTGAGATCATTGTTTTAGGGCTATTCCAGTGTAATGTGGGGTAATGTAATCTCGGAGGAGAATCAATAGAAGTCAGCGGAGTCCACGGCAGAGACCGAGCAGTAATTCATTGATTATTTCAATCTAGGTGTAAACTATTGCATTTTGAGCAAATTGTAATGCTGCTATTGGATGATTGGATGATGGAGTGTGTCTTGTCTAATTAGCCGTGCCAGTAGGCTGCCAGTTTTGTCTGCAGTTACATGTGTTCAGGCTGGGTGTGCAGCGTAGTTTAAGCATCGCAGCCTTTCTAACATGGAGGAGTGATCTCGTCTGGCTTCCACTAAAACTACAAAGGAAGTACCTGGCCTAACCCAAAGTAGCACACCTCTAGCATAAGAGGGGAAATTAGTAGCAAACGCCTGACCCTGTCATTTCCTCTGTAGTGTGGAGACCTCAGTTTATGACAGGTGCATTTCTTGTAGGCAGGCTACATTGACAGAATGGCGCTTGAGGTATAACTACACTGAATAATGTCCTTAGTGGGTATGCATACCCCTCACATTCCATGTAAA
Source organism: Pleurodeles waltl (assembly GCF_031143425.1). Lineage (NCBI taxonomy): Eukaryota > Metazoa > Chordata > Amphibia > Caudata > Salamandridae > Pleurodeles > Pleurodeles waltl. Next base: position 477,652,432 of record NC_090451.1, read on the forward strand.
TATACTACAAGGGGTCATAGGTGCAGTTGGAGTATGGCTGTGCATTTAGGATAATAGTTGGTGGAGGTTTTCACTTAAAGGATAATATCGGTGCCTGGACCAAAGTGTGCTGCAAGGAGAGTAACGTGACTCGTATTCAATTGACTCGTATTCAATGCATTGTTTAGTCTTGTGTTGTCGCAGTATTATGTGGTGAAGTATGAGCAGGGATGTCTGGGATGGTGGTAATGGCAAAATCAGATAGAATGCGAGAGAGATGCTAGTAGCTATTTTCGGAGACTTAATTTGTTCTTCTTTGTGAAATGCTACGCCCTCTTCTCAGGCCCGTGTGAGTAAAGATAAAGACGAAGCTTTCATTTCCAAAGTCTGGTTACAGGACGCCTGGCTACTATGAAGCCCAGATCTAGAAAACAGGGTAGAGGCTTTCTGTGTTTTCCACCCAGTGTATAAACCTAAAATGCGGACTTCCCAGGTGTGTATGCTGGGACGCTCAGGGCACTCGATAGAGAGGACGTTACACCTCGCCAGTAGGCCTGTAATCGTGGACATTGCCATACCATGTAGAGCAAGTCAGCGTCTACACATCGACAACGGGGGTAGGCGGCATCCATCCGGTGGAAATAATGGTTAACTTTGGCCAGGGTAAGGTATTCCCTATATATGATATAAAATTGTATCAATTTACTTGGGCATTATGCAGGACATGAGTTGGGCCTTCTATCATTGCAGACCATTCCTTATTTGAGCATGGCCTGGTTAGGTCAGTTTCCCATTGCTGGTATAAAATTACTAGTGGCTGGGCAATGTGAATACATAATGAGCTTGTAAAACAATATATGAGGTAACAACCTGAGCCCATCATGTGTATGTATTGAATCAGTAGATGTGTATCGGGTTCAGTCTTCATGTCAACCCAGTGAGTACTCATGGAAGTTAGTAATGAGCTATATAACAGAAATTGCCCAGAGAGCAGCCTGACCTCAGCCACATGTAGGGCATATGGGAGAAGTGTTCCATCTTGGTACTGGTTGCCTAGGGTAGGTATTCCAGCAGCGTGCCACATGGTTAGTTCTGGTGTGGTTGTGGAAGTGGCACCCCTGGTGTACCAAGGAGAGTCAGCGCTGGTGTATAAGGGATTAATGTTCATGTAATTTAAAGGCATTGAAGCTAGCAGTGGTGTGCAACAGGCAATAAAAGTGGGTCAGGTGTCTTCACTTTATTGAGCGGTGAAACAGGTTGAGGAGGGCAGAAAGATTCCTAGCTGGGAGGGTCATGGCTGTGTCTGTCAATTGTCGGTTGGTTACCCATCTAGCCACTCATTGGATTTGGGAGGCAAGATGATAATATTCCAGGTGTGGGACTGCAAGGCCACCCTGGTCAACCGGTGCATACAGCTTTTTTAAAACTACTCTGCAATGAGAGGTGTACTGTTTGAAGGAGCGGAAGAATGATATCGGGATATATACAGGTAAGCTAGTGAAAGAGAATAAAAAGTGAGGTAATGTTACCATTTTCAGGAGTGCTATAGGCCCCTCTATTGTAAATGGGAGCATGCGCCAAAAGGTCATTTGGGATCACAAGGATGTGACATCCCGTGCAATGCTACCATCAAACAGGTCGACTAGAGAATGATATATATTGTATCTCTAAGTATCTGAATGTTGTGTGACCCCAACAGTTATTAGTGTTACCAAGGATCAGGTGAGTCCAGTTCGAAAGGGAACAGGCATGATTTTGACCAGTTAACTCATAGCCCCAAGAGGGATGCAAAGTGCTCTAGAGTTGGCGTAAAGATGACAGAGATGGCATACGTAACTCGAAAGTAAAGTAATATGTCTTCAGCATAGAGTGAAATAATGTGGCTGCCATCCCCTAGTGGCATGCCTCAGTATTTACCAAAACTCTGGAGTTCCACCACAAGTGGTTCAATGGAAAAAGAGAACAGGAGAGGCCACAGTGGGCAAACTTTCCTGGTGCCTAGATGGATTGAAATGGGGTCTGATACCAAGGAGCCTATTTTGATATGGTTCGTCTGCTGGGTGTATAATAATTGTATTAAACATAGAAAACGGCCTTCAATGCCATAGCGCTGGAGCCTGTAAATGGCAACTTCAGCTAATTGAAAGTCTTTTCAAGGTCTAAGACCAGGCGACCAGCTTTAGGCCAAAGAGTATGTTATGACATGAAAGAAGCGCCGTAGATTTAACTAGGTGTTCGAGGAACTGTTTTGGTTGGAGTGCACCTAAGATGAGACCAAAGGGGCTAGTCGATCCATGAGTATTTTGGCCAGTATTTTGTAGTCTGTGTTGAGTAGGACAGGTGGTCGATAGGATCTCATTAATGTGGAAATCCAGGAAGGAGATAAGGAGTGTCTCTTTTTGGGAGACAGGAATTCGGTTGGCAGATAGTGCCCCAGTGTATAATTTAAGTTACCATGAGGTCAGGAAAGGGGGGTACGTTTTGTAAGATTAGATGCGGAGTCCATCTGGGCCAGGTGTTTTACTGGAGGTAAGTGACCATATTTCCTCCTGAATTTCATGTTGTGTGATAGGTTTGTGAAGCTCAGCACATTGTTTTGGTGTAATGTGGGGTAATGTAATCTCGGAGGAGAATCGATAGAAGTCAGCGGAGTCCACGGCAGAGACCGAGCAGTAATTCATTGAGTATTTCAAGCTAGGTATAAACTATTATAAAATTGTAATGCTGCTATTGGATGATGGAGTGCGTCTTGTCTAATTAGCCATGCCAGTAGGCTGCCAGTTTTGTCTGCAGTTACATGTGTGCAAGCTGGATGTGCAGCGTAGTTTAAGCATCGCAGCCGTTCTAGCAAGGAGGAGTGGTCTCATCTGGCTTCCACTAATTGAGGCTCTGTATTTGGGTGACTTATAGACTGGCGTTGAAGAGGCAGGAATGTGCACTCAATTTTCGAGATGTCTCTGTCAGTAGCTTGGCACATGGACCACTGTGTCCCCAAGTAGTGCCCTCTTATTGTTACTTTGAAGGCATCACACTCTATCGATGTAGTGGATGGCGTTTCAATGTTAGTGTCAAAGTAGTTGGAGATTGCCATTTCAGGTGAGGCCCTGAATGGCGGGTCTTCCAGTAATAAAGGCTGTAATTGTCATTGGGGGATAGGGGAAGGGGGTACATCTCAGGTTAAACACAAGTGTTGGGGGTTATGGTCTGAGTGCGTGGGGCCTAGGTATTCTACATAAGAGACCATTGGTAGTAAGGAGAGGGAGCCAATCAATCTATTGATTAGCACATATAATTGATGTGGAGCTGAGTAGAAGGAATATACCTTCATGTTGGGATTGCGATGCCACAAAATATCAGCTGGCAGCCAATGGTAGAGCCAGTTGTGTACTGCTAATGCATTATAGGTGGCAGGTGTTTTTGGCAAGGGGGAAGAGCAGTCCAGGATGCTGTCTAGCACACTGTTGAAATCTCCTCCTATCAGCCAGGGAAGTTTCCCCCCACTCGGAACAGTATTCCTGATAGGGTATGAATGAAGGTTGCTTTGTCAGAATTAAGGACATACATCGAACCAGGAGGATGTGATGACTATCTAGTCGGCCTCAGGCAAATACATATTCCCCCCATCTACTGCATTCATCTGCTACAAAGGGAGTACCTGGCCTAACCCAATGTAGCACACCTTTAGCATAAGAGGGGAAATTAGTAGCAAACAGTCTTAACCGTGCTAGGAAGAGGAGGGAATAGTGGATGCCCAAAGGAGCAGAAATGTCACTTGACGACGGGGATCTCAGCCGCAACACAGGAGCCAGCTCAAATGGAGCCGGCGGTGTAGCGGCCGTGCGACGGGTGCAGTTGCACCCGTCGCGCTTTTCACTGTCTGCATAGCAGACAGTTAAAAGCTGCACGGGGCCCTGTCAGGGGGCCCCGTGACTCCCCGTACCGCCAGCCTTTTCCTGGTGGTTCAAACCGCCAGGAAAAGGCTGGCCGTAGGGGGACTCGTAATCCCCTGGGCAGCACTGCTAGCAGTGCTGCCCTGGCGGATTACAACCGCCGGGGCCATTGTGGCGGAAAGCCGCTGGCCCCGGCAGTGCGGCCGCGGCGCTTCCACCGCGGTCGTAATGACCTGGGAAGCACCGCCAGCCTGTTGGCGGTGCTTCCGTCATAACAGCTATGGCGGTCTTGGACCGCCAGGGTTGTAATAACCCCCAAAGTGTGGTATGGGAAAAACATGACTTGGTATTGGTCCACTGTTTGACTTGGCCATTTTCGCGGGGTCATCCACAAACGTTTTGCCTTCCTCCTTTTTTTTCTGACCTCTTGTTGTTGGCTCTAGAACTCTGTGAACTTTATCACTGCTGATCAGTGCCAAAGTGCAGGTGCTCTTGATATGATTGGCTTACACCTGATTGGCACATTTAATTTACCTGTAAGTCCCTTGTACAGTGGTACCCCTGTAACCAGGGCCTGTAAATTTAATGCTACTAGTGGGCCTGCAGCGCTGCTTGCGCCACCCACAGAAGCATCCTTTCAAACCTGTCTCAGGCCTGCTAACACAGAGCCTGCATGTGCAGTTTACTGCCACTGGGACCTGCCATCTAAATTTACTTGCCAGGCCAGGAACCCCCCTTTTACTACATGTAAGTCATCCCTAAGGTAGGCCCTAGCTAGCCCTATGGGCAGGGTGCTATGCATGCAGAAGTGCCTGGTTGTGTGGCCTGTCCTGATAGTGACAAACAGCCTATTTGGTTTTTCACTACTGTGAGTGCTGCCTTGCTCATAGGATTGCCTTGAAAATGCCCTGCCTTATGTCTAGGGGGCATTTTCTGATCTATGAGAGGTAGCATAGGCATTTGTGGTATGGTTGTAAAGGTAGTGAAAAATGCTACTTACTGGTTTAGGTGGATTTTTTATTACCACTATAGAAATGCCACTTCTCGAAAGTGAGCATTTCTCTGTGCTTATGACTCTGGTGTTTTGCAGCTTGACTCCAATCCACATCTGGGGCAGAGTGACAACTGGGCTGTGCCACATGAGAATTTTTCATTGAAGTAACATTCATTATGTTGTTGTGACATTTAGGCAATGTAGTTTCTCATATGTGCATTCATTATGTTGTTTGACCTTGATGTGCATTTTTGTTGGCGATACAATGCTTTCCTGACTACTGCTTATGTTGCAGAATAACAAGAAACCTATGTGTTTTATGTGACTACTGATGGCTTTTGCAGAGTAATAGTACTGTGTAATGTTCTGACAACTGCTTGGGTAGCAGGGTATTAAGGACATGTTGTGGTTGGTCTATGATGTTGTGAACAATACAGTTTATTTTTATGTAACTTGGTGTTGTGTTTCTTTTGTGGAGTAAGTAGTACATCACACGTGTTGTGTGTGTTGTACAATCGCTTTACACATTGCCTCCGGGATAGGCCCAAGCTACCAAAGGGGAGAGTAGGGGTTATCTTCGGTGTGTAACTCCCTTGCCCTGACTAGAGTGGGTGGGTTCTGCCTGGTTTAGGTGCATACCCTAGACAACCAGAAACCCCAATTCTAACATCCGTTGTAATGGCTCAGAGCTTCCTGGCCTCATGTAATAGGGAGTCCCTGTTGCATTAGTGCAGTAAGAGGAAGAGAAACAGTTGAGTGCTCGCTTGCAGAGGTGGCCTCATGTTGGAATGTGATGGGCGCACCCCACTGAGAAGAACTAGGATCACACCTCTGGGAAGAGAAGGTCACGTATCCATTTGTCTACAAATGTCACTACATCTGTGCCCTAAGTTCCCTCTGGTAGGCCAACCACCTGGATGTTGTTTCTTTGAGAGCGGCCCTCCGCATCTTCAAGTTAGCGCTTCAGGACATGAACACGGCCCAACAGGGAGTGCAGTGTTAATTGGAGTTCCTTAGTTGTTGGTTGCAGTTCAGAGAGAAGGTTTTAGGCACTCTTGACTTTGTCTGCTAATTTTTGATGATCCATGTGCATCAGTTTTGCGATCAGCTGTAACATGATCTATTTTACCCTCAAAGAAAGTGTGCATGTTCGCCATTGAGGTGGTAAGTTTTCCACTGCTGCTAGTACCAAGTCCAGTTTCTCCCAGATAGTATTAGCAGATTTTGGGTGGTGGACCTCTCCTTATTGGACAGACGGGGGCATGCAGATTTGTCATGTACTCCGGTGTGAAGACGTTCCATCACATTGCCGTATCAGAGTGGGTTTGATATAAGTTAGGCCGACCTGCCAATGCCCATTGTGAGTGTGGCAGTTTGAGCAGCCCCTCCTATTTAGGCAGAGATACAAGCTGTGCCTTGTAACAGGTCCAGTGATGGCTCTGCGTATTAGGTTCAAAGTCCAGCCAGATCAGTTCAGATACATGAGTCGTATTCGCTGGAGGGCTAAGACAGTAAACACTGATGTGCCCTGATAGGTTGGTGCACTCAGTGGTATTTCAGTACTCAGATACAGTGTTAATGAGGCTGCGTGCCCTGACCTATTTGGGACTTCATGAAATAGGAGGCCCCAGGGGTAGAGTGTATTTCAAGGTTTATGATATTTAAGTGGCAGTGGTGGCAGCGTTGGGATTTTACCTCAAGAAATACTGTCATAGAATCTGGGCCCAGTGGGCTGAAGCTGAGCACATAGCCATTTTGAAGATTTAATAGCTGCACACTTCCTGTAATGCCCTTCTCTTTGTATTAAGTACAACAACTGGAACGTCCTTAGTGAGGATGGTCACAGATCAGGGCTTCTCCTCTTGACATGAGTCTTGCGGGCGTGTCTCATTGGAACTGATTATGGAAGATCTCAGTTCTGCTTTCTTTTGCAAGTCTTGCAGGCCTCTAGATGAGGAGGGCCTTGCACACACTCCGTGTGACGGCTGCAGACAGTTCATCAGTGAGCTCTGTGGGAGTGGGGCATAGGAGGGGGCATCTACCCGCTTCATTCGCCGTAGGCCTTCTGTACCCGGCGCCCACTGCTCCATCCCCACTCCCGGCCCCAGTGGCGGCTGAGTTTCGTTGGTGGCAAGGGTGTCAAAGCAGGAATACCAACACACCACAGGCCCCAATCTGCCACAGGCAGGTCCTGGGCATGCAGGATGCAGTGTTTTTCCTTCCGGGCAAGTATTACCAAGTGCAGCTTTTTGATGTGCATGTGGTGTGCATCCAATTCATGTAGGCTGAGTCAGGATGGATCACTCATAACTATCCACCGCTTTGCCAACAGATTACCAAAACTGTCCGGTTTACCGATTTGCATCATGGGTGACGTGGTTTGCTGCCTGTTTATTGGAACAATTAGATAGATCAAGAGAACAGCAAATAATCAGTATACACAAATATTTACAGCAAGTACACAAGTCCATACACTGTCCCATGAAATGTCCGTGGACCAGTGGTCCCAAAAACCATGGGCAAAGCCCACACATGACACCTGCCTCAAAACGGAGAGAACACTGCAGGAGCATCAGGTAAAAATTAAAACACAGGCACCTCAGGAGGAAGGGGAGGGGCACCTCAGCCGGATGATGGTATGATGACACTGCTCCTCGAGGGGGATCCATGCCCACTGCTTGGTTCTGGGGAGTGCAAAGTCACTGTCTCTCAAGTCTCTCAAGTGGGTTCACTGCCCACTGCTTGGTCCTGGGGAGTGCAAAGCCACAGTCTCTCAAGTCTCTCAAGTGGGTTCACTGCCCATGGCCTGGTCCTGGGGAGTGCAAAGCCACAGTCTCTCAAGTCTCTCAAGTGGGTTCACTGCCCACTGCTTGGTCCTGGGGAGTGCAAAGCCCCAGTCTCTTAAGTGGGTAGTTTGCCCACATGCTCTGGATGGGGCTTTGTGCACAGAGTGCTTCATCCTGCCAAGGACTGGGTAAGTGGATGCATTTCTCCACTGGTTCTTTAGGGGGCTTTGTGCCCAGAGTGCTTCATCCTGCCAAGGACTGGGTGAGTGGATGCATTTCTCCACTGGTTCTGGAGGGGGCTTTGTGCCCAGTGATGCTGCACCTGGGGTGTGGCAGTTGACATCCTTATCACCTGGGTGTCTTTGCCACGCGATGTACCTGGAACAGGTAGCATGATACTCCATGGAGGCAGAGCCACACGCCATCCTGCGGTGACTTAGGCTGCCAATTGCTGGTTCGTGTCAAAGCTGGAGGTGGTGTCTCAAGTGGTGAGTCAGGACGTCACCTGCAGATCGGGACGTCACCTGCAGACCGGGGATGGGGCTGACGTCCAACAGAGAGGCATCGGCTGTGCACGTGGTGGTGCTGATGGTGGTGCAGGTGGAGTGTCAGCTGCGGAGATGCGCCAGTGCAGGCCCTGGTGCAAGTGACTGTTGTGGTGGATGGAGACACCATCCCGTCTACGGCAGCCTCGGATGGCTGATTCTTGGGGAGGATGCTGCGGACTGACGTTGTGGCAGTGGCGGTGCAGGTGGAGGTGCAGGTGGAGGTGCAGGTGGCGGAGCAGGTAGCGGTTGGAGCGGCGGTGGTGACTGTGGTGCATGTAGCTGCCATCCCTGATGATATGGTGGTCAGCAGCCCCTCACCAGGAGGCATCGTGCCCTGAGGTGACGTGCCCTTTGGCTTGTGGCCCTTCCCCATCTTGACAGTCGCTGCAGGGACCTTGGCACTGTCCACTCGGTGTTTGGGAGAGGCCTTGCTGGGTGGGTGGTGTAACTGTCCCCTGCTGGACGCCGGCCCCTTTTTGACTTTTGCAGGTGGTGGAATTGGGTGGTCCTTCTTTTCTGTCGGTGGCACACTGGCAGCTCTGACTGGTGCCCCCTTAGATCGTAGTGGACTAGCAGGGACCACAACCAATGCAGATTTGGTGGCTGAGGTGCTGGGCTGGGATCTAGACATCCTGGCCGTAGGGGAAGGACGGGGGGGAGGTGTAGGGAAGAGGTCAAAGTTAGCTAGGAAATGTTTTTTAGACACACTGGGATGGGAAGATGGAGGCGGTGTGGGAGTGGAGGAAGAGGTTGTGGTTGTAGGAGGTGTACATCTACTGAGTTTGGGTGAAGGTGCATGAGCTGGAGGCTGTTGTGAGGTGGATGGCTGTTGAGTGGGTGTGTGCCTGCGTTTGTGTACTTTAGGAGGAGGGCTCACAGACACACTGGATGAGGACACAGGGGATGTCTGAATGGTAGTGGGGGGTGATTGCACGTGAGCGGTGTGTTGTGATAGGCGTGCTGGTGATGGAGGCAGTGGCTGATGATGTAGTGCATGCAGGTGTGAGTGGAGACGAGACTGGGAGGGAGGAGGAGGACGTGGAGGAGGGGGACACAGTGGAGGAAGTGGATGTTGGTATGTGTTCATGGGAATGATGCTTGTGTGAGCCTGTGGAATGTTTGGTGCTTATGTTTTCCTGAGCCACTTTTGTGTGTTGATGTGTGTGCATGCTGGTCTGGTGGTGTGCTTGGGATAGGCTGAGGTAGAGTGGATTGGGTCTGGGTAGTGGAAGTCGGAGGGGGGAGGCTGGGCACAGGGACAATGGCTGTCATCAGGGCTGAGGCCAGAGCCTGAAATGCTCTCTATTGAGCCGCCACACCAGAATGAATGCCCTCCAGGTATGCATTTGTTTGCTGCAAATGCCTCTCAACACCCTGGATAGCATTCAGAATGATTGACTGCCCAACAGTGAGGGATCTCAGGAGGTCAATAGCCTCCTCACTGAGGGCAGCAGGGCTGAATGGGACAGGGCCTGAGGGGCCTGGGGCGAAGGAGATGCCCACCCTCCTGGGTGAGCGGGCAAGGGAATCACGCTGACGGACTGCTGGGAGGGCGGTGCTGGTAGGGGGGTGGCGGCTGTACCTGTTGGTGGGATGGGCACAGAGGTGTCTGCCACCGCCAGGGAGCTTCCATCAGAGGAGGAGTAGCTGTCGCTGGTATCCCCTCCTGTCCCAGTCGTGGAGCTCCCCTTGCCCTCCGTCCCACTGGTGCCTTTACCCTCTGTGGATTCACCCTCCAGGGCTATGTGGGATGCAGCTCCCTCCATCGTTGGTGCCTCTGCTCCTCCATCAGATGATGCTAATGCACACAAGGAGAGGGTGACAAAACAAGAAGGGGTGAAAGACAGAGAACACATATGATCAATGCCAGCAACACCACTACCGTTGGCGGACACAACAGACAGGGAGCAGCCCTATGCACTAGGCCATGCACTAGCAGTTAGTAGGAAAATCAGCAGGCCATGGGGTACAATGCCTAACACTATTTGCTGCACACCTGGAACCCACAGGAACCTGCCCAGTTGTAGATGCCCACTAAAAATATTGGGGTTGGAGTGCCTCAGAGCATGCCCAACAAGGGACCTACCCTGCCATGTTCGCCCTGGCCTAGGGGAACCCACAGCCCACATCCCCCACCCAGACACTTCGTAAAGCGCATAGAGTCAGCCTTATAACACTGTACTCACCCCCTTGTGGCTGCTGTGATGGCCTCAAGTGCCCATCCAACTCCGGATATGCCACCGCCAGGATCCAGAACATCAGGGGGGTCATGGTGAGATGCGCACCCCTTCCACATTGGGAGGCCATCCCCAGCTGGGCCTCTGCCGTCTTCTTGCTCCAGCGGCGCAGGTCCTCCCATCTCTTGTGGCAGTGGGTGCTCCGTCTATGATAGACCCCCAGGGTCCGCACTTCCTTGGCGATGGCACGCCGTATACCCTTCTTCTGGTGGGCGCTGACCTAGAGGAAAGGTACAGGTGAAAAGGACATTACTCACCCGTCCGGACCGTCATACTCATTGCCCACCAGTTCCCACCCATGCCCTGACGCACATACACTCACCATCCTCACATGCAGCTCTCAGCCCCCCCACATGTATCTTCCATCCACACCACTCCAAAAAGGCATTGCCCACGCATCATGTTCACAGTGTACTCACCTGTTTGTCTGGAGGACCGTAGAGTAACGTGTACTGGGGGACGCCCCCATCCACCAGTTTGTCCAACTCCTCCACGGTGAAGGCAGGGGCCCTTTCTCCAGACACTCGAGCCATTGTCGCTTCTAGACTGAGGTCACAGCAGCACTTGCAATGTAGGTCCTCTCCTGTTGAATGTCAGGTAGCAAGTGAGTGAACAGATAGAAAATGGCAGTCACGTCCGCGGCAGTGCGTACTGTCACCGCCGACATACATCGCCATTGGCTCCTGGAATGCATAGGACCCAATGATAACCAATGCTAGCTTGTGTGGTGGTCTTCGACCGCCTACCACGACCCTGCACAACGCCAGCGCAGTTACCTCATTTCCCCTTGTCCCTCCTCACAAGACAGGCAGCTGCCATTTCAAGGGGGCACATGGCATGGCACCTAACTGCGTCACAGCACAATTTGGCCAATATACGGACTAATTACGCCACACACAGATTTACTCACATTACTGCAAACACACTTGTGCACCCTATGTGGTACATGACCCTCTGCTCACAGTTCACCTCTATAGGCCACATCCACTGGGGCAGATGATGAGATGGCGTCATCCTCTGGTGTACAGACCCCTGGTGGACCAGTCGACAATGGAAGACAGCCACATCTTTATCACCTACAGACTTGATCGTGCCACAATCCAAGACCTGTGTGCCCAATTGGAGCCAGACCTGATGTCAGCTATCTGGCATCCCACAGGAATCCCCCCTCTAGTGCAGGTCCTGTCAGTGCTCCATTTCCTGGCAAGTGGCTCCTTTTAAACAACAATGGCCATGGCATCAGGGATGTCTCATCCAATGCTCTCCAACGTGCTGACCAGAGTGTTGTCTACCCTGCTGATACACATGCACAGCTACATCGTGTTCCCCCAGGTGGAGGATTTGCCCACAGTGAAGGCTGATTTTTATGCCCTGGGACGTATCCCCAACATCATTGGTGCCATTGATGGTACACATGTGGCATTTGTCTCCCCCGCATAAATGAACAAGTGTACAAAAATAGAAAAAGTTACCATTCGATGAATGTGCAGATGGTGTGTTTGGCGGACCAGTACATATTCCATGGGAATGCCAAGTATCCTGGCTCTGTGCATGACGCCTTCATTTTGAGGAATAGCAGTATCCCTTATGTGATGGGCCATACCGTGTGTGGCTAATAGGTGAGCTCACAGTCCCCACACAGTATGAGTAAGTGTCTGGGTATGGGGTAGTCCCTAAGGGTTAGTGTGTATCTAACAGTTATCCCTCGACATTTGCAGGTGACTCTGGTTACTCCAAACTCTCATGGCTACTGACCCCAGTGAGGAATGCCAGGACAAGGGCAGAGGACTGCTACAATGAGGCACATGGGTGAACTAGGCGTATTATTGAGAGGACGTTCGGCTTCCTAACGGCCAGATTCCGGTGCCTCCATCTAGCAGATGGCTCCCTATACTACTCACCAAAGAAGGTGTGCCAGATAATCGTGGCATGCTGCATGTTGCACAACCGGGAATTGCAACACCAGGTGCCTTTTCTGCAGAAGGAGAAGCTTGGTGATTGTCTTGTGGCAGAGTTGGAGCCTGTGGACAGTGAGGAAGAGGAGGCAGAGGAAGAAGATATTGACAACTGAACAAACATCACCATGCAGTGCTTCCAGTGACACACAGGTAAGAGACTGTAACTGCTCCTCACATTTCTGAATACTGTGGAACATTGTATAAGTCTGCCTCTTAACCTCTGTCTATGGACACTGACAGTTCACTTTGGATTTTAATTTTTCAGATCTGGGTACCTCATTCTGCCTTCTGCTATATGTGCTGCTGCCCAACAACTGTCATACATTGGTATAAGCAAATGAACATTTTCATTGCTATTTGTTGCTGATGTTGTAATAATACATTTCTGAAAGATCAGACTGACTCCAGAATGGTTTGTGATTAAAGGATGTTTATTTAGGGGCTAATGAGTATAGGGGTACGTGCAAGGGGCTGGGGTGATGTGGAGGAAGGTCCATAGTAGAGTCCAGTCTCTTGGTATCACAGGTGCATTGTCCAATGGGGCATAGGAAGGGGAGTAATGGCAGTTCAAGGTGGACAGGGTAACTGAGTGGGACAGAAGGGTGACAATCAGGAGGGTCCTATTTCCTGGCAGGGGTCATGGCAATGTTCTCTGTCTTCTACCTGGATCGCAGGGACCGTTTGCAGGGTGGTTCTCCTTCTGCAGGGGGTGGGGTGCTGGTGGCCTGTTGTTCCTTTCGCGGGGCCTCCTGTCCACTAGCGCCGTGGATGTGGAGGGCTGTTCCTCGATTTGACTAGTGTCTGGGGCCCTTTGTTGTGCCACTGCCTCCCTCATGGTCTTGCCTATGTCAGCCAGCGCCCCTGCTATGGTGACCAGGATGGAGTAGATGTTGGTGAGGTCCTCCCGGATCCCCATGTATTGTCCCTCCTGCAGCCACTGGGTCTCCAGAAACTTGGCCAGCACTGTGCCCATTGTCTCCTGGGAATGGTGGTATGCTCCTATGATAGTGCCTCGTGGAGGGTCGGTTCCCTGGGCCTGTCTTCCCACTGTCCCACAGCAGTCCTCCCAGCTTCCCTGTTGTCCTGTGCCTCTGTCCCCTGAACTGTCTGCCCACTGCCACTGACCCCAGGTCCCTGATTGTCCTGGGTTCGTGGGTTTGCCTGGGGTCCCTGTAGTGGTGGACACACTGACGATTGACGTGTCCTGGGGACAGTGGCATGGGCCCACTGGGTGGGTGCTGTGGTGGTGTTTCCTGAGGGGGGAGGTTCTGTGGTGGCTTGGGACTGTGGCAGGGGGAACCGACTGTCCAGAGGTCCCTGATGGACCAGGCTGGTCATCTTGATCCAGGCGTGCAGAGATGCTGTCATCACTGTGGGCCTCTTCTGTGGGGGGACTGGATATGGCTGGCACCTCCGGTCCGGTGACGTTGGGTAGGGGTCCTGTTGGGGTATAAATTCATTGTTATTTTATCTGTGTGTGCCATCTTGTGCAATGAGTGTGTTTCCCTCTATTACTGTGCTTGCATTATCGCCCTTGTGTGAGTGTTCTCCTGGGTGAGTCTTTCTATTGGACATGCTCTGGTGATGGGTGTCCATGCATTGTTGTTACATGCAGGGCTTGGTTGTGGGAGTGGTGGGTTGTGATGGTGGGGTGTGTGGGAGATGGTGAGTCATGGGAGTGAGGGTGAGGGTGGGAGTATGTGATGGCATACAGGGAGGGATGGGGATATAATAGTAAAGATATGACGTACCAGAGTCCTGCTACTCCTGCGAGTCCCTCAGGATGCATGATCGCCAAGACTTGCTCCTCCCATGTTGTTAGTTGTGGGGGAGGAGGTGGGGGTCCACCGCCAGTCCTCTGTACGGCTACCTGGAGTCTGGATACCACGGAGTGCACCTTCCCCCATAGGTCGTTTAACCTCTTCCTGATGTCATCCCTTGTTCTTGGATGCTGTCCCCCTGCGTTGACCCTGTTGACAATTCTCCGCCATAGCTCCATCTTCCTTGCAATGGAAGTCTGCTGCACCTATGATCCGAATAGCTGTGGCTCTACCCGGATTATTTCCTCCACCATGACCCTGAGCTACTCCTCTGAAAACCTGGGGTGTCTTTGAGGTGCCATGATGTGGTGTGAGTGATGTGTGAGATGATGGTTGATGTGATGTGTGGGGTGATGTGTTGGGGTGTGTGGTGTGATGTGCGTGGATGGTGTATGAGTGATAGTGTTGTGTGCCTCTGGATGCTGGTGTGGTCTTTGCTTTTCTCTCTCTCTGCTTCTTCCAAATTTTTCACTGTAAGGGGTTGTGGGTAATGTGGGTGTGTGTTTTATATTGGATTGGGTGTGTGGGTGTGGTGTGTGTATGTGTGTCAGGTATGTGTAGTTTGAATTGTCCAATGTGTTGTAGTTTTGTTAGTGTGTATGTATTTTGAGCGCCAATGGTTTAGCGCGGTTGAAAGACTGCCACGTTGATTCGTGGGTCGTGATACTACGGGCGTATTCCTGTTGGCGTAATGGTGTGGGTTTTGCTATTGCCACTTTATCACTGACCTTTGGTGTGGCGGACATGTGTGGGTGTCTGTATAATGGCGGAGTTCTCAGTGTGGGTCATAATACCCATTGTGGATTTCTGCCGCGGACACTGTGTGTTGGCGCCCGTTGGCACGGCGATAAGCGGGATTTACCGCCAGGGTTGTAATGAGGGCCTATATATCTATAAATTATTGTTGGCTATGTGTTCATTGTTGTATCTTCCCTATAAAAAAATAAATGTCTGGGTGCTGCAGATCAAGCAAATTATCAGCGGATAGCAGGTGTCCTTTTCATAGCAAAAGAGATTGAGATGGTTGCTGTCAGATTTTGATACAAAGTAAAATAAGCTGTTTGGGGAGATGAAATATTGCTTCGGGTGTGAAAGAAATCACTTTGCTGAATGTCTTGCAGCAATTATCGCAAATGGTAGAAACAGCACTATTGGCGATGTTAAACTTGTCAGCAAACTTAAAAATAACGTACACCATGCCTTTATGGATGAAAGCCAGAATACCATTCCTGAGTCAGAAGATAACTAAGAGGTAATTTTCTCTTATGTGTTTGTTACCTCCTTTACTTTTATGTGAATAAATGTTAATTATATCTGTGTTTCTTGCGCCGGTTATCACTTGCAAGTGTAATCTTTGGGGCCTACTCACTTACTGCATTTTGGAGAATGTAAAGTAGTACTACTTACATGCTAGAAAATGCAATTCATAAAACTACAACCAAGATGGTGGAGATCTCTGCATATATAGTTACATGTTTTTGTCATAAATGTAGGAGGTATAAAGGGCAGTTGGTTGGACATGGGGAATACTTTCTACTAAAGGGAAGAGTTTACGGAAAAGTCAGGAGTGAGGTCAATACAAACACATCTACAAAAGAGTAGCACAATTGCTATGCACAAACTATGGCCATTATTTATACTTTTTTTATGCCGCATTTGCGCTGCTTTTTTACGCAAAAGCGGCGCAAACTTACAAAATACAATTGTCTAAAATTACTACAGCCCTAAAGGTGCTGAAGTAGGCTCAAATGTGATGCATCCCAGCCTTGGAGTAAGGCAGCACTAACCCATCACAGGTGATAATGCAACACACAAATGCTGGAAACAACGGAGGCAGTGAAATAAAATAACACCTCATAAGTGCTAATGTTAAGTTAATCAAATAATTAATTGTAAATAATTCAACATGTGTTTTTAACAAAAGTAACTATATGTTAGATAAAAATGAACATGTTAGTGAGTTTATGATTTTTGAAAAAAATCTCCCGTTTAGAAATTATTTATCAATTATTTATATGAATTACTTAACACATATTCAATGCAAAGGAATAATGTGCTGTAACATTTTATGTTATTAGTTCTAGGTTAACGATAAATATTTTAAATTAATTTACATTTATAATATACAATATATCATTTGTTATATTTTAAAATAATAACTTTTAATCATTTTCCCTATACTTCCTCATGGTGGAGGAGATCTCTGCCTATGTGTGAAAAGTTAATAGTAGTACATTTACCCTCGTATATCCTGTTGTAGGAAGTTCCACCCCTGATTTGAGGCTGTGGAGACATGTACATCTAAACCTGGGTGCAAATCTATCCTTGGAAATGGTGAATAGCAGAAAAGTGCAATACAAATATATATGTGATTAAATACCCATGTTTATATTTACCTTTGTAAATCAGCCCCCTTCTTTCTAATGGTATCATGCAGTAAACATGATTTTTTGGCACAAATCAGATTTCTTTTTTCTTGCTTTCTCTGTGTGTGTATTTTAACAAGATTCTTTCAAAGGGGGTGGGATCTTCACATTTGCTCAACTTGAGCAATATTTTTCTTCGTAACACATTTTATTGAATTTTTCAGACATGAACGGGCATTCAGCCAACAACTCAAAAAACAGTGAATATATAAAGAAATACACAAACATAAGCATACTCCTGCACAATGTGTGCTAGCCCCGCTTCCCTCTCATGTACACAATACAAAATATAATATATAAGAAGCTTGGAAACCAAATTATCTGATCCATGAGCATCCAGTTTCACCCTAACCCGCAAACTTGTGAATTTCATTACATCTTGTCATATAGAATTTATAGGTTCTAACACTAATCCCCTGTAGTCTGCCCACACCTTTCATACCTTTGAGTGTTTCTGCAGACATCCCCAGGCTTTATACAGTACCACTTCCACTCCCTTGCTATATCTTGCTTTACCAAGGTCAGGCCATGGAACAACAAAGACAACTTGTGTCAATTGCCTCTCAATGTGTCTGAGATATGGAGAAGAGTGAGTTTCGGCTCCATCGGGATTGTACAACCCAGAACCCCTCTCAAACATGACGTCACCTCACCAAAAGCAATCGAATGCCCCACACCGTGTGTAGAAAGTTGCCTTCCCCGCATCAAAATAAAGAAATACCGGGTAGGCAATCCCCGCAGCCACTACAGCCAATGACGCATAAAGTATACCCTATGCAGATATTTGACCTGGATTAGCTCGTTTCAGGCCACAAGTAGATTCACCCAGAGCCTCAGTCCAATCCTCATCCTCCAATGCCCCCATGTGAGCCTCTCAAATAATCCGGTGATAGGAGATGAGCATCTGCTAAATTTGTGCTATCTTGCAGTTCCCTAGATCTTCCATAAGGAATTCACCTTCCAAATGATTAAATTCAGGGACATGAGGTAAGTCTGCAACATACAGAGTTAAGGCATGGCGGAGCAGCATACAGTGAGGGAAATGACTACAATGAAGTTGATATTCTGCCTGCATAGTCTGAAATGGTTTAATCATCCTACTTATGATATCGCCCAGAGTGGAGATGCTAATCAAATCCATTCTTTGAAATCCCTTCAGCATGGCCACCTGTGGTAGCCGACAGCCATGCCATAGTGGTGTCCATTCTGTCAGTCTCCCCCACCACCACATCCATCAAAGGGAGTGTTGCCATTGTGTTATAACAACTCTAGTCACCAGGGGAAGACCCTTGCACTCATCAGTGTCATATAGATATGATATAATTGGAGTGTACCCTATTGCTCATTTTTCAGATGCATAAGCAGGGTCATCCTGCACACCGTACCACCAATCATTAATGACCAGAAGATGTGATTCAATGTTAGCCTCAGCAATGCTCCAATAGTAAGTAGCTTGAAAACACTCTCCAAAAGTGATGCAGGGGTGTTCCTCTCCCAAAGGAAGCTAACTAGGTTGGAATTGATGGAGGTGAATCATTGTCGTGGGATAGTGTACAGAAAGTTCTGTAGTCGGTATAAGAACCTGGGCCGCAACACCATTTTTGAATATTGAAAACCTACCAGTCAGGGAGAGAGGCAACACCAAACATGTATGTCTTCTTTTAGGCGAGCCACTATAGGGTCCACATTATGCACCCACGCTGATGCCGCATCAGGGAATATGAAGGCCCCCTTACCACTTATTGTCACCCATGGCAATTCATAATCCAGATGCCCAACCTAGGTCCTGTGGGTGGTCCTTCGCCGGAAGCACAGAAGACTTTGAGATGTTTAGACTTAATCCAGAGGATTCACCAAAAATGTGCATGATTTGTAAGATACGCAGCCCAGAGGCAGCAGGGGAGGTCAAGAAGAAAAGAACATCATCTGCGTGTAGTGCTATTCAATCTGAAGGAGCAGCTTCTCACTCGAAACCGCAGACCTGGACTTCCATCGTCAGCCATACCACCAGGGGAATCTATGGCAAGAGTGAACCCCTGCATCATCCCTGTCTAGAATGGAAAAGAGTCTGAGCTACCCCGGCCACCCATACTGTTGCTGTCAGATCACTGTATAATAACTTGATCTAAGATATAAATGTGGGGCCAAAAGTCAGGTGACATAGGAGTGCAGACAAGTGTACCCCGTTGACGGAATCTAAGGCCTTGTCTATATCAGCAAGGAGAACCATTGGTGCGGGGTTGCCTAGCAGTTGGGCAGCATGCACGCAGAGAGCTGGGTCTCTTGCAACAACAATACCAACAGAACATCTTGGAGGAGGGTAGACTGCCATGGAAGGTGGCCCAAAGCTTGATTTATCAATGGGACGACAAGTCCAGTAAAATACTTCACAGGCTGTACCTGAGTCCCGGCCCCCTTTCTCCATTCCTCTTGTGCATTATTCATTGGGCGCTCTACTGACTGACTCTAGGGAGGTAGCCTGCAGTTTCACTGCATACTTATAGGATATCTATGCTTGATCGGAGGCCCTGTCTGGGGAACAGGTGGAGGAATTTGTGATGGAGATCCCCCTTAAAACTCTCTCCCCTATAGCTTGCGAAAAATTAGACAGTGCTCTCACTGTGGAGGAGCTCTCATGCCACAACTACCATATGTCCCTCAGGAAGGTCCCTCCATACCCTGTGATCAATTCTTTGAAGGACTGACTGAGGGGAGGAGGGGCATAAATGCAGAGAAATGAGAGGAGTTGAACAATGGAGCATGCCTGTCACTGCCTCATGTTGACCATGATGGTACACCCAGCCCCTAAGTAGCTGGAACAGGACATGGTTCTTAAGCAAGATACAAGTCCCCCTGGATCTGCTCATGAAACTGGAAGGAAAGACCTGTGTGAACCCAAAGTGGTTAAGACAAGAGGCTTTATTACACATAAGATGAGTCAACTGCAAAAAGAGAACATCTGGCACTACCCTTGTAGCATGTTTCAAAACTGCCCCCTGCTTGACCATTGAGAGCAGACCATTTACATTCCAGGACACCACCTGTAATAGGTCTAAGGAGTCAACTATGTTGGGGACACTCACAGTACATAAAAAAAAAATAACTGCAAACAAAGCCCAACCAACCCCGCTGGGTCTGTGCCACTGGATCCCCAAACCCAACAAAGTCAATTAGCTGTGGAAGGTAAGATACCACTCTCATAGTTCTGTGGTTGCTAATCGGTGGAGCAACAATGAGGATCACTATATACTCCACACATAATTCTGTTGTAAATCAAGATCAGGCAGTAGGTGAGGAAGCCACCCTCTGATTATCTGAAGGCCCCCCACCATCAGCCGGGGCCTCTCTATTCCATATGTAGCTTCTCCTTGAGGAGCGAGACCTATTTTGCATCTTCGTTGGGGTTTCAGCAGGTTTATTTCATATTTCATTGGTCCTCCTGGGAACAGACAGAGTCAATATGTGGGGGAGTGTGCGGCTTCAAATGGATTTGTTCATCAGTCCATTGAAAGACCACCTTAGGTGTCTTGAAGAAGAGGTCTGTAAACAGTACATGAACTTCAGCTTATCCAGATTCAGCAACAGGTACTTGACTTTTAAGTCACAAAGGCATTGTGTTACTGCTAAGAATTAGTGCTGTTGTTGTTGCACCATCACTTTGTAGTTGGGGAAGAACATGATGGTGTGTGATTGGTAGTAGATTTTGCCCCGGAGACTGGCGTGCTTGAGAACTGCATCCCTGTCTAGATAAATCAGGAGCCTTGTGATGATCAGGTGGAGCCAGGGTCCGGGCGGAAGTGGCTGCACCAGTGCCCTAAGGACTTGCTTGATAACAAAGCATGATGACAGGACATCCGGAGGCATCCAGGAAACAGAGCCATTGGTCAAGAAAATGCTCCATCGAGGGGCAATCACAGCCCTATGGCAAGCCCACGACTACAAGTCACTTTGGCAACTCTGTCATCACTGGAGTAGCTTTAGTCACTGCCTATTGCAGGGTGGTGACCAAGTCCTCTGCCCTGGACACCCTACTCTCAACCTCTGTGATCCGCTCCACTGCTTTTCTGAGGTCTTGGCAAAACAAATTGACATCAGTGCCCACAGCTCCAATTTTAACATCCAACATGTCTCGTGACTGTGTGATGGCTGCCAGGAGGGCAGCATTGACTCGTGTTGTGCCATCTTTCACACACACCCCAGTAATGAAAGACAACCCTCCAGGCTGTGCATACTTATCCAATGTGCTGTTTGGCCTCCAAAAGGGCATTGTCTTTAGCTTTGTTGGTAGGTATAACAGGAAGCACCAAGTTTAACCTCTGGGGTGCGCAGAGCCACCACTGACCTGCCTAACCCCCCACCACAGTCAGGTGTCTGGAGTGGCATGAGCAGTCAGATCCCAGAGCACCTACCAGGCAGCAGGACAAAACACAACATGAAGGCCACAATACACTGACCAATGACTCCTGGATTGAGGAAGTAGGGACGCACCACCACAAGCCGCACCGAGTACTAACTCAGCAGCCTCTACAAGAGATACTGTCTCCCTGACGGTACCCCCTATTGGGGCTGCCCATCAAAAGTGAGCTGGTCTCCTGGCATATCAGTAAACTGATAGAGCAAATGCCGGAGTGGTAGGATAGATGTTAGCAAGGCAGCAGGATCAATGTAGACCTCCTATCCCTGCAAGGACGGGCAGGGCCACACAATTCACCTCAATGTCTGCCCCACAATGATCAGGAAGCCCAGGGCAATTCTAGTGTAGTTTAGGAGGGGCAATGATTGGCTCCAAACACGCCATGTTCAAATGTTCAATGAAAGGGAGTCAGTTCTAGGGCGACAGCTCATAACCAGCCAGGGCTCCAGGCCTTGCAGGCAAATAATCCCGACAACAATGTTGACGGTACCCCCTTCAGCCACACGGGGAAGAAGGGGTAGGAAAGGAGGAGAGGAAGAAGAAATGGGGGCCCTCTTCTGTCAGTACACCCCACAATTCCTGCCCCCACGCACTCAGAACCAGCAGCTATAGGCCAACCATGAGGGGGCCCAACCACTAACAGTCACTGTGGGCCTCATTCACCTTCAAGTGACGTAGGCCACCTCCCAGGGGACATCATGTATCCTCCTCCACCCGGTACAGGGGCTATGTCAGCACCAATGTATCATTCCCCCCGGGTGGCCATATTGAAGCCACGGAGCCTTCTCCTGCTGCTGGCCGCTGCACAGTGTTAGAGGGCTCCCCCACTCCTTGTTGTGCCACTGGCTGTTGTCCAATGAGGGGGGAAGACACAAAAGAAGAGAAATGGGGGGAGGAGGGGACCTGTATGGTGCCACCCACTACTCACCCCCTGCTTGCCACCGCTGGATCTTCAGCATTGCATCTGCAGCCCTCCAGGTGCCAGTGGGCAGAGTCCAAATCTATGTACTCAAGGCCGCACACGACTGCGGCACCAGGGAAGGGCAGGGCGCATTCATCTGCCGCAGATTTGCTGGTGTCAACCCTGTCATTCAGGGCAAACCCAAGGAGGAAATGAGGCCAAAATGGAGGCGAGGGACAAAATACACCACTGAGGGCAATCCCCATGTTCTGTGTGCTTAGCACAGATCCCTGTTGGCAGGGCCACTGGTTACACTGGCTGCAACATCTCTGTGTATCACATCCACACCCCTCAGCCAACGTGCGGCCTTCTCCTCTCTGATGGCTCACTGGGAGGTCACCAGTTCGGCAGGTGGGTCCACCCCCCCTACATCACTGCAGCCGGTGGGGCCCAAGGTGAAGTCTGCAGTAATTATGGCCCAATGCAGCTCAGGAGATTCGGTGGATTAACGGTGACCGCACAGAGCAATATTATCATGCCGCTGCCATGTTCGGCGACCAAGCCATGCCATTGATCAATGGTTTTGATTCCCCATATTCCAGCCCCCAATCTTCTTATTTCTAATTTTATAGTGTACAGTATAAGGTGTTAAAGAAGGCAAGGACTAGGTGAGGTTTAAAATTATTATCTACCATCATATTTGACGTCAATAAGTATTTATTAGCTATATTTACTCATATTTCTTTGAACAGATTATTGGTTAGGTACAAATTGCAATCAGGTTTAGGATGGTTTCACATGTTGACATTTGTATTTTAATATTTTATTTAAATACCACTACAGCTCTTTCGGAATTTACAAAAATACAAGGTAGTGCTTAAAACAACACCGGTCTTTATTTAAAAAAGAAAAGCACAGTTCTAAAAACAAATACAACTTGTAGGTGAGGCTCTACTAATTGATGTGAGAGAGCGTAATTTAAATATTACATATACTAAAAGTGAAATGCTTATTTCAATGTTTAATGATGCTGCATAGAAAATGACAATAATTAGTGTTTTGCTTAAACACGCATCTGAATTACGACTATAAAATGTGTGGTCACCAATATATACGTGAATTAACAATGATGAGTAAAACTGTTCATGCTATGGTTTTATATTAACATTTACGATATTGCATTTGTATTAAAAATCTCATAGGCCTTAAGTTAGCGTGAGTTGTAGATTTAGCTGCCTAGCTCTCATATTAAAGCATTTTTCTCAGTTTTTCAGTATGCTGACTCGTAAAGGGCCATGACCCTGCATTTGTTCCTTTCCCTTCATTTCATGTATCAACCCAGATTCTGTTATCACCCGCATGCTCGTTGTTTAGTATAAATTTAATACAAAGTTGAAACCAAAGTATATTCATGTAATGTACAAGGACGTTTAACCATGGACAAAGGAAACTCATGACCCGAGAAGACGTGCCACATGCTGAAGTAAATCCGGATGTGCCACCTCCGAAGGCGTCAATTACGAAGACCAATCAAAATGTTATGGATTATCATGGGGTGACAATTGGAATTGTAAATGTGGGGTATAATAAATGTCCAATAGAATTTTTGGGGGAAGGTATTACGAAAAAGGGATAAAAACCCATGTCACAGAAGGGTCGATAGAACTAGGTAGGGAATGCTATTGATTTTATCCAGAAACTCTGTCACTCTGTTCGGGGACTTTGAGACTTACTAAACCATCCTCACCCATAGACTGCCCCTTTTCGCTTCTCCTCCTTATGAGGGAAGTGTCCCCTGTCTTTTAGACAAGGTTAGACTGATGGCGATTCGACTGATGTCCTGAAGACGAAGACTGATCCTGTGTGCTGACCTAATCCTTGGAGGGTAATTATGAGAATGCGATATGTAATTTGTCTGTTTGCTTTTCCTTTCTAGGTACCAACTGCTCATTTTTGGATAGAGGCCATAGTTAGATGTTTTCTAAATTGATGTTCTAAATTATTTAGCATGATGCCCAACATGCTGATGCTAATTAGTGGTTAGGACAGGTGATCACTCTGACTGACGCAAATAGACAAAGTCTGACGTTGCGCTATGCTGAACTGAGACTTACATGATATTCTTTGTATTCTGATTTATGTTCACGCCGTGCTATGTTCTTATATTTGTGATTCTTGCATTACTGAAATCTTATCACAGTTGCCATATTGTGCCTATGTTCTTTTGCTTCTTGGTTTTGAGATTTACACTTCTGCTCGTAGATTGTAATCAATAGGGAATAAAATTCATAAAATTCTATCAAAAGGTGTGGTTATTCATGGCTGAAAGGTCATGGTTGTGTCAACAATTTGATTAATGTCTTTAACCAAAGTAAAGTGTATTGTGGTGGTGAATATTGATGACATTATTGATATATTGCTCGACATATTGATCAGTTATTTCGTCCTACGGTGTCTCACCACTGGGTCACAAGATTCATTGGCCTAAAACGAGTCCTAATGTGTATAAATTAACATAAAGGGACGCGTTAACAGATTAAATATAATACATCAGTAATTTCAGGATGAAATGTAACTAGAAAGAGCGGATGGAATTCCTCCTACTGTAGGGTTGAGGCCCAGCTAAATTCCTGTTGAAACAATTACCCCCAGGTTCTAATTTCAAAGCCTCTAATTATCGGCGACCAATCCTATTATTGTATCACTAATTCTTAACTTCTATCGAGGAGCCCCGTGCACCTCCCACATAAACAGGGAGCGAAATATGTTCTGGCACCTTTCACACAGAAAAAAAATACATTATTTAGGGAAGATTCAATTCATGCTACTTTAAAGGAATGCTAGGTAATCCCTCCCTAGGTGCACAGGACAACTAATTATCATATGATATCAAATCTACTGCTGATCTGAAGATATTAGAGGAGGTGGCTACACTACAGCTACAGGCTCACATGGAAAGTCACAATTAGGTGATAGGCAATCTGGATTTCCCCCGCTTCAGGAATGAAAATTATTATAAATCATGTCCAAACCTCTCTTTTGGGTTGCATAGAGCACTGCTTGCACTATTGGTTCCATCAGAGAAGCTCAACACCCTCGATCACCCAACTTTTCTGAATAATCTGGTTGTCGTGCTTAGGTATGTTCAATATCACTCCTGAGTGGTCGGCCTCCTTCATTTCTGAACAGAACTCAGGGATGAAGGCAAGACAGTAATAATAAATTGCAGTTTCTCACAGGTCCTGCATACGTGCACTCCTGTTCAACATGTGCGTTCAAGACGTTCATTAGCTGCTAGTTGGAATGGAGCAGGGATTACAAAATTAGACTGATGAAACCTAGCCGGTGTTCTGTCTGTCAAACAAATATATACCAGAGCAGAGTGACCGGGTTCTCTGCGGAAATCCAGAGCTAAATCAACAACAGTTGGTTGAGTGTTAATGCCATCAAAACAGTTTGTGTTTTGATCATTTAGTAAAGAAATATGGTTTCGACTATTGTTCTTTCCAGCTGGGAAGTGTTCAGATTTCAGTGAACTATAAGGTTAAGATGCTGGGTGTATGCTTGGATGCTTAGCTATTTGTGAAGAACCAGGTTAATCATGACATACACAATTAATTATTACCTCACAATTCTGTATAACACTCATCAATGGTATCAGACAAAGCAAAATCCGTAGGCCTAGAGTTGTGATCAGTTCAGAAATTTGTTATGGCAAAGTTATCATGACAAATACTCTGAAATCTATTATTTAAATGCTGCAAAACATGTAAGAAAAGTCGGTAGAGTGGTTTGTAATTTCTCTACATTTGCAAATAGTTCAACCATTCAAAGGAATCTCCACTGTCGTCCAAATGGCAGAAAGGCTTCAGAATTGGGCAACATTTTTAATTATGCTGGCCTAATTTATATAATTTTGCAACTTGTGAACTTTCATGAAAATTTGCGTTATGCAGTTTTGTGCAATTTCTTGCACACCCATTGGAGGCTTGTTCATGCAGAATATCACTCTAAGGGACTTTTTCTGCTCAAACCAGTCTCTTTTCAGACATTTTTATGTGAAATGTGTGCTCTATTGACAAAAACTTGGTAAAATATACATAAGCGACATTTCACTCTAAAAGTGTAAATTCACAACATTTTTATGAAATAGTGCAAAAAATTAGAGATTGAACCATAGATACATAATACTTCACTTGAACTACAAGAAATCCACTGGTGGTGCAGCATTCATTTGTCTGCCTTTGAATATCGCCCTATTGGATGAGGCGGAAAAATAGTGATGGATGAGTATGAGGAAACAGAACGGAGAAAAATGCAGAAGCAACGCGCTAGCAGTTTTGCAAAAAAAAAAATACACTCTCAGAGAGAAGCAAAATCTATTGCAGATTAGGAATGTAGCCAAATCCTGTTGGGTGGATTTTGTTTAGGAAAAGGAGTTTGTTAGATATATTTTGGAATATGGAGTATTATTATCAAATGCTACACTTGTATTATGGGAAGGAGAAATGTAAACAAAGTTACAGACCAGAAATTCTAATATCACAATTTGGGTGTATTATATGATATGGCTTCGAAGTCTTACTGTGCAATACACCCACAAAAACTGTTTTGGGGCTTCAAGCAGCAAGGCTTAACAAAGGAACTTAGGTGGTCATTCTAACCCTGGCGGTAAAAACCGCCAGGGCGAATGACCACGGGAGCACCGCCAACAGCCTGGCGGTGCCCCTTAGGGCATTCTGACCGCGGCGCTTTGGCCGCGGTCAGTGCAGGAAAACCGGCGGTCTCCCGCCGGTTTTCCGCTGCCCGTCAGAATCCTCCAAGGCGGCGCAGCATGCTGCGCCGCCTTGGGGATTCTGACACCCCCTACCGCCATCCTGTTCCTGGCGGTTCGCCCGCCAGGAACAGGATGGCGGTAGGGGGTGTCGCGGGGCCCCTGGGGGCCCTTGCAGTGCCCATGCCAATGGCATGGGCACTGCAGGGCCCCCCGTAAGAGGGCCCCGCTTGTATTTCACTGTCTGCATAGCAGACAGTGAAATACGCGACGGGTGCAGTAGCACCCGTCGCACCTTCCCACTCCGCCGGCTCGATTACGAGCCGGCTTCATGGTGGGAAGGTCGTTTTCCCCTGGGCTGGCGGGCGGCCTTTCGGCGGCCGCCCGCCAGCCCAGGGGAAAACTCAAAATACCCGCCGCGGTCTTCCGACCGCGGTACGGTATTTTGGCGGCTCCCGCCGGGCGCGCGGTGACCGCGTCCGGCGGGAGTCAGAATGACCCCCTTAGTGTAATGCATTTAACAGTACCAAAACAACAAATTAAGAAAGGCACACAAGATGAAAGAAATAGGAAACCAATTTATAAAATAGCTTATATTTTTAGGAATTTTTAGAGACCATGATGAGCAAAATCCACAATAGGGTTCCGGAGATACAGGTTTTAGAAGATGTTATCACTTTTGAGTGTAACGCCTTACTACCTTGGCCTTTTCACCCCTAGCGCTGAGCCCTCTTTGGCTATTTGAGGTAGTTCGTGCATAGGCCTCCATAACCTTTTGTTCACATAAGGTATCCACAGGAAATTCATGTTCTTTTTTTCCAACGTCCCAGAGACTTAAAGGTACCCAGGGTTGGTGGATACCCCTGGAGAGGATAGAGAAAATAGCCAAACGTTAGCTGTTTTGAATTTTTTGAGAAAAATAGGAAAAAAGTGCTCTAAATAAAAGTATATTTTTAAAATAAAAATGGCACCAACAAAAGGTTTGCTGTGCTAATGTCACCATCTTCCCAGCTTTCAGGAACATGCTGCTTTGAATCATAAAATCTATTTTTTTACTACAGTTTTGTCATTTTTCTAAGAGTTAGCCCAATGTTCCTCTTTTTTGTGCTTTCAAACTATTACCAGTTTGTGGGGCACACCAGTGTGAACCCACGAGTTAGCCAGGAAAGCTTTATATTCTTGAAAAGTGGACAGAATTCCAAATTTATCAAAGGGTATTAGGTGTAGATAACTCAAGATTTTTCCAAAGAATGTAAGGGCCTCATTACGAGACTGGCGATCCAAGGACCACTAGGCTCGCTCGCGGTCAGACCATTGCAGTCCAGGCGGTCCCACTGCCACATTATGACACTGGCTGTTGGACCACCAGGGGAATGCCATCACCGCCGGGAATACAGTTCCTGATGGGCTGACAGCAGTAAGACTCTTGGGCAGCCACAGAGTCACTGAACTCAGCACCGCCATGCTGATAATGACACCTGTTTCGGAAAGCCTTTCCATGGCCAGCAACGCTGGCAGAAACACAGTGCTGGTGGCTACAGTGGGGGGGTCACCTGCATTGCCCATGCCTTTGGCATGGTAGTGCATGGACGCCCTCTGCCCAGCACCCTTTGAATGGACACCCTCTGCCCAGCACCCTTTGAATGTGGTTTGCTTTGCAGACAGTGCATATTCCGAGGGTGCTGTAATACTACGGTATTGGCCTCTGCTCCCTTAAGGGAGTTGAGACAAATACCCTAGCGCTGATCCTGCTGGGATGACTGACGGAAACGTCATAATACGATGTTCCTGCTGGTCCGCCCAGTGGGAACATCATAATATGACCATGGGGAAGCAGCCGGTATGATGGCTTGCTCCTCCCCAAGAGTTTGGCATTTGGTGTTTTCCAACCGTCAAAATCATATTGAGGGTCTAAGTGTTTGAATAAAGAAATATTGAAACGGGTAGGAAAAAACTGCCATTTGTGACAATGGCCAATTTACAAAAGTAATGTACAATTACATTTGCTAGACCCTTTGGGTTATGGGATATTTATAGTTTGTAGATTCTCCAAGAACCTGAGGTACCAAGAGCCAACAACTGGCCTGCACCGTACTATGGTTTTTAGTTGTGTATTAAGTACAGATCAATTCATATGGTGAGAAATGTAGACTGAAAAATAGGTATCAAGGTAACTTATGTATTTCTGAAATGGGCAAACGATATGGAAATTAAAAGCAGTTATTTGTACACCTCTGAATTTGTGGGTACCCATAGGAGCATATGATTTAGGGGATACTTTTCAAAATATCTTCTTTCTCACACACTGGTTTACATTTGAAAGGCACAGATGCAGCAAAATCCAATTGGTAATACAAAATATCCTACTGTTCTATACTCCCACATGTCTTCTGATAAAAATGGTCCCTCACTTGTTTGGCTAAGGCTAGTCCCTGCAAGAGGAAACTGCTCAAAATACAACATGAATACATTACATTTTTCCACTCAAAACTGACCTGTTTTTTTGTACGGTGGGTAGCTGTAGACTTTTGGCCTTAGCTCATCCGGCACTTAGGGAATCCTATTGCAAACCTGTACATTTTTAAAAACTTATCACCGAGTGGAATTCAGGATGGGGTGCCTTGCAGTCTCTCACCAGGTTGTTTTGCACAGAATGCCTTGCAAACCTCATAGTTTGACTAAAAAATTACATTTTCCTTGCATTTCTGTGATGGAAAGTTCTGGATGCTGTAGGGAGCCACAAACTTCCTTTTACCCCGCATTCCCTTAAGTCATCTGATAAAAAAGGTACCTCACTTCTGTGGGTAGTCCTGGTGTCCGCAATAAAAGACAGGCCAAAAGGCTTTATGGATTTACATCACATGATTCCACTTAAAACTGACCTGTTTTTTGCAAAGTGGGTAGCTGTGGATTTTGGACCCTAGCTCAGCCAGTACATCAGGAAACTTAGCAAACCTACACATTTTTAAAAACTAGTCACCTACTGGAATCCAGGATAGTGTGACCTGCGTGGATCCCATTATTTTTTTTTTACCCACTATCCCTTGCAAACCTCAAACTTTGCTTGAAATCACACAATTTCCATATATATCTGTGGTGGGAACTTGCAGAGCCAAGAGGAATCCACAGACTTCGGACTACCTAGCATTAGCCCATTTGTGCCGATTAAAGCGCTGCCCCACTTGTGTGGCTGGGCCTAGTGCTCACAACAGGAACAGATCAAATAAAGGTTAATGGGAGCCTTTGCATGGGTGCCCCCATTGACCTCGGTTTGATCCAAAGTAGCACAAGCCAACACCTATTACTGCCTTGCGTTAACTTGAGCCAGGACGACCTTCCATGGGTAGAGTATGGGTATTCCCAAGCAGCCACCCATGGATTTTGGCGCATTACCCGATTGAAAGGGAGTTGTGAACCTGAGAATGCCTTTAAATGGTATGCCCTCCAAACCCAGCCGTAACAAGGAGAAATAACCTTATTTCTTCTTTTTACTTCCTTTTTCTATGTGTGATGCATTCAGCATCACACATAGTAAAAGGAAAATGCCTTTAAGGATTATTTTTGTGCAGGAAGGTGTCCCTAACTGTACAAAAACAATTCTGCTCTTAAGTCAGGCACCCATACAGCATGACAAGAGGATGCCCGTATTGGTGCTAGGCAGCACACAGTGCAACTGCGCAAGGAGGCAGCAGAAATGTGCCATTTTTGTAAATATGATGTCTCCCTTTCAAGTTTTGCAGAAAGTTGCCTTTCTGTGCTACATTGCGTTGCATGAAATGTTAGTAATTTTGCCCCTAAGTGCTTCTTCCCATGTGCATGGCTTGGAAGCTGTTGTTCATCGGCGTATCTATCCAGCATATGGCCATTGCTCCAGCATGGTAGCATGCACAGAAATGAACCTTGCAGATATGTAGCCATAATTGTATGAACTTTGCTCAAATCTTCTCCAATAAAACGCCCTTAAACTACACTGAGGTTTACTTGAAAGAGTAAACAGTAGAACCTCTTCACCTTCATGTATGAAATTATTTGCCACCTTTCTTTTCAAATTCTTTTGCATGCAACCACAAATCACACACAGGAGCAGAAAAGTGACAATCAAAGCTTTACAAAACCTTTCTCTAATGATACCTGCTTGTGATAATCTACTGACACTGTTCAGCATTCTTATGATTTAAAGTGTTCATCAATACAGCATTATCACTGCCTTCATTTATTACATGGTCCTTATATTTAAAGCTGAAAATCAATTTTAAGCATTTTTATCAAGCCAAATCATTCCTTCATTGCTACACTTTTTTGTTGTTGCCCTACTTCCATGCAAATCTACTGCATGTTTAAAAATGAGTGTGAACTTTTTGGGTTCCACGTTATTTGAGTGTAATAGGTGAATTAACACCACCTTTTAAAAAAGCTATGAATGTACACTCTGGGTAGAACCAACATAAGTATACATAGTTAAAATTATACTTCACACATTTAATCACATTTTTCACAGTTGCGAAATATCTCAAATTAAACTGTGATAAATGTAAAAAATAAAACATTTTATATCTAATCAACACATAAGCTGAGAAACATGTAAGTGAAGTGCATTACTTTTAAAAGAATAAAAACAGTAACTTAGTAAAAAATGAATCAGAACTGTATTTCCCCAAAAATATATGGCTTACAAAATATCACTGTGAGAATCAAGTATGTTGAACCAAGTGCAAGAATGATCAGTGCTTTCTCTTGTTCTTAGATGATGTTGAGACAATTATGACTTGTAGAGATGACCTTAAATGAATAATGAAAAATTAAGTGCAGAAATATTATCTTTTTCTTCTTTTCAACAATGGAAATGCATTTATTCAGCATTGCTGTGTGAACTACTGCAAAGAAACGTATGTCAGTAGTTTTCTTTCTTATAATATCTGCGCTTACAAATTATGTTTAATCCAACCTCTACAGCTGATAAATATTTTAAAATAAGAATTAATGACTTAAACATATTCACCCACATTTGGAACTCTCCCCTCCTTAAAATACTATTGAAGAGCTAACAGATGTCTGTAAATACTTGAATTCATCTTAATCACTGGGAGGAGGAGGCAACAGTCGAGAGCTAGCACAGCGGCTACACCATCGTCCCCATTTACCCCTTGTGCCTTGCTGTTTCCCAGATGTACATTTTTTTTAAAGATGATGAGTTACTGTTCCCTAAGGGCCCCTCGAACTGCTGATCTGAAGCTTCTAAGGGAAACCCATCTAGTGCCCTGTAAACAGGGGCATAGGAGACACTTAATTTCTGGGGGGGACAGGAACAGCCTTGTGGAATTTTCATTGACCCTGTAGAAGGTGGCCATTGTCTAAGAGCCGCAGGCTTCGATAATTGTATACAGACGCGTAGTTCTGAAGTGTAATAGCAGGAAAGGAGGACATGTAATCACAGTTTGTAAGTATGCTTTATTGTTAATTACATTCTGGAAAACAATTAGAAAATATGTGAAAAAACATAATCTTTGCTTCTTTATGGACTGATCAACAAGTATGGGAGAGAAAAAAGGAAGAATAAACAAAATGTTCTTAGCGATATTTATAAACTTATAAACTTCAAAATGCAACTGGATTAATCAGAAACCATTCTTTCTGCTACAAATGCTGAACTTATATTTGAAAAATCAAATATTTTCTAAAGCAAATTCTTTTGTTGTTGTCTGTATGTCAAATGATTCCATCATCTCTTTATAAATGTTGCATATGGCATGATTCAGTCTTTTCTGGGACATAATTGATCTTAATCAAGTTTTCAATATGTGAAGCCCAATTAAGTTTATCCAGCCTCAAAGAGGATGCTGGAATAACTAAGATGACCTGTTGGGGATTCTCAACCTGTGTTGAAAAAGCTGTCTCTGTTGGAATATTTTTTCAAAGTATGACTGCAAGTTCTGGCTTTGAAGAGTACCTAAACATACTTGATAATATAGGAAAATGAGGTGAAGGTAGCAAATAGTCAATTTCTTGGTATTGAGCAATGATATCTTGTGTGTCTTTGTGCCCATTTTTGAGGTTTCAGTCCATACTGTAATTCTCTGCAATAAGCCATCTGTCTTTTAAAAAACAAAGCTGTAATCATTCATTGAATTGTGTGTCCGATTAATGTATCATGCTGGAAGGAAGTCACCATCCCTCTATTACTTCGATTAAACCTTGACTGCACACAGTTGCTACCCATCAAGAGTGAGCTGAATAAAGGCGTAGTTAATTTGAATTTAAGAGTTTTGTTGGCCATCGGACACCATTAAGTATCTGTTGTACTTGGCCCTCTATGAAGGGTCACTTCCAAACTTGTTGCTTTCGCCCCTCCTGTTTTCCAAACCTATTTTGTTGGATTTTAGGACTCTGTACACTTTACCACTGCTAACCAAATGGTAAAGTGATTGTGCTCTCTTCTTTGGTAAAATAGACTTACCAATTGGCTCAGTTTATTTACTTATAAGTCCTTTAAATTAAATGCTGCTAGTGGGTCTGCAGCAGTTATTGTGCCACCCAGTTAGGTAGCCCTTTCAAACATGCCTCACGCCAGCCACTGCATACTATAGTGTAGTTTTAAACTGACATTTCAACCTAGCAAAATGAACCTTTTGCCATGCCTAAACCTTCATTTTTAATTCATATGTCACCCCTAGTGTAGGCCCTAAACAGCCCATAGGGCTGGATGGAGCATATTTAAAATGTTGGCCATGTGGTTTTAAGTTTTACACATCCTGGTGGTGAAAACATTTTTCACTACTTCAAGACCTGCGTCTCCCGTAGGTTAACATTGGGTTACACTATTACATTTAAAAAGGGATGACTTCAATTGGAAACAGGTCGAGTTTGGTGTCTAAAGAATTGTAATTCAAGCCCCTCTTTAATGTTAAGTTGGATTTTTTAGCTGCAATTCTGAAAATACCACTTCTAGTCCTGGGTCACATGACTGGATATAGTTGGCAGATGGCCTTTGAGTATTCCTCCCAGACAGTAAGACAAGGGGAGATTAGATGTTGGCAGGATGGGATGGACGGAGCTGTTTCCTGGCCCAATTACATTTAGAATGGGCTGCCTCAGCAGACTCACAAAGAACTTGACACCAGTCTAGTATCACCCCAGATCCCATGTATTCTGGCAGGGGAAGGAAGGAAATTCCAGAACTAGATGTGGGGGGAGTCTGAAAGGTTCCCCCACTTTAAAAGACAGGTACCAGCTATAAATATTGGACCCTCAAATCAACTCTACAATACACTCCTGGAACTGTGGAAGACTACAGAAGGACTGCCTTGTAATCCATGGTACTACCTTGCTGCTTTAGGTCTGCCTTGTTTCTCAGAGGACTGTGCTGCTGCTTGAGGCCTGCCTTGTTCTTGAGAAGACTGCTCTGCTTATTGGGGCCTGCCCTGTTTCTTGAAAGAGAGAGGACCATCTCTTTGAACTGAGGACTACCTCAGTTACTCTAATGGTCAGGTGGCTGCCCTTCTTTTATGGGCCACAAGGCTCCTGGTCCTCATTGCACCTGCCCAGCTGACCTGCTGCAACTGGCACTTTCTGGACCTGCAGCTGAACCTGCCTGAGGCCTGCTGATCTCTGCTGGAATGAGTTCTTGATCCCGAAGAGGTGCCCACCCCAAGTCCTGGACCCCTGGCTGGCTTAGTTGAGCTCCTGTGAAATCTTGATTCTTTGAACTCTGCGCATATGACTTTGAGGAGGTAGCCTTTTTTTAGTGGGTCTAACCTGATCCATGTATCCGGCCCACACTCCATTGCGTTGAGCCTGAATGTATGACTTTGTCTTGGTCTGCCGACCAGCTAGCCACAGGCAGAGCTTTCTGCTTCTGGGTGCTATTTTTTACTTAGACCTTTAAAATTGCATATACTTCAGTGCTACTGATTGGATTTTTGTCATTTTTGTCTCATTTTATTTATTACATTTTAATTGGTTTTCTAAACAGGTGTGGGGTTTTTCTTGTATTGTGTTTTCACTTTACAGCACTTTGAGTTCTGTATAAATACTTAACACACTGCCTCAGACTTAAGCCTGGCTGCTTTTGTGCCAAGCTACCAGAGAATTAAGCACAGGTTCATTTAGTGACTTCTGTGGTTCACCCTGACCAAGATTTTGTTTGTAGCTTGAGAAGGATTTTCACCTAAACTTAATCAAAAACCCAATTTCTTACAGTATCCACCATTCAATTACCACCTACCAACTCAGGCCTCTAGAAGAGGCTTGTAAAAGAATAAAAACACTCACAAACAATGCTATTAAAAGAATTCTTGACCAGACCTCCAGTTGGTAATTCACTAGCATTAGCAGACAGCACCACTCCATTAAACATGGTCCTGTGTGCATGTTTTAGCCAACAAACTATACGATTTATAATCCCAGCTTCTCCTTTTTAAATAAAAGTATAATGTAATAAGCACTACATTAAAATGTGCACAATCCTCCCAAGAGCGGCATTTGTCCACAAGGGCAATCTCTGGGCATTTTCATCTTAGCCCTCGACACCATAACTACAGTGCTGTGGGGGATGTGGAACCAGGAAAAATAATTATTCTCAGCCTCCACACTAACAAATTGTGTACTCATGGTCAATAATATTGTCAGCAGATAACTTTGCTGCACTTTGCTTTACTATTGCACAGGAGGTGCAGTGAGGATACTACCACAGGCAGCAGAACTGTATTGTTTTCTTTCCTGTGGCTGTGAGGTGGAGATCCAGGCACTGGATGTACTCAATACAACACAATTAAAAAAACTTTAAACTTTTCTGTCCAATCTGCTCGAAAAATTCGTGCAGATGGATGCCAGGATCACAAACTAAAAATCTGAAGATGTAGATAAACAAGTCATGAAATATGCCTAATGAATGAGATGCTCACAAAATGAGATGCGCACTGTGTGTGTATTGGAGATAGATACTTTACACATGTGAAAATCCTGATGTGAAAGAAGGAGATACATAAAACTAGTAAAAAGTATGTGAGATGCCTTTAAAATAAGATGCTGTGTGTGTTTGTGTGTGTAGATGTGTAACATTTTTGCAAACCGAGGTGCAATGTGTGGAGAGACCAATCTCACAAATACATAACACTTGCTGTGTGAGACACAGTGTACATTATGTTATGAGATCCTTTAAAACAATGAGAAATGTGGCACCAGCTTGTGAGATGCTCACAGAAATTCAGTACAGTAAAATATGTCAAATGAGATGAGTGTGGGTGATGCTTGGTTCGTAAGCAAATCTAAGGTCTTCTTTAGAGTCAGTACAGGCTTAAATTCATAGAATCATTTGAAGCTTCATGGTGTCAAAGAATTATTCTTTTTTGAAAGGCACTCTAAGAAAGTCCAGGAAAGGTGTGCATTAGGTACAATCCGAATATGATGTTGTAAAAAAAATATGTTTGAAAGCACTGTGAGCAATTAAACATTGAGCGGCAAATTTGTAACTTTTGATACAACACGGCAAATTTGTAACTTTTGATACAACATGGCACAGTAACCAATGTTGCTTTCCTTCATCAATAGGAGAGAGTAGAACTGCACCATATCTACTAAGATATAACACCAGTTTTGTCTCACCCTGTGCTGGTGCACATTGGTCTCCCTTGCACCAATGCACACAGGCATGCACTTTGGTGCATGGGAATGTGTGTTTGAAGTCAAGTACAGGTTTTTGTAGTGGAAGGGTACCCTTCTGTACAAAACCTATTATTTAACAGTTTAATATTTTGACCACTGTGTATTTGATGTAAAGTGCTGCACATGTATAAAGTTTCAAAGTTTAGAGAAAACAAAACTTTACTCATTCATTATGCCTGCCTCGAGGAGGTGCACATTTTTGGCAGAAGGTCCCATCTACCTCTTTCTTTAGTAAACAAGGCTTTGCATCAAAATCCATGGATGGCTGTATGGCAATTAAAGGTGGGCGAGCCATTGAAAGCTCAAGCCAGACTCGAGCCGGAAGCCTGGCTCTGCTCGAGATTCTGTTAGGACCTCAATCCCATAATGAGCTGCGCATTGGCTTCTGCCTGCCACCCTCCCTTCACCCAGGATGTGGCATTACAGTCAGAGCTGCCGACTGTGGCTCTGGAAAACTAGGTTCAAGTCTCACATCAGCTCAATATCCTGTGATTCTGGGCCAAACATTTTATCTCCCCATGCCCGTAAAAAATGCATGTGATCTTCTATAATGTAACTGGTGCTCACATAAAGCGTTCAAATACATTTGGGTTGAGTTTGCGCAATACTTCGAAAACGGCAGAAAAATGCACTGAGAGGTAAAAATAGAGCCTTAACGTAAGGATGAACACATAGATACCCATTTAATCAATTTAATTAACCATGGCTTCCCTGCTTAAATTGTGTGATTTAGGCACATAATTCCACCAAAACTCTTTTTCCTTCGTTACGACCAATGAGAGCACATTCAAATTTGTGAGTTCATACTACGAATGGTAGAAAACTATCCCTTTTAACAAGTAGTTCCCGGGAGAGTGCTATAATGCTCCCTGTTATTGGTAAAGTGTTCACATCTTGAAGAAATACACAATTGTGAACAAATGTTATCATATTTTATGTGATGGTTGTTGTATAATTTACATAGCATATATTTTCAAGGCTCGGCTCATGCACAGGCTCTACGATGCGAGCTAGACCCTTGGCTCGGTTCTGGCTCAGCTCTCTCTGTTAATTTGTTGGCTCAACCCCACTAAATTAAGCAACTGAGGTTTACTCTCAGAACAATGGATTGTCCACAGATCAGGGAGGACCAAATTATGTGACAGTATTGACTTAATTATGCTGCAGTAAAAAGCAAATTGTGCTGCATAGTGTGACACTTTTTCTGATGGTATTGCTTCATTATATTACCAATTGTACAATCCTAATACTGTATGGGCAAAGGTTTCACCTCATTAGTACAGGTTTAATGCCCAAATGTTGCATATATATTGTATGGAGTGATCAGAGTTGTGCTCCTACCATTTGGTTTTTCTGCTCTTATGCATGAATTTGAGGTGAAAAGGGATAAGAGATGGGTTGCTCTTGACTGATTCTAATGTGTGGATGGAAGAGTGTGAATGTCTTGTGGCCTATGTTTAGAATATTTTGGTCTGAGATGAGGGGTACCAACCTTCAGAGGCGCACACCCAGTGCTTCATGCAATTAAAATGCCGAAAGGTTCACCCAATTCCCCTCAAAGCATCTTCCGTAGAAGGAAAATGCGACATGCACTTTACAGTGCAACAGGGCCTATAGCAGTCATAATACTCTTTGCTAAATGCAACAATTACCTGGAAGGAGAAGAGTGAATGAACATGGAGGGCTGGGCTGTTAAATAAAATCTGTTCTAGAACCTGATGACAGAATATAACTTTTTTCATTAAAGATTCTGATTAAATAGTTTCTTATGTTACGAATGATTTTAAGGTGCTAAGAAAATAAAAAAGACATTAATTGTTATATTCTGTCAAATATTTATGTCACAGCTCCTTGGGACTCACAAGTAATAGGAAAGCGCTATAGAAATACCAACATAATAATATATTGTAACTGTCTTGCTCATTTGTGTTTTAAAGGGAACTTGATACCCTCTCCTTTGTAGAAGATCAGTGTATGACAAGGTACTTCTGCAGTATCTTTGTCAATGGGGAGAGATATTCTAATGAAGCAGCTTATCCCTGTTTATCTGACACATCAAGGCCCATATTTATACTTTTTGATGCAAAATTGCGTTTGCACAGTTTTGTGTAAAAAAGTATAGCGACGGCTTGCGCCATTCCAGGATTCCAGCCGGCCACCATATTAATGGAATGGCACAATCCAGTGCAAAGGGTGGGCTAGCGTAAAAACAATGACGTTAGCCGGTTGGGGGTGGCGGTATGGGAGAAGGGGGTTTTGCACCAAAAAATGGCATTAGGCTGGTTAGAGGCAAAATAACGCCTCTGACCAGCCTAGCATAATTTTCTGACACAAAACCATCCATACCACATGACTCCTGTCTTAGGAAAGACAGCAGTCATGCCCGCCAGCCCAATGGCCAGCACAGGGGACCAGTGTCCCCTGGGCATGGCCATTGCACCCTGTGCCATGCAGGGGGCCACAAGTTGAGTACTTCAATTTAAAAACTAAAAGACTTACTATACTAACCCTACTTACCTGGGATGGGGTACCCTATCCTCTGGTATCCCTCTGGTGGTGATGGGGGTCTTCCTGGGGCTTGAGGAGGACACCTGTGGACCTATTCCATGGTGTTCAACCATGAAAATGGGTCCACAGGTCCCTAACACCTGGACTGACCTAGGCATTATTGTTTAGCCCCTCCTCCCACCTGTGCGTCATTTTAGCACAGGGGATAAATATGGGGCTATGGGGTTAGCATCACTTTTTAGATGGGAATGCCTACCTTGCATCTCATTGATACAAGGTAGGTCACACATCTAAAAAATGGTGCAAACTCCAATATTTTGATGTTAGACATGTCTAGCATCAAATGATAAATATGGAGTTAGTTTTGTGCCGAATTTGCGTAAAAAAATTACGCAAATTCAGCACAAATGGAGTATAAATCTTTAAATTACACCTTGCGAGTTGGCTGAAAAGAGTGTAATACTGCAGGGGGCATAGGAAGCAATAAAAAAAACAAAGCCTCTTCTACATTTGGGTCTTTGAATGACCTGTGAAGTACTAGGGTGGAGCACGCAGATCAGATAATCCTCTGTGTGATGGAAGATGGGCAATGGGCTTTATGAACTTGGATTCGGAAAAGAGTCAGCAACCCGGTTTAAACTTCATTTGTTTTAAGTTCTATTGCTTTTAATGCACTGAAAAACAAAGGAAGTTTAAACAGGAACTGCATCACTATCTCTTTTTAAACTTCAGGATCATTGTCCCTGTGTCCCCCCACTTCCAAAATCTGGGGGAATAAATCCCCTGTGTTCCCCACAGTTCTTACGCCCATGCCTGGAAACACCACCTTTAAATATTTTAGCAACTGTGTCTTGATGGCTTGACCTTGCCCAGCCTTCAGTAGGCATCTAAAGAATGGCCGGTGAAAGTGACCACATTCAGTACTGGAAGTAATATTAACTGAAAAGAGCACACTGAAGCACTGACATCTGAACAGCAAGATTGAATTAAAACTGATGAATTTAATTCAAAGTTGGGGTTTAACTCCAATCGTAGGATGTCACAGTTGAGGATCATTCAAATCAACAAATGCGACAGGAATGATGGCTTGTGGTGGCAGGCCTCAAGTCCTGCAAAACAGTGGAGATCTTGACCCCCGCCCCCTCACCTGGTGGTAGACTACCAGCCATATTTAGAGACGTCCATTTGCATGGCAGGAATCTTCGGGCCTTTAGTACTTTTGTCGGTGTGGAGGACATACTGAACAGTTGAATGTAGAGTGCCACAATTGTTTGACATGCTCTGCATTCATTATTTTGTTTTTCTTTAACAAGTTCACAAATGTAGAGATTTTTTTGGAAAACAAAAAAAAGAGCCATTTTTTGTTTTTCATGACTCGGTCCACCATGCTTCACATGGCAGACCTAGGGAAGGAAACAGTGAGTGCCCTTACCTAGCCCTAAATGTGGTGCAGTCATGAGCATTGTGACATGATACCCTGTGGCAGAAGAGTAACCAGGTGAATGGTTTTCAATAGCAGAGCTAGCTAAGGCTTTACTGTCTGAAACTCAGTGGTTGACTCTACTCTAAATGAGTCTGGAGAGCCTCAGGTTTTGCAGTGCAGAAGCTCTATTAAATACTATATTAGACAAGAAGTGTTCCGTCCACCAGTATAAAGTTCTGGACCCCTACCTCACCAGTAAATTGGGACAACAATTCCAATAGGATGATGAACTTTCAACATTTCTAATCCATCAGTGGGCTCCGTATCTAGCATTGTCGAGCATATTGATGTGGTTCAAGTTAATATATATGGACCACTACTAGGTATGTTGTGTAGCTATGATAAGCAGTGATGCATGTGTATGAGAGAACAGTCAGATTGTGTAGGCAGATGCCATTATGTCATCTTTAGTCTTACCTTTGCTCTGACAAGGTTAAAAACAAGTGGGATTGCATTGCAAGCCTTTCATATATTATTAGTTTATATGTTTCATCACTGACAGAGAAAAGGATCCAGTGGCCTTATGATCACAAACAAAGAAGGTCACGACTATCTCTGCAAAGTGAAGTATCATCCACCATTTAGAGAAGACATTTCGTTGTGGCAGTATTGGTTGACGTGCATACTAATTTGCAGTTCAGCTCAGTGTGCCTCAATACTAATTTGCAGTTCAGCTCAGTGTGCCTAATTATTTGTTTTATTGCCCAGATATCAAGTGCAGTAGGTTTTCAAAATCCAGCTCGAAATGGAGTGCAATATGAAGGTGTGACAACAGTTGGCATACCCAGCTGTATCCAAATTATTATTCACAAAATGCATTCTTATTATTTATCCAGATCTTCGGAATTCGAAGTGAGGTTTAAAGTGCTTTCAATTTCATTGAACTGGCACACTAAATGGAGCACTATGCCTTGATGTGTGTAAATAAAATGTAATAAAATCAGTGAATGTTAACAAATCGAAGACTGCTAGTCACTGAACTGTATGTACCTACAGAGGATCATGTGAATTAGTAGTAGTTGCACTTGCAAACCTCAAGGGGCGCCTCAAGTGAACACAGGGGGTGCCAGGCTCTGGCGAAAAGTAGCATTTGCTTAAAGCTGAGTAAAGTGAGCAGCAGTAAACTGCTCTGTATTGAGCTATCACTACCAATTGTTTGTTATATATATCCAAGGTGGGAGTAGGTGTCAAAAGGGGAGGGACTCCAAATACACTTCAAAACCCCCCACCCCCACTTATAATAATCACACTGTGGATACATTTACACGTTAGTAAGGCCTTCCGGCCTGACCAGATTAGTATGTTTGGCATGATGTATTTGACTGCATTTTTAAAACAGTAACAGAACTTAACTGCAATGTTTAAATAAGGTTACACATATTTAAACATTGCCAGTTTGACAGAAACATTTGGAGGGGCCTGGATGATTTTGTTTTGACTTGGAGGGGCAGCATTAAATTTTGAAGACAACTGGTCTAGATTAATGGTATTACAAAGAATTGACTAATATGCTGGGTGAATATTGGTAGCGACTGATTTAACAGAAGCTCATCACTTAGCTCTCATCTTGCAGGCCAGATATAATAGCGAAACATATATGGGCTGTGCTGCCTGAAAAGGCATGACATAATGTCAGTAATGAGGTACACTGCCCTGCACACTATTGGTTTGCTCTAGAGCACAGCCACCTCCTTTTTCTGAAGTGAATTGCACCTTGGTCTCATGTAGCTCATTTGGATGTGGGTGGGCATGATTCCAGGCATGACTTTGGAAAATCTGTGAATCCCCTAGATAGGGCACTTGAGAGATACCTCCCTCCAGCCACGACTTTTGTGCCTGGGCTGATTCTTGATGCTAGCTTGTTTAGGGAACACAGAGCCTGCACATGTGTATGGATGGCCTGGCTCTGTTGTGTGTGCATGCCTGGTACAGACTGTAGCACTTCTATAAGATCTAGATTTACTTGTCCATTAAGCCTCTACTATGCCATATACCCCCACCTCTGTTTGGCCAAAGAGTGTAGTTCTGTGCCTGAAAATTCTCCCCTGTCTCCTTTTTAGGTCAACCTTAAGCTTTCAACCTTGTGTATACTTTTAGTATACTTCTTATGGCTTAAAGCGATTTAATTTGTTGGTTGCAGTGTCACTTAAAAAATTCTTGCTCACTAGTGGTCAGTTCTGACATTTGGTTTGTCTTCATTCATGTGCTATCCTTGGTTACCTCCGGCTCCTGGAACATTTGCTCCACCATCAAATCTTTAATAAAAGGTAGCTCCTTGGCTTAGTTTTTTTATGT
Source organism: Pleurodeles waltl (assembly GCF_031143425.1). NCBI lineage: Eukaryota > Metazoa > Chordata > Amphibia > Caudata > Salamandridae > Pleurodeles > Pleurodeles waltl. Next base: position 477,695,105 of record NC_090451.1, read on the forward strand.
AATTTTATTTTACCACTGCCCAGTGTCTGTTGATTAATGTTCTTTCAGTAAAGCCCAGCATGCACTTATTGATTTAATCTTAAAGTAAGTATGCTTTTGTGCATGTTTATGTAACAATAAAATAAGCTAATTTTACAAAAGAAACATCTAGTGCCTAAATATTTACCTCACTGCTCAGGAAAGCCACAATATGCCCTTTCTTGTAGAATGCAGCTAAACCTAGAAGCAATGATGTGAAACTTGCAGAGCCTTGCATCTGGAGTCTGTCTACAGGGGCCCTCCTGACATACATCCCCACACATGGCATTGCTTATCTCCTTTATTGGGGCCATAAATCTTCTTAGGCTGCTCTGTATTGTTAACTTCATTACAACTTCCTTGAAATGCAAGGCAAGAATGCTTGCAAGGATTTTCATTCTGTCAGCATAAAAAGAAAATACTTTTTCTGACTTGTTTTCCAATTTCTGTTCAGACGTTTACAAACTCGAGGTAGCGGAGTCATTTTATCCAACTCTCCTCAAGGGCTTGTGATTTCTGATATCAGTGGCCAGCAGTGATCAGCAAAACATGGCAGGAAAAGATGAAATTGTGAGGCAGGGTTGACTAATTTATGTGGTAAGAAAGGTCCACTTCTGAATTTACAATGCTCTAACTCAGGAAAATGCAACACCTATTGCATGCAAATGCTTGTTTTGTTCTTCTGAGGTTCAAGTATGTAGCACAGAGCGCAGACGTTTTGAAAGACTGTATAGCATTTATTGCTTCCACTTGATAATCTATGAGAGATATTTGTTGTTTTTCGGACTATTCACAATTTCCCACTTGATCTTACTTACATTTAGCAATTAGGAATTTGGGAATCATCATTTGGTAATTATTATACACAAAGCCATTTGGATGATTTTTTTTCTTGCAGTATGCATTGCTTTTTTGTAGTTTCATTTTTTTTCTTTTTCATACATTATGACATCGGCGGAAGAAAAAGCCCATCTGGCGAAGTCCTAACGGGTAGGTTGCCGCCAGTGCAGCCGCCTCCCTGCTGGCCCCATTACAAGTTTTCTGCTGGCCCAGCGGAAAACGGCCTACAACATTGTCTCTGGTTCGTAATAGAGCCGGTGGCAATGCTGTAGTGTGCAGGGTGCACCAGCACCAGTCGCAATGTTCACTGTCTGCAAAGCAGAAAGTGAACATTGAGACTGGGATGGCCAAGGGGGCACCTGCACTGCCCGTGCCAAGTGTATGAGCAGTGCAGGGGGCCCCTTGGGGCCTCCTGCACCCTGTCTCTGCCAACCGGTTCATGGTGGTGCTACTGCCATGAAACCGCTAGCGGAGAAGGGAAGTGTAATCCTCAGGGCAGCGCTGCTTACAGCACTGCCCTGGCGAAAGAGGACCGCCAGCACTGCAACACCATTTTGTCAATGAAAAGTGGCAGTGCTGGCAGTCCAACGTCGTAATGTGGCAGTCGGACCACCGCATTGGCTGCGGTATGACCGCCACTGCCACCCTGGCAGTCATTGGACCTATGAGTCTCTTTTGATGTCACAAATCAGGTAACAACATAGTTGCTATTTGCAAAACCTCTGTATATCAGGTCCTAGGAATGTTATTTATTGCATTGTTTATTCATGCCAGAAGGTCTGCATTTGTTCCACAACCTGAGACATAAGTGTACATCCAAATGAACACTGATCTGCAGCCTACCAATGCCCAGACCCTCAGTGGTGAATAACCATACTTTACTCTTGAAGAAGGACTGGAAATTTGTTTGAACATTGATTAGGTGTTAAATGAGAAAATATGGTATTGGAGATTTGACTTTGTAAGAGGTTTGACTTGCTGGAGTTATGGCAAGTTTGTATGATTTTCTTAGGGCTTTAAGCTTAGTGAGGATTTAAGAGATTTGTTTGTGCATTAAGCATTTTAAGTAATACAGAGTTCTTGTCTTTGCTTGTGGAATGGACTTATTGAAGAAGGACTGGCTTAGCTGCAGTGACCTGGGCTTCAGCTGAAGATAAGCAATTGTGACCGTATCTGTACTGACTCTAGTATGATAATAAACTAGAAAGAAGTCTTGAAAAAATGCTCCGGAGAAAGTACTTTTAGGGGACGTGGTATGATGTGCTTTAGCAGCTGGGACCATAATTTTATAGTTTGTGGGCTGTTGACAGTGTGGGAGAAAAAGGTCAATGTCAAATGTCAGGGTACAAGGCATAGACAAGGGTCAGCAATCCCATGGCTCTAGAGGTGATAAAAAGGTCTCAGAGTTGAACAGAAAGTAGATCAAGGGCAGGCTTCTCATATCCACTGAGAGATCCAACACAAGCAGTTGAGGTGTTGGAATGAGCTTTGCCTTTCTATGCATTACTGGCATTGATTGCCTGTTTCCTTTTTCTTTTGTGTTTTTAAGGCTCCACCCTATCAGGAAAGTCTGGTGCTGTGACAGTACAGGGCTCAAAAACAGTTGTTCAGTTGAGTCACTTAACTGATGACAATTTCAGGGCCTGATTTAGAGTTTGGTGGGCAGATTGCTCAGTAACAAATGTGACAGATATTCCATCCAATGTAATATGATTTCCATGGGATAATGGAATTGCAATATGGTTGACGGAATAGCCGTCTGGTATGCGACGGAGTAACCCCATCCACCATACTCTAAATCAGGCCCTAGGTCTGGGTCTTAGAAAGCACATTCTCTTTCTATAATAAATTAAGCTTTTAATATCTCTGCAGTAAAAAATGAAAATGCTATAGAAATAAAGAAGATGAAACTGAAAGGCATGAATGCAGCCACCCAGGAAGAACACTATTATCTGAGGTAGTTACAGACCTCAGACAAAAAAGCTCGGGACATAATTGCTGGTCCTTCTAATGTGGTTGCTCATACATTTCCCTCCCATGTAGGCTAGATTTTCTAGACCTGTGATGCTTTATAGCCCTGTACATGCTCAAACCCTAAAGGTAAAGTTTTAAAGGGCACGGATAACAGATGTGGAGAGGCAAAGAGAATATGAAAGTAGAGCAAGGAGCAAATCAACACAGGAGAAAAAGAATGATCGGGTAAACAGGTGAGGTGCAGAACTTGCACAGGTGGTCCTGTAACGAAACCATTCAAACCCATGCAAGTATCTCTCTTCTGTACCCCACTATCTCTAAGGATTTAGAAGTAGTACTTTGTGGGAAAAACATTCTGGCCTCACTTGTTTCATAGAAAGTGGTCTGTGATACATTTAAGTTTACACAAAAGTAGGGAACTGCAGGTTTACTAAGCCACTTGACTCATGAACATCAGAGTTGAAAGAAGAGAAAAGGGGCATACCTCAAACTAGTGATTTGGGAAGACCCCAACTGTGTGAAACTAGGTTATTAGTTGAGATGTTTGATAACCTCACTGAAATAAGAAACACAATCCTTGTGAGGATGAACCAAAACGTCCCTTAATAAAACTGCTTGTCACAAAAGCTGACAGGCATAACTTAAAGGTAATCTGTAAAGTATTTATGCAGTGTTCAAACAGTAATAAAGTGAAACCCAATAAAGTAAAACCCCCAAAATATTTATAACAATGGAGTAGAAATAATAAATACAATGACACCAAAATATAAATAAAATTACACCAAAATTAAAAACATCCAATCAATAGAACCAGAAATATGAGTTTTTAAAGTTTTAGGTAAAAAAAAACACCCAAAAGCACAAAGCACCACTCATTATTATCTGGTCATTCTGGACGGGGGAAAGTCACAAGGTCACAAGGTCAGACTAACCATGATGGAGTGCAGGTCAGATACAGGGACCATGTCCCCCAGCTGAATATTTACCTCCTCAAGTTTGAACGCAAATCTGTTGTTCTCTGGTGGGAGCTGTGAGGAGGTCATTGTTGGCAGGTGGAGCAAGTGTTTCAGACGGTCGCTGTTGTACCCTAAAGATCCGGTAGTGACTATAGATTCATGTTGGCAGTCGTGCAGAGAGTGCAGGTCCTACTGGAGCTTCACATTTGTGGTCATTTCTTGGGGTGAAGAGTTAATTTCAGGGTTCTGGGGAGCTTCAAATTTCTGTATCGTCACCTTTCCTTCAGGAGGAGTACACATTTTTTTTTGTTAAATCTTTTTATTGGTTCTATGTTTCAAATATGCGATACAAGTTGTACAATTATCAGCAACAGGATCAACTAGAACATTTATCAGCGTTAGAACCATTTAACAACCCCAAACCCCACCCATTAGACGCGTCTCGGAACACTACCATTCCTACAGTATCATTACTTGCTGCAATTGCTGGAAGCTTTAGCGTGTGTTAAATATTGAGGGGATACTTGCACGTGACCAGTATGGACCCTTTGCTGCTGAGCCTGCGTCGCGTGTCACCTAATAGTGGCCCTGCTTAGGATAGTGATATCGGATGGTGACGGAGGTGGAGTTTTATCCTATGTGTTATAGAAATTCTTGCGCTGTTGATCTAGTGGGTTATCAGTGCAGGAGGGAGAGGGGGTAGACGGGACTGTTCTATAATGATTGGCTGCGCTTTGAGTTATGCTTTTGTGGTGAGGTGTGCGGGGGGGAATTATATCACACTTGTTCCTTCTGTGTGCTCCCTAGGTCAAGGGGGCTTATCATCGTTTTTTTCCTCCAGTTTTGTTACCAACGCTTCCCAGGCGGTGCTCCCTGTGTGATGCTGCCCCTCTTGCATCAGTTTCTTTAATACCTGGTATTCCGTGCGAGTCCAGCGTAGTGTTAAGCTGTACCAAGCTTTCCGATCAGGAGCATTGGGGGCTTTCCAATGCATTGCTATCAATCTTTTATACATTAAACAGGCTAGGTCTACAAATTTGTGCAGGTATCTTTGTTTTTTAGCCTCAGCCCCAGTAGGCAGGACTTGGGGTCTACTGTCAGTGCGAGCCCCGTTATTTCGGAAATCCCCTGTATCACCTCTGTCCAGGCTTTTTGTATATGAGGACACTCCCAGACCATGTGATAGAAGTGTGCTGACGGCTCTTTACATCTAGGGCATGCCGGTTCAGATTCGGGGTACATTCGCTTTATCCTGGCAGGGGACAAATAGGTTTGATGTGTGAAGTTGAACTGGGTGTACCTGAATCTAGGATTACTGGACACGCCCCGGGTATGATACAGGGCTTTCGGCCAATCGGTTTGTGGGATCGGGTTGGGAAGGACGGCATTCCATCACTCCTGCGCTTTCTCCGCATGCGGCTCGGGGGTTTATTAAGGATTTTATACAGGCTTGATATTATTTTTATTTGAGTATTGTATTGTAGGAGATGATGAATTACAGGGGAGGTCTCTGGTTCTGAGGTGCCTGCCCCCCAAGTTTTTTTAATTGCATGGCATATAGCGTGGTATGTCAGGAATTGGCCTGGATTCACCTACGTGAGGGCTTGCAGGGCCTCGAATGACATTAGCATACCATCTTCGAAGCAGTGGCCTACTGTCTGCACGCCTGCCTCTATCCATTCCAACGACGTTTGCGTGCCGGATGCGTTCCACCCCTGGAGATGGACCAGTGGGATGTGTGGGGAGTAGGGGAGCTTGTCGCCTCCACTTTGCACGTATTTAGCCCAACACGCATGCGCCACTGCAAGCAGTGGGCTAACAGGCTCTGCCCTGGTGCGTTTGGATGACAACCATTTTAGCAGGGGGGTCCCCTTCAGCCAGGGCTCCAAGCACACGGACTCTGCCAGCGTTGGTCTGTGGAACCAATTCTGAACCCACTGCAGCTGTGCGGCCGCGTAGCAGCGTTCGAGTTTGGGGGCTCCCAGACCACCCACGTCCACTGGACACTGTAGCATGGCAAGGGCCACATGCCCTCTGCCACCGCCCCAAATGAGCTGCAGCAGGGCTGTATTTAAGTTGCCAAAGAAGCTTTTGGGGATGATTATTGGCAAGGCCGTGAAGTAGTATAACAGCCTAGGCAAGATCAGCATGTTCGCGATCGCCACCTTGCCTGGTGGCGAGAGCGGAAGTCTATTCCAAAATTGCAATGAGCCTTTTATGGAGGACAGTGCCCTCCCCAGGTTTCCATCTCTGAGATCAGCTGTGTCGTGGTATATGTTTATCCCGAGGTATTTGAACGTCTCCGGGCACCATTTTAGATGCCCTAGCGGAGGGGTGCCCTGTCTTTCGGGTGGCCACTTTACTAAAGGGAACGCGCATGACTTTTCCCAGTTTACCACTAGGCCTGATAGGTCTCCAAACTCGGCCAGTCAGGATATTACTGAGGGAACGACCTCACAGCTTTTCTGGATATATATTAAGGCATCATCTGCGTATAGCGAGATCGTGTGGTGGAACCCGTTCCTGACTATTCCCCAATCACGTTCCATGAAGCGCACTCTTGCCGCTAATGGTTCCATTGCTATAGCACACAGTAGCGGGGATAGGGGGCAGCCCTGTCTCGTGCCCCAGGAGATCGAGAAGCTGTCTGATATCACCACGCCCGTCTTCACCCTTGCTTGTGGGCTGGAGTACAGTGTTCGGACCCAGCGTATATAATTGGGGCCTATCCCCATGCGGGTCATAGTGGCCAGAAGGAAGTCCCACTCGAGCGTGTCAAATGCCTTTTCGATATCCAGTGAGAGCACCATTTCTTCATGTGCATCTGAGGGAGTGTCTCCCATTATGCTCAGTAATCTGCGGATATTTAAAAAGGTATTACGCCTTGGTATAAAGCCATTCTGGTCGGCGTGTACCAAGGAGTGCATGAGGGGGGCTAGTCTGTTTGCTAGTATTTTACCAAGTATTTTGCAGTCTAAGTTTAGAAGCGATAGTGGTCTGTAGGATTTAACATCCGTGGGATCACAACCCTGTTTGGGGAGCACCACTATAATGGCTTCTCTCTGGAATGTAGGCAGGCGTACGTTAGTCTATGCTTCTTCAAACACCTTCAGCAGGTGAGGCTTTAGGCAGGGTAAATAGGTAGTGTAATATTCCAACGGGAGACCATCTGCTCCAGGCGCTTTATTTCTGGGCATCTGTGCTAGGGCTAATTCTATTTTCCCCCATTGTCATGGGAGCTTCGATTGTCTCCCTGTCGATTTGTGACAGTTGCGGCAGGAGAGAGCCAGCGAGGAAAGCCTCAAGTTGTGGAGCAGTGCATGAGGTGCGTTTGGTGTACAAGTTTGAGTAATAATCTCTAAATGTCGCGTTTATCTCAGCTTGTGTGGTAACCATAGCGTGTGGACCCACGCGTATGGCCCCTATTGGGGGATGCTGTCTATCCTCTCGGAGCAGCCACACCAACATTCTGCTCGATCTATCCCCTTCTGTTTGCAGCCTTATTAGATGATAGTTATAATCGTGACAGCAGAGTTTGTTGTCAGCGTCGTTGTATTTTAAGCGCCTATCTTTTAGGACAGTATGGGGGATTTCCCGTAGCGCTGCTGTTATTTATGCTGTTCTGAGCTCCTTCTCTAATTTGCCAATTTCCGCCAACAGGGTGCGTCTTACTCCCCATGTGGAGGATATGCATACTCCGCGGACCACTACTTTGTGGGCATCCCACTCTATCGCATGAGTTGTTGCTGTCATGGCATTTGTCTCCCAGTCCTGACTTATAGTGGACTTCAATGCTTCGGCAAATGCCTGATCTTGTAACGCTTCCACTTGGAACCTCCAAATGGGAATCGCCTGGCGTGCCCTACCCCAGTTCAGTGTTACTCTCAGTGGTGCATGATCCGACAGTGTCTGCGCTAAGTATTCTGACTCGCTGACTAGTGCTCCTATATCCCGGGTGCCCCATATTATATCTATTCTAGTATGGGTGTTATGTGGTACTGAGTAGAATGAGTATTCCCTCTGATGTGGGTGCCCTAAGCGCCATATGTCGTGCAGTCCCATATTACTTGCCCAAACCTGCAGGGGGCCTGGGGTTTTCCTATTTGCCATCAAACTAACTTGAGCATGGGATCTGTCCAATGTTGCGGTAGGTGTGTTATTGAAGTCCCCGCCCCAGAGGGCCGGGACCGTTGGGTTGGACAGTAATGTGGGTGTGAGGGTGTCCAGGAAGCCTACAACCCCACTATTTGGGGCGTATATACCGACTACAGCTAATTGTCTGCCGTCCAGACTGCCTTCCACTACCACGTATCTGCCTCCTTGGTCTATTTTATGTGCCAATAAGAGGAATGGAACTCCCGCTGCTATCCAGACCAGTACCCCCCTCGCGAAGGCCAAATAAGCGGTGCCTATCAATTGGCCTCCCCATTTCGCACGCATCTCTCGTAAGTCCGCTTCGAGCATGTGCGTCTCTTGTAAGATGGCGATATGCACTCCTAGTCGCCTAAGGCGTGCGTGTACTCTGGTCCGCTTGCTCAACGCTCCCAGGCCCCTTACATTCCATGTTACTATGACATACTGGGTTTTGTTATATCTCCCGTGAGGCGCCATCTAGGGATTTGGGGATAATTCTCTGTGCTTGAGTACTGAACCTTGAGATTGGCCCACCTGGTCACTGCCCCTCCGACAGTGCTATTTGTTAAAAATAGCGAGTGCAGCTGTACATTTTGTGTTTTGAGTGATTCCGGCGCATGCATTTTTGCTAAACTACTAACCCCACCCACCCCAAATGGATCCCCAACACTACTTACAACTTGTGTAAAACTACTGAACCCGTAAACGTGTGAAATAACCCGTATCCGATTGGATTTCCATGTTGGAGTTATCATATCTACCAGATGTGGCTCTTATGAGGGGCTCACATCTTTCCGCAGACGTAGTCTGCTGATACCATTGGGCGCCCCTTGGATGTGAGTCTATTCCGCCCTCCGCCCCAGTGCCACCCGCCATCCACCCCTGCACACCCCCCATCAGGTAGCTTTACATTTATACCAAAGATACTCGTTGCTGGAGGCGCATTTCCTCCGAGCCCGGAGGTGCTCCAGAAATCCCAGTGACTCTCCAAGTTCAGGCTGCGCTGAGGCCGGTGGGTCAGCGGAGTAGGTGTGTGCGATTAAAGTTAATCTGCAGACCTGGGGGTGACCCGCGGCCCGCCCAGTTCTCCTGTTGTTGTAGATGTGGAGCTGGCAGTGTCAGAGTCCGAGTCCATCTCAGGGGGCTTCCTAGCGGTCGCGAAATTGCTTTGCATGTGTAAGGGTGTCTCTTTCAGCACTCTTGCTCTTTCTTCTGCTGCTTGCAGGTCGTTGGGTTGGCCCCTAGCGCTCCTCTTGGACCGCTTCCTTGAGGCAGAGGTTTGCCATTCCTCATCTCCTTCCGCTTCTTCCCGCAACCTATTTTTAAGAGAGGTATGAAATTCTTCAGCAGTTACCTGCAGTGGTGAAAACCATGCTAATACTGCTACACAGGGTGAACATTCGGGAGGCAAATGTAGGCGGTCCTGACCGCAGCTAGAGTAATGAGAGGAGACTTTCTCATTAGTACTCAAACAGTTAGAAGAATTTACTTGTTTCTGACCCCGCTTCAGACACAGGGCTTTTTCTACTCGCTGGTTCCTCGTGATCGTGACTGGTTTAGATTTAATCATTCATGCCATTTTAACATTGTATGGGTAAAGGATACTCAGTTTTGACCTTATGTGTCCCCTTTGAACTCCCACGATATTAGGATTACCCAAAGGAGTTCCTGCAGAAGCACTTGGAATTACATGGACAGGTACTGTGGGAGGCATTGTGCCGAAGTTATCGATGTGCCTGTATGCTGGGAAATTAAATTCCTAACTGCCCCTTCTAAAACTCCCATTCTTTCCATGTATGACACAATTGCTACAGCAGTTGTATCCTTCAAAATCGACACCATGGGGGTTATTACAACTTTGGAGGAGGTGTTAATCCATCCCAAAAGTGACGGTAAAGTGACGGATATACCACCAGCCCTATTACAAGTCCATTATATCCTATGGAACTCGTAAGACGGCTGGTGGTATATCCGTCACATTTGGGACATTCTTGGAAACCTTTACCTAAAATGAGAAGGTGGCAGAAAACAAGCAAATCTGCTACTGAGATTAATAAGCTGGATGCTAGATGGACTAGACAGAACATGGGCGTGCTGGCGCAGCAGCCCCCCACAACATCAGTACCTATTTGTGGGCACAATCCATCATGGGTAATGCTTTATGGTTATTTTGTGTTTTTTGTGTTTTGCTACTTAACCAAGTATCAGATCTGCTCCGTGCCAGTATAGATTAAATGCATTGTATTCCAGCTAAATTGACAACAGTGGTAGACCGTCGGACACCACAGAATTCTGAAACAGGAGCTGTTGGAGGTATCCTACTTTTGGAAACTGAAGTCTAAAGACCCAACCCTCAGAATGAGAAGACTGTTCATCAAATTCATGGTTATGTACCGTTTGAACTTATGAAATGTTCAACATTTAAGGACAATGTGAAATGTCTCCTTGTGGGATTCTTTCCACAGATCAGGAGCAAGCTAAGATCAAGACTGTGCCCTGGACCTCCACAGAGTACTAAATAGATTCCCTACACTAGGGTTTGTGTACTCTAGCTTTTCTCATTTTACACCAAAGTATTCTATCTGCAGGAGTTTGATACCACACAATACAGAATTGTAACGTTTACCACAATGACACATTAAATCATTGTAATAATTGCAACTTTGTTTCTAACAGTTTTTAACATGCTGTTCTCTATTTCACAGACTGGTCATTATTATTGATTCAATTAATGACGCTCTTTTAAAAAAGGGCAGTTTTTAAAAGTGATTCATTAACCCCTTAGCTGCTGGAGTGCAGAGACTTTTTTTGTCTATTTATGGTAGTTTGATCTTAGGCCCTCATAACTTTTTGTCCACGTAAGCTATCCACACCAAATTTGTGTCCTGTTTTCAACATCCTTCAAAAGTACCCTGAGTCTGTGGGTTCCCCTGGAGGAGACCAAAAAATTTGCAAAAATACAGCTAAACGTTGTTTTTTTTTAAGGAAAATGGGAAAAAGTGCTGCAGAAGAAAGCTGTTTTTTCCCCTGCATATGGGATCAATGAAGGGTTTGCGGTGATAAAATCACCATCTGCCCAGCTTTCAGGAACATACAGACTTGAATCAGAAAAACACATTTTTCAAAACAGTTTTGCCATTTTACTGGGACATACCCCGTTTTTACTATTTTGTGTGCTTTCAGCCTCTTTCCAATTAGTGACAGAAATGGGTATGAAACCAATGGTGGATCCCGGACAGCTAAACATTTCTGAAAGTAGACACAATTCTGAATTCAGCGAGGGGTTATTTGTATAGATCCTTAAAGGATGCCCTATAGAAACTGTTGAAATAAAACAACTATTGAAATTGAGTTGAAAAAAAAACAGTGATTTCCTTCTATGCTTTCTTCTGTAACTTTTCCAGCTATTGCTGATTTTTTAAAACAATATGTTGTTATGTCTGCTGGACCCTTCTGGTTGTGGGGATCTATAGGGCTCATAGGTTTATAAAGAACTCAAGGTACCGAGAGCCAATAAATGAGCCACACCTTGCAATGGGTTTTCACTCTGTACTTGGTATACAGCAATTAAATTGGTAAAATATAAAGAGTGAAAAATAGGTATCAAGGAAACCTATGGATTTTCCATAATGGACACAAGATAAGGAGTTTAGAAGCATTGGTTATTTGCACATCTCTGAATTCGAGGGGCCCCATACTAGCATTTGAATTACAGGCATTTCTCAAAATGACATCTTTCTTACGCACATTTGGAGGGCAAAAATGTAGAGAAAGACAATTGCCCACGCCTTTGTGGACTTCCCCGGGTGTCCAGTTTCCAGAAATGTCTGTTTTTGGTAGGTTTTCCTATATGGCCACTGATCCCAGGACCCAAAACGCAGCTGCCTGCCTTACTAAACCTGAATGTTTTATGATAGATAATTTTGATGTCTCCACAATATGATTTGAACCCTTCCCTGTCATGGCCCTGTGCAAAGATGGGGGTTACCCAAACCATGCGAGTTATCCATCAGGACTGCAAGGTGGGTTTCTACACTAACCCTATTTTGAGCGTAAGGCCAAAAAGTATCTTCAACTCTGCCAGGGAATTGGGAGTCTACTGGCATGCCCTAGAACGGGGCCCTAGACTGCCTCCATGCTCCCTCAAAAATTGTTCAGAACGCAAATTTGTTTGCTGCACAATTTGCTGAAGGAAATCAACAACCAAAGAGATATGGACGTGGTCAATTGGCAAAAGGTTGGCTGTATCTACGTTATATCCAGCGTCACCAGTAAAAGGTGGAATTTGGGGATGAACTAAATTGGAGGGCTGCCAAGAGAACACTTTATTTGTGCTTGCCGCCAGACGCACCTTCTCTCTGGTTTGGCTAACTCACTGTTGTCTCACTCCCCAGACTGTGCTTGCGAAGGGACACCACAACTGTTGTCATCGTTTCACTCAGAATAACTGGAAGCGGTGTCATCAGATGGGATTCTGACGATTGAAAAATCTCTCCCAGATTTTGCTCCGTTGTCCTCGCTATCAGATGCTGTCTCAGTATCTGCTCTCTCAGTCTCTGATCCTGCCTCAGAGCTGTCTGCCATAACTCGAGTTACGGCTTCAGCAGCAGTCATCCAACAAGATGTCATCTCCGCTATTGGCTAAACTGTCCCTCTAAAACACTAGCCTACGTAGGTGGCAGATATGGTGACAAAGTTTCTAGTGGGTGTGTGTGATGTGTGCAACAGTAAAATTCAGCCACCTTACCTTCGCTTCATCCCTCAATCAGCACGTTCTCTGAAAACACTGAAAAAAACCAACAAAGACACACTATTAGTTCACCTTGCCACATACCCATCATCACAGCCTTTAGCGCCGATGGCACGCAGTGCAACAAGCTTTTTTGCCGCTCCCCCTCCCATGACCTCATCCTTGGATTCCTTCACTACCCCCCAGAAAAATTGCCCTTCATTTCTCCCTCCTCTCACATACATTTATTTGTTTTATAGCGCAGGAAACGACTGGCTTTACTAATCCATTCAGCAATTCACATAAAATACAGGTCTGTTCTTTGCAGAGCGCATATAAACCTACTGCTCCCCCAGGGGTGATCTAACTTATTTCTTTAATAAATTGTCCCCCCCTTTTAGGTGCTGACCCCCCGATGACATCCCCGGTGTCTACTGGGGTTTCCTGGGAATTGAGCGCAGCACGCCCGCGATCCATGCCCAGGAAACTCTTTCAGGAAGGCCTTGTTTAAAGGGGGAGAATCTCCCCTTTCAAACAAGGCCTTCCTGAAATGTGGGGAGCCCTTTCAGGCCTGATTTTCCTACCACATTAGAAAGTGTTCTTATCTCTGCTTCCTGCTGTGGTGGGGAAAATAAAATGTGACGTCAGAGCATGTGGCAGTGCATGGACATCACAGATGGGTGCGTAGGGACCGATAGACACCTAAAGCTCTTCGGTGTCTCCCCAGGGGCCCTCCCTGGTGTTGGCCACTGTTCGTGGCCCGCATCAAGGATGGTGTACAAGCACTAATGGGGTTAATAAATTGCTACCACAACATTGCAACTAAAGCAAGTGAAAACACAGACTTATATTGTCTCCTTACTCCACAATATTTATTATTTGACATTAAGATGCATGGTAGGTCCATGATTTCATCATCCTTCCTAGTTTTGCCAGGAAGTAATGGATTTTTTTGCCACCTCATTCTTGTCCGGTTCCGTTGTTGATTTAGGAAGAGGATATAAATACATTCTTTGCAACATAGTCCTGTAGGTGAATGGTAAACAGATTGTTCAAAGGGGCATGACACAACACCTGTGGATTTTATACCAAATTTACTACATTTGTTTAAATTGCCACATTAAGAAAATGGGCTGGTTTGCTGGATTTTTTTGTTTTAGTGTTCCCTGTCAGGACACCAAAAGTCCTCTCCAGATATAGTTCATTTGAGTTTGGTGATCATATTTTTTTTAACGTGTGACACCCATTGGGGTGAAACAGCTTTTAGTTTTTACATGTTCATTCCTATGAACTTCAAATCATGGTTACAGAAGATACGTACATAGTACAATGCAGAGAAACATTCTGAATCATAAAACCACAAACTCTAAGTGAGGTTAAAATATTATAATTTAATAGTATTCAATAACTTTAGCTAATGCAAACCGTATGAAAGATAATATTCCTCATAATAAAACCACTATGTGATCTCTGATCTAAACACTATCACAAAACAGCATTTGTATGATGAGCAGGTCAAACAAAGGACAGTAGCTAGCCTTAAAGGCCATAATCCACTTAACTGTACTATGGGTCCATAAATATAATATATACTCATCTTTGACTCAATTTCTATATCAAATTGATGAAACAGTGTGCAATCCAAGCTGTTCTGGCCAGCAATGGACATGACTCTCGCCTATCCTTTGCTAGGTTCATCCAATAATACATCCCCCCCAGGTCTAAACAGACTTATATTTTGACTGGGGCGGTCCATTTTCTAGTAGTGAAACCTTTGCAGGTATTTATTGAAGCCCTTCTTTTGCCCTGCCATGCGAAGGAGCTTAAACCATCTTCCTGACTCCCCTTCTTTTGATATCCCCAGATTCAACGGAGAGTGTGAACCTTTCGGCTCGGTGTGGGTGTAGGCTGCTTTAGACTACAATATACAGCACACAATGCTCACCATTCAGCTCAGCCTACCCACTAGCTTCATGAACCTGTAAAGAATAAATAACGGGCCAGAAGCACACGGTGCTTGAGGTGCACCCCCCATCAATGTGTTTGCAGTGGAGAAGGCTGAGAGCTCCCCTCTACATCCTATGATGGTCCCTAGTGGCAGTGGTAAATAGACAATGTAGGCCTGCATGAGTGTGGGCACTCTACATTCTATTGGCAGGAGCCCTTTAAATTCTTCACAGCGCTCCCGCCTTGCGGGACGCGCTTTGCCAGCGATTATTTTATTTTACCCATTTTATGTCATCTTAGACCTATCCACTACAAGGAAGCTCTATTATATTTCCAGAGACTGCCAGATATCCAAACTTGTCATCACGTACTAGATTTTGTTACAGCTTCTTTAAGTATTAGGAAAATGTCTACTCTATTTTAAGCCCTATATGTTTATGAAAGTTTACTATTTTGAGATAACATCTGTAAATTTAGTGTTTTTGTGATTTTTAATCATGTTCTAGTATATTTATCTGCTACATGTCAAGGGGTTTTAGATTAGATGCTTACAATATGTTTTTAGAAATTATTTTACAGTTTTTAATTGGGTTTTATACTATTTATAGATTCGTAATATGTGTTTTGGTATGCACTTTTATGGCAATTGCCGAATAAAGTTATTCGACTGATTGACTGACTGACTGGGTGGGAACCCATATTACCCCTTCGTATGAGTAGAATGCCTTACATATTGTCAAAACGTACAGCACCTAGAGCCCCTTTTAACACAGCTATATTTTTTACATGGGGCTATTTCCTAGTTTGCTAATGCAATACATGCAAAATATCCATTTAGTCAATCACCTCTTCATTGCCATCCTTGTTAAGGGTGGTAATCATCAGCCATGTGTGCACCTTTACATTTGCAGAAACTCCTATCCGCCTACACATTTTTTCTCACACTCTTGTTGGCCGTGTCCCTAACATAGATCTGCCAGAGCCTTCATTCCATATTAAATAGACCTTTTCATCGAACCTCTGAACTTTGCTTCAAAAACATAAGAATGCCTCTAGCAATTTATTTCATATTTCCATCATAAAAACGGAATGACATTTTGACTTTTAAATATATCTGCTAGATTGTGTCTCTAACTATTCAAAGTAATGATATTGCATTAATTTGCCATGACATTCACTGTCACAATTACTACAGCTACTGCGCTCACACAGCAAAAAAATTGTTCTGACTACAAGATGATTTTCATAATGTTAACACTTTTCTTTCTTAGACAAATATCACTGGTTTCCTATTAGCTTCAAATAGAACAATGCAAATAGTCACTCGCCGATCCCCGTAACCCTGCTACCTATTGAAAATAGCTAACGTATTGCATAATAAATTAAAGCAAAAACAAGAAAAAAGCGAACAAATGTGACAATTTGAAATAACCTACTGTCAGTATACAGAGCGACAAGGAGTCATGTAATTACATTACAGGCAAAATAAGGATTGAGGGCCGTAAAAGAGCCAGCAATGGTCATGCATGTTATTCTCCAAACTTTCGTAACCTTGAGTAAATCAAGAATAATTCCACCCCCTGGAGTTATCAGTACCCCAGTAATTTGGGGGACAAGAGGAGGGAATAACAGGCAGAAATCTACTCAAACACCCAAAAAGTGATGGGAGGAATGCTTGCAATTTGTCCGACCATTGGCAATCGCTGGGGGTACTATTCGACCCCATAGGCTGTTTGCCAAAGAGGTGTCTGGGATACAACACTGGATCGCAGGTTTAAACTATTTGCATAATCATTTTAAATAAAAGATTTGTAGGCGCATTATTCAGTATTTTTATGTGAATTCACCTGGGAATTTGAGGAGGGAACATTTGAGAGATCAAGCATGGAACGATTTTATAACTTTAGGGGGAGACTCCCAAAAGGTAGGACAAGTGTTCGGATAAAATCCTGTTGAAGTTTTTCCCAATCGATTCCTCTGTTTATCTCCTGTTTAATATGACAAAAACAATTTAAGGTACCCAACACCTAGTTGTGAGCCCACAGTTTAAAACTCTTTCAAAATGGATGTAGTTATGTTCCTACCCTCTCTGTCAGTCCACCTTTCTGAATGCTTGGTGAAAGTTGATAGTAAACTAATCTTGGCTAGGATTAAGGACTAATCTTTGTAAAGCATTTTCAAGTGCAAGCAGCTGTTCCAAGGGGGTCATTGCTATTTTCTAATCTTTGGTATCCGTTTATGCAATAAACTGCTTTATGACACCTTTATAGATTTCAAAAAGCATTGGCGAAGCCAGTAGGTTTGGCTTTCACGTGTTGACACATGCAGCGTAAGCACAATAAAGACCAACCAAGGAACAACACGTGGGCTGTGTCGAAGGCTCCCTCACTTTTAATAGAATTTATATTTCGAATGAAATTCGAATGCTAAGGGACCTCCATTTAAGCTCTTCTTCATTGCATATAATGGGAAGAGCTATTAAAAAAGAACCCTTGCCACCAGAACTTTGCTTCACATAAAAACAAATGAGTGACATAATTAAAGCAAGGGAAACCTCAGAATGCCCAATATATCGTTTTAAAGAGGGAGGATCGAGAGGGGATGAAAGACAGGTAAATTGTTGTGGAGGAGAACGAGGCAAGGGGGGGCTGGAGAGAAGCGGGCAAGAGGGACCAGACATATACAAAAAACAAGAGAGTTTGTCATCTAGGTGTATTGAGGAGCAGACAGGTAAAAAAGGCACTGGGGTCGAGGAGTACAAACAGGGAATCATGCAATAGAAAGCCAGAAAAGCCCAGAGGGAGGGCTATATTTGTACAATATTCCCTGATGCCTTTCTTTACAAGTACTCCTCTGGACTAGGAAATATGCACCCTAACAGACAATAGCATAAGATGAAAGAGAACTATTCCTCTCTACCAAGTCAATGCATGACTGACAAAGTTTCAGACCAATAGTTACACGTTTTCTGTTAAAAAAAGTCCGTGTTTGAAAAGAACAGACCCAAAGCCCACCTTAAGTAAATTGTAAACCTTAAGTAATTGTAATAGTGGCACAGTCACATAACTCGGACCTAAAAACTTATGGAATCGTTTTCCTACAAGGTTCCTTCAGATGCTGACTTATATTTAGTTGAGTCACAGAAAGCCTTTACAAATCTGTTTAACTTTATCATGCACATCTCTTTGCATTAATGAGCACAGCCTAATCATTTTGTTTTTGCCCCTTTCAACCCTATGCTGCATTTCTTGAGTTGTGCATTTGTTTTACGTTGCAATTATGGAATTGTTATCCCCCTATGAAGCCAGAATTTGTATTTGGATTCATTCACTTCACAAATGGCTATCGCAAGACTTCCCTTTATGCCAGGCCATGAATGCAGCTGGCCAGAAGTCTGTGGTTGGTGAGTGCTGCCATGACTAGTAAATGCTGAAGTCCTTTTTCCAGTGCTAGCAGTGGAGATGTCTGTTTTTAACTCTATGCACTTTAAGCTGTGTGTCGAGAAATAAATGAATGCAGGCGAAGAGTCGCGGACTTTTGTAAACAATGAAGTGGAGATGTTAGCAGAGTACATCATCACCAGACAACATACTTGTAACAAATTATAGTTTTGTTGAATACACTGAAGGGAAACCTCTGTCGGTCCGTACAATTGGTCTCCGATACAGTATAATTACAATGGTGCATGGAGCATATGCTTATGTGAAGAGAGTCGTAGATTTGAAGTGCTGAGTCAAATCTCTCTTAATAAGGGGCATTGTAAAAAGTCTCCAGCACTGAAAAATAGAATGGTGCATTTTCAGGACAAACGAAGTCATTCATCAGTTTAAAGTATTGAGGAAACCTTAATGGACCATTGATTGGTGGTTTTGAAATTATATGGTTAGAAAAGAAAAATGTTTAACGAGACTTTCACATTTGTAAGTGAACAACAGCATGTGAGTCACAACAGTCAGACTTTCGACTTGCCCATGGGACAGAAACTGATTTGGTCTCCATTTTGGATGACTTTTGGGTGTCAGAAGACGAGTCATCCGGCAGCATTGATGCTGTTGGACCGGTCTGCTGCTTTCAACACAACATTCAATGACATGCGCTTCTGAAATTGGCAGAGGTGGGTATCAGCAATTCAGTTCCTCGGTGCCTTAGGTCCTATTTAGAAAATAGATGGCAGACACCACACATCCCAATAACGTTCTGCATTTAGCTATCTATATAAGGGCACCCCACAAAGCTCCTCGCTGAGCCCTACGTTTTTTAACTTACACTTCTACCGTTTGGCTCAGATGATACGCTCAGATCAAGTAAATTTCATGAATTATACAGACGATACCCAGCTGTTGACCTCGACTGATGAGACAGTACCTAATCCCTATGCAGCTGTTCAGGACTTCATGGTAGCCGTGACTTTTTGATTATCACCTAATTCATTGAAATGTAATGCTGACAAGACAGATCTCTCGTTTTATTTCAGTGGCGTCTCTTCCACTGTGACTCCTACGGTTTTTTGTGAAAAGGATTTTGCTGTCTTTTGGCATGAAATAAATGTTACTGACCAATTACACGATAAATCAGGGTGGAAAGATCACTCTCACTTGGCAATAGCATAACTTTGTATGGTAATTTGATGCCTCATAAGTTTTTTGCTCTTTGTACTAAGGTCACACTGGAGAGGTAACAGGCGTTCTAAACGCACCTTGTACTGGACACTTTCTCCTTTTTCCTTTCTCAATTGCATATCTCTCAATATTTTAAGTGAAGTTGCAACTCTTTCCTTCAGCATATATTATACAGCACACTTCTGTAACAGTTGTCCAATTGCATTATTTTGGACTATTAGCAGACTTTGGAGGAGTAAATTGTGAACTTCCAGATGGAGAGATGGGAAATTAGGGGAAAATACACAGCCTTGAACCAGAAGCTTCCTATCTCTTGTTGAGAGCACCAGGGGTTAATCTTCTCTCCTATCTCTACAACCTCTAACAGGAGTTCCTTGAGGACCTGACACATTAATAACAGAATCACAACTCACCAATACCCCAACACACAACTTTACTTTAAATTCTCCTCCTCTCCAGCAATCCGATACCTCAAACACTTCATGCACATTACCCAGACTTAGGTGTCCAAAACGGAATTCCAGCTATTAACTTAGAATGGAAATCTACACCTAGCCCAATCCTGGCTAAATGGCAACAACCTAGGGACAATAGGCCAAGCAGGGACTACTGGGCCTCACCAATAGGAACTAAGGATCCTTGTTTGAATGTCCCAGGTCTGTCGGTCTGTCCTACTATGGCTTTGCAAACTGAGCCAAGTACAACTCCTTCAGCACTTAACTTAGAGTAGGAGAGCCGGCTAACAGTCACAGGATTCTCAGGAAGGTAGAATGTTCAACCTCAGAACTCAACAATCACACATTAATGCAGTAAATGAATGCCCAACCAAGAGCTTATCTTTGTTTCAAAGGAGGAAAGTACTTTAGTGCACACTCAAACAGAATACCTAGTTGCAATTGGTTGTCCTTAGTGCGATCAGGCAATGTTGTGCCGCTTTTGCCATCTCCAACTTTCACGTTTGATCCATGCTCATTTTCTCTAGGAGTAGGTGCCCCCGATCATCGGAATATGAGGAAGCAGTAATTAATTGCCCATTCTTCAGTTATCAGTCTTACCATGCATGGTGAATCAGTCCCTGTAGATCAGAGAAGCCATCAGGCTCTGCAGTGAACTCACACCCTCCATCCTGAGAGGTTGTGTACCAGCTGGCAACATTGTCCCCTTTGTCTGCTGGGCCTGTACTCACGCACTGACCTCAGCAGTATTTCTCCAGCTGGGATATTAAGCAACCTCCTCCAGTGCAGCCTATTCTAGCTGGTCATTACATTAGCAGTTCTCCTTCATGGACCAGCTTGTAAGGCCACACACAGTCCAATCACTGTGGACAGTTGTGCCCACTTGCCAGCTGATCACTTGGGGCAGGTATGACCATACACAGCCTGATCACTCTGGCCAGTTGCAGCTGGGCATAGAAAGCCCCATGAATGCAGTCCCATTATTACCTGGGACACTTGAAGGAGGACCATATGCTGACTAGCTAGGACAGGCTAAAGGACTCCAAAAGAGAGGGCGGAGACTTCCCCTCGCTATAGTGATAAAAACAATGAAGACCCCACTCCACCAGGTCTAGATACCCTCCTTTCGTTAAGGAATTACTTTAACCTGGCGGGTACATAGTCACCAACCAAATCCCTTGGAATCCTTAGTTTTTGATGATTTTTAGGAAATAGTGTCCCCAACATTAGAGAAATCCCTTTCATGAAGAATTTCAAAGTGTGTTTCAAATGTGTAAACCATACTGAGCTGATGGGAATCAATTGCTGGATCTGGCGGTACTGAGTGAAGTGAGAGATAGGTGGGAGAATTTGGGTTGGTTGAGACAGAATCTGGGACTGATGGGACCCTGAATATGGCAGAGGATGCGTGGTTGAATGCAGTTGTAAATGCGTGTCAAGTGAAAATGGATTGGACTGCCTTTTCGAACTGCAAACAGGATGTAGGTGAATCACAACTAGATTACCTAGTTAGGCTTTAAGATGTGTTTGAAAGATATTCAGGCTTTACCAGGCAGGAAGAGACGGCACAGGAAGCTCTAAGTGCTGGTTTTTGCATTAATTGTCACCCACTGTGTGACATCAGCTTATCACTATATGTATTGAATGGCAAACGAAAAAGCTGGCTTAATAAGTTCGTTAATTACATGTGGGATGGGTTTGTATTGTTTTGCTCAGTTGCTTTGAATTAAGCACAGTATGATGTAGGCAAGAATTTATTTACGAGACTATCAAATGTGAAGTGTTTATTCTTAATGTTCTATGTAGTTTATGCAATAGTTTCTTTAAAGCTGCCACACATAAAACAACTTATCACTTGATAGTGACTGTGCTACTCCAAATGAACCCATATGGACAGGAGTCAAGAAGGTATAAAGGAATGCATATTTGGCAATATCCTATCATGGCTACTGTCCACATATGCCACAGTGCTGTTATGTGTAAATTGATCTGTGAGGCTAGCAAATTATGAGAGGAAATTTACCTCGTCGAGTACATGAAACCTGGGTTAAGAAGATGCAGATTTATTATTAAAGAGCCCACCACTAATATTTGCCAAACTAGAAGTGCAAATTAAATTAGTTATATCATTGGGGCATGACCTGCCTAAAGTCAAAATGGGTGCATGAGCTTAAGAGCCTCTGCCCCCTGTTTTCCCTGGCATGGGTTGAGTTCCCTGAATGGCACCTATGTGCTGGGGGACCATGACCTGCCCTGAGACGGGTGTCGGCTGAGCAGGGACAGTGTAGTGTCAGCCCTTTGGGCGCAGTCTTGGTGGGGACAGAGCAGGGGCCCATGGCAGGGTGCACAAAATAGCAGCCACGATTTGAGTAGTGAGGCTTGCGACTATCAGCAGCAGTAACTTGGAGCAATGGTTTCCTGAGATTATTTGTGGCTCTTGAAGTAGCACTGTGAAGGAATGAGGAGGATTGCTTGCACTGTGGGGGGGCCTGAATACTGGTGCTGCGGCTACTCTGAGAAAACAGCACCCACGGTGTGAAGGCTGGAGCAGCCCCCTGCTGCAGCTCTGAATGACTTGATCTTGAGGTGGAACTAGTATGGTGCTGGAGTGCATGGCAGCTGCCTGGGGCTATGGATGCCCAGAGAATTGCTGATGACGGAGGTGACTGGCTATCCTGAGGAATGACTAACAGCGTCAGTCATGGCCTGGTGGTGATCTGAGTGCCTTATCTGTGGTTCTGTGCTGTCGGAACAGAGGCCTTCATTGCAGGTCTTCTATGCTTGCTGAATTTCAAAACAGCTGGAAGGTAAATTGGGCAGTGACCCCTCCACTGCCCTTTGGGATGCCTTGCATGATAAGATTTCAAAATACAATGACACTGGGGAAAGGGAGGCTTGATACTTAGTAAAAAAGTGCAATTCTGTACTTATTGTGAGGGTGGAAGGCTGGGAAAGGCCTTAGCTCAAACAAGTAGCAAGCAATTGGTGGCATCTGCACTGACACATTGGCAATTCCGAGGAGGAGTTGCAATATTCATTGGGTGGCATTGGAAATGTATTCATAGATTACTCTACAGAATGGTATGCTTCACGTTAAACCCATGACACCAATAATATCACTTGGTATCTTGACAGAGTAGTATTAGGGTGGTTGAGTGACACTCAAAGGCACTTTTTAGCAAGTCCCATTAGCATGGGGAATATCACTGAGGCTATTAAAGAGCTTCCCAATGGAAAGGTGCTGGGCTCAGATGGGCACCCAGCTGAGCTTTATAAAATATGTATTGATCTGTTGGCACCTCGACTGCATGCTCTGTATGCGAAGGCATGTGAGAGGAGGGAGTTACCAGATTCACTGAGGGAGGCTATTATAATCACGCTCCGTAAACCGAACACAAATTATACTGATGACTGTACCTGATTCTGCCCGGAGTGCCTGGAACTGCATTAACCATCAGCCTAACTGGCAGGAAGGCCTGCACTTATTCTGAGGGTGGAAGGCTGGGAAAGGCCTTAGCTCAAACAATTAGTAACCAATGTATGGCAGCTGCAGTGATACACTGGCAATTCCGGAAGGGGGGTTGCAATAATCATTGGAAGGCATTGGAAACGTGTTCATAGATTACTTTGCTGCACTGTATTCCTCACATTTGACCCATGACACCAATAGTATCGCTGGGTA
This sequence comes from Pleurodeles waltl, assembly GCF_031143425.1. NCBI lineage: Eukaryota > Metazoa > Chordata > Amphibia > Caudata > Salamandridae > Pleurodeles > Pleurodeles waltl. Next base: position 477,718,459 of record NC_090451.1, read on the forward strand.
TCTTGACAGAGTAGTGTTAGCATGGCTTAGTGACACTTAAAGGCACTCTTTAGCAAGTCCCACTAGCATGGGGAATTTCACTGATGTTATTAAAGAGCTGCCCAGTGGAAAGGTGACGGGATCAGATGAGCTCCAAGCTGAGCTTTAAAAAATGTATATCGATCTGTTGGCACCTCAGCTGCATTCTGCATATGGGGAATCTTGAGAGAGGAGGGAGTTCCCAGATTCTCTGAGGGAGGCTATTAGAATCACGCTCCGTAAACCCAACAAGAATGACACTGACTGTGCCTGATTCAGCCCGGAGTGCCTGGGACTGCATTAACCATCAGCCTAAGTGGCAGGAGGGCCTGCACTTATTGTGAGGATGGAAAGCTGGGAAATTCCTTAGCTCAAACAAGTAGCAAGCAATTGGTGGCATCTGCATTGACACATTGGCAATTCCGAGGAGGAATTGCAATATTCATTGGGTGACATTGGAAATGTGTTCATAGATTACTCTACAGCATTGTATGCTTCACGTTTGACCTATGACACCAATAGTATCACTTGGTATCTTGACAGAGTAGTATTAGCATGGTTGAGTAACACTCAAAGGCACTTTTTAGCAAATCCCATTAGCATGGGCAATATCACTGAGGCTATTAAAGAGCTGCCCAATAAAAAGGTGCCCGGCTCAGATGGTTTCCCAGCTGATTTTTATAAAATGTATATCAGTCTGATGGCACCTCTGCTGCATGCTGTGTATGGGGAAGCGTGGGAGAGGAGGGAGCATGGGGAAAGGTGCCGGGATCAGATGGGCTCCCAGCTGAGCTTTATAAAATGTATATTGATCTGTTGGCACCTCAGCTGCATGCTGCATATGGGGAATCTTGGGAGAGGAGGGAGTTACCAGATTCTCTGAGGAATGCTATTATAATCACGCTCCGTAAACCCATCAAGAATGACACTGACTGTGCCTGGTTCTGCCCGGAGTGCCTGGGACTTCATTAATCATGAGCTTAAAAGGCAGGAGAGCCTGCACTTATTGTGAGGGTGGAGGGCCTTAGCTCAAACAATTAGTAACCAATGGGTGGCAGCTGTAGTGAAACACTGGCAATTCCAGGGGGAGCTGCAAAATTCATTGGATGACATTTGAAACGTGTTCATAAATTACTTTGCGGCTCTGTACGCTTTATGGTTGAGCCATGACACCAATAGTATCACTGGGTATCTTGACAGAGTACCGTTAGCATGGCTGAGTGACACTCAAAGGCACTCTTTAGTAAGTCCAACTAGCATGGGGAATATCCTTGATGCTATTAAAGAGTTGCCCAATGGAAAGGTGGTGGGCTCCTAGCTGAGCTTTATAAAATGTAAATCAATCTGTTGGCACCTCGGCTGCATGCTGCGTATGGGGAAGCGTGGGAGAGTTACCAGATCCTCTGAGGGAGGCTATTATAATCACGCTTCTTAACCCTAACAAGAATGACAATGACTGTGCCTGTTTCTGCCCGGTGGTCCTGGGACTGCATGAACCATCAGGTTAAGTGGCAGCAGGGCCGCTTATAGTTTGCACTCGCGCCTGGAGGTGCATTTCACATGCTTGGGGGTCCTACTGCTTGGGGAGCCTTATTCTGCTTGGAGGGCCTGGTACTGTATTAACCATCAGCCTAAGAGGCAGGAGGGCTGCTTACACTCTGCACTCGCACCTGGAGGTGGATTCAACCGGTGTGGGGGTCCTGCTGCATGGGACACACTTGGGTGCGTGCCTGGGGAAAGACTGGGCCAAGAGGCGACCCATCTGCGTCCGTCCGTGCCTGGATGAGGCTGAGCTGGGACCACTCCCTTGGTCCTGGGTAAGTAGATCCTGCAGGGACATAGGACTTGGGCTGCCGAGTGGTTGAATATTATTAACACACTATCCTCTTCCTGAATGGTGATCTTTTTTTGCTTTCATTATTTTTCGTTGGTCTTAACCTTGAGATGGGAATGTGTAAAGTGTGAGTGTGCCCCTTAGCATCTGCTTCAGCTCCCACCTCGACAACCATGTACGCTTTTTTAACCTGTGCAGTTGACATTATCAATTAGGAGGTCGCATTGGCCGAATGCCGTCTTTCTTTATCCTCATTATCTACTTCAATCTGCAATCTCCTTGCGTTCAGCGGTAGACCCTGACCCTGGTCCTTCCAATTACCTAAACGATTTTCAGGAGAAAACTGGACAGGACACTGTTAATTTGGAGTTCACTCTTTGTCCTGGTCTTTTGATCCAGCTATTCCTTTAGAACCAGAGGTGGTGGTAGCCACTCCTTTGGCTGATCCTTCAGGGTAGAAGAAGGAGGGAGGAGTTTTCAACTAAATCAAAATGGGCAAGGGTAAGCGTGCCAAAGACAAACAGTGAGAGATCCTTGTTAATTTGGAGCCTGCAACACCAAGGCGCTGTATCAGTCAGACAGTTTAGTTGACCTCATCTTTGTCACTTTGGACTCCAGGTTAGGTCCCATTCTGGAGCATTTAGATGACATAAAGCTGGTGCTTAAAAAACTGTTATCCGTGGGTCAAAGGATTTGCACGTGTGAGGAGAAAAATATTTTGACAGCCCCTGCCTCCTCTCGTATTTTGAATTAGGCCCCTGCAACTCGTAAGGCAGTGTGTTCTCTAGCTATCACTCCCTGTCCCCTGTGACAGTCTGGCCAGCAACCTGACCGGTGAGCTAACCTTGTAAACCCTGCAAACCCAACAAACCCTGTCAACAGAAAGTCCCCTGTGAACAGGCACTCTTTGGTTTCTATTCCACCTAACATGTTACATACCAAGCTAGTATGCCCCACGCTATGCAGGAGGCCTTTGGACTCTCTGAGGAAGCAACCTGGAAGGGAGTGGGGGTCAGTGAGTGTGAGTCATAGTGATAAGATCCCCCTCCCCTGCACTCACATTCCACTGGAATGCACGCCATATATTATTGTACTGGCTAATGTTCCTAAAGTTAAATATGGGGTTATGGATCAACATGGCACTCTGAGGAATAAAGTACTGCATTGGCTGGGTTTGCATGTGTATTGGCACTATGATCTGTCAAGATAAATTGTTTCCACAAGGAAATTTGCCTGGATTGGTCCACTGCCGAAAACTATTGATGGAGACAGTGTGCTAATTAATTTTAGAAATCCTAGTGTTGTCAGGAAGGTATTAAGGGTTATCCATTGGGCTTTTTTTATCATCCTCAGGCTCAGAGGTTTTAAGCCCCGCAGGGCAATTGCCTTCAGCTAGGCACAATAAGCTGCAATGCCCAATTTTAGAATCAAAAACAGGTTTGCCCTCTCCCTTTATTTACCAGGTTTGAAGTCCTTTCCTCCCTGGACCAAAATGATTGACTTTTAAATAGGAATTGTGTAACAGTGGAGAATATATTTATTTCCCCATGTTTCTCCCCCTTAGTAACCCTCCGGAGTTAGCCAGTTCCATATTATTTGTTGTCAAGAGTAATGATTAGTGGATGCTCCCTATGTTAATGGGTTTGTTTCCCCATCCCCACTCCACTGCAGGGAGGGCTAAAGGGGGTTAAGTGATTTTTGTATCTGCCTCCTTGGTAAATTCTAATGTCTCTGTAAAGGCTATCTCTACATATTGCTGTGTGTTGCTGATTAGGCAAAGGCCCTTTGATATGTTATTAGTGAATTTAAACAACAACATTTTTGTCCATGTAAAGACAAGTGTCAGAGATGAGTTAGAAGGATCTTTGCAAAAAGTTTTGAGTGCCCTCGCTAAGGAGGTGGTAACGGTCTGGGTGGGGGATTTTAACATCAAATTATGTGCTTTTGGCGACACTCAAATATGTGGTATCTGTGATGAATTTAATCGCCCACTTGTTCATTTTAAACATACATTATATGGTGATCCTTTTAAAAGGGTGATGTATTTGCATAGTTTGATGTCACTTTTGGATCACTCGGCGACACGTTCATAAAAAAAAAAACACTTTCATGGGACCAAATCAAACTTTTCATCTATCACATTTTAGTCTCTAGGCAATTATTATCGTTAGTCGGCTCTTGTGAAGTTAGGGCCTCATGCGAGAGTGACCATAACTCACTTACCTTGAAACTGAAGCTGTCTGTAACTAGGAATTCATCTAAAACTTCTTATCTACAGTTGGGCCACAGTTCCATAGAGGTCCATAAAGTTCTAAGTATTAAGTGGAAGAGGGTGAACAAGGATGTCTTCCTGTATAACAAGTCAGACAGTGACACTGTTCTGATTGAAGAGCTTAGCCCCTCAAAAGGTATAGTGGCATACATAAGGTTAACCAGCTATGTGGTGGGTAAGTTGACCAAGGTGGCCAGAAAAGGAGGGGATTACCCGAGGTGTTTAAACAGTTTTTGTTCTAGAGCCCACAAGCTTTTGAAACTTACTTTAAAAAAGCATTAGCGGGTCCAGGTGGAAATAGCTCAGGCTAGGAAATCCTATAAAGAGGCCACTCAAAAATGGAAGACTGAGTTAAGGGTAGAAGCCTGGGATTACCTGAGAATAGCAAGTCAACAGAAAAACTCCTGAAGCTTTTGGAAGGTGGTGAATTCACACAATCCTCTGGAAGAGGTTATCCCAAAAATGGATTGTGTTATTAGTAGTAAAGATTGGGTGGCTTACTTTTCTGACATATTTGGTCCCTAAGTAGCAGCCTCCCATTTTGGGTTTTGACAAGGTGATTCCCTGTGATCTAGCTAGCACCCTGGCACTTTGTTGTACAATTACAGTCCAAGATGTTACTTAAGCCATTGAGAACAGCCTTTCGGGTAAGGCCGCTGGACCTGATAGAGTCCCTGTGGATGTCTTTAAATCGCTCCCACCTTTATGGGCACCCCCTACTAACAAACTTATTTAAATATACAATATTAGGACCCCTTATTAAATTGTGGCAGGAGGCCATTATTGTACCCATATTTTAAAAAGGCAACAAGAGCTTTGCTATCTCCCTATTTCCCTTTGGACAGTAGAGTAAAGATACTGGGTAGAGTTATACTGTCCAAACTGGAAATTTGGGCGATGGAGACACAGGGGCTCTTACATTTACAGTTTGGTTTTCGTTCTGGTCTGGGGATGGTGGAACAGTCACCAAATGTCTTCCTCATTATTCAAAAGTGCACTAAGGCCAAGAATGGTTATGTCCATCTTACATTTATGGACTTTCCAAGTGCATTTTATACGGTTGACAGTGTCAAGCTATGGGATATAATGCTGACCTTGAGGATTGATAGTGGTATTGTCTCGCTTCTTAGTAGGCCCAATGATCAGACAACAGCCAGAGTCCGTTATGATATGGCAGAGGACCTTACTGATGAGTTTCCATCAGGTTTCGGGGTTAGGCAGGGCTATGTTTTGGCACTTTTTTAATTTATAGTTTACACTAACTCTATGGGGGATCATCTGAGTAGGCAGGTAAAAGATATTCCTAAAGTGGCAACAAGAGAAATTCCTCTTCTACTTTTTGCAGACGATACAGTTCTTCTCGCTCTTACAGCCAAAGCCCTTCAGCTTTTTTTAGATGCTTTTAATAATTTTATGGACTCCATGGGCCTAAGGGTCAATTGTTCGGAATCCTATGTGATGAAATGTAGCCCCATATTTGCAAAGACTAAAATTTGTACTTAATGATGAGGACATTTTGAACCACTCCACTCTACTTACTTCGGGATCTGATTTGATGCAAACCTAAACTGCAAGTTTTTAGTTAATGTGAGAGCGATGAAAGTTCAATGAACTATAGATGCTCTTTTTAGATTTTCTAAGTGGCTGGGCCACAAGCGGACAAGTGAAATTATCTGCATTTTTAAATGTAAATGAGTCCCAGGGGTTACTTATGGGGTAGTGGTATGGTGCTATGTGGACAGCAAAGCTATTCAAATACTCAAAAATACGTTTTTGAGAAGGTTGCTGGTAGTCCCACAGCCCACTCCTGCCGTTTTGTGTCATGAAGAGTTTGGGCTCTCCAAATCTGAGAGATTATATTGAGCTGCAGCCTTTGATGCTGTGGCATAGGATTTGGACAAACCCTGAGGCGCAGCCTTATCGAGTTATGATCATGGACTGCATGACCCTTGATAAGAATCAAGATATCCCTTGGCTAAAGAATAATAAGATGAGTTTTGTAAGGTTGGGTACCTCTGCCTTCTATAACGACCCGGAACATTTAGTCACTATCTCCCCTAGACAGGCGAAAGAAGGTTTTAAACAATCCATTGGCAGTGCCTGCCCAGTTTCGAGAGAGGAATTGCCTGCTTGTGGCCCAGCCACTTAGGAATTGCCTGTCAGTCACTCCTTTGGTCCTTTAATGCATCCGTTACTTTATTTACAGCTTCTTGCTCATGAAAAACACACATTTCAATTGACACGGTTCTAACTTGAAACAATACATTTCCTAGTTGCTTATCCTCAAAAAGGAATCCGGTTCTCTTTTCTATCTCATTGTCAGTGTCGATTACCAGCAGAACAAAGTAGGTTGCACTTTGTATGTTCTGCTACTTCTATGTGACCCAGAGACTGCAGTTTTTGCACCCATTTTTAGTGCCATAGGAGCTAAGTCCCATGTTGCTGGTTTTGTTTTTCTGCTCTAGCTGGGTAATCAAAAGGTTATCCATGCTGTTTTAAATTTTGTAATAAGTGCTTTGAAGTTGTATTCGAGATATTGAGGATTCTTTGCAAATTCATGGCTTTTTGCACAGTGCACTTTGTATGATGTGTTGATTTTGCTGTTTGAATCCATTGCGTGATATGAAGCTCTTTTGTAGGATGTGTGTTTTGTGTTGTATTTTATTGCATTTTTAATGTTTTAAGTATTTTGTGACTTTTATGGCTTAAAGAAGCCGAATAAAGTATTTTGATGATGATGACACTGACTGTGACCCTTATCGGCCACTGTCATTAATGAACTGTGAAAGAAAGATCCTAGCAAAAATTCAGGCCAATCACTTGAATTACTTTTGCTCAGTTTGGTTTTGTATGATCAGGCAGGGTTTGTTAAGGGAAGGTCGATGGGGCATAATCTCCATGTGCTTTTTGGCTTACTGAATCAAGTAAATCCAGAAATGGAGGCTGATGTGATCTTTCTTGATGCCACAAAGGCATTTCTTTCCCTTGAGTGGGGCTTTTGTTTATTCTACTGTCATTCGAATGGGTATCCCTTAATACTTTGCGTGGTTAGTACAATCGCTGTTGCTCTATACCAAGCGAACTGGCAGACTATATTTTAATGGGCAGGTTTTAGAACCTTTTGTGGTCAATAGGGGGCCTGGCAGGGGTGCCCCTATCTTCTATTCTTTTTGTAATCAAGCTGGAGGCCCTTTTGATTACATTATGTCAACAATACAGTGACTACTCCCTGCAAATTGGGGGTAGACTCCTTTTAATTTCACTCCATACAGAAGACATTACACTTTATGTTTGTAATCTGTGTAGTGGGCTTCACCCCAATATTCACGCCTTTATTCACTTTGGGGAGTGGTTTGGACTGTCCATAAACAGGACAAAATCATATATCTGTCCCCTCACACCTTGTACTCAGCAGTTTGAGATGGACTATCCATTAACCCGGGCGGACTCTCCCGTTAAGTACTTGGGGGTTTGGATATGTTTAGATGAGGAGGAAGTCCTGTCCTTAAAGACTATGGCAGAGCTATTTCTCAGATGGCCGATAACATTGCAGGGTGGATTAAACTACTGTTGTCTATGGCAGGGTGTATTGGCTTGATAGAAATGGTGGTTCTGCCAGGGTTTCTTTATTAGTTTGTGAATATACCTATTCTCTTAACTACACATTTTTTATTACCCTCACTACTTTGTTAGCAGAATTGGTATGGGTCGGAAAGCAGCCACTGATGGCCTGGTCTACATTAACTCTGCCCTACAATTTGAGAGGATTTCCGATGCTGATAGGATGAAGTCACAGGGGCTGCGTCAATCCGGTGGGCATTGCGTGGAAATTTCTACCGCACATCAGGCGCTGTGTCGATTCCTCTCTGGAAGTCGGGCTGCGTCGTTCATGCTCGGAACTCCATTGATCCAGTAGGCCGTGCATCGAATTTCCGGTCACTACACTGGCACTGCGTCGATCTTCTCATTGTGAAGTCAGGCTGCGTTGTTCCGGTTTGGCGTGCAGTGAATTTTTCACCACGATGCAGGCTGTGCGTCATTTCTGGTAGGCAGTGCGTAGATTTTCACAGCACAAGGAGTCCTTCCTGTAGAGAAGTCTTTTTGGTCCTGAGCCTTCAGGGAACAGAAGGTAAGCTCTATAGAAGCCCTTGGAGACCACGTCTCACCACAGCCAGAGAACAGCAAAGCTGCAGGGCAACATCAAGGCAGCAGTCCTTCACAGCAGTCCTTCACAGAAAGCAGTCAGGTAAGTCTTTTGGGCAGCCAGGCAATTCTTCTTGGCAGGATGCAGGTTCTGGTTCAGGTTCTCTTCTCCAGGAGGTGTCTGTGACAAGAGTGTCTTGTCAAGAAGTGTCTGGGTTGGTAGGGGCAGAGGTCCTGTTTAAATACCCAAATGTACCTTTGAAGTGAGGGAGACTTCAAAGAGTGGCTTAGAAGTGCACAAGGTACCCTTCCAATTCAATCCTGTGTACCAGGGTCCCAATAGGGGGTGTGGCAGTCCTTTGTGTGAGGGCAGGCTACTGTCCTTTGACATGTAAGTGTCAAGCCTTCCACCCTCCCAGCCCAGGAAGACCCATTCAAAATGAAGATGTATGCAAGTGAGGCTGAGTATCCTGTGTTTGGGGTGTGTCTGAGTGAATGCAAATGGAGCTGTCAACCAATCCCAGCAAGACATGGATTGTAAGGCACAGAAGGATATAAGTGCAGAGAAATGCTCACTTTCGAAAAGTGGCGTTTCTAATATAGTAATATAAAATCCAACTTCTCCAGTTGGCAGGATTTTGTATTACCATTCTGGCCATACTAAATATGACCTTCCTGCTCCTTTCAGCTGCCACTCAAACAGTATATGAGAATAGCCCCAATGTTAGCCTATGAAGGCCTCACATCAGTGTAAAAACGAATTTGGGAGTTTTACATTACCAGGACATGTAAACTACACAGGTACATGTCCTGCCTTTTTCCTACACAGCATTCTGTCCTATGGGTTACCTAGGGCATACCTTAGGGGTGACATATGTAGAAAAGAGGAGTTTTAGGCTTGGCAAGTACATTTAAATGCCAAGTCGAATTGGCACTGAAACTGCACACACAGGCCTTGCAATGGCAGGCCTGAGACAAGGTTAAGGAAGTACTTAAGTGGGTGCCACAATCAGTGCTGCAGGCCCACTAGTAGAATTTAATCTACAGGCCTTGGGCACATATAGTGCACTTTATTAGAGACTTATAAGTAAATTAAATAATCCGATGATATGGGTATGATCCAAAGTTATCATGTTTAAAGGGAGAGAGCAAATGCACTTTAGCACTGGTTAGCAATGGTAAAGTGTGCAAAGTTTTAAAACCAGCAAAAACGGTATCTAAAAAGTGAAAGGAGACAGGCTAAAAGTTAGGGCTGTCAGGTCTAACAACTCCAAGGCTGATTGTAAATTTGTTACCCTGACTTTGATATTAGCTAAGAGGTTGGTGGTGCAGCCCTGGGAACGTGGTAAAGGCCCAGATGAAAGATAGATGGCTCCTTGAGCTCACATACTGTAGCGAAAATAAGGAAATGTGTAGTGATTTATTTCCTGCAGATCTGGACACCATTTGGAACTTTTTGCTTACTTCCTATGCAGTGCAATCAGAGCAACCCTTTCTGGTTGTTCAACTATGATTGTTGTTAGGCTCCTTACTTCTTATAGGGGAGACTCTGTTAGACACATATGGATGATGGATCGATGATATTATTGTATTGCTGAGTAACAACCAACATGTTTGTCTGGCTCCTCTAGAGCTGTTGCTCCATGTTGATACTGATGTATTTTGTCGTACTTTTGTTTGCATTTCAAAAATCATAGTAACAATTAATAAAAAAAGGAATTAGTTATATCAGTAATCCATTCCCTGTCAAAACTGTGCTATCAATTGTGTATCGCCAAATGCAGCGTCCAAATACAAGAAAGGGTATTTACGTAGATCAAGTATCCTTATAGTAGTCATATCACCTCCTACTAAACTACCAGAACACAATAATTATAATTTTAATGGGGCTGGAGTGCACCCTTTCTCAATTTTTTGACACGCAAAAAAAAGGAAAAAAACAAACAAATTAATAGAAATAAAATGAAAACGTCGTTAATGAGGCTACCTCTTTCACGATTTTTTAAAACCATTCCTGAGCATATCTTCATTTATTTTTACCCCAGATTTATGTTTTCTTGAAATTAGCATAATTGTAGCAGAATTTAAAGTGTGGTACAATGCACTACGAAAACATTTAAACCACTCGTACATTCAAATAATTCCTCAGCACTGCGAAATTGTTAATTTCGATCTGTAACAATGAATAAGACGTGCCTTTTTACATTTCAGTGCATTCATTTTCATATTCCAAACAGCTATAAACAATATGACAACAGTTTTCTAGAATAACACATTTTTAATTTTCCATTGCATTCCCTAATGGGGTTTCATTCTCTACAATACAATGCACTCAGATAAAAGAGGTAACATTAGCTACATGATTCAAGCCCCATTTGGCATTGAATTGCATAAGGGATATTGCACAAATAAATTTATTGGCATGACATTCAGAAAACTAGATTGCCCATTGATCTCAACGTGATGGGAGATGGGCTTTGTTTTAAACAATTCCAGTGCACCTGCTTACATTGCAATGAGGATTTAATTCTTGCATTGGCTTAAACTTGGTCAAATTCACAGAACAGTAAGTTTATAGCTGACGTGCGCTATATAGGACATTTTCAGTACTGTATCTTGTGAACTGTATAAAACTTCCTTGCAGAAAGAATTCTGTAGTTTAATAGCAATTCAAAAAGATAGCTATATCTATATGAATAAATCAATATCAGATACATTAGAACAAACACAAATACACCTCCATGCAAAACAGTTTAAATCTTTACAACACTTGCCTCCGTTTTAAAGGCTATCCGAAAAAAACCTGCAACAGAAATGTTTATAACGGATGTGGCGGTAAGGAAAACATTTTAAAACATAGATTCACAGTGGGAAGAGATGTCTTTAGTTGTTCAAGGAAGCTCTTTGCCAGTAAAGCACTAAAGTAAATCCCAAAAGAGTTGCAAAGGTCATGGTAAAGAAATGAGGGCAATAACTCTGTCAAAACCAAGGGGCAGATTTAGTATGATTTTGTGTCAGAATTTTGTGTCACTTTTTTGGCGCAGCACCAACGCAAATCTTTTTTCGTATTTTCTAAACCATGCAAAGCCACATTGTGTGGCTTAGTAAATATGAAGCCCATATTTATGAAGAATGACGCACAACTGCACTAGCGCAGTAGTGTGTCAACGTTTTTAGCGCTGCATAACAACTTTTCTTTGCGCAATAAATGTAAAACTGGGCACCATGGTGCGAAGAAAAGGCTAACATCAGAAAAAATGATGTTAGGCTTTGCAACATGTCGCACGGAAAAATGACGCTAATGCCGCAAAAGTGGCAATAGGATGATTTGCAGCACGTTTTTTAATGCAAATCATGCTAGTGCCATTCTTGCGTTAATAGAGTTTTAAAAAGCCAGCGAAAACACCAAACAGAAGCCACAAGGACCCAAGGTGGAGAATGCAGGAAAGGAGAAACCCCAGGGAGACCCCAATGGGCCCAGTACCAGAGAAGATGGACAGATAGACTCACAGGAAAAGGGGAAAAGGAAGAGGAAGTGTTGTGTTAGTGAGGAAGAGAACAACATCTTGATCACAGAGGTGACGGAGCACCAATACCAGCTTTTTCACCTCTAAGTTGCCAATAAGTAGGAAGGAGACCATATGGCAGTCCATAGCTGATAAAGACAACAGTGTGGCGCTGAACAAAAGAGAAACTGGCCATCAACCGAAAGGCAGCACTGCAGATTGAAGGTGGAAGCCCTGCACCCGAGGAGCATCTGGATAAGCTGGAGGAGATGGTGGCAGCGGTCATCCCAGAGGAGATGGCGAGAGGAGTCCTGGAACAGGACAGTTCACGGTGTCAAGAACCTCAACAAATGAAGGGTAAGTCACAACAGGGGGCAATCTTGTAACCAACAAATGGCATGAGGGGGAGGCACATAGGACCCATTGTATGCATACAAAAGGGTTTCATGGGGGCACATTGGGGCTAAACACATGTCATTTGCAATGACCCTTCCTCTCATGTGCATGGACCATTTTCAACCGTCACACCACTCCCTTCACTGTCAGAACTGTACAATCTGCTCATGTGTAACTCTCATTGGGCATCATCCACAAGGCCTGTTGAGCACGGTGGGACAACAAGAACTGGGATATGCCTCCCTGCACCAGTGGGAATGGGCACAAAGGCAATGTACACACAACATGTGGGGCATGTCTGTTATTACCATCTATGCTGCAGCAGAAGTTACTGCCATGTGCCCATGCTGCAAGGGTGCCTGTGTAGTGGGGATTGTTGGTGTTGTGCACAAAGGGACACCTTCCTTCCTAACATCATCCACAAGTGGTCTTTTCCTCTCACTAGGGGCCATATTTGTAAGGCCTTGGTGCCACACTAGCGTCATTCTTTTCTGCTAATGTGGCCTTAAGGTGCCCATTCCCCTTCGCCATATTTACAAAGTGGTGCAATGCATGCATGCTCCATTTTGTAAATTCTTGAGCCACATTATGCCTGTGCCATGCATAATATATGCAAGGGGGTGTTCCCATGCAGGGAGGCCCGCAAAAATGGCACAGTGAAATCTACAAGATTTTACTGTGCCATTTTTTACGTAATTTTTAAAGTGATGCACCCATTGTAATCAATAGGGCTCCCTGTGCTTTGCTGCTCTTGCCCCATAATTTATGTCGCTATGCAGCAAAGCGCCACAATAGCATCATAAATTATGCTGCTAATGTGAAAACGACCGCCATTGTGAGCCGTGTTGTGAATATGGAGCTACTATGGTGTCGTTAGGTGGGGTAAAGGAGCACAAGTAAAGTGGCGCATTAGGCCGGTGCACCATTTTCTTGTAAATAGGGCCCTATGCATGATGCACAATGCAACACACATAGATACATTAAATTACCGGGACATACAAAGATCTCACACATCTTCTTGTCACTTCTACACCACACTCTATGCTGTTGGACAAAACTGAAGCAAACCCAGCTGTGAAAATTTGAGAAAGCATCAGAAGCTGGGTGGGTTACACATGTGTTGCTTGGGAGCACCCCCAGCAATACACATAGAGTGACAACTACATGCAGTGTCGGGTGTGAACGGGGTACATAATTACCAGGGTATGATAAGGCATCCAAGGTACAGTAAATATGAACTAGTACACTGCGCAATATAAAAATTATGTACTGGTGGGGCACCATGATGTCAGTGCCTGGGAAATGTGGCACATAGTTACCCATGTATGATGAAATGATGCAGTACAGCAGCCCAGCTTGCTGTGCTACATCATTCCAAATGTGCAGGGATGTGTAATTGTCACTAACATGCAATACATCTCTGTACTACCCTTGTTGATGGGCCACTGAAAGCTGCCCAACACAGGCACACATTCAGCATGGTGTAGGGGTGCCCCTGTTGCAGGTCGAAATGCACTTGTGCAGGAAGTAACACATCCTGCAACATCAACCAACAGGAATGCTGTCTGCCATTTACAATGTCTGTTGATGATTGCAACACACAATCTAAAGATGCAAAAACGAGGCCCACAACAATGTCAGTCCTTTGTAGCACTACTACAATGCCACCTTTGAAATGGTGTAGGAACCTGATGCATCCACACATAAACAAGTTTGGAAATGTTTTAGGTCCTTATGCCATCCCACGTGTGTTATAAGAGTGATGCAAAGGGGTGAGCTGTCCTCATGCATCCTCCTTGTCACCTCGAGTCATGTGTTCTACAGCCTGCACCACTCATTTTAAGGAACAACCACCTCTTGTGTATGTGTTCAAACAGGAAGATCTTCCTTCCTGCACAACAACACCCAGCCCTGAAATGTAGGCATCTTTGCACCCATGCCACAAGGAGACCTCTGTAGCAAGGATGAGTGGTGGTGTGCAGGAAGGCACACCTTCTTGTAAGCACACATACACAAGTGGTGGTTGATCCTTACAATGGGTGGGGCAGGGTGCAGAACACATGACTCAAGGTGACAAGGAGGATGCATATTGACAGCTCACCCCTTCCATCAGTCTTATAAAACATTGTGGCTTGCAGAGGAATATGACACTTAATCAAAAACAATGATCTGGCAATGGAACAGATTCTGTATGCTTCCATTGGTGTTGTGTGGAAAAATCCCAAGAAACACATATGGCATGCACATGTCACACTGTCTAATTAATGAAAGGGGTTCATATATAGAAGCCCATGGAAAGTCATGCAAGGTGGGTTTAACAGACTGGGAAATAGGGGCTGGCAGATTGTACCAATGGAGCATTAGAAAAAATGACTCTCTGCTGGCACAGTTTGCCACTAAGGGCCCATTGATGAGGGCCTTGATGTGTGACTCTGCATCAGGTAACTAAAGCACCAGGATCAAGAATCTGATGACTCATGCGAACAGCTACTACAGCTTAACAATAACATGTCTGTATCTCATTGCATAAGATGATGCCTTACCTCCTACTGAGATGCCGGTCTTGAATTTCTCTGAGGAAGTGGTTGACCAGCTGCAAACCATCAATGTCGACACTCTCCAGGAAGTCCTGGGTGCCATCCAGACACCATCTCCAGGTGCAGGGAGGGCACACAGCATTGTGGGGTCTCCATATGACATCCAACAGACAACACACACCATCGGCCAGCTCAGTCACAGTTCTGGACTCCCAGGACCCAGACATTATCTTCCAAATAACAGTGGTAGGAGTCCAGTGGGAACTGGCACAGAAGGTGAAGGTGGGGATGGAGCCTAGTGGGAGTTTATCGGTGCCTCAGTCCAGATAATGACAACTCTGCTGCCATCAGATGCACCCATTCTCGGCTACATGGACTCCAGCAGCCCCTAGCCAACCTAGCTGGTGTCCTGAGGCTGGAACAAATTCCCTCCCAAAGTGGCACCAGCATGATTCACAACAGTTTGGGGGCTATCCAACTGTCCTGAATTCCATGCAAGGAATGCTGGGCTCCCTCAGTGACAACCTGGCTGCCTACCACTGGTATGTTGCAGCTGTGTTGCGAAACTAGCAGTGCCTCTTTGCTGCAGTGATGCCTTTCATCTTTCCACAGGTGAAAGCTGCCGGACCCTTGAATCCACATCTCCAGCCCCTTATGTGTGTGTGCCTCCCTCAACCTTAACACCAGCACCACCCAAGGCAACAGAGGCACTGCACACAACAGAGGATGAACATGTGGAAGGAACATCATTCATCCGAAAAAACACCTTGTAACTACAGTCTGTGGCACATGGACAGTTTCTCCTTTGCTCTGTGCTTCAGATCATTCCAGTGTTACAACATCTATCAACGTCCCCTCTTTACTCTCCCACTGTTGACCAATCACACTTGTGAACTGACATTGTGGCTAATCCTATCTAATGTCAATGTGATCACCTCCTCACTGATGCCCTCCTCCTCTCCTGTACATTTCTCATGACCCCCCCCCTTTGCATTCTATCTTGCCATCCAATGGCTTGGGATCCCTCATCGGGTCATTCTCCAGTGTACTGTATAGTTCGTCAAATACAAGATTACACTTGTAAATACATTCACTAGGAACAACATTTGTGTCTAATGTGTGTCTGAGTCAGGACCTGTTTTAACCATATGCACTGTGTGAAAGCAATACACTCAGGGCCCTATCTACAAGTAATTGTCACAGCATGGTTCTGTGTGCAATTTGGCTTGCTGAGCTGTGTCTATGCAGTAACACATGGTGCAATGTTTGGAAAATAATACTGCACAAGCATGTGTAGATGCTAGTGTTGGTGCAGTATCACCTGCCTAGTGTCAATGCAGGCAACCTTGCACCATAGTGCAAGGGTGCCTGGGTTGCAGGGAATGGTTGTTTATGTGTAGGAAGGTACCCCTCCCTGCATATAAACAACTAATAATGTCTCTTTGCTCTTTCTATGGATGCTGAAGAATGCAGCATCCATAGAAAAAGCAACAACAAGGAGAAATAAAAGTATTTCCCCATGTTGTGCCATGCCAAACCCCACCTCTGGGGTGGCAGCAGTCTCATTGGCACTCCCTCAGGTGTACTTTTCATTGTAAATCTAAGGTAATGTCAAAACTCAAAGGGTGTTCTGTGGCTACGCCCACAGCAAAACCCATTGAATGCACCTCTGTGGCACACATCAGAGTTGGGAGGGTCCATTTTTAACATGTGGCTTGTAGCCACACAAAGTGGCTTCTTGCCACATTCCAAAGATGGGTAAGGGCATAGCACCACTGAAGCATCACAAAAAATGATGCTCTGGCTGCACCAGGGACATTCTAATATGGCCCTGTGTACCTGTCAATGGGATATGTGTGGATTACTGACAGACAAAAAGCCACACATATTGATCACAATACAATTGAGTGGACTAATAGCTATGTGGACTAGCAAGTACTGCCTGAGGCTCCCAAGCATGGCATGTGGCAGTTAGCAGGCATGAATTTCAATAGATTACACCAATCCTTACACAAGTGCCTGGGCCAAGCAAGGATGGTAGTAACAGTATAGATGCAACAAATAACTGAATGCATGTGCAAGACTGCGAGGGGCACTCATGAAAGTCTCAGTAGCAACTTCTATATTTTGTTGTAGTACAATGACAACAACATAATGACAATGTAATTGACAGTACTTCACAACATATAGAAATGCTGTATGGATACCTGCTTTTGGACGTGTATCCAGATTAATGTCTGGATTTGCTGAGGTGACACCATTGCCAACCAGACAGGTACTTGACCATAGGGGATCCACACGTAGCAAAAGGAATGTGCAGACAGGCTATCGCCTACATTGTAAAACATGATGGAGACCATATATGTTGGACAAACAAGATTTATTATGACCACACTTAAACAACCTAAAAAATCTGTCCTCTCCTCTCTGACCCAAATCTGAGAAGTACAAACTTACCTGCCACACTTAAACAACCCCATCCACCTTCCCTGCCTTCCTTCCCCCTCTTGGAGCTATGTTTCTGTTTTAATTAAAAAATGATAAGCAGTGCAGCACTTACAGGTTCTAAGAGAGCTCTGTCAGCCTGGACTGTAAAGCCTTTTTATAGTAGCAAGAGTGGGTAACTAGTTTTGTTATTAACTGTTGCAGTGTCATAGCAGTACGTTACCAGATTTAGAATCTGCTTTAAACGATTGAGGCTTCCCATGGAAGCCACGCATATCAAGTTAATTAAACTTCTGGAAAAATTACGGAATCAAAGCAAAAAGAAAATATATATAGAAAAAAAACTAATTGCAAGCTCAGTTTGTGAGATGAATTAGCTCTGTCCCAGTTTGTTGTGAGTGGCTAAATCTAGATACTAGTTTCCAGCTTCTATTCTTTTGAAATTTGTTTCTTTTTTCCCTCTCTCTTTTTCTTGTTGATCGTGCTTTTTGTTTTGTGATGATACCTCTCCCCTCTCGGTTGAGTCCCATGTATTTTGCGTGTCTGTGATGTGAAGAGGGTGGGTCTCTGTGTCTGCCTCCTCTCTTGCATCTCCGATACTGGTGAGCTAGGATGTAGATTCATACTCTCTCCTGGTAATGTCTTCTTCCAGGGAATCTTCCACTCCAGCATGTTCTCTCCTTTGGGCCATGGGTGATGTCTGTTCCTTAAGATCTGGTTGGGGACCGATAGTTTGTGGCAGGTTGAACTCAATATCTGGTTCCTTTACAATGGAGTAGTTCTCTCCTGCTTTGATTGCATTCTGCAACTCTTCTTGGGCACTGGAAATAAATAAATAATATGCTTTTTTGTGGTTTGTCTTCTTTGTTGTTCCCTTCTCTGTTGGCGTTCCTTTTATATCTTTTCACTTTGCTCCAGTCTGCCTTCCCTCTCTAACATGGTTTAATCCTTTTTATGTTTCGCTTGCACAACACTTGCACTGTGCTTGCGAAGTCTTTTGTTTGTAAAAAAAAACCTATTAAACTTGGCTTAGGACCTGCCCAATACTTATCTTTACTTACCATTGGATGGCTCCAACATCACTCCTGGTTCCTAGCTTCTTATTGTACCGTGGATCCTCCTGCCCTCTGACTTCCTCCTAGGCTTCAGAGTTTAAGCCATGGAGCTTGAACCAAGTACTTCTTCCTGTGGCCAGTATTCTTTCACTGCCAACAGGCAGGTACTATTTCTTTAATTTTCCACCGGCACTCTTACAGGGTGCATGTGTTTGAAGTCCTCTCCATGCTTCCACAGTTTAACCCTCGATTGTGTGCCTAGCCTCACCCCTCCTCCCCCAGACGTCAAACCCAGCAAAAGCAACTTGACCTCCTTCACCGTCTTCTATCGCCCTTCAGCAGATTTTTATAAACTTGGGCTGCTCATCCAACGCTTTAACCCCGACCATCACTGTGCAGCCTATCCCATCCTGCACCTCAGCTCCCACAGCTTCTTGAGGGGCAGGGACCTAAGCCCGAGACCCAGAGCAACAACAACAAAAAAATTGCCACACACGGAAAATCCGCCCAGCCGAGAGCTACATCAGTCAGAGCAGCCCCGATAACTACCCGAGCCTTGACCATTCTCAGAGTCCCCTACTGACACCGCCTGCCCTGTAAACACACACAGCGGGCAGAGCCGTGTCTGTCGCTATTTTACTGCCAGCCAGTGATTGTCTGTCATCCCAGTGCTCCCCTCAGGATATCCTTTTTTAACTGTCAAATAATATGGCTCAGCAATGCTGGAGAGACTACCGAAGAAACAGTATTTGTACTTCAAGAGCTGTATATGAGTGTGCATTTTGCAGCATGGACGCCACTGGTCTCGAACTTCAGTCCTCGTTTCGTTTTTCACTTATCCTGGGGTGTCACTCCTGTCCTTGCCTTATGGCTTTTCAGTTCCATCGGCAGAGTGAAAACTTATTTTTTCCTTGCACGGTGCATGAGGGCGGACATCCAGGTGAGGGTTCATTGTGGTCACTTTTTTTGCACACGGCACTAAACTATAAGGGGACTGGGGTTGTATGTGTTTATATCTGAAGATTGCATGTTGCTTTTTTCAAAGTGCACGTGTATACATATGAAATGCATTTGTGGGTGGCTTTTCTGCAGAGACTATCCATCAATCTGTTATCGTTCGAAGGTGCGGGGTGGCACATGTTTACTTGTGAACCATGAGTGTGCTGGTCCGCTTTATGCAGATTCTCATTTGTTTGTAATACAGAGGAAGTTGTGGCCATTGTAACTGTTTAAATCACCTATTTGGAGCAGCATGTTCCTGTAGCCCTTCTGTCCTACTGTCACTGTTTTGCACAAGTTTACATCTGAAACATCAGAGGTTACCTTCTTGAAGGAATCTTTGATCTGTTATTAAACAGAAATCGTGGTGTTGCACGTTTGCATATGAAACGCCAGGGAGGTCATTTTTCTCCACAGAGTCCAAATCTGTTCCTGTGCATTGGCCATGGTGCACATGCTCACATCAGAAATGTTACTGTGCTCAGCCTTCTACAGAGTTCTACTCGGTTAATTAATATACAGGGAATATAGCTTTACAAATGTTTACATCTGCCATTTACTGTGGCCATCTCCACAATCCCATTCTCCTGTTGTGCAAGGCTAGGAGTGCTGCATGTTTGCACCTGAAATGTGAGCATAGTTGTCGTTCTGAAGTTCTGCTGTGCTATTCTGCATGCATTGTGACGTTACCTGTTTTGACATTTGGAATGCATATGCAGTCATCCTTCTGCTGAATGTTCTGAACTGTACAAAGATTACTTTGCTGCACATATTTACAACTGGGATGTTAGTGTCTTATTTCTGCACAGAGTTAACTTTGATTTCTCTGCACACATTGTGATTGAGCAATAGTTACACCTGAATACTGGTGTAGGTACCTCTGCTGATAGCTCTTCTCGGTTACTGGACACAGAATATGGTGTTGTACATGCTTCCATCCATAATACAGTTATGGCCATCTTTCTGGAGCCAGCCAGGGGCAACTCCTCCGTTTAAACTGAGGCGTGTACCACCCCCACCAGCAGCGGCTGCAAAACATTTACCAGAAAACAATCATAAACTTACTTTATGATAATTTTCTGGTAAAGGGGGCGGGGCCACGGGGCTGACGAGGAGTGACGGGGAGTGCTCAGCACTCCCCCTCAGAGCGCATGTGTGTTTGGCCAGCCATTTGGGGCTGGCCAAACACACATTCACACAGGGCTCTCTCCAGCCCAGCAATTGTGTTACTGGGCTGAAGAGAGCCTGCAGAGCCTCCCAGTCTGCCTAGGAGCGCCCTGGCTGGGTGCTCCCAGCCAATCCTGACGCAGGAAGCCTGTGCCTGCAGCATCCGGCGACGGAGAGAAGCAGCCACTACGGCGAGGGAAGGTAAGTGGTTTTTTAATGTAATTAAATTAAATAAATGTTTTTTCCAAAAGCTCCCCCCCCCCACCCCAGGGCACCGCCCGCCCCTTCAGCGCCCCGAGAGCAAGCCGCTACTGGAGCCAGCCATTCTAGGTTAAATGTAGAGGGAGTGTGGTGCTGACATCTGAAATACCAGTGTTATCTTTTAGCAAAGAGCTGTACTCGTTACTGTGTATGGGTGGTGGTATTACACATATTTACATCTGAAATGTTAGTGAAACCACTTGTGCAGCTCCGTTTGTTGGTGTGCACGGTTTGTGTTGTTGTACATGGGTAACATCAGAAATACCATTGTGGCCTTGTGAGCTCTAGCCTGCTACCTACCATACAGGGATTGTGGTGTTGCACATATTTACATTTCGCTTTGTCAATGTTTTTAGACATGTTTCACAGCAGCGCGGGCTGCTGTGCAACATGGCTCAAAGTCAAGAAAAAAATAGCGACATGAACCAGACACCCTTATGCGCGTCATAGCGCTATTTTCTTTCTTTTCAGTGAAGTTGCACAGCAGTGAGGTCGCTCCTGTGCCTAAAGTCTAAAACAAGTAACAAAGTCAATAGATCTGGGACAGATGAAACCTGTTGGCTTTGCCAATCCTTGTTCTGTAAGGAGTGTGATTGGATAGCCAGGGGAATGGGATGCTGATGCCAGGTAAGGTTTTTCTACTCCCCTTCAATTAATAATTGAAATGTTCCTGTTGTATGCAATGCACCGCTAGTTATCGACCTAGCCTTTAGCAATGTTCTAGTACAACTCGATTTATCGAGTGTTGTCAGCCCTGAAGTAACAACCAAACAGCGACATTTTGAATTCGTGCACTCTACGGGAATAGCCTCGTAGGTATTTTTGTAGAGCTGCAGGTAAAGAAATATGCTCTTGTATTCCAGGGAGAAACATGCATGATTTGTTCTTTTAAAAGTTAGAGCTGTTAATTATATTTGTATATGAATGCGTACCGATAAGGCAGTGCTGTTACATTTAATAGTAGCTTCTGTTCTTAATCTATAACGCTGTATTAAATTGAAAAGGTTTTGGGAATGCTCACAGAATATGCTTGTGTTTGCATAAGTTAATGAGGTCAATATTGAAAGCTGATTCGTAAATACACCCAGGGTTTTTTGGGACCTGTGGGATTTCTGTGGGAGGCTTGAATTTTGGCTGGGAATTATTTATGAGTGCAACTTGTGAAGTTCAGAATTAATAAACTACCCATATAATATTTTTTCCTTGAATTCGGCAAGTACCATATACGTATACTATAATACGTGTCGAATATAAATGTTCTCCTCGATACAATGCATGACTACAAAATATTGCAACCAAAAAACGTACGCACAACCCCCATTGTCCCCTACGATGGCGCTGCCTGGTGTGCGTCATTTTTTTTTACTCAAACCAGTCCGCAGCGCCAGCTAACATCATTCCTTAAATAAGGCACCCGCATGGCCCTCTGAAATGGAGTTAGCTGGCGGTAAAATTTTTGACTCACAACCACAAAACGTCTAAATATGGCCCAATTGTATTTTGTACGTTTGCACCGATTTTGCATAAAAAAATGGCGCAAATGCAGCGCTAAAAAGTATAAATATGGGCCTGAATAACTAAACTGCATCACAAGCATGCACTCCCAGCATAAATTATTGTACAATAGGGATGTTAATCCACCATTTTGAATTGCATCTGAAGAACACAAACCCACTACTCTTTAATGTATTCTTAGGAAACTAGGCCGCGCAATGCACTGTAATTTAGATACATTATGCCACTACTTTAAACAGACCCTAGTGTTACTGTTTCGCCACAATTCATTGAATCCCGTTAACACCAACCTAGAGTACTGAATCCAGAACACTATTCCACTGTGCTACACTGCAAACAAGGGTCACTACTCCAATAAACAGCATTGTTCGATAGGCATACAAGGCCAACAGACTGCGTGCAAATTACTTGACTTTTC
Source organism: Pleurodeles waltl (assembly GCF_031143425.1). Classification (NCBI taxonomy): domain Eukaryota; kingdom Metazoa; phylum Chordata; class Amphibia; order Caudata; family Salamandridae; genus Pleurodeles; species Pleurodeles waltl. The sequence goes on from NC_090451.1 coordinate 477,741,025, forward strand.
TTAAACAACAACACGCTGTACCCCAGAGGGAGTAACCCACCAGTTTCCACGGCATTGTAGGCATTGCACTAAATGTGTGACTGTTGGAGTGTTTTAATGGTTTCATTTTGGTATGGAGTACTCCAGTCTGATGCAGAGAAGCCCTAGCGATCTGTGATCCTGATGAAACTCTTATTAACAAATGGTCAGTGTCTTGGTGTACTCGATGTTCCTTCTTGCCATTTAGTGAAAGGTCAGCCTGGTTAGCGGTTGTGGCAGAATGTTTCAAACCATTGGGCATAACATTGGACACTGTAGTAAAGCTTTTATTTTACTTTCTAAAATCTTTTTTATTATAGATATAAACACTGACACAGGCGTACAACGGTAAAATGAAAACCCTCTATCATGTTCCTTCATTTATCATGCACAACTTTCCTTGGCGCCAAATAGAGCTATAGAACACTGTTAAATAAATTATTTTTGGCTGAAGGGCTTGCTATGTCAAAAGGGTTTCCTTACGCAGACTTGGGGGATGCCATGTTTTTCCAAATTGTACTTTGTTACAAGTTGTAACACTAACATTGTCTCCCCCATCACCATCTCCTCATTTGTTGTCTGGGCCCTTGATCTGCTGATGTGGAGTCTAAATGCCCGTAGATATTCCCTCCCCTAGAGAGTGCCACTCTCAACTCAGCATTCTACAGGATGTTAAATGTTACTCTCAGAGCTTCCCTCTTGAAGATGGCAGAAGTGTCGGCTACTCTCCTTTTTGTAGCTTGTCTTTCTCAGCATGTGTAATCCTTGCACTCGTGGTTCCAACCTCCCTCCCATCATTGTTGCCTTGGACAATATACCGGTTGCTGTCTTTTCTGTCTTTCTGTCACTTGTGTGCCACATCTCACACACTTTTTGCCTTTTATACTCGCTATTTGTGCCTTCTCTCTCAACCCTTGTATTTTCTCTTTGTGCCTTTTCCTCTCACTCTTACTGCGACTTTCTTAGCCATTTCTCTTGCACTTTTTGCCTCATTGTGCCATTTCTCACGCTTTACTCACTTTCTCTGTGACATTTCTCTGCAGTTTCTCTCACTCTTTGTGCCATTGTGTTGGCTTTTCTGTGGTTTCTCTCACTCCTTTTGCCATGTCTCGCACTCTTTTCTCACTCTCTGTGGCGTTTCTCCCTCTTTTTTCCTTTTTGTACCATTTCTCACTCTTTTCTCACTCTGTGACATTTCTATCATGTTTCTCTCACTCTTTTTGCCTCTTTGTGTCATTTATCTCATTTTTCCCACTCTGTGACTTTTTTATGCCACTTCTCTTGCTGTTTTTGCCTATTTGTGCCAGTTATCTCTCTCTTTTCTCACTCTTTTTTTCCTGTGCCATTTCTCAAGCTCTTGTTGCCATTTCTCTCACTCTTTCCTCATTCTCTGTGACTTTTCTATACCTCTTTGTGCCATTGCGGTGAATGTTCAGTGCAGTTTCACTCTATTTGCCTTTTTCTGTAATTTCTCTCACTCTTTCTATGGCTTTTCTGTGCTGTTTTTCTTGTTCTTTTTGCCTCTTTGTGACATGTCTCTCACATTTTTCTCACCCTCTGTGATTTTTCTGTGATGTTTCTCTCGCTCTTTTGCCTGTCTGCGCCATTTCTCTCTCTCTCTCTGACTTTTCTGTGCCCTTTCTCTTGTTTTAATACCTCTTTGTGACATTTCTATCACACTTTTCTCACTTGCTCTGTGATTTTTCTGTGCCATTTCTCTCCTTCTTATTGCCTCTTTGTGCCATTTCTCTTTTTTCTCACTGTAGTTTTTCCTGTGCTGTTTTGCTAGCTCTTTTGCCTCATTGTGCCATTTCTCTCACTCGTTTCTCACACTCCGTGAATTTTTTGTTCTGGTTCTCTTGCTCTTTTTTGTTTTTTGAACAATTTCTCTCACTTTTCTCTCTCTCTCTGACTTTTTCTGTGCCATTTCTCTTGCTCGTTTTATCACACTGTGTGAGTTTCTCTTGCTCTTTTAGTCTCTGTGCCATTTCTCTCACTCTTTTCCCACTCTCTGTGTCACTTTTCTGTGCCGTCTCTCTCGCTCTTTTGCATCTTGGTGCATTTCTTCCACATTCTTCTCATTCTCTGTGACATTTCTGTACCATTTCTCTCACTCTTTTTAACATTGTGTCATTTCTCTCACTCTTTTTTCACTCTGTATGATTTTTCTGTGCCATTTCTCTTGTTCTTTTTGCCTCATTGTGCCATTTCCTGCACTCCTTTCCTGACCTTTGCCATTCCCTCAGCTTCTCTGAACTCCCTTTCTCTGTGACTCCACCCTCCTCCCACATTTCTTACCCACTCATTCACATGCACCTCAGCCTCACCCACGCCCACGTGTACCTCTCCCTCCCCGGACCTGCATAATGGTGGCAACTGTGCAGATGAGAGCCTCAATGGTGTGCCAAAGGCAAGCAAGTTAGCGCCTAGCACCAGAAACCCTGGTAATGCTCACCAACCCACCACTACCCTGCTGCTCACCTGTGCTTTGAACTTCAGATACCCCAGCACCCTTGGCTAGCATTCAACACCACACAACATGAAAGAAGCCTTCATCTGCTGCTTCACATGCACCACTGGATCCCCAACACCAATAACATACCAACTACACTCACCACCACACACACTCGAACACTTACAAACAAACACTCCTGCACTCACCTCACACCAATCTAATGCATGCTTCTCAACACCTGCTCATTCATCAAGCATGCCACAGAAATCTGGGACCTGTTGAAAGTCACCGCACTGGACCTCCTTTTCATCACAGAAACATGGCAGACCACAGCTTCAATGTCAGACATCACCACCGCCAACCCTGACAGATACAAGATCTTCAGGCCTTGAGGAGGAATCACCATTGACTACAAAGACACCTTCATCTACACCAACTCTGCCTAAGGTGGAACTAAATACATGGAGCACCTCAACTTCACATTACAAATCATAGCAACTTTCATCTTGGGATCTTGGGTGAAACCCTAATCAACCACTCCCAGGGTCCTTGAGCCAACTTTGCACACAGGTCACAGATTTCATTACCCCTGCTAGTTCTTGACACCATCTCTTTCATCCACCTAGCAGACCTCAATTTCTATCTTGAGGGCCAGACTGACCCCAACTCAGCTGCCATTCTTGACAAATTCGAAACCTGGGACAAACCCAACGCATCACTGAGCCACCCAGACAACCAAACACATCTTTGACCCTGTCTTCAAATCTTTTGACAATATTACTTTCAACACCTCAAGACCCATCACCTAGCCAGCCCACACCATAGTCAGTTTTACAATCAGCAACCATCTATCCAGAAGACCTCCACAGTGGGCCAGAGGACCAACACTGGACAAATCTATCAGAGGCAAACTGGACAACCATCCTACATGAGAACAAGCCAGAACCCGTAGACATCTGGGCATGCATCATCAAGAACTTCCACAAGTGGATCACCAACTACACCAACACTCTGCCCCCATAAAAAGAAGCAACACAGCAAAAAACAATCAGCTGATTCACAGAAGACCTCAAAATGACCAAGCAATACTGGAAACAACTGGAACAGAAATAGACAATCAACAAAGGGGAAGTGGAGGAAGACACTTTCAAAGCTGCCTAGAGAAGGTACCACCATCTCATTTGAAAAACCACAAGGAAGACCATAGTTGAACTTAGAAATGTCAGCCCGAACAGCAGCAAAGAAATCTTCACAACTGTCAAAGACTTCACCACACCTCCATCTGTGACTGGAAACATCAAGCCATTTCAAAATCTGTGCATTGAATTCTCAATCTTCTTTTGTAACAAAATTGAAACCATATACAGTAACGTCCCCTCACAACTGGACAACCTGGACCTCTAAACGCAATTTCCCAGTGAGGAAGGAAGTCAACACAATAACCACATGGGACACCAACACACACAGAGGAAGTCAAAAAAATCATGAAGACTATTCACTCCAGGGCCTCGGTCGACTCCTGCCCCACCATGCCTTTGACAAAGGAGCAATCCTTATCAATGAGGCCCTCACCCCTATCCTCAATACCTCCATCAGTACAGGCACCTTCCTGGAACAATGAAATATGCAGGCATCAATGTCTTCCTAAAGAAACCTTTGGCTAGCCCAAACAAACTCACCTATTAAGGACAGACATCCATCCTTCCCTACGCAGCCAAGATTCAGGAAAAAAAACATCAACAAACACCTCTTCTATCACCCTGCCAAAACACAAGCTTCTTTACTCCTCCCTAATAGCAACAATGCATGAAATTCTGATTATACTTAACAGTGAGAAAAAACGCAACCCTCCAAATTCTACCCCTATCAGCAGCCTTCAACATTGTTTCCATTTCTATAGAAAGAGAATAGATGGTGAAGATGGTAAAGGAGCATCCAAGATGTAAGGCCCTGGTGGAGGACAGGTATCCTTCCAAATGGTACTCACTAATGATAAAATATCTAAAGAACCCCCTTACAGAGTTGTTCAATTATATTCTTGAAGGAGGGATCCCACCCCTTCATTAAAAGAGGGATACTAACATGCTTTCCAAAATAAAGGAGGAGAATCCCAAGCAGACGCATTCTTACCACCCTGCCACACAGATTCGAAGATATTTGTAAAGATATTAGCCAGTACTGGAGGTAATAACTGATCTAGTAATCAGAATGGATTTCTGCCATCACGCCAACTGTACTCAAATACAATTTTTTTAGTTGAAACCTTGGTTTATTATGCGGTTAACCGGATTCCAACAGTAGTGCTGTTTGTGGACCCTGGAAATGTGTTTGATCTGGTGAACTGAAAGTTTTTATTCATTTTTAATCAAAACTCTGGAAACAATTAAATTCCCAGTCCAGCTTATTAAGATGATTGCCTGGATATATCAGGGCTCCAGGACTCAACTGGGATTAAACCGGAAAACCTCAGCTCCCATATATATTTCTCTGGGTAATAAGCAAGGTTGCCCTCTGACACCCTTATTGTTTACAGCTTCTATTGAACCCCTTGCCTGTGCCTTGAGTTGTATCCTGGTGACCCAATTCTATACATTAAATCTGATCCCACAGGTATCAAAAAACGTTTTCAACTTTTAGAAAATGTTTTTACCTGTGGCAGGATATCCAATAAATACTGCCAAGACGATGCTGGTTTTTAATACCAACATGAAGGACTTGCCAGAATTTCTTAAGAAGGGTTACAGTAAAACCCCCATTATGTATCTGGGGATTAGAGCAGGTAATCTTGATGATTTATGTAAGCTAAATCGTACCCCCCCCTATCAGGAAGACTGAGTGTAAATTGGATAGGTGGCAAAAGCTCTCAATCTCGATTACTGACAGAATGTCAGTGGTTAAAATGCCTATTTCGTCTTTGCTGAATTTTTTATTTATGTTGATGCCAGTGCACCTAACCAAAACATTATTCTCAGGACTCAATGCCAGGGTGTCAGAAGGAGTCTACTATATGGCATGGAGTTGGATGACTTACCATAAATCCGAAGCTGGTCCCCACAAACAACCAAACCTGTAATGGAAAAAAAAAGTACAAATTTTACTGTTATAGGAAATGGAAGAAGAACAGGACAGATAAAGAGAAGAAGGACAGGAGAAACTACAAAAGGAGTCAGCAACAGAAAGGATGGACTACGTAGAAACAGGAAGTGAGGAAGGCTAGAGGGTATAAAGGAAGAAGACGACCGGACACCATCAAACTGGCTGGAGAGACATAAGAAGAAATTCCTGAGCAGGCGTTTTTCCCCTCCACCTGGAAACCAAGCCTGAACAGCTGAATTGGCACCCCAACTTCAGACCACCGTATTCAGGCTGCGCGAGACACCCGAGAACACTACTCTTGTGACCTGAGATGCTGAGCATTGAAGTCTTCCAGTATCTGGAGGACCCCACCGGTTTCACTTTATTTACTGCCATGCTCCAGGAGGAGCGTGGATTTCGAAAGTCTGTGTGTGGGTCAGAAAAAGGAAGGGTGTTGGCAGTACATTAAGGGGAAGTATACCGAGCACATCCAAATCTTGTAACTCTCATATTGAGAAAGGATATATCAAGTTGAGAACAACTCAACTTTTTCTGAATCAAAAGTTAATTTCTGGAATGAGGCAATAGTACAAATTGTACTTGTTTGGAACCATTTTCTGCCTAAGTTAAGTTTTATTTTTTAATTACATGAGAAATCCCTTTTCCTTTGGAACCTTTGGTCAAGTGTATAATGTGTATCATATATATAGAGACCCATATTTACAAGCACAGTCTGCCATCGGTGCGCCACTTTTAGTGACAACCTGTTGGTGCCGACTGCTCACCCATATCTACGAGCCCATGCAAAGCCACTCTGCGTGGCTTTCATGGTCTTGTAGATATGGAGAGAGACAACGTAGCACAAGTCACTGTGTTGCCTTACTTTGCAGCAGGGGTGTGCTTCCATTGGTGTTGCGCAGGTGTCCCCATGCAACATCCATGGATCTGGATGCATTCCCAGATTTACAAGGTTTTATAAATGTGGGACTGCATCTAAAGCCTATGCCACACCAGGCGCGGCGTAAGAGTGACGCAACTGGAAGAAATATATTTATTTCTCCCCGTTTTACCTCTTTCTATGTGTGCTGCATTAAGAAGGAGGAAAAGGAGTCCACAGATTGTTCCCCCTTCTCCCTTGAGTCTCCCTTCCTGCACAAAAACAATCATCCCTACAATGCAGGCACCCTTGCACCATAGCACATGGCAGCAATTTGTGCACCAGCACAGGGGGATAGGACAGAAATGCGTAGTATGCTGTAGATGCAGCACATTTCTGCCCTTTCCCGGTGGCACAGGGCAGTGCAGCAAGCTACTTACTGCACCGCCCTACACCACAGGGCCTTGTAAATATGACCCAGAGGCCTATATTTAAGAAAACTTAGTGCTGTCTTTGCTTCATTTTTTCTGATGCAAAAGCGGCGCTAACCTAGAGCCATATTTATTTTTTGTCTCTAGACCCATCAAGCGTCACAATTTCAGACTTAGCGTCATGTTTTGGGAGCGCCACCACCCCTTGTGTCGTTTTGCAACAATGATATGTAGGGTAGGCGTTCCCTTCCAAAAAATTATGCTAGCCCTCTAGCGCCATATTTACTGCCCGATGCAAAAATGACATATGTTAAGGGACCATTCCCCCAAAATTACGCTAAGCCAGATTAGTGTCAGAATGTAACACCTGATCAGAACAGGCATTAAAATGAGTCTCACACACTACTACATAAGGAATGCACAAAGAAGGAGCATTGCCAATTCCCCGGACAACATAGATCGGTTATTGCTCCAGCTTGGTGCAAGCCAGTAGATGACAGTGACGACAACATGACCTACCAGCACCACTGCAGCAACCCCAAACACCTCCACAGCAGCCACAAAGGCAGCGCAGAAGATGGGAGAGGATATTTTGACAGCGCACAGCCATCCTTGCGCTCAGGCAACAAGATGTCATCAGACTCTACCGTCTGAAATGGGAGTCGATTGTACGCCTGCTGCACCACATTGAGCCAGACATAACTACAAGGATGGAAACTCCAACAACTATTCCACCCATGACCAAACTCCTTGCTGTCCTCCATATGCTGGCTTCAGGATCATTTCAGACAACCGGGGCACATGTGGGTGGTATCTCTCAGCCATCCTTCTCGCCCTTCCTTCCAAAGGTGCTGGACACAATCATCTGCCTCACACCCCACCACATTCGGTTCCCTGACACCCAGCAACTGCAGTAGGAGACCAAGCATGGTTTCTACCAAAACACTGGGTTCCCACATGTGCTGGGTGTAATGAACTGCACCCATGTCCAACTTGTGCCACCTGTTGCAACGGAAAACCTCCAAAGGAACCGTAAGCACACCGATTACATAAATCTGCAGGCCATTGTGGTTCACCATGGGCTCTTCACAATCATTCTAGCCAAATATCTCGGAAGCGGGCATAATGACTACATAATCGGGCACTCCACCATCAACAAGCAGTTCCAGGATGGGCAATACGGCAATAGGCTACTCATAGGTAAGCCACCATACCAATTATTATATAGACAACACATCAAACTTGTAGGACAAATACTTTATACACCAAACTAAATACATATGGACAGGTAAATATAGATGTACAGACTAAAACACATATGCCACGTGCCACACTACCCCACATTAATTGCACATCACACACATATTCACCCATATGTACATAATACAGGCACAACCTGATTTACACACCACGCGAAGGACAGGTGGAGCTATGACCCCTTTGCATACAGAAGCTGGGCCCAAACCACTACAAGCGTCCCACAGGTTGGCAACCAAATTTAGACCCCTCACACATAACACCTAACAAGGAATAGTTCAGCCATGTGAATGGCATTGGCCGTGTCAAGGTAAAGAAAGTCAAATATTGGCACAGCCCCACATTTGTCATGGTGTAGAAGCCTCCAGCTGTACCAATATCAAATGCCATCCAAGTGTTGCCATATCACCAAAACATACCAGACGTGTACATTGTGATCACCTTCACCTGTCTGATGCCTTGTGCCACACACATAGGAATACAACATCACCAGCCATGAAAGACCATATGTAGGGATTGACACCTCACATCACACCTGCAATCATACCAGGTAATTACACAACTCCCTAACATGGTACATGTTAATAGCAGTGCCACTGTAATTGTGCCGCTTTGCCACACCCTATTGCAACCACGTGGGCACCGTATACAATCTGCAAAACTCCATGGCGCAGAATAGGTGCAATAGTGTCAAGATAATGGATTCCATTGATGGACTCTGTAGGAGTACTGACAATATACCTGACCATTTCACACACAGTATATAGGGACCCACTCACATAAATGATGTGCCCCCTCCTAGCGCCTGCTCTTTGCAGGTGTTTAAAGAATCGGTGAAAAATCATACCTAGGGACCTTGGAGAACCCTCTGCACCAATCTTGCTAGTCCTCCTATTGTGTGAATCTCCCCCTTGTTCACATGATGCCTGGCACAGGTATAATCTGCCATAAAGAGTCACTAAGTGTTGCACTGCATGCGTAGTGCCACATGGAAACATAGTGGCCTGAGTTTGGCCTTGTATCGCTACTATAGAGTCAATAGATATGACACTATTCTGGTGCAAGAAGGTGGTATGTTCCACTAGTAGGACACAGCCTAAACACATTTTGGCATGGTTGAACTGTCACTCCAGATTTAATTTGACAATCACCAGGCACATGAGGCCCAACCCATGATAGTAACGTCCACCACCGCACACCAGTGCAACCACTCAACAAAACAGGAACACACACAGTACCAGATGCAAGTCTGAGTCACCACTTAAAACTAACATCTGTCATGGCACATAGGAAACCACAAATATGCATGACTGACACATGTACTCACATTCCTTTGCAGCCTACCAAGGTTGGGGCATCCAGCCATTGGTGATGACCCCTTTTGCCAACTTGGCAATGGAGGAAGAGCGGGGAAACAATGAAGGCCACAGAAGAACATGAAATGTGGTGGAGAGGACAGGTGGGATCCTGAAGTCAAGGTTCAGGTGCCTGGCTCTGACAGGAGGAAGACTATGGTATGTACCACCGCTGGTATGCAAGATAATACTTGTAAGTGCAATCTTGCATAACATTTCTTTTCATTTCAGACTAATGTCCTCTGGGATGAACTAGTAGATGTCCCCAATGAGGAGGAGGATGACAATGATGCAGCACAGGTGGAGAGGGAACACCAAAACACTGCTGTAGGAGTTTGCAGGAGACAACAAATTGTACCGAACTTCTTCACCCACACACTGTACAACAAACATCACCCTGTAAATATCATCATTAAATCACTTTGCACCAGATTGTCCATGGTGAACTCATTATCTGCTTCATATACCATTGGCAAGATGCCCATACCTCAGAGAGCAGGAAAAAACCACAACAGTTTCAAAGAAAATTGGAACATAGGTTGTGATTTAAGAGGGTCTAGCTCCTCCATGCCTGCACATCAGCGTCACATTACTCATGTGGCTCTCTAAGACCTAGATCAACGCACCAGAAATACTAAGTGGAGTAATGTATGCATTGCGCCTATTCCCACCCCTTGCACCAAATCATGCCTACGCAAGGTAAGATGTATGGAAGAGGGGCATACATACGGTAGGGGGTGTTTCAAAATGGTGCACTTGAAAGTAAGGAACTAAACTGTGCCACATCTCATGTGGGCAGCGGTAATACCAGCACTGAACATGTGTGACAAGGGGGAACACCATTGGTATCAATGGACCATTATATACTGGTCAGGGTTAGGGCCAAAAGTTTGGCCCTAACCCTGCACAGTATATCAATGGCATTATATACCATGAGCCCCAATCCTGCCACATGGTGTGCTGTCTCTCAAATATAGCACACACATGTGGGCTGTGGATGTCTAGGATTCCGACAGCCAATCCTGTTTGGATGCACATGTAAGTCTAGCAATGTCTAAACATGTCAAAGACCCATCCAAAATTGTAAGGGTGAAGGAGGAGACAGAAATGTTGCATGTGGCAGTTCACATAATCATAGCTGAGATAACTCCACACAATAACAAGATACACTCATGGTGAAAGTGACATAGGTTTTGGAATGCAGATGTGAGTGCATGCCCATGTACACCAAAGGATGTGAAAGAACAGATGAGATACTCCCTCAGACACTTGGAGATACAACATGCTTAGGTCATTCTGACACTACAGAAGATATATGGCTGATGTACTGTCATTTGTGTATAAACGTCATGTAATCTAGCAAAGCCTGGGAATGGGAGTCATACTATTAGTAACTGGTAGAAGAATATGTGTTCATCTGCAAAGTACACAAGTCTCACGTAGCATCCTGTCCGTGTATGGCAGGAGAATGTTGCAGTAGAAGATGTGTACAAAGGATAAGCAGCCTAAAGAATGTAAGCAATGTAGGACCAAATCATTACAAACAAGATATGCCGTAAATGTTGGAGAAGGAACACACATAGACCAATATTCACTGTACAACACAACAATGTTACCATCTGATCACCAGACATATATTCACAGAGGATGTCTAGGTCAGTACATAACCCATTCATGTTTGCAACAACCACAACAATGTACTTGCCAATCACATACTATTCGGACAGAAGGCCGTGACAGATAACATTATCTATCCCCTAGGTCGGAAAACATAAGCCAGTTGCACAAGATATAAATCCCTAACCAAGCATCATATGGAAAATCCAAGCAATGTACAGCCATTTGAGTCATGCCATGCCAAATGATAAGACATGTCCTATACTAACAAGCAGCTAGTCCCCTGTACATGACAGGGCAAGCCTGACATCAAGTACCCCAAAGGAAACAAAACATGCTAGGCCATGGGATCACATTTGTGGAGGTGTCTGTCTGCAGGGGACTGCACAATGCGCTACTGAAGAGCAATCATATTGAAGGTAGATCCCTGCCCTATGCCCCCTAACTCCCGTGCTGAGGCTACACTTACTCTTGACACAGTCAGTGGCCTGCTGCTGGTGCACAGTGGACTGAGCTGAGTGGAGCACTGTCAACCTGTGTCAATACAAAGAACCCTGGGTCTGTGTCGGCACACAAAGTGCCACAGGAGCAATGATGACTAGGGTGCCATCATTGCCAGACAGCAACCCTGCAATAAAGGTGTATGCAATTGTATGTAATAGTTAAAACTGACATGTTTCGATTGACTGTATGTACCGAGTGTGTGCCTTTCACACATATGTCTGAATCCTTAGCACACATGGACCACTTCAATGGCTAAGGCTTGGTGTTGTGTATTATAGTATGCACAAAAGTCAACTTTCCATTAATGAAAATGCACATGTATCACAAGATTATGCATAGACTTATATGACCTTCAGATATGTTCTATCTTTGGGAAACAAATGTGGCACAGATATGAATACACAGCCATTAAACAATGGCCAACGTAAGTCCATGCTGGAAGATAGATTTGGAAGGTATTATATCACATGAACACACCACTTTGGCATTCATTACACATATTACACAAAAGATATCTTTACACAAACCGTCACACACTGACATTCATTGACACATGTCAATACACCATCTCCTGTATCATATATGCATGGGGAACCATATATTACACGTGTGGTATAGGAACATGACCCCTGAACCATACAACACACCACAGTGTGGACACACATGCACTCACATTTCCATGGGTTCCATGAAATCAACCCAACCGTTATCCACAGCATTCTTTGTGTACAATTTGTCATGGGTATCACATGCATGAACATGTATTGGACATAGCCATCATATCTAAAGCAGTGTTGTCAAATGTAGATTTGAAAATCAGACATGGCAATGTGGTAGACCCACAAATGTGTGTTCCATCACATATGTAGACTCTCACTACACATGTGATAACATGTATGTGGAAAACATTTACCAGCACATGTGCATATGCAAACAGTATCAGTCATTGCATGCAACAGACACACATCCAAACATATGGTAACACATTCCGATGTTACCATTACATATATGAATGTACATGCACACACGCGTAGCCATACCATACTGAGTACATAGATGCATAGCCCCTGTGACAAAGATTGGGAATCTGGGTGCACTGCCAGCCTTTCCAACAAAATCCCCACATTGCTGTTATGCATCAAACATTTTGATGAAAACAGCAATTCTCCATACATCGCAAATCAATAAAACGATGCCTGACCCCTGTGTGTCAATCACAAGTCGAAAATCCTTGTCAGCTTTCATGGAAAAAAACATGCATGACCGTTATGCATAAAAAATAAGATGCATATCAGAAAACGTGACACACACGCCCAGGAAGTGATGAAACAGGACTTCCTTGCTACAAACATGGTACAGTGATTTCACTTTTACTATACAGTCTTTTAGTCCGTGTTTATGAGACGTTGTGTGGAGCTGCTGCTGGTTGAGGAGTAGCATTTTTTCCCTGAGATTTGTGCTGTCTTCTGTTGCTCTCCTGTCAATTTTGTCATTTTTGTAAGTTTTGTGTAGTGTTTCTATCCTGTAGTATTTGTTCTGTCAAGTGTTTGTCTTGGGGGAGCGTAGTCTGGTAATATATTTGCAGTGGAAGGAAACTCTAATCTGTCGTGGAAGGGGAGAGCCCAGCGCATGAGTGGAGATGAACTGGTAGAGTTAATCTGGTTGGTGAAGCACTACCTCCACATGATGTTGGATATCGGTGGCCGGGTCATCCAGGGCTACCCAACAGAGCTACAGAGCTGTGATGGGGCAGTGTGCTCCACCACCTATGGAGGATCTTTGGTGTTGTGAAGATGGACCACCAACTCAAACACCGGTGGGCAGACCACATTGAGAGGGAGACCTCCTGGATCACCTGGTGATTCAGATTGGTGGACCAGCTGATAACTACCCCTTTTACATTGGAAAATTCTCATTTGCATGTGCATGACAGGAGGACATAAGGTTGACTGCAGCATGTTTTGTCAAGGGTCAGGACAGAACGTTAAGTGTCCACACAAAACGGCATTTAAGAGAGCTTAGTAATGCACCAGTTTCAGACAAATTGCACATTCCTCTTTGTGTACATTATATATCACATTTACACCATGAAGTGTCAAATATCAGACACATGTGCAATAGTGCAAGGGTACATGTTTCCCATGGACAAAATAACATGTCCATCATGGTCACTACAACTTGGTAAATGGGGAAATGATCTTAAAATGGTGGAAAACATGACACAAGAGTATTGTTAGTCATGGATGTGGGTGGTCCGAGGGTCATGTATGTGCAGAAGGACATGACAGTTACACAAATGTAAGAAGGAGTGATTGCCTCATAATGCAAAATCTGTGTCTAATTTTTTTAAGGTAATGTTGCCAATAGAGGCAACCACTACCTAAGCATATGTCAATTTTTGGCAAGTGCAAGCATTGTGGAAACGTAAAAGGCTGGAGCCACATGACGGCAAAACCAGGACTGAGGAATGCAAGCTGTGTGTTTCTGCCGTAGGTGGCACCCAACAAATATAGCCTTAACATCAATTTGGTTACACAGTTCCTCTATTGGTGTCAACTTATATTTCTGCCTAAGGATGGTTGATTACCTGACTGTTCCCTTGTCATTAAAATGGCAATTTCCACTTTGCATGTGTAGCATATTCATGTATGGCGCTAAACATACCATGTGAAATCATACTGACAGAGTTCCCAACATAAGTGTGCTGACATCCGCCATGGTGTGCCATATGTTAAATATGGCCTGCACATAATGGAGGTGTGTGTTGGTGCTATGGGATTGAAAACAGTCAAGCATATGAGTGGACGCCTGCTTCTTCACATAGATCCACTACAAGAGTCAAAGCTTTAACCAATAGACAGTATCCTGTCCCCCTATATTGTTTAAAATATGTATCTGAAACATGTACATATGTCTGCTACCCAAATCTGTGCATGTTCTTGTGTGATAACTATGAGCCACATATGTGAGAAACGGGTGCAGCGCAGTGCTGTGCCAACATCAGCAGCACTGAGCTGTGCTGGATTTTAAACACAGGCCTTCCTGGTATTTCCTAGAGTATGGGGCAGGCCTGAGTCTGCGACCTGCACCGGCATGTAACTCATCAGCCAGCAACAATGCAGGCATACTTGGACCACAGTGCAAGTGCGTCTGTGTTGAGGGGAGTGTCTATGTGCAGGAAGGTATCCCTTCCTTGACATAAACAATCTATAATGGCAAATTGCCACTTCTATGTTGGCTGAAAAATGCAGGCCACATAGAAGTCTCAAAACATCTGTTATGTTAGATTGTAAATGTGCAGGAAGGGACACCTACCTGCACATAAGCAAACACCCATGGCATTTTACCTCTTACTTGTGTGCCTTCAAATGGTGCACACATATTAGAAGCAAGAAACAAGGAGGTATTACAGCATTCCTCACCTCTTGCCATGCTAATACCACCCCTGGGGTGTTGCTACTCTTTTGCAACTGGCAGTAAGTATGATGTCTTGTAAATCTGGGAAGCGTCAAAAGCTATAGGTGTTACAGTGTGGTAGCCACTGCAATAACCATTGCATGCCCCTCTGACTCAGAATACTGTGTCATTCTGCCCCATATGTACACGGAGGCATTACGCTACAAACAGCAGCATAAATGCTCCTTGTAGATATTGTGCAGTGAAAAGCACCACAGGAGCGTCACGAAAGGTGATGCTCTGGTGGGACAATGCTTCTTTAATTTGGCACGTTGTCTTACAGACAGAAATGTAATGGTTGACAGTTGTTCATTCCTAACACAAAGTTGACTAGCTTACTCAGCTAAACAAATTGAATGTGTAACAGTTGCCCATGCTCATATACGTTTAAAAATCACAAAGCTATGTGTTCCTGTCATGTCTTGCAGGTGGACTTCCACCCTACATAATTGGAGAGGTTTCTCAGTTTGAAGACCCCGATGCAGCCCATAAGTGTCACCTTAGGCATCACATGTGTCATTCTAAGGTTGTGTGAGAGAGGATATGATGTGTGCAATGCAATGTAAAAATGGCATGTGTGACCAATAAGATAACATCATCTGCGCTTGGGTATTGACATTATGGCCCTCATTACAACATTGGTGGTAAGTGACGCTTACCGCCATGCTGACTGCCGCCAACATACCGTGACCGCTGCAGTATACCGCTACGTGTATTACGAACCACACTTAGAAATCCGCCACTATACAGACACCCACACATGTCCACCAGCCCAAAGGTAAGTGATAAAATGGTGGTACCAAAACCCACACCGTTACGCCAACAGAAATAAGTCCACAGCATCATGACCAACAAATCACTGCGGCGGACATTCAACCATGGTAAACCGTTGGCGGTACAGACCGCTGCGCTCAAAATACACACACACTAACAAAACAACACCACATTGGACAATTCAAACTACACACACCTGACACACATATACACACCACACCCACAACACTATAAAACACACACCCACATTACCCACAATCCTTTACCAATACAAACAAGTGCCACAAAAGAGATAGCAAGATCACAGACACGACCACAGACACACACCACCATCACCTATACACCATTCACGCACCCTACATCACACACCCCAACACAGCACCCCACACACCCTCACTCACACCACTCACAATACACCCATAGCACCGCAATGACACCCCAGGTTCTCTGAGGAGGAGCTAAGGGTCATGGTGGAGGAAATCATCCGGGTGGAGCTACAGCTATTTGGATCACAGGTGCAGCAGACGTCCATTGCTAGGAAGATGGAGCTATGGTGGAGAGTCGTGGACAGGGTCAATGCCGTGGGACAGCACCCAAGAACAAGGGATGACATCAGGAAGAGGTGGAACGACCTACGGGGGAAGGTACGTTCCATGGTAGCAAGACACCAGATAGCAGTACAGAGGGCTGGTGGAGGACCCCCACCTCCTGCCCTACAACTAACAACATGAGAGGAGCAAGTCTTTGTGATCATGCATCCTGAGGGCCTGGCAGGAGTAGCAGGAGGACTGGACTCTTGTAAGTCAAATTTTAACTACTTTATCCCCCACCCTACCTCATGCCATCACAAACAACAACCCCTACCCTCACCCCCATCACCCCACCACCTCACATATAACCCACCATCACAACCCACCCATCCCAATACCAAACAACGTCACTGGAGGGGAGGTGCCAGCCACATCCAATCTCCCCCGAAGAGGTCCACAGTGATGACAGCAGCTCTGCACACCTGGATCACGATGACCAACTTGGCCCATCAGGGACCTCTGGACAGTCGGTGACCCAGGCACAGGCGCATACCACCACAGAGCCTCCCCCCTCAGGAAACACCACCACAGCACCTACCCAGCGGGCCCATCCTTCTGTCCCCAGGACACGTCAATCAGCAGTGTGTCCACCACTACAGGGACCCCAGACAACCTCACAAACACAGGATGATCAGGGACCTGGGGTCAGTGGTAGTGGGCATACGGTTCAGGGGACAGAGGCACCGGACAACAGGGAAGCTGGGAGGACTGCTGTGCGACAGGGGGAGGACAGGCCCAGGGAACCGACTCTCCACGAAGCACTCACCAACATCCTGGGAGCATACCACCATTCCCAGGAGACCATGGGCCAGATACTGGCTAAGTTGCAGGAGACCCAGCGGCTGCAGGAGGGACAGTACCTGGGTATCAGGGAGGACCTGAGGGACATTCTCACCACCCTGGTCACCATTGCAGGTGTGCTGGCAGACATGGCCAACACCATGAGGGAGGCAGTGGCACACCAACGGCTGCCTGACACTAGCCAAACTGAAGAACAGCCCTCCACCTCTGCTGGCGCTAGTGTACAGGAGGCCTCACCACAGGAACAACAGGCCACCAGCAGAACACCCACTGCAGAAGGAGAACCACCCGCAAACGGTCCCTGCAATCCAGGCAGAAGCCAGAGAACATTGCCAAGCCCCCCACCAGGAAATAAGACTCTCCTGATTGTCACCATGCTCTCCCACTCTGTCACCCTGTCCACCTTGTACTGCCATTTCTCCCATTCCTATGCCCTCTTGGACAAATCACCTGTGATACAAATAGACTGGACTCTACCCTGGACTTTCCTCCATCAGCAACCCAGCCCATTGCAATACCCCCTTCACTTATTTTCACAGAAATAAGCACCCTTGGAACAAAATCAAATACTGAGTCTGTCAATTCTTTGACAAATGTATTAGTTTCATAAACTGTAAATATTGCAATTCAAATGTACTGTAATATTTATATAGGTATGACCTGTAGTGGGCAACAGTAAACAAACCAAGAGCCACAGTGGGGCACAGAGATCTGAAAATAGAGATGCCAAAGGGTACAGTAAGTGGTCATAGAAATAGGGAAATCAGTCTGCCATGTTCAATGCCAAACACAAAACTGCAATGGAAGGTGACGTTACAGTGTCGTACCTGTGTGTCACTGGAAGTACTGTTGAATTTGTGTACTTGTGTTGTCCACATCTTCTTCCTCTGCCTCCTCTTCATCACTGTCCACAGGCTCCACCGCTGCCACACGACCATCCCCAGGCTCATCTTCTGCAGAAAAGGCACCTGGCGTCTCAAGGCCAGGTTGTGCAACATGCAATGATGATCTGGCACACCTTCTTGGGTGAGTAGTACAGGGATCCACCTGTCAGATGGAGGCACCTGAACCTGGCATTCAGGAGGCCAAAGGTTCTTTCAATTATCCTTGTTGTTTGTCCATGTGCCTCATTGTAACATTCCTCTGCCCTTGTCCTGGCATTCCTCACTGGGGTCAGTAGCCATGAGAGGTTGGGGTAACCAGAGTCACCTGAACATATTTGAGGGATACCTGTTAGCCACACACTCACCCTTAGGGCCAAACCCACACCCATATACCTACATCAACTGGGTGGGGACCATGGGCTTACCTATTAGCCACACCCAGTGCCTCTGGAGTTGAGACATCACATATGGGATGCTGCTATTCTTCAAGATAAAAGCATCATGCATAGATCCACGATACTTGGCATTGACATTGGAGATGTACTGGTCCGCCATACACACCATCTGCACATTCAGAGAGTGTACGTTTTTCCTATTTCTGAACACTTACAAAACAGATGCAATATATGTACCATCAATGGCACCAATGATGTTGGGGATATGTCTCAGTGCATAGAAGTCAGCCTTCACTGTGGACAAATCCTCCACCTGGGGGAATATGATGTAGCTGTGCATGTGTTTCAGCAGGGCAGACAACACTCTGGTCAGCACGTTTAAGAACATTGGCTGAGACATCCCTGAAGCCATGGCCACTGTTGCATGGAAGGAACCACTTGCCAGGAAATGGAGCACTGACAGGACCTGCACTAGAGGGGGGATACCTGTGGGATGGCGGATAGCTGAAATCAGGTCTGGCTCCAACCGGGCATACAGTTCTTGGATTATGGCCCTATCAAGTCTGTAGGTCAGGATAATATGCCTGTACTCCATTATTGCAAGGTCCACCAGGGTTCTGTACATGGGGGGATGTCTCCATCTCCTATTCATCCTTTGCGGTTGAACTCTAGGGTGAAAAATGGTGAGCAGAAGGTCATATTCACACATATGCCAAATTAATATGCATTTCTTCATTTACAGAAACAGTATGTGAACTCGTGAGTCAGTTGATGTGCCACTGTCTGCTGTGATGCAGTTAGGTGCCATGGCCTGTGCCCCCCTGAAATGGCGGCTGCCTGACCTGTGAGGAGAGACAAGTGGAAATGAGGTAATTCCATTGGCGTTGTGCGCCGTTGCGGTTGGTGGTCGACGACCTCCGCGAAACATCACATTGGTTATCATTTGGCCCTATGGGTTCCAGGAGCCAATGGCGATGTACGCCGGCGGTGACGGGATGCACCGTCACGGACATGACGGACATTTTCTATCTGTGCACTTACTTGCAACCTGACCTTTAACAGGAGAGGACCTACACTGCAAGTGCTGCTGTCACCTGTGTCTGAAAGCGACAATTGCTCGAGTGTCTGGGGAATGGCCCCTGCCTTCACTTCCGAGGAGTTGGAGAGGCTAGAGGATGGGGTCCTACCCCAGTACACTTTACTCTATGGTCCTCCAGACAAACAGGTGAGTACAGTGTGAGCATGATGCGTGGGCCATGAATGTATGGATTGCTGTGTGTGTAAGCCCCGTGTAGGGGGGGTCTGAGGGGTCCTGGGCAGAGTACTGCATGTATGGTGGTCAATGTCTGTGTGTAAGGGGATAGGAGGGATATGGTGGGACATGAGTATGACAGTCCGGACGGTATGACTAATCCCTTTTCG
Source organism: Pleurodeles waltl (assembly GCF_031143425.1). NCBI lineage: Eukaryota > Metazoa > Chordata > Amphibia > Caudata > Salamandridae > Pleurodeles > Pleurodeles waltl. Next base: position 477,760,936 of record NC_090451.1, read on the forward strand.
CCAGTATTGTTTCTGCAGGTCAGCGCCCATTAGAAAATGGGTATTTGGCGTGTCATCGCCAAGGAGTTGCGGACCCTGGGGTTCTTTGACAGGCGGAGTACCCACTGCCACAAATGGTGGGAGGACCTGCGCCGCTGGACAAGGAAGATGGCGGAGGCTCAGCTGGGGCTGGCCTCCGAGCGATGAAGGGGTGCCCGTCGTACCCTGACCCCCCTGATGTTCTGCATCCTGGCGGTGGCCTATACGGAGTTGGATGGGCGCTTTAAGGCATCACAGCAGCCACAAGGGGGTGAGTACAGAATCAGAATCATGACTTCGCATTAAGGTATTACCTGGGTGGGGAATGTGGGCTGTGGGTGCCCATAGGCCACGGCGAACATGGCAGGGTATGTTCAATGATGGGCAAGATCAGATGCACTCCAACCCAAATAGTGTTAGTGCATCTACTACTGGGCAGGGTCCTGTGAGTTTCAGGTGTGCAGCTAATGGCGTTAGGCATTGTACCCCAGTTAGGCATTGTACCCCATGGGCTGGTGACTAGCAGTGTAACTGGTAGTGCATGACCTAGTGCGTAGAGCTGTTCCCTGTGTGTTGTGTACCCTAACAGTAGTGTTTTTGATGACAGTGCATTCTCTGTATCTCCCCCCTTTTTGTTTTGTCACCCTGTCCTTATGTGCTTTAGCATCGTACGGCAGCGGAGCAGAGGCATCGGCGACAGAGGGAGCTGCATCCCACATGGGCCTGGAGGCCAAATCCACCAACGGTGAGGGCACAAATGGGATGGAGGGCAAGGGGAGCACCATGATGGAGACAGGAGGGGACACTACCGACAGCGACTCCTCCTCCGATGGAAGCTCCCTGGCGGTGGTGGACACCTCTGTGGCCACCTCAACTACAGGTATAGCTGCCACCCCTCATACCAGCACCACCCTCCCAGCAGCCCCTCAGCGTGTTTCCCGTGCCTGCTCACCCAGGAGGGTGGGCATCTCCTTCGGCCCAGGCACCTCAGGCCCTGCCCCAGTCAGCCCTGTGCCCTCAGTGAGGAGGCTATTGACCTCCTGAGATCCCTTTCTGTTGGGCAGTGAACCATACTGAATGCCATCCATGGTGTAGCAGGGAGGGCATTTGCAACAAACAAATGCATATCTGGAGGGCATTCACCCTGGTGTGGCAGCCCAACAGCGAGCATTCCAGGCTCTGGCCAATGCACTGATAACAGCCATTGTCCCTGTCTCCAGCCTCCCCCCTCCAACTTCCTTTACCCAGTCCCAATCCCCTCAACCCCAGCCTATCCCAAGCACACCTTCAGACCAGCAATCACCCAAATCAACACACAGAAGTGGCTCAGGCAAACACAAGCACCACACTTCATCTCACAGGCACTCACACAAGCATCATCCACATGCAGGCACACCAACATCCACTGCCTCCAGTCTCCCCCTTCTCCTCCTCGTCCATCTCCCTCCCAGTAGCGTCTCCACTCACACCTGCATTCACTATATCCTCATCCACTACCTCCATCACGCCTATCACTACACGCTCCTAACTGTCAGTCACCACCTCCACATCCCTGCACACGTCCTCTGTGTCCTCTCCCACTGTGTCTGTGACCCCTCCTCCCAAAGTACACAAACGCAAGCACACACACCCAACAGCCATCCACCTCACAACAGCATCCAGCCCATGCACCTGCAGCCAAACACAGCAGACTGACACCTCCCACAACCACTCCCGCTTCCTCCACTCTCAAACCTTCACCCCAGTGTTCCTAAGAAGCCTTTCCTCACCAACATTGACCTATTCCCTACACCTCCTCCCCCGTCCTTCACCTTGGGCCAGGGTGGGTAGAACCCAACTCAGCACCTTAGCCACCCAGTCCACGGCCACTGTGGTTTCTGTAGCTACTGTAGGTGTGAGAGGCTCCAAGGAGGCACCCGTCAGCCCAGCCAGTATGCCAGCGCCCCCTGCCAAGGCCAAGAAGGGTCCGCCACCTAGCAAGGGCAAGAAGTGGACACCAGCCAGCAAGGGGAAGGAGACACAATCAGCCAGCAAGGGCAAGACAAAGACACCGGCTGGCAGAAGCAAGGAGGCACCACCATCTGCCAAGCGCAGGAAGGGACACACAACACCAGCCATGGCACTTCAGCCGTCTGAGGCTGCAGCTGAAGGCCTGGAGGCCACCACTGCCAGCACTTCTACCTGCACCGCAGGCAGCACCGCCACCTGCACCGTGGCCAGCACCGCCACATGCCCCGCCACCAGCAGTACCACTGCCAGCAGCAGCAGCCCTAGTGGCCAGCCGTCTGAGGTTGCTGGTGAAGGCCTGGAGGCTACTACCACCACTGCCAGCACCGCCACCTGCACTGTGGCCAGCACTGCCACCTGCACAGCGGCCAGCACCGCCACCTGCGCCGCCACCAGCAGCACCATTGCCAGCAGCAGCAGCCCCAGTGGGCAGCCGTCCAAGGCTGCAGGTGAAGGCCTGGAGGCTACCACCACCACTGCCAGCACCGCCACCTGCAGTGCAACTGGCATCCACTAAGTAGCTGTCACCACCAGCGTGCAGTGTGTAGTGGTGACTACATGGGCTGCCGTGCGTCCTGGCCCCTGCAACACCTGTCAGTGTGACACACAGGTGAGAATCTGTGACCTTGCCCCATCCAGGATGAAGCACACTGGGCACAAGCCCCCCCCCCAGAACCAGTGGAAGAAGCCATCCACTCACCCCCTCCTTGCCAGGATGAAGCACACTGGGCACAAGGCCCCCTCCAGAACCAGTGGAAGAAGCCATCCACTCAGCCCCTCCTTGCCAGGATGAAACACACTAGGCACAACGCCCCCTCCAGAGCCAGTGGAAGAAGCCATCCACTCACCCCCTCCTTGCCAGGATGAAGCACACTGGACAGAAGGCCCCATCTAGAACAAGTGGAAGAAGCCATCTACTCACCCCCTCCTTGCCAGGATGAAGCACACTAAGCATAAAGCCCCTTCCAGAACCAGTAGAAGAAGGCATCCATTCGAGAGACTGTGGCCTTGCACTCCCCAGGACCAAGCAGAGGACAAACCACCCACTTGAGAGACTGTGGCTTTGCACTCCCCAGGACCAAGTAGTGGGCAAACCATCCACTTGAGAGACAGTGGCCTTGCACTCCCCAGGACCAAGCAGTGGGCAAACCACCCACTTAAGAGACTGTGGCCTTGCACTCCCCAGGACCAAGCAGTTGGTGTTGTACCGCCTTCCGGCTGAGGTGCCCCCCATTCCCCATCCCCCTGAGATGCCTGTGTGTTTTTGACCTGATGCCCCTGCAGTGTTCTCTCGGTATTGAGGCAGGAGTGTGGCCCTGGCCTATGTGTTTTGGCCCAGTGGGCCACGGACATTTTGGAGTGGGCATTGTCCCTCCTTTTGTATATATTGTATATATTGTACACACTGTTTGCTGCTTTAAGAACATATTTCTCAGAATTTCTAATATTAAACTCATTTTACTCCATTCCTTTTGTCTTTGTGTTATTCCTGAGGGTTACGGGGTGTAAATGTAATGTTGTTGCATGTGTTTGTGTATATGGTGTTGGGGATGGGGTGAGGGTGAGGGTGTTGTGTGTTGCGTGTATGTGTCACTCTCTTTTTACTCCCCCCCTCCCTTGTGTGCTAGGTGCAGCACTCACTGTGATCCTCTTCACCGGCGTTAGTGTTCCTGGTGTAAGAGAAGGTACACCAGCATTGGTAAGAAGTGCAGCTCGGGCTCCATGGTGTTGAGGTTCTTCCTTGAGTGTCGAGAGGTGTGTCGTTTCCCTTCAGAGTTGTGTTTCCCCCGTACTTTTGATAGCATTGGTACCACCCCGGAAAAGCTGGCTGATAGGCGTGTTGTAATGCAGTGGGCGGTACATTGTCTTCCACCTGGCTGTTGGCGGTTACCGCCACGGTGTTTGTCGCTACCGCCGTGGCAGCCGATGTGTTAAAGTGCCTGTTTGTGTTGGCGGTTTCCTCCGTGGTCATGATTGCAAATTCTTTACCGCAGGCCTGTTGGCAGTATTACCGCCGCTTTATCACCGACCGCCAGGGTTGTAATGAGGGCCTATGTCTGATGCAATGTTGAGTATGTAGATCAAGTTGATTGTTACACAAGTTCCAATGTTTGCTACTATGGAATTTTAGGTGTTAGGAAAAGGAAAACATGCCCACATATACAGTGATGTCAGTCAAGATATGTGTCAGAGGTGCTGTTTATCTGATTAGCATGCCTGTTGTCAACATATATGTCACAGCACATGTTACAGCACTGTGTGCCACACTTTGCTTTATTTTACTCAGGACATGGTACAAATGATGTACAGGGGTTAAAGTCTCTAGGGGGCTTATTAAGGAGACACTTGCACCACCGGTGCCTCACAACTCTTCTGAAATGAAGGGAGGCAACGGTCGTGCAAGGAGCCTTATTGTGCTGGGCAACAGTCAGTTGAATACAAATTGAGATTTCAGCTCTGCTCCAGATAGATGTGGGACATGTCTAAGGATTGTAGCAAACAAGATTTGTGCAGATTAACCTACATGATCTACCCATCATGATAATTGTGAGTGAGCTTAGTCACATCACGTGTATAGAGAATGTGGATGGTGAGTGTTGATCTGGCACTTAGGAGATGTAAAACATGCATGCACACATGTAGTTCAATAAAAGGACAACTGTCGCTGCACCAAGTGCAGCACCACTCGGCACCTCTACCGCCACCATGTGTGCGCTGCATAAGGAATTTTGCACAACATGCCACAGGGTAGGGGGCAAGAGGGACAAAATCTGTAGACAATATAAATGTATTGTTCAGGCTTTTGGCAAACAAGATTGGCACTAACCCTGAACTATACTCAGGGGCCCATTGTAAGCATTGGTGTGCCCCCTTGTAATCCATGCTCTGAGCAGGTGTTAACCAAAGGAAACATAAATGATGCATTGAAATCTCTTATAATTCCGAGTGCAATTTTTCCTGCCCCTCTACCGGTTGAACCCCACCTTTCATCAATGATGCCTGGCCAAGGCTTAATGTAGCACAAGTGGTGTCAAAATGGTGGAATGCATTCATTGTGCCACTTTGTGACTATGATACAGGGATTTGGGGCTTGTTGGGCCACTTGATCCTCACAAGTATGATGACACAAATGTGGCGCACGGAGGCAGAAGTCCAACTTACCTCTGGGCCTTAACGGTCAGCAATGGATAGCCCTTAACCCTATGACATGATACCATAGATGGCTGGTAGAAGGTTTAGCCTTGAATTACAATTGACATTGTTGTGGAATGTCTGGTGGACAGCATGTGTTATCTGATGATGCTGTGTACATTGCATGGTTATTCTATTTCTACCCAATGCAGTATTTCATGCCATGTTCTCCTCATGTTTTAATTGACACTATGACCTCAGGAAAGAAGCATGCTTTTGATAAGAGGGCTAAGCATTTCCACCACACCATGGAGGTACAAGCAGGGTACAAAAAGATGTCCAGGAGTCATTGGGGTCTTGGCTTACCTTCCCACATGGGGGACCTCTTAAAAAGGGCTGCAACAGGGCACAGCACATCGAGCACTACAACCCAAGATCAGGGGTGCCTCAGTTGGTCCAAGCCCCTCCACGTCCACAGCACCAATGGCAACACAAGCACTGCAACAGCCACCAGCAGCAGCTACATCCTCCAGCTTTGAGTCAGGCATGAGGTGGGACATGGTAGCTATTATGGCCAGGTTGGACAGACTGGAGCAGTACAATGCTCTCATGTATAAACTCTTAACGTTTTCTAAATAGAAGCTGAAGAAGCTGTAACCCAGCCTCCCAGTTTTGTCCCTTCTTCTGTTGTATTTTGTATTTGGTTTTAGTGGGTTTTAGGTGGGTAGTGATAGCTAAGGTAGCATAGATTAGGCTAGTTATAAGATAGAGCAAGTTTAGTTGAGGGTGAGTTTTAGTTTTATATTTGTTTTGGGGGTTGGGTTAGGAGTTATGCATGGGGCTCTATGTTCAAAAGATAAAAAATAAAACAATTCATTAAAAAAGTACAAAAAGATATATATTTGTTTCACATATAGGTTAAGTTAGTATATGTGTAGCTTTAGTTTACGTTATCCTACTTCTATCGCGTCTTTTAACCGGTTCTGTGCCCAGGACGTAATGGTTACGTCCTGAGGCACAGTGCTGCTGTGCCCAGGACGTAACCATTACGTCCTGGTCACAGAGCCCAGAGGCGCTCCCCCTGTGGTGTTCCCCCCCTACCTCCCCAAGTCAGGGATGGGTGGGAAGCCTTTCCCCTTCCACCCCGACCCTCCCCCACCCCCCCCTGTGGGGGCAGATCAGCCTATTTTAATTAGGCCGATCTGCCCCCAAGGGGGGCAGAAACCACTAGGCACCGGGGATTTTGTTGTTGTTTTACAGATGGGGAGCGTCCCCTTAGGCAAGGGTCGCTCCCCTGGAGGGGCAAATTGTATTTAGGCCATTTCTGCCCGCTTTGGGGGCAGAACGGCCGATTTTAGGTCAATCTGCCCCCAAGGGGGGCAGAAACCACTAGGCACCAGGGATTTTGTTTTGCGCCGTCATGCAAGGGAAGCGACATCGTAGGCAACGGTCGCTCCCCGGGTGGGGTGGGGGGCAAATTTATTTTAGGCCATTTCTGCCCCCCCCCCCCCCGGCTGAGCTAGAGGCCAAAATCCACAAGTAGGCACTTTGCAAAAAACACCTCTGTTTTCTGTGAAAAAATGTGATGTGTCCACGTTGTGTTTTGGGCCCTTTACTTTCGTGGGCGCTAGGCCCACCCACACAAGTGAGGTACCATTTTTATCGCGAGACTTGGGGGAACGCTGGGTGGAAGGACATTTGTGGCTCCTCTCAGATTCCAGAACTTTCTGTCACCGAAATGAGAGGAAAAAGTGTTTTTTTGGCCAAATTTTGAGGTTTGCAAAGGATTCTGGGTAACAGAACCTGGTCAGAGCCCCACAAGTCACCCCATCTTGGATTCCCCTAGGTGTCTAGTTTTTTGAAATGTGCTGGTTTGCTAGGTTTCCCCAGGTGCCGGCTGAGCTAGAGGCCAAAACCCACAGGTAGGCACTGTTTTCTTTCACAAAATGTGATGTGTCCACGTTGCGTTTTGGGGCATTTCCTGTTGCGGGCGCTAGGCCTACCCACACAAGTGACATATCATTTTTATTGGGAGACTTGGGGAACAATGGGTGGAAGGAAATTTGTGGTTCCTCTCAGATTCCAGAACTTTCTGTCACTGAAATGTGAGGAAAATGTGTTTTTTTTAGCCAAATTTTGAAGTTTGCAAAGGATTCTGGGTAACAGAACCTGGTCAGAGCCCCAGAAGCCACACCATCTTGGATTCCCCTAGGTCTCTAGTTTTCAAAAACGCACAGGTTTGGTAGGTTTCCCTCGGTGCCGGCTGAGCTAGAGGCCAAAATCTACAGGTAGGCACGTTGCAAAAAAACACCTCTGTTTTCTGTCAAAAAATGGGATGTGTCCACGTTGTGTTTTGGGGCATTTCCTGTCGCAGGCGCTAGGCCTACCCACACAAGTGAGGTATCATTTTTATCGGGAGATTGGGGGAACATAGAAGAGCAAAACAAGTGTTATTGCCCCTTGTCTTTCTCTACATTTGTTCCTTAGTGTGTAAAAAAGACGTCTATTTGAGAAATGCCCTGTAATTCACATGCTAGTATGGGCACCCCGGAATTCAGAGATGTGCAAATAACCACTGCTCCTAAACACCTTATCTTGTGCCGATTTTGGAAATACAAAGGTTTTCTTGATAGCTATTTTTTTACTCTTTAGATTTCAGCAAATTAATTGCTGTATACCCGGTATAGAATGAAAACCCACTGCAGGGTGCAGGTCATTTATTGGCTCTGGGTACCTAGAGTTATTGATGAACCTACAAGCCCTATATATACCCGCAACCAGAAGAGTCCAGCAGACGTAACGGTATATTGCTTTAAAAAATCTGACATTGCAGGAAAAAGTTACAGAGTAAAACGTAGAGAAAAACTACAGATTTTTTCACCTCAATTTCAATATTATTTTTTTCAGTTGTTATTTTCTGTAGGAAACCCTTGTAGGATATACACAAATTACCCCTTGCTGAATTCAGAATTTTGTCTATATTTCAGAAATGTTGCGGTTTCCGGGATCCAGCATTGGTTTCATGCCCATTTCTGTCACTGACTGGAAGGAGGCTGAAAGCACAAAAAATCATAAAAATGGGGTATGTCCCAGTAAAATGCCAAAATTGTGTTGAAAAATTGTGTTTTCTGATTCAAGTCTGCCTGTTCCTGAAAGCTGGGAAGCTAGTGATTTCAGCACCACAAACCCTTTGCTGATGCCATTTTCAGGGAAAGAACCACAAGCCTTCTTCTGCAGCCCCTTTTTTCAATTTTGTTGAAAAAAATGAATTTTTCACTGTATTTTGGCTAATTTCTTGGCCTCCTTCTGGGGAACCCACAAAGTCTGGGTACCTCTAGAATCCCTAGGGGTTGGAAAAAAAGGACACAAATTTGTCGTGGGTAGCTTATGTGAACAAAAAGTTATGAGGGCCTAAGCGCGAACTGCCCCAAATGGCCAAAAAAAGGCTCAGCACAGGAGGTGAAAAGGCCTGGCAGGGAAGGGGTTAAGGAGGGTGGAGGGACAATGTTTAGTGTGTAGCATTACATGTATAAAATAAGTTTAGATTTGAATAGATAGCTGTAGGATACATTTAGATGAGTTAGTGTAGGTTAGTTTAGTGTAGGATGGTGTTTAGTTTAAGTTTCTTTAAGAAGCTTTTTTAAATACCAATTAATCCTGTTAGTTATAGACAATTAGGTGTCCATGATGATTGGGTGTCTGGATTTTCTCATATGTGCACTGCCCACGTTAGTGGAATGCCGTAGGGTATGCCTTCTGTATTAATTTACATGTATGACTATGTGTATCCACTCTGACCAAGGAGCTGTCTGATTGGCTGCAATATGACATCAGCTACTCCAAACATTTTTCATCCCCAGTTCCTGTCAATCACATTGTGGGCCATATTTATACTTTTTGACGCAAAACTGCGCTAACGCAGTTTTGCGTCAAAAAAATTAGCGCCGGCTAACGCCATTCTGAAGCGCCATGCGGGCGGCGTATTTATTCAATGACGTTAGCCGGCGTTAGCCGCCGGCGCTGCCTGGTGTGCGTGGAAAAAAACGACGTACACCAGGCAGCGCCGGCGTAGGGGGAAAATGGAGTATGGGCGTCCAAAAATGGTGCAAGTCAGACTGAGGCAAAAAAATCGCCTCAACCCGTTTTGCGCCATTTTTTTACGACGCCCAACCCCCATTGAAATGACTCCTGTCTTAGCAAAGACAGGAGTCATGCCATCTTGCCCAATGGCCATGCCCAGGGGACTTAGGTCCCCTGGGCATGGCCATTGGGCATAGTGGCATGTAGGGGGGCACAAATCAGGCCCCCCTATGCCACAAATTTTTTAAAAAAAAATACTTACCTGAACTTACCTTAATGTCCCTGGGGTGGGTCCCTCCATCCTTGGGTGTCCTCCTGGGGTGGGCAAGGGTGGCAGGGGGTGTCCCTGGGGGCAGGGGAGGGCACCTCTGGGCTCATTCTGAGGCCACAGGTCCCTTAACGCCTGCCCTGACCCAGGCGTTAAAATCCGGCGCTAATGCGGGTTTTTTAGACCCGCCCACTCCCGGGCGTCAATTTTGCCCCGGAGTATAAATACGACGCATATGCATCGGAGTCATTTTTTAAGACGGGAACGCCTACCTTGCATATCATTAACGCAAGGAAGGTGTTCACACAAAAAAATGACGCTAACTCCATGAACTTTGGCGCTAGACGCGTCTAACGCCAAAGTATAAATATGGAGTTCGTTTTGCGTCAAAAAAAACTATGCAAATTCGGCGCAAACGGAGTATAAATATGCCCCTGTGTATGTATACAAAATCCTTGAAGAATGCAACGTCAATTGTCATCAGTGAGGTCTGTCACAATTATTCTTGTAAAGTGTAGCACATTTTACTTCACATTTTTGGAGGATATGTATCCTGGCACACTGACAGCTGCCCATCACTGATCAGTGTCACCTTTTCTGTTCCTTACATATTTTTTGTACTAGTGCTTTCATCAGGGAACTTTCCAGACACTTGAGTTCTGACTCATACATGCTATACGTCAACTTTCATGGATATCTGTTTGATACATGCTTTCAAGGCTCTGTAAGTTGGTTGTACTCCACAACACTATCAGTTACCTTTTTCATGTTAGACTCCTAGTGTGTGGCTTTGTGTCTGACAGTAAGCCACATGTGTCATTAGGTTCTGCTCTCATTGACATAGCTTCGTACAATGCAACATTTAGATGAGTTGATGGATCACAGTAAAAGATGGCATGATGCATGTGAATATGGAGATTTATTTCCATGTGCAAGTTTTGTTTCCAGTGCAGTACAATGTACTGGTCACTGTCCCCATGAGAGATCCTGAGCCATTTAATGTTCATACAGAGTCCAAGGTGAGGGACATGTCATGAAAAAAGTGTAGGAGAAGGGTGCAATAGTGAGGAGGTGTCCAAATTGACAATAGGTAGGAATTGAGACACTGACAGTCTATACAACATCAGTCAAAAATGGTAGAGTGAAGAGGGAACATTTCCAGCTGTCACAACACTGGCATGTGGCACACATAGTAGCTAACAGGTGGTATTGCAGGTGAATGTTGTTGCTTCCACATCTTAATCCTCTGATGTGCCTTGTGCCTCCTGTGCCATGAGTGGTGCTGTTGTTGAAGTTGAGGGGGCACAGACACATCAGGGGATAGAGCTGTGGAATCTAAGGTCCTGTCAGATGCTATTTGTGGGAACACATAAGGTAACTCTGCAGCAAGGAGGAACTGCTGATTTAGCAACACTGCTTCAACATCACAGTGGTAGGCAGCTACGTCTTCCCTGAGGAAGCCCACTTCCCACTGCATAGACTCAAGAGCATTTTGTATAGCCCCCAGCCTTTTATCAATCATGCTGCAGGCACTTTGGGAGAGCAATTGTTCCAGCCTCTGCCTCAGGACAACAGCAATGTCAGCCAGGGACTGCTGGAATCCACATAGTGGAGAGTGGGTGCCTATGATGGCAGCAGAGTTGTTGTTATTCAAACTAAGGCACCTCTGCACTCCCTCTAGACTGCCCACCATGGTCTCCATCCCCATCTGCACCTGCTGTGTCAGATCATGCTGGGCTCCTACTGCTGTCCTCCGAAAGGTAATGTCTGGGTCCTCAGAGTCCAGGGCTGTGACTGTACTGGTTGGGGGTGCTTGATGGTTGTTGGGTGGTTCATGTGGAGACCCGGCAATGCTGTGTGTCCTCCCTGTGACTGGAGATGGTGTCTGGAATGAACCCAGGTCATCCTGGAAAGTGTCAGCATTGATGGTTGTCACCTGGCCATCCATGCCATCAGTGAAATCCAGGACAGGCAGGTCCTCAGGAGGGAGGGCATCATCCTCTGCAATGGGATAGAGAAAGGTCAGTTTTGACTATGGTGGCTGTGGGGGTGTTATCATATATTTGCAGTTGTTGGATCAGTGACATGGTACTGACCCCTACATCAGGGCACACGTTAGTGTGCCCCTAATTGCCCACTTTGACACCTGAGCATCATTTCTGTTGAGTGATGGAAATTATTGTTTAATCATGGTATCTTCCATAAGTGCCCCTTAGTTGGACTTTACTGTGTTACATATGCATGCCATGGGCGTTTTTTGGGATTTGTGCTCAGATGACAAGAGGAGATGAACAGAGCAACTTGCCATTAGGTTGTACAGATGTTTAAGTGAGTAACTGACTCCTCTGCAACCAAGCGTGTGTTTTCAGAGTGCTGGAACGGGGTGTGCTGTCCACATGCCTCCCCCGAGCCACTTTGAGTGGTGTGTCCAGCATTGTGCCCCACTCATTGTGTGATAGTACCACCTAGTGTGTATGTGTGCTGACATGGTTTTCTCCCTTCAAGCAGGGCAACACTCATCCGTGCATCACATGTTTCCTTGTAGCATGGCTGCAAGGATGGCTGCACTGCTGATCTTGTTTTTTGGCTTGGAGCTGGCCCTTCCTCTTCACACACATACATACAAGGTGGTTCATAGTTACATTGTGTTGTGCTGGATGCTGTACATATGTCTCAATGTGGCTTGGGGGATGCATGTGTAAACCTACCACTTCCATCAGCCTGACAACACATGTAGGGTGTGATGCAGACCTTGTACATTTAGATGGCATCTGATGTGTGTATGCATCATTGTGGTGCAGCACATCAGGGGTGGCATTGTATTTGTTGTACTGAGGACTGACCTTGTTGTAATCCTATTGTGAAGTACTTTGACTGTTGCATTCATACTCACACTTTGTATGTGGCAGACAGCATTCCTGTCAGTGGGATTAGTAGAATGTATTCAGTCATACAGATGTGCATCAGTCCCACCAAGAGGGACACCTCTACACCATGCAGGTAGTGTTGCAAAGTTGTTCTCGTCCATCATATCTTTTGAAATGAATAAGGTGCACAGAAGGATGCATTGACTCTCTCTGACAAGTACCCATCCCTGCACAATTGAGTTGATGCTGCAGAGCCTGTCAAGCTGAGCTATTGTACTGCATGCTTGTCCAAATATGGGTGACTATGCAGCAATTTGGCCATACACAAACATAGGGCTCTATCCAAGCCTAGTTGTTTTAGGACTTCTACTCCAGTGGTGGATAGTGATAGGTCAGACATAACATGCCAAGGTGATGCACCTTGCATGCCTTCTGTAGGCATATGTATCATGTGCCCCTCTCACACATGTCACTGCATGTGGGAGCTGTGATTTTCCCATGCTACAGATGTGTGAGCCCCCCAGCTTGGGATGCCTTAGAGAAAATCTGCACATCTGCCTTTGATTAAGTGTAGTCCTAGACCTCAAGGTTACTGTGGTAGTGACAAGTGGTTGTGTGACAAGTTTATAGCTCTACAGATTGTTGTTGATTATTTTATACTGCAATATGCATAACTCATAGTGCGAAGTTTCTATTTATGTGGTGCATTTTTCCCAAAGCACCATTCTCCTTGCATCCCCATTGTCGCTGCCACTGACACCATGGTAGCACGTTATGTGCATCCCTGCTCACCATGGCGGACATTCCCACAATAGTCAAATGAGTATGTATGAAAATGTGACTATAGTGTTGCATTACTGCATTGTCACCATGAATGATGGCACAAGTACAGCAAAGCACATGGAGATCCATTGCTTAGAATGCTTATGTCACATTGATAGCTGCTTTTGGGAGGCCTCACACATGGGGTTGTCATTTTGCAAAGTTTCCCCTTTATGGATTGTCAGCCCCATTAGTCCTTTCCTCTCTGCGTGAATTATTTTCCATGCATACATCCTATCTGGCACAGGCATGTTCTGATGGAAGGATGAGGATCTATGCACGCCTTGTGTGACTTTGTTTGAGTAGCACAGGGGGGATGGGCAGTTTGACTCTACATTGACATCAATTATTAAAATGCTAATGTTGCATTAGGGGGTTGTACACCTTGGGCTCCTAGTGCGACAATGCGAGCACTTGTAACTGTTGTTATGCATGAAGGTGTCTTTTTGTGCACTACATCATCCATCCTCACTCCACAGGCAACCTTGCTACATGGTGACAAGGAACCTAGTAGTATATCAGCGCAGATGATGATCATGGACATGTCCTATATGTTGCATGTGTTCACGTTTGTGACCATTCACAATGGTGCATGGAGGTGTGTGAGTTGTTGTTGAGCCATCCTGTGCAGCAAGCATAGTACATGTAGCCACTGATTGTTACTCATGAGCAGGTGGGTCAGTGGCAACAGTGTGGGGACTGCTGTGCAGTTTGTGTAATGGTTAGTGCATATGGGCGAAGGGTGTCGGTGCATTTGAAGTGTTTGGTCATTATGTGTCCCCATGCAACCCTTCTGCATGCATTCAGTGTGTCCATTGTGCATCCTACCTTTGGCATTTGTTAGTTCTAGAAATGTCCCCCACTACAACTTGTCATGCATTTGTGTATGTCTTGGAAGTATGCACTATCCTGTCCTGGGATTCTGCTGACCAGCATCTCTGGGATGACTGCTGCAACCATCTCCTCCAGGTCATCCAGGTCTTCCTGTAGTGCAGGACGTGCACCAGTCTGCAGTACAGCCTTTCGGTTCCTGGCCAATTTCTCTTTAGTTCTGTGCTTGCAATCGTGCCAGCGCTTCTTCAGATCTGCGACAGTCCTCTTCACAGCTTCCATACTGTTGATCTTATCTGCTATTGTCTGCCATTTAGCCTCCTTCCTACCTGTTGGTATTTGGAGGTGACGAAGAACTGATGTTGGTGCTCCATCCCCTCTCTGACCAAGATGTTGTTCTCCTCCTCACTGAAGCAAAACTTCCTCCTCCTTTTCACCTTGTCCTGTGCTGTTGTATGTCCATTGTGGCTTGTACTGGGCTGATTGGGGTGTCCTTTGGGTCTCTGCTGTCGTGCATTGTCCATTTTGGGTCCTTTTGGGGGGGTTCAACAGTCTCTTGGTTTTTTTTTTACGCTAATGCTGGAAAAATGATGCCGACAAGATTAACGTCACAAAACGTGCCACTAATTGTGCTAACGCCACTTTTGCAGCATTAGTGTCATTTTTACTTACGGCATGTTGCAAAGGTTAGCGTAATTTTTTTTTATGCTAAACATTCCTTAGCGCCAAATATGGCACAAAGATGGTGCTATGGAATGGTGTTAGCTGGCGGTAATATATTTGACTCACATCTGCGTTGGTGCAGTTGTGCATCATTTTTGTTAAATATGGGTCAGAGTGTCTTACAGGGAGATAAAGATACGAGGAGGGTATATAGGCAAGGAAGCCAGATTGGAGAAAGTCTGAGAGAAGGCTTCAGAAGTCATAAGAACTGAAAGAAGGCAAGACATAAAAAGACCAAAAGAGAAAAATACAGCTAGTACATGGAAAGCAGCATAATAAGGCAGTTTAGAGACTGTATAAAATTAAGGAGTGGATACTTACCTAGGCTTTCTTCTTTCTGAGGGCACCGGCAAGGAAAGTCCAAAGTCGAAAGCACCACTGAGAGAAGGGAGATAAGAAGCATTAATTTATAAGAAATTGTTCTCCAAAATTCTTAACAATAGCATCTGGTGAAATGCTATAGATATGAGGATTCATCTTGAAGAATAACTCTTGCCGCTAATTTCTAGACCTAGCATCATAAAAAAGGAAATAAGTACTGTGCAACAAAAGTTGCTGTGGAATTATCCCACTCGATCAAGTAACACAGGATTACTAGTTTCATTTGAAATAAGGTCAATTTATGGAGAAGTCTGCAAAAGCTAACTCTTAGGTGGGAAGAGGGATGGATAGCACTCCCAGACTGGAAAGTCTACTACCTGGCTGCTTTTTTTAGTTATGCATACCGGGATTTAGAGCACATCTAAGTTGACAATGGTAGATCATTTTTAACAAGAAAAATTGTCGGAAGAGGCTTCACTGTACCAACACTTCACAAAGTTCTATGAGAGGAATTCTAAAATGGTTAGATTTTTTTTTTTGTAAACAGATTTTATTAAGGAAAAGAAAGAAAAGGCAGACATAGAAAACAGTAAGCGAAACAGGCCATGGCACCTCATTATGCATAAAAGGGTTATCAGCATCAGATCATTTCTTTACAGAGCTGGAAACACAGCAGCTATTTGCATCATCGTTCAACAATAGATTCCGTTTGCCACTGTAGATACTATCACTATTGCTATCCCTTCTATCAGTATTAAGGTTGGGCTGGTCTGTTGCTCTCGCCAGGTGAGTAGGTGTATGTTCGAGGACTGGTGGCGAGATCGAGATACGTCTGGTAACTAAAACTGTGCTTATCTATTTAGAGTACGTATTGCCTGGCCTATGTATTACTAACCACCTCCCTCCACCCCTCAACTTGCCTTCTGTAGTGGTGATGTATTATGCCTGGTCATGCACGGTCATGCCGGTCGTGTGAGGTATCCTAGTCGTTTTGCTCGGGGATCCGCTCTGTCTGGGTTGGGTGCAATGCAGGTTGACCTCTTTGAGGGTATCAGTCTTCAGGTGCATTGGCCTGTGTGGGGCCACCCCCGCCCGGGTCCAGGTGCTCCCTCTGCAGTGCTATGACAATCTGATCCCAAGCCTCCTTCATCGCAGGGGACCCCGATCCCCTCCTTAGTTCCGTGTGCAGTGCCGTTCCCTCACTATCTGCCCATTTCTTAAGTTCCCTTCTCCAGTCTCGGAGCTGAGGCCCCCCGGGTTCTTCCAGTTCCTTGTCAGCTCTCTCTTGGCTAAGATAAATGCAAGGTCTTGGAATCTACTAGTAGCCTTGTTCTTGGGTGTATGAGGGAACCAATGTAGTAGGCACCTAGCGGGTGTGCTTGCAATCTCAATCTCAATAATGTTTGCCATCTCTGCAATCACTGTGTCCGGTAATATTACAGCTGGGGGCAGGACCACAGCATATGGGGAAAATCTGCTGCCTCCATGCCACACCGGGGGCATCCCGCTACCCTTACTCCAAAGTGGTCTTGTCATCTAAGTGTTGTAAGGTAAGCCCTGTGGAGTACATAACACTGTATGAGCTGGAACCTAGCATTCCTGGATACTTTGGGCGTTCTTTCCAGGATGCACTCCCAGTCAGCATCTGGCATCTGAGTCCCCAGGTCATGTTCCCACTTCTGGTTCAGGCTGATCAGGGAAGTCCCCTCCTCTGCCCCAACCATCCTGTAGAGTCCGGTTACTGCTTTGTGTGTGCATCCTGTAGCTAGTAAATAAGTGCTGAGGCCATGCTGGGGGGGTTCGACAACTCCCGTCCCCCAGTGCCGCCCAACGGATCGCGTGAGAGCCCGGTGTAGTAGGAAATGGCCCTGTGGAAGATCATGTTGTTGCCGAAAATCCTCAAAGGCCAATAAAATGCCCTTTTTATACAAGTCCCCCATCCGTGTAACCCCTGCCTCAATCTGCTCAAGTAATCCCCTCCTCTCTCCCGCCCTAGGTAGCTGGCGGAGCCAAGATAATGGAATGTCAGGAGAATACGGCATGATCAGACCCGCACTCCGGAGGCATTGCCTCCAGCACCGACGGATAACGACCGCCTCGGCAGGCAAAGCTGGTCGTCCCCCTGCTGCATTAAAAAGGATTCCAGCCAGCTCAGCAGTGGAGGGAACCACCAGGCCCTCAATGTTCTCTCCAGTGCCGCCATCCCCCGTCCATTGCACCAGCCATTGTAGCTGTGCGGCAAGGTAATAGGCTTAAAAAATCAGGCAAGGCCAGCCCGCCCTTTGCGCGGGGTCTCTTCAGGGTCGCTAGCGCAACTCTGCGTCCTCCCTCCCTGAACAGGGCACGCGGCACCAAGAGTGGCAATGCCACAAAATATTACAGAAGTCCGGGCAGCGCCACCATCTTGAGGAGGGCAACCCGCCCGGTCAATGAGAGAGGGAGCGATCCCCAAAAACCAAAGCTCGACCTCAGAGCCCCAATCTTCCTTTCGATGTTGCCATCTAGAATATCTGGCTGGGATTGATATACTCGCACTCCAAGGTACATGATGCAACATGGCTCCCATGTCACTCCTCCCAGCTCTGCCGACGGTGCATCCCCCTCCGCCATCGGAAATAGAAATTATTTTTGCCAATTGACCCGCAATCCCTTAGCGTGCCAACAGGGCCTGTGCCCCCTCCCTCTCCGGGCCAGTGTCTCGTAAGAATAAGAGTAGGTCATCCACTTACAGCGCGATCGTGTGACACTGGTCGCTCCTGGTCAGGCCTCGGTACCAGTTGGCCGTCCTGGCCTGAGCGGCTCCATCGCCAGAGCAAACAGCAGTGGCGATAGTGGACACCCATGTCTGGTGCCCCTGCCTACCGATTACTGTGCCGAGTTGAGTGCGCCCGTTCTAACCCTAGACTTGGGGTCTGCGTAGAGCAGCTTTTTCTATTTAATGAAGCCTTCCCCGAGGCCCATGTGTGCGAGGACCATATATAGGAAATACCACTCTAGGCTATCAAACGCCTTCTCTATGTCTATGGCAAGGACTGCTGACCCCGGCTCCGAAAAAGCAGTTGACTCCATAAGAGAGAGTAGCCGGTGTATGTTCTGGGCAGTGCCCCTAGTAGGGATGAATCTCGCTTGGTCTGGGTGAACCAGCTGTGTCATGTAGGGCAGCAATCTCGTTGCTAGTATCCGTTGCTAGTATCCGACTCAATATTTTATAGTCCGAGTTAAGCATGGAGAGGGGCCTACAAGCTCTGCTGTCGTCAGGAGGTTCGCCCGGTTTGAGCAAGGGTACGATTAAGGGTTCTCCCGTCGAGCCCGGTAGGCGACCGGTCACGCGTGCCTTGTTATACAACTTCGCCAACTTGGGGGTGAGTGTTTCTGCATAAGTTGCATAGAACTCGATGGGCAGTCCATCCGTGCCAGGAGTTTTCCCGCGAGCTGGTCCCGCTATGGCAGTCACGATCTCCGACAGCTTAAAGTCCCCGCCTAGGATTCCCCGCACCTCCACGGTCAGAGCCCTGGGCGGCAGCGTGGATAAGAAATCCTGCAGCTCCGCTCTCGTCCCATGGCACAAACTGGTGTGAAGGGCAATGTAATAGTCACGGAAGTACGAGTTTATGTGGGCTTGGTGATAAAGATTTTCACCCAGTGGGGTAGTGATCTCCACTATAGGACTTCCTCTCTTGGCGGGGTTGGCCAACCATGCCAGCAGTGCCCCTGACTTATCCCCTTCGGAGTGGGCCCCTGCGGTGTACTGTTTATAGTCAGAGCACCTTAGCGTCTCGGTATGCTCCGCTACTTTTTCACTAGCTGCGCGCTTCTCTCCTCGCCTCTCTGGGTTATCTAGTGAGAGTTTCTCCAGTGATCTAAGTTCCTATTCTGCTACAATGATATCCCACAGTAAGGACTCTCCCTTGATCCCAATGGAAGCTGCCATGCATCGACCATGCACTACTACCTTGAATGCTTCCCAGAGTGTCTGTGGTGAAGGGGCAGTGGATTCATTGTCCTCGAAGTAGTGGGTTATCTGTTCCCTAACCTGTTCACAGAAAGCGGGGTCCGTCAGCGAGTTAGGCTTAAGCCTCCAGTTAGGTATGCATGTGGTGACTCGTGTCCACGATAAAGCAGTAGGATCGGGTTATGATCAGAGATGGTTTTCCCCAGATACTCCACTCCCCGTGCCTGCGCGTGCACCTCTCGGGTGCTCAGGAAGGTATTGAGCCGCACCTGGAGATCATGGGCAGCGGAGTAATGAGGATATTCTCTAGCCATAGGGTTAAGAGTTCTCCATGTATCTCCCAAATGCAACTCTGCCTGCCACTCTGTGAATTTTCTAGCCGGCGTATTAACCAGGGATTCCCGCGGCAGAGGGTAGGACCTGTCTATGCCAGGGTTAGCCACGCAGTTAAAGTCTCCTCCAATCAATGCCGAGTGCAGCATATGAGGTGCCAGCATGGTTGATAATTGGTTAAGGAACGCGGACTGTTCTATGTTAGGAGCATACACGTTGATCAGCGTTATGTCTAGTCCACCCAGGCGGCTAGTGCTCACCACATAGCGCCCCACAAGGTTCGTTAGTGTGTTAGTAACCTGGAATGAGACTTCCACCCAGATCCATATCAACGTGCCCCTTGCGTATGCTGAGTAAGTGGTGTAGAATAACGGACCCCTCCACCTCCTTTGCAGTGCTGCGCCCTCGGTGGCCATCAGGTGGGTCCCCTGCAACATTGCTATATTTGCCCCTCTTCTGCCCAAATAGGAATATATCTTGTTCCGCTTGCTCATATTATGCATCCCTCTTATGTTCCAGGAGATCACCTCATACCCCTGCTGATCACCCATTGCAGAAGTCCTCTGATCATCCCCCCTCGCACAACTGCCACCCGACCAGGTGACACAGACCAGCACTTCTTATGAACATTGTCCCACTACAGGTAAAGCTGATAACATTTCCTCTATAAACAATCAAAACTCCCTCAACTCTGGGTGATCTAGTGAGAGTAGGAGCATACACGTTGATCAGCGTTATGTCTAGTCCACCCAGGCGGCCAGTGGTCACCACATAGCGCCCGCCAGGGTTCGTTAGTGTGTTAGTAACCTGGAATGCGACTTCCACCCAGATCCATATCAACGTGCCCCTTGCGTATGCTGAGTAAGTGGTGTAGAATAACGGACCCCTCCACCTCCTGTGCAGTGCTGTGCCCTCGGTGGCCATCAGGTGGGTCCCCTGCAACATTGCTATATTTGCCCCTCTTCTGCCCAAATAGGAATATATCTTCTTCCGCTTGCTCATATTATGCATCCCTCTTATGTTCCAGGAGATCACCTCATACCCCTGCTGATCACCCATTGCAGAAGTCCTCTGATCATCCCCCCTCGCACAACTGCCACCCGACCAGGTGACACAGACCAGCACTTCTTATGAACATTGTCCCACTACAGGTAAAGCTGATAACATTCCCTCTATAAACAATCAAAACTCCCTCAACTCTGGGTGATCTAGTGAGAGTAGGAGCATACACATTGATCAGCATTATGTCTAGTCCACCCAGGCGGCCAGTGGTCACCACATAGCGCCCGCCAGGGTTCGTTAGTGTGTTAGTAACCTGGAATGCGACTTCCACCCAGATCCATATCAACGTGCCCCTTGCGTATGCTGAGTAAGTGGTGTAGAATAACGGACCCCTCCACCTCCTGTGCAGTGCTGTGCCCTCGGTGGCCATCAGGTGGGTCCCCTGCAACATTGCTATATTTGCCCCTCTTCTGCCCAAATAGGAATATACCTTGTACCGCTTGGTCATATTATGCATCCCTCTTATGTTCCAGGAGATCACCTCATACCCCTGCTGATCACCCATTGCAGAAGTCCTCTGATCATCCCCCCTGGCACAACTGCCACCCGACCAGGTGACACAGACCAGCACTTCTTATGAACATTGTCCCACTACAGGTAAAGCTGATAACATTCCCTCTATAAACAATCAAAACTCCCTTTCCCCAGGACAGGAGGTAAAACAGTTCCCCATCCAAACTGTTTCGAACATAAATCAGTTCTGGGTGGGCAGGCGAAAGAGACCGCTCAAGCCATCCAAGGTATCAATCCCATGGCCCGGAATTAGTTTCTGTGATTTGCTGCATGCCTTGTGATTTCCGGGGCCAGAGAGTCTGGAGACCGTATGAAAGTTAACACGCCAAATGCCAATTTCCAGGGCTGACCATCAAACAATACAGTCCGAGGTTCCTGGTGTCACCACTGGTAGTTCCAGACTTGTTGCAGCTGAGCCTGCAGATTCCGCCTCTGAGTCCGAACGCCCGGTTCCCCTTGTGCCAGCCGAGCGCGGGCTGCTATTTCCCTGGCTTAAGGAGGCCACCGCCACCACGGCCCAGTTCCTCTCTGCCTGTGCTTCCTCCTGCATGTGCGCCACAGGTCTCAACCTGTTTTCTCTTGCACCTCGGCGTCTGCTGGGGGGTCTGGGTTCTCGGGCGGCCCCGCCTCCTTCGGGTCCCCCCGTTCTTCCAACCAGTTTCTCGCCTCCTGTGGTGTGCGGAAAAAGCATGCTCCCCATCCATCTGCCACTCTCAGCGTGGAAAGGAACAGCATTGCGTAGGAGATATTCAGTTGCTGCAGGCGCGTCTTCATTTTGGAGTATGTTGCCCTTTGTCTCTGCACCTCTCTACAGAAATCGGGAAAGATAGGGATCAGGGAGTTCTCTATCCTTATTTCCCCAGCCTTTCTGGCCTGAGTCAGTATGTGGTCCCGTTCTCTGTAATGCAGTAGACGGGCTATCACCGGTCGCGGCGCAGTCCCCAGAGGGGGAGCCCGCGCGGGGACCCTATGTGCCCTCTTAAGGGTGAAAAAGTGTGAAAGACCCTCTGGCGCAACAGTTTCAGAGATCCAACGCTCCAAGAAGTCTGGGAGGTTGCGCTGGCCGATTAGTTCGGGGAGGCCTATTATGTGAATGTTGTTTCTTCTGGATCTGTTTTCCTCATCTTCAGCTCGGGCCAGGAGGATCTCTGTTTGCTTCTCCAGTTTAGTAATTCAAACCTCAGCCCGGAACTGAGGGCACCCAGCGTCTGCTCCGTCGCCCGCTCCATAAGGTGGCGCTGGTCCTCTCGGAGCAGACCTAAGTCAACCGCCAGTGAGTTAATCTTTGTCCCAAGGCTCTCCCTGGAGAATGTGATGGCCTGCATAATATCTCCCAGCGAGGGACCCTGTCCTCTCCAACTCGCAGTGTCTCAGCAGGAGGGGATGCAGCGCAGGTCCGTCGCACAGCTGCTTCACTCATCGTGTCCTTCTTCTCCCCAGTCTTGCCCATCCTGTGTGGGAGAGGGGGCCGCAATTTTGGGTCAATGTCATTGAACACCCCAGCAAGAGTTGCTAGGTATAGTTGCGCAGCTCACATCTCTGCGCTGTTGTTGGGCGAAGCGGCATGAGTCTCTCGGCTCCATCTGGCGTCTTTTCCAGCCTGGGTCTCCCCCGGGGCCGCAGGCCAGCACTAGAGTCCTCCAACCCGCAGGGCTCGCCCATTGGTGATTATGGTGAGAAGGTCTGCCTCTCAGGGGCCCCATGACCTACTGGGCCGCAGGATGCACTCCTCTCGCCCTCCTGTAGCTAGACTGCTCCTCAGGGCCCCCGCGGTCGAGTGGGTTCCCCCACATCAGCAAGGTGGTCCCGGTATGTGTCTTTGGGCTAAGGTCAGCCCAGTCCACCTCTCCCCGATCAGGCCAGGCTCTGTGCCAATTCTCTGGAGCCCGGTGCGGCCGCCATTTTAGGGACAGGCTGCTCCAGGCCTCCGCCGCCTCCATCCCCATCCAGCACTCTCCGTGGCTCAGGAGTCACCCCAGTGCAGCGGCAGACTCCCCCCCTGCCTGGCACCCGACCGGCGCAAGGCCCGCCTGGGGTAGAGTCCGCCTAGAGCAGTGCAGCTGCCATCTTAGGGTCAGGCGGCATGCTTTTCTCTCAGTCTTGTCTCTCTCAGCTCCGTTTTATGGGCAGGTGACCTCCAAAAACTTGGGCTACCGCCCTCCGAGCTTCCCCTGACAGGAAATGCTGCCAGTGCCTCGGGTAGCGCAGTCAGGATGGGCTGTGAACGGAGGTTCCGGGCCGGAGCTCTTCCTCGTGGCTGCTCACTCCATGAGCGTCAAGCCACGACTCCTTTTAAAATGGTTAGATATAACATAGTAATTTTATTTAAGCAGATGTAAAAACAACTTTGGAAATACCTCAACATTCCATAGATACATGCTGCAACTCACCTCAAATGTATATCCCTCACTAATCTTAAACAAACAGCTAGATGGTGGGAAAAAAGCTAATTCAGGGAGAGTAGAAGATTGGATTAGTAATAATGAAGGAAGGCAGACAAGATTTACCCCCATCCTAGGCCAGGCACATCTTGGAATATTTACAAATTCAAAGTGTACTTGAGAAATTATTTCAACTTCAGATAGAGGAATCAGGGGAAAGAGCAATGGAAATATACAATCCTAAAACATCAGAAAGAAGGGTGGGCAATTGGTAAGATAGCTTTGAACCAGTCACAACAATGCTCATAAAACGTTTTGGCCTTCCCAAAATATGTTGATAAAAGATGTTGGCTTGAATGTGGATGAGGGAGACTGGTCTGAAACATCTGCTTTTAACGACCAGCTGTTGAGGGGGGCAAATTCTAAATGGATTCAGAGGTATTTGCTACGGTCAGTACATTATACCCCTAAGAAACTACATGAGTGGAATGCAACTATTCCAGATATTTGTTCTAGATTTAACCAGAAGGGCACACTGGAGCATATGATCTGGAGTTGCCTGGAACCAAGGGGATTCTGCAATAAAGTTGCAATTTGTACAGTAGCTTTAAGCTCCAGTAATGCCGGACACTAAGTCAATACTCCTAGGTAGCTCCAGACATTTGGACATAGAGACTAGAAATTTGTGAGGCTGGTGGTATAAGCAACTTTGCTAGCTAGTTCAGTGATAACTAATTAATGGAACTCAAGAGATCCACCAAATGTTGAAATATTGCTGAAGGAACTGCACACTGTCTATAACAAAGAATATTTATGCACAAAAAAGGTGTGAAAGATAAGATTTTTAAAAGTCTGGAAAATGTTTTACTTACTATATGGGAAGCACTTTAGTGAATGAATTAGTTTTTAAAATAAAAATCACTTTTTGTTGCACTTCAAAAGAAATGTTTATGTTTATTTAAGGCTTCTGGCAAGGAAATCTTTTTGGGCCATAAATACACATTATAAGCATTAAATGCAAAGCTGTATTATTCTTCTTCAGCACACTGTACATCTTTGCTAGGATTATTTGGATGCTTGCAGATCTGGGACTAATTCTTTATTCTATGAAAGGAAATGAAATAATGTGTTGTTCAGAAACTGTATGGAATGCACTTTGGAAAGATGATTTAAGATTAATGCACAGGTCTACTATTTTTCTTCAGCACTTTCTACAGCAATGTTTGATGCACTTTTCCCTTGAAAAGGACCTAGACATCTAGTAATGAAATGTAGAAAGGTCTTTACTAGGACTATGTGTATGTTTTGTAGAACATGGCTTCTCAATTTATTTTAAAAGAAATTAAATAATGTGTTGTTTGAACATTATGAAACATATTTTTAAAAAAACTCTGCTTCCCACCTTTTCCTAATCCAATGACTCTACGAAGCAAGTATCAAGTGACTTGCCCTTCAAATGGATCAGCTCCTTCCTCACTGAAAGAACTCAAACCCTCAACTTGCTCCCCCATACCTGTGAAGCACATGATCTTATTTGTGGGATCCTGAGGGCTTCTTGCACAGCCCAATGCTCTTTAGGTTCTACCTGACCCCCCTGGCCTACGCCATAGAAGCTCACAACATCCTCACTTACATCAGTGAGAAGCAACTGATACGGTCCCTCACGGACAAAACACCCAACACCAGGAACAAGTTCATCCTATGCATGACAGAAGTAGCCACCTGCATAAAATCTAACTGCCTAAAATTGAACACTGACAAAACTGAGGTGGTAGTCTTCAGGAAAAGCACCTCGCTATGGGATTCCATCTGGTGGCCCTCAGAATTTGGACGTACCCCAATGCCGCGCTCACAAGCGAGAAACCTTAGAATAATCATAGACAACAAACTGGATATGGTCACCCATGTCAATGGAGTGGTCTTGGCCTGCTTCCACAAACTAAGAATGCTGAAGAATTATTTAAGTGGCCACCAGACAGCACCAGGATCACGACCACCTAAGCTTGCAGCAGAGTAGACTATAGAAACACCTGGCACACAAGGATTACCAATCAGTTTACAAGTCTTTAGACTGTTGAAAACACAGTGCCCAGATTAATCCTCTACCTCCCATGCTGAGCCCACATCACAGCACACTTCAGGGAACTCTACTGGCTCCCGATACACAACCCTGAGCGCTTTAAACTCCCCTCCACACCTACAAAGCTCTCCACAAAACTGGACCTGCCTTCCTCAATAGTTGCATTCAATTTCATCAACCTTCCAGACTCCTCCGCTCTGCTAGTCTCTCATTAGCACACACCCCACTCATACACAAAAGCAGAGCAGGTGGCTGCATCTACTGGCATCTTGTTCCTAAAGCCTGGAACAGCCTCAACAACTCAATACAAACTCCTCCTCTCTTCTTGACTTTCCCAAGAAGATGAAACGGCTGGCCTCTCACACCCACTGCAAAACGCTTAGATACCCACATAGATGAATAGTGTGCTATAAAACACCGATAACATAACAAGAACCAGGGTGTTGGCTTTGGATGTTTGTGGAATTCAACGGACACATTCTCTTCATAGTGGCCAAACAGAGCTCTACCCTCAATCAGTATTTTAAAGGTGGGTTGAGTTGGTATTTTATCTTCCAATTGAGGGCAAAAATGACAACTTCATGTTAGGAATGATGTGGTCATACAATTAGTGAAAACATTAGGTAAATTATGCTGCAACCAGGTACTTTGGGGGTCATTCTGACTTTGACGGGCGGCGGAGGCCGCCCGCCAAAGTCCCGCCGTCAGAATCCCACCGAGCGGTCAAAAGACCGCCGCGGTAATTCTGAGTTTCCCTCTGGGCGGGCTGGCGACCGCAAGAAGGCCGCCCGCCCGCCCAGCGGGAAACCCCCTTCCATGAGGATGCCGGTTCCGAATGGAGCCGGCGGAATGGAAGGGGTGCGACAGGTGCAGTTGCACCCGTCGCGATTTTCAGTGTCTGCCACGCAGACACTGAAAATCTATGTGGGGCCCTGTTAGGGGGCCCCTGCAGTGCCCATCCATGGGCACTGCAGGGGCCCCCAGGGGCCCCACGACACCCGTTCCCGCCATCCTGTTCCTGGTGGTAACAACCGCCAGGAACAGGATGGCGGGAAGGGGGTCGGAATCCCCATGGCGGCGCTGCAAGCAGCGCCGCCATAGAGGATTCCCTTGGGCAGGGGTAAACCGTCGGGAAACCGCCGGTTGCCCTTTTCTGACCGCGGCTTTACCGCCGCGGTCAGAATTGCCCATGTAGCACCGCCAGCCTGTTGGCGGTGCTACCTCCGGCCTCCACGGAATGAGGCCCTTAGTGTCATTCATTTATCCATGTGAAACTGTAATACCTTTTGTGGCACACAGATCAACGGAAGTTGGTTCCAATAGATGCGATGAATAGATATGGCAAGGATAGATGCTATTCCATACCACATTGCATACAAGCTGCATTGTAATCTACTTAGTTTAACACTGCCAACTAAAAAAAAAAAACAATTTAGACGCTATATACTGAGCTGTGTGCTAGGGGACACATTGCTGCTTGATAGATCCAGGTGGTCCATAAGTGTCACTAGCAGGGTATTACATTTGGCCATCTGCCATAAAGATGTAAACTGGCAAACAGCATCTGACAGCATGAAACAGAGCTCTTCAAAATCTTCTTTACCCAGTCCAAACACATCAACCACTTCTTCCAAGTGACATTGGAACACTCATGGCAGATGACGTATTTACAAGGCTGCGACTGAGAAGCCCTACAGAATATATGACCATAAAATCTTGATTTCTTGAAAGCAAAGTCCACATTTGACTTTAGAAAAATGTAGATGTTTTAAGATGGCTCTACAAAATACCCCAGACAGACCGAAGCAGCTTGCTAGCAGTGAGGAAGAGAACTTTCATTTCATCTCCATCCCACTCCATCAATTAAACAATATTTTGAAAACATGCTTTAGCAACTAGTAGAGGAAGTAGGCCCTAATCTTCATCTCTTTATTAAGTGTCTAATTAACTCATAGATCTGAAGTATGAATTATCCAGCAAAGCAAAGCAACAGCAAAGGCAGGAATTATTGATATCCAGCATGCAGAACGCTTAAGTACGGACCCTTCATGCAGCCTATCATATAAGACACAATCACTTCCAGGTAAAAATATAGATACACACCAGCCCAGTACTAAGGTGGGGCACTCCTAAGCATCACTGAGCCATCAGGCAAGCAATGTGGACCTGAAGAAGGCTTTATCAATACTATTGAAACCAAAAGAGCCAGAAAACATCAAATACCTTAACAATGCCCTCACTTTGTCAAGGAACCAAGGCCCAGATATACTAATACTGTACCTGGCTTTGCTTTGGAAAGTAGACCAAAGTAATGCAAAGTAGCGCTAAGTGCAACTTTGCATCAGTTGGGCTTTCCATGGTTAGTTCGGGGTCACTCCCAGGCAACTGCACATGAATTTTGACACAAATCCCAATCTAGTACCATTGGTAAATAGGGATTTGTGCCAGAAAACTACACCTCTTTGAGGAAGGCATAACTGTGGAGAAAGATTTAAACCTTTGTATGTGTGCTGCACTGTACAGCAAACATACAAAGAAGGGAAAGTAATAAAGCATAGTTTTTGTACTGGAAGGGTCACCTTCCGGTACAAAGCCGATGTTTGGTAGAATGTACACACCTTTGCACTTTGGTGTGTTAGTGCGTAACTTACAAGGGACGAGTATAGGTCGATGAACCTTTTGACTTGTTTAAGATGTTGTTACCATAGGGCCAGAACAGAATAAAAAATCAATGCACAATAATCAATAATCATTGGCCAAGTCAACAATCAATAATCAATGGACTCAGTAATTTTCCCACACCATGACTTTTCAGCCATGAATAACCACACCTTTAGAAAAAGTTTAGTAAGTGTATTTCCCTTATAATAACAATTCTAAAATTAGGTAGAATAATCTCAGAATCAAATCAAAACGAATATATAAGAATAATATTGATTAGCCAATAAGGCGCAAGAAACACAACCTAATAAAGGCTTGAATCACAATACATCCTAAAGCATCAGTGCACATCCTTAGCAAAGTCAACTTTAACAGTGTCACATAATCCATAGAGTTCAGCAAACTAGTTTGTCAACCATTGTCTCTGCAGTTTGTCAGTCGTCATGTAGATAACCTCAACTAATCCAGATAAGCATCGGCAAGTAGGGCTTCATGCAAAAAAATGTAGGACTCAAATTTAAAAAACACCTAGCTAAGGAAAACTACTAAAACAGTGCAGTTGGTACCTAGAAAGAAAAGGCATAAAAATACAATTCATTCATGTTGTCATATATACCTATCCACGGTATGGGTCAGCAAACATAATCAGTCTTCGTCCTCAGGTCATCAATCGATCAGCAACACATCAGGCTCTCAGTAATGAGCCCAATGACATAGTCTTGAGTCTCTTCTCACGCCATCACTCTAAGTCTCTAAACTCGCAATCTTCTAATCTCTAATCTAAAGTCTTTTCCCTCTGTTGCAGTTATATCAAAGTCACCCAAACTATCCCCTAATTCCCAATTGGTCGGTTAATCGTACATTATTACTCTACCCAAAATATTTTCTATACCATATCTATGAATTCTAATATTTCATATTACACACGACGTTGATTGGTCTGCTTACGATGTTCTCATCATCCGGCTCATCAGGTAACGAATTTGTTGCATCTTCTTCTCCAGTCAGCGTCTTCGTTGTTCATGTCTTGGGAAAGTTCTTCTAGCACACATTACATACAGCTTGATACATTTTAAGGATACTGTCTCCTGTTAGTTGGTTCTCATGGAAAGTTTCCGCTAAGCATTTTATTAAACAATTAACATTTCACAGGTAGTTCACTCTGTCAGCATTTTCTATTAAACGCAAAGAAATACAGCTTCTGCATGAGGCTTGGCAAAACTAGACCAAGACACTCGCTAAGTTAAGGCCTACAATTAATAAGTTAAAGCATACTTCATAGCCCTTAATATGACATATTACTACATTAATCTAATACATTTTCAACATTTTGTGAGTATTAATCATCAATTAGTACATTTCGTGAACACTGGTAGCCATTCTTCAAGGTCACAATTTCAAATGTGCACATTATTTTTCTATGCTATTCTCTACAAATTCATTATTCAAAATACATAAACATTCATTAATATTTTCAAATTAAGACATCTGCTTTAGCAGGTGCAAAGGTGCATGTGGTGCACATGCCATGCTAAAGTGAGTCAGTGCAGGTAATGAGGAAAACTATGCCATATCTTAATACTTATGACACTCTTCTGCTCTTTCACATAGCACAGCAACTTTGATTGCTGTGTTGCACTAGCTAAAAAGTTAGCAAATCTTGCCTAAAATCTTAATCAGCTAAAAAGTACTGAGCCTAAGATGCTCCATCCATGAAGGAAGAACCGTCTTGATCAGAAACCCAACGTGCCTAGTGTGGCAGGAGTGGGCTGTATTTAAAATGTGATAGTTTTATTTAAAATATTATTTCTACAAACACTGTTTCATTTCATTGCATTATATATAGATGTCTCTTGTGATAAAAAATACGTTTCTTCTTTCCTTTGAACAAAATCGTGTTCTGCACTCTAGATCATTTGTTCTTAACATTTTGGCCCTCGTTACAACCCTGGCGGTCAGTAATACCGCCATTAGCCCGGCGGCAAAAAAAATGGGATCACGACCACGGCGGAAACCGCCAACACAGACAGCCACTTTAACACTCCACCCCCCACAGCGGCAGCAACTAACACCGCGGCAGTAGCTGCCAACAGCCAGGTGGAAGACAATGTACCACCCACCCCATTACAACACACACATCTGCCAGCTTTTCAGGGGCGGTAACCAACGCCATCAAAAGCAAGGCGGAAACAGTACCCAGAAGGGGAACCCCTCACCTCTCGACACACAACGAAGAACCAGGATGCCATGGAGCCCGAGCTGCACGTCCCCCCCATGCTGGTCTACCTCCTCATCTACCAGGAGTATGAACAGCGGCGGCGACGACCACGGTGAGTACTGCACCTAGTACATAGGGGAGGGGGGGAGGAAACAAAGAGTGACACACACATGCCACACGCAGCACCCCCACCCCCACCCACAACACCATACACACTAACACATGCATCAACATAACATTTATACCCCGTAACCCCCTAGAAGAACGCAATGACAAAAGGAGTAGAGTCAAATCAGTGATATTTTAGAAATAGTCAGATATACGTAGTATTTTTAAAAACAGTATTTACAAAAATATACAATATGTACATAAGGCAGTACATTGTCCACTCAAAATGTTCGTGGGCCACTGGG
Organism: Pleurodeles waltl; assembly: GCF_031143425.1. Lineage (NCBI taxonomy): Eukaryota > Metazoa > Chordata > Amphibia > Caudata > Salamandridae > Pleurodeles > Pleurodeles waltl. The sequence goes on from NC_090451.1 coordinate 477,791,618, forward strand.
CCAAAACTCATAGGCCAAGCCCACACTTGATTCCTGCCTCAATATGAAGAGAACACTACATGGTCATCAGGTTAAAAACACACAGTCACCTCAGGGGGACGGGGAAGGGTGGGCCACCTCAGCCGGAAGATGGTACTACGCTACTGCTCCTGGAGGGAGCTCCGTGCCCACAGCGATGTCCTGGGGAGTGCAAGGCCACAGTCTCTCAAGCGGGTGGTTTGCCCACTGTTTGGTCCTGGGGCTGCAAGGCCACAGTCCACCAAGTGGGTGGTTTGCCCACTGCTTGGTCCTGGGGAGTGCAAGGCTGCAGTTTCTCAAGTGGATGGCTTCTTCCACTGGTCCTGGAGGGGGCTTTGTGCCCAGTCTGCTTCATCCTGCCAAGGATAGGGTGAGTGGATGCTTTTCTCCACTGGTTCTGGAGGGGGCTTTGTGCCCAGTCTGCTTCATCCTGCCAAGGAGGGGGTGAGTGGATGCCTTTCTCCACTGACTCTGGAGGGGGCTTTGTGCCCAGTCTGGTTCACCCTGCCAAGGATAGGGTGAGTGGATGCATATCTCCAATGGTTCTGGAGGGGGCTTTGTGCCCAGTCTGCTTTATCCTGCCAAGGAGGGGGTGAGTGGATGTCTTTCTCCACTGGTTCTGGAAGGGGCTTTGTGCCCAGTCTGCTTCATCCTGCCAAGGATAGGGTGAGTGGATGCATATCTCCACTGGTTCTGGAGGGGGCTTTGTGCCCAGTCTACTTCATCCTGTCAAGGATAGGGTGAGTGGATGCAAATCTCCACTGGTTCTGGAGGGGGCTTTGGCGGTCATTACGACCTCGGCGGTCTTTTCGCAAGACCGCCGAGGTACCGGTGTGCTGAAGGCCGCCAGTGGTGGCGGTCTTCCACGCCGTGTATTATGACCGCTGGCAGCCCGCCGTCCTTTTTTGTATGGAAAGCCGCCAGCAGCCATACTGGCGGACGGTGTGAAAGTGGAGGTTGCTCAACCTCCACCGCCACGTCAACAGAACACCGCCCACTGAATCACGTCCCATGATTCGGTGTGGCGGTGTTCTGGTGATGGTGTTCTGGTGGCAGGGCTGCCCCCATGGATCCCGTCCCCTCCTGGAGGATCAATGGACAAGGTAAGTTGGTCGTCCGTTAGGGAAGGGGGGGGTGTTGTGTGTTGTGTGCGTGCATGGGGGTGTGCGTGTGAGAGTGTAGAGGGGTGAGTGAGTGTATGTGTGCGGGGGGGTGTTGTGTGTATGGGAAATGTGTGTGAGTTGGACGGTGTGCATATCTGTTTTTATGTGTGCGGGTATGTGTTGTTCGGGTGTGTATATGTGCATGTTGGGGGTTCATGCGTGTAGGGGTGTGTATATGTGCATGTTGGGGGTGTGTGCATGTAGGGGTGTGTATATGTGCATGTTCGGGGTCGGGGTGGGGAGGGGGGTTGTGCCACCTTTGGGGAGTGGCAGGGGGGTGGGGGGTGTATTCGCGGGAGTAGCAGGGGGTGGGGGAGACCCCTATCAGTGCCAGGCAAGGAATTCCCTGGCACTGATAGTACCTACCACCATGGATCTCATGGCGGTTCCCAACCCCCCGAGATCCATGGAGGTATGCAGGGTCCTGATACCGTCGGCGGTCTAGTGATGACCGCCGGGCTGGAGACTGCAATCTCCAGCACAGCGGTCTTCACCGCCATGGTGGTCGGAATGGTGAAGTGGTCATAATTCCATTTTTTTTCCGCCGGCCTGTTTGCAGTCTTACCACTGCTTTACTACCAACGCCAGGGTCGTAATTACCCCCTTTGTGCCCAGTGATGCAACACTTGGGGTGTGGCAGTTCACAGTAGTTCACCTGGGTGTCCGAGGCACGAGATTTGCAGGGACCGGGTTGCATGATAGTCCATGGAGGCAGGGCTATACTCCATCCGACAGCTGCTAAGGCTGCAAACTGGTGGTCATGCCGGTGCTGGTGGGGGTGCTGCCACTGGTGGAGAGAGCCTCCAGCCCTTCTCCTGCAGCCTCAGACGGCTGCCCACTGGGGCTCATGCTGCTGGTAGTGATGCTACTGTCAGAGATGCAGGTGGTGCTGCTTTCGGCGGTGCTACCGGCGGTGCAGGTGCTGTTGATGGCCTTGGTGCAGGTGCCGGTGCTGCCAGTGGTGGAGTGAGGCTCCAGCCCTTCTCTTGCAGCCTCAGATGGCTGCCCACTGGGGCTGCTGCTGCTGACAGTAGTGGTGCTTGCAGCAGTGAAGGTGGTGGTACAGGTGGCGGTAGAGGTGGCAGTGCCTGCGGCGGTGCTAGTGGCGGGGCTGCTGGCAGTGCTAGCCGCGGTGCAGGTGGCGGTGCTGGCTGTTGTGCTGGTAGTGATCAGGCCTTTACCTGCAGCCTCGGATGGCTGAAGTGCCTTGCCTGGTGTTTTGTACCCCTTCCTCACCTTGGCAGATGGTGAGGTCATCTTGGGTCTGGCAGCTGGAGTCTTTGAGGTGGCCTAGCTGGGTGGTTGTGGCTCCTTCCTCTTGCTGGATGCTGTCCCCATCTTCACCTTGCCAGGTGGCAGAATGGATTTGGCCTTGGCAGGGGTTGGTGCCCTACCGGCTCTGCTGATGGGTGCCCCCTTTGAGCCTCTGATAGCTGCAGGAACCACAGCGGTCGTCAGCTTGGTGGCTGAGGTGCTGGCATGGGTTCTGGCCACCCTGGCCCGAGAGGAAGGACGGGAGGGGGGAGGGGTAGGGAAGAGGTCATTGTTTGCCAGGAAAATCCTCTTAGGGACACTGGGGTGGGAAGAGGGACAGGGTTTGGGAGTGGAGGAAGAGGGAGTGGTTGTAGGAGGTGTCTGTCTCCTGAGTTTGGGTGCATGGGCTGGATGCTGTTGTGAGGTGGATGGCTGTTGGGTAGGTGGGTGCTTGTGTTTGTGTACTTTGGGAGGAGGGGTCACAGACATTGGAAGAGGACACTGGGGATGTGTGCATGGATGTGGGAGTGGTGATTGCCAGTGAGGGGTGTGTTGTGATGGGCGTGCTGGTGATGGAGGTAGTGGATGAGGATGTAGTGCCTGCAGGTGTGAGTGGAGACGCTACTGGGAGGGAGGTGGATAACGAGGAGGAGGGGGACACAGTGGAGGCAGTGGATGTTGGTGTGTCTGCATGGGGATGGTGCTTGTGTGAGTGCCTGTGAGATGAAGTGTGGTGCTTGTGTTTGCCTGATCCACTTTTGTGTGTTGATTTGGGTGATTGCTGGTCTGAAGGTATGCTTGGGAAAAGATGGGGTTGAGGGGATTTGCATTGGGTAGAGGAAGTTGGAGAGGGAGGCTGGACACAGGGACAATGGCTGCCATCACTGCAGAGGCCTGAGCCTGAAATGCTCTCTGTTGGGCCGCCACGCCAGAGTGAATGCCCTCCAGGTATGCATTTGTTTGTTGCAAATGCCTCTCAACACCCTGGATGGCATTCAGAATGGTTGACTGCCCAACAGTGAGAGATCTCAGGAGGTCAATAGCCTCCTCACTGAGGGCAGCAGGGCTGACTGGGGCAGGGCCTGAGGTGCCTGGGGCGAAGGAGATGCCCACCCTCCTGTGTGAGTGGGCAAGGGAAACACGCTGAGGGGCTGCTGGTAGGGCGGTGCTGGTAGGAGGGTGGAGGCAGTACCTGTTGTTGGCGTGGGCAAAGAGGTGTCCGCCACTGCCAGGGAGCTTCCATCTGAGGAGGAGTCGCTGTCTGTGCAGTCCCCTCCTGTCCCCATCATGGTGCTCCCCCGCCCTCCATTCCACTGGTGCCCTCACCGTCGGTGGATACGGCCTCCAGGCCCATGTGGGTTGCAGCTCTTTCCATTGCTGGTGCCTCTGCTCCTCCGCCAGATGATGCTAATGTACACAAGGACAGGGTGACAAAAAAAAGGGGGGGAGACAGAGGATACACTTGGTCAATGCCAGCAACACCACTAACGTTTGCATACACAACACACAGGGAGCAGGCCTATGCACTAGGCCATGCACTACCAATTACTAAGATAGTCACCAGTCCATGGGGTACAATGCCTAATGCCATTAGCTGCATAACTGAAACCCACAGGACCCTGCCCAGTAGTAGATGCCCACTAACACTATTGGGGTTGGAGTGCTTCAGAGCCTGCCCAAAAAGGGACCTACCCTACCATGTTCGCCATGCGTAGGGGCATCCACAGCCCACATCCCCCACCCAGGTACAACCTTAACACGTGCAAAGTAATTAATCTGATTCTGTACTCACCCCCTTGTGGCTGCTGTGATGCCCTCAAGTGCCCATCCAACTCCGGATAGGCCACTGCCAGGATGCGGAATATCAGGGGGGTCAGGGTATGACGGGCACCCCTTCCTCGTTGGGAGGCCAGCCCCAGCTGGGCCTCTGCCATCTTCCTTGCCTAGCGGCAGAGGTCCTCCCACCGTTTGTGGCAGTGGGTGCTCCGCCTGTCAAAGACCCCCAGGGTCCGCACCTCCTTGGCGATGGCACGCCAAATACCCTTGTTCTGATGGGTGCTGACCTGCATGGAAAAGACAGCAGAAAAGGGAATTAGTTAACCGTCCAGACTGTCACACTCATGGCCCACCAGATCCCTCCCATCCCCTGACACACATACATTGACCACCATACATGCCGCACTCTGGCCAGGACAGCTCAGCCCTCCCTACATGTTGCTCACACACACAGCAATCCACACATTCTTGGCCCACGCATCATGCTCATAGTGTACTCACCTGTTTGTCTGGAGGACCGTAGAGTAATGTGTACTGGGGTAGGACCCCATCCATCAGTTTCACCAACTCCTCCGCAGTGAAGACAGGGGCCCTTTTCCCGACACTCGAGCCATTGCCGCTTCCAGACACAGGTCACAACAGCACTTGCAGTGTAGTTCCTCTCCTGTTGAAGGTCAGGTAGCAAGTGAGTGAATAGATAGAAAATGGCGGTCACGTCCGCGGCTTTGCGTACCGCCACCGCTGGCGTACATCGCCATTGGCTCCTGGAACCCATAGGGCCCAATGATAACCAATGAGAAGTTGTGCGGCGGTCGCCGACCGCCTACCGCAACGGCGCACAATGCCTCATTTCCACTTGTCCATCCTCACAGGTTAGGCAGCCGCCAATTCACGGGGGTGCTGGTGATGGCACCTAACTGCATCACAGCAGACATTGGCACATCAACTGACTCTCGGATTCACATACAGGTTCTGTAAAGGAAAAATGCATCATTATTGTAATTGATGTGTGATTATGACCCTCTGCTCACCGTTTTCCTCCATAGGCTTCAACCGATGAGGATGAATATGAGATGGCGACATCCTCCGGTGTACAGACCCCTGGTGGACCTTGTGAAAATGGAGGAAAGACACATTATCCTAACATACAGACTTGATCGGGCCACAATCCAAGAACTGTGTGGCCAATAGGAGCCAGACCTGATGTCAGCTATCCGCCAGCCCACAGGTATCTCCCCTCTAGTGCAGGTCCTGTCAGTGCTCCATTTCCTGGCAAGTGGTTCCTTCCAAACAACAGTGGCCAAGCATCAGGGATGTTTCAGACAATGCTCTCCAACGTGTTGACCAGAGTGTTGTCATCCCTGCTGAAACACATGCGCAGCTACATCGTATTCCTCAGGTGGAAGATTTGGCCACAGTGAAAGCTGACCTTTATGCCCTGGGACATAGCCCCAACGTCATTGGTGCCATTGATGGTACACATGTAGCATTTGTCCTCGTCCCCTCCCCCGGAGAAATGAACAAGTGTTTAGGAATAGAAAAAGCTATCACTCTATGAATGTGCTGATGGTGTGTTTGCCGGACCAGTACATCTCCCATGTGAATGCCATGTATCCTGGCTCTGTTCATGACGCCTTTATCTTGAGGAATAGCAGCATCCCATATGTGATGGGCCAACTCCAGAGGCACCGGGTGTGGCTAATAGGTGAGCCCAAGGTCCCCACCCTGTATAAGTTGGTGTCTGGGTATAGGGTTGTCCCTAAGGGTTAGTGTGTGTCTAACAGGTATTCCTTGATATTTGCAGGTGACTCTGTTTACCCCAACCTCTCATGGCTACTGACCCCACTGAGGAATGCCAGGACAAGGGAAGAGGAGCGTTACAATATGGGACATGTGCGAACAAGAAGGATAATTGAAAGAACCTTTGGCCTCCTGAAGACCAGGTTCTGGGGCCTTCGTCTGACAGGTGGATCCCTGTACTACTCACCAAGAAGGTTTGCCGGATCATCGTTACATGTTGCATGTTGCACAACCTGGCCTTGAGGCGCCAGGTGCCTTTTCTGCAGGAGGATGAGCCTGGAGATGGTCTTGAGGCAGCGGTGGAGCCTGTGGACAGTGAGGAAGAGGAGGCAGAGGAAGAAGATGTGGACAACAGAAGTAATATTATACAGCAGTAGTTCCTGTAACACACAGGTAAGACAATGTAACTTCACTTTACTTTTCAGTTTTGTGTTTGACATTGTACATGGCAGCCTGACTTCCCTATGTCTATGGCCACTTACTGTACCCTTTGGCATTTCTATTTTCAGATCTCTGTGGCCCACTCTGGCTACTGCTATGTTTACTGCTGCCCACTAAAGGTCACACCAATGTATATATAACTGTACATATGACTTCCAATGTTTTCAGAATGTTGTGCTAATACATATTTCAATCATTTGACATACTCAAGATTTGTATTTGTTCCAAGGGTGTTTATTTAAGTGCTCATACGTAGAAGGGGATGGGCAATGGGCTGGGGTGATGGTGGAGGAATGTCCAGTTAGAGTCCAGTCCCTTGGTATCACAGGTGCATTGTCCAATGGGGCATAGAAAGGGGAGTAATGGCAGTTCAAGGTGGACAGGGTGACAGAGTGGGACAGAAGGGTGACAATCAGGAGAGTCATATTTCATGGCTGGGGTCTTGGCAATGTTCTCTGGCTTCTGCCTGGATCGCAGGGACCGTTTGCGGGGTGGTTCTCCTTCTGCAAGGGGTGGGGTGCTGGTGCCCTGTTGGTCCTGTGATGGGGCCTGCTGTCCACCAGTGCCGGTGGAGGTGGAGGGCTGTTCTTCGGTGTGGCTAGTGTCAGGGGCCCGTTGTTGTGCCACTGCCTCCCTCATGGTCTTGCCCATGTCAGCCAGCATCCCTGCAATGGTGACCAGGATGGTGTAGATGTTTTTGAGGTCCTCCCTGATCCCCAGGTACTGTCCCTCCTGCAGCCGCTGGGTCTCCTGCAACTTGTACAGTATCTGGCCCATGGGCTCCTGGGAATGGTGGTATGCTCCGAGGATGTTGGTGAGTGCCTCCTGAAGAGTCAGTTCCCCGGTGTAGGAAAGTCCTTTTTTTTTGCCTGATCACCCCCCACTCTTTCTGGATAGGTACTGGTGGTTACTGACTCTTGGCTGTGCCCTGGGTACTGCTTACCAGTCCCAGGGCCAGTGCTCTGTGTAAAATGGATATGCAAATTAGGCTAATTATAATTGGCTAAGTTAACCTACCTATAAGTCCCTAGTATATGGTAGGGCATGTAGGTTTAGGGACCACAGCATAGGTGGTGCACACCTAGGTGCATTGCTGAGGTGCCCAGTGTCATTTTAAAAGCAAGCCTGCCTTGCTGGCTGCTTTTAAATTAAAGTTATATGCAAATTCGACTTTGGAATTAAAGGTACTTCCAAAGTCTTAAACTACCTTATTTTTACATATAAGTCACCCCTAAGGTGTGCCCTATGTGCCCCTAGGGCTGGGTGCCATGTAACTATAAGCAGGGACTTTATAAAAATAGATTTATAAGCCCTGGTGAGGTAAAAACAGCCAAATTCGTTTTTCCCTCATTGAAGTAAATGGCCTTCATAGGCTAGAATGGGCAGACTTTATTTTAAATTTTAAAGTCTCCTTAAATGTTACATACCAAGAATTTGGTATCAAATTGATTGTTATAATAAATCCCACAACTTCCAGTTGTTGGATTTAATATAACCAGTTCAGGTAAAAAGTTTAGACTTTACCTAAAAAGTTGCCAATTTCAGCTCTGCATTGTTTTTGCTGCTGTGCTCTGATTGGCCAGCCTGCAGCAGCTTCTGCCAGGCTACTTTAATGAGGTGTGAAGTGGCCTGGCTTCACACAAAGGAATGTGCTTGGGGGAGAGAATCTCCCCTCAGCAGATGGTGAGGCAGGAAGGGGGAGGGCTGCCAAACTGGTCTTCAAAGGCAGAGAAGGACATCTGGAGCACCCAGCAACACCCCCACATCCTGCAACCCCAGACAGCTAGGTGCCCCCTTGATTAGATTAGGAGAGGGCTGGAGAGGGGTGTGTTTATGATTTTTAGCCACACCAGTGGGTGGGCTCAGCCAGATCTCTCCTCCAAAAATCAGATTCATCCATTTTGGATTTTTAGAGACTGTTGCCTTCTGGGATGGATTTTTGCCACACTTCCCAGGAAGTGGTCATCACAGGGGGACGACCCTGTCCCTGATTGGAGAACCAGGGCCCCCCTGCTTTTCACCCAGGAGCAAGGATAAAACTGGCAGACCTGCACCCACGCCGCAGATCCCCTCCAGAATTCAACAAGAAAGGAACTAAGGAAGAAGAAGGACTGCCCTGCTGGACCCCTGGCCTGCACCTGGACCCTGCACTCAGAAAGACTGCACCAGCTGCACACTTGGGCTTCACCACAAGAAGGACTTTGCCTGGCTTCCACTGGTTCAAGGAGGGACTCCCTGTTTGCTACAGGTGAAAAATTGCTATCCAGAGTCCCCTGCACCAACTCCTGAAAAAGTGACCAGCTGACCACTGTCCAGTGGCCAAAAAGGAGTTTGCGCCAGGTGCATTCTGGGAGTTGAAGTCCGCACTTCCCAAGGACCATCACAGAACTTCTGGACCCTTGGGGTGAGCTGTGGACCCCAAAAGAACCTTAAAAGAACATCTGGGTGAAGCCCCAGAAGTTTGGAAAAGATTGGAGAATTTTTTAAAAAAAGCTCCATAAAGTGACCGACCCGATGCGGAAATTCTAGCCGGCTTGCCTCAACCGCGACCCGGCCTGACTTCGTGGTTCGTCCCGGTAAAGAAAAACATCCAAAAAAAGAGACTAAGTCCGAAGGTAAAAATCACCACTGAGGAAACCGACTTCGCGTATCCGGACAAGGGCTCCAGGAGGTCGGATCCAACTGGCAGGTTCGTCCCGGGGAAGAAAAACATCAAAAAAGAGACTAAGTCAGAAGGTAACTTTTTAACCGAGGCCTCCCACGACTTGTAGCCGAGCAGGGCTCCATCGCGGTCGGCCTGAAAGTTTGACTTTGCCCCAGTCCTGGTGCAACCAGATGACCCGATTGGCGCTTTTTGTTTCTAAGCGCTAGAAAATAATAATACTTTAAAAATTCATATCTCCGGTTCCCCTGAACCGATTTTAATCGTTTTTGTGTCATTTTAAAGATAAAAATATAAGCTATTTTTATAAATTGGTTTTGGATTTTTAAACTGTTTCCTGTGTTTTATTTAATTACTGTTTTGTGATATTTGAATGCTTTACACTTTGTCTCCTAAGTTAAGCCTTGATGCTCGATGCCAAGCTACCAAGGGTAGAGCTGGGATTAATTTACTGAGACCTAACTGTACTTATGTGGAGGTTTGTGGCTTGTTGCTAGGTGTAGGTACCTACCTGCCCTACCAATAACCCATTTTCCAACACCCGGGCTTGTCCTCCTCCTGTCACACAGCAGTCCGCCCAGTTTCCCTGTTGTCCTGTGCCTCTGTCCCCTGAACCGTGTGCCCACTGCCACTGACCACAGGTCCCGGATCGTCCTGTGTTTATGGGGTTGCTTGGGGTCCCTGTAGTGGTGGACACACTGCTGACTGACGTGTCTTGGGGACAGTGGTATGGGCCCGCTGGGTGGGTTCTGTGCTGGTGTTTCCTAAGGGGGGAGGGTCTGTGGTGGGTTAGGACTGTGGCAGCGTAACCGACTGTCCAGAGGTCCCTGATGGGCTAGGTTGTTCATCGTGATCCAGGCGAGCAGAGCTGCTGTCATCACTGTGGGCCTCCCTGGGGGGGGGGGAGTGTATGTTGCTGGCGACTCCTCTCCGGTGACGTTGAGTAGGGGTCCTGTGGGGATGTGAACGCAGTGTTATTGTATCTGCGTGTGCCATCTTGAGCATGGGTGTGTTTCCCTGTATGGTTGGGATAGCCCTGTCAGCTTTGCCTTGTGTGCATGGTGATTTTGTGGGCTAGGTGATTCTCTCTCATGGGCATGCTGTGGTGATGGGCGTCCATGCAGGTCTGTGATGGGTGTCCATGGATTGGTGTTACATGGAAGGCTTGGTTTTGGGATGGGTGGGTTGTGATAGTGGGGTATATGTGAGGTGGTGGAGTGATGGGGGTGAGGGTAGGGGTAGGAGTTTGTGATGGCATGCAGGCTGGGTGTGGGATATAGTGGTAAAGATATGATTTACCAGTGTCCAGTACTCCTGCTAATCCTGCGAGGCCCTCAGGATGCATTATTGCCAAGACTTGTTCATTCCATGTTGTTAGTTGTGGGGGAGGAGGTGGGGATCCACCGCCAGTTCTCTGTAGAGCTATCTGGTGTCTTGCAACCACGGAACGCACCTTCCCCTATAGGTCATTCCACCCCTTTCTGATGTCATCCCTTGTTCTGGGGTGCTGTCCCACGGCGTTGACCCTGTCCACGACTCTCCACCATAGCTCCATCTTCCTAGCAATGGACGTCTGCTGCACCTGTGATCCGAATAGCTGTGGCTCTACCCAGATGAGTTTCTCCACCATGACCCTTAGCTCCTCCTCTGAAAACCTGGGGTGTCTTTGGGGTGCCATGGATGTGGTGTGAGTGATATGTGTGAAGATGTGTGGGGTGATGTGTTGTAGTGAGTGCTACGAGGTGCGTGGATGGTGTATGGGGGATGGTGTTCCGCCCGGGTTGTGATGAGTGCCTTTGACTTCTATGGAACCCCACTTAATCATTATTGGAACCTTCAGTGAATCAATATTGGAATTCGAAGACCGCCAATGAGTCATTACTGGAAGCTGAGGACCCCAGTCTGAGCATTCCAGTGACTGATGCACAAAACATACTAAAATACAGAAACAAGCACTCAAATATGCAAATGATACATATACAAATAGAAAAACAAATTAATATTAATGGGAAGGTTGGAGTTTTTTTTACATTCAATTAAGCCTACTCATTGGCCATACTATACTCTGTTTGAGGCACTTAACTCTGCTCCCACGAATCAATCTGAGGGTACTAGCTCAATCTTTAGCCTCTAATTTAAAATTCCTTCAGATGTACAGAATGTTCTTGCATTTTTATTTATACATCGCAGTTCTTCATTCATATACACATTATTCATCTGCTAACATTTTTTTATTTTCTACGCAGTCACATACCCCCTAAGTAGACTTTCTGAAATCACAGGGGTGCCTAGACCACAGATCAAGAACGAATGCTCTAGATTGACAAATGAAGAATATGAAGGGCCTGATTTACAAAAGTAAACTTAGACCAAAAGTATAAGTTTAGAACAAAAGTATAAACTTAGACTAAAAGTCTAATTATACTACAAGTAAAGTTAGACTTTTGGTCTAAATTTAGACTTTTGGTCTAAGTTTAGATCAAAATTATAAACTTAGACTAAAAGTGTAACTTTACTCATAGTAAAGTTAGACTTTCTGTCAAAGTTCACACTTTTGGTCTAAATTGAGACCAAAAGTGTAAACTTAGCCCAAAATTCTATCTCTACCATGAGTAAATTTAGACTTTAGGCCTAAACTTAGACTTTTGGTCCAAGTTTACCTTTGTGACTCGGGCCCTTGGTTTAGACCAAAAGTGTAAACTCAGACCAAAAGTCTAACTTTACTACTAGTAAAGGTAGACTTTAGGTCTAAACTTAACTCTTGCTCAAAGTTTAGACTTTGGGTCTAAGTTTACCTTTGTGAATAGGGCCCAAAATGTCAACCTTAGGCAGGCACAACCTCTCCACCCATCTAACAGTTCCCCATCTGAAAATGAGTGCAAATGATGTGCAGGATTCAGAATCTATACACATTTTTTAGCTGGATTGCACTAAAGCAATGTTTAATGTTTGGGCTTTTCCCTATAACACATTTATGTTGGTAATTTTTACTTATAAAGAACAAAACAGTGCCCAGTCGTATTTCTGCAAGCAACTGCTATAGCTGCAGTCTGTTGTCACACTGTGATACTTACTTGGAGACATTATTCGAACAGGGCGTACTTAAGATGTCTGACATTGTCCTATTTATTTGGACCACAATTGGTATTTATTTCAGTGAGTTTGAGCTTTTACCTTTAAGTTAATGGCGCAGCAGAGTTTAACTGGATTAAAGTTTGATAAAAGGTGCATAATTCCCTTCCTTATCCGCCAGTACACACATGAACCTTCATTTGGGCTTTTGCAGCGCTCTTGCTGTTTAGCCAGGAGCTTTCTGTTCCTTACTTCAGAGAGGACCGTGTGTCTGAGGTACTTTTTGTTGTTGTTCTCCTGCTCTGCAACTGTTCTGTAAGTTCTTAATACACTGGGGAGCCCATCTGCTCAACTGCTCTAAATGTCACTATTCTTTTGCCTGAAGCTAGGACAATAAAATGCCAGGCAGCCCTAACTGGAAGAAATTTCAGACTGAAAACGAAAATAGCACGAGCAGCAGTCACTGTATCCGCCATCTCAAATTCTGCATCCATATAAAATAATAAGGCGGCGTGTAATGGAGACGATAATGAAGAATGCGGGTTTGTAACGGACAGCTGAGGCTCACCACCTGATAATGTTAGTGACTGATATTTCAGTAAATCGAATATGCTACTTGATGAGCCTTAACGGCGGTAGTAAGCACACAGTGCTAAAACTCTTACTTGAGAGGAAGCATGCATTTTGCAGAGGTGGGTTCATGCGCCTTACATTCAAGGTTTTTCTCTTCCTGTGAGAGAAGGAAAAACATTTGCAAGACTATGGGGCGATATATATTTATTTCATCCTAGGTGCAAAGCTTCCAGCATGTTTTAGTGTGACATCTCTATGGTTTTAGTTGGCATACGAGTGCAATCTACAGTCAAATGTCTGACACATGCAGTGACACTTTCTCACAAGTAAATCGAAGTAGTAATGATCAGTATTCGGGTGCCTCTCTGTGAGTTTTCTACTCCTGCATTCAGGCATATCCCACCAGTGCTTGTTAGCAGTATCAGATGAATGACTAATAACGATAACTCTTTTGTGAATAATTACAATTGGAAATGGTTCAATTCTGAGTAAACTTGACTGTGCATCGACTGATATTAGGTCAGTGGAAGGGGCGGTGGGCTTCAGAGTGTCTCAGTCCCTCCTGTTTAACGGCACTGGCCCCTGAACAGCTGGCGTTGGCATGAGATTTGAGGTACCTTAATAGAGGAATTCCCTTGTGTAGTAGTAGATATTTCAGAACTCCCAACTTTTAATATGTGGAACCTTAAGAAGAGTAAGGTGTCACAGTTTATTGTGATCTGTGGCGGGTTTAGTGGTTACTGGAAGGGCTGCACATTAACGCCATAATGATGTTCAAAGTCTTCTTCAGTCAGACTCACGGAACCACGATATACCTTTTATATGATTACTTTCTGTTTTCCAAGAGGGACAAAATAAAGACGGTGACACAAAACTTGTGTGCAAAGTGGAACGTAAACCAGGTAGATAGAGTAAAATTTCAAAAACATCGTTCACAGTGCCCATAAATATTTTTGAATTGTAAAACAAAGTTAATCAGAACTTATTCACAAAAATGTTACCCTAAATGAATTACAGACCTGACAAGTTTTTCTTTTGTGCATGTGTGAAATTTCCATGCTTACACTGTGCCTGCAAAGCCTTACAGGTGACACTGTGGGAGACACTTTATCATGAGTGGAATAAGGCACCTATGTCGCTTGAAAGGAAATATTGTAGAAATGGCCTTAAAATACCTGCAACATTCTCGAAGTGCTGAAATAGGTACAGAATAGCAAGGGATGACACATCCCTTGAAAATAGTTCCTAACTCATTAACTGAGTGTAAAGATTTGCATACCATGGACCACAGTCAGGAACACTGTGCTTAAACTGCCCACACCAGCACACACTCCAGCGCCCGCCCTTCACTCTCTCTCTTTCCCAATCCTAATCTACCCCTAAACTCCAACACATTGACTCTAATATTTCTTTTCCCTCTTGTCTTTTAACCAGTCATTCTTTCCTTCATGTCACCCTCACCTGCTATTCTTTCCTCCACCTTTTCTGTCTTTTTTCTTTCTTTTTGTATCCCTCCTCCCTTTACCCTTGTCACCCTAGTCCATGATGTAGATGTGATTTTAGTGGTGTGCCTCATGTTACAAAAGTAATCAATATGTGACTATGTATAGATTTTATTAATTAAAGTACTGATAGTTTGAAAGTTGAAAGATGCACTGAAATTAAATTTTCTAATATACATTTGTTTAGACTAGTGTTAGAAAACTTTGGTGGTATTGCCTATAAATCAAATGTTTGAAAGCTGTAATTGATATTATGTTATAATTTAAACTTTAGACTAATAGGCTGTGTTGAAATGATATTGAATTTCTAATGATTAATTATTTAAATACATATACAAAATAGATAAATTGAATTCAATGTTATACTGACTGAAATGTACTAACAGCCTTTTCGCTTAAAGTGAGAGTTGCATAAATATTAAAAAACATTATTAAAGATGAATTCCTAAGTTTGCATATTTAGAAGTATTTATTAAAACTAAATTAAATGCATTGCCTTAATTCTCTTGCATCCGCCTAAGTGAGGCCTGCGTTGCTTGTATTTTATGATGGTGCATGAAATGCTGATTCATTTTCATAACAGAACTTTTTTTACAACCTTGTTCTCATGAGAAGACTAGCTTAGGTAACAGAGCCCTATTGTTTTAGGTATAGAGCGAAGTGAAACAGTGTCTTTGAAAGTGAAACATTCTGAACCATGGACTGGCATTATATACAATTGTTTTAATCCTGTGTGGAGCTACATGTATGGATGAGGTTCCCATGACAGACCTGGGAAGATATGTTGATGTTTCAGCTTGGATTTGTGTGATCGATCTCGTGGATAATGCCCCTTCAACATAATGTATACTGTCCCTCGGAGCAAATCAGATTGACGTATGAACTTTACTATGTCTTTGACCAGTTGGACTTTGATCAGGTTTCCAGATGCGCTTTGACTAGAACCATTGCTGATGGAGGACCCTGAATGCTGAGTCTTTTGGAGAGGTATCTACCACTCTGCTTTCTTCTTTAGAGATGCCCTGCTGAGACTGAGAGATGTTCTTCATAACTCCTGCAGAAGAGGTTTTCCCTGTGGTCAGCTAAATTATAACTCTACTTATTTGAACTTGACTGATGATTGTCAAGCCTGGGCAATGTTTGATTTCTAAATGTCATATAATCTTATTAATGCTTAATTTTATATATGTTAGATCACCTGATTGCATTTAGTCACCTTGGGAAACCCTTGGTGATTCTTTATCATTATAATTTTGTCTTGAGAGTGGTCTGTCTGACTTTGAGCTTTAGTTTGTAATAAAACTCTTGAATGTATTCCTGACTGGGGTTTTCCTTGCATGGCTAAATGGGTCATACTGTGCAATTAATTAGTTTGTATTGAAATTGAGTTGTACGGTTCTACCACACATAGTTGCAGAACCCCCCTCTTACTATTCCCCTCACTTTTGAGCCTTCAGTCCTTTTCTCTCCCTCATCACTTCTTTTCTTTCTCACTCACCCCCAAGGGTCGGATTCACCTGCAGGGCAATCAGATAGTGTCTGATGGGCTGGTCTGATATGTCACTTTCTGGGCTGTTTTTTGGCTCTTTGCTGGTCTGTTTTACGGTCTGTTTCACCTGGTTTTACTGTTAATTTCCCTGATATTACAATGTACATTGCAGCCATTTCACAAAGTCTTCCTCCTTTGTTTTCTCTCTGTTATCCCGCTACTTGTGACCCCAGCTCATATGTGTAAAATAAAATGGTATTATTTGAAGCAGCACTGACCAGAGAGCATTTTGTGAGCCAAACTTTAGGTTTACAAAGCCAAGGTATGAAAAGCATTGGCAAATAAATGCTTTAGAGAGTAGTTAAACAGTGCCTGGCTTTAATTGCTCTATGCTCGGGCACCACTAGATACACAGCAGCACCACTCTTCTGCTTTCAGTCCTGTGAGTTTGTCCCTGCATTAAGTAGCCTCCCAGAGGTCTCAGCAGAGAAGGCAAAATGTTATATGACGGTATCTTTTTCCCTGACCTTCGGGATCAGGCTTGTGGATTGTAAACTTTTAATGATGTGGGGGCTCTAGTTAGCAGTCAAAAACTGCAAGGGGTGCAGTATCAGCTCTCATGAGCAACTCCCATGATATGGGACATTAGAGCCATGAACCTCAGCATGAGAAGCTGGCATAAAGAATGCAGGCAGCTGCAATAGCTGTGCAGTACGTCAGACATCACAAAAGTGCTTGTTATGAGGAGCTAGACAACCTAACATCCAACTAAGAATTTAGGCACATTCTGGTGCAGGGTCAATCTCATACATAGCTTGGAACAGCCACTCCATTAGCTGCCTCTAGCACGGGGAAACAGAAACAAAGGTAAACACAAGAGGCTGCAGTCAGAGAGGCCAAAAACACTTGTCAACTGAAACAGCTAATTTATGGGAGCATTCTGGGGCTTTGCAGCCAATGAGAGCAAATTCCCAGAATGATTTAATGTAAACCCTGATGTGTGACCCTTGACAGTGTTGTGGTTGCCTGATTTTATTGCTCAAAGTGCATTGTTGTAAAAACTCTTAATTCATAGCGAGCCGTAAACATGGATATTATCACAATGGCCATGTGAAGTGTAGGTTTTATCATCATATTGGAAGCCTCCAAACCACTCTGCAGAGCTTTACTAATGTCAGGGTCACTAGGATTATGCAGTATTCGAGGACCAACTTGTGCACCAGGGTCATCAAAATTATGCTCCTGCAAGAAAAGGCAAATTATTAACAATTATACAGCACATTCTCTAGCAATATGAGTTTGAGCCACTGGAGCTAAAAACATACTTTTTGTGAAGTTACATGGCAAATTATGTATTAGGAAGGGAAGATTGATAATTTGTGGTAATTATGTGGTAAACACCAGAGCCCTATACAGTTCAACATATTTCCACTGGGTCTTGTCATGGTCCATTGTTTTTGGAAGAGTCTATTTATGAAAGGCAAATACAACTGGTCTGACTGATCAGTGTGTGAGCTGTTTTTTTTTAGCAGTTGTGGGCTGGTTTATGGCCAGGTGGGCCAGATTTTGCAGCTGAGTTTCATTTTTTATTTCATAGTTCTTTTGCTGTATTTTTTAGGAAGAATCCAATGGCCTGATTTTGTTACTGCCCGATGGGTTTACTCTGTCACAACAATGAGGGATATCCCGTCTGGTGAAATCTAAATCTCATTAGATCCTATGGGATTTAGATTTTGCCGGGCAGGAATATCTGTCACCGTTGTGATGGAGTAACCCGTTCACCAATATCCTAAGAACTAAGATACAAGAAATGAAACTACTCCAAAGCCTTGATCCCTGTTGGATTAGGAGACTGGCAAACCTTCAAGGACATTCATTAGCTTGCTTTTCACAGCATATTTGTGACAGTACTTTCCATCATATACAAATGCTGTCTGTGCATCACACAAAAATGTGTAATCTTGTAGGAAGAATGTATGTTGTAGGAAGACCAGCTCTTCAGCGTGTAAAATTAAATGATATGCTATTAATAGGTAATCATTCTGAAGTCAGTTATGTAATAGATGACATTCAGATACAATACTTTGGGCCTGAAAGATCGAGTGAAGAGAGTCAGATGGTTGAGGAGGACAGTACTGAAAATCTAATACTAATACAGTGGCAGAAAGGTGTGTGCTTGTTGCAGAAAAACTCACTACAGAACTTGATCTTTATTTGATCGCTGAAGATAGGCTAAACTTGTGCATAACCCAGATTGTCTGTAAATATTGTATTGATAAATTGAATGTTAATATAATGTCTGCTAAAGGTATTTATAACAAATTGGAAGTTTTTTCAATTCCTACTGAACTTCAAAATGTGAATGTGTAGGAGACTATTCTAAAACAAACAGTACATCTCTTCCAACCAATTGTTAGAATGGAGAATAAAACAAATAAGTAAACTCCTTCTGAACTATTAAAAGGTTGAAAGGAAAAGTTGTGTATTTGCCTTTGAATAGGAAGGGCAATATTGAAACAATAGGGGTAGATTGAGAAGAAGAACTCTCAGTAGTGCTTTTAGTAAATTGGGGAACCCACTAAAGAGGACAGAAATTGGTAGGAATGTGTGAGCATTCATAGGGTTAAAAAAGCTGTATAATACCATCAATTAGAAAATGTGTTTTACAAAGATATCCTTGTAGAGAAACAATACCTGTCTTAGAACAGAAAGTTCAACATCAGGTGTTTATTCTCAGTTTGAAAAAGCTGACTTAGGGAAAGCAGAAGAAATATATGAGCATTACAGCATTCATCCTCCACATTCCAGAGATATGATACGTGATGCTTTAGAATTGTACAAAATGAAGCAAAAAAAAGGAGAACCAGTAAGCGTGTGGGAAAAGAGCTTAGAAGCACAGTGTTTTCTAATGTGGGTTCCTATTGGGGAAGGTGGTTGTTATGAAGAACATCCACTACAGATTTCTGCATCAGAATATAAATCCAGTAGATGTTCTGAAGATCTCCACTTTAGACAAAACATATCATATATTTTCCACTTTTTGTTTGACAGTGATCTGTCTGTGCTATCATAAGCTGTGGGTTAGGTTATGTGAACAGGGGCATTAGTGGCATTACTGTGAGATAATTTGTGTTGTACATGATAAAGATGAGGTACTAGAAAGTCATTTGATTAATTTTATGGAGTGCCAATGTGGTACCAATGAATATTGGATTCGTCATCATGGTGAGCTCAAGTGCATGCTACGCAATCTAGGTGCACCTACTTAGTTTGTTACTGCGAGCTGCGCACAGTATGCTTGGGATGATCTTCATGATTTTCTCAGGCAAGCTAATGCAAACTTCCCAGGCATTGATTTTAAATATGCAGGTGTATTGTGTTCCATTGACCGTGCAAATGTTTGTTGACACTTCAAGTACAGATTTGAAGCCATGTTTCATTTTATCTGCAACAAAAAGAATCTTCTACTAGAGAAGGTTGTAGACTTCTTCTGGAGAAAATAATTCCAAGCTACAGGAGAACCACATACACATTCGTTATTGTGGGTGAAAATGCACCAAAGTTTGGTCAAGATTCTGGTGACCCAGTTTTGTCATTCATTTGCGCAATATGTAACTGTTGACATTTGAGAAGAGTCAAAGATTTTTGAACAAATAACAAAATAACGAAACTTGTAGAGCATGGACGGCTACATGATAAGTCTGAATGTATTTGTAAAACATTCAAGCCAGCACTTCTCCATGTTAGTGGTCAGGTAGCCATAGGAAAACATTTTGGCAACAAATCTATGTACAGATTTCTCCTCAATACCTTTACTGCAGATATTACATTAATATTATCAATGATGTTATCAAAGATGTCAGGAGCACTGTAATATGTGAGGTAATTAGCAGTGCATGTCGAGGGCACGGGTTATAGTTACCTTAGGGCACAAGTTAATAGTTAATTGAAATAACTCTAATTATAACATGTGAATTTCTAGGGTTTTTATATTGCTAAAATGTGAGCCAATCTATAACATCCCTGTAGCCTTTGTTTTTTTTAGATAAACTTCTATTTTTAAAAAAATTCTATTTCCTAACTATAACATCTCTGTAACCTTTGTTTTTTTCAGTGAATTTCTATGTTTTTTGTAAAGTAGATACATTTAATTTAATCAATATACGTTAATCTAACCACCACTGCCCACGACTATTGGAAGTATGCAGCGCGGAAGAGCCACAGGGCCTGGCCTGCAAGCAGGGCCTGCAGCCAACACTCTGTAACCACCCAACCCCGCACCATGCATGGCCTTCAACCATACAGGATGGGGGTTGCCTGCAGGGCCTGTCGCCAGGCCCTGTGGCCCACTACCTATAACTACCCAGCTCCACCCCACGTATGACCATCCTGCTATAATAACCGAACCCCATGCCACGTGCAGCCTTCCCCAGGGCCATAAATTAAAAATAGTTAGGGGGCTGTGTAGCCACCCTTGCCCTGGGGACCACCACCTTCTTCGTGCTACATAAGATAATTATTTAGGGGAGCCATGCTGTCGCCCTGGGAACCACCACCACCCTGGGGCAACATTAAATAAATATATGGGGGGATCACCCCCCCCCCGGGCTACATAATAACAAAAGTTAGGGGGGCTGCATGGTAATTGGTAAAAACATAGAGCTCAGGAGGGGACATACATTTTGTGGTAGAAGTTCCACAAGTGGTTGACTGGCCAGGATTGAATGGATACCACTGTAATGGGGAAGCACATGAGGGCTAAGCACCCAAAACAGCATAGTACTGCAGAGATACCAAAGAAGGAAGCAGTAGAAACAGAACCAACTAATCTGGAGGAAGTGCTGCAACAAGAAGAGAAAGAAAATGATCACAAAAACATTTCAGGATATAATGAAGACATGGTCAAGGTTTTGCCCTGTGGTGAAGATAACAGAAGGAAATATACAAGGTCCATGGCACAGCATATCCAAATAGAACACAAAGACTTGTGCAATAAGTAAAAGAAGTAATAAAATGGATTAAACATTTATAAAACAATCTGAAAAACATTTACATAACTAGAAGTTGACAGTTACAACAAAGCTGCAAAAAGCTTGAGGAACAAATACATGTGAAAAACATGAAAAGACACACCAAAAAAAAATAGTATCCTCTCTGTTCTATGAATGGGTATGGGGCCCCAACTTCCTGCTCGTACGTTAATACGATTTATAGTGCACATGAATCAACCCTGAAAGGGGTATCTTAGCACAGAGAAAAATTCCAGAAAAAGCAATGACTACTGAATTAGAATAGAACTGTCATGAGTAATTTGCTGCATTAAAATTTATCTGTGCGAATTTGAATATGAAGAGGTAACCTATTCCAATGCAAGGGGGCTAGGTAGGAAAAGATCCTGCCTCCTGATCAGGTCCTTTTTGCTTGTGGGGCAACAAACAGAGCTTTTTGCTAGATCTTAATAATCTGATGATAGAAGGTAACCTCAGAAGATAGGTAGCTGGGACCTTTCCCTATCAAGGGCTTGTGTGTTAGGCAACACATTTTTAAATGATCCTTTTACAGACCTATGATTGTTGATACTTGCTCTTTCACTGAAAGAGTATGGTCTAGGTGGACACCCAAGTTTGTAACAGCTTTTTTGGAGATTGGCACTACACAGGGTTCAGGAGACTACCAGTCAGAGCCCCAATACTGTTGGGCCTTCCTAAACAGCATGATCTCAAGTTTGTCTGTATTCAGCTGGAGATAAATTCCTGTCAACCAGTTGATTAATAGCTGCATATCATATGAAATTACTTTGAAACCAAAGGTTTTGATGCTTGGCTCTGGATTCTAATTTCCTGGAGCTTATGTATCAGTCTAGAATGAGACGCAGTATCAAACACTGCAGATAAGCCCAGCAGCACAAGCAAAGAAGGAAGGTTAGCATCAGAGAGCTTGCAGTGTGGTCAGTAATCTGGCAGCTTGACTAGTAACACCTGATTGCAGTCAGTACTGCTGATGATATTATACTGCTGTAAGTGATGTGATGTGATCCACAGATACTGTTAGAAATTGGGTTGTTGGTTGAAAGGGGTGTGAGCCTTAGTCAAACAGCAACCACAATCCTATACAGGGTAAGTGTCAGGCAAACCCTAAATTAACCTTTGCTCACCTTCTGGCAGCTTGTCACAGAGCAGTCAGGCTAAACTTAGAGGCAGTGTTTAAATATTTGTGCAACACTTCAAACAGTAAAAACACCGCACAAAAAGGTGCCACACATTTAGAAAAATCGATCTGACTTTAAAAAATAAAACAAGACTAAAATGACAAAAATATAATACGTAGAACTTGAGATATTGTTTTTTAAAGGCTTTAGGTAAAAATAGAGCTAAGAAGCATAAAGCACTAAACGTAGTTATCTATTTGCACCGGACCAGGACAAAGTCAAATGTTCAAGCCGACCTTGATGGAGCGTGAGCCAGATACATACGGACTCAGTAAGGCCTGCTGAACTTAAGTACCTTCATCTGAGGTTGTGGAGCATTGTGTGGATTTGGGTTAAAGATGCACCACGCAGCAGAGGCCTTGCACCGGTTCTGTGATGCAGCAAGGCTGCAATACGAGATCCTGATGAGTCGAAGTCGAGGATCCTGTCGACTGGGTTTGCGATGTGAAGACCGGTGTTGAGGATGCGTTGCTCAGTCGAGGTGATGGGTCGGTTACAATAAGCAGGGAAGATGCAATGCAGAGTTCCATCGTCATCGTTGAGGTTACCGTTGATGGGGTTGTGAGGACTTTGTGCCAGGGAAACATGTTGCACACAGGTGGTTCTAAAGATGATGTGTCGGGTCCAATCCATGCAGCAGCGGGAATGCCTCGGTACTGCCCAAAGATATGGCACTCAGTTGAGACAATGGCCCTCATTACAACCCTGGTGGTCGGTGTTAAAGCGGCGGTAATACCGCCAACAAGCCGGCGGCCCCAAAAAAATTGAATCACGACCGTGGTGGAAACCGCCAACATAGACAGCCACTTTAACACTCCGACCGCCACGGCGGTACAAACAAACAGCACGGCGGTCACCTCCAACAGACAGGCAGAAGACAATGTACCGCCCACACTATTATGAGAGGCCAATCCACCAATTTTTCCGGGGCGGAACCAACGCGAACAAAAACACGGCGGAAACAGGACTTGGAAGGGAAAACACTCACATCTCCACACCCCATGAGGAACCAGGACGCCATGGAGCCAGAACTCCAAATACTCCCTGCAATGGTATTCCTGCTCCTCTATCAGGAGCAACAAAGACGGCGGCGACAACCACGGTGAGTACTGCACCTACAACACAGGGGAGGGGGGAGGGAAAAGAGAGTGACACCCACACGCAACACCCCCAACCCCACCCTCACCCACAACATACACACAAATGCATGCTGCAACATTACATTTACACCACCCCACCCCCCTTTCAAGAATGCAAGGACAAAAGGAAATGAGCTAGCTGAACGATTATAATCATGAAAAAAACAGTAGTCAAAACTCGAAATACAGTATGTACAATTATGTACACCAACTACACAAGTCCGGATAGTGCACCAATAATTGTCCGTGGACCACTGGGCCCAAAATACATGGGCGAGGCCCACACTCGATACCAGACAACAACGGAGAGAACACTGCAGGGGCATCAGATCGAAATGAAACAGGCACCTCAGGGGGAAGGGAAGGGGGACACCTCAGCCGGATGAGTGCACAACGCCACTGCTCCACGAGGGGGCTCCATGCCCACTGCTGTATCCTGGGGAGTGCAAAGCCACAGTCTCTCAAGTCTCTCCAGTGGGTGGGTTGCCCATTGCTTTATCCTGGGGAGTGCAAAGCCACAGTCTCTCAAGTCTCTCCAGTGGGTGGTTTGCCCACTGCTTTATCCTGGGGAGTGCAAAGCCACAGTCTCTCAAGTCTCTCCAGTGGGTGGGTTGCCCACTGCTTTATCCTAGGGAGTGCAAAGCCACAGTCACTCAGGTGGATGCCTATCTCCACTGGTTCTGGAGGGGGCTTTGTGGACAGAGTGCTTCATCCTGCCAAGGACAGAGGTAGTGGATGTCTTTCTCCACTGGTTCTGGAGGGGGCTTTGTGCCCAGAGTGCTTCATCCTGCCAAGGACAGAGGTAGTGGATGTCTTTCTCCA
This sequence comes from Pleurodeles waltl, assembly GCF_031143425.1. Lineage (NCBI taxonomy): Eukaryota > Metazoa > Chordata > Amphibia > Caudata > Salamandridae > Pleurodeles > Pleurodeles waltl. Next base: position 477,815,537 of record NC_090451.1, read on the forward strand.
CTGGTTCTGGAGGGGGCTTTGTGCCCAGAGTGCTTCATCCTGCCAAGGACTGAGGTAGTGGATGCATTTCTCCACTGAAGGTGTTGCATCATGGAAGCTGCCCAGGCTCCTGGAACTGACCACCAGGCTCGGTCAACTGACCACTGGGGATTGCAGCCATGTCTGCGGTGGTGCCACTGGCTCAGGATGTCGCGGGGCCGCTGGCGGTGCTTGCAGTGGTGTCAGTAGCGGCGGTGCTTGCAGTGGCCTCTGTGGCATCGGTGCTGGCGGTGGACTCTGTGGCAGCGGTGCTTGCGACGGCCTCTGTGGCATTGGTGCTGGCAGCGAACTCTGTGGCAGCGGTGCTTGCGGCGGTCTCTTTGGCATCGGTGCTGGCGGCGGGCTCTGTGGTGGCAGTGCAGCTGGCGGACTCTGTGGCAGCGGTGCTGGTGGCGGTGCTGGTGGCAGGCTCTGTGGTGGCGGGCTCTGTGGCGGCAGTGCTGGTGGCGGGCTCAGTGACTGCAGTGCTGGTGGTGAGCTCAGTGACTGTGGTGCTGGTGGCGGTGCTGGTGCATGTGGCGGTACAGGTGGCAGTGTAGGTGGCGGTCTTCTCCGCCATACCAGTTGGCTTCGGCGTGGACAGAAGGTGTGACACTGGTCCCATAGTCGATGCCACCATGCCCTCTCCTGGCCTGCCCTTGATTTTCTGGCCCTTCCCCACCTTGGATGGTGGCGCAGCTGTCTTGCCACTATCCCCTTTTGTTTTCCCAGAGCCCTTGGTGGTAGGTGTTTTCGCCTTCTCCCCCCGGGATGTGGGCAACTTTTTTACTTTCGCAGGTGGCGGAATGTCCTTGCCCTCGCTCTGTGGCACACTGGCTGCCCTGATGCTCGGCGCACTCCAAAAGCCCGCTGTTGCTGGGACCACTGTGCATGGTGATGTGGTGGCTGAGGTGCTGGGTTGGTACCTGGAAAGCCTGGCCCTAGGGGACAGACGGGGAGGGGAGGGGTAGGGAACAGGTCAATGTTAGCCAGGAATTTTTTTTTACACACACTGGGACGGGTAGATGGAGTGGGTTTGGAAGTGGAGGAAGAGGTAGTAGTTGTAGGAGGTGTACAATTGCTGAATTTGGGTGAAGGTGCATGGGCTGGAGGCTGTTGTGAGGTGGATGGCTGTTGGGTGGGTGTGTGCATGCGTTTGTGTACTTTGGGAGGAGGGCTAACAGACACACTGGTAGAGGACACAGGGGATGTGTGAATGGTAGTGGGGGTGGTGAGTGCACGTGAGCGGTGTGTGGTGATGGGCTTACTGGTTATGGAGGAAGTGGCTGAAGATGTTGTGCATGTAGGTGTGAGTGGAGATGAGACAAGGAGGGAGGAGGACGACGTGGAGGAGGGGGACACAGTGAAGGCAGTGGATGTTGGTATATGTGCATGGGAATGATGCTTGTGCGAGTGCCTGTGGGGTGTGTGGTGCTTATGTTTGCCTGAGCCACCCTTGTGTGATGAGGTGTGTACATGCTGGTCTGATGGTGTGCTTGGGATAGGCTGAGGTACAAGGGATTGGGTCTGGGTGGAGGAAGTTGGAGGGGGAGGCTGGACACAGGGACAATGGCTGCCATCAGTGCTGAGGCCAGAGCCTGAAATGCTCTCTGTTGGGCTGCCTGGCCAGAATTTGTTTGTTGCAAATGCCTCTCTACACCCTGGATGGCATTCACAATGGTAGATTGCCCTACAGTGAGGGATCTCAGGAGGTCAATAGCCTCCTAACTGAGGGCAGCAGGGCAGACTGGGGCAGGGCCTGAAGTGACTGGGGCGAAGGAGATGCCCACCGTCCTGGGTGAGCGGCCACAGGACACATGCTGAGGGGCTGCTGGGAGGGGGGTGCTGGTAGGGGGGGGTGGCGGCTGTACCTGTTGATGCGGGGGGCACAGAGGGGCCCTCCACCGCAAGGGAGCACCCATCAGAGGAGGAGTTGCTGTCGCTGATGTCACCTCCTGTCCCCGCTGTGGAGCTTCCCTCGCCCTCCGTCTCACTGGTGGCTTCAGACTCCGTTGTCTCGCCCTCCAGGGCCAAGTGGGATGCAGCTCCCTCCTGCTCCGGGGCCACTGCTCCTCCGCCTGATGATGCTATTGCACACAAGAACAGGGAGACCGCAAAAAGGGGAGGGGAAAAGACAGAAGAAATACATGTTCAGTGCGCAATACCACTACCGTTGGTGGACACTACAGACACAGCAGCCCTCTGCAGTACGCCATGCACTTAGAGTTCCTAGATTAATCACATGCCCATGGGGTACAAGGCGGATGCCCGATTGCTGCACACATGGAAATCACAGGAGCCTGACTAGGTGTAGATGGCTCTTAGCACTGGCGGGGTTGGGGTGCCACATAGCCTGCATCACCAAGGGTCCTTGCCTACAAAGCTCACCCTGGCCTAGGGTAACCCTCTGCCCGCCTCCCCCACCCAGACACCTCGTAATGCGCGCAGAGTCAGATTGATGTGACGGTACTCACCCCCTTGTGGCTGCTGTGATGCCCTCAAGCGCCCATCCAGCTCTGGATATGCCACCGCCAGGATCCGGAACATCAGGGGGGTCATGGTGCGACGGGCACCCCTCCCACGTTGGAAGTCCATCCCCAGCTGGGCCTCCGCTGTCTTCTTGCTCCAGCAGCACATGTCCTCCCATCTTTTACGGCAGTGGGTGCTCCGTCTATGGTGGACCCCCAGGGTCCGGACGTCCTTGGCGATGGCACGCCAAATAGCCTTCTTCTGGTTTGGCGCTGACCTAGAGGTATAGTACATGGGAAAAGCAAAAACGTTAACTGTCCAGACCGTCACAGTCATTGCCCCACATTCCCACCCTTGCCCTGACGCACATACACTCAACGTCCGCACATGCAGGCCTCAGTCTCCCCCCCCCAAGTATCTTCCATCCACACCACTCGAAACAGGCATTGCCCATGCAGCATGCTCACAGTGTACTCACCTGTTTGTCTGGAGGACCGTAGAGTAGCGTGTACCAGGGGAGTACCCAAACCACTAACTTCTCCAACTCCTCTGAAGTGAAGGCAGGGGCCCTTTCCCCCAGACACATGAGCCATCGTCGCTTTCAGACTCAGGTCACAGCAGCATTTGCAGTGTAGGTCCTCTCCTGTCGAAGGTCAGGTATCAGTTGATTGAACAGACAGAAAATGGTGGTCACGTCCGCGGCAGTGCGTACCGTCACCGCCGGCGTACATTGTCATTGGCTCCTGGGACCCATAGGGTCCAATGTTAACCATTGCAGGATTGTGCTGCGGTCTTCGACCACCTACCGTGATGGTGTATAGCGCCAGCGCAGTTACCTCAGATCCCCTTGTCCCACCTTACAGGTCAGGCAGCTGCCATTTCAGGGGGCCACATGGCATTAATATTAACTGCGTCACACCTATCTAGGACTTGCATACACACAGTAACAGGCACATTGCGGATTTACAAATGTTTGCTAATGACATTTAGTAATACCTCAGTGTTGGCTGACTCTCTGCTCGCTGTTTTCCTCCATAGGGCACTTCCGCTGGGGCAGATGGTGAGATGGCGGCATCCTCCGGTGTACAGACCACTTGGTGGACCTGTCAACAATGGAAGAGAGACACGTAATAGTCACCTACAGACTTGATCGTGCAACAATCCATGAACTGTGTGTCCAGTTGGAGCCAGACCTGATGTCAGCAATCCGCCATCCCACAGGAATCCCCCCTCCCTTGCAGGTCCTGTCAGTACTCCATTTCCTGGCAAGTGGGTCTTTTCAAACAACAGTGGCCTTGTATCAGGCATATCCCAGCCTATGTTCTCAAACGTGTTGTCCAGAGTGTTGTCTGCCCTGCTTAAACACATGCACAGCTACATCGTTTTCCCTCAGGTGGAGGATTTGCCTACAGTCAAAGGTGATTTCTATGCCCTGCGACATATTCCCAACATCATAGGTGCCATTGATGGGGCACATGTAGCCTTGGTACCCCCCGCAGGAGTGAACAGGTGTACAGAAACCGGAAGAGCTACCATTCAATGAATGTGCAGATGGTGTGTTTGGCACACCAGTAAATCTCCCATGTGAATGCCAAGTTTCCTGGCTCAGTGCATGACGCTTACATTCTGAGGAATAGAAGCATCCCTTATGTGATGGGGCAACTCCAGAGGCACCGTGTGTGGCTAATAGGTGAGGACAAAGACCCTAAACCCTGTGAATAGTTGTCTGGGTTTGGGGTTGTCCCTAAGGGTTAGTGTGTGTCTAACAGTTGTCCCTCAACATTTCCAGGTGACTCTGGGTACCCCAACCTGTCATGGCTACTGACCCCAGTGAGAAATCCCAGGAGAAGGGCAGAGGAACGCTACAATGAGGCACATGGGCGAACTAGGAGAATGATCGAAAGGACCTTCGGCCTCCTGAAGGCCAGGTTCCAGTGCCTCCATATGACAGGTGGTTCTCTCTACTACTCACCAAAGAAGGTGTGCCAGATCATCGTGGCCTGCTGTATGCTGCACAACCTGGCTTTGCGATGACAGGTGCCTTTTCTGCAGGAGGATGGTCCAGATGGAGGTCCTGTGGCAGCTGTGGAGCCTGTAGACAGTGAAGAAGAGGAGGCAGAAGAAGAGGATATCGACAACAGAAACAATGTTATCCAGAAATACTTCCAGTGAGACACAGGTAAGAAGATGTCACTGCCATTATATGTCTGTCACTTTCACCCAGTGTATGGACCTTGACTTGTCACTTTGCCTTTCAATTTACAGATGTGGGTCCCACTGTGTGACCTCTGCTATACTACCTCATGGACTACAGCTGTGTTACATCAGTATGTTGACAATACAATCGACATTGCTATATTCCATAGTTATTGCAAATACACATTTGTGAAAGCACAGACTGACTCCAGCTTGTTTTGTGATACAAGGGGGTTTCTTTCAGTGCAAAATAGTGGAGGGGGTTGTAAAATGGGCAGGGGTGATGGTGGTGGATTGTCCATGGCAGAGTCCAGTCTATTTGTTTCACAGGTGCATTGTCCAAAGGGGCATAGGAAGTGGATCTAGGGCAGTTGATGGATGGACAGGGTGACGAAGTGGGACAGAAGGATGACAATCAGGGGCATCTCTTTTCCTGGCGGGGGTCTTGGCATTGTTCTCTATCTTTGTCCTGGATCTTAGGGACTGTTTGTGTGGTGGTTCTCCTTCTGCAGTGGGTGGGTTGCTGGTGTCGTGGGCCTGTGGCGGTGCCTCCTGTCCACTAGCGCCGGCGGAGGTGGTGGGCTGTTCATCATCCAGGCTAGTGTCAGGGGCCCCTTGTTGTGCCACAGTGTCCCTCCTGGTGTTCACAAGGACCTTCAGCACACATACAATGGTGACCAGGGTGGTGTTGATGGACTTAAGTTCCTCCCTGATCCCCAGATACTGTTCCGTCTGCAGCCACTGGGTCTCCTGAAACTTGGCCAGTACCGTTGCCATCGTCTCCTGGGAATGATGGTACGCTCCCATGATGTTTGAGAGGGCCTCGAGGAGAGTGGGTTCCCTGGGCCTGTCCTCCCCCTGTCGCACAGCAGTTCTCCCAGTTCCCCTGTGTTCCTGTGCCTCTGTCCCCTGAACCGTGTGCCCACTGCCACAGCCACCAGGTCCCTGATTTTCTTGGGCTGGTGGGTTCTGCCTGGGTTCCCTGTAGTGGTGGACACATTGCTGCTTGACGTGTCCTGGGGACAGAGGGATGGGCCCGCTGGGTGGGTGCTGTGCTGGTGTTTCCTGAGGGGGGAGGCTCTGTGGTGGCATGTGCCAGTGTTAGGGGAACCGACTGTCTGGAGGTCCCAGATGGGCCAGGCTGGTCATCTTGATCCAGTTGGACAGAGCTGCTGTGATCACTGTGGGCCTCTTCTGTGGGGGGAGTGGACATGTCTGGAACCTCCTGTCCGGTGACGTTGGGCACGGGTCCTGCAGGGATGTAAAGGCATGATTGTGGCATCTGTGTATGCCATTGTGTGCAATGGGTGGGTGACCCTGTACTCCAGTGCTTGCATTCTTGTGTAGGACCTTGTGTGATAATAGGTTTGGGGTCTGTGTGGGTATCTGTAGTGAACATGCTTTGGTGATGGGTGTCAATGCTTTGGTGTTGCATGCAGGGCTTGGTGTTGGGATGTGTGGGTTGTGATAGTGGGACTTTTGTGAGTTGTTGGAGTGATGGGGGTGAGGGTGGGGTATGTGATAGCATTCAGGTAGGGTGGGGGGTGTAATAGTTAAGATTTGACTTACCAGAGTCCATTCCTCCTGCTACTCCTGCGAGGCCCTCAGGATGCAGTATAGCCAAGACCTGCTCCTCCCATGTTGTTAGTTGTGGGGGAGGAGGTGGGGGTCCGCCGCCAGTCCTCTGTACTGCAATCTGGTGTCTTGAGACCACAGAACACACCTTCCCCCATAGGTCGTTTCACCTCTTCCTTTTGTCATCCCGTGTTCTTGGATGCTGCCCCACTGCGTTGACCCTGTCGATGATTCTGTGCCATAGCTCCATCTTCCTAGCTATGGAGGTGTGCTGCACCTGTGATCTGAATAGCTGTGGCTCTACCGGGATGATTTCCTCCACCATGACCCTGAGCTCTTCCTCAGAGAACCTGAGGTGTCTTTGCCGTGCCATGGTGTGGTGTGGGTGATGTGTGAGGTGGTGTATGTTGTGATGTGTGAGGGGATGTGTTTGTGTGTGTTGTCTGAGGTGCATGGATGTTGTGTGAGTGATGGTGTTGTGTGCCTGTGGATGCTAGTGTTGTTTCTGGTGGTGTCTCTCTCTGGGCTTCTTTCTCAATTTTTGTCGTAGGGGTTTGTGGGTGATGTGGGTGTGTGTTTTATATTGTATTGAGTGTGTGGGAGTGGTGTGTGTATGTGTATCAGGTGTGTGTATTTGGAATTGTCCAATGTGGTTGTATTTTGTAAGTGTGTGTGTATTTTAAGAGCGCGGCGGTGTGTATCGCCAATGGAATACCGTGGTTGAAAGACCACCGCGTGGATTCGTGGGTCGTGATAGTGTGGGCGTATTCCTGTTGGCGCGACGGTGGAGGTTTTGTTATCGCCAGTTTATCACTGACCTTTAGTGTCGCGGACTTTTGTGGGTGTCTGGTTTTTGGCAGATTCCTGGCTGTGGGTCGTAATAGCTGTAGCGGTATGTGCCCATTCGACAGAGGATGCATTGGTTCTGATGGAGCAAACACCTTAGGCCTACTTTCAAGGGTCCAGGACTGGGGTGGCACAACTTGGCAGGGCAGACACACAGAAGGCAGATATAAGGTGCAGAAGCACGATGTTTGGAAGTCTTACATGTCCCTGAGTCCTCAGAGCAGGAGGACAGTCAGCTAGCCCTTGGAGTCACTCTGGGTTCAAGTGATGCAGTTTCAGTCCTTCTTGCCCAGGCAGGGGAACAGCAGGCAGCAGGGCAGCAGAACAAGGCAAGAGTCTAGCAAAGCAGCAGTCCAGCAGAGTGGCAGTCCTTCTTCCAGGTAGAGTCTTCACAGGTCCAAAAGTGTACTGACTTGGTGTTGCCAGAGGTCTACTACTTATACTCTATCAAAGACAGGCTATGGCATTCATAGAGGCCCTGGCCCTTGTGTGCTGGCTTCAGACTCACTACAGGGGTTATGCAGCTCTTTGTATGGGGACAGGACACAACCTATTCAGGTGTAAGTGATGCTGTGCCCAGCTCCTCCTGTCCATTCTTTCAGGGTGGCCCATCAAGTCACACCTAAGCGCTCATTGTGTGTAGCTGCTTAGGTGGATTACACAAATCCCAGATGTCACCCACCTCAAACAAGTGATAAGAGACAGGCAGCAGGCACCAAATTGCTAAGGTGAGAAAATGCCAACTTTCTAAAAGTGGCATTTTCATAATTGTAATTTAAAATTAGACTTCACCTTAAGTTGTGATTTTAAATTGTGATTCCAGAGACACCAATCTCAAAAAGTATATATCTTTCAGATTGTGAATGACACTTATAAAATGCAATAAAGTAATCCAGATGTTAACCTATGGGAGAGATAGGCCTTGCTTTAGTGAAAAGCAACTTTGGCAGTTTTTTACGACCATGACATGTAAAACTTTTAAGTACATGTCCTGCCTTTAAAATACATTGCACCCTGCACTCTGGGTTGTCCTGGGCCTACACTAGGGGTGGGGTACATGTGTAGAAAGGTAAGGTTTTGGCTGGCAAAAGGATACATTTGCTAAGGTGACATGGCTGTGTACAACTGCACACACCGGCTCTTCAATGACATGCTTGAGATATGGTTAAAGGGATACTAAATTGAGGGGCACAATCAGTGCTGCAGGCCCACAAGTAGCATTTAGTTTACAGGCCCTGGGCACATGTAGTGCACTTTAATAGAGACTTATAAGCAAATTAAATATGCTATTTGGGGATAAGCCAGTATTACCATGCTTGGACGAAAGAGCACAAGCATTTTAGCAGGGGTTACCAGTGGGAAAATGCACAGAGTCATAATACCAGCAAAAGGGAGGTTAGAATAATGGAGGAGGTAGGGAAAACTTTGTGGGGAAGACCCTAAGGCTGTCAAGTCTAGCAGTTTCCATGTGGCCAAAATCAACAATTTCAGTCGATATCGCCATACCTAAATGAGGATTATTAATAACATGGTGCACTGGATTTTTCTGGTGAAAATCTGAATGATATTCCCTTTTTAATGCTGATTCATTTTTCAAGCCAGGCTGCACTCATAGCACAAACTTAAAGCAATTTAATTGTCAGTATCAGCGGAGGTTCCTTCTTCAAGGCGGACGAGTGTCGCCCCAACTGCTGTGAACGTACAACTGCAGCAAACATAATTTAATAACATGGTCAATGGACCATTTTAGTAAACTGCACATCATGTCTCGGCTCGGGGGTGGGGCCATTCATGCTGCTGATTGGCAGCAGGAATGACTTGCCTAAAGCCTAAAGTGCATATGTTGGATTGACCTGCTGTCTTGTGAGGGCCAGCCTGACATGCGCACTTCAGCCTGCAGCAATACTATCTGTATAACAGGTGGGCAGACTGAAGGCACAGGCTTGTAGTCTGAAAAGGAGCACTGTGTTAGTCTGCCCCGACCAATGATGATACTAGTCTTATGTTGAAAATGGCATGAGAGCAGCTCCAGGATTGGTTAGGGTTCGTTGGCCGTTCACTTCCTAGTCAAGCTCTGTGGTTTGAATAGAGGAGTGCTTTCCTTCTCAATCTTGGCAGCTTTGGAAGCTGAAGAGTGTGACTATCTGCTGACCAGACAGAGTCTGCAGGCTACAGTTTAGATGCATACCTTTGTGTAAGTACAGAGGAAATAACCTGTGGTAAGAATGTTGCTGTATTTTCACATGTATTTGTGACATGGTTTCAACAAGTCTGTGAATGATGAAAGTACAGAAAGTGCAACATTGCACAGAATTCGGATTATCATGTTTTTGCTAGTATGCTGCATTACTTTAGATCTGTTAATGCGGCCATCAGGAGGCTCAGTACACACTCCAAGCTGGCAAACTTCTCTCACATGAAGAGAAGGGATAGGGTTGATTAAAGTTTGGCTATCTTCTTTCACAAAGAGTACTGCGGGTGTAGAACAAACAACAGCAGAACAGAGGAAACTTTGCCTGCAACAACAAACGTAATGTCTGCAGGATATAGCCATGTAAACCACAATCATATACATAGCAAGTTTAATATGATAAGCTGCAGTGATAGTGAAGGCACTAACCGGATGGTGTTCCTATGCTCCGTGTCTTCCCTGCACATTTGAAACTGAAGTACTTTTGTTTTTATTTATTTAATAAAAAAGTAACTTTTTCCAACTGTTTAACAAATTTGAAGGGGTGGGTGCAGATCTATTTAGTTGTTCTTGATTCGCCCACCACTTTCACATCACGAGCCTCCATTGGTCAGTATTTTCCACACTGTACAACCAGGTCTGGTGTTCCAGCACCTGAGAAATCTGATTGTGGGAACATCTAACTTGTTACCAAGGGGTAGATTGGTATCAAGGGCGCAGTTATCACTGGTGCAGCAGATGCAGTGGCACTGGGGTCCAGATATCTTAGTGGACCACTGAACCATGTTTATTGTTGTATTTTATGAGTCAACCAGCAGCCACAGTGGCTAGTTACCTTGCTTGCACCCTTGAGCAGTATCCTACTTGAGGCTACTCCTCTGTCGAACTTGTTCTGCAGGTGCGGCTCCTCCATTAAGGAAGAGGAGCGTCGCCACGCTGATTTCAGCAGAAGAAAAATAAAATAATAATAATGGATCGTTATTATAATTTTATTTTTTGCTGAGCCAGGTTAGGGCGGGCCGGGGCTGGAGGGGGCTGGAGGAGGAGTGGTGGTATGTGCACCTGAAGTGTGTTTGTCTGTTTGGCCGGCCGTGTTAGGCTGGCCAAACAGCCATGAGCACTTTGCATTTCTCCACCCAGTGTGTTTCACAGCCGGGAGGTGAAAGTGCACGGGGTGCCACTCTTGCTGTGAGCGCCGAACCAGGCCGCTCACACCAATCATGCGCTGATGTCATGCTGGTGACAGCAGCGTCATGATTGGCTGAGGGGAGGCTGGAAGCCTGTGTTCTTCCGAACAAAGAGGAGGACGGAGGAGACGAACGTGTCTCCCGACCTGACCAGGTAAATGGGTTTTTTTAAATGCTTGTTTTCATTTTTTTTATCCCTGCTCCGCCACCCCCATTTAGTGGCAGCCACCTCTGTAAATAGAGCCTTGTGCTTGTCACAAAGTGAGTTTAATGTTGTAGAGAATTAAACTAATAAGAGAAGTGGCTTATACCTATGTTTTTCCAAAATATTCGTCCATAAGAAATAAAAACTTTAGTTGCACGAATTTGCACCAACACCGCAGAACTGCAACTTATTTGCCTCTGACTCCTTTTACTTTAATTGCCAATAACTGTGTGGCTGAAATTTCTGTTTCCGCTCTTAGCGTGACAGTCACGTTCTTTCAGGGCACTTTTGCTCACACAAATTACCCACACACAAATTACCAGGCTCTTCATTTTATATTTATTGACACTAGTTCCACTGTTTGAGGAACAATATTGCCATTACGTTTTTTGTATCTTCCTTAAGTGCACAGAACTGACACAGAAATGTGTGTACTCATGCTGCTATGTTCATGCATCCTAGAAAAGTCTGAAATTTAGTTGAAAGCTGTGGTAAAAAAAATTGCCATCTTTAGAGACCTCAATAGGAAAGATGATCAGGGGAGCAGAAAATGTAATCTGACTGCTGCTCACAGTTCCCCGCAGCAATGTGGCCCGAAAAATAACTTTTTCCCTTGTTGGCAAGCTGCAGACATTTTCTCCCACTGTCCTTTCACAAGACAATACCGATCTCTTAGCTACTCTGCAATTTCACCCAGAACGAATCTTGCGTCATGCCATGCAATTAAGGGGCATATTTATACTCTGTTTGCGCCGGAATTGCGTCTTTTTTTTTTACGCAAATCAGACGCAAAGCTAACTCCATATTTATACTTTGGCGTTAGACCCATCTAGCGCCAAAGATCTTGGAGTTTGCGTCATTTTTTAGCGTGGACACCTACCTTGTGTTAATGATATGCAAGGTAGGCGTTCCCGTCTAAAAAATGACTCCAAGGCATGTGCGCCTTTTTTAAACTCCCGTGCAAAAATGACACACAGGAGTGGGCGGGTCAAAAAAAATGACGTCCAGCCGCTTTTGCGTCATTTTTTAACGCCTGGTCAGGGCAGGCGTTAAGGGACCTGTGGGCTCGGAAGGAGCCCAGAGGTGCCCTCCCATGCCCCCAGGGACACCCCCTGCCACCCTTGCCCACCCCAGGAGGACGCCCAAGGATGGAGGGACCCATCCCAGGGAACTTAAGGTAAGTTCAGGTAAGTCATTTAAAAAAAAAAAAATTGTGGCATAGGGGGGCCTGATTTGTGCCCCCCTACATGCCACTATGCCCAATGACCATGCCCAGGGGACATAAGTCCCCTGGGCATGGCCATTGGGCAAGGGGGCATGACTCCTGTCTGTGCTAAGACAGGAATCATTTCAATGGCGGTTGGGAGTCAAAACATATGGCGCAAATCGGGTTGAGGCCAATATTTTGCCTCAGACCTGACTTGCCCCATTTTTTGACGCCCAAGCTCCATTTTCCCCTACACCGGCACTGCCTGGTGTGGGTCATTTTTTTTTACGCACACCGGTCAGCTGCGCCGGCTAACGTCATTCCATAAATAAGGCGCCCGCATGGCGCTTTGGAATGGCGTTAGCCGGCGTTAAATTTTTTGACGCACAACTGCGTTGGCGCAGTTGTGTGTCAAAAAGTATAAACATGGCCTTAAGTGTTTGGAGGGTAGTGTAAATCTTTCAACAAACTGTGGTTATGTGTGTTTCTTGAAGCTTGAAGGATTTGCATCTTTTCTACTGTTTGGGCATTTATACAGATTATATGACAACTAGTTTTTCTGTCAGATTTTTGAGGAAAACTAATTTTACGGTTCCTATAATTTAAATATGAGTTAGTAAACGACAATACTGGTAGTCAAGATGTACTTGCCTCTATGAAATTTATTGTTCAGCTACTTTGAGTATCCACTCTTGCAAAGTCAAACAAAATCATCCAACATATTTTCCTTAGAGAACAGAAGAAAGTAATGCTGGGGTGGGGTGAGTGAAATGCCCCACCACTTCCCAAAAAAAACACCCCCCCTCCAAAAGCCTAAATAAAACCATAATACTAATTACAAAATAAACACAACCACTACACTTACATGCATTACATACACACATGCATTATCCATTTAAAATAAAAAACAGCACTTACCCATGGGCTGTGCATTCTCCTTGGTGCTCTTCTTCTCTGATGCCAGAAGAGCTGCCTGAACCAATTCAGGTGCTGCTCTTATGCTGTTAACCAGCATGAGAGAAGTGCCTAGATTGGATGGACACTCCTTAAAGCCTTAGAGGCCTGTGCTTGTTCTCCACCAAACCATCTTAGACAGCTGAGTGTGCATGTCACTTTGCCCAGCACAAAACAGGTGGCCAAAATGACATGCACACTTTGGAGCGTCCAGTCAAGCCAATGCTCCAGTCAACATGACCAGCATGTCTCTGGGCTGGTGCATGCTGCGCCAGTAAAAATAATATGGCAATGAAATCTTTTAATTGCCATTTTATATTTGCTTGTGTGGCTCCCAGCTGGGGGGATGGACCCCCGCCCTCAAGAAGAAATCGCTGCTGGTCTAAGACCAAACCTGTGAATTATTTTTCAAATCCCACAAACTGAGCTGTGTGCCTTTTATTTTTGGTGTATGAGACATTGTTATGGACTTGGACTTTCATTACAACTTTATAAGTAATCCTGACAAAGACAGAAACACGGCTTTGCACCTCAATCATCATTACACGCTAAGCAGCAAAAAAGCTTGCCTTCATCTATTTCCATGCACACATTCCACTTTAACCCCTTTCAGAGAACCAATGGGCATGCAGGGGCTACTGGGCCCAAAAATGGTGGTTGAGGCCTTTTACTCCCAACGTCCTTGGCCCTGACCTACTATGGCTCCTGCTCCACTGGAACAAGTACACCTTTTGCACTTGCCTCTCAGTGGTAGCTGTATGTGAGCAGTCAAGACTCCCTCAGGGGGATGTAGATATAGGTCACTAAACAAAACTCATCATTTAAAGTTAAAGTGCAAACAGTACAAACAATAAATCAATATCCGGCCAAATACTTGCCTATATAAGAAAAAGGAAAAAGTATTTTATTTCTAAGCTCTACACATGCAACCAAGTACAACACTCAGAAGCAACAGCACAGTCCCCCTTGAGGTTGGGGCTCTAGCAGTTGTCAGGCAAATCTCTGTCCCAACCTCCTTCGTGTAACTTGTTCAGTGTTATTCCCCATTCACTGGTGGTTGCATCAGGGAATGCAAACTATTGGGTCGGAGTCAAGAGTTACCTTTTGACTCCTCTGGATTTCAGTCAAAAGTGTATATGGTGCTGAAGCACTTTTAGCAGTGAATCCCTTGGGCCCCTAGTTCATCTTACCCACTCCTGCAGCATGGAAGTCTTCAGCATTACAGCAGGTACCCTCAGCGCGGGCACTCACATGACCGATCTTGCTCAGAGATGTCAGGCTGCTTGCAGTACACATGGCAGTGTTGGGTGGGAGCAGGCTCACTCTCCTGAGTGGCATAGCTGCTCTCCCCTGTGATGGGAGGAGCTCCTAGCCCAAAACGGTGTGGTAAGTCAATTTCTTTCCAGAGGGGGAGGGATTTCAGTCCTTTGGCGCCCAACTGGAGTCTTGTGAGAGTGCTTTGTACACCTCGGCCTCTTCCTGGCCCAGGGCTGTCTGTCAGGGCAGATCCTTCAGTGCTGCTGGTGCCACTGGTCACAGCTACATTTCTGTCCCAGGAAATGGCCTGAAGTCTCTGATTATTTTGTCCTTGCAGCCCCACTTTAGCATACTGGATTAACACTACACTCTGGATGCAATGTAGATTCTTCAAGTGCAATGGCCCACACCACAATGGATGCCACCTCCTGGCACATGAGGTCACTACTGCTTTTATCAGTGTTGGTGGCTAGTCACACAACTTGTTCACCAGTGACCTACGGCATGTGAGGTCACCACAACAAGGATGCTCACAACAGCGCTCAGTACTTGCCACAGTCTACTGCAGCACTCTCCTTGGATATGAGGATTTTTAGGTTCTTCTAGAACATTGCACCGAAGATATTTGATAAAGGAACTGTCCTTAGAGGGCTATCCAGTCCAGAATTTCAGATATGATAAATCATACAAAGAAATCCACACTCAAAGTGAGAAAAACACACCACAGAATATGACAACATTTGAGATGCAGTGCTCAATGTTACAGAAACAAGTGAAAAAAAGTTCTTAGAGGGCGAGCATCGAGTTGTTCCCTGGAACTTCGAGGTAGAATGAAAGGATGTTTGAAAATATGCAGAAAAGAGCAATGATCTTTCCTTTTAACTACTGATAACAGGGCCTCCCATTTAGCCAATTCACAATTTCTCTTGGCCCTTGGTACTGAGGATTTTTATAAGGACCTGGATTCCTGAATTATAATCCTACTCCAATCTTTAATTGCATAGGTCACAGCATGCCTTGCAGTTCTATGTACTTCAGTACACTAGGATTCCACTTTACACTTTTGTTGAGGGACCTAAATTCAATTAGCAGCCGGTTATTAAGGGAAGAGAACATTAAATTGTGGATCTCATTATATCACCCCAGGGGGACAGAATCTAGAAGGCTCACTCCTTTATCGTGCAGCTTCCAGACCAGAAGGGACAACCTAATGAATCTGCCTCTGAATAACCAGCGAGTCAACCACATCACTTCAATTTAGCCTTCGACAACTGCTGGAGGGTGGAAACCTTCGATCAAAAGGTTTGGCATTGGTACTTGATGTAATAGAACCAAATGGTTTCAAGGTGAGTTCCAAAATTATCTGATCGCTATCCTGACTGGGATCACCTCTATATCTACCATTAAAAGCAACGGCCTGATTTCTCACAGAATCTAGTCTATAAGAGTAGTACTGCCCTGACGATTGAAAGTGTGCCTTCACTCCATATCAGATAATGCTCCCATGTTATAGCTCATAAGCCATAGTTCAAATTAAAAGCATTTAACTATAGAGCAACAGCTGACCACTTCTTAATGGGCAGGAGAGAGAGCACAAGTACTCATCCTCCTCATCCACTTATGGTGCCAAATCAAAACTAAGGGGCTCAAACTTGCAATTAAAATCAACGTCCCCAATTTTAAAGTAACCAGAAGGGAGAGACGACAAGTGGGCATTAATCGATTCAATAATGGATAGATTGTCCTTGCTACCCCCGGCCTACGGTAAACATTGTATATAAAATAGGAGTCACCATATGAGCACTGCAGGTGACACACAAAATGTCAGGGGAGTCAAGATCAATCATCAGGAGACTGTATCTTGTTCTCTCCGAAGGATGGGGAGTGTTCATTGCTACAGTCCAGGCCATTTAAAGGAAGGTATCTATCTGTGGTGGAGACCTAGAAGAACCCAGGTACATCCAGCCCTGCTGGTTAAAACCCGCTTTTACCCATCTACCTGAATGGGACAGGTTTATAGAAGAAGCCTAGACGTGTAATGCTGGTCACTACTCCCAACTTTCTGATCCTAGGTCCAGATTGGATTAGGTGCTGGGACAAACCTGAGAGTCTGCAGTTCCTAACAGCACAGTCTCCTTCAATATGCTTTGTTGAAGGACCAATCCACCCAACTCTCCTCAGGTATCAATCAATCAATCCATCAGATTTCGTATATAGCATGACTATTCACCTTTAGGGATCTCCAAGTTCTGTGGGGGGTAGCATCTGCAGTTCAGTCAAAGAGCCATGTCTTGAAGTCCTTCCTGAATTGATGCAGAGATAGAGATTGCGTGACACCCCAGACCAGGGAGTTCCAGGTCTTCGCAGGAAGGTAAAAGAAGCATCTTCATCCAGCCGAGATCTTGCAGATTCATGGGATGGTTGTCATGGTCAGTTGGGCAGAACAGAGATGTCTGGTGGGTGTCAAGAAAGAGAGGTGGTGGTTAAGGGAATGAAAGTCCTGCATTGTGGAGAGCTTTGTAAGTGTGCATGAGGAGTTTAAAGGTGATTCTCTTGTCGATTGGGAGCCAGTGAGGTCTTTCAGGAGTCCGGTTATGTGGCTGCATCAGAGAATGTTCAGGATGAGTCAGAGGAGGCATTCTGGATGTTCTGCAGTTTCATTTGGATTTTTTGAGTGGTGTAGGAGAAGAGGGCATTGCTGTAGTTGAGACTGCTAGTGACCAGAGCATGGGAGACTGTCTTTCTGGATTCGGTGGGGATCCACTTGAAGATTTTGAGAAGCGTTCAGAGTGTGTTGCAGCAGGAGGACAAGACGGCATTGATTTAGAGGTTCATGGAGAGAGGAGTACAGGATGATGCTGATGTTCCGTGCATGGTCAGTTGGTGTGGGGGCACTTCTGAGCACTGTGGGCCACCAGGAGTTGTCCGAGCAGAGGGAGTGGAGCCCAGAATGAGGAGTTTGGTCTTGTCTGAGTTGATTTTGAGGCAGCTTTCCTTGATCCAGGCAATGACTGCCTTCATCCCATTGTGAAAGCTGCTCTTG
This sequence comes from Pleurodeles waltl, assembly GCF_031143425.1. Lineage (NCBI taxonomy): Eukaryota > Metazoa > Chordata > Amphibia > Caudata > Salamandridae > Pleurodeles > Pleurodeles waltl. Next base: position 477,832,685 of record NC_090451.1, read on the forward strand.
GCGGCTGCTGGATCGTCGGTGTGGGAGAAAATCAGCTGGGTGTCATCGGCGTAGGAGACAATGTTGAGTCCGTGGCTTCTGACAATGGCTGCAGGTAGAGCCATGTAGATTTCATTATACTCAGAGATAGAAAAGTCCGGGTCTGCCAGTGGCTTATTTTGTTATGAGCTGTAGAAACTATTCCACACCTATCATCATGTGCAACTTAATACACCACCAACCATCATGTTTTACACCATCAACCATCATTTTCTACAAAGTCGCATAATGTGTTTGTCATTGTGCCCTTCAGCTTGAGGAAAAATAACTGCAGTAGGAGAGCTAGGATATGTAAGAAAAGTATCACTGTCTTTGGGATATTCTGGGAGGAAGTTGTTCCAAGATACGATTTTTTGCCTAAGGCAAGAGCTCATTTTGTCTTCAGTCTAGCTCCCAGGTCATCCCTGCACATTTGAAAATATTGGCTGCACACCACTTACTAGGTACGGGAGGGTCCAGAGGACACACTATGGGTATCTCACAGGCAATTCATATATAAAGCTTTGATGCATCATCCGATGAGGTCATATATATATACTAACATGCTGTAGTCAATGGTGGTAAGGCACGGTCAGCATCAAAATCCTATTCCGTGCCTCTCACTTCCCTAGGGTCTTTGTTGTTATTGATTACACCTCCGTGGCACATTAGGTAGCCTTCTACTATGAATGAATTTGCAAGCTGTCTACTATCTCAAGGAATACATTACTAATGTTTATGCAGTATTTTCTGGGAAGCAAACTGTAAAGCTATATTTTCCAGTCAGTAATTGTTTTTCAGTTGGTTGCTGGGGATTTCAGGGACATGTGACTAATAAGTAAGTCTCCCTAGCTCACACTGTGACTAGAGAATGGCATCAAAGAGATATTCAATCACAACTCATGTTTTACTGATATAACCAGGATAGTAACCATGATAGCACTGATGTATAAAATGTCTGCTGCATTCTCATGGGAACAACTGTAAAAAAATATCTACTTTCTGCATCTTTGCATGTGATGCTGGGAATGACCTTTTCGTCACATCACAAAACTCCTTTCAACATCTAACAACACTGCATCAACAGTAGTACAATAGGTCTCACGTACATATGTGAAACATTTTTGGCAACTATAAGTCACAGTTCAGATACATGATTGCTCGGGGTGATCCAACATTCCCCAGAAGTAGTGTTGTAAACATCAATATCATATATAAAAATATTAACACCAAATTATATACCAGAAAATACAATTGATATTGATAACTGAACAAATTTACCATAACATCAAATAAAAGATATTAAAAATAAGTTTAAAAAAAAAGCTGAGCAACCATTTTTAGAGAAATATCCAAACAATTACCAAAGACCTCCATGTAAAAATGTACTTATTTCTGGAAGTATTAGATCATTTCAAAACTAATCAATTGCAGCACCACACTTCAAAAAACATTTTGCAAAATAAAAGTCCATAACTGCAAGATGATATTCCCAATAACAATTTATCTATAACATAAGTTTTAAATACAATATGAATATAAAATACTGAAATGTATATTTAAAATAGGTGCAATTATTCATTCCAAGAAATGAACACTTCTCCACAAACAAAACATGTCAGAGGGGAGATGATATACTGCGGAAACCATTACTTAAAAAGAGCAAAAACAATCAATACATTTCCACTACAGATACATAATTAAGAGGGCATTGCCGTAGTCGAGACTGCTAGTGCCCCGAGCATGGGAGACTGTTTTCTAGATTTGGAGGGGATCCACTTGATGATCTTGAGAAGCAGGCAGAGTGTGTTGAAGCAGGAGGACGAGACGGCATTGATTTGGTTGTTCATGGAGAGAGGAGTCCAGGATGATGCTGAGGTTCCGTGCATGGTCAGTTGTTGTGGGGGGACTTCCGAGCGATGTGTGCCACCAGTAGCCGTCCAGGCAGAGGGGGTGGTCTTGTCTGAGTTGAGTTTGAGGCAGCTTTTCTTCATCCAGGCAATAACCCCCTTCATCCCGTTGTGGAAGTTGCTCCTGGCAGCTGCTGGATCATCAGTGTGGGAGAGAATCAGCTGGGTGTCGTCAGCGTAGGAGACAATGTTGAGTTCATGGCTTCTGACAATGGCTGCAAGCGGAGCCATGTGGATGTCATTATACTCAGAGATAGAAAAGTCAGTGTACCGGATCTGCTAGTGGCTTATTTTTTTATGAGCTGTAGAAACTATTCCTCCCCAGTAGACGGAAGAGGCAGGACCCCAATAATGATCACTCTGTAGGGGCAGCAATCAGGGGGCAGATTCAAACTGGGCTGAATATTGGAGAAGCAGTGGTGTGAAATTAACTCTTGGGGTCGCTGACTAGATGCCAGGCTATCAACCCCTCCTTCTCTCACAGTCTTTTACCAACTATTCCAGTGCTTGAATTTTTTATCCTCCCTACCCCCAATGGAGACTGGGCCTGGCTGATGGTAGTAGAGGATGTACTAAGGGGGGCAAAAACCTAGGGTCAGCTGTGCAGCTTGTGTCAGAAGTGACCCAGTTAGTAGCAAGAAGCTGGTCAGAAGGTTGGGTAGGTACTGGATACACCAACACAATGTTGAGTTTGTCTGATAAATCTAATATGACATCCTCTAAAGAGTGAATTCTATCTACCAGAGGAACAGTAGATGAGGCAACAAAAGATTTAATTTTCTTCATGGCACACTCCCATCAAAAGTTTGAATCACACCATTATCCCTGATAGCAGTGAAAGATGTTGGCTCTGGCTGCAATAAACTAGATCCTACCACATTATAGGAAGTGTCAGAAGAATAGTCTGCAAACCTATATCTCACAGATGTCCCAAGAATAGCCCCTTGTTTCATTATCCTCTTCTTTCTGGCTGAAGGTCCGCAAAGACTAGTGCTCATAGGTGTATATTGCTTGGAAAACTACTTGGCAAGCTACTTGAAGGCAACAGCAGGGCTTGATCTATATCCGCAATGGGAGACAAGCTGACAAAGTTAGTGGAACCCACATCAGAAACACCAGAGGGCAGGGCAGCCAAACCGAAGGAGGACAAGTCAAGTGACAGGCTCCTCTCTGCCAAGTCTATTTCCCTGGAGATTACAACTACTGCGTGGACTAAAACATGAATCAAGCGTAGTACCAGATCGGGGCTTTGTAATCCCACTTTCCTTATCTCCAATCAATTTCCTTTTGCCCATGTTTCCCAACTGAAAAGCAAAGGTCACTAAAGCCAAACAACATAGCAAACTTACCAAGAAACTCACCAGTACTGCTAACTACAAAAAACAAGGTGGTTGGCCCAGCTCAGTCTTTTCTGGGTCATGACGGCCCGGGTGCATCCCATGCTGCGAGAAGCCACTGGCGCTTATTAGCACATAGAAATTAGTCCAGCCTCTCCTAGTCCCTCCTGGATGAAAGGAAGGTTGTGAGATGTATTTCCCACAGCCTGGCTACCCAAATGCTGCCAGATAGAAATGCTGGCAGGAAAACTGTCTTCTAAGGCACCTGTGCCGCAAAGTCAATGGTATTTACTAACAGGTAGATATCAGTCTGGCCCTTCCTAGCCCCTCCTAGGCACAGGAAAAGCTGGGGGATGTAGTCCCACCCCAGCCAGGGCCATCCAAATGCTGCTGGAGAGAAATGCAGGCAGGGAAACTGTATTTTAATGCACCCCGGAGGGAGCATGTCACACTAACACACTATGAGTTATCCCAGAGTCTCTGGTTCCAAAATTGTAAGGTCAAAAACCTCATAATTGCAGGGATACTTATCCCAGACTCCCCAGTAGAGCTGTGAGCAGTTGCTGTTCCCAGCAATGCTCACATGCTGCAAGATGTGGGGAGCAGAAAAAGCACACAGAATTGGACCAGGTATTCGTGGTACTGTATTTTATTTCCTGCTATGGGGGTAATTGCAAGCACTCCCCGGATATAGCTGTGGATATTGCATCTCTCCAGTACTACTACACCAGTGGAACTAGTAAGGGGGACCTCTGTGGAGTGCACATATAACTATAAGGCTACATTCCTTTTTACCCCATCTACTAATGGGAAAATCAGCTGTCATGGCTGCCCCACACCTATCATCAGGTGCAACTTAGTACACCACCAACCATCATTTTTTACACCATCAGTCATCATTATTTACAAAGTCGCAAAATGTGTTTGTCATTGTGCCCTTCACCTTGAGGAAAAATCACTGAGGAAGGAGAGCTAGGATGTGTAAGAAAAACATCACTATCTTTGGTATATTCTGGGAGGCAGTTCTTTCTAGATACTATTTTTTGCCTAATGCAAGAGCTTATTTTGTCTTCAGTCCAGCTCCCAGATCATCCCTGCACATTTGAAAATACTGGCTGCACACCACTTACTAGGTACTGTAGGGTCCACATGACACACTATGGGTATCTCACAGGCAAGTCATATACAAAGCTATGATGCATCATCCGATGAGGTCATATGTATACTGACATGCTGTAGTCACTGGTAGAAAGGCACGATCAGCATCGAAATCCTATTCCATGCCTCTCACTTCCCTAGGGTCTTTGTTGCCATTGATTACACCTCTGTGGCACATTAGGTAGCCTTCTACTAAGAATGAATTTGCAAGCTGTCTACTATCTCAGGGTATACATTACTAATGTGTATGCAGTATTTTCTGGGAAGCAAACTGTAAAGCTATATTTTCCAGTCAGTAATTGTTTTTCAGTTGGTTGCTGGGGAGTACAGTGACATGTGACTAACAAGTAAGTCTCCCTAACTCATACTGTGACTAGAGAAAGGCATCAAAAAGATATTCAATCATAACTCAAGTTTTACTGATATACCCAGTATAGTAACCATGATAGCATGGATGTTTAAAATGTCTGTTGTATTCTCATGGGAACAACTGTAAAACAATATCTACTTTCTGCATCTTTGCATGTGATGCTGGGAATGACCTTTCATCTCATCACAAAACCACTTTCTACATCTAACAACACTGCATCAACAGTAGTAAAATAGGTCTCTGATAAATATGTGAGACATTTTGGCATCTATAAGTCACAGTTCAGATACCACGATTGCACTGTGGTGATACAACATTCCTCAGAAGTAGTGTTGCACAAATCAATATCAGATATCAAAATATTAACACCAAATTATATACCAGAAAATACAATTGATATTGCTGACTAACTGAAAAAAGTATACCATGATATCAAATAAAATATGTTAAAAATATGCATATAAAAAGAAGCTGAACAACCTTTTTAAGAAAAATATCCAAACAATTACCAAAGACCTCCATGTAAACACTTAGTGAATTCTGGAAGTATTAGATCATTTCAACATAATCAATTGCAGTCCCATGCTTCAAAAAACATTTTGCAAAATAAAAGTCCATAACTACAAGATCATATTCCCAATAACAATGTATCTATACCATATGTTTTAAATATAATAAGAATATAAAATATTGATAATGTATATTTAAAATATGTGCAATTATTTATTCCAAGAAATGAAAACTTCTCCACAAACAAAACATGTCAGAGGAGAGATGATATACTGCGGGAACCATTTCTTCAAAAGAGAAAAAACAATCAATACATTTCCACTACAGATACCTCATTAATGACAAGTTCATGTTAGAGAAATTACTCCGAAAGGAACAAAGAAATGCATGAATATAAGTTACATTATTTTGTTAATTAGGAGAATATTGTCATAAAACATACTGTAAAAAGTAATGTTTATATTGTATCAAAAACTCACCAAAAAAAATGCATTTGTAAAGTAAAAATATTTCAACATTTTAACTATTATTTCTTACTATAATTGTATCTTTGCACTGAATAACAGAGTTTGTTGTTCCCCAACTCAATTGTACCCATTTTAGCAACTTCTGAAAGATGAAAGACTGAGTTGACCTACTGGGATTTGAACCTGTGAATAAAGGATCAAAAACAGCTCTATGCAGTGGATCCATAAGGCAACTGAATCAACAGACCTGTCTGTGAGAGTCTACACACCATGCCAAAATAAAAAAGAAAATTCTCAACACAATACCTTTGTACTACAGAATAAACAAATATATATTACTTTCAATATTTGGTGGAACATCCACTGATGTCTCTTATCTAAACATTTTAGTGGTATAAACATAGGTCTATATTTATACTATTTTAGCGCTGCCTTTGTGTCCTTTTTTTTACGCAAAATCGGCACAAACCTACAAAATACAATTGTATTTTGTAAGTTTGTGCTGCTTTTCCGTCCAGAAGTGACGCAAATGCAGAGCTAAAAAAGTATAAATATGGTCCATAAAGTCAAAAAACCAATTCAAAAAGTATATTCAAAAATGAAAAAAAAAATTAAATGCCCATATCAGAACCAACAATATCCCACAAAACCACAAACATGGTTGAAAAAACAATCCAGAAACCAGAAAAAAAGAAACATTTTAAACATCTGTGGGAATTTTAAAAAAAAACAACTTTCACTTAAGATAACATGCAAAGTTATATAGGAATACAACTGGAAAAGGAATCCAGTGTCATTAATGCCTGTAAAAACAAAACTTAAATTTATTTACACATTACTAGGACTGCACATCCCCAATACTACACAGACCCAATATATTACTCAGAAATTACTTTAATATACCTCTGATTAAGTGTAGTTGCACCAACATATACAAAAACACAAAACCAAAAATGTACATAATTTCAAATTACAATAACTACCATTACCTTCCGAAGGAAAATAAAGGTTTTTTAAATTGTATACATAAAGTTGTTTAACCGTTAAATTCAAACAATATGATAAAAACTACAAGTACGAATACAATTGAATGTAATATTGTTGTGAATTAAATGGCAGGCAACATGGCAGCCAGCTGACATGCCAGCTGTGAGCTCTGAGCTACTCCGGTGCTGAATACCAAACATGCAGCAGAGAATTGTGAGCTAGAGCGGACTACCTTGCAGGAGTCTTGTGATTTTACTCTTGACGGGCAGAGATTCTTGTTTTGGCTGCTCAGCCAACCTCAGGAGAATGCAAGGGAGTGGTAATACCTAACCAAGTCAAGGGTGGAGAGTGGGAAGTATCAGTAGTCCAGTGGTTGCAGGCAGCCCAGGAACTGTGCAGAGGGCATGGGGTGGCTGCACAGTTTTGCTTCTGGGGCATCAGCAGTAGAGCCAGAACCTGTTGGCAGCTGCAGACATTCCCGGCACACACGCCATGATCTTGGACACCTGGAGGGGAGGGAATTCTATAAAGCCACTAAGAAGGGCAGTTTTGGGCCCTAAAATGCAGGTGCCTTCTTATCCCCTATTGACACCCTGTACATGAGCTACCAGCCGGAGGAGGCCCACATCTAGAGATGAGCCTGGCAATGTAAAATGTGATGTGCTCTCAGCTCATTTAGTAGCTCCTTAAACTGGTGGAAACATGTACTTGAGGAGCAGGAAATAGACTAGGTTGGGGTTGTCACAGAATAGGGGAGAAGACCGCCACCTTAGTCAGCATACTAGTCTAAAACATACATCTTTCTCAGAATTATCTGACAAACTAACAGGGCAGAGAGTGGGTATTGACTCCTCACAGTGTCAAAGAGACACAGATATATTAAGCAGCAAAATCAGAAGTAGGCCTTCACTAAGAACTCTTTTTAAAGGGCAAGACAAAAGCGCTAGGGAGGAAAGGGAGGAGAGGGGGTGCATTTGAGCCTTAATGAATCAGGAGTAACTATTATAGCATCTGATTTGAAAATGACGCAACCAACCCTGACAGTGGATACACGCTTATCGCTCTTTAACAAGTGTCAGCCTCTTAATCTGGACCCCTCAAAAAGTAATGAATGTGAGGACTCAGAGGTTTAACAAGAACATTACATGAGGAGGGAATTACGCTTGATCAGGCAAATCTAGCTTCTCTCTTTTTGCCACAGAGGAGGTTAAAAGTAAATTTGGAACCTCAGAGAAAAATCAGGCCAAAATTCAAAGTGCATGTGACAGCCCGGAGTATAAAATGAAGGACCTTACAGTGAGACTTTGCTTCATTTAGGCTTCCTTGGAGGCACTTAGCAAGGAGGTAGACATAAATCGTAAAGAGATCCCGAGCCTGAGGTCAGGGGAGAAAGAATTGGGGGAGAAGCTAGAGTCATTAGAAAACAACTCTAGAAGACACAACTGAAGAGTGTTAAATGTCCTGGAGGGTGGAGAGGGAGGGAACTTGAAACAGTTCATAGCTACCCTAATTGAGACATCTATTTCCTCACTAGATTTAAGCAATCTGCAGCTAGATATTCAGAGAACAGATTAGGATCCCTTCAAGAGAAACCAAACTAGGGAGAAAACAAGGAAAATACTCATCAATTTTAAAACCTACTCATTAAAAAAAACAATACTTTTACTAAAGATGACATAACCTTTCGCATTAGATCAGAATTTCTAGGATGACTCAGGATAGGCAGTGGGAGCTGGGGAAAGATATGCAGAAACTTAGATCCCTAGGTACTATAGTTTTAATGAAATTCCCAGCCACCCTGAGTTGAATAGTAAGATGCACAATATTCAGACCGTGCAGAGGCTGAAAACTTAATACGTCAACTAAGTTCTAAATGAGAGTAGGCACCAGAAAGCCGGGGCTCAAGGGTACAAAAATGTACCCACAGGAGAATGTTTGGAGGGCTCCCCAGGGTGAAGGGAGAGCAAATTGTCACAGAAGTAAAGGCTCCTTCTCTAGCCTATGTGGATTGTAAGCACAGGGTAGGGAACATGTGTTTTTTTTAAAGTCCTCATCTTTGAAAATAGAGGTGTGGGTGTTTAGGAAACATGTAATGACAGAACCAAGCAATAAGTTAAATCTTAGGGTCCTAACTTTGAATGCGAATGGACTCAGAGTGGGGGGCAGAAACAGGAGGATAATGGAGTTCTTAAAACAATCTGATAACAATATTATAATTCTTCAGAAAACACTCTTGCTTCAGGAAGAATGGGACGAAATACATAAGGGCCAAAATAGATTGCTCATATAGCATCTACAAACCAAGGGTGTAATGTGAAGGGGGTACCTATTCAATTGAAAAACTCAGCAAAGGGGAGTATAATGGATTCTCTGTCAGATCCAGGAGGAAGATGGGTGATAGCATATGTTAAAACTCATACACTGACCCTTTCTATGGTGGGATACTACAACCCACATTTTGACCACTTGAAACCCTTGTAGGAGCTTTATAGCCACTGAGTTGACAGCAAAAATCCAATTGTGATGGGGGAGATTTTGACATCTTATTAGACCCCAGGATGAATCTACAATCAAGCCAGTAATAAATTCCAACAAAACGAGGGCCTCTGCCTATCATATAATGAAGGATTTAGGTCTAGTTGACATCTGAAGGTAGAGGTCAGGCCAGAACAGGGCATTTACATTCTACAATAAGAAATATGGTCATGTCTCACGGATACACTTTTTTCTTCTAGATAATAAGTTAGCCTCTAAAGTAAATTCACTTATTTTTTAGTCAGATCATCTATCTGACCACACTGCAGTGAAAATGGAATTGATAATAGACAGGTGTGCAACGGCATTCAGGTGGACGATTGACAGAACTATATTATGGGACCCCCTTTGTTATTAGCCAACTAAAAAGAGACACAACTGAGGTTTTTGAGGCAAATTTAGATTCAGCCCCTTTACACATTGTCTGGGACACATTTAGGCCTTCTTACAAGAGAGGCTCTCTAATTATGCCATTTATAAAAGCAGGGAGAGCAAACAGAAAAGTGGAGAAAATTGGGGAAGTAGAACAGAGAATAGAAGGCCTTCAAAAAAGACTATGGGGGTTATTACAACTTTGGAGGAGGTGTTAATCCGTCCCAAATGTGACGGATATACCACCAGCCGTATTACGAGTTCCATAGGATATAATGGACTCGTAATACGGCTGGTGGTATATCGGTCACTTTACCGTCACTTTTGGGACGGATTAACACCTCCTCCAAAGTTGTAATAACCCCCTAAGTCGGTGTCTTGATGCACAGGTGCAAACAAATTTGGATGACAATGTTAAGTATGCAAGGAAAGAATTGTCTGATTATTTAGAAGCAAAGATAGAAAGAAGATGGAAGTCTAGTAAACTGGCACACCATGAATATGGTGAAGGGTGTAGAAAATTTCTGGCATGGAAAATGAGGGTGGATAATTAAAAAAGAGTATAGTTAAGGAGATAGTCAAGAAAAGGTCTGAGGAATGCCACTTAGCCAATACAGATATATTACAGGCTTTTCTTATTTTTTTCTAGGACTTGTTTTCAAATGACTTGACAGCCACAGAAGATCAAATAGTTGTCTGGCTTATGGAGGACCCTCCCCATGTATTGCAGTCAGCTTGATGAGTTCATGATTTTAATTGCAGGAGGGGAAATTTGTATTAAATGGCTAGCCAGTGATTCTCCGGTGCATACATACTGGATTAGATCAGCTCCATGCTTTGCCAAGATGGACTGTCTGAGTGGGGCATATAAATGGTTTAAGATCTGGGAACTGTTCCTTGTTAGCTCATCAGTCCCAGTATTAAAGACAAAAATCAATAAGAGAGGAATTAAAGGTGTCCAGAGAGAACACATGTGCAATGTTGAGAGAGGCCTGCTCAAGAGGAGGTGACCCTTAGCAAGACAGTCTGCATTGTTACCGTCATCAGAAACCCCAAGCCTCTTATCTGATATAAGCACAAAAAAATATTGTTTTAAATTAAAAACATAAAAATGTGTTGTTTTCCATCAAGCAAAGGAAACAATGGTTTCCTAGTGTTCCAACACACATATAATTAGAATTATGAATAATGTTTGAAAATAATTATATGTATTAAAATGGAAAACATTTCAAAATAAATAACTAAGGCTTCTATTTACCTCCCTTAATCTTAAATTTCCTGATTGTATAATGTTTGAACAGTGTTTTTTTTTCAGTGACAATTTTTTTCACTATCTATCTGATCACAAGAAAACATGAATGTGTGAAACTAGCTGTGTTACACTTTAACTTAATTTTTGGTTAAAAAAAGTCAAATGTGAAAATGTATTTTACCATCAAGATGCAAAAAATTACATTAATTTGTCTTTTTACTAAAAAGTGTCAATACAACATGTTAAATTATAATAAATTATATGATTCAAGTAGTTAATGATTGTGAACATTCATTCAAAAATGTTAACTGAATAATTTACTATACAAAATTGGAATGTTCAAACATAATAAAATAATCTACATTAAAAGGGTCCATGCATAGTATACTAAAGCCCATATTTATACTCCCTTTGCGCCTGATTAGCGTAATTTATTTTACGCTAATCCAGTGCAAACTTAACACCATATTTATACTTTGACGCTAGACCCGCCTAACGTCAAAATATCCTGGTGTGCGCCATTTTCTGGATGCATGAAATCGCCTTGCGTCAATGAGATGCATGGTAGGCGTTCCTGTACAAAAAATGACATAAACACACATGCGCCATATTTATCCAACTGGGTAAAAAAGGCACACGTCTGGTAGGCGGAAATTTTAAAGCCGGGGTCAGGGCAGATGTTCTAATGGGGCAAACACACCACTACTTAAGGAAAACTCACACAAGCAACATCATCGCTCAAAAAGGAAGACATGGAGGTGCTACTCATGCAGCATGCTCGAAGACGCAGAGCACAGGACCAACAGCAGCAGCTACCACCACACCAACATGGACCCCAAAGGCAATGCAGAAGGCTGGAGAGGATATTCAGGACCAGGACAACCCTTCAGGGCCTCAGGCAACATGACATCATCCTGAGGTATAGACTAAACTGGCAGCCATACAGCAGCTGCTGCGCCACATTGGGCCACAGTTGTCAGCCAGCTTCCTGACACCCCACAACATTCCACAAGAGACCAAGCTGCTAGCTGTCCTGCACATTTTGGCAAGTGGCTCATTGCAAACCACTGGTGCCCTGGTTGCCGGGATCTCACAGCCCTCATTCTCTGCCTTCCTTCCCAAAGTACTTGATGCCATCATCTCCCTCACACCCTGCCACATCAGCTTCCCCAACACACAGCAGAAGCCGCAGGAGACCAAATAGGGGCTTTATCAAATTAATAGCTTCCCGCATGTGCTTGGTGCCATTGATGCACACATGTCTGGATTGTGCCACCAGCTGCAACTGAGCACCTATACCCCAACAGGAAGCACACACATTCCATCAATGTGCAGGCAATTGTGGATCACCAAGGATTGTTCACCAACATCATGGCAAAGTATCCTGGGAGTGTACATGATTCATTCATCTTCAGCCACAGCACCATCAATCGACACTTCCAGGATGGATGAAATGGCGATGGCCTACTTGTTGGTAAGTACAGAAACCTAGTAATTTACACACAGAAACCCTGTAGGACACCCAACACATACACCACTACATTGACACGTGGCCAGGAACACAATGAGGTGTGACACTGGTAGTCATGTTTGATATCATGACCCAATGGGATACACACCTATGGACAAATGACGGATGCACATAACAATAGATGCCACTCTAGAGCCACACGGGATCAATTTAAAACCAGACAGTGACAATGACATGGCCTTAACTGGCAGAACAACTTGGAAGATTAACTTTTCAATATCGCAGTCAATCCCACACACTTACAAGCAATACTTCCTGTGTAAGGGGTGTGTAATGTGTGTTGCTGCAGGTCAAACACCATGAGACACTTGGCCTGATGACGCTGATCCAATGAAGGTGACCTTGTAATTATTGCAGCAGTACCAACATCTCCCATCACTCCTGGGGTGGCATTGCCAGCTAGCATTAAGGAAGTGGACTGTGCTATGAAAACATGTTGATGTGACACTAATGCAAAGTGAACACTGCTCCACATACGGATTGAGACAATTCCCCACATACATAACAGATGTACAGGCAGATGGACATTCCTACACTAAAACCTTCACCCCCACAACCAAGTTAGCCAGCTTACCTGGAACAGGTTCAGTAGTGTAGGTGCACGGTTGCACATGAGCCAACTCGGTGAGGGAAGAAAAATAGGTTTGCAGGGAACTTGTCACACATGGGATAATTGTGCATGGTCAATTGTGAACACTTCAGTGCTGCCAACGTATGGAGATGTGTTGTGCATTGTCACCTAGCCAAATCAAAGGGCCTCACTGTTGCATTTCACCTGCAATTAAATTGTGTGTGGAAGTATCATGTCACCTCTAGTGAAGGCACACGGCCACTTCTTTCTCACTACATAACGCATGGGAGATACACACTGAACAGCAAGTTTCTAAATATAACACAGATATCATGTCAATCAGCCAAACACCAGTTTTGCTAGTCAAACAACCCAATGCAGAAAGAACATCACAGAAGCCTATGATCCCACACAATACCACAAACACAGATGAGTCACAGACGACACAAGATAACAACTGCCATGCAAAGTGACAATCACGGTGCAACCAACAACAAAATACTTACCCTCATTTTCTCTTTCAGATGATCAGGGTTACGGGATCCAGCCATGGATCATGACCCCATTTGCCAACCCAAGCACAGCAGCAGAGCGTGCCTATAATGAGGCACATCGAAGAACACGCACCATAGTTGAGTGGACTTTTGGCATCCTGAAGTCCAGATTCAGGTGCCTGGACATCACCGGAGGCAGTCTCCTATATTCCTCTGAAATGGTCTGCAAGATCATTTTGCCCTGTGCCATCCTGCACAACATTTGTGTGAGGAGGAACATTCCCCTCTATGAACCGGATCAACAAATGCCTGAACAGGAGGAGGAGGATGCTGTCTGGGAAAATGAGGGGGAACATCCAAACACAGCTGCAGGATCGCGTTGCAGACAACAGATCATACAAAACGTCTTCTAACTATAGTCACCATCACCGCTTTGTTATCATATTGAATTAAACACCTCACTTCATCACTCAATCATGCTCTGGGTAATTATTTATGCATCACAGGATCTCTAGGAATCATAATCGGAGTTTTGCCTCACTGAGCATTGCAGAAATACAAATTTGCATACTGCTAAAGCCACATCACATTTGATGGGTATGAATGTACAGCAAACATCACACACAGTGTTAATGACATATATCCTGTCTATTTCACATTTGAAGGGCAATATCAGAGGATCACAGCTATGAGACACATCCATGTTGCCAACATGGTCCATTGTAGCATATGACACACAACTAAGACACCATCAATCATAAGGTAAAAAAGTGCATCATACATGAGGCAGTCGATGTGCAATTGCATTGGTAACAGGAATGTATGACCAGACCCTTGACAGCAGTAAGTGTGACATCAGCTATCTCTGCAAGGAGCATGTGTGAAAAGAAGTGTATCAATCCTGAAAATGGATAGCACAAGTACCCCAGGTATGACAAGCATTGCTCACAAGACATGCCGTCCGCAGTCCATCCCAGGTAATAAGTCCTGCCACTTCCATATTTTAAGTCCCACCCACCATTCTCTAGGGTGCACTGTAATTGGACTATCTGTACCCTGAGAATTTTCAACTCCACTCACTCAAACTCCCATTCTGACTCCTGTGTGCTTCCCTCTTCAGTATGGCATGCCATAGTCATAGTTCATCAGTCTTCATGGACTTCAGGTCCGAAAATGCACTGCCTGGTAGTCGGTAAGACCTGTAATCAGCTGTCCATTGCTTCCCATGTGAAAGGTCCAGTAGGCCCTTTGAACTAGATTCTCAACTCCAAGACTGAGAGACTGAAGCTGCACACACCTGTGAGCATTTCCATGCAGACCAGCCATTTGAACCTTCCCAGCCATTGCTGCTGCCTGAAACTACACAGAAGCTGTCATTTTCTGAATCTCCTTGTTGTGCATTGGTTTACAAATCAGTTGTGTACCAGAGCCCTTGGGGATTGTGTAGCAGTGCAAACCACAGCAGAAACTGTTCTTTGTTCACACAGTGTTGTTCCTGCTTGTCCCAGTCAGAGACTGCTTTTTGTGTATTTGCCTTGTTTATGTTTGTTCCTGACAGAGCCTGCATCCTGTTAGCCAAACTGGTTCCAGTCTTTGCGTTAACCATATAGGTTCCCTGTGGCTACATTTGTCTCATACTTGCTTTCCATGCCCTCTGTTTCCTCCTGGGGTATTGTGTCTATGATGAATCCTCAAATGTAGAGTATAGTTTAATCACTTTACGTATTGTATTTTGTTCTGGGACATGTATTCAAATGGCCTAATCCATCCCCCATCCCTTGTCTGTTTTTACATGTATTCATTAGTGCCAAACAGTGACAGTACGCTATGGCTGGATGCATGAATTTGGTACTGTGCCTCCAGCACAACAAACAAGGGTTGCTAATGTGTATGTAAGGACAAAACATGTTTGTGCCCTGACGGTCCAGACACAGATTCACTTCTGCTGCCACCTTTTGATGGGGCTTGCATGGTGACTAGCTGTGTTGCGGTGGGAATTTTAGAACCCACCCTGTGAACAAATGTTGTGATGAAACCTGCCTGTTTCCTATTACTGTATTTGAGCACACCAAGGTTCCTCTGTCGTCAGCCTTCTAAAAGTTCGGCTGTGCCATAGCTGGACTATCCCCATGTGTGCCATTAGTTGATCTTTGGCTTTTGGTCAAAACTGCTTTGAAGGATACTCTGTTAATTCAAGGGTTGGCTCCACAGACTCATGGCTAGACCTGCATGTAACTGTGACAACATGGAGGCCAATACTGACACAGGGTACACATGGCCACACACTTGAACTGGACATCTTTGTGCAATGAACCACTGGAAATATGTGAACACATGCAGCATGGTCTGCTAGTCCTCCACAGCCACAGGAGAAACATAGGTCATTTACATGACTCAAACTGTGATGTGCATAACAATTTTAGGATTGGATTTGAGACACTGTGTCACAAACACTGTACCTACCTAGCATGTTCAAATGCCTGACTCATGGGTAGTATACACACAAGTGACCATGAAGTGATATCCAACATTTCATTACATGTGAGGGGTGACATATCTAACAAAGCCATTATCAACCATCCTCAATCTTTCCTGTGTATAGTTAGTCATGGGAAATGTTTTGTCCCCAGTGTCAAGCAAGTACACACAGCAAAAGATGCAACAGATATTACAAACACATATCAATGAATGGCATCTGATGGCTATACCCATTTATAACACATTCATACATGCACATTACCCCAAATGTTTTTCATGCCATTCCCACAGAGGCACAACAATAATTTGAACAGACAATTCACACACATAAACACACAGGACATGAGTCTGTTTGTTTAGTAGCGTAGCCTTGCTGTCCTCTATTGATGCAACACCTGCTCAAACTAGAAAATTCCTATTTTATTTCCAAAGTTTGTATTGCTGTTGCATCAGTTAAGAGAGCTAATCCTGCACAACAACATGAGTATTATGTGCCGCAGTAGTATGGTCTGCCACATGTGCCCAAACACTAGAACACACACTGGAGGTCATATCATCCTATCTTTGTATAGTTATAGGGTGCATGCATGTTAAAAATTGAAAAATCACTCAAACACAGTTTAAGACAGATTTTTTACACAAACGCAAAAAAAAAAAGACTCATATGAGTCAACATATTACACATATGCTTTAAAAAATGACGCTCACACACATTATACATCAATTGGTCCCTAGCGTTAATTTCACCAACGCACCCAGGGAATGCGGTTATCCAATTAAAATGTATTGATCCTTGAATGCGTGGGAATTTTCAGGCATATGCGTCAAGCATCATAAAATTACACGCAATACAAAAAATTGGGCCACAATTGAGACAGGGAGTGATGTAATTGGATAGCCTGTTTGCAGAAATAGTACAGTGGGTGTACTTTCACTTTCACTTTCACTTTGCAGTCTGTGATTATTCTAGACTGTGTGGCTCTGTCTTGACTTGTCTCTGTGAATATTGTGAATTTGTCTCCTGTGTGCTATTGATATTGTATTTTGATATTTTGTAAGTGTCTGTGGTATCCTGTGTAAGTATTTTTTTGTCATTTATTGTAATTAGATTTGTCTTTGTACTGTTGGGAGTCTGTTTGTGGGTATTGTTAGTTGGGGTTTTGTTGGGCTGCCTGTGGGTTTCCTTTTCCTACCTCCTTTCCCTGTTTTTCCCTCTTTAACCTTTTCTTTCCTAATTTTGTTGAGATGTTGGGAATGCCACGTCTGGGGCGAATGGGTGAGGAGGAGCTAGGAGCATTTGTGTGGCTGATGTGCCACTTCCTCCCCCTGATGTTGGGGGGTGGGGGCCATGTGATACAGTGGTATCACACGGAGGCAAGAAGGCTCAGGTAGGCCAAGGTGCTGTTCCACCTGTGGCATATATTCAACAGCCAGCGCAATGACCACCAGCTGAAGCATCGCTGGGCTGACCTGGTGGCCGAGAGCAGGACCTGCTGGACCACCTGGGTGTGGTGATTGGTGGCCCAGTTGGTGAGTTCAAAATTGACTAATGTGTACAGTACAATGCCCTGGAGTGACAGTAGCAGATTTTGTGACATGCTGCATGCAATGTTTGTGGACATGTGGAATGTAAGTTGAACAAACTGTGGCCCTGATTTATAAAATTTTGCGATGCATTACCGTCATTTGTTAACGCAAAAGCTGCACAAACTTACAAAAGACAAATTTATTTTGTAATTTAGTGCTGCTTTTGCGTCAATAGATGATGGTAATGCGGCACAAACAAAACTATGAATCGGGCCTGTGAGTGTACCAGGAATGGGATGTATTTCACATGGTAATACATGGAAACAATGTAGTCCCCTTTTTTGTGGAACCATCTCCCAACAGTATTCATGGCCATACGTACCAAGCTCTTCATAACCTACTCTATTATCTTAGGCCCATATTTCAACTTTGTTTGTGCTGCATTTGCATTATTTCTGGACGCAAAAGTATAGCACACTTGCTACAATCAAATTAATTTTGATAATTTCCATAGCTGTAGCGTAAACAAATTAAGCAAATGCAACACAAAACAAAGTGTCACATCTGGCCCTAAGTTCACTGTTTCTGTGTGTTTACGTCTGGATGGATAATCTTTCACATGGCCAACCCCAAATGGGCCAGGATGCTACCAGATTGCAGTAGCACAAAACAGGTTCATCTTGTGGCTTTTCAGAGTAGGCATTTAAATCCTATCATTGAGTAGCAGGGCCCAACAACATTTTTGTCTTGGGCGCAATCGCTGGTACTGAACTGGTGCAGTTACCATCTGTGTCACTTTTGTGCCAAACTATTTTGTAAAGTGAATGGATCATCATGGGATCCCTGCTCTTTGTGAATGCATGGTCACAAACTATTTTTGAGCATGATGTTGTGCAAGGGACTACTGACTGCTTCCATTGTACTATTTTAGTGACAAAATAGGTTGTTATTTTACTTTTGGTACACTCCTGCTGATATAGTGCAGCATTTGTACAAATGTTAACTTCTCAGTATGAAGGCTGTCACAGACATGGTGGTCTGCTAAGATCAGCAGGCCATCATTCCTGTGAGTGCCGCCATTCCCAAGGTGCTTTCAAATAGAGACCTACCTCATCGTGATTGCAGAAGTAGGACATTTGCTAACTCATGTTTTTATGAGCCGACAGTGTCAGTTCGGTTGTACTACCACTGATCACCCAACTTGGCAATTCTAAGTTGCTGATTCTGGCAAAGTGTGATATACAATATCTGATATAGGTACACAGGGCCCAGCGTAACATATTTCAGGTGCAATGACTACACCTGTGCCCATGCATTCTGTGAAGGATGCTCAACTAAGACACTGTCAGCATACATCTTTTTGTTGTTTTGAATCAGAAAAGTGGCCAATCCATGTTTAGCGTAACATTGTCATCAAGGAACACACAGGAGCCCTGCCACATTGTTCTCATAAGGGGCATATATGGCTCAGGGTACACTGCCAATGTGGCATATGTAACCTACATACAACACTGGCACACCCATTATGGACAACTGAAAGCACAATAATTAATGAACGCAAATCAACTCACATGAGCATCACACAGTTACTCATTGTCCCTTGATGCACAAGCCACAATACCTGAGTCACTGGTATTGCAGTGCACCAGGAATGTGGCGTTGCATGTGTCTCCCAATTAAAAATTATGAAATGGAGTACCCTCTGGAATGAATTAAGCATGAAATTGAGTATTCATGTTTGGCACCACATGATTGTTAGGGCCAGTGCATGTGTGCATATGTGTGTCTATCACTCACTGGAGTGACACTGTCAATGCATGTTTGCAGTGGTATGTCTGTTGGGGTGTCTACATGCCTGATGTGCAGCTCTATCATATAAAATGTCACACACAGTGATTTGTTGTTGTACATTGAGCAGACATTGAGCACATATCACCCTTCCATGTTTTACAGGTGGACCAGCCCCCTACACAATAGGTGAAGTGGCTCGATTTGGGAACCAAGACGTATCCAGTAAGTGTTAATATGTTTGTCCTGTGTTGTGTTTGCAGCTGTTGTGTGATTGACTCCTGTGTGTTGGACTCATTGCAAGATATGATGTGCTGGCACGTGATCTGATATGGGACTTTACTGGAGGTTATCATATTGTTCCATGGAAGAGTTAGACATTCAGCTGCGGAGAGTCATATATTGGGACTCGAGTGCTGCGCAATAGGCATGGGCAGGTGAACAAGGTGATTTGTTGCTACATGTATGGCAAAAAATTATTTGGAGGTGGCCAGTGTCATAATTTAGTCAGCAAGTCATACCCTAAATCACACAGAACAGTGATGTATCAGTTTTACACACAGACTTACGCATCCCTGTTAAGTAATGAACATGTAGGACTGTATGGGTGACTGTCCCGCAGCAACTAGCTCTACATATTGTACTCCATTTACGTGGCACTTCAGTGAAATGTCATAGGCGTGCATGCAGGTCAAGACCAGATGGGTGCTTGAATCAATGTGCTCAATTTTGGAAATGTGTCATCTAATGATGTTGACAATGGTCCGCAAATAGAAAAATGAATGTAGATGTGATTGTCCAATGGTTGACTCAATCCTAGTTGGCAGGCCTCCCTACCTGTGGTGGACTGACTAAACCCATGTACAGCTGTCCAAAGCTTCGTCGTTGTCCTTGATGTTTGAAAGTATGTTTTGCATGTCCATCCCCCCTGAGGCACAGGGTTAGGGGTAGAAAATATGTGTAGCTAGGTGTGATGGTCACAGTGTAGATGACAGACATGTAATTCAAGCATTCATGTGTTCCAAACTACAATGCCCCCTTATGATTACCAACTGCATACCATCCTGGCAGTTCCATATACAAATCACAGGTCTTGTGTGCCTTGAATTTGATCCACAGGATAGTGATTAGTCGGCCTGGCACATGTTGAGTACTTGCAGCATTTGTTATGTGACTAATAGCAGTACAAATATGCACAGATCATTTAATTAAGTACACACCTTGTTGTGCATTGCTGTGCTGTTAAATAGTTGATGGGTAGGCTGTGTTGGCATGTCATTCCTCAAGGACATTCTATCATCTGTAATGTGATTTAGACTCCATGAGCTATTTTTGATGAAGTGTCAGAAAATCATCTGTACATGTATCACACAATGTTGTCACTAATGTTTGCCTGTCTCTATTTTTACAGCTGTTAACATGAATGCCCAGAGGATACGGGAATTTCAGAGGCCAGCAGTGTGGTACCGCCACATACTCGATGTGGAGGCTGGATTCCGTAATATGGCAAGTAGATATCATCATGAGAGAGCCACAGGGGCATGGAGGGCGTTTAGCCCAGGGGGGCCAGATTGCCCACAACTGCCACCACAGCTCAGACCACAGTGGCCCCAGGGATGACAGCCACTACAGCAGGTCCCTCGACCTCGTCAGCCCAAGGCCCATAAGCAGCACCTTCTGCACCTCCCCCTCCAACCACAGCATCAGCACCAGCTTCAACAAGTGCTACCCAGATGACCCCAGCTGCAGTATTGGACATGACCGAGTTCAGGACACTACAACGTGACATGCAACATATGTTGCACCCGATGGACTGGCTGCAGCAGGAGGTGGCCCGCAATAGCAAGAGACTGCGGGGGATTAAGAAAATCCTGAGGAGGGCCAATTTGTGACTTGTTGATCCTCAACCCTAATTCCCTCCCCTCCCTCCTCTTAAATCTGTTCTTTTCTTTAGTGGGTTTAGGGGGATTAGTGTTAGGTTAGAGGAGGCTGTTAGTTGAGTTGGGATAAGTGGGTTGGGTGAGTGGGGGGTGTTATATTATTACTTTTTTGTGGGTGGGTGGGGGAGGATGTTAGGGTTTATGTGTATATATATATATATATGTATATATATATATATATATATATATATATATATATATATATATATATATATTTGTTTAGGATAAGTTAGTATGTGTTTAGGTTAGTATATGTTGTCCTACATGTGTCCCGTCATATGAGGGGGGTGGGGGTTGATGTTTAGAGTGTTTAGTTACATGTGGTAAGTAGGTTTAGCTTAGGGTAGTTAGGGCCAGTTGTGGGTAATGTATAGTTAGGATAGGTTAGTTTAGGTGTTTCCCATAGTTTAAGTTTCCTTTCATATTGATATAATAATGTTTTATGTACTCCTTTATAGTATGTGTCATATGCTTGGGGATCAGGTCCTTTGCATGAGTGTACAGTGTCAATTTTGTATTTGCATTTGTGTTCCATCCTGCATCCAAATCCCTTTCTTGACATGGTTATTCCCACTTCCAAATGAGCTGTCACATTGACAGCTAAAACAAAGCTACTTTTCTATGCATCTGCCATCCATTTACACCCACCACTCAAGGTAACTATGGTTCCCAATGTGTTGTAAAAGTTGGAGTGATTTTAAATCTGTCATCGTTTGAGTCCTGTGTTGGAATCGTGGACACTGTGGGACGTCTGTCTACAGCCTGATGTTGATGTGAACCCTGATAAGCTGAGAGATGTCATAATCTTATGAGGTTCAGTGTACATAAATCACACCTATGATTTCTTACATTGTATTCCCAGGTTACGTAATTGTCCATACACTCGTACACATCCATTCCTGCATGTATGGTGTTGATTAAAGGTTGATGTCACATACATAATGATTGTCTTGAGGGGAATGTGGCCCACAAAGAGTTTCATCTTGTACATACTTTGGACCTGACATATTCAGTTCTACACAGCATTATACTGCTTGTCATCTTTTAACTTCAGAAATAAGCCTAAGGAAGCAAAGATGATGATAAAATCCAGAACCTTGTGCATAGTTATCAGCCCACATTCTTTCTACACTGTTGAATTGACATTCTGTGGCAATTGACATGTTACATGCATCGAAAATCTCCTACACAGTTGATGTGTCACATTACACAGAGACAAAGTGGTTGTGTAAGTGCTATTTATTTTAAAGTGCTGTAGTGCAATATTTACATAGTCCATGATTTTAATTCCATTAGTGTGACGCCTTCTATTGTGATGCAACACAAGTGCAATGGTTAGGGACATGTCATTGGACATGCTGTGGTGAAGTGTCATTCAGTGCAGAGGAACATGAATTGCCAATGAGGTAGTGACAGACAATTACAGTGCATAGTGGTAAGGTAAACAGTGTGCTGGAGAACAGTGCATGTTACCAACCATAGCAAGACTGGCATGTTAACAAGCACATGACATAGGAAATCAGTGCCCATGTGACATGGACTTGTGCTACCGGGTACTCCTACGGGTGAAGGGGATCTGTTCCACGTCTTCATCTTCTGATGTGTGTGTCGTCTCTTCTGCCCTTGGTGGTGGTGGGTTTGAAGGGGCATCACACACTTCAGTGTTTGAAGAAGTGGACTCAGAATTCCAGGTGGCTGCCAACTGTAGGGCTACTAAGGGCATTACTGCAGCAAGGAGGAGCTGCTGGTTCTTGAGTATAGCAGCTACATCGTTGTGGTAGGCAGCCAGGTCGGCCCTGAGGGTCATGATTGCAGTTGTGCACGCAGTGAAATGTTTGGGATGCTAGGTGTTATGGCAACTCCCTAACTGCTGTGGTGAAATCCCTCACACACTGTTGTAGTCCTTGCAGTAGGGATTGTTGCACTTGCATGGCTGCTGACTGTTCTGCAGATGACATCATGCACATGCGCATCCCCTCAAGACTGGCTGCCATATTTTTCCTCCCCACCCGCACCTCCTTGGCCAGCTTCCACTGTACTCCCACTACTGCCCTCTCAAAGGTAGTACCAGTGCCATCAGAGTCCTAAGCCGTGTTGGAGGTGGCAGGTCGTACTAGTGGGGTAGTGGGCGGGTCCTCTGTGATGGCTGCTACATCTGTACTCCTCCTTGTGACTGGAGGTGGTGTCTGGAGGGTTCCAAGGACATTTTGGAGGGTTTGCTGGCTAATGGTTGTCAGCTGGTCATCCATGTCATCAGGGAAGTCCAGGACAGGCATATCCTCAGGAGAGCCATTGTCCTCTGCAATGAGATATTGTACAATTAGTGTGTCTTTGTTGTGGCAGTTGTAATGTGATGTCACTGACTTCCTATTAGTGGGACATTGTAATCTTGGTTCCTGTTCATTGTTCCTGTCATTGATATTAGCATTCTCACAGACCTATGCCCCACCTGCATGTCACATGTAGTGTGTGCAGTTTGGGAAATTGCCTGCGTCACATCCTCTAGGTGTAGGTTCTGTCCAAATTGTGTGTTGCTACCTTCTTTTCCTACTCAACCCTCCCTCTACTTCCATTAGCATGGTGAGGCCTTGCCCTGGCTGTGGGTGTTCTGATGTCACTAGCACCACACTTAACAATATCGGACTGACCCAGTCTCTGATATTTCACATACACCTATACGTTGCTGAGACCAAGCACTTACTATGTATAGCATTGCCATGGCACAATACAGGTGTCAGCATTAGTAGTGTGTCATGTTGATGTTTGCCAATGTGAGCTACATTGCATTACACTGATGGGCCTGGCAGTGTTCCATTTCCTCTTATGACTGTGCGGGTGTGTTTCACTAGCTAGACACATATGTCCTCCCCCTCAATGCTGTTGTCTTAGCAGTATGACAGTTGAGAAGTTGCAAGGTGGCATTGCAGCTATTGTAACACAGGCACGGGGTCGACCCTGGAATGGGCAGCAAGGGTATGACATTACTGCTGTGTACTTCATAATGTAAGTAACAATACATGATGTTTATTGCGCCTATAGACATGAGCATTTGACAGGATTTACACTTTGTTAGGAATTACGGGGGATTGATAACTTTGTCATCCTGAACCCTCTATTTTGGGTGTGGTTGATCCATGGGCACCTAACAGCCATTTGCTACTTGACCAGCACACACAGCACAGGTGGTAGTGGCAACTGTTGTCAGTGGTAAATGCCACTTGCGGATAAGATCTGAGACAGGAAATTGAGCCCTAGTTCATGTTGTGACAATACCATCTGTCCTGTGACAGCAGCCCAGTTTTACATTCTACCCTACCCTCCTGGACTGGCTTTGCCTTTCCAACAGCCTTGGCATGGCAGAGTACCCCCATGCAAAGGTTGTTGGTGTAGTGTTGTGCTGTGCCCCTGGTTTCCCCTGCACAGCCCATGCACCCGTCCCGTGCCCCTTTGCCCTTTCCACTGCCTGATTTCCATGGCTGACATGCATTGTGTAGTAGGTATGTACCTCCACCTGCTTGCAGTTAACATTTAGGCATTTTTGTCCCCCATGCAACTTACCCTGCATCTGTGTTGTTTCCTGGTAGTCTGCACTGTCCTGCGATTCCTGTGACAATCTTCTCTGGGATGACGGCTGCCACCATCTCCTCCATCTGGTCCAGGGCCTCCTGCGGTGCTGGACTCCCACCTCCAGTCTGCAGTGCTGCCTTCCTGTTCCTTGCCATTTTTTCCTTGGTCCTGTGCTTGCAGTCATGCCAGCGTTTCTTGAACTCTGTGACTGTTCTACGGACCTCTGCCACACTGTTGATCTTGTCGACAATTTGTTGCCAAATTGCCTCTCTCCTCCCAATTGGCAATTTTGAGGTGACAAAAAGTTGATGCTGGTGTTCCGTCACCTCTCTGACCAGTATTTCCTGCTCCTCTGCACTGAAACAACACTTCCTTTTCTTCTTCTTCCTCTCCTGCGCCTTGTCTGTGTCCTCCTGGCTGGTTCCTGGTCGATTGGGGCCTCCCTGGGGTCTCCTGGCTTCTGGGATCCATTTTGGAGCTCCTTAGCACTGGCTGCTGCGTTTGTGGCGCTTTTAGACACTATTGTAGGGAAAAAGGGTGCGTATCCGGTTTGGGACATCGTAACCCGGATTAGAGTAATTTTCCCCACGTTAATGTCGTTTTGCTTTACGACGTGGCGCAATGGTTAGAGTAAAATAAAAAATGACTCTAACCTGTGCTTTGCGCCATGGTGCGTCAAAGTATAAATTTGACGCCAGGGTGGTGCACAAAAATGGTGTTAGCCGGCGTTAAAGTTTTTGACACAAAACTGCATTCACGCAGTTTTGCGTCAAAATGTGTAAATATGGCCCTAAGTCTAATACAACAATCATTCCATAAAGTGCATTCTTGAGGAAGCATATTTACTTTTCTAGTTCCAAGACCAGAAACACTGAGGAAACTGCATAAAACAAGGGGCTATGTTTATACTATAAATTCTACTCCAGCAAACATTGGGAAATGAGCATAAATTGATGGGGAGTGATGTACTTTTCTAACTCCAGTTTTGCAAACATTGGCAACAGCACATACATTTTGGGAGGAGATTTAGGGCCTCATTACGACTTCGGTGGTCTTTTCGGAAGACCGCCGCATTGATTGCCGCCAAAAGACTGCCACGTTGGTGGTAATCTGGCCGCTGTATTAAGAGTCACTCTCTAAAGACTGCAAGAAAACAGCCACAAATCCAACACCGCCAGGACAAAGGAGAGCGGGAAAGAGGTGGTTTCACCACCAGCACCATCAACACGACACAATTCCACCCACCAGATTACAAACCACAAATCACCACAGTGGTTCTTTCACAGCGGAAAACAATTGGCAGTGCGAACCGCTGCACTCAGAACAAACTACTGTCAGAACACAACACAACATTGAACAGTTTGAATATCCCACACCTGACACATACGCACATCAGACACACTTACTCACTGCACTATATAACATACCCCCACACAACCCACAATCCTTTTGCTACAGAATCGATTTTCACATACACCAAGAGCTGGCAAACACACCTAGAGAGCACCACTACACCATAGGTACATATACACATCTTACTCAGCACACATAACACAACTGCACTACCAACACAAAACACACATAACGAACAGACACACACACCACAAGCGTCCATCACTCACTACACACCATCCACACCCCATCAATCACCCTACACTGCACCTTTACAAACATAATACCCCCCCTCAACACAATCACTACTATATTCCCATAAAAAGCACCCACAGTTCACAGATGACAAGTTGAGGGTCCTGATGGATGAAATCTTCAAAGTAGAGCCACAACTGTTTGGAGCACAGGTACAGCAAGCCTCAATAGCCGGGAAAATTGAGTTGTGGCAGAGAATAGTCAACACGGTCAACTCACTAGGCAACCATCCATGCAGAAGAGAAAACATCAGGAAGAAGTGGAACGACCCTAGGGGAGGTTGAGTTCCATGGCATCACAACACCAGAGAGCCATGCACAAGACTGGCGGTGGGCCCACATCTTCTCCCCTACAAGTCACGTCTTGGGAAGAAAAGGTCTTGGACATCTGCATCCCGAGGGCCTGACTGTAATACCTGGCGGACTGGACTCTGGTAAGTATCTACAACTCCCGTGGCACACAATTGTTGTGTCCTGCATCCTTCCTCACCACCCAAATACTCCCCAATCCACTGTATGTCTCACTACACCTCCCACCTCTACACCTAATGCCACTCTCCTGTATACCACACCCCCACCCAGCCCAACTGCTCACACAGCCCTTGGCAAAGGTTCAGATAGCATTGGATAATACCAGCACTACGACTCCCTCAATGCAAAAGCCCATCTACAGGAAAACCTGCAAGGTGCACATCACATCAGATCTCTTGCATGTATAACTATTGAACTTGCTATACCAACTAGATGGTATGACTGATGACCACTACACGGCAATGACTGCAATGCAATTGCACTACACAATGCCAAATGCAAAAAGAACAAGTGATGGACGGAATGCTGAACAATGTCAAACATTTACCCCAGTACGGAGATCTGAGCCTAAATCCATCGTTTTTTTGTTGCCCATCCCATTCCAGTTTGGACCCAGCCATATGCAAATCAGTCTTGACCCTGTTCTCCATGGGAACAGTCCAGCCCGAACTGCCAGGCCAGGTCTTCCCTGGACTGGCAACAAGCATCCCGGGACTGGTTTTGGGGTTTCACCCCTCATCAGCCAGGCTAGCTCGAATCCAGTGGCATGGGAAGCATGGGACCCACGTCTGGGCAAACCCTTCTCACGTAGGGCGACAAATGCAAAAAGAACAAGTGATGGATGGAATGCTGAACAATGTCAAACATTCACCCCCAGTACGGAGATCTGGGCCTTAATCCATCATTTTTTTGCTGCCCATTCCATTCCAGTTTGGACCCAGCCATATGCAAATCAGTCTCGACCCAGTTCCCCATGGAAACAGTCCAGCCCAAACTGCCAGGCCAGGCCAGGTCTTCCCTGGACTGAAAACAAGCATCCCGGAACCGGTTTTGGGGTTTCACCCCTCATCAGCCAGGCTAGCTTGAATCCAGTGGCATGGGAAGCACGGGACCCACATCTGGGCATACCCTTCCCACTTAGGGCGACAAATGCAAAAAGAACAAGTGATGGACAGAATGCTGAACAATGTCAAACATTCACCTCCAGTACGGAGATCTGGACCTAAATCCATCGTTTTTTTGCTGCCCATGCCATTCCAGTTTGGACCCAGCCATATGCAAATCAGTCTTGACCCTGTTCCCCATGGGAACAGTCCAGCCCAAACTGCCAGGCAAGGTCTTCCCTGGACAGGAAACAAGCATCCCAGGACTGGTTTTGGGGTTTCACCCCTCATCAGCCAGGCTAGCTTGAATCCAGGGGCATGGGAAGCACGGGACCCACGTCTGGGCATACCCTTCCCACTTAGGGCGACAAATGCAAAAAGAACAAGTGATGGACGGAATGCTGAACAATGGCAAACATTCACCCCCAGTACGGAGATCTGGGCCTAAATCCATCGTTTTTTTGCTGCCCATGCCATTCCAGTTTGGACCCAGCCATATGAAATCAGTCTTGACCCAGTTCCCCATGAGAACAGTCCAGCCCGAACTGCCAGGCCAAGTCTTCCCTGGACTGGAAGCAAGCATCCCGGGACCGGTTTCAGGGTTTCACCCCTCATCAGCCAGGCTAGCTTAAATCCAGTGGCATGGGAAGCATGGGACCCACGTCTGGGCATACCCTTCCCACTTAGGGCGACAAATGCAAAAAGAACAAATGATGGACGGAATGCTGAACAATGTCAAACATTCACCCCCAGTACGGAGATCTGGGCCTAAATCCATCATTTATTTGCTGCGCATGCCATTCCAGTTTGGACCAAGCCATATACAAATCTGTCTTGACCCTGTTCCCCATGGGAACAGTCCAGCCCGAACTGCCAGGCCAGGTCTTCCCTGGACTGGAAACAACCATCCCAGGACCAGTTTGGGGGTTTCACCCCTCATCAGCCAGGCTAGCTTGAATCCGGTGGCATGGGAAGCATGGGACCCATGTCTGGGCATACCCTTCCCACTTAGGGCGACAAATGCAAAAAGAACAAGTGATGGACGGAATGCTGAACAATGTCAAACATTCACCCCCAGTACGGAGATCTGGGCCTAAATCCATCGTTTTTTTGCTGCCCATGCCATTCCAGTTTGGACCCAGCCATATGCAAATCAGTCTTGACCCTGTTCCCTATGGGAACAGTCCAGCTCGACCTGCCAGGCCAGGTCTTCCCTGGACTGGAAACAAGCATCCCAGGACCGGTTTCAGGGTTTCACCTCTCATCAGCCAGGCTAGCTTGAATCCAGTGACATGGGAAGCACGGGACCCATGTCTGGCCATACCCTTCCCACTTAGGGCGATAAATGCAAAAAGAACAAGTGATGGACGGAATGCTGAACAATGTCAAACATTCACACCCTAGTGGGAAGGGTATGCCCAGACATGGGTCCCTTGCTCACTGCGCCACTGGAATCAAGCTAGCCTGGCTGAAGAAGGGTGATACCCTGAAACTGGTCCCAGGATGCTTGTTTCCGGTCCATGGAGGACCTGGCCTGGCAGTTCGGGCTGGACTGTTCCCATGAGGAACAGGGTCAAGACTGATTTGCATATGGCTGGGTCCAAACTGGGGTGGCATGGTGAGCAAAAGAACGATGGATTAAACCCAGATCTGTGACTGGGGGTGAGTGTTTGCATTGTCAGCACTCCGTCCATCATCCTTTTGTGTTGCTAAAGTTGCCCTAAGTGGGAAGGGTATGCCCAGACGTGGGTCCCTTGCTCACTGTGCCACTGGAATCAAGCTAGCCTGGCAGATGAAGGGTGATATTCTGAAACTGGTCCCAGGATGCTTGTTTCCAGTCCAGGGAGGACCTGGCCTCGTAGTTTGGGCTGGACTGTTCCCATGAGGAACAGGGTCAAGACTGATTTGCATATGGCTGGGTCTAAACTGGGGTGGCATGGTGAGCAAAAAGAACGATGGATTAAACCTGGATCTGTGACTGGGGGTGAGTGTTTCATTGTCAGCACTCCATCCATCATCTTTTTGTGTTACTACACAATGGCAAACAAGTCAAAACACAGCTAATGCACTGTGACTAACACAATTGGCCACTAATCAGGATTCACAACCCAGAAATTAACCCACCATGGCATGGAATGTAAAGTGGCAGACTACATGCACATGCTCAACATTCACAGACAGGACAATAAACCTTGCTTACTCAAATACCCTACTCCCACGGGACACCATGCTGCAATGTCCAGCCATTTCCACTCACAACTAGTAAGCCTGAAAAGTCACTAGGTAACAGTGCAGAACAGTTATGTAAACTATCAGACAGTACCGGAACCCACCCACAAAACCAAAGTTACTAAACCTGAATGACATCAACCTAAATTGGGTATGGTACACATGTCACAGGCCACTATCTACCACCAATAGTATACTGTGCAGCATCTGTCATTGTCATTGCTGGGAATCATGTCAAGCCAATGTATGCAGATGATGAAGAGATAACCAAACACACAGTCATTATTTAACACTGTCTCTCACTCCATTCACAGAGAATACCAGAGACTGCCAGGCCTCCTCAGGACTAGGGTCCAGTGAGGACAACACGTCTGGATGTCTGGACACTGACAACCTACCTGGCCCATCTGTGACACTTGGTCAGTCTATGACTCCCTGCCTCACCCTACCCACATCAAGCCACCTCAACCATGTGACTTCTACATCACAGCCAACCCTTCATTTCCAAACCTGTGCCCCATGGACCGTTCAAACTATTATTTGCCCCACAGTACAGGGACCTGAGTTGACCCCTCACACCCCAGACAATGAAGCTCCTGCAAATACTGGGAGTGGGCACAACGTGCCAGGGGCACATGCACCTGGGGGAAGGGGGTGCGGAGGGAAGCTGTGGGCCAGAGGATGGTGCCCCCAAGGGACTCTACTCACCAGGAAACCATCTCACAAGTCCTGGGAGCATAACAGCAATCCCAGGACAGGATGGGCCAGATCATCTCCATATTGGGGGAAACCCAAAGGCTGAAGAGGGAATAGCACCAGGAGGTCATTCAGCAGTGGCAGACCCACAGTGCCACCATGGCCTCCCTTGCAGGGGTGCTGAGGGACATCAACACCACCCTGTATAGTTCCTCCACCCACCAGCAAGCCCCTTCCGCTACCAACCTAACATCTGAGGCATCCAGATCATTGGCAGCTAGTGGAATAGAGGCCCTGCCAGGGGAACCACAGCCTTCAGACACCCCTGTCTCTGTATCTGAAGAACCCACTCGCAAACCTGGATGTCCATTCAGACATCCAGCTGGGGCAGATGGCAAGACCCAACCCACTGCCAGGACGTAATCCTCAACTGATTTGCCTCCCTTGTGTGCCACTAAGACACCCTGTTGACTGTTCAATGACATTACTCCATCTTCCCATTGGCACATGGACACTGGACCTGTGCATCCAACAGCAGTACCACGTACTCTGATGATTCCATCTACCATGACCTCAATCATCACCTGTTGGACAATGTATGCACCATAATAGTTTTTGTCACAATTTCATTATATGCACAATAAACACCATGGAAGCTAGTGTAACTGTGTCTTCATTAAAAAAAATCAACAGATGTAATGATTGCCAAATGTGATTTGGTTATGCCCCCCTACATCCAATAGGCAGGACATAATGGACAGCAGAGGGAGGCATCCTCAGCAGGAGAAACAGTACAACAGAAATGTCCCAGGACAAATGACAGAGTCCAAAATCCAGAGCCACACAAGAGTATGGTCAGTATTCCAACCTGCATAAAGACCATGACAGAGAGTACCATCAGGATGGAATGCATAGAGCCACACAATGCACATATGCAGCTCATAGAAGACATACCCAATGTAGAATACCTCCTAAGCAGGGGGGGGCAGATATTACCTATACATCACCAGTCACAGATTATTCATCACAAATCACTTTGCCTGCCATCTGTCATGTACAACCCTCAATTCTGTAATCATTTACCAATGGCTAAGGCCTATGAATGTCCCAAGCCAGAGGCAGCAGAGGCACACATTTAAATGCCACAGTCAGTGGGTGGAATGACATGTGAACAGGAGAATATAGCAAACATAACTCAATACTGGTCTGCACATTGGAGTTGTAAATGTAGGAATTTGCAGTGAGTAAACTTGCTACAGCTGAGACAGTTTTACTGTGCACATTGCATTCAATCAGTCAGCTCCCCAAACACACATATAGGGATAGGACAACATTATACCCCGGCTGATAAGACAATTCAGGAAGAGTATTGGCAGCAAGTAATGTGAATATAATACACTTACAAACCCACACTCAACATACCTGTTTGTCACTGGAAGTACTGATTGATGAGCTCAGTCCTAGAGTCAGCTGCACCTTCCTCCTCTGCCTCCTCATGACTTGCCATGTCAGTATTACCAGTCACTGATCCAGCTGCATTACTCTTATCAGCTAGCAATGGCATCTGACTTCTCATGGCTAGATTGTGGAGCATGCAGCAGGCTACTATTATCTGTCATACCTTTTGGGGCAAGTAGAGGAGGGCACCTCCAGATAGGTCCAGGCACCTGAATCTGGCCTTCAGGAAGCCAAATGTTCTTTCTATTACACTCCTTGACCTCCCGTGGGCCTCATTGAAACAGAGTTCCCCTTCCATTGCAGGGTACCTCACTGGTGTCAACAGCCAGGGAAGGTTAGGATAGCCAGAGTCGCTTGTGTTTAAAAATGTAGGACCATTGAAATTACAGGTACAGCAACAGGGAAGAATGTGATGAAAGGTGCCATAACAGTGAAACACCTTCATATGCATACACACGAAGAAGCCAGGCCCTCCCTGTGTGTAGTCATGCCATCATGTGTGGGACATTGCTGTTCCTCAAAATGTCATGCACAGATTTTGGAAACTTGGTTGTGACCTGTGATATGTACTGGTCGGCCTGCCAGACCACCTGAACATTTTTGGAGTGATAGTTCTTCCTGTTCCTATACACCTGTTCATTGACACTAGGAGGGACCAGGGCTTTATGGTTGCCATCAATGGCCCTATCACATGAGGGATGTGTCCCATATTATATACGTCTGCCTTCACATAGGCTAAATCCGCACATTGGAGGAACCTGATGTAGCTGTCCAGATGTTTCAACATTGCACATAGAACTTCCTTCAACACAAGACTGAACATTGGCTTAAACATCCCTGTTGTCAACCACACTGTATTCTGAAAGGAGCCTGTGGCTAGAAAGTGTAGCACTGACAAGGCTTCTACTGTGGGAGGGATGTAATTGGGATTATGTATGGCTGGCAAGAGATCTGGCTCCAACTGTGTACATAGATCCATGAAGGTCTGACGATTCAGAAGATCGGTCTGGATGACATGCCTGTCCTCCATCTTTACAAGGTCAACTAGTAGACAGTACACTGGTGGTTATCTCAATTATCTCATGCAGAACATCTACGTGTAGAGGATAGAATGTACATTGAGAAAAGTATCTGACACATTTAAGCAGAACATTTCAAAATGGCACACACCTAAAACTGTAGGACATGTGCTGCACTGTTGACATATACTATTATGGCCATGCAGAAGTGCTTTGGAAACTATCCTTGCCGCACATTGCTGTACATGTAAGTCGTATAGGACACACTTCACTTGTGTAATGTAACATATGTGGCAGGCTTGGCTGTCCTGCACTGATCAAAATAATAGTTTTTGGCTATACCAATATTGTGCAATCGCCTATGTGCTGCCGACTATCTAAACATGGCCATCACCAGATATACTACCACATCATGTCACTGTGTCATGCATGTTACATTTCTTTGCACTACCATGATGGCACAACATAGGCTTACTCCTCCATTTGAGCGAATATGTGTATAGCACACTTATCTTGGCACATCAATACATTATGTGCACAAAATGCCTGCTGCCTGTCCTGCTGCACTGGACAGTTGGAGTGACCTAAATCCAGCACCGGATGTTGTCATAGCGGTAGGCGGTCTCAACTGCCGTGCTACTCGTCATTGGTTAACATTGCCGCCTGTGGCAGACTGGGACCAATGGCGATGACCACCGGCGGTGACGGTCCTGTATGTGGTGGCCATGACTGCCATTTCTGTGGTCTTGCTCACTTGACTACTGACACTGTTGCTAGCAGGACCTCCATGACGTGAGCTGTGTACTGTCTCTGGGAGCCATCATGACACATCCTGCAGGTGTTAAGGCTAAAGGCTTCACCCCAGAAGAGCTGGAGAAGCTTATGGAGGAGGTCCTACCCCCTGCATGGACAGCTATAGGGGGCACCAGAAGAGCAGGTGAGTCCAATGCCATAGTCATGTGTGATAGGGGTTGTGTGTGATGGTTAATCAGGCAAGTGTACCGGTGAGGGAGTACATGCATGCAAAGGGCATAAAGTGAAGGTGTGTGAGCAGAGAGGATGGGTATGTATGGGCACGTGGTCAATCAGAAGTGTATAGGCCACTCCCCTTGGTTGCTCCTCGCACCGCCGCCCCGCGCCGCCTCCACTTGGCCATTCCCTTCTGCTTAAAATCCCGCTGCTGTGTCCCCGCAGCCCCTCCCGCCTCCCCCCACCTCCTCACTGTCCTTTTTTTCCAATCCCTTCTCTTTTTCCTTGCCACTGCGTCCCCGTGGCCCCTCCCGCCTCCCCCCACCTCCTCAGCGTCCTTTTTCCAATCTCTTCTCTTTTCTCTTGCCGTTGCGTCCCCAAGGCCCCTCCCGCATCCCCCACCTCCTCACCATCCATTTTCCTTTTGTTTTTTTTCCCGCCGCTGCTAATCCCTGCGGCCCCACCCCCCCAGCCTTCCCATTCACCCAGACCTCCCTCCTCCCAGCTGCCACTCCCTCCCTCCTCCCCATTTATGGCAGCTGCGGTGCGGTAACAAGGAGCAACCCTTGGCCGCTCCTCGCACCGCTGCCCCCGCCACCTCCACTTGGCCATTCCCTTCTGCTTAAAATCCCCGCCGCTGCATCCCCGTGGCCTCTCCCGCCTCCCCCCACCTCCTCACCGTCCTTTTTCCATTCTCTTCTCTTTTCCCTCGCCGCTGCGTCCCCGCGGCCCCTCCCGCCTCCCCCACCTCCTCACCGTTCATTTTCCAATCTCTTCTCTTTTCCCTTGCCGCTGCATCCCTGCGGCCCCTCCTGCCTCCCCCCACCTCCTCACCGTCCTTTTTCCAATCTCTTCTCTTTTGCCTTGCTGCTGCGTCCCCGCGGCCCCTCCTGCCTCCCCCACCTCCTCACTGTCCGTTTTCCTTTTGGGTTTTTTCCCGCCGCTGCTAATCCCTGTTGCCCCACCCCCCCAGCCTTCCCATTCACCCAGACCTCCCTCCTCCCAGCTGCCACTCCCTCCCTCCTCCCCAATTATGGCAGCCGCGGTGCTGATGCGCGCAGTGGGCGTGTCGCTGTTGTGCCAAAGGCGCGCCAAAGGCAAGCCCGTCTGCTCCAGTCTGTGCCAAGACTGCACCCAGCGCCAGTCCCCCTGACCCCTCAGACAAATCTACTCCCCCTCACCCTCCACTCACTCAACCCAGGCCCTCGCCCCACCTGCACCCGTTCCAGCCCCACACACACTCATGGCCCCTTCACCTGCCACACCTGTCATTTCTCCTGCTCCTCATCCCTCACACCACACACCAACCATAGCTACCCCGACTACAAACACAACACCCCCAATGCAATACACACCTACTCTGCCCCCACCCCCACCAACCAGCCCCGCAGCATACCATCCCACAACTAGAACACACCCCGCAACAACACCCTCATGCACCACACCAACACCACCCACCACAACCACCTCAACTGCCTGCTCCTCAACACCTGCTCCCTTCACAAACATGCCATAGAACTCTGGGACCTCATCACATCACACTCAGCTGACATCGCCTTTCTCATGGAAACCTGGACCAACCCCTCCTCAGAACCCGACAAAGCCACCGCCACCCCCAAGGGATACAAACTCCAACGCAAAGACCGCCTCAACAGGCCGCGTGGTGGCATTGCCATCCTACACAGGGATACCATCAAAGTCACCACCAGCTCCCAAGACACTATCAACATCGCAGATCACATGCACTTTCTAATCCACATTAACAACAACTCCACCCTCAGAGGTACACTAATCTACAGACCACCAGGACCACCCCACGCCTTCTGCGACACCATCGCTGACACCATCAGCTTGCACGCCCTCACCTCCACAGACTACATCCTCCTCGTGATTTCAACTTTCAATTGGAGAACCTTCAAGACCACAACTCTACCTCCCTCATAGACAACCTCACCAACCTCAGACTCAAACAACTGGTGACCACACCCACCCACTCAGCAGGACACACGCTTGATGCAATTTTCACCTCAAGCCAACACATAGCCTACACGCACACCACCGAACTCCTCTGGACTGACCACCACTGCGTCCACTTCTCCTTCACAAAACCCTCCACACACCACCATCAACACACCACACCCTACTGCATGTGGGACAAGATCCCCACAGAGCACCTGAACTCCCAACTGGCTCACAACCTCCCACCCCCCACACCAACGACCCCAACGCAGGAGCACACAACCTCTCTAAATGGATCACTACCTGCGCAGACACACTAGCCCCCTCAGAAAACACATCTCGACCCGCAACATCAAGAACGCCCCATGGTTCACCCCGAACTCCAAGACTCCAAGTGCAAATGCTGCCAAGCGGAGAAAATATGGCTACAAGAACCCTCTACAACCAACTTCTCCACCCTCAAAGCCACCATTCGCACACATCACCAACTCATACGCACCGCCAAAAGAGATCACTACAAGACACGCCTTTACAACCACTCTCAAAACAGCAAAGAAATCTTCACCATCATTAACGAGCTAGCCAAACCCAAAGCCAGCAACTTAGACCCCACACACACACAGCCCCTATGTGACACCCTCTCCAACCACTTCCACCACAAAATCCTGGACATTCACAACAGCTTCATACCACACACTCCCACCACACACACCCCTCATCCACCCAACTCAACCCCCACTCATGACCCCCCACCACACTCTTCACCTGGGCCCCCACCACACATGAAGAAACCGAAAAAACCATGAACTCCATCCACTCCGGATCCCCCTTCGACCCCTGTCCACATCGCATCTACAACAATGCCAGCCCAACCATCGCACCCATACTCCGTGACATAATCAACTCCTCTTTCGACTCCGCCACCTACCCAGACCCCTGGAAGCGCGTGGAAATCACCGCTCTCCTTAAAAAAACAACGCCGACCAAGAGATCCTCTCCAACTATCGCCCCATCTCCCTCCTCCCTTTCCCCGCCAAGGTTGCCGATAAACTAGTCAACGCCCTCCTATCCCACTTCCTCGAAGAAAACAACACTCTTGACCCCTCACAATCCGGGTTCCGCAAGAACCATAGCACGGAAACCACCCTCATCGCATGCACTGACGACATCAGGACCAAAGTCGACAAAGGCGAGACCGTCGCACTCATCCTCCTAGACCTCTCCGCAGCCTTTGACACTGTCTGCCACCACACACTCCGCACACGCCTCCACAACATAGGAATTTGCCACAAAGCCTTAGACTGACTCAGCTCCTTCCTCACCGACCTGACCCAGAGAGTCCGCCTTCCACCTTTCCACTCCACCGCTACCAGGATCATCTGCGGAGTCCCCCAAGGGTCCTCCCTCAGCCCCATACTCTTCAACATTTACTTGATCCCCCTAGCCAACATCCTCCGACCACACGGAATCACTATCCTCTCCTACGCAGATGACACCCAACTCATCCTCTTCCTCACCCGCAACCCCACCACCGCCAAAACCAACCTACACGCTGCTCTCCTCGACACCGCCAACTGGATGACAACTAACCACCTCAAGCTTAACTCCAACAAAACCGAGATCATCATCTTCGGCCCCAACAAAACCATATGGGACGACTCCTGGTGGCCCACCGCCCTAGGCCCTGCACCCACCCCACAAACCATGCACGCAACCTCAGCATCATCCTGGACCCCTCCCTCTCCATGCCACAACAAATCAATGCACTAACCTCCTCCTGCTTCCACACGCAACTCACTCTAAAAAAATCCTTCAAATGGATTCCCCCAGAGACCAGGAAGACAGTCACCCATGCACTCATCAGCAGAAGACTTGACTACGGTAACGCCCTCTACACCAGCACCACACTCAAACTCAAACGCAAACTCCAGAGAATCCAGAACACTGCTGCACACCTCGTCCTTGGCTTCCCCCGCCATGAACGAATCTCACCACACCTCAAATCTCTTCACTGGCTCCCCATAGACAAGAGAATCACTTTCAAGATCCTCATCTATGCACACAAATCCCTCCACAACACCGGCCTGACCTACCTCAGAGAAAGAGTGAACTTCCACACTCCCACCCGCAACCTCCGATCAGCCGACCTTGCACTAGCTGCAGTCCCCCACATCCACGAACCACCACAGGAGGCAGGGCCTTCTCCTACCTCGCCCCCACAACCTGGAACCCCCTCCCCAACAAACTCCGCAAAACCAAAGACCTCCTACTCTTCAGAAAAAACCTCAAGACATGGCTGTTCGAACAGTAACCCTCCCTCACCCCCCCCCCCCCCCCACTAGTGCCTTGAGACACTCACGGGTGAGTAGCGCGCTCTATAATTTTTTTTTTTTTGATTGATTGATTGTTGGTATGGTGCTGGTATGCATGACTTTATCCTTTTGTCTGTGTCATCCATGCAGCTGAACGCACATCACAAAAAAGGGATCTTGCATATCATCGCCAAGCAAGTGTGGACCCTGGTGTTGCAAGTGGTGAGAGGACCTGAGACGCTGAACATGGAAGACCACAGGGGCCCAGCTGGGGATGTCCTACCAATGAGGGAGGGGTGCCCATCAGACCCTGATGCCCCTAATGGCCCGCATTTTTGCGATGGCCTACCCTGAGGTGGATGGGCATTTGAGGGCAGCACAGCAGCCCCAAAGGGGTGGGTACTGACTGTATCCTGGGACTTGGCTCGGGTTGTATGGGATTAGCTGCCTCACTGTAGCTTATGTTACAACGTATTCAATGCGAAATGTATGTAGACTAGTGGCAATGGATAATAACCACCCGGCCTGAGTATAAGTTGTAGATGTGTTTTGATGGTTTGCTCTCAGTGGATGTACATCCCCCATATCAAGACATCTCTATGTCTGTATTCTGGAGATGGTCTAATGACATCGGCACATGTGTGACTCGATCCTGCCTTTTCTATGGATGTGAGCTTGTGTATCACCCTACCCATTGATATTGACCTGCTCCATATATCTTCATTTGAGCATTTGTGCCTCTAAGGTGTCAGATCACTCCCATCTGTATAGCACACTTATATAAGCAACTGCGTCACTCCTGTTTTATCACAGGGACTATACACATCAATTACTGGAAATGGTATTGACTCTATGTGAGGCAGCAATTGCATTTCCACCACAGCAATGGCCTGGATAGAACTGGACTAATGGCTTGATACTTGTATCCTCATATAATGGTAATCTGCTATCCATAGGGTATGTGAAAGTTGCTAAAGTAGGATAAATTGAAATGTATGTTTGGCCTTGCAATCATCATGCATTTCTAAGTGTTAGACTTGTGGGGTTAAACCTTGAACCCAATGCGATAGTACTAGAGGTGGTAAGTGCCTAGGCAGACCTCGTCATTGTCAATATGTAAAGTAAATGCAATGTATGCCAATGCCCTAGCAATTACAGTGCAACATAGCCTAGTTGCTGCCTACATCATGTCTCTATGGTTACTTGGGAGCACATCCGATGAAGTGGGGCAAATTCTGCTACCCTTGGCCTAGCTGAAGTGGGTGACTAGGACAGGATTCAGAATGGTATTGTATGACTTATGAGATGTTGATGTGAAATTAATGTAGTATTTTCTCTCCTGAGGCTGTCCTATATAGCAGTGGGATGTGTTGTCAGGGCTAGGACAGTGGTGTTGGTCCATGTGTACATAATGCTTACATGTATTTACCATCTTAGATGTGTGTTGTCTGGACTTAGGTACATGTATTCACTATTCTGGGATGGTGTGAGTGAAGATGGTGTTATCATGTTGTGAAGCCCTACTGGTGAAACTGCATGTGTGGTGGTAGTGTATGTGGACCATGATGTCACATGTGTGTTCCTGAATTTCATCAGTTGTGACATTGCACTCAGTATGGATGTGAAATATGGGTGTCTGCAGATCTTCCTCTGCGATTGGGTCAGACTAATCACACGCCTGTGCCCCAGACTTGTATTGTACACATCAGTTGACACCTTTATGGGTGTCTAACTTGTAGTGGCTAAATCAGTTAGATATATATTGCCATTACTGTTCAGAGTGTTAGGTCAGCCATGTAATGTGACAGGCAGATGCTGTGTGGTGTGTGAGTGGAGTAGTCTTCTCTGTCATGGATATTTAACAAAGGACCGGGGGCTGATCAGCTGTTGTAACTGTACAGGCCTGGTGTGCTTTGTTCAATCAGCTGCACTTCTAATAGGTGATAGGAGCATGGAGAGGTCTGATGTGAAATCAGCGAGTCATGTGTACTTCACCCAGGGCATGATGTGCATGCAGACATGGGTTTGGTGGTGTTCATGTGGATTACTAAGTTGTGCTGACTACTTGAATGTAGATGTAGGTGTGAGGGTTGGAATACAGGGGTGGGTAGCAGTGACATGTTGTGACATGATGTAGGAAATGTTTATTGGCACCTGAGATAGCCTAGCTAGGATATGTATTGTCACAGATGTGCATGTTTACATATATATATATGTGAGGTATATGTTAACCCTCTCTCTCTCTCTTTGTGTGCATCAGCATCAGCAGGCGAACAAGAAGGGGCACATAAGAGTGGGGATGCTGCTGGCCATGGAACCCGAAGTGCTGCTACCAGCGACAGTGAGGGACCTAGTGGCATGGAGGGTGAGGTGAGTGCCACAGGGGAGACCGGATCTTCCACACCATCTTTAGAATCCTCCTCAAGTG
This sequence comes from Pleurodeles waltl, assembly GCF_031143425.1. Classification (NCBI taxonomy): domain Eukaryota; kingdom Metazoa; phylum Chordata; class Amphibia; order Caudata; family Salamandridae; genus Pleurodeles; species Pleurodeles waltl. The sequence goes on from NC_090451.1 coordinate 477,873,628, forward strand.
GACACTCCCTGGTGGTGGCGGACCCTTCTGGGATTATCCCCAGCACCATCTCACCACCACCCTCCCTGTAACTCCCCACCCAGTTGCCTGTGACCTCTCCCCCCGGAGGGTAGGCCTCTTCTTCACTGCAGGCACCTCTGCCCCAGCCCCAGACAGCCGTGCTGCCCTCAGTGAGGAGGCTCTTTACCTCCTGAGGTCGATCTTTGTGGGTCAGTCGACCATTGTTAATGCCATCCAAGGACTGGAAGCTCACGTCCAGCAGAGCAATGCATTCCTGGAGGGCATTCACGGTGCGCTGGCTGGCCTACAGAGATCAGTTCAGGCTCTGGCCTCCACACAGACGGCAGCCAGTCACCCTTTGTCTACCATCCACACAAGCATGCATCCACCTCAACATCGAAGGGTAGCGCAGACAAACACAAGCACCACAAGACCAACCACCAGCATGCATACAAACAACACCCACCTGCAGACACACCAACATCCACTACCTGCAAAGACATCCCCACCACCACCGCCTTCACAGACATTACTCCAGACATACCTGCAGACACCACACCAACATTCACTGATCCAGCCACAACCCTCTCTTACCCACAGTCAGCACAATATCAGACCCACAGACATCTAACCTAGTCATCACAACCGCAGACATCACAACCACTGACACACCCACATGCAGCACATCTTCCAAACCTGCAGACACCATCCCAACAGACAGTCACCCATCCAGCATGGCATCTTCCAGTACCTCCTCCTCCGAAGACAAATAAATGCCCTCACTCACCCACCTAACAGACACCCAGCACCCACAAGCATTCCTCACATGCACATGCACCAAAGATACCTACCAAGACACCTCCTAAAACCACTCCCTCTACCTCCACTCTCAAGCCTTTTTGCCATGAACACCCCTGTGTGTCTAAGACACATTTCCTCTCTGAGTTTCCCCTGTTCCCTACTCCTCTACCACCTCGTGATACTCCCAAATGGTCTGGGTCCCTCCTCAAGTCCAGCACTTCTTCCGTCAAGTACTCCCCTCTGCTATTACCCATGCCCCTCCTACCAAAAACTCTTCCCCTCCCAAGTGTTCCCAGCCCTCCCCTTAAGCTCACCCTAAGGCCCCCCTCCCAAACCCAAGTCCAAACCCCCTTCACACACCCCAATCCCTGAGGTAACTGCCTGGTCCCTTGATGCTGCTACCCTGTGGAGGTCATATAGCAGTCAGGAGTAATGCAGGGGCACACATGAGTGCCATTTGTGCCTTTAGCACTTTGAAATTTGGACTGTCCAATGGCCTTCTCTATGTACATAGTTGTTTATTTACTGCCATATTTATAAATGTTAAATATCGGGGCCAACCAGTTGCGGGTTTGATGGTAACACACTTGTCCTGCCTTTCTTTCCACATGGCTGTTTTGATTTTTGTTGCTTTGGTTTGTGTTTATGTGACATGTGTATGTTGTTTGTGATAGCTGTGTGTCTGGGCAGCAAGAGTGGGTGTGGCCCGGGCATTTGTCCCACTCTGATGGCTGTGTATTGTGTGTAGGATATGTTTGTGTTTGGTAAATGCATGTATGTTAATGTTTGGAGTATTGTCTGTATTGACGTGTGATGGTGGTGTTATGTGCCCTTGTGTGTTTGATGTGTATGCATATGTGTGTGTGGTAATGGGTATGTCAGAACCAGTGTGTGTTGTGTTAGCGTGGTATGCTTCATTGTATGTCAGTGTGACTGTGTATATTGATTGTCAGGTGTTGTTACGTGTTGTATGTATGTAGTGTCATGTGGATGTGTGTAATGTGTTTGCTTGCCGAAGCGTTTATGTTGTTGCGGTTGTGGTATAGTTGGTGAATCGGTGTTACTGTGTTGCTTTGTATTGTTGTGTTGGACTGTGCGGTGCTGTGTGTCTGCCATGGTGTGTGTAATATTGGTGTGTGTGGACACAAGATGTGTCTCTGTGAGAGAATGCCCGAATATGCTTCATGACAATGGCGTTGCATATTGAATTCTCCTCAACTCCTGGATATGTTCCCATTGCAGCTTCCAAATGTTATGGAGGCTTTCGAATATGTTCTCCAAGACCTAGGTCTATCTCTCGATCAACTTCTAGAGATCTTCCAGGTGAGTGGAATTATTACTTATGACCCCCCATTTCACAAGTGGGGTTATGGGCGGGATATTGTCCAATAAGTGTGAAGCTTCCCTTACTTGGGATTGCCTTGCTGTGCGCTGTGAGAGTAGTGGGAGAGTAAAGGCCAAAGCTGCATCTGAGTTGAATGGTAGAACAGGATACGCATCTGTGGCACCTGCAGGCTAAGAAGTGGTTAGAGGTAAGAAATGACAGGTGGAGCCTTGACGTTTGAGAAGAAACATATTGCCTCAGACAGCGAGACATCTTGTAATGTACGTTTATGGCACATATGGCACTTCACAAGAAAGAGCAAGGAGGACGATAGTATCAGCATATTTGAATTTGTTACTTGGTATGTATCCATGGGTTGAGAGAGTGTACTTTTTTTATATGTGTATGGTATTTGTATGTTGTATTTCTGTACGGCAGACCCAGTCAAAAGCTAGCTGAGCATTGTGCATGGTCAAAGAGACATTGTGTAGTGTCTTATCTAATTTATTGCTGTATGGATACTCCTTTGACTTTAGCTTCTCACCAGTAGACCCTGAAGGTGGCTGTGGATTTGTGTTCCTCATACAGAGCTGTAGGAAATATGAATGAGAAACTTTAGAATTCTGACACTGTGACTGAGGACAATTGTGATAGGAATGACAATTTATGTTTACACTGATCAATGCTAGAGGGGAATATTGCATATTTCTTACACCTGGACAACGTCATAAATGTACAGACAATTGCTAGAAATGAGAAAAGATAAGAATAGGATGGAAATGGGTAGGAAAGTAATGCACACAAGTTGCATTTCAGGACCTGTGACTTACTTGACCCATTGATGCCAGAGGGCAACTCCTTCTTGCAGCATGTCCACTGATGTAGCGTAATGGGTGGGCCATAGTGAGAGCACCAGGCTCCTTTGAGCAACTGCAGCTGAGGAATGACACACACGGGAAATTGAAATAGAAATGTCACAAACAATTTGAGGGTATTGGCACATGTTACTGTTATGCAGTTATTGAACATCCACAGCATCACATCCTATGTAACAACTATGGGCAGATTAATGTCCACTAGAGGTAGATATTGATGTGATGTGAGATGCAATTGGTACTTTTCCATAGTACTGGATGGATTGAGTAGGTAACACGAGACACACACAGACACTTACCAATGAATAAGCGAAAATGAAGGATGCATTTTCTGCCATAAAGACATAAACATCAGTTCTTGGTGGGATGTGCTGAATATTGCATCCTAGTTGTTTTATAGAAGCACATTTGCACTATCTTCACACTCATGCAGAGGTAAAAGTGAATAGAATAATGCCAATTAATGTACATGTTGACGTAGGAGGTGGAATCATGCATTTGGTGTCCAAGGTTAGTCCACAAGGCAGTACTGGCCGTGAAGCAATAGTGGAGATGGTGGCTGAGGACGTGACAACATAGGAACTGCAAATGAGAAAATGACAGGTGGATGAGCACACTTGAATCACTTACAAAATGCAATAAGTACATTGTTTTTATCTATAAAGACAAGATATATATTTATGTTACTGTGGATGAGCAAACTTGAATCACTTACAAAATGTAATGATTACATTGTCTTTATCTATAAAGACAAGATATATATTTATGGTACTGTTGAGCTTTGACTTTCAAAGGTGGACACGTCGCAAGAGTGTGGCCTGTGACATTGAGAAGTCACGCATACCTGGCTGGTTGGTAGGGCTATATGCAGATTCCAGTCCTCGTTGCCTACCTGCAACAGGAGAGGCTGCTGCTGCTCCTGCTATGACCGCTATTGCACAGAATATGCAAATTTTAGAAAGGAAAGTTAGAAAGAATTGAGACTACTATAATCAATCTTCATGCTACGGGGGAGAGGCTGTCTGTGGGAGATGTGTGGAATATATGTCTATATGTCAAGTGGGAGATGTGTGAAATTCACCAATGTAACATGAGTGGAAAGTCAAAATGTAATTGAAGAATAGGGTTGGTTTGTTTTTACCTTGCCAAGAGAAAGCATGCCATGTAGCTGGTCTGGGCACCCAGTGGAGGGAATAAAGATATCACTGGGCATACGATACAGGTGGGTCAACAATAAGACTTTGCCACATATATCCTTGAAAATGTGACTTTACCTGCATTCATTCACACTAATATTTGTTTTAGATCCCCCACAAAGTGTACATCCACTCTCAATACATTCAGTCTGTCACTTTCCCTCTTGTTCTCTTTTACTGTGAAGGAGTGTGCAGGCAGTCCAAGTAATTTCACCCTACATAAGGAGGTGAACACCTTCTACTTCTGCTACTACTGGTATAGGAAAGTCCTCCTTTTTGCCCTGGTCACCCCCACACTTTTTGGACATGTACTGCTGGTTACTGACTCTTGGCTGTGCCCTTGGTACTACTGCTTACCAGTCCCAGGGCCAGTGCTCTGTGTAAAGTGGATATGCAAATTAGGTTAATTATAATTGGCTAAGTTAACCTACCTATAAATCCCTAGTATATGGTAGGGCATGTAGGTTTAGGGACCACAGCATAGGTAGTGCACCCATAGGTGCACTGCTGAGGAGCCCAGTGTCAATTTACAGGCAGGCTTGCTGGCTGCTTTTAAATTAAAGTTATATGAAAATTCGACTTTGGAATTAAAAGTAGTTCCAAAGTCTTAAACTACCTTATTTTTACATATAAGTCACCCCTAAGGTGTGCCCTATGGGCCCCTAGGGCAGGGTGCCATGTAACTATAAGCAGGGACCTTAAAAAAGTGGTTTTATAGGCCCGGGCGAGGTAAAAACAACCACATTCGTTTTTCCCTCATTGGAGAGAATGGCCTTCATAGGCTAGAATGGGGAGACTTTATTTTAATTTTTAAAGTCCCCTTAAATGACAGATCCAAAGAGTTTGGAATCAAATGTATTGTTATAATAAATCCCACAACTTCCAGTTGTTGGATTTAATATAACTTGTTCAGGTAAAGAGTTTTAAACTTTACCTGAAAAGTTGCCAATTTCAGCCCTGCATTGTTTTTGCTGCTGTGCCCTGATTGGCCAGCCTCTGGCAGCCTGGCCAAGCTGTCTTGATGAGGTGTGAAGTGGCCTGGCTTTACATAAAGAGATGTGCCTGTGGGAGGGAATTTCCCCTCAGCAGATGGTGAGGCAGGAAGGGGGAGGGCTGCCAAACTGGTCTTCAAAGGCAGAGAAGGACATTTGGAGCAACCCAGCAACACCCCCACATCTTGCAACCCCAGATAACTAGGTGCCCCCTTGATTAGATTAGGAAAGGGCAGGAGAGGGGTGTGTTTATGATTTTTAGCCACACCAGTGGGTGGGCTCAGCCAGATGTAACCTCCAAAAATAATTTTCGGCCATGATGGATTTTTGAAGAATGTTGCCTCCTGGGATTGAATTTTGCCACACTTCCCAGGAAGTGGTCATCACAGGGGGAAGGACCCTGCACCTGATTGGAGAATCAGGACCCTCCTGTTTTTCACCCAGGAGCAAGGATAAAACTGGCAGACCTGCACCCACACCTCAGTTCCCTACCACATCCCTACCAGGAAGAACTACAGAAGAAGAAGGACTGCCCTGCTGGACCCCTGTCCTGCACCTGGAACCTGCACTCAGAAGGACTGCACCAGCTGCACACTTGGGCTTCACCACAAGAAGGACTTTGCCTGACTTCAACTGGTTCAAGGAGGGACTCCCTGTTTGCTACACGTGAAAAATTGCTAACCAGAGTCTCCTGCACCAACTCCTGAAGAAATCAACCAGCTGACCACTACCCAGTAGCCAAAAAGGGGTTTGCACCAGGTGCATTCTGGGAGTTGTAGTCCACACCCCCAAGGATCATCTCAGAGCTTCTGGACCCTTGAGGTGAGCTGTGGACCCCAAAAGAACCTTAAAAGAACATCTGGAGAAGACCCAGAAGTTTGGAGGAGTTTGGAGAACTTTTGAAAAAAAGACTCCATAGAGGGACTGACCCGCCGCAGCAACTCTATCTGGCTTGCCACAACCGCATCCCGGCCTGATTTGAAGGTTCGTCACGATGAAGAAAATCTCCAAAAAAGAGACTAAGTCCGAACGTAAAAAGTTGACCGGGACCTCACAGCCAGCGTATCCGAGGAGGGCTCCAAGGATCTTGGATCAAGATCCAGGTATACCCCGGGCAAAGGATTTTCACCGCGAAAAAAAAGACTAGGTCTGAAGGAAAAAATCTCCACTGAGGGATCCCGCGACGCGTATCCGGAAAAGAGTTCCAGGAGGTTGGATTGGACTGGCAGGTTCATCCCGCTGAAGAAATTCTTCAGAAAAGAGACTAAGGTGGTCATTACAACCCTGGCGGTCGGTGCTAAAGTGGCGGTAAAACCGCCAACAGGCCGTCGGGAAGAAAAATGGAATCACGACCGTGGCGGAAATCGCCAACAAAGACAGCCACTTTAACACTCCGACCACCACGGCGGTACAAACAAACAGCGAGACGGTCACCGCCAACAGCCAGGCGGGAGTCAAAGTACCGCCCACAGTATCACAACGGTCCAATCCGCCACCTTTTCCGGGGCGGATTCACCACTGATAAAAACACGGCGGAAACAGGCATTTCGAAGGAAAAACGCTCACCTCTACACACCCCACGAGGAACGAGGACAGCATGGACCTGGGACTCCAAATCCTCCCAGCTATAGTCTTCCCGCTCCTCTAACAGGAGCACGTACGCCGGCGCAGAAGACGACGGTGAGTACTGTACCTACGACACAGGGAAGGGGGGAGGGAAAAACAGTGACACACACACGCAACACCCCCACCCCCACCCTCACCCACTACAACACACACACCAATACATATCTATACATCACAGTTACACACCCCAGACCCCCTGAAAGAATGCAAAGACAAAAGGAAATGACTGTAACCATTGAAATATATTGAAATACAGCAATCAAAAATATATACACACTAAAAACTATTATATACACCAAATCTACAAGTCCAGGCATTGTACCAGGCATTGTCCGTTGACCACTGGGCCCAAAAAACATGGGCAAAGCCCACACCGGATACCTGACCTAAACGGAGAGAACACTGCAGGGGCATCAGATAGTAAAACTACAGGCACCTCAGGGGGAAGGGAAGGGGGGGCACCTCAGCCGGATGAGTGCACGACGCCAGATCCACGAGGGGGCTCCATGCCCACTGTTCAATCCTGGGGAGTGCAAAGCCACAGTCTCACAAGTCAATACAGTGGGTGGTCTGCCCACTGCTCAATCCTGGGGAGTGCAAAGCCACAGTCTCTCAAGTCTCTACAGTGGGTGGGTTACCCACTCTTAGATCCTGGGGAGTGCAAAGCCACAGTCTCTCAATTCTCTGCAGTGGGTGGGTTGCCCACTGTTCCATCCTGGGGAGTGCAAAGCCACAGTCTCTCAAGTCTCTACAGTGGGTGGGTTTCCCACTGTTCCATCCTGGGGAGTGGAAAGCCACAGTCTCTCAAGTCTCTACAGTGGGTGGGTTGCCCACTGTTCCATTCTGGGGAGTGCAACGCCACAGTCTCTCAAGTGGATAACAGTCTCCACTGGTTTTGGAGGGTGCCTGTTGGCCAGAGTGCTTCTTCCTGTGCAGGAATGAGGTAGTGGATGCATGTCTCCACTGGTTCTGGAGGGGGCCTGGTGCCCAGAGTGCATCGTGCAGTCCTGTCCGACACAGATGCAGCACTGCCCCTGCCGCTCATGGGCCAGCGGTGCGTGAGATGGCGGTCCCCTGTTCAGCGGTGCTTGAGATGGCGGTCCCCTGTTCAGCGGTGCTTGAGATGGCGGTCCCCTGTTCAGCGGTGCTTGAGATAGCCGTGCCCTGTTCAGCGGTGCTTCAGATGGCGGTCCCCTGTTCAGCGGTGCTTGAGATAGCCGTGCCCTGTTCAGCGGTGCTTGAGATAGCCGTGCCCTGTTCAGCAGTGCTTCAGATGGCGATCCCCTGTTCAGCGGTGCTTGAGATAGCTGTGCCCTGTTCAGCGGTGCTTGAGATAGCCGTGCCCTGTCCAGCGGTGCTTGAGATGGCGGTCCCCTGTTCAGCGGTGCTTGAGATAGCTGTGCCCTGTTCAGCGGTGCTTCAGATGGCGGTCCCCTGTTCAGCGGTGCTTGAGATAGCCGTGCCCTGTTCAGCGGTGCTTCAGATGGCGGTCCCCTGTTCAGCGGTGCTGGCCATGCCGGGGTGCTCATGTGCCATCTGGCCTGGGCCTGGTGGGGCCCTCCTGCCCACCTGTCTTGTGGGTGCCGGGGCTCTCCTGGGCAGCTGTGCTGGGGCTTTTGGTGGCCTCCTGGCCAGCTGTGCTGGGGCTTTTGGTGGCCTCCTGGCCAGCTGGGATGGGGCTTGCGGGGCCCTCCATGCCAGCTGGGCTGATGGCGGTGTTGTCGGGCGTGCTGCCCTTCCCAGCCTTTCCTGCTCTCCTGTGGCCCTTCCCCACCTTGGCCGGTGTCCCAGCTGCCTCGACACTCCCGCCGGGAGCCCTGGTAGGGGATTTTGTCCCTGGTGTCTTGACCCTCTGCCGCCGTGCACTGGCAATTTTTGGATGTTTCTGAGGGGGAGGGGGGCTGGCTGTGCTGTGGCTCCGGACCAGACTGGCTGCCCTGGTGGGCGGTGCACTCCAGTGACCATGTACGACATGCACCACCGGGCCCGGTGATGTAGTGGCTGAGGTGCTAGCTCTGGGCCTATGACAGGGACGGGGTGGGGGAGTTGAAGGAAAGAGGTTAAGATTGGACAGGAAACATTTTTGGGGAGCAGTGGGACGGGTAGGTGTAGTGGGTATGGGAGTGGAGGAAGAGGTTGTGGTTGTAGGAGGTGTAAGTGGGGTGGCTTTGGGTGCAGGTGCCTGGGCTGTAGGCTGTTGTGAGGTGGATGGCTGTTGGGTGGGTGGTTTCCTGCGTTTGTGTATCTTGGGAGGGGGTGGCACAGACACACTGGGAGAGCACACAGGGGACGTGTAAATGGCAGTGGGGGTGGTGAGTGCACGTGTGTGGGGTGTTCTGGTGTGTGTGCTGCTGAGGGACGTAGTGGCTGAAGATGCTGTGCATGCAGGTGTGAGTGGAGACAAGACTGGCAGGGAGGAGGGAGACGTGGAGGAGGGGGACACAGTGGAGGCAGTGGATGTTGGTATGTCTGTATGTGGATGTTGCTTGTGTGACTGCCTGTGGGATGTGTGGTGCTTATGTCTGCGTGAGCTGCCCTTGGGTGTTGAGGTGTGTGCAGGCTGGTCTGATGGTGTGCTTGGGATAGGCAGAGGTACAGGGGATTGGGTCTGGGTGTAGGAAGTTGGAGGGGGGAGGCTAGACACAGGGACAATGGCTGCCATCAGTGCTGAGGCCAGAGTCTGAAAGGCTCGCTGAAGGGCCGCCTGACCAGAATGAATGCCCTCCAGGTATGAATTACTTTGGTGCACTTCCCTTTCTACACCCTGGATGGCATTCAAAATGGTAGACTGCCCAACAGTGAGCGACCTGAGGAGGTCAATGACCTCCTCAATGAGGGCAGCAGGGGTGACTGGGGCAGGGCCTGAGGTGCCTGGGGCGAAGGAGATGCCCACCTTCCTGGGTGAGCGGGCACGGGGCAAGCGCTGAGGGGCTGCTGGGAGGGCGGTGCTGGTGTGGGGGGTGGCGGCTGTACCTGTTGTTGCGGGGGGCAGAGATGTTGCCGCCACCACAAGGGAGCTCCCAACAGAGGACGAGTCCGATCCACTAATGTCCGCTCGTGCCCCCGCCGTGGAGCTCCCCTCGCCCTCCGTCCCACTGGCGATTTCAGAGTCGGTAGTGTAGCCCTCCATGGCCATGTGGGATGCAGCTCCCTCGTGCTCCGGTGCCACTGCTCCTCCGCCTGATGATGCTAATGCACACATGAACAGGAAGACCACAAAAAGGGGGGGGGGAGACAGAAGAAAGACATGTTGAGTGCATGCATTCCCGCTACCGTTGGCGGACAGCACAGACACAGAAGCCCCCTGCACTACGCTGTGCATTTGGGGTCCACTTTGCAATCCCTGGGACAAGGCCTACAAGGCTATGGACGACATCTGCACACATAGGTGACACAGGGCCATGAATAGCTGTACTTGCCACCCTACAGAGGTGGGGGGCGGGGGCACATGGCCGTGCCTTACGGAGGGGCCTAGCCTACGGAACTCGCCCTGGCCTAGGTATACCCATAGCCCTCCTCCCCCACCCAGACACCTCCACTGCGCGCAAAGTTAGCAGAATGAGAGTGTACTCACCCCCTTGTGTCTGCTGTGATGCCCTCACGTGCCCATCCAACTCGGGGTAGGCCACCGCCAGGATCCGGAACATCAGGGGGGTCAAGGTCTGACGGGCACCCCTCCCATGTTGGGAGGCCATCCCCAGCTGAGCCTCCGCCGTCTTCCTGCTCCAGCGGCGAATGTCCTCCCATCTGTTCCGGCAGTGTGTGCCCCGTCTGTGGTGGACCCCCAGGGTCCGGACGTCCTTGGCAATGGCACGCCATATATCCGTCTTCTGGTGGGCTCTGACCTCTATAAAAAGTACAGGGGGAGAAGAAATGTAATTACCTTCTGCACCATCAATGTGAGTGGCCCCCCATCCCTACCCTTGCCATGTGGCACATGCACTCACGGTCGTTTCAAGCATGCCTCAATCTCTCCCCCCCATCTTTCATCCACCCCACTCAACACAGGCATAGCCCATACAGCATGCTCCCAGTGTATTTACCTGTTTGTCTGGAGGACAGTAGAGTAGCGCGCACTGGGGGAGGACCCCATCCACAAGCTTCTCCAACTCTTCCGATGTGAAGGCAGGGGCCCTTTCCCCAGTCGCATGAGCCATTTTCCCTTCCAGACCAAGGTCACAGCAGCACTTGCAGTGTAGGTCCTCTCCTGTGGAAGATCAGGTATCGAGTGAATTAACAGAGAGAAAATGGCGGTCCCGTCCGCGGCGGTGCGTACCGCGACCGCCGGCGCACATCGTCATTGGCTCAAGAGACCCATAGGGTCCAATGTTAACCACTGCAGCATTGCGCCGCGGTCTTCGACAGCCTACCGCCACGGTGTGCAACGCCAGCGCAGTTACCTCACATCCCATTGTCACACTTTACAGGTCAGGCAGCAGCCATTTCAGGGGCCCACATGCCTTACTTTTTGTACTGCGTCACACATACCTAGGCCTTGCATCCACACTCATACAAGCCATACGATGGGTTAAGATCCGTGTTTTTGGAAAGCTGGGGTTACGTACCTCTGGGATGTTTGACTCTGTGCTCGCTGTTGTCTTTCATAGGCACCATCCGCTGGGACATGTGAGGAGATGGCGGCATCCTCCGGTGTACAGACCGCTGGTGGACCTGTCGACAATGGAGGAGAGACATCTCATCCTGACATACAGGCTTGACCGTGCCACAATTCTGGAACTGTGTGCCCAGCTGGAGCCAGACCTGATGTCACCTATCCGCCATCCCACAGGAATCCCCCCTCAAGTGCAGGTGCTGTCAGTACTCTATTTCCTAGCAAGTGGGTCATTTCAAACAACAGTGGCCATAGTATCAGGGATGTCCCAGCCTATGTTTTCTAACGTGTTGTCCAGAGTGTTGTCTGCCCTGCTGAAACACATGCGGAGCTACATCGTTTTCCCTGAGGTGGAGGATTTGGCTACAGTGAAAGGTGACTTCTATGCCCTTGGACATATCCCCAACATCATAGGTGCCATTGATGGGACCCATGTGGCTTTGGTCCCCCCCCACAGGAGTGAACAGGTGTACAGAAACCGGAAGAGTTATCATTCCATGAATGTCCAGATGGTATGTTTGGCAGACCAGTACATCTGCCATGTGAATGCCATGTTCCCTGGCTCAGTGCATGACGCCTACATCCTGCGGAATAGCAGCATCCCTTATGTGATGGGTCAGCTTCAGAGGCACCGTGTGTGGCTAATTGGTGACTCTGGTTACCCCAACCTGTCATGGCTACTGACCCCAGTGAGGAATCCCAGGACAAGGGCAGAGGAACGCTACAATGAGGCCCATGGGCGAACTAGGAGGCTGATCGAGCGGACCTTCGGCCTCCTGAAGGCCAGGTTCAGGTGCCTCCATATGACAGGTAGATCCCTATTCTACTCACCAAAGAAGGTGTGCCAGATCATCGTGGCCTGCTGTATGCTTCACAACCTGGCTTTGTGTCGCCAGGTGCCTTTTCTGCAGGAGGATGGTCCAGATGGTGTGTTGTAGCAGCTGTGGAGCCTGTGGAGAGTTAAGAGGAGGAAGACGAAGAAGACAACATAGACAACAGGAACACGGTGATACTGCAATATTTTCAATGAACAGAGGTAAGAATACAAACCGGCCTACTACATGTACTTAAACACTACTACCTCTGTACTGTCTGTCCTTTTCACCCAGTGTATGGTAACTGAGTTGTCACTTTCCCTTACGATTTCAGAGATGTGGGTCCCACAGTGTGACATCTGCTTTGTTTCCCCATGGACTACAGCTGTGTGAGATTGGTATGTTGGCATCACAATGTAAATAAGCATTTTGGAACTGTAATTACAGATAAATATATTCACATTCACAGACAGACTCCTGATTGTTTTGTGCAATAAGGGTGTTTATTAAGGTGCTAATTATTGGTGGGGGGTTGTAAATTGGTGAGGGGTGATGGTGGAGGAATGTCCATGGCAGAGTCCAGTCTATTAGTCTCACAGGTGCATTGTCCAAATGGGTCTGGGAAGTGGAGCTGGGGCAGTTTAAGGATGGACAGGGTGACAAAGTTGGACAGTGGGATGACTATCAGGGTGGTATCCTTTCTTGGCGGGGGTCTTGGCATCTTACTCTGTCCTCTTCCTGGATCTCTGGGACCGCTTGCGGGGTGGTTCTCCTTCTGCAGGGGGTGGGGTGCTGGTGGCCTGTTGGTCCTGTGGCGGTGCCTCCTGTCCACTAGCGCCGGCGGAGGTGGTGTGCAGTTCTTGGTCCATGCTAGTGTCAGGGGCCCCTTGGAGTGCCACGGTGTCCCTCATGGTGTTCTGTATGTCCTTCAGCACCCCTACGATGGTGCCCAGGGCGGAGCTGATGGTTCTGAATTCCTCCCTGAAGCCCAAATACTGTTCCTCCTGCATGCACTGGGTCTCCTGAAACTTGGCCAGTACCGTAGCCATCGTCTCCTGGGAGTGGTGGTATGCTCCCATGATGGAGGAGAGGGCCTCATGGAGAGTGGGTTCCCTGGGCCTGTCCCCACCCTGTCGCACAGCAGCCCTCCCAGTTCCCCTGTTTCCCTGGGCCTCTGTCCCCTGGATAGTGTGCCCACTGCCACTGCCCCCAGGTCCCTGTTGTTGTTGGCGTGGTGGGTTAACCTGGGTGCCCTGTAGTGGTGAACACACTGCTGCTTGACGTGTCCTGGAGACAGAGGTGTGGGCCCGCTGGGTGGGTGCTGTGCTGGTGTTTCCAGAGGGGGGTAGGTCTGCAGTGGCCTGTGGCTGTGTGAGGGGAACCGACTGTCCCGAGGTCCCCGATGGGCCGGGCTGGTCATCTAGATCCAGGTCGACAGAGCTGCAGTCATCACTGTGGGCCTCTTCTGGGGGGGGGGGTGGACATTTGTGGACCCTCCTGTCCGGTGACGTTGCGTAGGGGTCCTGCAGGGGTATAAAAGCATGATTATTGCATCTGTGTGTGGAATGGTGTGCAATAGGTGGGTGCCCGTGTCCCCCAGTGCTTGCATTCCTGTGTGGGGGCTTTTGTGTCGGTGGTTTGGGGGGGGTATGGGTATGTGCAGTGGCCATGCTTTGGTGATGGGTGTCCATGCTTTGTGGTCGCATGCAGGTTGTGATGGTGGGACATTTGCAAGGAGTAGGAGTGATGGGGGTGAGGCTGAGGGTGGGGGTATGTGTTGGCATGCAGGTGGGGTGGGGGGATGAAGTAGTGAAGATGTGACTTACCAGAGTCCATTCCTCCAGATACTCCGCCAAGGCCCTCAGGATTCATGATCGCTAAGACCTGCTCCTCCCATGTCGGAAATTCTGGGGGAGGAGGTGGGGGTCCGCCGCAAGTCTTCTGCACTGCAATCCGGTGTCTGGATATCACGGAACGCACCTTCCCCCGTAGGTCGTTCCACCTCTTCCAGATGTCATCCCGATTTCTTGGGTGCTGTCCCACTGCGTTGACCCTGTCGACTATTCTGCTCCATAGCTCCATCTTCCTTGCAATGGACGTCTGCTGTACCTGTGCTCCGAATAGCTGTGGCTCTACCCGGATGATTTCCTCCACCATGACCCTGAGTTCCTCCTCCGAAAACCTGGGGTGTCTTTGCGGTGCCATGGGGTGGTGTAGGTGATGTGTGGGGTGGAATGTGTGGTGATAAGTGTGGTGATGTGTATTGGGGTGTTGTGTGAAGTGCGTGGTATTTGTGTGGGTGATGGTAATATGTGCGTCTGGGTGCCTGATTCTTCTATATGGTCTCTCTCTCTGTGCGTCGTCCCGATTTTTTTGTGGTGGGGGTTTGTGGGTGATGGAGGTGTGTGTTTTATATTGTATTGGGTGTGTGGGAGTGGTGTTTGTATGTGTATCAGGTGTGTATTTGGATTTGTCCAATGTGGCTGTGTTTTGTAGGAGTGTGTGTATTTTGAGCGCGGCGGTGTGTACCGCCAATGGAATACCGCGGTTGAAAGACCGCCCCGTGGATTCGTGTGTCGTGATAGTGTGGGCGTATTTCTGTTGGCGTGACGGTGTCGGTTTGGTTATCGCCAGTTTATCTCTGGCCTTTGGTGTGGCGGACTTCTGTGGGTGTCTGTATTTTGGCGGTTTCCAAGTTGTGGGTCATAATGACCGTGGCGGTTTACCGCGGCCGCGGCGGTGGGTTGGCGGTCTTCTGCACGGCGGTAAGCGGCTTTTACCGCCAATGTTGTAATAACCGCCTAAGTCCGAAGGTAAACTTTTGACTGAGGCGTCCTGCGAGCTGTAGCCGAGCAGGGCTCCATCGCGGTCGGCCTTAAACTTTGACTTTGCCCCGTTCGAGGTGCAACCAGATGACCCGATTGGCGCTTTTTGTTTCTAGGCGCTAAAAAAACAATAATTCTTTAAAAATTCATATCTCCGCTTCCCTTTATCCAATTTTATTCGTTTTTGTGTCATTTTCAAGATAAAAGTATAATCTATTTTTATAAATTGGTTTTGGATTTTTAAACTGTTTCCTGTGTTTTATTTAATTACTGTTTTATGATATTTGAATGCTTGACACTCTGGGGGTCATTCCTACCCTGGCGGTCATAGACCGCCAGGGTAGGTGACGGAGGAAGCACCGCCAACAGGCTGGCGGTGCTTCCGGGGGCATTCTGACCGCAGCGGTAAAGCCGTGGTCAGAAAAGGGAAGCCGGCGGTTTCCCGCCGGCTTCCCGCTGCCCCAGGGAATCCTCCACGGCGGCGCTGCAAGCAGCGCCGCCATGGGGATTCCGACCCCCTTCCCGCCAGCCTGGTTCTGGCGGTTTTCACCGCCAGAACCTGGCTGGTGGGAATGGGTGTTGTGGGGCCCCTGGGGGCCCCTGCAGTGCCCATGCCACTGGCATGGGCACTGCAGGGGCCCCCTAACAGGGCCCCACATTGATTTTCAGTGTCTGCGTGGCAGACACTGAAAATCGCGACGGGTGCAACTGCACCCGTCGCACACCAGCAACTCCGCCGGCTCCATTCGGAGCCGGCTTCCTCGTTGCTGGTGCTTTCCCGCTGGGCGGGCGAGCGGCCTTTTGGCGGTCGCCCGCCCGCCCAGCGGGAAAGTCAGAATCACCGCGGCGGTCATTTGACCGCACTGCGGTGTTCTGGCGGGGGAACTTTGGCGGGCGGCCTCGGCCGCCTGCCGAAGTCAGAATGACCTCCTCTGTCTCCTAAGTTAAGCCTTATCGCTCGTTGCCAAGCTACCAAGGGTTGAGCTGGGTTTAATTTACTGAGACCTAACTGGACCTAAGTGGAGGTTAGTGGCCTATTGCTAAGTGTAGGTACTTACCTGCCCTTACCAATAACCCATTTTCCGACAACTGGGCACAATTTCCTCCTGGAGTTGCTGAGTTGCATCTAAGTAGAGACTTACACACAGGTATAGAAATACATTTATGTATGTAGAGATATCTGCCCACAGACGTACCTTTGAGAACTGGGTCCATTGTTACCTCAATACTACATCTAAAAGAGGTGCTAGGGTGCTTTTTTGTGAGCACTCACATTGGTTAGAGAAAGCAAAATGAGGAGTCATCTATGTTCTACCATTTCGGTTACAAAATAAGTAAAAGGGTTTTATTATAAAATTAGAAAATAAGCTGTACTGGGTCAATGCCATGAAGTCTGTCATATGAAGGATGCACTCACAAAATATTTTAAGTCCCAAATGAGCAGCAAAATCAGACATAAATCAGACAGCATCCGCATCATTTTAATGTCTTTTTAAAATCTCTCGAAAAACCTGACTCACTCCCAAAATCAATGGGTAGTTATACACATTTATTGCATAACAAATTATAAAGATGTGAAATTATCATAGTGTGAGCAAAAGGATCATTCCTTTAGCAAGTCAGTGCACCAGAAAATTAAATGTGATTACCTTAATACAAAAGTACCACATCATTTTTAAAAATGTATTCAAAACCTTCTATTCTAATACCATCCACAGATGTTATGACTAATATGAAACCTTTGAAAATGACAGGAAATGAATAGACTAGTGGTCACATGGGAAGGCAGCAGAAGAGATCAATGACCTTGACAGATGTTATAAGCCATAGTGAGCAGGGGAAAGTTTATCAAAAGCATTGCAATAATAACAGTTGAAATAACCTATTAAACATCAACTTGACCTCGCTCTGAGGAGCCTGTGGGGAGAAGAAATATACAGGGGTGACACCCCTCTTGTCTAAGCGGCGTTTTACATGAAAATGTGTCATAAATAAAACACATTAATAAACACATTTCTACACATCATATGAAGTTTGTTCCAGTTGCAATTGTATCAATTCAAACTACATACGGGTACTTATGTATTAAAGAAAATAGTTCTCATTGTTACTAGTGCACAAAATAGAAACCAAATACAATAAGGCCTTAAAAATCATGTACGTTCAAACTGCACTAGCCATCATTGTACTAGAAATCAAGAGTGCCACAAAAAGAGGACCAAGAAACTTGCATTTTTTTAATATACCCAAACTCTGGTACAATCTTCCTCTACACCTAAAATTGTTGTTTCCTGTCTCCTTATTTCATCAATATTTTTGTTCCTGTTACTGACGAGAGACTGCTGCGGTCCTGCCAGCACTGCTAGGCAGTGCAGACTGCCATGGTGGCGAGATAGGCCAATGAGGCCGCCAGAATCAGTGTTTCTGCCAAACAGATTATGATGTGCCCTTTGTCCAACGTGCTTGTGGTGGTCGAACCACCACATCCCAGCTGCTGGAAACAGAGGCATAAAAGTCAAGAACTCACCTGCAGGCAGTGTCACACACACATGTGCTGATATGGAGCCAGTTATACATGTCCTGCTGCTGCTCATAGACAGAGCACCAAATTCACCCAGTCATGGATGCAACTGATGGTATGATCACACATCTACTCATGTTCCGAAACTCAACAACCAATCGACACACCGCAAACCAGTTGGTATGTGGGTATTGCTACGTGGACCAAGTACACTTTTTTGTGTCCCAGGTTGGAGTCATTCACAATGAATGACCCATATACAGCCACAAGACGCCCTTTTGTCAGCCATACTCCACAAAAACACACATCTATTCATCCCAGTTTCAGGAACAATGTAGTGCACAAAACATTGTGTCACACAATAGCAACATTATATCAACATCACCCATAGTTAAACAGGCACCCTCACATTGCTCATATGCCTTAGTCTGTCAAGGCATTGAAGACAATTATGTATGGATGTGTCACTTAACCCAAATGCATCTTCCATGAAACATCCCTGTTATAAACCCACACATATCACCCACATTGTAACATATTGAAAGGTTAATGGTATGCAAAAATCCAAAGCTCACGATGTCAACAATACTTGCACAATAGGCAAGTCAAGAAAGCAAATACAACAGCATGGGTCTTACATGTAGATGAATTAGATGCAAGGGACACACATGAAAATGGATACATGGTCAGTCAAATGTATAGGAAGGGAGCATAATTGAATACCTTCCATATGTGGATGAACAAAACTCTAGCTTGCACACATGTGACAAATGTCCAATCGACATCAAGGGCCCATATTTAACACAATACATGTTGACATTGGCCAAGGCAAGATGAAATACTTACCATGTCAAACAAAACACAATACAAGGACACCCACATTGGATTACCACCCACATATCTATACAGTGATTATCTACCCTTGTCCTGGGTGACACCAGCAATGCCCAAAATGTCAGATCTTACCAACCACAGCATATGGATCAGCAATCAGGGTGAAACACACACAACAGTAGGCCCACAACAGAAATTACTTAGGAACAACAAAAAGTTGGAAAAGTGATAGCCAGACAAATCTGTACCCAAAGAACAACACCTTGGGTTTATTAAAACAAAAACTATGATGATTAAAGACCATTGGCTAGTCCATACCAAAGTCCATACACCGTACTGTGCCCCAGCCTGACTCTGATCAATGCCAGAAAACCTCCACAGGAAGGGGCATCAAGTAGGCATGAAAGGACCTCAGGGATCATTCTTGGATGTGGGAGTCAAATTTGGGATGGGTGGGTTTCGGAGAGGTGGTCTTCACCTTTGGAGAAGTGGACTTCTTTTTAGGAGGGTTGGTCTTCTCCTTTGGAGGTTTGGCCTTCTTCTTCAGGGTGAGAGGGTCATCTCAGTACCCATCCCTAATGTAGTCAATGGACAAATGCCTTCAGGCCAGGTCTTGCCACTAAAGACTAATTGTGGCCACATGACAGGATCTACAGGTCTATAGGGAGTAGGCCTGGGCATAGAACTCCGTTCTGTCAGCGGATTATGCAGAATTTGGATACTTTGTGCTACACAGAGTAGTGCAGAGTTCCCGAGTTCTGCACTCCAGCACAGAGCGGAGTTTGTTCACGCTCGTGAGATTGGGGTTTTGGCTCCCTCACGCAGTGATATCCCCAGGCCACTAGCGAGGGAGACTTTGCGTTTGCTTGTATTGCTTACAGCTGCACCGGTGGCTAAAACAGGGCCCCCTACAAGAGCGAACTCACTTCTGAAGTGGATTTTCTACCCCAGAGCCACTAAATCTACTCAAAAAGTGATTTTGGTTAGATTTTCTTCGCCAATGGACGCCAATTGGTTTTTCAGATTGAGAAGCCTTTTTTTCAAACAGGAATGAAGTGCGTCAGAGACTCCAACTTCCTGTACCTGTCCAGCAGGCTCCTCTCAGTGCTTTGTCCATCTCCTGATCACTTTTCACTTGGATTGCAAGGTGAAAGGATCACTCCCTTTGTCTCTTGGATATACGTTTGGATAAGGACTTTGTTTTTGTTAAATCACACAAGTACATTAAAAAAACTATTCTATAAGGGTGTTGTGTTTATTTGCTTGGGCATGCACCAGTATTTCTATGTACTTTAATTTGATATTTCATTTTACAATTTTACAGTGTTGGGTGGGCTGGAGTTTAAGTATGAGCTTAGTATGGGCTTAGTTATTATTTACTTTGCATTTCATTGACTTTTTACCTTTTGTAAAGGAAAATCATTGCGCAGCTCAATATTTATTTTTCTACATGTTTGTAACATTTTCAATATTATTTTAGTATGTGGCCTAGATTTCCAAAGGGCCATTAACTCAGTCGGCCCAATACTAGTTGTCATCAGTGCATGAAAATAAATGTTTCAGTGGTATATGTTTTTAAAATTTAACTTAGGGCAGGAATGGGATTGGATTACATTTCAAATGATGGATATTGTTTGCATTTCATTTTTGTTCAAAGAGTATACATATTGTTGGGTAATAATATTTGATGGCATAGGAGAATGTTGTTTGACCATGTGACTGGAGGCCATTTTGTGCATGAAGCCAGTGCCCCTTTGCCATAGGCTCGCATCTGTTCTTTGTTATCCTTCCTCCTTGTTGTTTTTGTTTTACCATGTGGCTGGCAGCCATTTGTTCCATCCAGCCAGTGTCCCTTGCAATGGGCTTGCATGTGGTCTTTGTTTGACATGACTCTTTGCTCCTTGTTATTGTTGTTCAACCATGTGGCTTGCTTGCAGCAATTTTGTCCATCCAACCAGTGTCCCTTGCCATAGGATTGCATGTGTTCTTTGTTCTCAATGCCTTCTTGTTTGCAGTTGTTGTTTGACCATGACCATGTGGCTGGAAGCCATTTTGTACATGCAGTGAGCCATACACTTGCATGTGTTCTTTTTTGTTCTCCTTGCTCCTTGCTGTTGTTGTTTGACCATGTGGCTGACAGCTGTTTTGTGCATGCAGCCAGTGTCCCTTTGCCATAGGCCTGCTTGTGTTTGCCATGCCTCCTTTCTCCTTGTTGCTGTTGTCTGATCATGTGGCTGTCAGCCTTTTTGCGCATGCTGCCAGTGACCCTCCCTTTGCCGTAGGCTTGCATGTGTTCTTTGTTCTCCATGCCTCCTTGCTCCTTATTATTGTGGTTTGACCATGTGGCTGGCTGACATCCATTTTGTGCATGCAGCCAATGTGTCTTTGACATAGGCTTATATGCAAACATTGTTCATTATTGATCATTTGTTTATTAAGTTTCTATTTTTATTTTTTATTTTTTTATTTTATTTTTATACCATTTATTTCAATTTTTCATTGCTTTTATATATATATATATATATATTTTTTAATTATTTTTATTTTGATGTTTTAGTTTCTTACTTATTTTAGTTTTTTTTTATTTTTTATTTTTTGTTATGATTTTTTAATATTTTTTTATACTTTTTCATTGTTATTTAATTCTGCATTTTGCCTTGATATATCCATCCACATATATCTGATTCATTCCATTCCTCCATCCATCCATCCACCAAAGAAGCACAACTGCACTGCAGTATTCAGTTTCTTAGCTGTAATTCCATTTCCTCCAGGATTCCCTGACTGCGGAGCACGGCAGACAAATCAACAGCATAATTAATTTTATCAATGATTATTCAATTTCTCCTGGACCATCGTGCTGCCATAGGTTATTTAAACTATTGTTTCATTTACCCATGCACCTCTCTCAAACTACCCCAGGTGTCTCCTTTAAAACAGATAGAGAAAAAGCAAAGAGGTAGATTTGCCTGTTGTGCTGTCTGATTTTAAATGTAATTTTTTCTGGTGTGGTGGTGTGGTCTGCCTTTACAAAGTAACCAACCACAATGAGATTGCATTTCTCTGTACTGTTTTCAACCTGCTATATTGCCAATGTTTCACTAACTACATGCTTTCCTTGCTTGGTTGTTTTTATGTGCACAAGTGAAGAGACCCCCACATCACCTGCAGTAATGCCAAAGAGAAGACCTTACGGTTACTTCGGTCCACAGGCTCAAAACTCTCTGGCTTGTGCATTTCAGTGCCACTGCCAACCTTGAGCTTGAGATGGCCCCAACAAAAGTTGCTCCCAAGAAAGTTACCAGTGACAAGAATCAGCTTTCTGCCAGGTGTGTGGCAACTGCAGCCTTTTTCGAGAGACATGTGCCTGCTACACCGGCCTCAGGGGTGGAACCTGGGAGAAGCACTCCGCATCACCAGCACCAACCCAACCCAAGTCCAAGACCACATCCGTCAGTGAGGCAGCCATTCCAATCATGGTGACGCCAACGAGCAGTGAGGTTGAATTAGCTCTGTCCCTTTCACAAAGTAGTACCCAATAGGTTCAGTAAATAGAACAAAGTGGCCAGCAGCCACAGCCAGATCTTTGTGAAGTTGGAGCAGAACAGGAGGTTGAGCTTCCTTCTGAGCAAGAATCTCGTCATTTAGAATCAATGGTTCCCAGATCTCCGGCAATAAAAAGTGAGTGTACTACTCCACCATCTCCTCCAAGCACCACTTCTGATGGTGATGAGAGGCAAGGGAAAAGAATAGTTCCTGAAAGCCTTAGAATTATGGAAGGGAATGCTGATGAGGAGGATGATGATGATGAACCAGTCATTGTGGAAGCTGGCACAGAGGAGTCCAACATTACTATGCAACCTGCTCCAAGGGATGTGGCAAAGGCAGCTCCACCAGCTCCCATGTTTGTAAGGCCCCAGCAGAGACCTGCACCAACCTGTACCTCAGTAGAAGTATGCACTGCAGAGACGCAATCAACACACCCACCTACGTCCAGTTCTTCTTCAGGCATTGCCAGTGGCCCAATAAGAAAGTACCCCTCCCCAGTTTGTGACTATTTTACTATTAGAAAACAGGAGGAGAACATTGCCATTTTTCCATCTGCCACGCAAGTGCTCATCGAGGTAAGCCTGGTGCACATTATGGTACTGGAGGGAAGACGACCCATATGAAAAAAATATCACGCAATCCAGTTTGAGGAACACCATAATTTAACAGCTCAAATTGGTTGCAGTGGTAAAGGTGTAGAGAGCCTGGAAACATCAGCTACAACTGGTAAAATCACAGTGGAAAGCAGCCCTGTCTCCAGCAGTGTACCAGAATCACCCACTACAGTGACTTCACAATCATACAGGAAGACTCAGAGTCAGATGGAGGCACCACAATATATGGTGAGAGCACTACCATGATGTGCATTGAGTCAGCCACCACCTACTTCTCAAAGGCCACCTGTGTCAGTGGAACTACAAAAAGAAGAAAATCCAGGCAACAATTACAAACGTGTTTAGGCACAGTTGCCCTACTACGGCAACACACCAATAGCACGTTTGTACAATGGGAAGCTAGCAAAAATGTTAGTGCTGTACCTCCTTCCTTTTTCTTTTGTGAAAGGATTAGGATTCTTATAGTTTGTGGTAGCCCTCTGCCGGAAATGGAAGGTTGGAAGCCGGACCTATTTTGCCAGAGTTGCTGTTCCAGTGCTAAATCCCAATGTGCTGTAATTGGTTGGACAAGCTTTGCAGCAAAGTGTTGTCCACACTATCCACCTGACAACAGACATGTGGACAAGTTGTCAGGCAACTGATTACATATGCATCCCTGCACACTAGATCTCTTTTGTGGGGGTAAAGCAAAAGCTATCTATAGGTCTTGGCCCTGAAGAAATTGTAAACAGCGTTTGGTGGCATGCAATAGCAGCCAAGTTCGCCTTGGAAAAATCACAAACAGCTGAAAACATCTTGGAGAAATGTAATAGCAAGGTGTCTGAATGGCTGCGACTCAGAGGTCTTTGAGTTTGATTTATTGCCACAGATAATGGCAATAACAGTCAAGGCCATGGCAGACGGTGGCTATTTCAGGGTCCTGTGTTTAGTGCACTGCATCAATCTGGTCGTGCAAGACTTTCTTAAAAAAGACGACATAGTCAGCAATATACTGACCACCTGCAGATACATCTGCACTAATTTCAGACATTCTTTTAAAGCCCGGAATCAGTTGTGGATTATTCAGTGTGATAACAGAGTACCAGTTAAAGCCCTGATACAGAAGGTGTCAAGACGTAGGAACTCAATCTATTATATGTTGCAACACCTGTTCAAAGAGGAGCGGCTGCAATTGAGAAAGCTGTGATCATGGATGCAGACAAATGGGGCCTATTCAAATGCCTCACACAGATGCTGCTCCATTTTGAGGTTTTCACATGGGAAGTTAACAAGGAGGACAGTACAATGGGCCAAGCTATCCCGTTATTGCATCTCCTAAAGGAGCAGCTATAGAAGGTGTCTGAAAGGTTCACATTCGGGGATGCAAACGAAAACCCAGAAGCACATGCCTTGTTTAATATCCTAAGCTATTTCTTGACTTATAATGTAAGACTGCAACATGACATCATCTCATCCAAAGAGTTCATATTTGCCTGCCTACTTGATCCACAGTATACAAAAAGTGTTTCAACATGCATTCCTTTTCCCTGAAGAGGTGGATTGTTGAGCAAGCAGTAGAACTAGAAGAAGAATGGCTGGAACCAAGAGTACAACTCTGCAATTCTGTGGTGCTGCCTTCAACATCCAGAGAGGGCAGTCTTGTCTCACATCCTCCAACCCCCACCAACAAGAAAACCAATGGCAAAAGCAACAGACAAATCTGACCCAACCTTTGCATTGGCTTGGTTTCAAGTAGCAGGTCTTAAGTCCAGTGCAGAGGCAAAGGAAAAAGTAGTCGAGCAGGTGGCACCACCAGTGACCATTCAGAGGCTGTTCCAGGAGTATCTGGGTGACCCAAAAGAGGTATATGTGGATCAAAACCCATTGGTAAATTGGTCTAGGAAGATGTGCCAATGGCTAGAGCTAAGCAAGCTGGCAATAAAGTTTCTGGCTTGTCCTGCAGCCAGTGTGTCTTCTGAAGATGTGTTCAGTGCAGCTGGTGCAGTTGTTGCAGTTAGGTGGACCAGTCCCTCACCTCAAAATGTGGAAAGATTGGCAATGATCAAAATGAAGTGCATTTTATACCACCTGATTGCACCATTCCCTAAACACCAAAGGAAGAGGATGATTGGACAGAATCAAGTGTGTTAACTGAGCAACTTCTGGGAGAGCCACCAGAGTTTGATGCCAAACTTTGCTTCACGGATTGAGTGTGCCAGTGCCCCCATAAAACTTTTTTAATTATTTCTCGTTCAGCTTCTTTTTCTCCTTCTTTCTTTGCAAAAAAAAAAAAGATTGATTTTATAGTTACCTAAAAGCCCGGATTGGAGTTGGACCCATTGCAGTGAAGAAGCCTGCATATATCCTTCAGGATTTTGGAGAGGGAGCCTGCCACCCTCACATGCTATTGCCTATCCTATTTTCACATCACCTTGCAGGGCTGCCCTTGAAGATCATTGATTAAAAGACTGCCAATGTCTAATTGCAATGTGTGGACACCATTAAAGAGGAGATATTTTGTTCAACCACTGTGTCTGGATTGGAAGCGGTAACTAGGTAACTATTGCACCAATGAGTGGTGATATATTGATTAATTATGATTGTGAATTTGTGAGTGATGACTGATGTATGTAGTGACTGACAGGGAGGGAGTTCAACAAATTTTTAAACGTGTTTCTAATGATTTGCAATGTTTGGGGCTGATGGGTGATCATTTTTTCCTGAAAGTGATTGGCCTTTCAAAAGTAATGACATTTACCTGCAGGGTGTACTCCTTTTTCTGGTTCCTCCTAACAAACCAGCCACTTTAGTTACCAAACACAAATCTACACAAAACAATACTCCAGTTCTGTTTCTCTATTTTCAGCAGTGCACTTCACATGTATACCTTGCTTGGTTTGGGACTGGGATGGAGTTACTCCTAATCTGGAGGAGGAAGATGGAAGAACTCATGGGGGCTACCTCAACAGCTAGAAAGGAGAAAATGATCGACCTCAAAGAGAACCCATGATAATGTCAAAGACTCTGAGGCCCAGTACTCACTCAGGTCTGTGAACTGGAGAGAGGTGCGTTGATTTGGAAATGTTGCTGAGTATGTGTTTGCTGCATTGCTAGCACAAATGTGAAACTCCTCTTATATTCTTGTTTTGCCTCTGAGTCTTCTTGGTGCACTTGTGACTCCTCACGAAGCATACCTTGCTTTCTTTTGTCCTTTTCCTTTACTCTATTATACAGCTACTGTTGTTTTCAATACACAAGCCTTCTCCTAGTCCTCTCCTGCATGAACAAAACCTGGAATGCTCAAGACACAGCTTACCTACCAGACAGGTTCAGACAGGCACCAGAGTGACGGACATTTCAAGAATAATGGAGATGCATCACCCGATTTGGCAATATAGTATCATTTTCCTTTTAACTATTATAATTGTTAGAACTGGGTGGGTTATATTCAATCTTCCATATTTCAAAACTAGAAGACATAAAACATAGAATACACTATCTGAGGTCTCCATGGGGCAGAAGGACTGTTCCAATGAATTTACTGAAATGTGTCATAATTTCATATCCCTTTATTTTCCTTCCACAACAGGTTGATGATGGTGTGCTGCTCAGCACCAAAACAAATATTGCCATGGTTCCTTTTGTGTAGTGTTTGTCTTTGTCACACCTTTCCCAAAATCCCCTTTCCCATCCATTCATTGAGCCCCTATCCCTCTTCTGCCGAGCTGTATGATTTATTGAAGTGTGGTCTAATTTAACACCATAAATGAATCACACACTTGATGGGGGCAGATGTGGTGAAAGCAGCGCTAACTCACATCATGACCTTCTACCTTCTATTACCTGAGCAATATATCATTGTGGTAGTCTGGTCTCAGTCTTCCTAAAGTTATGACATATGACCTACAAACTCACTCTTTTCTTTCAATCTAGTTGGAAGGGATAGATAACACTTTAGTTGATCCTGAAGTTGGAGTTTGCATAGGTGGAAGTGACATCTTCTGTCTTCCCTGTTTGGGCACTAGCCTCCTACTACTACCCTTAGAACCCCCTAAAGATGTCACCTTAGGAAATAACCTGCTGTAAGAAGATTCCCTTGCTCCATCTATTCAGGTAAGAGATGAACTATGGATTGAAGTGGACTTGCTTACTTACTAATTAACTCCTACTGAAGAAGGTGTTGTCTGTGTCTACTGAGTTTTTGTAGGCAAAATAGGCAATGGCAATCATCCCCTAGTGGCCAATATCAGTTGCAGAGGGCAATAGAGCATGGGTCTAAGTAAATGACATACAATTTTGTAGCAGATTAAAAATAATAGGCTACACTAAAAGACTGCATTGCAAACTAAAAGTCTAAAAAAGCAAAATAAAGTTTGAGATGCAAATGAAGTACCCACTTTACTATTTACAAAAAGAAAACTCTCCCTCTCCAACCACAACAGTCTCACCCCTCTCCCAAACAAATAACTCCATCCCCAAAAAGTCAAATGAAAAGTCCAAAGTCCAGCCCAAATCCCACCTCACCTTCTCCACCCACAAAAAGTCCCTTCCCACCAAAAATATATATTTTTTAAAAGGGCACTGTCAATATGGGTCCAGAGATGGTAGAGGCTCTGCTCATTACTGGTGAGCCAGCTTTCCATCCGGTCCATCCGCTGCAGGATTCATCATAGGAATGTACTGTTGGAGCGGGAGGGTGCAGTCAGGGACCTCGACTGCTGGCAGTGATGCCGGTGATGTACTGGCTAGGAGGCTAGGGTCAGGCGGGCTGCTTTGTTAGGTCCTGGGTCCGAGGCTGCTGTTGCAGCCTCTTCCTCCTCCAGGATCACTAGGCACTGATATTCGGTCTGAATTTTCCCCAGCCTCTGCTGCCACAGACCAGCCACTTTCTCCTGCCTTGTTGCTGGTGGTAGTCAGGGTGAAGTAGTCATATGGAGAAAAATAAGAATAACAAAAGACAAATTGTAAACAGTGCTCTGAACAAACACTTCTTCAAATGATAGATACCGGGTAGCACAGTAGCACTACATTGCTGGTCCTCTAGGGACCTTGGAATTTGATGTGATTATGATTAGGAGAGTCACAGGGCCAATATTTTATGTGTTTACCTACACATGCCTCGCATAAAAAGCACTGGCTGTCTGGTAGAAATAAATTAAGGCAGAAGAGTAGATTAAACAAACAGTGATTTCATGTTTTTCTTTTAAAGGCTTTTCGATTAACTAAACAGACACATTCAGTGCAAAAATAAAAATGAATGACCACTCATTATGATAAGTAAGGCATTATGCACTAAGGAGTACAAGTTGTTGTGCCAAATAATTGGAGGCATGCTAGCCAGCGCTTCAAGTACATTGCTACTTTCTGCAGCTCGGGCAGCTGTAGCTGACAATTATCTATCTTTAATTCAAATGGGCTTGCTCTTCCGCGCATGCCTTTCACTTAGTTTAGTTTCTACCCTGACTCCAAAGAGTCAGATGAATAAATGAGATATGTCACATATATCATGTATAAAATGCACATATATTTATCCTGTCTGTCGTAAGTAGACAGGGGAAAACGATGCACCCACAGCCACCAGCTTTGCTTTCTCTCATCCAATCTTTCCTACAAATCCAAAATCCTTTATCTATCCATTCAGTACCCACACTATCCACCCTTTCTTTCAATCATCATTTCACCCATCCATCCATTTATCCTGAACGAATACACACCCACACATCCTTTTTTATCCACCCATGCATCCTTTCTTTTCACTCTTTTGACTCATCCTTTCTATTAACCTTCTGTTCTTTCACGTTTCCAACAAACCATCCTTTTTAGATACATTATGCATGCTTTTGCTGTGTTGCAAATAGAAGAGGCCATAAGTATCCCAAACACCTCTGTAGCTGTAATGCAGGGGGTTCATGAATCCGATCATGAAAACAGCCTTGTAGCTAATGTAATTTTCAATTAGCAAGCGATGTGACTTACCATCCCCCGTTCTTGCTGCAGCATCTCCCCCTGCTCCATCCTACAGTGATTGAACTTGAGCTGGCTCCACTAGTTGGTGTGGCTATAAAAAAACAGTATGCAGATTTTAGATGCCAGGTACACCTCCCATTCTTAATTTTGTAAATAAATAAATAAATTAACCCCAATCATTACAGTTTGGTTAGCACTGCAATATCTTCTGTCAAAAAGATCACTCTGGGCATTTTGTTGGAATATTAGAAAAGCCAGGTAGACAAGCCAGCCAAAAGCTTTGCATAATAGAGGGGCAGAGCTACAGCCTATGATTGACAATGACTCAGAATCATTGAAGAGCAATGAAGGGTTGGAATCCAAAATGGTAATTGAAAGACAGAAAAAAAGATAACGCAGGGATAACAGGAATTAAACAAAACTTGGATAAGGGAGTTAAAAAAGGGAGACAGTTTAACAAAAGTAAACAAGGCATAATTAAAAGTAGTAGAAAAGTGGGGAGAGGTAAAAGTTAGGGAAATAATAATAATAATATTAAATACAAGGACTTACTGGGATGAGCAGAGCCATCAGCATCGGCGCTGGTGGTCAGTGCCTCCCTAGCTCCTGCCGGAGCCGCCGGTGCAGCTCCCCTCTTCTTGCCCTTGGGTGCTGATGTAAGATTAGAAATGGAGACCATAAATAAAAAACATTAGTGGTACCGTTAATCTCCACAAAATTATAATATAACAGGCAAATGCAATAACATTGTACTTAAATAAGATTGCCTATGGTACTATTCTAGTATGGTCAACTATAGTTGAGTTGGCTATACTTCTAAAATCCCTATTTCAAATTTCTTTAACAAAAACTACATTTGGAGCTAATACATTGCAATGCATGATCTTTCATTCTATTCCCATTTCTCAAGCCCCTTGATGGACTAACTTAGTCTACCTTTTTTGCAATGCATGCCTACTTCCATCACTGTGAAATTGCTTGGGACTGCACGAGCTATATAAATGCTAGCTCACTGATATCACTAATTCACTATGGAGACAGGAGGAGAGAGTAGTCTGCATTGCAATGGCTTCTTAAATAATCAACTAAAGCGAGTGCCTACTACAAGTACAAAGATGAAGCTCCGAGCACATGCCTAGCTCTAACTGGATCACATAATAAATAATATTCTTAACATAAACTAATCATAACTTGCCTCTGAGTGGAAGCCGCATGCTATTCAGAAACAAAGTTAGCATTGTAGAACACAAACACCTTAAAAATATAATACTCGCCAAGCTCTTAGCAGGTTGAGCAGGTACTGATCACGGTCGACTATATCTGCCCAGTGGTGCATCAGCTGCTGGGTGGTGCGCTGGACCTGGGTGGCAGTCCTGAACATACCAGCTCATGCTAGCCCAGCCCTGCCAAAACATCCACAGGGGGTATTAGCTCCAAGGCCTGCCACCTACTGCTAGCATGGAGGGGAGGTGGTGCTGCACATAAACAAACAGTGCTGCCACCTCCTCCTTGCTGAAGATCAGCTGAGGCTGGACCCCTTGATGGCGGTACAGCCCACAAGGCAGGCGACAGCTGTTGCCCTGCTCTGCCATGGTGCTGGGTGAGTTACTGGTCTAGGGTGAAGAAGAGAACAGGAAGAAAAGGAAGGAAGAAATTAGGGCTAAGAAACAAATACAAAAAGACAAAAAAACAAAACAAAAAAAAAACATAAAAATAATGAGACACTAAAAACTATAAATAAAAGGAGGGGTAGATCAAGTGTAAGGGTGGTGTAAGAGAGGAGGATTACACAGACTGAGATCGGATTGAAATTTGAAGGCCCAACATCATAAACAGAGTAAAAAACAAGATGACTGTGCCCATGCAAACTGTGTGGTGCCGTTTGAGCACTATTGTAAACACAGTTGCGCTTGATGTCAAAAGAAACATGAACGGGTGCAATGGAGAACTCCGCCCACTCATGAAACTCCACCTGGGCGGGTGAAGTTTTTAGCCACTTCAGAAAATTCCGCGCAGTGTGACTCCGCATACTCTGCCCAGGCCTAATAGGGAGCAGGCCTGGTGCCATAGTAGCATAGCCACAGTAACTCTAACCCTGCCTGGCCTACATCCCACACTGAGAGATACATATGATAGGCCCTGGTCTCTTCAGATGAAGCATACAGAACCTACATGACACTCACATTTCCATCACTTCTATCCATCACAGTACATCACATGCCCATCCTCTAAGTGGGATGTGGCTGGTGTGGCACTCCAAAGGGCACAGTGATTTTTATATGGTTTTTATGCAACAGTTTGCCGAGGCCAGACGTGGGATGAGTGCTCAGTGGCACTATATAAATTGATTACAAGATCCTCAAATGACTCAAACAGTATGCATACACAGATCATGCTGTGATGTACATATATGTCATTTGATATTTACAACCATCATATCCACAGATATGTCATTGTAAGGCTGTAAAGTCTCTTTGACTAGATATATGAATGCATCACAAGGAGGATATAGGCCTTATCACACATCACACAACACAATGTTAATCAGAAATACAAATACATAGAGTACTTTTCTCCACTACCTGCACAATGTACATGCCATGTATGGCACACAAAATGTGACAACAGGCACTGAAAAGTCTAACTGACACACAGAGGCACATTGTAGCCTATGAGGAAGGGAAGGATGGTGTTAGGTCAAATATGCCTATGAAGTTCTAACCTGCTACTCTGTTGAGCCATAGAGCTGACCATACATGGGAAGGACCTCCTCAATGAGCCTCTCCAGCTCTTCTGGAGAGAAGGCACAAGCCATTTCTCCTGCTTGGCCTGGCATTATTGCTCCTAGAGGTTGTCCACAGTAGCTGAAGTGGTGGAGGAGTTGATAGCAGCAGTGTCAGGAGTCAAGTGAGTACATTTGCAAAACGTGGCATACATGTACGCCACATACGAGGTCATCACCGCCGATGGCCACAGCCGTTGGCCCACGACCGTCACAAGCAACAACGTTAGCCTATGGCTGTGTCCACCATGGTTGGAATTGCCCACCACATAGTCAACTTCCGCTGGTGGCCGTGGGCTGTTTCTAATGTCCAGTGAAGTAGGTCAGGCATCTGCCATTTTGGTGATTGAAAATACAGTATTGGGCCTTGACAAATGCATCACAAAACCAATATATGTGTTGGATTATCACAAACATTCTAAAGCAGCCTTGTGTACGTTCTACTACACAATCACCAGTGTAGTGGGCTGCTGGGCAGAGATGGTATATTACACTGGTGCACTGTCCACCACCACTGACTGTATTTTTGGCAGTGTAAACAGACTGTTAAATTTTTAGGGGCATTTGAGGAGAAGATAGTTGTGTGCTGCCCAAATCCATGTTGTGGACACATGTTTTGACAACCATGAGGGTCATAGCTGTGATGCATACTGGGTGTAGTGTATTTCCAGTCAGAAATGCTTGGTCAAATGATTTTGTTGCTATACATTATGTATGTTGGAGTAGACACAATGACTAATGCTCCAACTCATGCATTTTCACAACTAGGTACGCTGAGAGAGGGAGGAGGTGACAACCTCCGGTGTACTGTCCATTGAAAGACCTTCAAACCATGGAAGAACATCACATCATCAAACAGTACAGTCTGAATAGGCAACTAATTGTGGATTTATGAAGACAGTTGGAGCCAGATCTGATGTCTGAAAACACTATTCCAATATGCATATTACCCATTGTTCATCTCATTGCGGTATTACACTTCCTGGCCACAGGATCCTTGAAATATACAGTGGCCATATCTGGTGGTATGTCCCAACCTATGTTCAGTGTTGTTAAGAAATGTGCTATCAGCAATGAAGAAACACATTGACACATTTATCATGTTCCCCAGATGTGAGGATTTAGCCAATGTGAAGGCTGATTTCTATGGTTTTACTCGCCTTCCACTTGTGATTGTAGTCATTGATGGAACTCATGTTGCCTTGGTGCCACCGTGGACCGGTGAACAGTCTATCACAAAAGGAAACACTTCTATTCTATTAAAGTACAAGTTGTCTGCTTATTGGATCTCTACATCTCAAACATCTGTGCCGGGTTCCCAGGTTCAGTCCATGAATCCTTTGAAATGCGGAACAGCACCATACCCCAGCTGATGTCACAACTACAACCAGAGATGGTCTGGCTGGTTGATAAGTCACATCTGTCCTGGTTTAGGTGTGCAATAGCAGGTGCTACAATCATGAAGTGAGTGACTCATTGTTGCACTTTTGTCTCATTCCTAAACAGGAGATTCAGCATATCCAAAACGTCATTGTTTATTGGCGCTGCTGAGGAATCCAACTATGCCAGGGAAAGTCTGCTTCAATGAGGCCCCTGAAGGAACACAGTGGGCGGTGGAACTGCTTTTGGGCATCTGAAGGTCAGATTTCACTGTCTGGACAAAACTAGGGGATCCCTCCTCTATTCACCCAGGAAAGTGTGTCAGATCACTGTGCCATGCTGCATGCTTCATAACATTGCCCTGCCGAGGAATATCCCTTATATCCCAGAGGATGGGAAGGCTGCTGTACCACCGGGTGAGAATCCTGAAATGGCAAATTAAGATAATAGTGGTAAAGAGGAAAGTACTGACTTACAATAAGATCTCATCAACAGCTTCTTCTCATGAGCTGTAAGTATGTCATGAGATGTCATGGCTTTGTACAATGAACTGTAGTCGAGCTAATGCATTGAGTTTATTCTTGGGAATAGTTAGGGAGCTGATGTTTAGGCAAAATCAGCCAAAGGGTGTTTGATGAGGTAGCTTTTGACACATCCACATCTTGATGATGCTGCTTTGTTTCTGTCACATTAATTGTAATGTACTTTGCCCTTCAGATGCTTGCTATGTGACTTGTGCCATATGTATTGTTTCAGGCCTAAACTCCTTGTTTTGTTCCTTGTTTAGGTACCTTTATCATGACATCTTCATGTGGGCATTTTAGAGCTGTGACATTGGTAGATAAGTGATGCTATTCAGATGTACGAAGTGGACATGAATTGTTCCAGAGAATGTAGGTCACAGACTTTAGGTGTAGAAGTCCTGTGCCAAGACAGCTTGCACAGTGATTGGGTGGAAGTTCAGAAGACTCTATTGGAATTGTTCTTTGTCAAGTGGTGGCCCCAATGCATCATGTGTGTCATCAAGTGTCAGAAAATATATGGACCTAGCTCAATTTCATGTTAGTTTCACTTCACATTGACTAAACACTCTTTTTGTATGAATTGTATGTAGCTTTTGATGTGTTTCATCATTGAAGGCCAAAGTGCCTGTGGCACATCACTGGCATTTGTTTGTGTTATATTACCAGATGCAGAAGCACTGGATTTTAATAACCCTGTGATCAGAAACTGTTGTACTATCATCTGTCTGAGTCTTGCATTATATGATGTTGGATTACTTTTGTGTGGTAGGCTATATTACTCCAGCTGATGGCATAAACCATTTTAATGTTTGCCTATCCTGCAGGACAATTTCTGATAATTATGTTCCTTCCATGGTTTGGAGGTATGTGTTTATGTGGAATGGTTATAATCCTGAGCTGGACACTGTGTGCATGCAACATATTCCTGCTTGCACACGTACCTTGGATCATCATCATATGGTTCACATGGTCTGACATGTCTACATGGCTAAATGTGAAATTTAAGACAGAGCCAATGTGTTTATGAGAGGTGAACTTATTGTAATGCTACTACATACAAAAATATTTGTGACAGAAAGAAAAAAAAAGTTAAGTGAAGGGGTCAGTCATAATGAATGAAATACTTGCCGTAGATGTCACACTATTGGAAGTCCAAAGCTCAGAGTGTTCACCCCAGGGAAATGAAATGTGGTTCAGGATCAGTCCACAGAGTGTAGGTGTGACACAAAAAGGAAGACATTAAGGAAGAGGTTTACTGCTAGCAGTGGTGGGTGTCTTGCCATCCGCACCTCTTGGAATCTTTGCTCGACATTCCTGCTTGCGAGGAGAAGGATCAGGTGCTGCAGAGGAAGGGGTGTCTGTGGGTTGTTGTGCCTCTGGCAGAGCCTATCTTCCTGTGGCTGCCGCAGATGTACTTGGGCGTGATGTAGTTGCCACACAGGAAGGGGCAGATGGTGGGGTGTAAGCCCTGCTCATGGTGGTGTTGATTTCCCTCAGCACCCTTTTCAGAATACCCATTTTGTCATTATGGGCATCCATTTTGTCTATCATGACCCTCTGAAGCTGCTTCATTTACTGGATTTCAGTCAATACCTGGCCCATCATGCCTTGGGGGTTCTGTTAGACCCCCAAGATGTGGCTGATGGTGTCCTGGCTGACAGCAGCCCCAGTGGCCTCATTCTGCTGGCCCACAGCATCCCTCCCTTGCACCCTACCTCCATGAGCCTGTGCTCTTGGCAAAGGGTGCCTCTCAAACTGGGTCCTGGACCCTCAGTGTCAGGAGTGTCAAGTTGCACCTCAGGATCCATGGCTGGGGGGGCACAAGATACTGGAAACAGTGCTAGGTACACAGGTTGAGGGTTCATCGTTACCTGGGATGTTGATGCAATGGGGCTGGGAGGTGATGTTGTGGTCACAGTGAGACTCACTGTTATTGTCTGACTAGGTTGTTCAGGTGGGCCAGGACTTTCTTCCCCATCCACAAGTCCAGGAGTATAGTCATCACTGAGGGCTTTATCCAGGGGGGTAGTGGGTGTCTGTTTGGTGGCCTCTGTGTGCACAGTGACAGCTCGACCTGTTGCGAAGAAAGTACATTGTTATTAGTTGAAGTTTGACATCTACCTCCAAAGGTTTTGTGCTACAATAAGCAGAGACACTGGACATTCTTAAGTAGTAAGTTAGCCTATTGTGTCATGTTACCATGGTATTGGAGTATTTGACATGACATGTGTGAAGTTTGTCTAACCTATAAGCAGCTCATGAGATGTACAGATCAGTTGCACTTTGGATGAATGAAAATGACATCTTACCAAAGTGAAGCCATCACAGTGGAGATGCAACATATGACTTTGACCATTTGAAGAGATAGATGAGTGAGATACAGGCAAACACAGAATTTTGTTGTATATGAAACTGCAGTCATCATGTGTGCAGTGCTGTGTCAATGTGTTTGCTTCTGCTACCAATCTGGTGATGCAGCTTAAGGCTTTAGGAATGTTTGATGTACACACTTGGTAAGGAGTCATTCCTGTCCACAATGGTTTAATCTTGGGCTAGCAGGTCAAGATGGAGCTAGCTAGACAGACATGCCTCTGAGTCGAACATGATCAGTATATTGCTCACTCTCAGGTGAGTAAACTTCAATTCAAAGGTAAAAAACAGATGGGTTTGGTTAACTGACCACCTGGCTGGTAGGTTGAAATTACAGACACAGGGCCCCCAGGGATTTGCAGTCAGGTCACTCCCTCTACTTCACACACTAGACAAACATTGGGTATTACATATCTGCAGGCAGACTGCATTTAGGTTTGAGCATACATTTACATATTGAAAAATAACATGAGTCATGGGATTATTTGTTTGAGATTGAAAGATTTACAGGCATCATTTTGACTTTGCTGAATTCATGTGATGGCCCTTTGTAGCTTTGATGTTGGGTCCAACAATACACATTGTTATTGTTTATCTCAGATACTATGGGTATTGAATGTTGTGAAGTAAATGAACAACACAGTGGCAAAAGCTGAGCTGTGCGCATGCCGGACATTGCAGTTTTGGAACGTAACTTACCAGACTCCATTCCACAGGTATTCCTGTCAAGCTGTCAGGATGCAGGATGGCCAAGACCATCTCCTCCCAGAGAGAGTACTAATGGGGCACTGAGTGTGCCACTGCTAGTCCTGTTGGCCTCTGTTGCCTGGAGGCCAGGGGAGGTACTTGCCCCTCAGGTCGTTCCACCTCTTTCTAATGTCCTCCTTTGTGCGCAGGGTGGTACCTACGGCATTCACTATGTCGCCGATCCTTTTTCCTACTGAGAGGAGTATGCAGGACTTGGGATCAAAACAATTGTTGCTCTACTCCTATGATTTCATCCACCATGACTCTCAACTCATCTTCAGAAAAACATGGATTTTTGGGACGTGAAATGGTGGACAACTAAAGTGGGTGACAGGGACCTAATTAACAGGGGGAGTGCAATAGGGAGTGAATAGACAAAACTGTGTGCAAGGTGTTAAATGGGATGGTGAAAGAAGGGTGCTTAATCTGTGAAAAAGTCAAAAAACGATGGTCGGTATTCTTTGTCTTCCAGTGGTGGTGCAAAGGATTGTGGCCTGGGAAGGGGTGTGCTTTATAGTGTGATTTGCAGGTGTGACCACAGGACCAATGTGTGTCAGCTGTATCGTTTTTGAATTCATCCAATGTGCACTTGTCTGTTACTTTGCTAAATGCAGACCGCAATGGTCGAACGCCATGAACTAGCCACCACAAGGGGACTGCTGTGGTGACTGTGTGTTTGTAATAGGCTTGGTAGTTGGCCGTGGTGTTGACTGCGCTGGAGGTTGGACCGCCTAGATAGTAGACTGCCCTGCCACTGGCGGTTTGCTTTTTTGCTTGGCAGGCGACGGCTGTGGCTGTTTACATCATAATATGATGAGCTGGAGACCGCTGGTGAAAAGTTCTTTTTAGGACTGCCAACATGGTGGTCTGGCGGTCGCACCATAAAGCTCATAATCAGGCCTTTAATTCTTTGATAAATACTACAGCAAAATCTGTTTGGCCGATTCTCTGTAAGAAGTGCATAAATAATCAATATTATATTTTTCCTGACTTTGTGCACTAGAACATTGTTTTTTCAGCATGCCCCCTAGTCTGGCATGCCCCTAGGTGCAGTATGAGTTAATGAAGTGCACTGTCATTATGAGGTATGCCACTAACTAGTGTTAGTGGGTGAGTATTCGTTTAAACACTAAATAGTAATCCCTACTCATTCTATCAAGGAGTCTTACAGGATTGAGGTAGCAGGCTCTGTCTTTGCTATTGTCTAATTTAATCGGGAAGTGGAGCAAGACGTTACTCTTCTCACTCTCTTTTTGATGGTAACCTGCATAATACAGAAGGGTTACACTAACAGGCCCAGAAGCACTACATTTTATGAGCAACTGTTAGTTGCACAGATGAACTCCTTTGGTAATGCATCCCTAGATCTTTTAAGCCCACTGTTATGTATAATGTGTACTTCCTCTTTAAATGTAACCTCCCTGAAACCCCTGGGAATTAACTTAATCTAGAGATCACCTACCACACATGTAGAACAGCCATCTCAGAGGGCCTGGCTCATTAAACCTCTCTGATGTACAAAGCAGTATAATACCTCTCTGTATGCCTGAAACACAGATATATGTGACTGCCACACCTCATAGTGTCACCCCTAAAAAGGGGTACAATGTTACAGTGTTCACAAGGGAAAGATGCATCTGTGCATCAACTTGCCCTTTCATCCCCTTTTGTGCACATGCAAGACCTCTGTCCAAGAATAATTTCTCATTTGATACAAGCAGAGATCGGGGACAAAAACTTTAAATTGTGTCCAGAGATCTCAAGTCTCAATTTTGAATCTAGGGCATGAGCATTTTGCACAGCAAAAGCAAATCTGCCTGCAGGCTTTACAGTGTGCAATTTATTGTACATTGTAAAGCAGATGCTACTGCATAGTTTTCTGTCTTGATGCCTATGCAATTTTGTGCATTTTCTTTCACTCATCCTTATTTTGTTATATTTCTTCTACCTTGTCCAATTGCATCTTCAGAGGTTTTATTATTTTTTACTATTTTATGTAGCGTAAACGCACCCAAGGCCACTTGAGAGCATTCATTGAGCACCAGTTACAGTACACAAGCTCAGATTCACTTCCTCGGCAAAGGGACATCAAGTGATTTGCTCATAATCAAAGGATATGACGCCAACGCTGGAACTAGAATCTGATTCCCCAGTTTCAAAGTGGGCAGCTCTGGTCGTAAAGTCACACCCTCTCCCCCTTGCTGCGAGTACGTTTACATATGCCTGCGACTCCCAATAGTTTGATCTGCTATTAGTGGAACTAGTCTTTTAATGACATATAAATATGGCAGCACTTTTGTCCAGTCGTAGGGTTAGCGATTCGGCGTTTTTCAGTTTTGAAGTCTACAAAAGCAAACACCTATCATCATTGATAACTTTCATAGCCTTTATATTTTCTGGCCTAGTACAATAAAGCTAAAAATTGTTATAAGAAATCGTAAAGGTCAAATTTTGGCAAGTGAAATCAATTAGTAGCAAGACAGAAACAAATATCCTGTTCTTGCACATTTCATGTTTTCACAAAATGTAATGTTTTGTTTTCTCTTGAGCAAATTGCCGGGAAGATTTATTTCTATCTGCCCTCTTGTTTCTTTCAGCAGAAAGCTGCTGAAAGCAAGAGCTGTACTGATCCGAGTTTTACCAGAAGAGTTTATCATTGATCTTCAGTCAGCCTTTGTTTATTCAACACCTGATATGCTGCTCTTGTCGAAGGAGGCAGGCAGTGGGGCCCCGAAGCTGGCAGGCAGAGTTGTTTGTAGAAGTCAGCTGTCATGATCGAATAATCCCATGGGGTTGCAAAGTAATGGATTGCTTTCAGAGCAGAGTAGCAAATGCCTCGCCCCTTCCCAGCCGCCATTTCCACCGACTCGGAAGAAACTTTCATTTTTCTTACAAACAAGTTGTCCGATCACATCTTACTTTGAGGCAGATATCTTATTGCCTTCTAGCAACCACAAAGTACCTTGCAGCAGAAACAGCAAAATAAACAAATGTACAACTTTGACAAAAAAAGGTTTTGCTAATTAGGACAAGAAAAACACTGCAGTCACAGTTCAAGTGTAAAGGCATTAAACTAAATGATCACAAGAATTTCTGTTATTCTATATTAACTTAAAAAGGCGAACCTACAGATTCACTGAGGCACATGCCACCCTATAAAATAAGGCGCCTATTTACAAGCCCCTGGCGCCTCTGGAGCATCACTTTTTATAACGCTCCAGTGGTGCTATGCAGTACGCCGTATTTACAAGGTTGCATTAATCTACTTTTGTGGCTTAACACCAAAATACGGCACCTTCACACGCAGCACTTTGTATGGAAGGGGCAATCAATTGGTGTGTGGGCATTCCACAGCAACATCCATTGCATTTTGATGCTACCTCAGATTTACAAGAAATCGTAAATCTGTGGCAGCTATAAAAGGTGACACCTTCCCAAGGGTGGGGTTAGCATGGCACAACGAGGAGAAATGCTAATTTCTATTGAAGATTGTTTTTGTGCAGGAAGGTGCCCCTTCCTGCACAAAAACAATCTCTCCCGCAATGCAGCCAGAATTGTACCATGGCGCAAGGGTGGCTGCGTTGGTGCTAGGCAGCTAATTTAGCGTCGGCACTGGGGGAAACACAGGCATGCATCGTATTTTTCTAAATAAGGCGCATCCCTAAGTTTCAGAATTGAAGCAGCGCTGCACTGCTAATGTGGGTGCAGCACTACGTCAGTTCATTGTAAATATGCCCTTAAGTGTCTGTTACAGATTTATTTGTGTGTGGAAATGTATTTCCCTGTATTTCTTAATGAACAAATGCTTGTCCAACATATACTTATTTTTGTTATTGATGCCCATATCACAAACTGATGTCATCAAAGCATGGGACTTTCAAGTTCAAAATTTCTTAAGAATATGATTGTCGGAAACTCAGAAAAATGCCGCCCATTCAGACACACTTTGAACCATACACCAAATGGCACTGAAGAGCAAAGTAGGCCGGTGCTTATTCATTTGGGGGAAAAGAGGGGGAGGTGTGTGCCCCTCAAAATCAAGAGAATTCTTAAAACAATGTAGCCTAATGTTTCATTTCACGCTTCAGCTTACAAATAATTTAACCAAAATGGAATAGGTTTCATAGGATTGTCTGTATGGGCACTCGTGTAATCAAATACATTGAGGGGCGAACATTAGTGGATAAATTTCTTCAGAAATGTAAAAAGGGTCACTCTTTTCGAGAAAATTGTGAAAAGTTTGGGCCACATTTTACAGAACAACTTTCAAATAACGTGACAAGAAAGCTGTAGGTTTTACAGGTAATAGTGAACTGTCACTTATGTTCAAAATACCATATATCCACTGCACGGATATTGGGGAAAAAGATTGTCTTTCCATTTTTCCCTCAACTTTTTAAACTTCCTTTCCCGATGTCATTTGTTTCCATCATTTTATTTTCTCCCTTCTTTTCTTCTTTCATTCTTGATTTCTAATTTGTTTTTCTTGTTTATTTCTTCTTTGTTTCTTTTTGTATTTCTGCACTGGGTTTCATCTATCAATTGTTCTTTCTATCTTCTGTAAATTTTTTGTCTTCTTCTTACTTCATTTTCATTTTTACTTTTTTCTCTCCATCTCTTTTCTTATTTCCTTAATTTCACACTCCTTCTTTTGAATCTCATTGTATTTAATTCTCTGTTTCCACTGCATCTTCCTTTATTCCTTTCACTTAATTGTAAGGTTATTTCCTCCTTTGTTTTCTTGCTTTCATTTCACTATTTTTAACTTATCTTTACTGCATAGCTATTACTTGATTAACGTATCCTAAACAGCTGTTGCTAAATAAAGCCTTGGACACTGTCTTCCTAGTAGAGAATCCCGACCATTTAGACTTGCATGCTACTAGTAATTTGTTCCAAAACATGACTTTCATCCCTTCCATGTTTTGTGCTGATTGAAAGTTTTGAAGTAAAATTGCTTGTGCAATGTGGACTTATCACAGCATGAATGTGGTTAAATTGTAAAATTAGGCAGACAGTACTTTTGACATCAGCACACAGTGGTAATCATGGGAGTGAAAATATGAGCAACAGATTTAAAAAGTTACCATGAACTATGGTTCATGTTACTCAGAAAGCTCAAAATCAGGGCTGCAGTCAAGTCCATTCAGTAATTATGGTATTGAACTCATACTTTTGCTCATAATGCAACCCTAATTAGAAGGTAATTTTGAACACAAGGCCCAGGGAACCGTGACTACCAGGCCAAATACATTTATGAATTAGATCTCTCAACCATGGACCTGCTGAATTAATGTTTTAACACTTAAATATGTTTTAATAGGAGCCTATGTAACTGATAGCTCACTCTGACTTTATATTATGGTGAAGAACACTGGAGTAATTAGTGACTATGTGCCAGAATTACGAAAATGCGATTTTGTGTTTCTTAAGTAGCGACTTCATAGAAATTGCTATTTAAGAAAAGCCAAATGATGTATACAAAGATATTGATTTCTTAATAGTGATTTCTACAAGGTAGGAACCACTATTAGGAAATCAGTATTAGGAAATCCCATTGCATTTGAGTCAATGGGCCAGTTTTGCATTTCCTAAGTAGTGATTTCTTATTAAGAAATCACTATTTAGGAAATGCAAAACCCGAGATGGCAATAGGAAAAGGGCACCCCTTTGTGCACCCCAAAAATAGGGGTGCAGTTGTAGAGCAAAC
Source organism: Pleurodeles waltl (assembly GCF_031143425.1). NCBI lineage: Eukaryota > Metazoa > Chordata > Amphibia > Caudata > Salamandridae > Pleurodeles > Pleurodeles waltl. Next base: position 477,915,671 of record NC_090451.1, read on the forward strand.
ATATGCCTAAGAGGAATGTGTGTGCTCTATTGCAATTTTAAAAAGCACCTTGGGGTGCTTTTGTCAATTGCAACAGGTTACCAACGACTTCACCTCAGTGTTAATTGCATCTCCAAAATGCCCAAATCACATTTTGGAAATGCATGGTACATCAGCACAGGTAATGCAAATAGGTCATCCCTATTTGTATTTCCTATTCTGTGAATCACAAATTGCAATTTCTACAGGGTAGAAATCGCAATTTGCGATTCTGTGAAGGGCTTTGTTCATTAGAAAAAAAGCCCAGTTTACATTTTTTAACAGCCTAGAATACTGATTCGAACCATTAAGACATGCAAACAGGCTTCCTACATCTGGTCCTTTGTTTTGTATTTGAGAAAAGCTCTCCAGGTTAAGCTTTCAGGTCACTACATACTACTAAATGGTGAAAACGTTTTCATATACCTCTGAATTTTGTGGTTCATTCTCTATAAGAGTTTGGCCATAGAACAAGTGAACCTCTATGGCCTCTCTCCTTATATTTTGCCTGACAGGAAAATTTCTTACACCTGATTGGGAGGAGGGGCTTCTTCAAAAAGAGCCTATTGCAAGATTCAGAAGGAACAAAAAGCTATCATTCATTGTTAGGCCCCAATTACAGGTGGCTGTGAAATTATAATCCTTGTGCAAACCCGTTTACACAGGCATTACAATTCAAGGGTTCAGAATTTACAAGTGCAAAAATGTATGGCAAATTACTAAACATATTTCTGCCTGTAATTACCATTTGTTCAGGGGAAAACTCTGAATAGGAGATATTTAAAGGAGCTTGTACATATTGTATTGTGTGGTGACTGTATTGACCAGGTGAAATAAATGCATATCCACTGGGGAAGAAACAGGTATTTCTTTCCCAGCTAGGACACCCAAAATCCAATTTAATTAATGTTTTGTCCCTTTAGCCGCTTAGGCTTTTCGTAGCCTAGTGCTGAGGCCTTGAATTCAATGTTTGGAGCACTTCACTCTTAAGCTTTACGTTACTTTTTTCCCATAACACTTATTCAGGCCACGTTTGTGTCCTTTTTTCCTCCCACGTGGTGGGGATTATAACAGTACCAAGAGTTTGTGGGTTGACCTGGAAGGAAGTGAGCAAATACCCTATGTGTAGCAAAGTTTGTTATCTTTTACAATAAGAAATAAATACTTACAAGAAAGCATTTTTTTCTAAAAATGATATGAAACTGTTTACTGTATTAAGATCATCATATCACCATATTAGCGGTTTCTAGGAATAAGCCGAGTTGTCAAAAAACACTTTTTTTAGGTGCAGATTTTGCTTTGAATGTTTAGGTCTGGTCTTAGTCAAGATTTTGTTGATTTTTTTTTACATACCTACATGGGCTTTCAGTCAGCCCTATTCATCCACAGGCCTGTTTGGCTGACATTAACATTTTGCTACCACCCACCACAGCATACAGCAAGTAGCAACAGGTCAGTCTACTTCAGACATTTGTTCAACTCAACTTGCGTGACCTCATTTTTCCTAGCACAGTGTGCACATCCACTAAAAAAGAGGTTTTCTAGGCATTAATGGGAAAATGTGTGCTGTTTTAATAAAAAAAGAAAAAATACAGTTTGATTTGTAATTTATTTTATAAGCTCACTGCAACTTCCTAGACAGTGCTACTTATTAGGCCCTCATTTGTCTCAAGTCGAAGCTACCAAAGAAAAATCTACAGCGCGTCCAGGGGACTTACCATTTCATTTAGCCTAATTTAATTTGTTATTAGGTCTTAAAGGGTTAAACAATAACTTTGTTGGATTATTGGACAATTTGGATCTTGAGACTAATGTTGTGAAAACTCATTATATGGCATGTGGAAAACAAACAGGTAAAACCAAACTCATTAACTTAAAGGGACAGTGTATTGTAAAAGTCAATGAGTTCCCATATTAGCGGGTGATATTTCAGTCACACAGCTTGTGGCTACCTTGAATCTCTTGCAGAAGTGCTTTTTTAACCATTCTGTTTGAGTTTGCAGGGAATACTGCTACTAAATCAGTTTGACCCTTAATTGAAAAATATAGGCATAAACGCTTACCAGTATTGACCTATGGGGTTGCCATGTAGGAATATCACTATACTTCCAAGCTACAATAGGAGGTCAAATGCTTTTTTAAATGCTTATTAGGCCTACCCTCATCAAGCCCTCATTATTTCCTTCACGTGGAACTGGGCCATACCAATGCAGCAGATTATAAAAATCCAGCACTATTGCCTTTTTTTAATTTCACTATGGGAATACAAGCGTGCCACCTTTAATTGCGAAGTCGTAGCTGACTATTTAGAGCGCAACTGTGCCCATATGATCCCTTGGCTTAGGTATACCACTCACAGTCTTTGTATGGTAGATTTGTTTTGGTCCCCTCACTTCATTGTGAAGGGGATTTTTGAAAGGTGGAAATTATTTTTTTATGTTGTTCCCTAACGCAGAATAGAGATGGGATAGAAATGGAAAAATATTCTATGTCTTGATGCCTCTATACAAACGTCTGTTGAAGCAGAACCTTATCTGACTTTAATGTATAACTTTTGGAAAAGGATGCTTCTGACAAAATTTCCTTTGGGGACTATCAGAAGCGTGTATGTTTTCTCCTGGGCCATTTGATTTTGCATAAGTGTTGATTTGTCCATGTGACGGAACTTCCTCTAAAACTTTAATCCATTTTGTATTTTTATGTAAATAATATGAACGTCTTAAAAATCGTCATTTATTATGTGTTCCTATGTCATGCGGATTATGTCAGTACTAATCTGATTTTTTTTTTTTTTGCGACTGCTGTCTGACCCAAATGTCTATTACTCTATGGGTGTTTTTTTTTTTAAATAAATCTGCAATATACCACCATAACTTAACGAGCCTTTGAATGTTATCTATTGTAGATCATTTATATACGATGTGCTTTCTAATAATGATATTATTGCTCTCTTTTTATCTGTTTTATTTGTGCTATAAATATTTGATAATAACAGTTTCACTAAAATGCACGGAGGGTAAATATGTTTTAGAAGCATTAGAAATCTATGTCTGGGAATGAAGATACAAAAAGTGCACCTTTTCTTGTCTCATTTTCTAACTTATGGTTTAATTAATACTCTGTTGTAGGGAAGGATTTGGCACTTTGCAGTACAATCATTTTCTAGGGCTTCTATTTTTAGTGCAGTGCTCTGAGTTCGATATTGACTCACAGAGCAGTGTAGCTTGAAAACAATCGTTTAAGTTTGAAATGCTGGGAACCAGAATTCCTGCAGAACACTGCACGGTGTGCTACAGAGGCTTTCTTCTACTGTGCAGGTCACAAACCAGCCAGTGGGCCCCAGTAGTAGCTCTGAAACAAACTCAGCATATAGTAGCAAAACTTTATGCATTAGTTGCTGATACCTCCTTTACCAGATTCCCCAAAAGGACCTCATTCCTACTTCACCTCACTAAGAGGGCCCATACCTAATTACTCCTTTCCCTCGCCTGCCTCCACTCTCCGCGCCTTTTTTTTCAGTGTAGTCCAGATCGTATATGTAAGTTTCACTCTCCTGTTGTCTATTTCCCTTTCTTTCTCCTTGTTCTCGTCATCTTTTGCCCCTTTGCAGTCCTACCAATACGTCACCTCGGTATCACCTTATTTCTGCCCCTCGAATTCTCCTTTCAAACTTTGTTCCTTCCCTTCTTTTTGATTAATTCATTTTCAAAACATACTTTTTCTCTACTCTTACCTATTTTCTTCTTTTAGCCTCTAGTCCCTTTCCCTACAAATTTTCGTTTGTCTCTCTCATTCTATTTTTTCACCTTTTCTTCTCTCTTCCCTTCTACCCTCCCTCCACTCTGTGCTAATTCTTGCTCCTCTCCATCTACCCTTTCTCCATTTTACTCTGTCAGTATATCTCCTTTTTTCCACTCCTGCCTTGCCTCTGATCTTCCCCTGTTCCCTGTTCTCCTCACAACCCTCCTCCAACCTTCCCCTTTTCTGCAGCTCTACTCCATCTTATTCTCGTTTTATATTTTAAAACTCTTCTCACCCTCTTTGCTGAGTGGCAGTACACCTTCCTGTGCGTTGCTGTAACTTTCTCACAGCCGCCAAGATTGATTTTAGGTCCTGAGCCTCGCTCACCTCTGTCAGGAGCCCTCAGGCTCATTCATTGTCAGCTTGGACCTGAGTGAAGAGCATCGTAACATTGCACATTGTGGTGGCAAATATTGCTGCTGAACGGGAACTAATAATACTTGTTTAACAACCACATTATGCTGTGGTTCAACTGATGCCCTATTTAAACATTTTGTTATAGTTGGAATTCTGCTGTGCAATGATGACAATCACATATTGCCCATGTTACAGATTATTCCTCTTCTACTTATCTTCTTCATCCACTCAGATGTAACTTGCACTCTTTTCAAGCCCTCATATTCGTAAATAGAGAATTAGTCATATGCATTTCCCACTGCAACCATACAATAAACTTCCAAACTGTAATTATTAGAAAACAATTCACCTTGGAATACTATAGGTTTAAACTATAATGCCATGTGAATAAGTGATTACAAAATACACGTCTGGGAAGGTAATCTGAAATAGTTTAGCCAATTTACAAACTGATATACCATCATGTCTATGAGACCCTTTGACTTCCAGCGATGCAGTGTTTTTTTATTATCACTAATTACACGATACACAGAGGCAATAAATGAGATATAGCTTATTATGACTTTTCATAGTGTGCCAACAATGCAGCATTTCATATGGTCAAATGTAATGAATAAAAAATGGGTATGAAGTAAACAACTCTGAATTTGGGGGGCACACATTCTATCATGACATCCAGAACGCATTTTGCAAAATGTGTTCCTTTTTGCGCACTGGCTTACATGCAGAAGCCAAATATGAAGAGAATTTAAATTAATAGTAAAACATGTTCTAATATAGTATAGCCCCACACTTTTCCTAATAAAAATGGTATCCCTGGCTACTAGTGGGCTTTGTGTCCCCGCCATGGAGGAAGATTGGGATAAATCCCCCATAATCCCCCCTCGTGGTGGTTAAGGCCAATTTTAGGTGGGGGGTATGGGCAGATGCCCATCACTTATTTTTATTTTTTCTCTAGGTTCTAACAAGCTTTCTATCTCATTCAGATCAGATTATGGGTAAACCTCAATTGGCCCCACCAGGTGAGGGAGAATGAAAGACTGATATTTTAGTTTTAAGTGGGGAGGACCACTGACCCACTCCTGAGTTCCCTAGTGTCTAGTGGTGATGCCTACTTGAGGATCACAGTACTGGAATGATCCTAAAGCAGGGATCCACTAATACACAAAAGAGGTTGAAGGAAGTCCATTACTATGCAACAGTAACAGTACATGGGAGCTCCAAGGGCAAAAAAAACCACAGTGCAGAAGCTTCTGCTTCCAAAAGAGTTATAGCTAATTGTTGGAATTTCAAATGATGTCAAGCAATTAAACAACAATCAGTAAATATGTAGTATGACGTATTTACATAAAGTCACTTACACTGCAACAAATTACCTCAATAACATTTTTCAAAGTATAAGGCATCTGCTCAAACATTGTTTAACACAATCCCAGAAAGCAATCTACCAATAAGAATCCGCACAGCTGAACTACTGTGCATACAGTTTAGAATTTATACAAACGGGCATCTGGAATAAAAGTGTGGGCCTTTTCTGATGGATTGTGCTTCAACCTATACCCACAGGTTATATATACCATCTGTTCTACTCACACATGAACACTTAAGCCAGTTCTGAAAATCAGCAAGCTGCTTTCTTTCTCCGTGGGTGAAGCCTCAATGCTGTTAACAGGTAGGGGAGAATGAATGGTTAGAACACCAGGATCCTTGCCACACGGAACTCAGTACACGCAGGTACTTCTATCAATGCTCACTTCTGCTCCTTGCAAGAAGAGTGAAAAAGGCAGGACATGAGTACAGTTGCAGGAAACTGCAGGCCTCCGAGTGTTACACTGAGAAATGGTGTTAGATTGCTATCCCATTCAAATGTTCAACACAAGTGTGCCCCAATAATTGTAATATTTCTACAGCTCTTGTTTTATCATCATGCTCAAATTAGGAAAGAGCAAGGTGCTGCGATATTGAATACTAAATGATTGAGATCTGGCTCTGTGGCACTAAGTTAGTATTCATTCTCCTGGCAGCCCCTATTCTTCTGCAGCCTGGCCCCACAAAGGACTTATCTCGGACACTTGGGACCGCTATTAATAACCAAAGGTAATACATCCTGGCCACCTCAAAGCCTCATGTCCCATGCCACGGGCCTCTTGTAATAACCAAATGTACTGCAGCTTGACTCCACCTTGGGCTTATGCCTGATACCAGTGATTTCTTATAATAAACTCTGATAATAAAATTGACTACACTAAGGGTTTGTGACTGATTCCGGGTCTGACCAAACCAATGACAAACATCTGATATTAGGGACCACCAGTAAAGAGCTAGGGTACTGCAACATGAGCAAACCAAGGACAAAAGTCGGACTCCATGGACCTCTAGTACCAACCTGAGGTATTGCTGCCTAATTGCAACAATGACGTAGTCTGCCTTCAGGGACCTCTAATAATAACCTAACCTGCTGCAGACTGAAACAACGAGCTTTTGCATCTGTGTCAAGCGACCTTTAAAAATGGCCTAAAGTGCTGCAACAAGCAATTGTTTCTTACTCAGGAAGCCTCCAGCAATGACCTAAAGTACTGCAGCCTGCAATAACAAAGTACAGATTACTGTTCTAGGGAAGGTGAATGAGCTGGTTAAAAATAGCAAATAGCCCCACATAGGCCCTCATTACAACATTGGCGGTAAAAGCTTCCACCGTCACGGCAACAGAAAAACGCCCACACTATCACGACACACGAATCCACGCAGCGGTCTTTCAACCGCGGTATTCCATTGGCGGTACACACTGCCCCGCTCAAAATACACACACACATACAAAACACAGCCACATTGGACAATTCGAAATACACACACCTGATACACATACACACACCACTCCCACACACCCATTACAATATAAAACACACACCCACATCACCCACAAACCCCTACTACCAAATATTCCGAAAGAAGGCCAGAGAGAGACAGCACCAGCAAGAACAACAGCATCCACAGGCACACAACACCATCACCCACAGAACTTCCACGCACCTCACACAACACCCCACTACATATCAGCACACTTATCACCACACACTCCACCTCACACATCACCGACACCACCCCATGGCACGGCAAAGACACCCCAGGTTCTCGGAGGAGGAGCTCAGGGTTATGGTGGAGGGAATCATCCGGGTAGAGCCACAGCTATTCGGATCACAGGTGCAGCACACCTCAATTGCAAGGAAGATGGAGCTATGGCGAAGAATAGTGGACAGGGTCAACGCAGTGGGACAGCACCCAAGAAATCGGGAGGACATCAGGAAGAGGTGGAATGACCTACGGGGGAAGGTGCGTTCCGTGGTCTCAAGACACCACCTGGCGGTTCAGCGGACTGGCGTCGGACCCCCACCTCCTCATCCACAACTAACAACATGGGAGGAGCAGGTCTTGGCAATTCTGCATCCTGAGGGCCTCGCAGGAGTAGGTGGAGGAATGGACTCTGGTAAGACAAATCTTAACTATTACACCCCCCACCCTACCTGCATGCCATCACATACCCCCACCCTCACCCCAAGCACTCCAACTCCTCACATATGTCCCAACATCACAAACCACCCATCCCAACACCAAGCCCTGCATGCAACAACAAAGCATGGACACCCATCACTAAAGCATGCCCACTGCACATACCCATACAACCCCCTAAATCATCATCACACAAGGTCCCACACAGGAATGCAAGCACTGGGGTACACGGTCACCCCCCCATTGCACACCATGCGACACACAGATGTAATAACCATCCTTTTATACCCCTGCAGGACCCCTACCCAACGTCACCGGACAGGAGGGTCCACACATGTCCACACCACCAACAGAAGAGGTCCACAGTGATGACAGCAGCTCTGTCCAACTGGATCTAGATGACCAGCCCGGCCCATCGGAGACCTCAGAACAGTCGGTTCCCCTCACCAAGTCAAAGGCCACCACAGAGCTTCCCCCCTCTGGAAACACCAGCACAGCACCCACCCAGCGGGCCCATACCTCCGTCCCCAGGACAGGTCAATCAGCTGTGTGTCCACCACTACAGGGAACCCAGGCTAACCCGCCACCCCAACAACAACAGGGACCTGGGGGCCTTGGCAGTGGGCACACAGTCCAGGGGACAGAAGCCCAGGAACACAGGGGAACTGGGAGGGCTGCTGTGCGACGGGGGGACAGGCCAAGGGAACCCACTCTCCACGATGCCCTCTCCTCCATCATGGAAGCCTACCACCACTCCCAGGAGACGATGGCAACGGTACTGGCCAAGTTTCAGGAGACCCAGCGCCTGCAGGAGGAACAGTATATGGGCTTCAGGGGGAACTCAGAACCATCAGCTCCTCCCTGGGCACCATCGTAGGAGTGCTGAAGGAACTTGTGAACACCAGGAGGGACACTGTGGCACTACAAGGGGCCCCTGACACTAGCATGGACGATGAACTGCCCACCACCTCCGCCGGCGCTAGTGGACAGGACGCCCCGCCACAGGACCACCACACCTTCACCCCACCCCCTGCAGAGGGAGAACCACCCTGCAAACGGTCCCTGAGATCCAGGAACAAGACAGAACACGATGCCAAGACCCCCGCCAAGAAATGATACCACCCTGATTCTCATCCTACTGTCCCACTTTGTCACCCTGTCCATACTTAAACTGCCCCAGCTCCACTTCCTATGCCCATATGGGCAATGCACCTGTGAGACTAATAGACTGGACTCTGCCATGGACATTCCTCCGCCATCACCCCTCACCATTTCACTACCCCCTCCAATATTGAGCACTTAAATAAACACACTTAAAGCACAAAACAATCTGGAGTCTGTCTGTTATTTCAAAATAGTGTATTAGCAATTACATTGACAAAATGCTCTTTCAATTGTAATGTCAACATACCTATGTCACACAGCTCTAGTCCATGAGGAATCTAAGCAGATGTCACACAGTGGGACCCACATCTGTGAAATCGTAAGGGAAAGTGACAACTCAGTGACCATACACTGGGTGAAAATGACAGACAGTAGAGAGGTAGTAGTGTGAAAGTACATGTAGTAGGCATGTCTGTACTCTTACCTGTGTCTCACTGGAAATATTGCTGGATCACTGAGTCCCTGTTTTTCATGTCTTCTTCCTCTGCTTCCTCGTCTTCACTGTCCACAGGCTCCACAGCTGCCACAACACCGCCACCTGGGCCATCCTCCTGCAGAAAAGGCACATGTCATCGCAAACCCAAGTTGTGAAGCATACAGCAGGCCACAATGATCTGGCACACCGTCTTTGGTGAGTAGAATAGGGATCCACCTGTCATATGGAGGCACCGGAACCTGGCCTTCAGGAGGCCGAAGGTCCGCTCGATCACCCTCCTAGTTCACCCATGGGCCTCATTGTAGCGTTCCTCTGCCCTTGTCCTGGGATTCCTCACTGGGGTCAGTAGCCATGACAGGTTGGGGTAAGCAGAGTCACCTGCAAATGGCGAGGGACAACTGTTAGACATGCACTAACCTGGAGGGATATCCCCAGACCCAGACAACCATTCCCACTGTCTTGCTTCCAGGTGCTCACCTAATAGCCACACACGGTGCCTCTGGAGTTGACCCATCACATAAGGGATGCTGCTATTCCGCAGGATGTAGGCGTCATGCACTGAGCCAGGGAACATGGCATTCACATGGGAGATGTAGTGGTCTGCCAAACATACCATCTGTACATTCATCAAATGATAACTCTTCCGGTTTCTGTACACCTGTTCACTCCTGTTGGGGGGGGAACCAAAGCCACATAGGTCCCATCAATGGCACCTATGATGTTGGGGATGTGTCCCAGGGCATAGAAATCACCTTTCACTGCAGGCAAATCCTCCACCTGAGGAAAAACGATGTAGCTCCGCATGTGTTTCAGAAGGGCAGACAACACTTTGGACAATACGTTGGAAAACATAGGCTGGGACATCCATGATGCTATGGCCACTGTTGTTTGAAAAGACCCACTTGCAAGGAAATGGAGCACTGACAGCACCTGCACTTGAGGGGGGATTCCTGTGGGATGGCGGATTGCTGACATCAGGTCTGGCTCCAACTGGGTACACAGTTCATGGATTGTGGCACGGTCAAGCCTGTATGTGATAATCAAAATTCGCTCCTCCATTGTCGACAGCTCCACCACCGGTCGGTACACCGGAGGATGCCGCCATCTCCTCACATGTCCCAGCAGACGGTGCCTATGAAGGAGAACAGCGAGCACAGAGTCAAACAACTCAGAGGTACGTACCCACAGTTTACACAGATCACCATTCATACACAAAAGGTGGCCTGTATGTGTGTTGAGTCTAGGCCTAGGTATGTGTGACGCAGTTGAAAATGAAGCCATGTGGGCCCCTGAAATGGCGGCTGCCTGACCTTTAAAGTGGGACAATGGGATGTGAGGTAACTGCACTGGCGTTGTACACCGTCGCGGTAGGCGGTCGAAGATCGCGGCGCAATGCTGCATTGGTTAACATTGGACCCTATGGGTCCCAGGAGCCAATGACGATGTACGCCAGTGGTGACGGTACGCACCGCCGCGGACGTGACCACCATTTTCTATCTGTTCAATCACTCGATACCTGATCTTCGACAGGAGAGGACCTACACTGCAAGTGCTGCTGTGACCTCGGTCTGGAAGAGACAATGGCTCGAGTGTTTGGGGAAAGGGCCCCTGCCTTCACATCAGATGAGTTGGAGAAACTCGTGGATGGGGTCCTCCCCCAGAATACGCTACTCTACGGTCCTCCAGACAAACAGGTAAGCACACAGGGAGCATGTTGTATGGGCTATGCCTGTGTGGAGTGGGGTGGATGAAAGAAGGAAGGGGGGAGAGTGCTGCGTGCATTAAAGAGGGTGAATGCATGTGCCACATGGCAAGGGTAGGGATGGGGGCCAATCCATTTGACGGTGCAGTTGGTAATAACTTCTCTTTTTCCCCTGTACATTTCATGTAGGTCAGCGCCCACCAGAAAAAACATATTTGGCGTGCCATCGCCAAGGACATCGGACCCTGGGGGTCTACCACAGCCGGAGCACCCACTGCCGGAAAAGATGGGAGGACATTCGCCGCTGGAGCAAGAAGACGGCGGAGGCTCAGCTGGGGATGGGCTCCCAACGTGGGAGGGGTGCCCGTCGCACCATGACCCCCCTGATGTTCAGGATCCTGGCGGTGGCCTACCCGGAGTTGGATGGGCGCTTGAGGGCATCACAGCAGCCACAAGGGGGTGAGTACACTCTCTTTCTGCTGACTTTGTGCGCAGTGGAGGTGTCTGGGTGGGGGAGGTGGGCTGTGTGTTTCCCTAGGCCAGGGCGAGTTTTGTAGTCAAGTCCCCTCCATAAGGCAGTCCATGTGGCACCCCACCCCACCTCTATAGAGTGCCAAGTACACCTAGCCATGCCCCTGTGTCATCTATGTGTGCAGATGTCGTCCATAGCCTTGTAGGCCATTTCCCAGGAATTGAACAGTGGAGCCCAAGAGCGCGGTGTAGTGCAGGGTGCTTCTGTGTCTGTTGTGTCCGCCAACGGTAGCGGCAATGCATGCACTCAACATGTCTTTCTTCTGTCGTCCCCCCCTTTTTGTGGTCTCCCTGTTCTTGTGTGATTAGCATCATCAGTCCGAGGAGCAGTGGCACCGGAGCACGAGGGGGCTGCATCCCACATGGCCATAGAGGGCCGCACTACGGACTCGGACTTCACCAGTGGGACGGAGGGCAAGGGGAGCCCCACGGCGGGGACAGGAGCTGACACCAGTGACACGGACTCCTCCTCTGATGGAAGCTCCTTTGTGGTGGCCGCAACATCTGTGCCACCCCCATCTACAGGTACAGCCGCCACCCCCCCCCTTCCAGCACTGCCCTCCCAGCAGCCCCTCAGCCTTTGCCCCGTGCCTGCTCACCCGGGAGGGTGTGCATCACCTTTGCCCCAGGCACCTCAGGCCCTGCCCCAGTCACCCCTGCTGCCCTCAGTGAGGAGGCCATTGACCTCCTCAGGTCCCTCACTGTTGGGAAGTCTACCATTTTGAATGCCATCAAGTGTGTGGAAAGGCAGTTGCAACAAACAAATGCATTCCTGGAGGGCATTCATTCTGGTCAGGCGGCCCTTCAGCTAGCTTTTCAGACTCTGGCCTCAGCACTGATGGCAGCCATTGTCCCTGTGTCTAGCCTCCCCCCTCCAACTTCCTCCACCCCGACTCAATCCCCTGTACCTCAGCCTATACCAAGCACACCTACATACCAGCATGCACACACGTCAACACACAAGGGAAGCCCAGGCAAACATAAGCACCACACATCCCACAGGCACTCACGCAAGCATCACACACATGCAGACACACCAACATCCACTGCCTCCACTGTGTCCCCCTGCTCCTCGTCTCCCTCCTCCCTCCCAGTCTCGTCTACACCCACACCTGCATGCACTACCTATACAGCCACTACGTCCCTCTCCAGCACACCCACCACCATACCCCGCTCACGTGCAGTAACCACCCCCACTACCATTCACACGTCCCCTGTGTCCTCTCCCAGTGTGTCTGTGATGCCCCCTCCCAAGATACACAAACGCAGGCACACACCCACCCAACAGCCATCCACCTCACGACAGCCTCCAGCGCATGCACCTTCACCCAAAGTCAGCGATCATACACCTCCTACAACCACCACCTCTTCCTCCACTCCCAAACCCCCTCCATCTACCCGTCCCAGTGTGTCCAAAAAACTTTTCCTGTCCAACCTTGACCTCTTTCCCACACCTCCCCCACCCCGTCCATCTCGTAGGTCCTGAACTAGCACCTCAGCCACAACATATCCGGGACCAGTGGTGCCTGTAGTCACCGGAATCTGGAGTGCCAGTGTGGCACGGAGCCACAGCACAGACAGTCCCCCACCTGTGAAGCATCAGAAGTTGGCCAGTGCCCGGCGGGAGAGGGGGAAGACTCCAGCCACCAAAGCCGCTCCTAGGGGTCCCGGTGGGAGTGTGGAGTCAGCTGTGACAACTTCCAAGGTGGGGAAGGGCCACAAGAAACCTGGCAAGTCTGGGTAGAACAACAGCACGGCGGAGAAGACCGCCATCATCCCCGCTGCCCAGAAGGCCACCGCCAGCACAAGCCCAGCTGCCCAGGACAGGCCCGCCAGCACAAGCCCAGCTGCCCAGGACAGGAGCCCAGCTGCCCAGGACAGGACCGCCAGCACAAGCCCAGCTGCCCAGGACAGGACCGCCAGCACAAGCCCAGCTGCCCAGGACAGGCCCGCCAGCACAAGCCCAGCTGCCCAGGACAAGACCGCCAGCACAAGCCCATCTGCCCAGGAGGGGCCCACCAGCACCAGCCCAGCTGCCCAGGAGGCCACCGCCAGCACAAGCCCCGCTGGGCCATGAAGGACCGCCAGCAAAAGCCCCGCTGGGCCATGAAGGACCGCCAGCAGCTGAGTCCCTGCAATGGAGACCGCCGCCTCACGCACCGCTGAACAGGGCACCGCCGTCTTAAGCACCGCTGCACAGGGCACCGCCATCTCAAGCACCGCTGAACAGGGCACCGCCATCTCAAGCATCACTGAATAGGGCACGCTGTCTCCAGCACTGCTGCACAGGGCACCGCCATCTCAAGCACCGCTGCACAGGGCACCGCCATCTCAAGCACCGCTGAACAGGGTACCGCCATCTCAAGCACCGCTGAACAGGGCACCGCCATCTCAAACACCGCTGAACAGGGCACCACTGTCTCAAGCAACGCTGGCCCATGAGCGGCAAGGGCACTGACACAACTGAGTCCGTCACAGGGTGAATGATGCACTCTGGGCACAAACCCCCTCCAGAACCAGTGGAGACTGTCATCCACTACCTCTGTCCTTAGCAGGATGAAGCACTCTGGGCACCATGCCCCCTCCAGAACCAGTGGAGACTGTCATCCACTACCTCTGTCCTTAGCAGGATGAAGCACTCTGGGCACCATGCCCCCTCCAGAACCAGTGGAGACTGTCATCCACTACCTCTGCCTTAGCAGGATGAAGCACTCTGGGCACCATGCCCCTTTCAGAACCAGTGGACACTGTTATCCACTTGAGAGACTGTGGCTTTGCAGTCCCCAGGATATGGCAGTGGACAAACCACCCACTGTAGAGACATGAGAGACTGTGGCTTTGCACTCCTCAGGATTGAACAGTGGGCAAACCACCCACTGTAGAGACTTGAGAGACTGTGGCTTTGCACTCCCCAGGATTGAACAGTGGGCAAACCACCCACTGTAGAGATTTGTGAGACTGTGGCTTTGCACTCCCCAGGATTGAACAGTGGGCAAACCACCAACTGTAGAGACTTGAGAGACTGTGGCTTTGCACTCCCCAGGATTGAACAGTGGGCAACCCACCCACTGTAGAAACTTGAGAGACTGTGGATTTGCCCTCCCTAGGATTGAACAGTGGGCAAACCACCCACTGTAGAGACTTTAGAGACTGTGGCTTTGCACTCCCCAGGATGGAGCAGTGGGCATGTGGCCCCCTCGTGGATTTGGCGTCGTGCACTCAACCGGCTGAAGTGCCCCCCCTTTCCCTCCCCCTGAGGTGCCTGTTTAGTTGCTCTCTGATGCCCCTGCAGTGTTCTTGCCGTCATGGTCGGGGATCTTGTGTGGGCCTCGCCCATACCATGTGGTCCCAGTGTTCCACGGACTTTCTTAGAGCACTACCTGGACTACTATGCTTGGTATATATTTTGTACATGGTGTATATATATATTTCTGCCTACTTGCTTTTAATATATTACAATGGTTACACTCATTTTCTATTGTCTTTGCATTCTTCCAGGAGTTTGGGGGGTGTAACTGTGATGCATTGATATGCATTAGTGTGTGTGTTGTAGTGGGTGAGGGTGGGGGTGTTGCGTGTGTATGTCCCTGTTTTTTCCCTCCCCCCCCTGTGTCGTAGGTGTAGTAGTCACCGTGGTCTTCGCCGCCGGCGTTCGTGCTCCTGGTAGAGGAGCAGGAAGACTAATGCAGGTAGAATTTGGAGTTCCGGATCCATGGCGTCCTCGTTCCTCGTGGGGTGTGTAGAGGTGAGCATTTTCCCTTCGGGATTCCTGTTTCTGTCGTGTTTTTATCCGCGGTGAATCCGCCCCGGAAAAGTTGGCGGATTGGCCTGTCATAATAGTGTGGGTGGTACATTTTCTCCCGCCTGTCTGTTGGCGGTAACCGCCGTGCTGTTTGTTTGTACCACCGTGGCGGTCGGAGTGTTAAAGTGGCGGTTTCTGCCACGGTCGTGATTGCAATTTTTTTTACCGCCGGCCTGTTGGCGGTCTTACCGCTGCTTTAACACCGACCGCCAGGGTTGTAATGACCACCATAGTGACTTTGCCATTTGTTTACATTTCTATGGGGCACTCCATGTGAATGTATGTTTCTTTGAACTCTTTTTTTTGCTCTACCAGCACACTTCCTTTTGCTACCCCTCTCCAACATTCCATCCCACTCTCTGTGTTACATATTTTTTATTTAGCTTTTCTTTGCTCTCTCCCATTTTCTGCTGCATGCCCTGTTTAGCCTGCACTCTCCCTGTTTCCCAGTGATTAATGCCCTGCTCCCCATTCCACTCTCCATATTATGTATTTATTGTTTTATATGTGGTCCCAGTGGCAGCAAGGTGGTAGTTGGCAACTCACACATCTTTTTTCTGCATTTGTTGTGCACTTCGTACTGACTTTTTATACATTTTAATTTATGTGTTTTTGCTGTGTGTGTGTTGTTCCTTTTAAATCTATGCATGGTTTGTGTACCTATCTTCATATTATGAACTAAGGGGCAGATTATGAAGCCTGTTTGCATTTCTTAACGGTCTGAATCTATATTTCGGGCAATTAAGGAATGCAAAGTGGGCTCTTCTAATGTACAAAGCCCTTTAAGAAATCGCAAACTGCGATTTCTACCCAGTAGAAATCGCACTTTGTGATTCCCAGAGTGGGAAATGCAAATAGGGAATTCCTATTTTCATTTCCTATTCTGATGTACCATGCATTTCCAAAATGCGATTTGGGTATTTTGGAGATGCAATTACCATCAACTTGAAGTCAGTAGTAACCATGTGCAATTGAAAGAAAAAGCACCCCAACGTATCATTTTTTTTTTTTATTGCAATAAAGCAAACACATGCCTCCTAGGCATATGTGTGCTCTACAGGTGCACCCCTATTTTTGGGGAGCACCAAGGGAGGCCTTTTTCCCATTACAAACCCTGATTTTGAATTCCTAAATAGTGATTTCTTAATAAGAAGCTTAACCTGGAGAGCCTTCCTCAAATACAAAGCAAAGGGCCAGATGTACGAAGCCTGTTTGCACGTCTTAATGGTTCGAATTGGTATTTCAGGCCATTAAGAAATGTAAACTGGGCTTTTCTAATGTACAAAGCCCTTTAGGGAATTGCAAATTGCGATTTCTACCCTGTAGAAATCGCAATTTGCTATTTCCAGAATAGGAACTACAAATAGGGATGAGCTATTTGCATTTACTATTCTCAGACACTGGTGGCAGACACTGGATTGGCAAAGATTGTATAGGAAGCTGGCTTTCTCTGTAGTCAACCAAAATGAGGAACACTGTGTAAAGAGTTCAGGCAAACCCCAATTGTCTGACAGAGGGAAAAATGTTAATCTTAATGCTCTCTTTTGCGGTAGTGGGGGCGAGCCGGTAGGCTCATCAGAGGGTAGTGCTAAGCATTTATTGCACACAAAAAGGCAGCATGTGATACACACTCAATAAAGAAATCTCACATCAATTTATAAAAATAAAACAGACGTTTATATGATTTTGGATACCAAGATCATTGGAATCAAGTATGCACTTTTTGGGATATTAATTTTTTAAGGTTTCAAAAATTCACATTTTGTGCAATTTCTGGAAAGGTAATGTTGTCCTATCAGTGGAAAACATATACTGCATTCAGGCAGTCAGCGACTTACAGGACTCTTCTTCTGGACTGTAAGTTGGAAGGTGAGTATAGGGCACAGTCCAAGGCAGCACCAACAGGTCACTTTGGGAGGCACTGGAGTGTCCAGGTGCGGAGGTACTTTTCTGCCTCGGGTGACCTAATGTTATCCTATGGGTTAGAAAGATGTTGTAAGCAGAAACTGGGGGACCACTCTGGGTGAACCCACAGGGAAGCTCAGTCCTTGAGATACTCAAACATACAGGGACACTATTGGTCTATTTCTCCTTGGGCTGTGGGGCTCGGATGCAGTGGTGCTCTTAGGTGTCAGGTTTGTGCTGTAGGACACATTCACTATTGAGGGGGACTGCACAAAGCGGCTGCAGCTGGAAACTTGGAGTCCAGTCTGGGAAAACGAAAGGATTGGCTCAGTCTTTGAGGGTCTCAGGACCCTGTTGGCACAGGTCATCTCCCATGGACTTGGGCTGTGAGGGAAAGGGTGCAGAGGTACTTTGAGGTGTTGAATGACAGTGGTCAGAGGCTCACTCTTTGTCTTGGTTCTGCAGAAAAGGGGCAAAAAGGACAGCTGGGCTAAATCTTGATGTGGGGCTCTCTGCCCCTTAAGTCCCTCAATGTACAGGTTGGTGTTCTTCGGCATTGGTGTCCGGGCAGAATGCAGCAAGCCTTGGTTGCTGCAAGGGGTCGGTAGCCCTGGCATTGGTACTTTGTGGTTCCAGTCAGTCCTGGTGTTCCCACATTTGGAGGGAGGACCGATCTGACTTATGGGAGCACTGAAACCTCTTCCTGGGTTTGCTGCAGTGTTTGTAGTCTCGGAAAGCAGAAGGATGGTGAACCAGACCTTGCTTCTTTGGTACCTGTGGCTGCAGGGCAGTAGCTACTCTACTCCAAACGAGTTCTCTGGTGATTTATGAAGCACTGGCAGCTCTTCAGGTTTCTTGGAGTCTGTACAGCAGCAGGACAAATTGGTTTCTCCACTATTGTCAGGTGCAGCTGGCAGGCTGGCAAGTTTGGCACCAAGTCAGTAGTTGCTCTTCTGTTCTCGTGTCAGCACTCCTCTTTGTCCACTCCTTCTTTGTATCCATCGAATTTGAGATCCTGGCGTCAGGAGTGCCACCTAAATGCTGTCTTTAGGAGCATTACAGAAAGTGACAGGTAGTAGCTAATAGGCTACCGACGGTTAGGGTGACTATACCCTTTGTATGACCACTTCCTGTGAGAATTGGGCACAAACCTGAAACCCTGACCCTGAGGACCTAATTCCACAAAAACCAAGATGGTGAATTTTTTCTAGCCATGTGCACTTCAAGTAGCCAACCTTAGGGGTGCTACTTGCCTGAGAGTGGACACAACTCCTGACTAGCTCATTTACCCACCTGTCTTGGTGCCAAAAGGGCCCTCAGTGTGGGGTGGCATTTCCCCTGACTGGGGGAAGCCAGGGCTGCCAGAGACACATATCAAAGACGGTGGAGGCCTTTGAAGCCTCCTGCCTTGATATGTTGATATCAACCTGCTTGAAGGAGATGACAACACCTCCTGCAAGAGCAGGCATTGTTTCCAACCTCAAAGAGAGTAGGTGCTCACATCCAGGGGGTTCAGAAACTTCTCTGTGGTGACAGGCTAAACAGGACCAATCAGCCAGCACACTAATAGTTGGTAGGTTTTCAGGGGGCACCTCTAAGATACCCTCTGGGGGCATGTATTATTAAATCCATCACTAGAATCAATGTGGGTTTATTAATATGAGGTGCTTGATACCAAACATCATAGGTTTCAGTGAAACTATTCTGTAGCTTGGAAACTCATTTCGACCTGTGCCTAGTACTTAACATGACTTTCCTTTTCACTTGTACTCCCAGTAATTGAACTGGCCAACACAGGGGCGTATCTGCTCAGACAGATATGTCCTCACGTGCAACATAATACACCCTGCCTTAGGGCTGTAAGTCCTGCTGTAGGGATGGCTTACAAATATTCCATGCTGTGTTAGGGGACATGGCACACAAGCTGGGTACCTTAGAGTGGCACAAGATATGCTGCAGCTCTTAGGGACCCTCTTTGGTACCTATGCACTAGATGCTATAAAGTAGAAAGGCAAAGAGTGAAGTAGTGTACAGCGGAACCTAAATATACATATGTGTCCCAGGGGCTGTCACCACTGGGTAGTTATAGCTAGTATTGTTTCATCACAAAATAAAATGATGGACGGAGTGTGAAAACTTTTCAAATACTCACCCCAAGTTACAGATTTAGGTTTAATCCATTGTTATTTTGCTTGCCGTGTCACCCCAGTGTGTACTTAGCCATATGCAAATCAGTCATGAGTCTCATCAGCCAGGCTAACTTGAATCCAGTGGCACAGCATGCAAGGGACACTTATCTGGGCATACTCCTAGCCACCTAGGGAACTCATAGCAACATCACAAAATAAATTGGTCCATTATCCTTTTGTGTTGCTAAAGTCACCCTAAGTGGCCAGGGTATGCTCAGAGTGGGTGTCTTGCTCACAGTGCCACTAGATTCAAGCTAGTCTCAGATTGGCAGTAAGACTGTCAAGATCTAAATCTGGCCCTTATTTTATAAGAAATTCAGCCTATGCTGGCTTCCCGTCTATGAGCTGGGATTGAAGGGGATTTATGGAAACTGTTATGGGTGGACTTGCAGGGCATATTTAGAAAAATCTATTTCTTTCAGCTCCTGAGGCTCTTCGGATCCTGTGTTAAAGGTCATTGCTGAGTGTTGGATATGCGAAAATCGCTAATAAGCACTTGGTTACAATCTTTGTTCTTATCCAGCTTTAACAGTTCAACCACTAAAATACCCAAGACCTCACGAGCGCAGATGAGGCACATGTTCTCACAAGGAAGATTGTGCAGTGCCTGAGGGGAGAAAACATTCCCCTAACCAGTACAACAGTAAAGTACTTTGAACTTGTGTATACAGTTGCTTAAAAGATAATAACTCAGACAAGTTGTGTTTTTTGTTTTAATTTCCCTCATCTTTTACGAATCTTTTAAGTGCTTGCCACGTGCTATCTGAAGCTACAAATGTGTTGTGATTAACCAGTTCTTACGTGCGGTGTAGAATCAGAGCTAGCTGTCTCGTCAGGCTCAAGTTTTCACAAAATACATACTTATATAGGTACATACAGGATCTTTCAGTCAGCCCTCTTCACGCATTGGTCTGTGAAATGTCATTCGCATTTTGCTTCCACCCAGCATAACATACAGCAAAGGGCTATGATCCAGTCCACTTGAGTCATTGTTTCTTTCTCTGTGAGGGATTACATTTCGCTTGCGCACATGTCCATATCTGCCTTAAATGTAGTCCACTTCAGTGCAAGGAATGGTAAACTGATTTCTACTTTATTTCCGCTTTCATTTGAGTTTTTAGATCTATGTGCTATATGCCTTTTTTTATTTTTTTATTTATTTTGCAAAAAATATTCATGCCATTACTAGATGGCGGCATTTGCACCTTTAATTACCTTTAATGCCCATTCCATATGTTTACGCAACGAAAATTAAATAAAATTGCAAATTTCAGAAAGCTAAGCATCTTAATGTTAAAACTCCTTCCTAGTTTCTGTTTTAGAGGCACGGAAATGTTTTATTTAGTTTGATGGACCTTTATGAATGTGAATGTGTATCAATTTTAAATAATTGACAATAACGTTTGAACTCAACGGAACCACTAATATGAGTGTATTAACACAGTGATGTCATTTCCCACTGATTTACACTTCCAACCATAAGTTGTGCCTAGAAGATCCATTAACCTTTAAAAGCAACAGCATTTTAACCAGTGTAAACAAATCCCTTCTTGTGTACATGTGACACAGATGGTGTAATTTTACCGACTGTCATTACAGCTAATCAATGCATGCTAACCTTTCAGGTTGTAACTGATAAGCGCTTTTAAAGCACTTTCCTTCCTTCCAAAACAATGATTTATTTTAATTGTATATAACATTGATATTTGTTAACTTTGACCTACAGGAAAGACTATTTTGGATGTGAATAAAACATTTTTTTAAGGGAATTAAACTCTGCGTGAGACATCCGTGGACAGTTAGAGTATTCTACTTTCCTCAACATTTATTTAGGGTCAGCGTTCCGTCAAGATCAGTTCGGAATGAATACTAACATCTTTATTTTCTGTTTTTTAAAAGTGGCCTTATTTATCAATGTTCCTATCTATCCTTTGATAGATCTGAGAGAGGTAAATATTCACTGTCGCCAAACATGAGAAGCTAAAGAAAAAATAATTCTCAAGGAAACGTAATGGCTCTAGATGTAACCTTTGAATCATCCTACCCCCTTGTATAGATGTGAAAAAGCTGAAAGATTGGGGTGGAAATAAGCCTAGAACGTATTCCTCGGTTCACAGATAATGTAGCACTTCATGATGAAGTGAGAAGTAATATTCAAGTAGACCTCATTGGAAATGGAAATTTCTAACTTAAAGTAGTGTAGGAAGGGCCTCATTAGGAGGCATTCATTAATTAGAGTGGGCGACAAGTTAGCTGGATTGAAAAATCCCAGCCATCATTTACCTATATTTATAAATTGTTTGCCTAATTTCTCACTATATCATGCACCTGTCCACTATCATTTTAAGGCTAGAGGTCCTTGATCATTTACAGCATATGCCTCACAAATGGTGCTTGCTTTTGCTGAGTATGCGTTTAATATTTTCGAACAGTATGTTGGACATGCTTTAAGTAGCATGAAAGTGTGTCTTCAGTTCATATACTGATATAGTGATATTCTAAGACTAGACAACCCATCAATTTCCTATATGAACTACTGAAATTAAAAAGTCCTAGGGCGTTTTTCTAACACCATATTATGAATCACAGGATTGCTGTAAAAACTTATTTCAGAGGGCCTTTGGTGCAAGCAGTAGCTACTGGGCCCAACTGTGGTTGTTGAGGCCTTTTACTTCACATGTCCTGGGACCAGCCCTACCATGGACTCTGAGCAACTGGGCCAAGTATCCCTTCAGCATTTGCGATTTAGTGGTAGAGTAGGTTGAGAAGTCCAATACTTCTCAGGGAGGAGGCAGGTGTAAGACAAGCGCAGACTCAGAACTTAAAATACACCTAGCAACCCCAATAAATAATTGTCCAGTGAAATACTTGCTTTCATGCAAAAAGAGCGTTTCATAAAAAGTGCAATACAATACACTGCAAACAATATACTTAGTTTCTGGAAGCAGCCCTGCTTGCGTACACTCAGTTCAGCTCCCGTCCCCTTCCCAGTCTATGGATGATGATTATTTCCCATTCAAGTGTGGCAACATTCAAGCTCGGCCCCACTAGTGAGTTTAAACCAACTTAGGAGTTTATGAGGGCTTTTAGCAAAAGTCAATGTGTCCATGCAGGTGGGCATGTTAGTCAGAGCAGGTTCCTCCAGGGTCCAACAGTGTAATATCAGTCTTACCCACACCTGCTGGGGCGGTGATCCGGAGTCTCTGGGCATACATTCTTGGTCGTGTGGTGAAGAGACACTGAAATCTGTGGCTGTGGTGGAAAGCATCCACAGTGCTCCTCTGATTAAGCAGTAAGTCTTCTTCATACAGGGATGGGTCTTGTATGCTCTGGGATTCAGAAGGTGAAACCTGGTTCCAGATCCAAGTGTCACAGCTTGTGTAAGTGATTACGACTGCATGCCTTTCTTAGGTGACAGCCCTCTTCCTGGACTATGGCCCCCTCTTGACATGCAGCTGATCTTCGCAGCACAGTCAGGGCAACAGCCCTTAGCCTTCTCCATGATTACCCCCTGGCAGACAGGGTCATTTAGCAGCATTGATAAAGCAACAGACCTCTACGGGTCCAGCACTTCTAAGGGCACTACAGCACCCACCAGAGATGGGACACTTTCAATCTGTAGTGGCCCCTTACTGACATCAGGGTGTCACACAAAAAACATGGGTTGACATGATTGTCAATCTCCTCCTCCTGACAGGGCCTACTATTCTTGGGTTAGGCAGAAGCTGGCGCTGCAGGTGAGTGTTCTTGGTTCTCCTGGGTGTCCCCTGACTGAGGATGAGACTGGCAGACCTCTAGTCCCCTGTCCTGGGCACAACAGACAGAACTCATGGTCAGCTTCTCCAAACTAAGGTACAGCCTCAGTTTAACAATTTGGGAGCCTCAAGCTCCCCTTTTAGAAATTGGGTTCCTGGTTGCCAGAGGTATGCACCCAGTCCCAGCAGGAACCACAATCCTAGGCAGAGTAAGTCAGATACACACCATAAATTAACCTGTTCTCACCCTCTGGTTGCTTGGCAGAGAGCAGCCAGGCTTAACGTAAGAAGCAATGTGTAAAGTATTTGTGCAACACTTAAAATAGTAAAGCAGTGACAACACCACACAAAATGGCAACACACTTGGATAGTAAAATAGAGCTAATGTTATGAGTAAAACAAGATCAAAAATACAATAAGTAGAAGTCGAGATATTACATTTTAAAGATTAAAGTGCAATATTGTGCTTAAAAGTATAAAGCGCCAACTGACGATATCTGGTCTCGCTAAACCGCGGTAAATCCAGAAGTTCAGGACAACTGAGATGGAGCATGTGTCAGATACAGACAAGTCCTGATACAGTTGTACCTTCTCAAAAGTTTAGCCAAGAGTCCCGTTCACAGGGAAGAAGTTTGCTGGGAGTAAGGAGAGCATCTCTGTTGGTGGTCCCTGGGTGCGAAGGGTTGGCCAGGTGTTGCAGACAGATGGGATGAAGCCTTGCGGTCACGAGCGGTGGTACTTGCTGTGCAAGGAGACCAACTTGCGGTGGCTTGCGATGAATCTTTGTGCAAGCCGAGCAGTTCCAGTGTGAGTGGGATCATTTGCTGTCAAAAAGACTGCAAAATCTTGAATTTATGAGCCAAAAAACACTTCCAAGGGTCCTAGACTAGAGAGGCACCTTTTGGGGACCAGGAGCTAGTTGAAAACAGATCCAGTAGCTGTCACAGGTGAGTTGGAAATCTATTTTTGCTCTGAGACTTCAGAAAATAGGAGGCAAGCTAACAAGTCCTTGGGGTGACTTTGGTTCTGGGAAGTAGAGATGGAGGTCCAGACCTTCTCACTCCTAGGCAAAAGCGCAGCAGGCAGCTGGTCAGTTCAACAAAGCAGGAGTCCAGCAGAGTAGCAGCAGAGTCACAGTCCTTGCAGAAGCACAGCAGTAACTTCTTCCTGGCAGAGTATCACAAATACAGAAGTGTACTGAGTTGGTGGTGTCAGAGGTCCATTACTTATTCCCAGTTGTGCCTTTGAAGCAGGGGAGACTTCAAAGAAAGATATTTGAAGTGCACAGAGGTCACCCCTTACTGTCCTGGCTCCAGACTCACTACAGGGTGGTATGTAGCCTTTTGTGTGGGGTTGGAAATTGCCCATTCAGGTGTTTTAGGGCCTGCCTCCCATCCTGCCCATGACAGCCCATCAGTCACACCTAAGCCCTCTTTGTCTGTTGCAGTCTTGAGAGAATGTACAAACCGGATGTCACCCCACCCCAAACGTGTATTGGAGACAGGCAGTAGGCACCAAATGGCTAAAGTTGGAACATGTCAACTTTCTAAAAGTGGCATTTTCAGATCTGCCATTTAAAATCCAACTTCACTATGAGTTGTGATTTTAAATAGTGAGTCCAAAGACACCAAACTTCATAAACGTATCTCTTCCAAATTGTGAATTATACTTATAAGATGCAATAAGTTAATCCCAATGTTATCCTATTGGAGGGATAGCCCTTTCAGTACATGTGCTGGCTGGGCTGGAGTTAGTTGTTACTACTGGGAGTTGGGAATGCAAGAAGATTGCTCCAGTGGGTTAACTTATTGAAGGACATTTGTGACACTATAATTTGGCGTGCAAGCATTTACAGCATCATGAATAAAAACATGATTTTGCACAATTTGCTGTTTGGATATTTGATTCACGTATATTTATTAGTGCTCTCATCCTGCTCCCCAGTGCCCGTAGCCCCGTATGTCGACCCATCAGCACTTCATTTATTATTTAATTTCAAACTTATGGTTGACACTCACCCCCATGTAATGGGGGTCACTGTGACCCTTTCTAGGTTTTGTACATAAAATCATTCCTATCAGGTGTGCTAGTCCAAATTATTTAATGTAAGAACAGCAAGAATACACCAACCAGAATGCGTTAAGCTATAAAAGGAAAGCCCTGGACAGGATCCAGTGTCCATGATGAGATGGAGTGTGGTAACAACCTTCTTCATTCTCCATTGTATAAGATATTATGGCCCTCAATGACTGTGGCAGTCTTTTCCTGAAGACCGCCGCAGCTCTGGGCACCGGAAGTCCGCCAGTGGTGGCAGTCTTCTGACTGCCGTATTATGACTGCCACCGGGTATCCGCACTGCTGGTGGTCGGATATCAAGCGGCATTCACTACGGCGGTCTGTGGCGTTTAGGCAATTCCACTGCCGGCACTGTCACACAAGAAAAAGACCGCCCAAAAGAATTCCAACTAGTAATTCTGTGTGGTGGTCTTTTTTTCTGGTGCTGGCGGCGGGAGCACCGGGTCCCGTCCCCCTTGTCAGACAAAGTAAGTGTTGTCCGCAAGAGGAGGGGGGTGGAGAGGTGTGAATGGGTGTGTGTGAGTGTATGCATGTCCTCAATATGGGGGTAGGGAGCGTGCGTGTGTGTCTGTGTGTAAATGTGGTGATGCGGGGGGATGCATGTAGACCGGGATGGGGGTGTGTGCACAGGCGAATGAGTAAGGGGTAAAGGTGTGTGAGTGAGTGCGTCCATGCAGGTGCGTGTATGTTTGTGTATATGGTGTGTGTGTGAGTGTGGTGAAGTACGATTGGGGTGGGGGCGTGGTTGTGTGAAAATGAGTGAGGGAGTGGGGACTGTGTATGTATGTATGTAGTTGAAGGGAGGGGGTGGTGGATGGAGTGTGCACGTGAATGTGTGATGTGTATGGGTATGTATGCATGTCTATGGGCGTGAATGCTATGAGTGCGTGTGTGAGTGGGGGTGTGTCTGTGTGTGATTGTGTGTGTGGGTGCATGCATGCATGTGTGTGGAGGTGTTTGGGGTTATCCCAGAGACAGGAACGCAAGTTCCTGTTGTCAGGATACCTTTCCTCCAGCATTTAGTCGTAGTGAGGCTGTCAGGCAAATGCTGGTGGTGTCCCTAGTCGGAATACCCTCAGCAGTTATTTGACTCCAACCAGGCTGCAGGTGGAAACTTCTAGCCTGGCGGGCCACGGTAAAGAGGCCGGATGGGCAGGGACACTTTTTTTTGCATTGGCCGAGCCACCGTGGTTGTAATATGGCGGTCTGCAGACCACCACCACGGCCCCCGCAATCCATGGACCTCCAGGGTCATAATTAGGGCCTATATCTCCCTCGCCGCCTCATTACGGACATAGGGCCTGATTTACATCTTGGTGGGACTACCGTTGTCCCTCCCTGGTGACGTTTGCAACTATTCTGTCAGAATTCCAACCACCGTATTTCGATGTATGTGGGTGATCCTCTGTCAACATTGATGGAGTGTAGTCAGTCGTCTAACCGGTATCCTGCTGCTGATGCAGCAGATTCCTACTGGCGAACAGTACTCCATTGCCATCAGGATGACAGGATTGCACCAACTGTATTCAGATACAACAGTTGTGCTGGCAGTGTACCAGCGGCAGGTCGCTGACTGCAGGAGTACATCGTGGGACCCATTCAACATTGTACAATGGCTGCGGCCATTTGATGGATGTTAGCACCACACACCTGGTGTCAGTTGCCTAACTGTTAACACCTGCTTACCATACCATAAAACACACTCCATTTGAGACCATGTTCCTTTGCCATTTCACTACAGAACACCATTTATATACAGAATTCCCAAAGCCAGAAGTCAGTTTTTTTTCCTCTCTCTGCTTTTTGTTTTCTTGTCATTTTTATTTTTAATTTAATTTGTGGGTCCTCATTTTCATTTAAGTTCCCTATAATGGCATGGAGGAGAAATCCCCGCTTTACAGAGGAAGAATTGTCAGTCATGGTGGATAAAATCATTAGAGTAGAGCCACAATTGTTTGGAGCACAGGTTCAAAATATAACCATATCTCAGAAAAGGCAAATGCGGACCAGAATAGTTGACAGAATGAATGTGGTAGCTAACCAACTGCACACAAAGAAGGAAATTAGGAAGAGGTGGAACGACCTGAGAGGGAGAGTGCCTTGTCTTCAAGCCTCATCTGGAGGCCCAGAGGAATGGTGGTGGTTCTCCCAGCTGGCCATTACAACTTTTTCCATGGCAGGAGAAGGTCTTGCAGATCCTACTTCATGAAGGCTTAACTGGAATCCATGATGGAGTGGAGACTGGTAAGTCACACTTCTCAATGGCTCAAGAAACAGAAATGTAGTGTCAACTGTTGATAGTGTGTTTTCCACCTTTGTAAAACATATAAACCCACATTTTAAATCACAATTTGAATCTCATCATCAAACTAATAGCAGTATGGTACTCTCTCTTTGGCAAAATGTGTGTACAAAATGTGTGTTGTTCTTCATTGATCATTTCTTGCTTTTGCTTGTTTGTTTCTTTGAATGTATTTTGTTCTACTGAAGATAACAGGTCACAAACTCCATCTATTAGAACAAGAAGGTATGGTGATTGCAAGTGTTTCTTCAGCTATCAACATATTTCACAAATGGTTTTCTTTTGTATATGTGTATACATCTACATGGCGTGTATTTCACTAGGAATGTTCAAATAACATTTCTCAAAGTGTTGATAATGTTAGGTTGAAATGACTACAACTACCTTGATGCCTTGTTTCTGTTTCTGGAAAACATGTTGCACTCTGATGTTTCTCATCCTCTCTTTTCTTACATCTAAGCATGTGTTAAATTCATATGCATTAGTCAAACCCCATTTTATGCAATTAATTAAAATGGCATGATTTTTTATATTGTACGTTGTCTCTTGCTTGTCAGTACATTGAATTGATGTAATTGGTTTCAATATCAAAGTATGTTGATTTAAACATTTTCTTACAAGTCATATTGCAACTAAAATCGACTTTATAATGACAGTAAATGTACCTAGCTAAGTTGATATGATGACCAATGCCAGAATCCCACAAAATCGTATTATAGTCAGCTTTTTTTAGCATGCCAGGCCTTGGAATGGTTTACTTCACATTTCTACTCTCTATTGAGTTGGCTTGAATGTGCGGTATATTGCATGTACCCTCCCTACATAAGTATTACTTTCCAGGACATCTCTTTAAACGTAGTTTTGTTTTGACGTTTGCATGAGTATAAATACAAATGTTTTTTGTAATTTTTCCAAAACACTCAAAGGTCTAATCATACCTCTACTTGTAAAATGATTCCCTTTCAGTTTGCTTCCCATGTAGCTAAAAAGCCATTTTATTCATAATCCAGACCCTTACAATTTGATTTTCCTGTAATTCATCTTATGACCTACACCCAGACTACATGGCCAACCATCAGCCACAGAGGATACCACCACTCCTGACCAGGATCAAGCCTACGGTGAGTCCTGCAAGTCCAGATGATGGTGTGGTGCCTGGCCCATCTGGTCTATCTGGGAAGACAGCTCCAGTTAGTCTCACTTGGCCCACACCTACACCTCCCACCCTAGCTGTTGCAACACCTCAGCCATCGGATACCTTCACTTCCTGTGTCCAAAGGAATATCACACCAACCCTGTGCCCCCACATCCTGGCTGCTTTTGAGACAACACTACCACCACCTCCAATTCAGCCAAGACCCAGTGGGATGGGGCACACTGCCTCAAGGGCACATTGTAGTGGGGGTAGAAGTAGTAGGAGGGAATCTGTGGGCCAGAAAAGTGAGGTTACTGGGTACACTATCACCCAGACCACCACTGACCAAGTCTTGAGCTTCCTATATCAGTCTCAAGACATGATGGGGCCAGGTCCTTACAGAGGCAGGGACATGAAGCACTTGCAGAGGGAGTGCATTTTACAAATGAAAAATTACAACTGCTATGTGAGCTCACCTGACTGAGGTGCTGTTTGACAGTTACCATAATATGTGCAGGGTTTTCACAGCAACATCTATTCCTTCCTACGGCCCTACAACATATGGACCCACTACACCTGCCTCATACACAGGAAGGGGGGCCTACCACAAGAAGAATACCTGCAACCACCTCAGTCACTGCAACCGTGGATCCCTCAACCTTCTAGGAAAGGATGTTCATCCAGATCACCAGGAGGGGATGGCAAGACTTCTACTACCACCACCACCAACAGATGCAGAACCTATCATTCATTTGGTGGACTATTTTATGGACACACTTTCCATTTTGAGGACAGTTGTATTCTGAACATTGGACTTCAAAATATTTTGCCTCTACAAAATTAGTTTTATTCACCTTGACTG
The DNA here is from genome assembly GCF_031143425.1 of Pleurodeles waltl. Classification (NCBI taxonomy): domain Eukaryota; kingdom Metazoa; phylum Chordata; class Amphibia; order Caudata; family Salamandridae; genus Pleurodeles; species Pleurodeles waltl. The sequence continues at coordinate 477,945,213 of NC_090451.1, forward strand.
ACTGTTATTGGTTTTCCCTTGTATACTAGTTTGCATTCTGTTTGAGTTGTAACTTGCATCACAGGATGTACCTTTCCCCATATGTGACATCAATATATAGGTAAAACATATAGATACTCATTTATCAGAACATTCAATATATTTAACGTGAAATAAATTAGGCAAGTCCATAATTTGAAAGTTTTTTCTAGCACTTTACATTTCTGTCATTTCAACATATGGCTGTATTTTTCACTTATATGTATAATAATATAACTGAGGGTTGTACATATGTTTGTAAAATTAAAACTTAACACACAAAGGCCAGTATTGCATTTCTTCTGGTACATTTTTTAAAATTAATTTTAACTTGCATCATTCCTTGAGTAAATAAGAAATCAAAAATAATAGTTTGAAACAAACTGCTTCATTTAGGTAATGTGATGGTCATTTTGAAACATGTAACAAAATTAGTATCACCACAAATCTTGACTTATCAATTACATCAGTGTCCAATAAAAATGTGTTACTCAAACTAATGGAAAATAAAGTTCAATTTTGGAATGAACCAAATGGTCTGTACCATCATTACGAGTACAGTTCCAGACCTTGACAACATCGACGAATGGAGTTTGATACAATAAAACAGAGAATCCCACATCAATAGCACCAATAGTCAAAATCATGGCAGAATTACCTTTTGTGTACACAGGATCAATCCATTACACTGTGGAGGTATCTAGTGAAATGTCACAACTAACTTAAAGTGGTGTGCTACAAGATGTTACTCCTACAATGATGAGGCATATCAACAGCCTCATGCACTTAACACAAAATGAGGATTTAGCAAATGTGACGGGAGATGAGTATGCTATGGGTAAACATAAACATGTGGTTAGAGCAAGTGTGGCAGTACAAATTGCCCTGGTGGGTACATACAACTGAAAACAAGTCTAATGCAATTTCAAAAATTTCTATCCAATCAATATGCAAGTTGTCTTTGTACAAGACTCATAGATCCAAGGTGTTTGTGTCTTTAACAGGATCAACACATGTTGCTTTTGTACTTGCAACAGCAGCATACAACAGAAAATGTCACACCTTTGAAATGTCCAAGTGAAAAGAACACGAAGTAGAATCATAAAATAACAGAGCAAGAACAATTATCGTCTTTTCCTGACAAAATAGACACATTACAAATTGTAATATATGAGGACACAATTACTTAGACGTTTTCAATAGGCACATTGTCACCCAGTTAGGCAGAATCAAAGAGGGCTTCCGTTGACGGACTGTTCAAAGAACTACTGCATCAATAAGAAAGGAATGAATACGATTTGGATATTGTGACCTTTTACAGTGTTTACTCTTGATCACAACGTCTACTTTTGGAGTACGCTTGTTAGTTTTCTGGCCTGTTATTTAGATTTCTAACAACTAGTTGACACACAATAGATGTCTGCAAGATGATGAAACAAACAAGAGACCGTTTGAGACTTGTTCGGCATTAGGATCACTGACTCCCTTGTGTGTTTTTTAAAATCTTTGGGATATTGTTGTGTGCCCTCAGGAAGATGAGTGACCTGGAGGTAACTTAGCACTAAACGAGCATCAGCACAACACTGGCTTGACATCGTTGCAACAGTCCTCCTTCTCTTTTGTAAGATCTATGTAGTTTGGACCATGCCGAAAAGGGCATCCTGCTCTAGGAATGTTGAATTACTATTTTTTGAAAGATATTCATGTATTATGAAAACTATACATTATCAAGAATAGGTTTTGAATAGTGTGGTATTTATTTATGAAGACATCATATATATTGTATCATTTAAATTTATTTAGTGATTAAGGATTATGGGGGATTCCCTTGAGAAGAAAACCTTATGTATCTAAAATATTTTAAGAGTGATGAGTGCGTATGTGTGGTATCATTGTAGTTGAATGATAGTTGTAGGGCAAGCAAGTATCATTTTTAGGTCCTGTGTATCAGAGTATTATATAATATATTATGTCTTAAGTTATAATTTTGAATATGAATAATGAAAACAAATTCTGGTAATATCAGAATTTATCTTGTTTCATAATAAAAGTATTTGAAATGTATTTTTGTATTCTTGACCGACTGTCTACATAATTATAGTGTGGGATTCATTTGTAGAACCTATTTGGAGGTGGGTTTGTTCTTTTTTTCTAATTTGTTGTCCCTGTCCTGCTCTTATATTTGTTGTTTTAAGGAAACCCTGGTGGTATTACACAATTACTTAGAACCATCAAAAAAGAAAATCAATGTACGTGAACACAGTAGTCAATGTGTCAAACCTTTGATCAACAAACATCTTTGGCCAGGAAATGTCCAGACCTACCCGTTCCTAAAAATGTCCAGCACAGACTGATATGGTCGTCACATTACAAGTTGCTCTGACAGTGAATGGAACATTATGTAAAGATATACTTACACGCATGTAGAGAAGTTGTCAATCACATCTTGACTTATGTCAATTTCCTCCTCATCACCACTGTCACCTTCATTTGGCATTTCAACATCCTCAGCCAGTGGCTCATCATGGCCTCCATCTTCAGCAATGTATGGGATGCTCCATTGCATGATGATATTATGTAACATGCAGCAGGCCATAGTGGTGTGGCACACCTTCTCAGGAAAGTATAGGAGGGACCCAGCAGTTTTATCAAGACAGATAAATCTGGCCTTTAGGAGTCCAAAAGCCCACGCCAGTGGGTTCCGGGATCTTCCATGGGCCTAATCGAAATAGACTTCCCCTGGCATTGTTGGATTCCTCAGCGGTGCTGACAACCACGGGTGGTTAAGATAAGTTGAGTCTCCTGTATGAAAAATCTAAACAAAACATTGCACAAAATATATGAACCCATTGTAGCTCCACGAACTAGTAATATATTAATAGCCATACTGACAGATAGTACTTGCCAACAAGCCAGGCCATCTCAGGTACAAGTTGAGACATTTGCAGGGGTATGCTACAGGTCTGTAGTACAAAGGATTCATGTGTTGACCCCCATAAATGGGCACACATGCTGGTGATGTGCAATTCAGGTAAGCAGACAACATGCACATTGATTGAATGGAAGTTTTTCCAATTGTAGTTGACCTATTCTCTGGCATGTGGCGACACTAAGGCAATATACGTACCATCAATTGCTCCAATCGCATGTGGTAAGCCACCTGAAGCATACAATTCTGCCTTCACATTGCAAAAACCTCATTTTGTGGAAACTGGATGAAGCTGTTGATGTGTCTCATCATTGAAGAAAGAACTTCTTGTAAACTACCACTGAAAGCTGGTTGTGACATGCCTCCAGTTACTGCCACAGTGTTTTGGAAGGATCCTTTGGCCAGAAAAGGAGATACTGCCATGATTTTCATCATTGGTGTAATTCCTATTGTGAGGCAGAAGTGCTGGCTCCAACTGATGACATTTATCCAGAATAGTTTGCCTATTCAATCTGATTTTTTTTATAATGCCCCTTTCTTCCATGGTGACAAGGTCTGAACACTTGAGGTTGTATTGTTACCTTCTACCTCTCCCTTGTTTCATACATCTGCATTTAAGAAAAACAAAATATCACTTACAATGTTCAAACAATACTTTGATAATCAACACCCATCTCATGTCTTTGTAAATTACATGTATTTTTGTGACATATGTACACATAATTTTTAATGATGTTGCAACTTAAACTAACAATGTTTTACATGCCTAATATATTTTTTTTAAATAATGTGCAAATAATACATTTAAAATGTTTTATTTAAACATCTTTTATTGGATTTTATTTTAAATCCGTCAATGGAAGTAAAAAATACACTGGGTCACTATTAAATTTAAACACAGTAACGCATTACATTATAATGTGTGAAGTTTATACTGTGTTGTACTTATTTTACATTGATAAACAAACTAGCCACCATTTTGAGTGCTGGTGTCAACCTCAACATTTGAAAATACATTGGTTCACATCCTAAAATGGCGGCCGTCTGACCTTGTCGTCAGAACATTGGCAATCCATCGGCCATCAGCAGAAGTTGACTGTAGAGTAGGTGTAACACTGCATGACGGGCTAAAGTGTGTGACGGCTACACATGAATGCCAATGGCTGTGTCCATCTCTGTTGTGGCTTACATATATTGTGTACAAGCATGTGGCATTAAGAAAAAAGCTTACTTGCCGCTTAACATTGCAGCCAACAACACCTCCTCCAAATTTGCTGCTGTTATCAACCTCCAGGAGCCACGATGTTGGGTAAACAGGCGACAGGGCCCCTAACTTCTCAGCTGAGGAGTTGAAACTGCTCACCATGGAGGTCTTGTCACTGTATAGCAAGCTGGATGGGTATCCAGAGGAAAAGGTACATGTTTGAATGGAAAATGTATTTCAAGCTAATGAGGCCCAACGAGCCTCCAATCACTGTGCCAAATTTACAAAGTGGCGCAATGCATGCATTGAAATGAATGCTGAGAGAGACTTCAAAGGGAAGGAAATACATTTCCTTCCCTTTGAAGCCTCTCCGGGCCTCCTCCACGTGATCAGAAGAGAAATACTTTGCATTTCTCTTCCGAGCGTGCTGGAAGCTGAGCTTCCAGCGCGAAGGAGGAGGCCTCTGTGACAATCAGCGCGCGATGCACGCTGACGTCACGGGCCGGGGGTTGGGTGGTCGGGGATGGAAGGGGAAGGCATTCCCCTTCCATCCATGACTGGGCGGTGTGGGTGGGGGGCTAGCGCTCCCTCCGGTTCACGGGTGAAGGACGAGGTCATCTCATCCAAGGCACCCGGGAACCGGTGCCTTGGACGAGATCACCTCGTCCAAGGCACAGAATAGGTTAAAGGAAAATTGGATGCATTTCAAACAAAAAAAGTGAAAAGCCTGCTTTTAGAAAATGCTGGCCTACCCATTCACAAAGGGGAAGGGTTCTCTTGGGGGCCCCTTCCCATTTGCGAATGACTTACTGCCTCCTTCACAGAGTCAGTAAAGCATGAATGTTTTGCAACTGCATTTTTGTTGCAAAATATTCATACGTGCTAGTGCGATTCAGTATTAGGAAGGGATGCCCTAAGACGCTCCTTCCTAATACCGAATCGCAAAAGCAAAATGTGAGTTGTTACAAGTTACAGACTCGCATTTTGTCTTTGGTAAATGACAAAATGCAATTTACCAGTTGCAAAAGTTCCTATAGTCCCACATTTTCTATCCAGGACTATATTGACAATTGTCATTTTTTATTTGAATTTCATATGAGAGACATCATCTCATTCTTTAAATACATTTTCATTTATTTTCACTACGTTTGTCCTGGTATTACTTTAAAATTATTACTAATTGACTGATGACAATGCTATTAATGTAAATGTGTGTACATGAACTTATTTTCATTACTAACAGTGACAAACTCGGGTTTTATTTTTGACATATTTACATAGTGCATACATTTGTGTTGGACATTTGTGATGGACATGTTGATTTTGATGCAAGCATTCATCATGATAATGGACATTTACACCAAAATTAAACATGTTTATTTATTTTTTTAAACTTGTGAATGCAGGTATGTTTATTTAAAATTGATAAGTGTTATATATAACACATATGCATTAGACATGGAAAATAACACTTTTGAGTTTAATGAAATCTAATGATTAACAGAAATTGCAAAGGACAAGGGAAAATGTGACATTGATTCATCTATGGCATGTTTAAAAGTTAGAGGTGACATTGGATGTACATTTTGTATAGACCTACCTGTTACATTGTGTAGTGCAAGTACTACATTATATTGGTTTTGCATAGTTATAATAATGTGTACTGTTTATGTATCTGACATGGTAGTTTAGGGAAAATGACTAACACACCTGTATGGACACATTTTTGATTTCAAAATCTTTATTCGGCTTCCAAAGCAATAAAAAAATAAAACATGATACACTTTACAAGGCATTGCATTAAATTAATCAGCCACAACACACATAATTCATCACATTAAAATAAAATAGCCACAGGCCCGAACATCATCAAGGGAATACGTAACCATATAACCTCCAAATATAAAGTGCTTCTCTCACAAAATGTATGACAGCATAACATATTTCAAGGGTTTCAAAAATATTTAAAAATCTAAAACCTTTTTGTTATGAATTAAAACTGTAGGTGCACAATAGAGGGACTATGAACTTTGTGCTTGATGATTTAGAAAGTGCACAAAACAATAAAAAGTGCAAAGTGCCTTGTCTGGAGATGTGGTTGCATGGATACAGAGGAAGGTTATCAGACCATCCTCCTTGAACTGGAAATACCACTAAAAATGTAAGATGCTCAAACAGGTCCTAATTAGTTAAAATCTATATGAAGATTTTTTATAAGAGAAAGCTATCATTTGATCTCCTTTTTAAATACCACAATTTCTAAATTTGCCAAAGAGGTGGACTGGAGGAATTGGCACTCATGCTTAAACTGGGCCTGTTTGTAACAAGCTGTCTAAATCAGAGCTCTAACTCTTCGAGGAATTTGAGCTCAGTCCTCAGAAAACACAATTAATCCCAGTTCCCTAAAGCTACAGTGTATATAGCCAAGCCAAGGGATGTTTTCAGCAATATCCAAGGCCAGCCAATCACAAATGACATGCTTAGAGAATTCCAGTTCTAGTGTTAGCAAATCTTGTAGCCACAAAAACAGTAGGGCCAAACCCACACAGTCCTCTAAACATTTAAGACCCAACTCAAAATAGAAGAAAAACATTATTCACCCAGAGGGTCCATCCAAATACAGCAGAGAAAACTATTTCCTATAATTTGGAGTTTAGAGCAACCTTGATCTAACGACGCTCCAGACCCATAAGTAGCAATGGACAAGCATTTAGCATTAAAAATAGCTATCTATTCTTTCACAGGCTATGACCCAATTTACCTGCAAAATACAACATTGCTTCTAAGGCTCTGTTTGTTTGTTGAGTCCTTAAGACCAGCAATGAGTCCCAATTTAATTGTCAATTAAAAAGGAGGCCCATATAGCAAAAAATTAGGTACTTTTTTACGATGTTTCCCTGAATATAAAAGGTCTTAGATTTAGTCCCTTTTGCCATGCATACCACTAAAAAGGACTTACAATGGTTAATTTTCTAATTTTCAAATCCAGGGAAGACATGAAATCAACAGAGGCATCCAGGCTTTGTTGCAGACTATTTTCTGTCCTTGCAAGGATAACCGCATCATCTACATAAAGACGCGTAGGGAGAAAGCGAGTACCCATTCTCTGTAAATCTAGCTTCTCTTGCAGTAATTGGGCTCCTAGAGTGTTTATATCACTGAGGAATAAAAAGGGGTCCAGAATACTTCCCTGATGATTGTCCTCAGTTGAAACTATAGAAGGTGTACACTCCCCCCTAATCCATAACGTATTTTGGCGGAGGTGTTCGAATGCAATCTTTGGTGGAGGGTGACCCGGGATTCCTTCACCCCCATATTTCCCAGCATGTCCCACAATTTGGCATGGTTGACAGTGTCAAAAGCTCACAACATATCCATGAATGCTAGATGCAAAAGACCATCATGGATTTGGTGTATTTGTTAATAATGAGCAATAAGTTAAGACACTGTTCAACCTTGTCCATTCACGGTTTATAGCCATATTGGGCCTCCAAGAGTACATTATTTGTGCCAGTCCAGCCTCCTATGCATGCTAAAAGAACCCTCCCAAAATTTGTAACTGTGGAGTCTAGTAGGGAGATAGACCTACAACATGTTGAGTCTGCTCTGTCATATTTTCTAAAGATTGGGACCACCATGGCCTCTTTCCAAGATGAAGGGAGTGAGTGGACCAATAATACTAGCTCTAAAATGTTGGCAAGCAATGGGGCTCAACAGATAAGGACTTTCTCTAAACAAATCCAATGGAACTCTGTCAGTGCCTGGAGTTTTTCCTAAATTTGCCGGGCTTCTTTTACTGAGATGGACTGACAATGGAAGAGCTGATTCTATTAATTTCCCTATATTCAATTCCACTTTTTGAGGTTCTAAAGTTGTATTAAAAGGGTTAAAAATGCAGGAGAGGTGTGTGACCCAGGACATTTCAGAAATTAGACATTCTGTGTTGGAGGGAGTACCCTCTGTAAACATTTATTACCTCCCAAAATGTCCTCATATCCCTTGAGCATCCCAAAATCAGCAGACACTCCCAAGCTTCATTTCTGAGCTCAGCCTTTCTAAATGTGCTTATAGACAGGCGGAAATAATCACTTCCCTATCTTTTGGTGCAGCCTCGAGAACCATTTTTAGTTGACTGTGAGTTTCTGAACAAGAGCTGTAGAACCACAGAGGAGTGGAGGGATTGGATGCGGGGTATGAAGCTGTTAAAGCATGGAAAATAGCGGGACATAAAATCTCAAAATTCTGGATTAAACACACCAGGGAGGTGTCATTAAAAAAACACCTCATCACTATCTCATAGTTTTCAGAAACAATTTTCCCCTCAAAACGTTTCGAATCAACCCGCTCCCATTTTATTCTGCAGCCTTTATTTGTGCCAAACGCAATGGCTTTGAATGTAGACTTTGACTCAACTATTGCATAATCCAACCTTGAAGAGGCTATTAAAGGATTATTATCACTGGTAGAATGTGGGATTACTAACATCAGTTATTAAATAGTTATAATCTTTGGTGATTAGCATAAAGTATGTTGTACTAGTGTATTTGCTCCTGAATTTCTTTTAACATTTTTTATTTAATTTGATTTTTTTAGTCCTCATTCACTGAACCGGAAACTAAATGTCTCTTCGGAGACCTTGCCCAGGGGGTCATGTTGGTCTTGTCTGATCTTTCCTAGGAGACTCCTATCCGGGTTAGTCTAAAGCTCTGATTTGATGACCTTAGTAGCCCGCCTCCAAAGCATTTTTTAAGACCAACACTTAGGGCCTCATTATGACCCTGGCGGGCGGCGGAGGCCGCCCGCCAGGATCCCGCCCTCCAAATTACCGCGCCGCGGTCAAAAGACCGCGGCGGGTATTACGAGTTTCCCCCTGGGCTGGCGGGCGGTTCCAGTAAAACCGCCCGCCAGCCCAGGGGAAAACGACCTTCCCACGAGGATGCCGGCTCGTAATCGAGCCGGCGGAGTGGGAAGGTGCGACGGGTGCTACTGCACCCGTCGCGTATTTCAGTGTCTGCAAGGCAGACACTGAAATACTTTTCGGGGCCCTCTTACGGGGGCCCCTGCCGTGCCCATGCCATTGGCGACCCCCCCCTACCGCCATCCTGTTCATGGCGGCTTTCCCACCATGAACTGGATGGCGGTAGGGGGGGTCAGAATCCTCATGGCTGCGGAGCGCGCTCCGCAGCCATGGAGGATTCCAAAGAGCAGCGGAAAGTCAGCGGGAGACCGCTGACTTTCCGCTTCTGACCGCGGCTGAACCGCCGCGGTCAGAATGCTCATTGGAGCACCGCCAGCCTGTTGGCGGTGCTCCCGTGGTCGGTGGCCCTGGCGGCCACCGGCCGCCAGGGTCAGAATGACCCTCTTAGTGTCATCATAGGACAGGCTATTTATTGCTTTTCAAGCCATTTTTTAAGTGTGGCCCAGAATTTATATTTCTTATTCTCCTCCTCTTTCAGCGAATCGTTCCACTCCAGGATAGTCGGGGGGGAAGTGCTAATCCATTTTTTACATATCTCTCTCCTGGGCAGTAGCATCATATAGAGCAGCAATTTAGTACAGTCTCCGTTTAACTTCTTCAAGCCAAACGAACTTCGAAACATAACTACAATGTGGCTTACCTGACATTTTATAGATCGAATTTTGTTGATTGTTTAACCAAACTCTTTCCAAAACCGACTGAGCTGTGAGCACTGCCAAAACATATGGAGATTGTCCGCAAAATCCAAGCCACATTTTTTGTAACTAACCAAATTACCTTGCTTCAGCTTAGATAACGTCCAAAAACCCTGCTTCTTTTAAAGTACAGCTAAAGTGTATTTAGTCGATTCTGGTGAATTGCTCCTGAAATGCTGGGTGAAAATTTAGGGTAGCCTTCACACACTCAGTTATAAAGACTAACTTGTTCGTAAGCAGAATATAGTTCAGTGCATACCATACTGGGAATGTTTGAAGTGTGATAACACATAGCCTTCCTTATTTACTTAACCGTACACCCTGACATTTTGGGCAATTAAAATCACCTATCCAAAAAAATACAAAATGGGGGATGAGCATTACTGGAATGTACAATTGCCTCACTTTACCTAACTATGACATTAGTATTTTGATCCTGCAATCAGTAATAGGGGAAGAATCTAGTGATTTCACTTTTGTCTTATTACATTTGATCGAGATGAAAATAGTCAATCTACCCATCACTCTCCCCGAGACCTTGGGAACAGCAGGGGTTGCAATATGAAAGAAAACCATTTACAAATTAGTTTTCCCAGCCCGAGTGTCTTGCAAACGAACTAGCTCAAACTTAATGACAAAACTCATTCAACCATTGTTTGTTAATTTCGAACAGATCCCAGCAATATTCCAAGATAACATGGAAAAAGTATGACCTGAATCAACTTGGCCAGGAGGACCAATTAAATTACCTTGATCCCCTAAATAACCTGCATCTTCTTCCTCAGCCCCAGAAGGCACAGTGACTGTGTGTTGTAAAGTAGAGTTAAGATGACTATTCTCCTGTAGGCATTTTCTTATAAACTATTTAACACAGAAAAAATTGGTGAGGAATATTTGTCCAGGCCACCGGATTGTCCTCATCTTCGGAACTTGCCAGTTGTCCCTGCACAAAACCCATGGAGATGTATAAAAGTGACCTAAAGGTAAATCTCTGATTCGTGAAGGAGAATTCACCAAATGGTTTAAGGCTGATAGTAAATTCCCCAACACCCCAGGGGATCTGAAGTTTACAACTACACACTTCCCTACTGTAGAGTTTGGACCATGGTTTACTTTTGGCACTCTTTTTATTGCTAATATCTCATAAGATAGATTGTTCCCCCAGTGTGTGTTGGCCCTCAAACAGCGCATAGTTTTATATTTCAAATTCTCTGCTGTTTCCTTCTTCCTCATAGCTAAAACCTGTACTTTGTCCAGAATGATTATGTATGGTGTTGATTCAGGTGGTAAATGATGAAATGCTTGATGTGGGGGGTGTTGCATAGTTCTGTTGTTAGATGGGGTCATTAACTCTCCTGCTCCTTCAAAGGAAACTTCTCTTTCCGGACCTCCAATAATTGGTCTCCATGAATTATTAATGGTGGTGTTCTTATTTCCAGGGGGAGAATGAGTGGCCATTAATGGGGCGGACAGGCTCTAGGTCAGACCAGGGGGAGACTGGGTTGAAGGGACACCTGACATGGAAGTTAACTGGGGGCCTGAAGTCAACTGGTTATTCATCAAGCGAGCCTTTTCCGAATGATACTGCAAGAACTGGTCGCAAGAGGTTACCCCTGCCTTCCACCATGTTTCAATTTTTGCTGTTAAGTTGTCTCTTAGGGATCTCACTGGCGATTCTACCCTATTAAATAGAATGTAATTAAGGGCTTTTAGCAAAGCCTCTAATAGTTAGTTTAATGCTGGAGCTTCTTCTTCATTGGAATCTGCTTACTACGTCTTCTTTTTTTCTGACAGAGGTGAGCTCAGATGGAAGGCAGGGCCTATGTTGTCTATTGGGTGATCTAGATTAATGATGGACTGCTCACCTGTCTTTCCCTGCTCACCACAAAGAAATAAATTTCTCCCCCATTATCCTGAGTGTCCGCATTTGCTCCAGTGATCGGATGTATGTTCTTACTCATAACCCTATCTGTTTTTGAGCTGCAGAGTAAAGGCTCACTGACCAGGGAGGATGAACTGTTATAATCTGCCTACGCCAGTAACTGAGGAGCAGTGGCTAATGGTAAAGAGTGCCGTCTTATTGCATAAATTTACTTCTCTTTCTCTAAGATACCTGACCCATGTGTTTTTCATTGCCCCATGGTAAGATCTAACACATAGATGACAAATGAGCAAATACAAAGTTCCAATGAACACACCTCTGATGTAACAACCCTTCATAGTAGATCTTATGGCGATAGATCCACGGTGGACTGAATTAAAGGGGGGTGGCCCAGCTCAGCTACGGCCGACTGTGGAAGGGCAAAAACTGACCTGGGCACAGCCCAGGCATGCACTGTGGGGAAAGTGAATCACCTTTAAGCCCCGTCTGGCACACTGGAAGTGCAGTCTGCGCTCCTGCTGTGAAGTGTATTGGGGCCCATAGTTCTGGGCCAGAGAAGGGTGTCCTGGGCCACAGGAAAGAGAATCACCTTCAAGTGCCAGCTGGTGCACTAGAAGAGTGTGATCTGCGGCTCCTGCAATGAAGTGTGTTGCGGCCTGTAGTCTGGGGCCAGAGAAAGGCGTCCCACTCCGTGAGGGAGGTAAGTCAGCTTTAAGTGCCGGCTGGAGCACTGGAAGTGTGGTGTGTGGATTGTGCTGCAAAATGGGTGTTGGGGCCCATAGCCCTGGACCAGGGAAAGGCGCCCTGCATTGGGGGAGAAGGAACTCACTTTTAAGCAGTGGCTGGAAGGCTGGAAGTGCGGTCTGCAGCTCTTGCCACTAAATGTGTTGGGGTCTGTAGTACTGATCCAGAGAACAGAGTTCACATTTCAAAATATGGTTTAATGTGACTTTTTGTATAGATTTCCATTGGCATGAAAGCAGTTAGTACCAATTGGTAAGTGTAAATAATATATAGAGGTGTGTTTCTTTAAGTTTTTTAAACTAACACATTTCACACCTATGCATTGCTCATCATTGTACTATTGCTTGCAAATTTTTTTAAAAAATGTACAGACAATTCAGATTGTAACAAGTAAATGTACACAGACAATTCAGATAGTAACAAGCAAAACAATCACTTTTCCTTCAGTTCTGACAACGGCAGGATTGATTTCCTTAACAGTCCAGTATCAGCCGCAAAGGCAGGACTTGTGAGATCGGGTCCATACTTGCAGGGGAAATGAAAAGAAGAGAAAAAAGTTTTTTGCTTTTATCCCTTCCAATCCACCAACTCATGTGTGAAGGATTAGCCACCACAGGTATGTTGCTGGGAAGGCATGTCTTGATTGCCCAGTGCGAAAACTAGCTGTGGCATAGCCACGTGCCGCTTTTGCCTATCATGCTGACACAGGTGCAAAGTTTTGGTGGTGATGGTGGTTAGCCAACAGACTTCTGGTTGTGGGTATTCTAGCATCTAAATAGGGCAGGCAGGCTGTCTAGTCAGGGGACTGATTATCTGACGGAAAACCGATGATGGGCCGATTCAGCCAAGATCTAAATCAGGCCCATAATTCTTTTCCACCTCTTCTGATCCTCTATTCATCATTTTCTTTCCTCAGCAATTTCACTTTCCTCTACCCTACTTCTTCCCTTTCATAGTCTTTTTTCCCTACCTTAGACCTGCACTGAGCTTTTCACCTCTACTCATGTCCCTCTCCTCCACCCTATCGCTCCACAAATATCTCCATCTAGGCATTCACCTCAACCTCTTTCCATCTGCAGTCACTTTCAGCTTATTCATGCATCTCCCTTTGAGTGTTTCCTCTCATTTCCATTTCCCAAGGTTTTGCCGTCCCTCATCATCCTGTACTTTTGAGTCTTTCTGGCTGCTGATTCTTCAACCTTTCCTTTGACCTTGATTCCACTTGTCACTCTTCCCTCCACCAACTATTCGGTCCCTGCTGAGCACATCCAATCAAACCTTCCTTGACCATTCAACTTTCATGCTTATCTTCCTCCACCCTCTATTATTTCCCTCCCATTCATTTTTGTTTTATTATCCATTCTCATACTTTTCTTTTTAGCCTTATCCATTCCACCATTCACTTCATCAGAACTTCCTTCGCCTCTACTCTGTGACACTATTTAGTGATATCATTTTCAGAGCATATGTGAATTATAATAAATCACAAAAGTAAAGTAATCTACAAAAGGAAGCAATCTAGAGAAATTGTTTATCCATGGCATACCAATATCTATAGCATAACCCCATACAAAATAGTGAAATTCATTATCTGTGCTGTGGCCTTTCTTGATTAATCTCAATTAATATACCCATTTTGATTCAGTTTGATTCAGTTTGCCTCAGGAGTAATTTCCTATCTGAACCTCTATTGTTCACCAGGGTGTCATCTATCCCATGAAACCAGAAACTGAAATTATCACTTTGTTTTCCAAATAATGAAGTGATATGGATGCTTGGTGTACCTATCCATCAAAGCTCGTACTATGTTCATAAATCATTTATTAGAGGCTCAACCAATGACATATATTACAACTGAATATTACAATTAATGAAAAATTGTTGGATCACATATTCTCTTTCAGTCTTAAAATGTTTAGTCTGTAGAATATCCTATTTTGCTTTATTGGGAATCAGGAGGTTGCTTAGCTTTGTAGCTTGCAGACCTGTGCCGCTGTCACCTATTGACTTTTAACATACTACGCCTGTTCTGTTTTAGCGTATTTATTTAGTTATTTCTTCCAAGATGGCTACTGTGTTACCTACCTCAAACAATGGCTCGACGACTGCGCCAACACCCTCGCTCCACTCAAGAAAACCACCAACACCCCTGCCAACAAGAAAGCTCCCTGGTTCACCGCAGAACTTCAGGCCTCCAAATGAGAATGCCGGAAAGCCGAGAAAATCTGGCACCAAGAACAATCAGAGAGCAACTTCACCGCCCTCAAATCAGCCATGCACAAACACCACCAGCTCATCCGGACGACCAAAAGATCTTTCTACAAAGAACGAATTGACAAAAATGCACACAACAGCAAGGAGCTATTCAACATCATCAAGGAACTCACCAACCCCAAGTCCTGCTCCGCCAACCCACCCCACACACAAGACCTCTGCAACTCCCTCCAATGTCCACATGGCCCCACTTGCCAGCATCGTCCAATGTCATGGCTTCAACATCGTCTCCTACACGGATGACACTCAGCTCATCCTCTCTCTCATTAAGGACCCCGCAACCGCCAAGAACAACCTCCACACCGGACTCCACGCCATTGCCAACTGGATGAAAGCAAGCCTCCTAAAGCTGAATTCAGAAAAGACCGAGATCATCGTCTTCGGCTCCAACAGGTCAGCATGGGATGACTCCTGTTGTCCTGCTACCCTGGGGTCGCCCCCAACACCCACCACCCACGCATTCAACCTCGGCTTCATACTGGACTCTTCGCTCTCCATGACCCAGCAAGTCAACGTCATCTCGTCCACATGCTTCAACACCCTTTGAATGCTCCGCAAGACCTTCAGGTAGATTCCCATGGAAACCAGAAGAACATGCACCCACATACCCACATCCTCGTCAGCAGCAGACTGGACTACAGCAACGCCCTCTACGCGGGAACAACGGCCAAGCTCCAGAAAAAACTCCAGTGCATCTAGAACGCCTCAGCACATCTCATCCTCAACCTCCCTCACCATGAACACATCTCAGCTGACCTCAGAGACTTCCACTGGCTACCCGTCAACAAAAGGATTGTCTTCAAACTCCTAATCCATGCTCACAAAGCTCTCCACGACACCGGACCGGCCTACCTCAACGATCGTCTCAACTTCCACAACCCGACACCCCAGCGCCGCTCCGCCAACCTCAACCTCGCAACAGTCCCCTGCATACACTGTACCACAACCAGCGGCAGATCCTTCTCCCACCTTGCCGCCAAAACCTGGAACTCCCTCCCTGTCAACCTACGTATGACTCAAGACCTCCTGACCTTCAGGAAGCACCTCACGACCTGGCTCTTCGAGCAGTAGCGCCCCCCCCAGCACCTTGAGACCTTTCCGGGTGAGTAGCGCGCTTAACAAGTTACTGATTGATTGTTTATATTTATGAAGATGTTTTGATTTCATGTTACCAGTGCCACTCTATGAAGGCGTCACTATCAGTGTTAAAGTCAACTGATATACGTCGGTATTCACATCATGTCCCATTCCCACTTACGTGTGACAGTACTTTTTTGATGGAATTGTTTATATAATTGCCACCCAAGCATGCCTTCTCCTTCATTGTTTGAGAACATACCTGCGTCAGGGGTCCTACAAGAGCTGCATAAATGCATCTCAGGTAGACAAGATTATCAGAGGGATTCCTACCAGATGCCATCAAAGCTATCTATGCTATACGTCGCCTTGATGCAGACCCAGCCTTCGTGTCCCCACAGAGTCTGATCTAGAGACCTCATTTAAGACTATTTCTCCATATGGGATGTTATCGATAATCGAATTGGATGGACACCCCAGGCATGTGAAATAGTATTACATGCTGTTATCTTTCTGAACATCGTGCTATGTACTCGTCCATAATATACATACAACTGTAGATCTAAACATATCAGTGCGTTCCTCGCTGAACTGCATGATCACTTTCATGTCAAATTAATTGTTAATAGGAAATTTGTAATATTCTGTCAGCTGTGCCTTATAAGCTGTCCATAACAGTGTCATAT
The DNA here is from genome assembly GCF_031143425.1 of Pleurodeles waltl. Taxonomy (NCBI): domain Eukaryota; kingdom Metazoa; phylum Chordata; class Amphibia; order Caudata; family Salamandridae; genus Pleurodeles; species Pleurodeles waltl. The sequence continues at coordinate 477,961,700 of NC_090451.1, forward strand.
CATCCATGTACCTCCCCTAGAACAAGATACCCCAGGCAAGCTGACTCTCATACTAGCCCATAAAAAGCCTAGTGCAAGAGGGAGCACAACTGGACCTCATTTCAGTACTTTCCAGTTGATGGAACCAATATCCCTCACTTAGAAAGTAATTCTTAGAAAAGATTATGCCAAAAACCTCCATGATCATTCAATTATATTTAGAAAAATCAGTCCTTCTAGTGTACAGATATGATTCTACTGCCAAAACCCCAAGCTCCTTCCGAATGCTGACGTATAAACTGGTCACATCTAGTGTGACAAACATTATTTCATCTGACTATATGATGGTATCTAAATGTATTCAGAATGTCCTTACCATTCTGTAAGTATGATGGAAGATTGCATACAAATCCCTGGAGATATTTGTCCACATACTCTGAAAGGAATTCAGTGGAAGACCCACTACAAATATTATGGGGGTCTTTACATACACGGCAGTCTGGACCCCCATGCCGGCAGGGCTGGTAACTTTCTCCAACAGCATGGCGGTCCAGACTGCCATATAATGAATGTGACAGAACCGCCACTGCCAGGCTCCTGCCACCAGGCAGCCTGGCATTGGCAGCATTGCTGATCTGACAGGGCAGCGCTGCAAGCAGCGCTGGCTGCCGAATAATGAGTCTGATTTCCTTCCCCTTCAGTTTAAACCGCCAGGGAAAGGCTGCTGGAATGAGTCACTCGGGCCTGCTCTCCCCATGCACTTGGCGTGGGCAGTGCAGGGGCTCCCATGCACAGCCCCGTCACACATTTCACTGCCCGACGGGTGCTGCTGCACTTGGAGTCGGCATCAATGTTCAGGCCTTGATTCTAGCTGGGCTGGCTGGATGCTCGTAATGTGGCCGGTGGGGGGTTCTCAACTTACACACCTCTGTCCAACACCATCAAAAAGATTGTTAATAAATGTTGGTCTTTTATCAGAAGTGGTGGTGAAGAAATATACAAACCCTTGTTCGCCTTCAGGCGCACCAGAAATATAAAGGATTAAGAGGTTCACACTCGCCCTAAGATTGTCTGTTCTGGATCTAGTCAGACTACACTATGGCAACTCCTGCAGTGAAGGGCCACCATCCTTGTGGGAATTGCACTGTATGTCCACTGACTAGATGAGTTGATGCTCTTGGTTTGGAACCTACAGGCAGATGGGGCCTTACAAAACATACCAACTGCAACACTCACAATTGTGTCTACATGATCACGTGCCCTTGCAACTTACGTTACATAGGAATGACCACAAGACCAGTGAAGACTAGTATCAATGAACACCGCAGTAATATTAGGTGCGGACGATCCACAAAGAAACTGAGTGTACATTTCCTTGACAAAAGACATACTCCGAACGACCTGTCATGGGTAATTCTTGCGGCACCCCATCACTTGACAGTTAGTCCAAAAAGTTTATTATAAAAAGTACAGCGCTGGGTGTTCAAGCTTAGGATCCACCCTATTGGATTAAATGATGACATAAAATGGATGAGATTTTTTTCTTCCAACATCTGAATACCGTTGGCAGCCTCAGTAATTAAATCAGTCAGACATGGAGTCTTGATAACTCTTGATATAGGTTTCCCTCTAAAAGGTTACTTTTTTACCTTCTCATGTCACCGCACAGCCCTTCTGACACCTCGGTTTACATCATCTTATTAGTTTTATCATGTGACGCTTTAGCACATGAGCAGATGTCCACATATGTCTACAACATTCTAATATACTTACAATGACAATGTCATGACGTATCTCAAGTTCTGTTCACAACACAAAGTGGATTTGTTGACCTTTGTAACCAATTAGTCTCTCTGATTCCAACATATAAGGTTGACAGGCTCTTTTTATAGCCCTTCGAACATCCATGAACTATGGTGGATTTTGATTGCTGCATCACAGTGTTTGTTACAGGAAGGCGTTATGAGTCCCATTTCTACCTTCACCAGTGGGTAGGACTGGTATCACCGGTCCACGTCCTCCCTTTCAGGATTCTGCACTCTGGTGGGCCCTCTCCCTGTGACTCATCTGTATAACCTTCCAAATCCCAGCACTTCCAGGTGTGCGGCCGCTGGGTAGGTCATGGAGTAGGGGCTTTTTCGGGAGACATGACTATTACCATCATTCTTGCATTAATATCTTCCTCATAGCTGCAGGAGTTTTACCAATGAGTTAATATTGTGATTCAGATCCCCACAATCTTGAACGAGCGGTTCTTTTACTTTCAGAGCCTTTTGATGTAATTATTGTTGTCAGACCTGGTCGCTATTTGTATGCCTTAATTATACCTCAAACATGCCTTTGTAGCAGTTTTCGACACTCTGAGAACCCTTTGGTGGTATTTGTAGCAATGGACATTTCCTCGTGTTGCTGCCCCCTCAATACTCCTGTTATTACATTGCAATGTCTGTGCCTTTTTTCTGAAGTGGTACACGGTCACAGGATACACAACTATTTGTCGCCATGACAACCAGCGTGACCAATGAGTCAGTTATTGAGTTGTTTTGCCTTATTTAAAGGTGAGACTCACCCTTCATATGTTCATCCCATGGAGTCCTTCCAGTAGATGATATTTACCATTACCCACAGATATTCCAGAGGGACCTTTATATTTACCTGGCACCCACCAGCTTGACTCTTCAACCAAACTGATTCCTCTATTTCTACATTGTGAGATCATTTACTTGACATATGGTCGATTGCTCTCCTAGCTTTGATTATTGATTTATTTTAGGGCTACGATGGTCCCTCGGCTCACACTTTTGGCAAGGAGCCCTTTCCTTAAAACAGGAGGGTAAGCATCTGACCTTTAAGTTGTTACAGCTTCTTATGCAGATTGTTACATGGAGCTGGCGGGTCCACGATTAATCAAACATTTTTACACTCAGCATGGTAGCTTGTCATCAGCGAGTGCCATTACACTATGGTGCTTTTTGTTCTTGTGACTTTGACTATAATATTTATTTTTCGGTCTGTTTTTTCCACATGCCCACACCTATTTAGGTTTCTTTGCGTAGCTCTTTATGTAAGTTCCATTCTCTTCATGTTCTCCACACTCACTTGGGTTCTTTAGTGTAGCATAGGAGTTTTTGGTTTTCGGTCCTGAAGAAATACACCTGATCCGTAAGGACAATTAAGGCGTGAAACATGTTAACCAGTACTTAGGGTGAAAGGATCAATGATCCTTTGCCCCATTTTCCTCTTGGTAGAGTGGAGGATCATTATTTACTTCCCACTCCCCTCTGTTTTTAACCTTGACCAATCAAAAGTAGAGAACAGATTTGGACTTGCTGTATTTCTTACCTAGCTGCTATGTAAATTGCTTAAGAATCACGTTTCTTAAGATACATTGTACAATATCAAACACTAAAACTGAGAACAGTGATGGTTTGTGCCACTTTATAGATCAAGTATGTTGTGACCCTCTACTGATGGCTGCTGCCGCTTGCTATTGTTTGACGTGCTCAGCAAGTATGTAATCAATATTCATTGGACTTCAATTGTATCTCTTCCGCGATCCACAACCTTTTGTAGTTAAGTGAATGTATTCTTAATGTGGGGACATTTCAACTGCTTAAGGTGCCTTTTAACTTATTCCAGTTCAGAAAATGACCCTCTAAATGGGTTCAAATGTCAACAATATACAAGTGGCCACCATATTTGCCAGTAATTAGCAATTATTTTTTAAGTCCTGTCCCCAAGCAAATTGTTGCCACTGATAAATATTATTGGGCCAAATCAACCTTTTGTTAATGTTGAACATGCACCATTCTCCTGTGTAAATTGGTCTACTTCATTGAACACTGTACCGACTGCAAACGTTTTTAATGTTTCATCGTTGTATTGCATTGCCACGAGGCCGGCAGTAACTACTGCTAAATTATGACCCTGGAGGAAAGTTTACCGAAAGACAGCCAATGTATCACACCGACCGCCAGGGCGGAAACAACAGCCACAACGGCGTTAGCCACCTACAGCCAGGCGGAAGTCAAAGTTCCGCCCACCATATTATGACCAGACATTCCGCCACCTTTTCCGGGGCGGTACCAACAACATCAAAAGCCTGGTGGAAACTGAGCTCAGAAGTGAAAGGACTCACCATTGGAAACACAGGGAAGAACCACACTGCCATGGAGCCCGAACTGCATGTATTTCTGATGATATTCTACGTTCTGCTCTACCCCAAACACCAACACTGATGAAGACGATGACGGTGAGTACAGCCACCTAGCACACAAGGGAGGGGGGAGGAGAATGACAGTGGCACACACACGCACCACACACACCCCATACACACACACCATACACACAACCAAATGCACAAGAAAACAAGTTAATCTCCCTAAATCGGCTGAATAATGTAAGGACAACACCAGTTTACTAAAGTGAGTGTAATAATATCAACACAGTATAAATAATAATTTTGCCAATGTTATAGATATCTACAAATGTATAGAAAAAGAGACACTGCCCAGTCCTCTGTTCGCGTGGGCCACATAGCTACAGGGCAAAGTCCAACGCCCCACTTGTCACCTGCATCAATATGGAGAGAACACAGCAGGAGCATCAGTTGGCAAATAGGCAGGCACCTCAGTGGGAGGGGGGGTACCTCACCCGGGAGAAGAAACAAGACCACTGGTTCTGGAGAGGGCAACATGCCCTGTGCTTTGTCATGGGGAGTTATGGGCCACAGTCTCTCAAGTGGGTGTCTTGCCCACTGGTTCTAGAGGGGGCAACATGCCCTGTGCTTTGTCCTGGGGAGTGTAAGGCCACAGTCTTTCAGGTGAGTGAGTACCCCACTGGTTCTGGAGTGGACAGGCCACACAGCAGCCCATGGAGGCAGGATCACATTGCGTCTGCCGGCGGTGACGGCTGCACTGTGGTGGTGCTGGTGGTGTTGAGAGGCTCCTGCACATCCCCTGCACCCTCGGATGGATGCACTGTGGTGGTGCTGGTGGTGGTGATGGGAGGCTCCTTCACATCCCCTGCACCCTCAGATGGATGCACTGTGGTGGTGCTGGTGGTGATGTTGGTGGGAGGCTCCTGCACAGGCCCAGCACCCTCAGATGGATGCATAAACATGGTTGGTGGTGGAGGCTCTGTGACAGCTGTTGGTGCAGGCTCCTGGCCCTTCTTGCTTCTGGTGCAGGCTCCTTGCCCTTCTTGCCTACTAGTGCAGGCTCCTTGCCCTTTCAGGTTGGAGGTGCAGGCTCCTTGCCCTTCTTGCCTGTGGGTGCAGGCTCCTTCCCCTTCAGTATATGTGGCCTGGAATCCTTTCCACCACGAGTAGGTGCGGATGGAACTGGGCCCATGGACTTGGTGGCTGAGGTGCTCGGCTGGGTTTGTGATACCCTGGCCATACATACAGGACGGGGGGAAGGATAGGGAGGGGGTCAATGGAGGGGCCTCCTGGCAACTAGCAGCAGCGGAAGTGGAAGGCTGTTCAGATGTCTGGCTAGTGGCAGGGGCCCGCTGGTGTGAGACTGCCTCCCTCATAATATTGGCCATGTCTGCCAGCACCCATGCTATGGAGATCAGGGTGTTGTTGATGACCTGCAAGTCCTCCCTGATCCCCGGGTACTGTCCCTCCTGCAGCTGCCTGATCTCCTGCACGTTGTCCACGATCTGGCCCATTGTGTCCTGGAAATGTTGGTAGGCTCCCAGGATCTCGGAGAGTGCCTCCTGGAGAGTTGGTTCCCTGGGCCTGTCCTCCTCCTGGTGCACAGCAGTCCTCCCAGTTTCCCTGTTGGCCTGTGCCTCTGTCCACTGAACGGTTTGCCCACTGCCACAGACCCCAGGTCCCTGATTGTCAGGGGGGTGAGGTGTGGCCTGGGGTCCCTGTAGAGGTGGACACACTGCTGATTGTTGTGTCCTGGGGACAGAGGTGTGGGTACGCTGGGTGGGTGCTGTAGTGGTGTTTCCAGATGGGGGAGGCTCTGTGGTGGTGTGTTACTTGGCTTTGGTAACTGGCTGTCCAGTGGTCCCTGATGGGCCAGGTATGTCATCCTGATCCTGAAGACCAGAGTTGCTGTCATCACTGTGGGCCTCTTCTGTTGGGGGACTGGATAGTACTGGTACCTCCTCTCTGGTGACATTGGTTGGGGTGCCTGTGGGGATGTAAATGATGTGTTATAATTTATGTGTCTGACATATTGTACATCTGTGTGTTTCCCTCTATAGTTGGATTTGCCCTGCAAGCTTTCCCTTGTGTATGTTAGTGTATGGTGGGATTGTTAGTTCCCTATGGTGTGCATACTTTAGTGATGAGTGTTGATGCAGGGCTGTGAGGGGTGTCCATGCATTGGTACACCATGCAGGGCTTGCCATTGGGATTAGTGAGGTGTGATGGTGGAGTGTGTGGGATGTAGTGGAGTGACGGGAGTGAGGGTGAGGGTATGTGATGTCATCCAGGTAGGGGGTGATAATAGTAGAGAGTTGACTTACCAGAGTCCAGTCCTCCTCTGACTCCGGCCAGACCCTCAGTTTGCAATATTGCCAAGACTTGCTCCTTCCATGCTGTGAGTTGTGGGGGAGGAGGCGGGGGTCCACCGCAAGTCCTCTGGATAGTGAGTTGGTGTCTTGCTGCTATGGAATGTACCTTCCCCCCGTAGGTCATTCCAACTCTTCCTGATGTCATCCCTAGTTCTGGGGTCCTGTCCCAAGGCGTTGACCCTGTCCACGATTCTCCGCCAAAGCTCCATCTTTCTGGTTATTGATATCTGCTGCACCTGTGCTCCAAATAGCTGTGGCTCTACCCTGACAATTTCCTCCACCATGACCCTTAGCTCCTCCTCTGTAAAACGGGGGTGTCTTTGTGGTGCCATGGGTGTTAGGTGATGTGTGTTGGGTAATGTGTTGGGGTGTGTGAGGATTGCGTGAGTGGTGTATAGGTGTGAGTAGTGTGTGGCTCTAGTTGTGTCAGTGGTCTTGGTGTCTGTCTGGTGGCAATGCTTTGTTGTCGTAAAGGGTTGTGGGTAATGTGGGGGGTGGTGTGGGGGTGGTGTGTGTATGGGCGTCAGGTGTGTGTTGTTTGAATTGTCCATTGTGGTGCTGTTTTGTCTGTGGGTGTCCATTGTGAGCCCGGCGGTATGTACTGCCAATGGTTTACTGCTGTTGAATGTCTGCCGTGGTGATTCGTGGGTCAAAATGTTTTGGGTGTTGTTCTGTTGGTGTAACGGTGTGGGTTTTGGGACCGCCAGTTTATCACTGACCTTTGGTGTGGTGGATTTGTGTCTGTGGCTGAATTCTGTTGGATTGGTGTGTATGTGTCATAACATGGTGAACGGATATCCGCCTCCATGGCAGCAAATTGGCAGCCATTAGGCTGACGGTAAGTGGGATTTACTGCCAATGTCATAATGTGGGCCATAGTGTTGTGTGACCTTTTTAGGAATTAAATTGCTGGATATTGTGCATGTTCTGACTCTGGATATTTTACCCGTGATTACATTCATGATTCATCATAAAAGTGGACCAATGCATTTTTACTATGTTCAAAACAAGGCATTCTTAAATGCAGACAGACAATTTGAGATGTCTCACTCTGTAACCTGCTCAACAATTTTGCGGAATAAAATGCAGAGGAAAAACATCGAAGGCGTAGAAGGAATTATGTTGCACAGAGACAAGGCACAAACAAGCTGTGCACATAGGTGCATGCCTGGATTTAAATATGTTAACATAGAAAAAACACACTTACTAGCTTTGTTAATGCATTTTTTTTCTCAATAGGGGTCTCATGCATGCAAAAGGTATCCACAACATAGGTCTTGCACTCCTGTACTGAAGGAAGTGATGACTACAAACATGCAGAACCTGATCTAGCCTTGTTTGTGGTCCTGTTCAGATGGGACATGGCTTATAAGTTCTAGCTGAACTGTTTCTATTGGAGCATTATCAAGGCTGATAGGTGTGTGGTTGATCCCTGTGTGCAGGGACAAAGTGAGCAAAAACCCTATAGTTTGGAAGGTCGGCCCAGAGTACCAGCAGCTGAGAGTAATTATAGAATGTAATTGATAACATGTTTGCTCTTAGTGCTCAAAACTATGGTCACTGCTGTTGCATTTACCTTGCTGTGAAGTTGTTGCTGTGGTTGGTCCTGATGCATGTGTAGATATTAATGTTGTTTTCCCCATTATGGCCACATTTGTTGTCAATGCTATTGGCCCTGCCAGGTCCCTGCAGATAGAGTAGCTGTTGACACTGCTTTTGTATTAATTTTTGTTGCTGGTATTGTCCCAGCTGCAGTAGTAGGTGTGGCTGCTGCTGTGGTTGCCTATGTTTTTACAGCCTTGTTTTGCTACTGTGCTCCATGTTGTTGTGGTAGCTATTTTTACAGCTGCAGGGCCTGCATTCCCTAGCCGTAGTTGTTGCTATAATCCCTGCTGTGGTGAAAGCTGCTGCCACTTCTATTTACCCAGCCAGGGTGGCAGTTTCTGTCTTTGTTGTAATTACAGCTGTAGTGAAAGCTGATGGCAGGTCTGTTTTAGCTGCAGTGTGTGCAATTTTTTTTTACAACCGTTGCTATCACTGTGGTGAGTAGGCTGGTACTGTTATGCCGTCTGCTGTAGTAAACACTTGTGTTTTCTGGTGTTGCTGCCATGGTGGTAACTCTGGCTGACAATGTGGTCCCAACTATGGTTACTTCTCTGGTCCCTGCAGCAGAAGCAGCTGTGGTTTCTGAAATCACTTCCTGCTATGGTTGGAGCTACTGTTGCTCCAAAGGCAGCTGTTGTTGCTGTTTTGGTACTGGATGATGGAAGCTGTTGTAACTGATGTGGTTGCAGTTGTTGCTAGTGTGGCCCTGCTTTGGTACAACTCGTCACTGCTATGGTTCCTGCTGTAGTGACAACTGTTGTTCATGAAGTGGTTTCAATTCTGGTCCAGTTTTTGTGTCTTCCTTGCTGATAACTTTTGTTACTCTTGTCCATGCATTGTGCCACTTTGTAACCTGTTGCCCCGCATTATACTTGTACCAGGGATAATGTATATAAGGGGGGTGTTTCCCCCATTAGGGGAGGATGAAAAAATGGCACAAAGAAATCTAAAAGATTTCCTTGTGCCATTTTTTGCCGCATTTTTGACGTCTGCACAGAGCAGGCGTTAAAAGGGGGCACACCATTGTTTATAATGGGCCTTAATGTGGTTTGCAGGATTAGCGGCAACATTTTTGTTGCTAATCCTGCAAAGTGCCAAACTAGCATCAAAAATGTTGATGCTAGTTCCCTAACTACCGCTATAGCGCGCCAAATCTTAAGTACAACACACCCGTGGTGGCTTTATGGGGGGTGCTAAAGGGTGCAAGAAAAGTGGGGCTACATTGGATGCAGTGCCGCTTTTCTTAAATCTGCCCCTCAGTCTACTAAACGTGACTCTTAAAGGTGCCTTTGGAAATTCTATTTCGTTCATTTTATTTATGACTATGTCTATCTGTGCTTTCACTTTCTCTTCTTAAGGTCTTTTTTCCAGGAATATCCTGCTGAAAAACCTGCAGATGTTACAAAATTTAAAGGGGGCTCATCAACTTTAACAATAAATTGCCTTGTGTGTTCATTCGTTTGGTACCCTGAATAAGAGGCAATAGCAGATCATTTATAGCACTCAGAGGTCAGCATTTTATCTGAAGTCGTGTGGTCTCTTTCACGACGCGCTGCCATGAGTTTGAGGAGAAGGAGGAATGAGGGACTGAAAAGAAATAGAGGGTATATGTGGGCAGGCGGGGTTAGTGAAGTACAAAGATTGACTTGATAAAGTGAAGGCACGAAGTGCAATAGATGTGAAATTTCAGATGTAATGCGTTCGTCCTATAGCGACAAAAATCGGTCACCTGTGATGGAGCATCATAAATCCTACAGGGTTTTTGATATTAAAGATTGATTTACTGCTACACAGTAAGCTTCATAACCCTTCTGTAACCTCAGGGAATGTACTGGTCTCACGACGATTGTAAGTCATTGTTTGACACATGAGAAGTGAACTTCAATTACTACCTTCATAAAAAATGCTGCACTGTTATATTCAAATATTAACCAAGAAAAGCGAAGAACATCGTCGCAACTTCAAGAACAGGAATTACCGCTGTGATAAAATGCACAGTTTCAAAGCTGAGGCTACAAACTAACACATGAGAGTTGGAGAAAGAGTTAAGGCCTTCTACCTAAACCAGTTGCATCCTATTTCATTTAAAAAGCTCAAAGATCTTGCCCCCAGTTCCAAGTTGGGTCCTAATCCCGTTTTGGGTGCAAAATATAGTTTGCAATAGCTACGGAATTACAACCCGAAATGCAAATTGTGCAGCCCAGGGACTTTGAAATGCATGAAATAGTGTTGGTAAAGAGTGCCACACTGGGGGTCAAATTTACAAGTTTCACGCACCGCAGTGCTGCGTTGTGACCAGGGGAGAGCAGGAAAGCATCATATCTGCACAGATATGGCTCTCTCCTCCCCACTGCCAAGCTTCGGCAGGGAATTTTGTTGCCAAGTACCACGCACACACCTTTGCTCCATAGTACATGGGGTGTGCTTGACTCTAGCATAGGTTTTGTACTTGAAGGGTTCCCTTTCAGTAACTATGCCTAGACAACTTTTAAAGATTTTCCTACTTTGCAAGTGTGCTGCAGTGTACATCCCTCATCAAAGTCAGAAAAGAAAGGAGAAATGAAAATGTTTCTCCTTTAAACGCCTCCTAGTCACGTTAATCTTTGCTGCAGAACCCATCTACTAATGTTAGTAGACAGTGTTTTTGCATCAAAAACCATGGATGGTAGCAAAAGAACACCCATGTTCAACTCATGGAAAGCCCACATGACGCAGAGTGACACAAAGCAGCCCTTCAGGCTGATTTGCATTAGTTTTTGTTTCAACCCACCACAAAGACCAATTTGCATTGGTTTGTAAATGCAAAAAAAAAGATTTTGCGGCTGGTCTGCATTAAAAAGTAACACAAACCTGATACAAAATCTTAAAAAATCTGGAGTGTGTTTACTTTGGGTTTGGGTAAAATAGCACAATTATTGCATTATTCAACCATTCTAATACCAAAAACCTCAACCACTATTTAATGTTTAAGACCGAGATTGCCCTCAGGTTGTGACCGAGAAACTGAGAGATTTATTAACTTATCTCTCACACAACGCAGCAGCCAAAAATGCTGTGTTGCGTGAAAAGGAGGGAGCAGGTCAGCACCGTACTTACAGAGATTTTACACGTTACTCCTCTCTTCTTAACGCTGGAGCACAATCAGGCTGTCAAGCGCTATGCGCACACCTTTGTAACAGAGTGCAAAGGGTTCTGCCTGATTTTACTGCAGGTTTTGCACTGGACGTGTACCCTTCGTGTATCATATACTATCCTTACAGTAACTTAAAAACTTTTCCTACTTTATAAGTGTACTGTCCAGTACAGCACACATGAAAAGTCAGAAAAGAAAAGTGAAATAAAAGCATTTTCCATGTTGGTGCCTATTTCAAAAGGCGTTCTTTTTTACGCAAACCACTGACTACTTTATTTTTATAGAAAGGGTTTTGTGTCAAACTATGGGTGTTTGCAAGGGAATGCACATGCATCACTCATGGAAAGCCTCCATGGCGCTAAGCAATGGAAAGCAGCACACTATGTTCAATTGAATTTCCGACGTAAAACTTGCTTATGTGGAAAAAAAAGATTTTGTATTACTTTTGGGATGAAATCCTGGAAAAAAAATCTTAGTGAAAATACCCCTAAGCCTCTAAGACAATTTGCTATATTTTTATTAAGGTTATGTAGTACAGCAGGGCAGTGGTGCAATATTAGCCCAGCGGTGCGAGGGACCCTTGAGTTCCAGGGATACCCCTCAACACAGTACACTCAGCACAATACACTGACTGGTTCTGGCCCCTTGCCTGAGGCCTCCTGACTGGGACTCGGGAGGGGCCCTTCATGTACATTGCTGGGTTTCATTATGCCACTGCAGCGGAGGCTATTACAAAAACGACAGCCTAAAATATCCATATATTTGAGACTGATGGGACAGGCTGACCGGTGTGTTAACAGGTTCATTCTGCTCTTTTCCTAATTTTCCCACTTGCTGATATGGAGGAGCAAGGTTTTTTCCCATTACTCTCTAACCCTGTATACCATGGGCCTGATTTATTCTTGCATGAACTGTTTGAAAAAAATGCCACTAACACTAGTGACAGAGAAATATCGCTAGAGCAAGAGTTCTAAAACTGCTTTAAAGTGTAGAACGTAAAAGTGAAGCCAGTTAAAATTTTTACTCTTGACACTTAGCAGGGCATTGGGTAGCTATAGAGGCCCATGAAAGAAAACAAATCTCCAAGTTTATAGAGTCAAGTGCTGTGCTTGCATTTATCAGATAGTACTGACTCAATACTTGAAAACACACTAACAATCATGCTAAAGTGCTTTCATCACCAGGTTGTACGAAATGACAGGATAATGCAGTGTGTTGCTTACCTAAATTTACATCATGATCTGCTTTCAAAAAAAGAATATCTTCAGCATACTGTTTGGTATTCGAATTACCCTTAATGGAGACCACCATGTCATGAAATTTCCCATAATAAGTTTGCAAGAAACTCCATGACCAGAGCAAACAACTTTGGATGCACAGGGCACCACTGTCGGGTATTATAAATACTTTTATAACACCAGCAAGACGTTCATTAGATTGGTGATATAGAGAGGTAATAAGCCCCATGACCAGAGAAGGAAGGATGCAACAACAAAACACTTAGAGAAAAAGATAATCTTAACTCATAAGGTCCACCCCCTTCTCCACATCGATAGTACAAATTATGCCAAAGTATTAGACTTACAATAAAAATCTGTTACATTTTCTAGAAAATGTATATTGACTGCCCACAACCTACATGTGTACTTTTTGTTTGTTAGTCCACATATCACCTCTGAATATAACAAAAGAAGCTGCAAATTTGACTTCCTCAATTTGTAGATTGAGGGACCTCTTGTTGGCACCACCACACAGATATTTCTCCCTTTTCCCCTAGTCAATTGTCTGAGTTAATTATTCAGATATTTGACCTTGACCATTTGGCTCAAGTATACTAAAAAGTAATTAGGTGTAATCATTAGAAATAATAGAGTAAGTCCATGTTGATAGGCAACCACAGGTCAAACGGTCATACTCAAGCATTTCATTTCCCATCTAAACATGGATATATTTGATGTGTTCTAGGCATTGTACATGCAATAGGTCTGTGGGGTTAATCCAATATGTGCATAGTTTCCTTCTTGTCAACTATACGAGATATAATAGCAACTTACCTGATATTTCGATATCTGCTCCCTGCTGAATTTTTCTTCGAACCTCCTGAATAGAATGAGAGTACAGCTTACCTCAATATTCTAGAGCATGATTATTTTTATTGTCTTACATTTAGCTAAAAAGCTTGTGTCTTGAGGCAATTCAGAATCAAGTGGAGATTGTCTACTCTGTCACTTCTGCATTTGCGGCACCTTCATTTCTTAATGTTTGCCAGCTGTGAAGGAGTGTAGTATACCTTATGTGGAGTAAACAAATGGTTCTTCCTGAGAGTAACATACTCAATTGTAGTATAAAGAACATTCAAGCATACTTGCCATAAGATTTATAGTTCATCTGAAGGCAAGTCGTCCTCCCTAAGACAGGATATTGAACTCTGGGTCTGTATTGTAGAAGTGCCCCGAGAGTGCAATGGGCATTTAAAGCCGCTTTGAGTACCCTTGAGGCACTTTGGTATCACAGAAGGGGCCGCACATTCTTGTGCGGCCCCTTCTGTAATACAGATAGCCGTGGCATACATATAGCACCAGCACTATCATTAAATGGTATTCCCTCATTTTCATGCCGGTGCAGCCCCATGCAAATGAGGGAATGTTTTTGCCTCTGCGCTCAGGTGGGTAATACAACGTTGTTGCAGAGATAAACATGCTTTTAGGAGGCGCAATGAAAGTGGATCACATAAAGGTGGTGCACTTTCATTGCACCTCCTAAAGGCAGCTCTCTGAAGGGATAAAAGATGGTCCCTTTGACCCCCTGTTACCTACTGCACCCTCCTGCAAGGCAATCTCTAATCCATCTCAAAACTGCAGGTGGGTTGCCACCGGCACAGAGAACATGGATCAGCTTTTAAACAACTATTCTGTATTTCTTTTGAATATGCTGCCCTTGGGGCAGCACATTCACATCAACATTATAGTGTGCACTTTTTCTATGTTTGTACCAATGCACCTGCTTTAAGGTGTGCCAAGGTACAAACGGAAAAAGTATGCCTTTTCCAGGGCCGCAGGCCACCTTCGATTTCTTTAAGTAGCCTTCAGTACCATTGTACAACTTCCTTCTTCCTTGGCAGTGCATTTGGCAATTTATCCTTTATTCTTCCACATATAATCCTGTGTTTGAATCCACATGGTTAACTGTTAAAATTTGTATCTCAATATGGCACAGTTAAAAATGTCTTTCAACCAATCCCAGGAGACCAGGGAGCCTTTTTCGACCAATTTCCCTCATTTGTTGTTTCCCAGTTCCCTTAACAGGAGACTCAGCTTATCTCTCATGCACTCTAGTGTGCCTGGCAAACCCCATACTGGGGAAAACCTACTTAAATAGGGCATATTACCTAAGACCCTAATGTCGTACCAAGGTTTGTCAGCTGTTTATAAGACCTTTTGTCACACCCTCTTAAAAAACTTTGGTGCCCCAAACTTATATAGAATATGATTTCCTTGCTTAGTATCATTCATCATTGCTTGAAGAGATTCCCCAGCTGCTGACTGGTCCAGCTTAATAATGACCATTCTATAGTTTTTAAACTGAAACACTTAGCAGTACAACTGACAATTTGGCATTACTACGCCACCTCTTTCTAATCTTTCTAAGTTCTCATTCTATTTATGGTTTAGCTCACTCAGATTTCAGCTCAAAGCATTTAACCTACTCACTTAGGGGGTCATTCTGATCTTGGCGGGTGGCGGGAGCCGCCCGCCAAGCGGGAACCGCCAGAAGACCGTACCGCGGTCAAAAGACCGCGGCGGTCATTCTGAGTTTCCCGCTGGGCTGGCGGGCGACCGCCAGAAGGCCGCCCGCCCCCCCAGCGGGAAACCCCCTTCCACGGGGATGCCGGCTCCGAATGGAGCCGGCGGAGTGGAAAGGGTGCGACGGGTGCAGTTGCACCCGTCGTGATTTTCTGTGTCTGCTATGCAGACACTGAAAATCTTTGTGGGGCCCTGTTAGGGGGCCCCTGCAGTGCCCATGCCATTGGCATGGGCACTGCAGGGGCCCCCAGGGGCCCCACGACACCCGTTCCCGCCAGCCAGGTTCTGGCGGTCAAAACCGCCAGAACCAGGCTGGCGGGAAGGGGGTCGGAATCCCCATGGCGGCGCTGCCTGCAGCGCTGCCATGGAGGATTCTTCAGGCCAGGGAAAAACCGGCGGGAAACCGCCGGCTTCCCTTTTCTGACCGCGGCTTTACCGCCGCGGTCAGAATTGGCCTGGATGCACCGCCAGCCTGTTGGCGGTGCATCCGCAGTCCCCGGCCCTGGCGGTCTATGACCGCCAGGGTCGGAATGACCGCCTTAATCTTTTTTTAAAGTAAACTTTAAATTTTGTTTCTCAAGTTCTTCTAAAGTGTACCTATTTGATGTAGAACATATTTACTTAGCTATACAGGTTCTATAATTTTGTTTAATCTGTTTAGTGACATTTTGCCGCACAATTTACAAATAACTAGTAATGTGTTATGTGCAACCTGTTTCTAATACATAATTTACTACTAGCATTCAATTTATGCTGTAGTGTGACAGCAATGTAGTAAAGGTATAACACACAGTCTCCAGTACTAGTCTTTCTCACCCCCCGCCCTTTGCATCCCAGCATTCCCTCATCTTCCAATCAATGAGACGCACTCAACTACATCCTCCTCTGCCTTGTCATCTCTAAGTTTAGGTGTGTTGCTTGTCTACTGTCATGTATCCAGTGATGTGCAAATAGCACCTGTGCCACCAGCTACTACATATCAAAATTAGGGGTGGCAAATCTGCTAGGTTATAGTGCAGCTGCACTTTAAACCATGCCATTCAAGTATGCTGACTTGACCATGTCAGTCTCAGCATGAGAGATCTAAGTTGCTCGAAGAATGTTTAGTTTAAAGATTGTAAGGGCAACTCTGCCAGACATCAGCGTGGTAATTTGGTCCAAGCCTCTATTTGTCTAGTGATATTTGTAATATAGCGCCATAGTTTTCTGACCACCACTGCATATCCGTGTGATATACAATGCCCTGGCACCTCATGAGCTCTATTTTCCACTTCAAAGAAAATGCCAATCTGGATTGTCTGTTTTTAATTAGTGGCATCAGGAGTGATTTTGTCCAATTAATCAGTAAACCGGCTAAATGCTGAATGTCACAGTTTAATTTATGATCTGTGTAAGATTTGGTGCAGGGTCTTTCATGAGTAGTAGGATGTCATTAGTATCCAATGACAGGATACTCCAGTGCCTGCCCAATTGTATGCCTCGCGGGTGGTGATACTCTCTCTTAATGCACACCAAGGGAAC
Source organism: Pleurodeles waltl (assembly GCF_031143425.1). Lineage (NCBI taxonomy): Eukaryota > Metazoa > Chordata > Amphibia > Caudata > Salamandridae > Pleurodeles > Pleurodeles waltl. The sequence continues at coordinate 477,978,272 of NC_090451.1, forward strand.
CAACCCATGCCAAAGAAGATAGGGCATAGAGTTCATTCAGGTCTATTCCCTCTTCTGATAGGATATTAAGTTGTTCACTCTAATTCTGGTATGTCGTTCAGTATAAAGTAGGATGACCTGCCTCAGGAAAGCCTTGCCTCTGCCCATTCTTTCTATCACCATCTGTAGAAAATGCCATTCGATGGAACTGAAAGCTTTGACTGTGCCTGACAAAAGCAACAGCCACAGATAGCATGTTATCAATTTAATGAGTGACAGCAAATAATGTGTTTAGATTTTCAGAAGGAGGAGGGTGATTACTAGGGCCTCTTTGAGAGCTGGGGCGAGAGTGTTATGCTCAGAGGCCTCATTGTACAAATCTGGCAGTACTGGTGCCAGCTCCTCAGTGTATACTTAATCAACTTCTACTAGGAAACAATCTCTGCTGGGGGCGGATCCATTTTTCATAGATTTTATAACCCTGTTGATTTCTTGTATTGTGATTTGCTTACATAAAGGTGCCCACTGATGGAGGTCAACGTTACCTTTTCAGGCACTCATGTATGAGTTGTTTGGGCTTGTCGTTCCTGAATACATACAGTTTGGTGTAGAAGTATCTGAACTACTTCAGAATATCTGTGGGTTTATAGTAAATCTTGCCATCAGGTGTGTCTATTCTTATTATATCAGATGGTTCCCAGAGTGGGTGGATCATGCCTACCAGAGTTCTACCAGGCCTGTCACCCTCCCGCTAATGCCTAGATACTGCATGTTTACTGAGAAATGTAGGCTTCAGCAACTTCCCAAAACTCAACCAGCTTCAGGTTCAGGACAGCCAAATTGGTGGGGCCAGTCCTGCCATCTCCAAGCAAGGTGGTTGGTGGTAAGGATTTATGTATCCCTTTGAGATACATTAGCCATGTGCAACTGCCTCAAAGGCCTCCTATAGTGAGGACATGGAAGAGACCATGTGGACACTGGAGCACTTGAATAATAGCAAGAAATACATTGAGATCTATGCGGGATGAAGAAACCACGACTGGAGATGCTTACTTTGGAACTGGGGAATCAGGTTTGAGTCTGGAATCGCCACAATAATGCTTTGACTTTGAGCAACTCAATTAATCTCCACATACCTACCAAAAAACAAAAATAATTGAGTCCTTGTGTAATCTATCTAATACTCATATAAGTCATACAAAGTGCTTCAATACCTTTGGGTCGAGTTTGTGCTATGTAAAAATTACAAAAAGAAAGAAAACAGTAAGGGCATACAGGTGGTTGTTAGGGTCCCATAGGTAAAGTTAGCCTTTCACAAAGGATGTGTTAGGTGGATAGCCACGATTATACTGAATAATTTACACGGGAATATGCATCAATATATTTCTTTTTCACAACTAAAGATTTTTGCAAGCCTAGAAAGAGGGATACTAAACTGCAACACGTTCTGAACATTACAGTTGCAATAGTTTTCAGACTGAAGAAAAGAGGCCAACATTTACATGTTGCAACACAGGAGTCATGTTTAAAATGAGGTGTTGCAATGTAATACACTTCAAGAACATGCTCCAGCCTATAAGACAACCGGTAACACAGAAGGTCACAAAAATGCTTCTATTCTGAGCTAACTAGATGGTATTAACGATGTATTGTTTTAGACTAGCCGCTTACAAGAAAGGTATCTCTTACTCCTCCTATGATGGACAACGTAGATGTACTCTGTAAAAGTGCCCTGAGGATTTCCACATATCTACATACAAAAGTATGCATATTGGCTGTTTACGTTCTTAGTGAGGCTGTGAATCATAATATTCAAAATTGTGCAAAAATGGAAAGAGAGGTTGTGATAATGTTTGGAATGAAGGTGGTGAGGCATAAGGCACGAAAGGGACAGGAGCAAAAATGCAAGTGGTAGATAAGACAGCAAAATGCAACAAAACACTACCCATTGTGGTAACTGTCCTTGCTGTAAAGATGTATGTGTAATCTTTGGGAGACAAGTTAAAATCTTTGTTGATTGATAGGTGGACTAAGGCCCTAACTACAGAGTCCTGCATGCAGACAGTTACTCGTGTTTTAATAGATCATGCAATTGTGATTACATTATAGCAACCTTTTATTTCTTTTCTATTGTATTATGGTGATACCTACAGCTCACATGGTGCAATCCCAGGAAGAGTTTAGATCTCTTCAGGTCTTAAACAATTAACCCAGGAGCTGCTAGTGGTTCACCGGCAACCTTGAAGTTGCTGTCAAATATGTAACAAGCCCAGTACCTTATTCAAAGGGTCTGTGCATATTAAAGAAGGCAGCTCTATCAGTCACTCCACAAGTGTTCATAGTAAGCCAAAAAAGAATAGTGCTAGTGAGCAGTAACCAGTGCTGACATGTCGTAATGTGGAAATCGGGCAGTCCGAGTGAAAATGTGTTAGTTGGGTGCATGGATCAGGCCAAGAGCTGAGAAGAGCAGGGTATGGATCCAGAGTGGAGACAATTAGGAGCCTCATATGCATTTGTCAGAGTGTGGTAGCACATGTGTGCACACATGTGTGTGTGTGGCATTGTATTCTCCTTATTAAACATTGTTGATCCCTGGAGGTTATGCTTGGTGTCAGGTACCACTAAACATACAGCTACCCTAATCTCTAGTACCATTGTGCCCAATCATGGCATTATAATCAACAAGGATGACCTAAATGTAGCCATCCATGACATAACAGTGACCAACCCTCATGTAATATTGGCAGCTATTGATATATGGCCAGCATCCTGGATGTTATGGTGTCTAGGTTTGGGACAGCAGTGGCCCTGGTTTAGTGGTGGGCATTAATGGCATATTACAGGCACCCTTGCTGTTATAATGAGCACTCAAGGCCTACGATTATAAATTCTAGGCATCTGAAGCACACTCAGTTCATGCAGGGAAAATGTAAATATAACTACTAAATAAAAATGACAAGCTGAAATTAGGGGTGTGTGTATTTCATAAAAACAAGAACAAATATTTTCAAGGCAAAGACTACGGGGCATATTTATGAGCCCCTTGCGCCACCTTGCGCCACCTTACCGTAATTTTTTTAATTCTAATGTGGCATTAGGTTGGCAAAAACCATGTGCCATATTTACAAAGTGGCATTGCACCATTTTGTGAACCCTTGCACCACATTATGCCTGTGGCAGGCATTATGAGGTGCAATGGGAAAGTTCCGGTGGTATGAGATTTCATTCCAGAAGGCAGGCATTAAAATGAGGCTCTATTGTTTTCATCTGGCCTCCTTTCACTTTGCAGGATTAGCATCAACATTTTTGGCACTAATCCTGCAAAGCGCCAAACTAGCGCCAACATTTTTGACGCTAGTTCCCTAACGTGAGTCGTGGTGCGCCATATAATAAATACAGCGCACACATGGTGGTGTTTTGGGTGTGTGATCTCTTTGATTCGTAATAACGATTCCCACTAACCTCAGTCTTGCTTAAGGAAGGGTAAACTAAAGGTTGACAGTCCACAATGTATGCCTAGTAAATAGCTACCCTCACAACAAAACACACCTTAGTAATAGCAACTGAAAATCGTTCGTATATGTAACACTTTAAGAGTGGCATTTTTTTAGGAATCGCTCGTCGCTAGTAGGGTTCGATTCTTCTTCTATTGAATGGAACTGAGAGGCTACCTTGCCACCATAATCGGCAATATAGAAGTACAATGCATGGAGCCATTATACATTGTTACAATATCTGTACACTTCGCACAGAAAATAAGATACCCAGAATACAACATTTCATAAGTAAATTGTGTGTGCCCTGATGACGACCTTTTATTTTCATCTGAATTGTTCTTTAGTGAGTAGTAATGCTTGGAACCACATTGGATGTGTGAGCACTTCCCCATCTAACAAAAGCTGTACATTTGTGTCTGTTTATGGAGAATAAGCACACTTGAGAAAAGTTTGGTGTTCCGTGTTCCATGTATGGTGTGAATCGAGTTTCAATCTGGCTGATCAAGTTTCTGCGAGAGATCCCAGTGATTGATTGTACCAACCCACAGGGCTTTTACCTTTTGTCTTTGAGCTGCTCCTCTCTGGGTGATTTAATTAGCAGGCGAATCCACATTTTGCTTTAGACGATGCTGTAATGCTGATGATAGCTGGATCCACTGATTTGTTGATGTCTTCCTCCCTGACCCTGCATTGATTCTGAAAGACTGTTTATCTAAAGCTGAACATGGATTTCTGCCAACAAATTGAACCCAAGAGCTTTTAGCTGTGACATTCGCTTTTTTTGGCTTTTCATCTGCAGTGAACAGTCATACTGTACTCCCTTGTGTCCTTGATGGGGTCAGAACTAAATGGAAGTAACGTGTTGGAGACTTAAAATCGAATTTTGTTATCCTTCAATTAATGCATGAAATAAATGTGGATGATATGATAATACAAAGAAGAAATTCATCCAAGTGAGCTACATGGGAAACATTAATGAGAATGCGGGAAAATGTTCCATCAAGATATTGATTCACATCCACCGCAGTATATCATAAAAAGATACACTCTATGAATTCCATTTTCGGACTTTGGAAACCTTTTCTCAGGACCTGGTTGTAACTTTCTAATTTTTTAGGAGTATTGAGAATTGAATCGTATTATGCAAAAGAATGAAGTTAATGTTACCTGTCAAACAAGTGGCAGCCCCAAAAAGTGTAGCCCTGCTGCACCTGTCCCACAGTTCAAGGAGAATTTGAATGTGGATATTCAACAGGTAAGAGATTGAATTTAAGGAGACGTGACAATTAGGGATGCTAGAACCAGTTAAGACTGGGAGAACTTGTGACTTGCTTGACTCGAGATCTGTTTCGCTCCTCCTACAAGAAGGGTGCTTGGGATAAAATACATCGAGGCTTCAATAGTTATCGAGTGGGTCACTTACAAATGAATTAAGATTTGGTGGTTTGAAAACACAAACACAAACATGTCTTAACAGGAAACCATTTTGGCTGCACTTACGTTTTTCATTGTCCGTCTGAGTCAATTTTTAAACTGCTGTTTGCATTTTCAACAGGAATATGGGAATCAGGATTAAATTAACACATACATTGTGAATCATAGTATGAAATTTACTGTTTATTGTTATTATACACAATGCAAGAATGTATGGAAGAGTTGAGCGGTAAATACTGATCAACCAGAATTACCCAAGAGAGTATTTGAAGTAAGTTGTAGCTGGCAGTGTTAATCAAATGAAACCGTGTGGGGTTTCACATCTACAGCAAAATTGTGGAGAAAGTTTGCTTTAGACAGGCACTGGCTACCGTTTATTAAAAGTATGGATGGTGAAGGACAGTTGCCGTCCTCCGTTTCCAGCTGAAGCTTGGGGGAACGAACCTGCCTCTTAAGCCTCATGGTCATTTTGCTAGGCAAGGGATCACCCTGCGGATAATTTATGCTTCAGCAGTGCTCAGGGTTGATCTGGAAGCAACGCCTCGCTAGAACTATTTGGACAACAATTTTAGGGCCACTTAGCAATAAATAAACAAGCATTGGTAAATCAACTAGGTCCCGGCAATGCAAGAACTATTGCCTTTGTCAATGTTAACGTATTTTAGCACTCTGCTTGGAGCGTCCCTTTGCAGCCAAAACTAAATCACAGGCCAAAGCACCGCAATGTCAAAGGAGCAACGTATATGAGAAGACAGGGGAAAGGAGGAGGAAGGTGGAGAAGAAAAACTGAAACAAGTGGGAAAGGAGAAGGGTAGAAAAGAGTGATGTGGTGAGAAGAGAGAACGAAGCCAGGGAAGAGTTATATTTGAGGAGTAAGACAGAGAGTACGGGTTGAAGTGAACCATAAATGAAAGAAGAAACAGTGTAAAAAGTAGTTGGGGGGAAATGATAAGGTGAGAGGTGGGTAGCAAAAGATAAGAAGAGGGGAAAGGGAATTGAAGAGTTGGAATAAGAAGAAAATGAGTAGGAGGGGTGGAGAAAGAGGGGAGGAAGGGGAGATGGGTGGAGAGAGGTAAAATGGAGGGTGGGTGGCAGACGGAGGAAGGCAAGGTGAAAAACAAAAGAAGAAAATGGACAATGTTGTGCAGGTGGCAGGTAGGTGGTAGGAAGGTTCTGAATATGAGTAGAACTGCGAAAAAAGAGGCTGTGGACACAAGGGGATAGAGAAGTGAGAGTGGAGCAAAGGGGAGAGTATAGAGGGAGAGAGAAGCAGATAGGGAAGCAGTAGAAAGCAGTAAAGTGGAGTAGGTGGCAGACAGAGAAGACGAAATAAATGGGGAGTTGAGACAGTAAATTAAAGATAGTGGAGATGAGAGGGAGGTAAATGAGAGGAGTCTTCAGTTGAGAAAGAGGACGGAGGGCAGCTGAGTTTGTGAATGAGGAGTGGTGAAGCGGAGAAAGAGTTCAATGGAGCAGAGGTCTAGACAGGAAATGAGGGGAGTAGAGAAGATAAAGAAGAGAGTAGGAAAAGCAGGAAGTAGGCCAACTGGGTGGCAAGAGAATGGAAGTGAGGGTTATTGAGGGAAGAAGAGGCAGAGGGAAGGAAGAGAAGAGCTGTGGGATAGTGGAGATGAAAGGGTGAAAAGAAAATATGGCAACTTTTTGAAAAGATTACAGCTGGGGAAAGGAGGGAGGGACAAGGATCGACCGGTAGCGTGAGGTGGGATAATGCAGAAGGAAGAGTAGTGGAGGAGGGACGGTAAGCAAGATAGGAAAAAGTTGAAATGAAAGAGGGATGTCGGGGGAGGGGTCAGACCTGGTAGAGGTTACAAGAATGGCGTGGGAGAGAGCAGCAGGGAAAAGGAAGGAGAACAGCTGGGTACAAGAGATGAAATGGCAAGAAGAAACAAAACAGAGGAAATGACAGGACATGTGGCAAGTGAAAGAAGGGATCAGAGCAACAGTAGGGGAGTAGGAAGGGATGATGTTGGGGGAGGTGGTGGAAGGTGAAAAAAATACATTAGAGAGGAAAGAAGTGAATGAGGTATAACACTAGGCAGTAACTAGAGAAGAACGTGTAAAAGTGAGGGGATAAATGAGGGTGACAGAAAGGGGGATGGAGAAGAGTAAAAGGTCGGGCAGTAGAAGAAGTGAGGTGTTAATGAAGGAGGGATAGGAGTTTTTAGGTACAGAGGAGATAGAGAAGACCAAAAGGAGATGGTGCACAGACAGAGGAGGTGAAAGAAATTGTACACAAATTGAAAAAAGTGAGAAAGATTGTTATGGTATATTTTACACGTATATGATCACTCCATCAGCTTCAAGAAGGAGACATGGCGCTACCGGCTGAGCTGCGGTTGAAGGGAAAAAAGTTTACTAATATTAAGAGCCACATCAAAGTGAGGAGGGGTAAGTAATGCCAGATGAAAAGTGGACAGGGTCAAAAGGACAAGAACGGCAACATGATGAGAAATGACAAAAGAACAATAAAGTTGGGGTATCAACAGTTCTTGGAAGAGGTCTGGTAGGGAGAGTAAGAGGGGTGTGAATTGACAGGAAGCGAGAAAGGGGACAAGAAAAAATAAGTGGTATGGAATGGACAGGAAAGGGAAACATAAAAAAGCACTATGATGCAGCCAGCATTGGCCATGCCATAGAGTCTTTTATTCTTACAACAGGTAGAGGAGGGGGCAGCACAGGCAACAAGAGTCTGTGGAGTCAGAGTGAAGAGGCAACACACAAAATGGGATGGTAGTGTGGTAGGGAAAAGGCAACATGGACAACGGGAGTGTGGAGTGTGGGAGGAAAGATTCTTACAAGTGAGACAATAAATTGGAGATAGTGGAGATGAGAGGGAGGTAAATGAGAGGAAAGTTCAGTTGAGAAAGAGGACGGAGGGCAGCTGAGTTTGTGAGTGAGGAGTGGTGAAGCGGAGAAAGAGTTCAATGGAGCAGAGGTCTAGACAGGAAATGAGGGGAGTAGAGAAGATAAAGGAGAGAGTAGGAAAAGCAGGAAGTAGGCCAACTGGGTGGCAAGAGAAGGGAAGTGAGGGTTATTGAGGGAGGGAGAGGCAGAGGGAAGGAAGAGAAGAGCTGTGGGGTAGTAGAGATGAAAGGGTGAAAAGAAAATATGGGAACTTTTTTAAAAGATTACAGCTGGGGAAAGGAGGGAGGGACAAGGATCGATCGGTAGCGTGAGGTGGGATAATGCAGAAGGGAGTGTAGTGGAGGAGGGACGGTAAGCAAGATAGGAAAAAGTTGAAATGAAAGAGGGATGTCGGGGGAGGGGACAGACCTGGTAGAGGTTACAAGAATGACGTGGGAGAGAGCAGCAGGGAAAAGGAAGGAGAACAGCTGGGTACAAGAGATGAAATGGCAAAAAGAAACAAAACAGAGGAAATGACAGGACGGGAGCAAGTGGAAGAAGGGATCAGAGCAACAGTAGGGGAGTAGGAAGGGATGATGTTGGGAAGGTGGTGGAAGGTGAAAAAATACTTTAGAGAGGAAAGAAGTGAATGAGGTATAAGACTAGGCAGTAACTAAAGAAGAACGTGTAAAAGTGAGGGGATAAAGGAGGGTGACAGAACGGGGGATGGAGAAAAGTAAAAGGTCGGGCAGTAGAAGAAGTGAGGTGTTAATGAAGGAGGGATAGGAGTTTTTAGGTACAGAGGAGATAGAGAAGACCAAAAGGAGATGGTGCACAGAAAGAGGAGGTGAAAGAAATTGTAAACAAATTGAAAAAAGTGAGAAAGATTGTTATGGTATCTTTTACACATATATGATCACTCTATCAGCTTCAAGAAGGAGACATGGCGCTACCAGCTGAGCTGCGGTTGAAGGAAAAAAGTTTACTACTATTTTGAGCCACATCAAAGTGAGGAGGTGTAAGTAATGCCAGATGAAAAGTGGACAGGGTCAAAGGGACAAGAACGGCAACATGATGAGAAAGGACAAAAGAACAATAAAGATGGGGGTATCAACAGTTCTTGGAAGAGGTCTGGGAGGGAGAGTAAGAGGGGTGTGAATTGACAGGAAGCGAGAAAGGGAACAAGAAAAAATAAGTGGTATGGAATGGACAGGAAAGGGAAACATAAAAAAGCACTATGATGCAGCCAACATTGGCCATGCCATAGAGTCTTTTATTCTTACAACAGGTAGAGGAAGGGGCAACACAGGCAACAAGAGTCTGTGGAGTCAGAGGGAAGAGGCAACACACAAAATGGGATGGTAATGTGGTAGGGAAAAGGCAACATGGACAACAGGAGTGTGGAGTGTGGGTGGAAAGATTCTTACAAGTGCAAAGTTTCTGCTACAAGGCCAATTGTTTTGAGTCACTGTTTCCCTACTTCATTGAAATATGTAGGCTCCACCACTGGTGGCACCGCTTAAATGTAAGACAATGATTATAAATAGCTGCAGGATGTTCACAACAGAGCATGACACATACAAGCCTGAAGCTGGCATTTAAGCACAAAATATTGATCATCTCACATTGTGATACTCCAAGATGAATTCATGCACAAGCTATGCGTTGTTCCTCAGAAGAATGGAGACTTGACCCAGTTAATATGTGCAAGTCAAGGCATCAAACAACACAGATGCATAGTTTCCAGGTTAATGAGGTTTCAATACCGCCTCCACATTATAACAAGCAATGATGGACGGAAGAGGTATTCAAGGAGGGGGCAAGCAGCAATGAGGAAAGGGTTGTGGAATGGTTTAAGCTGCAAAGTAGGACGGGGTTGGGGAATGGGTAAGCAACAAATTTAAAAATAATCCTCTCAAATTGAAGTCAGAGAAAGAAAAGTAAATAGGCACCCTCAGAAAACAGCCTCTGGTGTTTCATTTTGGTCTTTGAATGCACAGCAAATATGTTGGGATAAGAAAAAGATTTACAGTCCTGTTTACAGAAATGGAGCTCGGAGTGAGTAAAAACATGAGCACAGTGCAAACAAAAACAAAGAAAAAAGTAGTTCCTAAAACAGTTCCTAAAATAGGAGTAGTGAAAATATAGTAGTATTTGGACCATGCTCTCGGGGAGGGCTAAATTCAGGAAGAGGCATGATGCAAGCATGTCAAGGACAAATAGGGAGAAAGAATATGAGAGCGATGATGGAGCCAGAAAATAGGAAACCTATGGGCGAGATGAAGCCCACATATCAAATACAGCATGTCTCTTCGAGACAGCACATGCACTCTGTAGCTGAGACCTAAAAAGGTGAAATATCAACTGTGAATTTAAAAGATGTAGGAGAGGGTTCAGAAGCAGAAAAGGAAACTCTTAGAAACCGCTACTAATATATCACATTAATGAAAGTGAAACTGTGCTTTGGTGTTTGAATATTTTGAACTATCATGTATCTGTTTTTTTAAAGGTACACTTATGTCTACTTTCAAAGACGGTTGGTGAGTAGATGAATTTCTTTATGACTGTTATAAAATAAATACAAATATTTAAATCTTTCAATTACAACATAAGGAGATAAAGGGCCTCATTACAGCCCTGGTGGCCGGCGGTACACCGGCGGTAACACCGCCAACAGGCTGGCGGTGTACCAGCAGTGTATTATGACCGTGGTGCATTAGCCACTGCCATACCGCCGGCCCCTCCAACTGACCACCAGGCTTGGGCCGTTATGAGTCAATGAAAGGCAGGCAGTAAGGGGGACTCGGGGTGCCCCTGGAGGCCCCTGCACTGCCCATTCAGTTGGCATGGGCAGTGCAGGGACCCCCAGCCACAGCCCCATCACACTGCACATCAACATTGCCGCCAGATCTATTATGAGCCGGCTGCAATGTTGTTGTGACTTTTCTGCTGGGGCTGGCCCAGCAGAAAAGTCATAATAGGGAGCCACTTATACTGCCAGCATTGGTGGTACAGTGGCGCCTGCGGTTTCGGCAGTCTTTTAGTAAGACCGCCGAAGTCATAATGAGGGCCAAAATATCTTAAATAGATGCATTTGCAAAAGAATATTGTCAGCATTAGCACTAAAAACAATACATTAACATAACTTGTCTTTGTCTGAGTTAGTTCACATATCCAGGGCTGATGCAAACCAGGGGTTGAATAATTATTATTTTAATTTTCTTTCGGCAAAACACAAAACTTTCAAAAAATGAAAGTTTTCACAGCTTCATTACCATACACAACTTTTCCATTTTGTTTTCAGATATATGTGAATCGTTGATATTGATTGACAGCTTCAATTACATGTTTTTCTACAGCAATACATTTGTTTTACATTTCTTGGTGGTGCAAGGGGTTCATAAAAATGTTTGATGTTTGCTTCTCTAATAAAAATGAAGCTGAATGGATTGTATCTTCGTATTAACTTTGGTATCAAACCGTCCAACAGTAGCTGCCTGACAAAATCTACCATATGACTTTTCAGTGTAAAATGAAACAAATGATACCTGCTCTGACCATGTAACACTATCCTTTCAAGAATAAAGGTTATGTTGCCTTTATTGCACAAAATGCAGTTGTTATAAAAATCCAACTTTCATTGGCATGATGGCATAACCATTATTTTTTTCCATATTTTTTTAAATTGCATAATTCCATTGAACTATGGAGTTCAGCCAATGGAAGACCTCCCGTCTAATTTCCTTCCCTGCAGGTGATTAGACTATGTATTATAGAGTGCTTAGATAATAACAGCACAAACCATTCTTCAGAGGTTTACAACTGTCTATTTTGCAGTCAACATTCTAATAAAAAAAGTGAAGAAAACTTGAAAATGCTCATTCCATTCAGTGCCTATTAGCGAAGAAATGTATTTCTAAATATCTAACTTTGTTTTTATTTTTGTTGGCCTTCTCACCCTCTCGTCCTTGCAGACAGTAAACATTGCTTGATGTTACATGGATTTAAAAAAAGGTTTTGTCATGATTATTTAACAGTTCTGCACACTAACCCAGTCTTATAATCCTTTAAATGCATCAGTTATTCCCCAGAGAAATGTCAACCTCTAGCTTCTCTCTCAATCAACCACCAAAAATACTAATGTGAAAATCTGAGAATGTGTTATACTTCTATGTGGCCTTTAAAAATGTCTCAACTTCCTGGAAAATGTTTACTCAAAATAGCACATCTCACAAAATATTTTCATCCCCAGTAACATATGCAGGTGGAGTAATGACAAGCTATAATTAGTTAGGCTACCCCTCTTGCCAGAACAAAATAAGTGATAGTTCTCTCTACGAAATGCGAGTATAACTAGTTGTTTCTGGTATCACTCTCTGATGTAAACACTTGCTATTACATTGAATATTCCAACCCAGTATTCATACAGTTCTGGACATATTGCGATCATATTCTTAAGATGCGTATACATTGCAATCCTGATTCATCATCAGTACTGGAAGTTTCCTGAAACCACAGCCAAGAAAACACCATAGACATTGAAGATCGTCAAAAGGCCTAGTTGTATAGCGGGGCTTTACCAGTATCACAGGAAAGCTTATATGTGAAAACAAGAGAAGATGTTTATTATTATGAATATAGCTTTGACCTAAGATAATATATATATATATATATATATATATATATATATATATATATATATATATATATATATACCATTTCACATTCTGTATTTTTCATTCTTTAGTTTGAAATTAAACTTGATCTTTCTTTTGAGCTGCAAAGCAATTAAAGTTGATATGGTAGCTGTAACTGTGAACAAAACTCAATTTTACCATAAGAGCGATACCTTCAATATAAGGTAATAACTTTCTGGAGTTCCTCTTGCATTCAATATATCTGGTTGATAATATACATCTCAAATAGTAACTTTTCAATGCATAAAAAATTCAGCAGTTATAATTAGAGTTCTTCCAAGTAAAGGAAAACTCAAACCATAAAGTAACTATAACTCACGCCTTCGCCATGCACAGTTGTCTCATCAATAATTGTATTACTAATGTTGCAATGGTAAAAATGAAAGGTGGGGCAGAAGATGTAATCGGTGATATAACGCAGTTTGATTAGCTGTGCATGGCGAATGCGCAAAGTATAGTTACCTTAATGTGCAAGTTTTCGTTACTTGAAAGAACTCTAATTATAACTGCTGAATTTCTATGGTTTTGTACACATGCATTCAGAACCTAACTATAACGTCCCTGTAACCTTTGCGTTTTTCCGTAAATTTCTAAGATTTTTTTAATGTATAGTAATTTTAATTGGCCAGGCACTGAGGCCAACCCAGTATAAGCACCCAAACTTGTATTGTGCACGGCCTTCTCCCGTGCTCAGTAGGGGTTGGCTATAAGGGCTGGCCTGCATCTAGTCCCTGGGGCCAACCCCTCTAACCATCCAACCTGATGTTGTGGACAGCATTTTGCTCATGCATGGTGGAAGTTGGTTACAGCCTCTCTGGGTGTGAAAATAGGTGTGAGAGGAAGTATCTGGGGGTAAGATTGTCTGTCAGAGTGTCTGTCTGGGTGTGAGAGTACATACATCAGTGTTTTAATGGGTGCATCAGTATGCGCACAGGTCTGAAGCATAGTCCTAAGATGGGAGCCAACACTTCTTGGTTTGAAGTGTTGGCAGCCAATCAGAGCTGTGTATGTCCCTGCAAAAGCTCGTCTTTGTTTGGGAATACTTCACGGCCAGAGATATACACCTTTGAATTTCACTGAATTTCTCAAAAACGACTGAATGATCTGCATACCAACAGCTATCTTTCTGCCAAGTTTGGTGTAATTCAGTCCAGTGACAAATGTGTAATTGCAACCTCTCTGAAATATAGCAATGTCAATGTTCATGTTCACATACCAATGTTACACAGTTGTTGGGCAGCAGTAAACATAGCAGAGGGCACAAAGTGAGACCCAGATCTGTGAAATGGAAAGGGAAAGTGACATGTTAGGGTCCATACACAGAGGTAAAAAGGACGATTTATGCTATGTCCTACAGTAGTATGATATATGTGAATCAGTGCCATCCTCTTACCTGTGTCTCACTGGAAGTATTGCATGATGATGTTGTTTCGGTTGTCTATATCTTCTTCTTCTGTCTCCTCTTCTTTACTGTCCACAGGCTCCACAGCTGCCACAAGACCAGCATCAGGGCCATCCTCCTGCAGAAAAGGCACCTGGTGTTGCAAAGCCAGGTTGTGCAACATACAGCATGCCACGATTATCTGGTACACTTTCTTCGGTGAGTAGTATAGGGAGCCACCTGCCAGATGGAGGCACCAGAATCTGGCCTTTAGGAGGCCAAAGATGCGCTCTCTTATGCTCCTAGTTCGCCCATGTGCCTCATTGTAGCATTCCGCTGCCCTTGTCCTGGGATTCCTCACTGGGGTCAGTAGCCATGACAGGTTGGGGTAACCAGAGTCACCTGCAAATATCGAGGGACAACTGTTAGACATCCTCCGAACAGTATGGAATCTTCCATACCCAGACACCTATTTAAACTGTGTGGGGACCTTGGGCTCACCTATTAGCCACACAACGTGCCTCTGGAGTTGCCCCATCACATAAGGGATGCTGATATTCCTCAAAATGTAAGCATCATGCACTGAGCCAGGATACTTGGCATTCACATGGGAGATGTACTGGTCTGCCAAACACACCATCTGCACATTCATAGAATGGTAGCTTTTCTGGTTTCTGTACACCTGTTCATTCCTGCGGGGGGGGGAAATGCCACATGTGTACCATCAATGGCACCAATGATGTTGGGGATATGTCCCAGGGCATAAAAGTCATCTTTCACTGTGGGCAGATCCTCCATCTGAAGGAAAACAATGTAGCTACGCATGTGTTTCAGCAGGGCAGCTAACGTTCTGGACAACATGTTAGAGAACATTGGCTGTGACAACCCTGATGCCATGGCCACTGTTGTTTGAAAGGACCCACTTGCCAGGAAATGGAGCACTGACAGGACCTGCACTAGAGGGGGGGTTTCTGTGGGATGGCAGATAGCTGACATTAGGTCTGACTCCAACTGGGCACACAGTTCCTGGATTGTGGCATGATCAAGTCTGTAAGTGATAATGATGTGTCTGTCTTCCATTGTCGACAGGTCCACCAGGGGTCTGTACACAGGAGGATGCCGCCATCTCCTCACCTGCCCCAGCGGACATGCCCTATGGAGGAGAAGGGTGAGCAGAAGGTCACACACCACATAAGTTTCACAAGGCTGTTTAGCACAATCGTAAAATGATCTTTGTGTGCCTTTGTCTGTCCGTATTCCTGGCCAAAATAGCTGTGACGCAGTTAGTTTGCCTGCCATGTGGCCCCCTGAAATGGTGGCTGACTGACCTGTAAGGAGGGAGAAGGGAAAATGAGGTAACTGCGCTGACATTGTGCAGCGTCGCGGTAGGCGGGCGAAGACTGCTGCACAATTCAGCATTGGTTATCATTGGGCCCTATGGGTTCCAGGAGCCAATGACGATGTACGCCGGTGGTGAAGGTACGCACCACTGCGAACGTGACCACCATTTTCTATCTGTTCCCTCACTTGATTCCTGACCTTCAACAGGAGAGGACCTGCACTGCAAGTGCTGCTGTGACCTGCATCTGGAAGCGACAATGGCTACAGTGTCTGGGGAAAGGGCCCCTGCCTTCACTGCGGAGGAGTTGGAGAAACTGGTGGACAGCTACTCCAGACAAACAGGTGAGTGAACCGTATGCATGGTGGATGGGACATGATTGTATGGAGTGTCATGGATGGAAGAGACGGGGGGGGACAGGCCAGCATGTGAGGATGGTGAGTGTATATTTTTCTGGGACAGGGTGGGAGATTTGTGGCCAATGTGTGAGAAGAACTGTACAGGGGAGTAACACCTGTTTTTACTTCACTATTCCTCTAGGTCAGCGCCCACCAGAAGAAGGATATTTGGCGTGCCATCGCCAAGGGAGTGCGGACCCTGGGGGTCTACCATAGACAGAGCACCCACTGCCGGAAAAGATGGGAGGACCTGCTCCACTGGATCAAGAAGACGGCGGAAGCTCAGCTGGGGATGGCCTCTCAACGTGGAAGGGGTGCCCGTCGCACCTTTACCCCCCTGATGTACCGGATCCTGCCAGTGGCATATCCTGAGTTGGATGGGCGCTTGAGTGCATCACAGCATCCACAAGGGCATGAGTACACTCTCATTCAGCTGACTCTGCACGCTTGACGAGGTGTCTGGGTGGGGGAGGTGTGCTGTGGGTTCCCCTAGGCCAGAGCAGACGTGCAAAGGTAGATCCATTAATTTGCAGGCTCAGTCCCACTCCAACCCCAAAGGTGGTATTTGTCCTCTACACCTAGTCAGGGTCCTACGGGTTCCAGCTGTGCATGAAATGGGTCTAGACAGAGTCCCCCATAGGCATGTGCTTTTCCCCTGCACTGTTAGTGCATGGCTTAGTGCATAGGGCTGTTCCCTGTGTGTTGTGTCCGCCAACGGTAGTGGTGTTGCAGACATTGACCATGTGTCTCCTCTGTCTTTTCCCCCCTTTTTGTTTTGTCACCCTGTCTTTGTGTGCATTAGCATCATCTGGCGGAGGAGGATTGGCACCGGAGCAGCAGGGAGCTGCAACCCATATGGCTCTGGAGGGTGAATTTACGGAGTCAGAAGGCACCAGTGGGACGGAGGGCAAGATGAAGCACTCTGGTCACAATGCCCCCTTGAGAACCAGTGGAGACTGACATCCACTTGAGAGACTGTGGCTTTGCACTCCCCAGGATAAAGCAGTGGGCAAACCACCCACTGGAGAGACTTGAGAGACTGTGTCTTTGCACTCCTCTGGACCAAACTGTGGGCATGGAGCCCCCTCGTGGAGCAGTGGCATTGTCCGTTCATCTGGCTGAGGTGCCCCCCTCCCACTCCCCCTAAGGTGCCTGTTTATTTTTGATCTGATGCCTTAGCAGTGTTCTCTCCATTTCGAGTCAGGTATCAAGAGTGGGCTTCGCCCATGCATTTTTGGACCACTAGACCAATGGTCCACGGACAGTGATTTCATTACTATCCGGACTTGAGTAGTTGGTGTACATATTTGTATATACTGATGATTTTAATTTTGGCCTATCTGATTTTTCGATGATTACACTTGTTGCAATCATTTCATTTGGTCCTTGCGTTATTCCAGGTGGTGACAGGGTGTAAATGTAATGTTGATGCATGTATTTGTGTGTATGGTGTTGTGGGTGAGGGTGGGGGTGGGGTGTTGCGTGTTGCGTGTGTGTGTGTCACTCTCTTTTCCCTCCTCCCCTCCCCTGTGTGCTAGGTGCAGTACTCACCGTGGTTGTCGCCGGCGTCTTTGCTGCTCCTGATAGAAGAGGAGGTAAACCAACATGGGCAGGACCTGTAACTCGGGCTCCATGGCGTCCTGGTTCCTTGTTGGGTGTTGAGAGGTGAGTGGTTTCCGTTCCGCAGACCGTTTCCGCCGTGCTTTTGATGGCGTTGGTACCGCCCCGGAAAAGCTGGTGGATTGGTGCTTTGTAATACGGTGGGTGGTGCATTCTGTCTGTTGGGGGTTACTGCCATGGTGTTTGTTTCTACCGCGTAGTGGTGGGAGTGTTAAAGTGGCTGTCTATGTTGGCCGTTTCCGCAATGGTCGTGATTCCATTTTTTTTACCGCCGGCCTGTTGGCAGTCTTACCGCTGCTTTAACACCGACCGCCAGGGTTGTAATGAGGGCCATAGTGTCTTAAGTCTTTGCAAAACAAATAAATGTCTCTTAAAAACAATAAAGGTCTTTTGCAAGCACAGAGTACCTGGTTCGCATTCAAAATCTCCACAAGGGACCACAAAGGAGGCGATGCGTGGAAAACAGGTGTGCGTCGGTTTTGGCCCTTCGCACACCAACTTGCGTTGTTATTTTCCACGCAGGGGAAGGCTTTGCGTCGATTTCCGGCAAACAGACTTGGTTCCTCTTTGGGTTGCAGGGTTTTCTGGCACCCCGGGGACTGTGTGTGGAATTCTGGGCTTGCGGAGCGAAGTCACAAGTGCTGCGTCGATCCAGTGGGCGTTCCGTGGAAATTTCTCCTGCACGGCAGGTGCTGCACTGATTCCTCTCTGGAAGTCGGGCTGCGTTGTGCCGGATCGGTTGTGCATCGAAATTCCGGTGGCAACGCAGATGCTGGGTCGATCTTTTCCTTGCAAAGTCAGGCTGCATCATTCTGGTTCGGCGTGTGGTACATTTCTCCCCGTGGGGCAGGCTGTGCGTTGTTTTTAGCAGGCTGTGCATCGAATTTTCGCCACACAAGTAGTCCAGTTGCAGGAGTGAAGTCTTTTTGGTCCTGAGACTTCAGGGAACAGGAGGCAAGCTCGATCCAAGCCCTTGGAGAGCACTTCTCAGCACAGCCAGAGAGCAGCAAGGCAGCAGGGCAACAGCAAGGCAGCAGTCCTTGTCAGAAAAGCAGTCCCAGTGAGTCCTTTGGGCAGCCAGGCAGTTCCTCTTGGCATGTCTGGTTCAGGGATTCTTCACCAGCAGGTTTGTTGTCCAGAAGTGTCTGTGAGGTAGAGTATCTACCCGAAGAAGTGTCTAATGTCTTGGGTTTTGGGTCCTCTTCTTTTACCCATTTTGGTCATTGAAGTAGGCCTACTTCAAAGGAAAGTCTCACTTGTTTGTGAAATCCTGCCTTGCCCTGACAAGGCCTCAGACACACACCAGGGAGTTGGAGTCTGCATTGTGTGAGGGCAGGCACAGCCCTTTCAGGCGTGAGTGACCACTCCTCCCCTCCCTCCTAGCACAGATGGCTCATCAGAATATGAAGGCTACACCCCAGCCCCCTTTGTGTCACTGTCTGGAGAGAGGTGCAAACAGCCCAACTGTCAAACCAACCCAGACAGGGAATCCACAAACAGGCAGAGTCACAAAAATGGTTCAAGCAAGAAAGTGGCCACTTTCTAAAAGTGGCATTTTCAAACACACAATCTCAAACCCAACTTTACTAAAAAATGTATTTTTAAATTGTGAGATCAGAGGTCCCAAACTCCACATGTCTATCTGCTCCCAAAGGGAAGCTACGTTTTAATCATGTTTAAAGGCAGCCTCCAGGTTAACCTCTGAGAGAGATAGGCCTTGCAACAGTGAAAACCAAATTTGGCAGTGTTTCACTGTCAGGACATATAACAACACAATAGTATATGTCCTACATTAACCATACACTGCACCCTGCCCATGGGGCTACCTAGGGCCTACCATAGGGGTGTCCCATATGTAGGAAAGAGGAAGGTTAGGCCTGGCAAGTGGGGACACTTGCCAAGTTGAATTTTACAGTTACAATTGACACAGAGAGCACATGCACTTTAGCACTGGTTAGTAGTGGTAAAGTGCTCAGAGTTCAAAAGCCAACAAAAACAGGTCAAGACAAATAGGAGGAAGGAGGCAAAAAGTTTGGGATGACCCTGCAAAAAGGGCCTGGTCCAACACATATATATATAAAAACAAAGGTTAAATGGATGTTACAGTTAGGTTAGGATTTTACACACACAAACTCATAGAAATTCAGCAGTTATAGTTGAACGTATCTCAAGAAACTATAACTCATGCTCTAATGTAACTATAACTCATACCCCAACATGCACAGTTATCTCATCAATAATGGTATTGCAAATGTTGGAGTGATATTATCAATTAAGTCACAGGAGATGTAATGACTGATGCAATATGTGGGGTGAATTCTTCAAGTGGTGTCTGAGAAAAGTGTGGGGGGGGGTTACATAACTTGTTTTGTCCATGCATTTACCCATAGAGTTTTGGGACACAGCTACAGCCCAAACTGCAGAACAGAATTACACCAAATTTGGCAGAAAGCGAGATCTTGGTCCAGGAAGATCTCTTTTTTGTAATTTGGAGTTAATCTGTTCAATAGTTTTGGAATTATTACTGAAAAAATGATGTATGTATATATAGAAATGCGGTTTCACCATGACTCTACCACAGTGGATCCAGCTATGATTGGCTGGCTGCAACCTAAGTGAAAAATGCGGCTGCTATTTTGTCAATCAGGACATGGTTCCTGGGGAGGTAAAGAGATATTACCCCCGGGGACTGAAGGAGAGGTCACTGAAAGACACAGTTACTCAAACAAATTCCCCAATTTAATGTAATCCCCTGGCCACAGGGGATAGCGACCCCGTGGCCAAAATCAGACAGGGAGGGGGCCTGCATATTACCCCCCCCCCAATTGGGTATGTCAGCTGGGCCCGATGGATGGGTTTCCAGAGCCATAATCGGCCTGGGGAGAAGGGCCACATGTGCCCCATCCCCTATAAAATATTGTAGTATTACCCTGGGACCTGGACCAGCTGGAGAGGGAGGGACAAAATAAAAAACATGCCCTCCTTTTAAAAATAAATAAATAATGGATTTGTGGATTCTTCACAAATTTGTGGTAAAAGTTTAGAAAAAATGTTTTATTGGCCCCAGAGGAGTCCCTGCGGGACCCCCTACCAGGCTTAGGGGTCAAGGTATTTCAACTCTGCCTTCTTGACTTGTTTTAATATTTTTTCTTGGGACCTGGCTGACTCCGAGTCCCTAGATGTCTACGAACACTTCCTGGTTGAAGTGTTGGTATCCAATCAGATCTGACCATTCAATCTGTTGGCTCCACGGACCCTGCATGCCCCTAGATATCTATATTTATTTTGATAGTAATAACTCCACAACTACTGAACAGATTTGCACCAAATCACAAAAATCACTCTTTCTGGACCAAGAACTAGATTTTTGTCAGAAATGTAATTCAATTTAGCGGTAAGGGCTGTAATCGTGTTCAAAACCCAATGGGAAATTGCATGGGGAAAACTAGTGTTGGGCCCCCCTCATTTCTCGATCCTCGCTTGGCAAATCACCCCAAAACTTTAAAGACAGCACCTGAAGTGAGTGCCAAACTTGTTATGAAAATTTTGTGAAGATTTGTCCAAAGGGCGTAAACGTTTTTGCCAAAACATAGAAACAGGACCTTGGTATAATTTGAGACTTTAACTACAATGGAGCACCAGTCAGATACACCAAGAAAATTGGACCTGTTAGCCCTTGGAAGTAGCGAAGTTCAAAAAAGTTTCTAAGTCACAACCTGGAAAGAGACTTTATAATTTTTCTAAATAAAACTGTTATCCACATGGGATAAATCCGAAATTCAATCTAATGGGATAGAAATGTCAGTTTGATGCTTTTTGTGGTAAGTCCCTTTGAAGCACTGAAGAGAGAGGTTTGAAAAAAAATCATGACATTATTTGGGTTCCCAAACAACTACAGCAATACATTTGCAAGGCCCCCAGGATTTCAGGGACAGCACTTAGAGACTTAGGATGTCATACAGAGCGCAATAGCAAAGGCAAGTCTGTGTCCAGGTGCCACTGATCAGCAGGGATTTGTCACAGAAATGTACACTTCAACTTTTTCTGCTCCTGGATATACCCAAGTGAATAGCATTCTGTTCTTTGGAGATCCTTCTGTCATTTGATCACAAGTTGAAAGTGGTCCGACCTCCTCATGTCCTTCTCACAGGTCACCGATGCACCAGGTTTAATCTAGCTGGTATCCTTTCGCAAGCCCATCAGTTTTCTGTTGAAGGTGTCTTGGGTGTCATATCTATGCTTGGCACCTGTTAGTGGGTGGAGGTGACCACTGGCACTTCTTAATTAGGGGGATTAAAGTCCCTAGGGGCACCCCAGCCCCTTTTTTCAGTAGTTCTTTTTTGTCTAACTGCAAATAGGCAATGCCATGTGACAAAGCATTTTCAAGATGACGAAATTCTTAGGCCACACTTAATTTGAACTCCAAGGGCAAGGTGGGTGTGAGGGGAGTGTACTATGGTAATCCTATTTCCTGCCACATCAAAAACTAAAATCCATTTTGAATCAGCTGTTGAGTCCACAACACAGCCCAGAGACAGAAATCTATTAAGACAAAATCTGTAAGACAGGGGATACAAATATTGTTGTGGCATTGTCGTCTCTCCCTTTCCACTGTGTCCCAATGTTGTATGTGGCTCAACAGCTCTATCAAGCAGAATTTGACAGTGTGGTGTCACAGGATGCCCAAAGCACCCACTCTGTATCAAGCATACACCTGAGGTTTCTGCAGGAGTGAGCTGGAGCTCAAGTGTGTGCTGCTAGTTCCCAACTCCACCACCAGACACAAGGCACCCAATGAAAGTTTTTGACAAGGTGACTCTAGCCAGTGGGGGAAAGGGGAATGGGGGAAAAAGGCAATATTGTGGTTCCTGGAATTCACATGGTCCCTTGTAGGGCTGGTTGTTACAGGTATTCCTTCTGGTAAAACAGGAAAACCTGTGTAGTTCTATATGGAAGTTCTTTTATTCTCCTTCCTTGTACCGAGAATCAAAGTATACCTGTTCATTTTCTTTTCCCCACCTACACTAGTTGGCCGCAGACGTGTTCTGTTGAGGAGAGTTGGGTTGGAGTAGTGAAACGCTCTGGAACCTACCAAACCTTGAGACACATGCAAAATAAACAAGAGGTTGTCATGTGTAATATAATGCATCACTAGTTAGGACAGAGAACATGCCACAAAACTATTGTGAACTGCCTTGTACCTAAAAAACAAAAGGCCTTTGAAAAGTTAAGGTAGTTTTCAAGATGAGTTATACACATTTAAACCTATATTTGAAGAACAGTGTACTTGTAACCTTTTATCGACTCTGTCAAAGTTATAGGCAACTCTTTAAGTTAACAACACACACAGAAACTACCAACATACAAAGCCTGAATTCTTATGAAGTTAACACGTAATAAGACATCTAATGCAACTGACAATAGTTTATTGACTGGGGTCCTTATTAAGATTTCAGTGGATGGAAAAGGCCGCCCTCCGAAGTCCCATGATCAGGTTACCACCAGTGCGGGCCTCTTCCCGTGGGCCCTATTACGAGTTTCCTGCCGGGCCAGCGGACGGAAAAAGAGTTTCCACCCGCAGGCCCAGTGAGAAACAGACAACAACATTGATGCTGGCTCATAATAGAGCTGGTAGCAATGCTGTGGTGCCAGGGTGCACCAGCAACCATGGTGCTTTTCACTGTCTGCAAAGCAAAGCAGGCAGTGAAAAGCACGATGGGGTCCCTATTGGCCCTCCTGCACCTCACCTCTGCCAGCTTTTACATGGCGGGGCTACTCCATGTAAATGCTGGCAGAGAAGGGACTCGTAATCGTGCTGCCCGGGCAGATTAGGACCGCCAGCACCACCAGCCCCTCCAGTGGAGGAGAAATGGTGGTGATGGCGATATGTGCGGGGCACAACTGTCACGTTCATAATGTGGTCTTCGGATATTTGCGGCAGTCTGCCCGCCACCGCAACCCTAACAGCCTTAAGGGTCATAATGAGGCCCTAAGTCATACAATAACATCAATGTTTTGTAGTTCTGTTTTGAGAAAACTGCTACATACATGGCAGTATCTAATGTCAACAAGCCTTTTGTTTATGTTTCAGTTTTCACAATTTGCTTGCAGAGGGTATTCCAAAAGGTGACGCTTAAAAGGGCTGAATATAGATGTCTTAATCAAGATAAGGAAATCGGTGGCGTGCGCTCGAGACATTACCACCTTACACACTGCCCACCATGTTAATCTTATTTTTCTTAGGGTCCCAGAACAGGAAACACAGCATTGAGAGTACCATGTACCAAACAGCAGGAAAGCTGCAACCGAAGATGCTAAGGAATCTCTTGCAGCAGGTGAGCCAAATGCAGAGGCAGAGGTTCAACAGAAGGTCTGGAATGATAAGTAGCGTTCCTTGGTAAATCGCAGTTTTAATAGCCATCTACCTTCAGTATGGCCACCAAGCCTCACGGGACAGAACACTATGTTGGCCCCAATGCAGAAATGGAGTCCAACCCCGATCTGTGTAACCTGCAGGTTAGTGATTTTGCCCAGGCTCCATGTATGTTGCTCAGCAGCAAGGGCCAGACAGGCCTGAAACTGAATATTTTGTGGAATTTAGAGGAGTCATAAATGTACATACAGGTCAGTCTATTGGTTGCTCCTGGGAGACATGTCAAACCTATTTCAAGGCTGGGACACAGGCTGGGAGGTGACAGAGGCTTATTCTAATTAGACATCTGACAGTCCAGGCAGCTAAAGGGAAACTTTCTGAAAGTTACTTTTCCTTAAAAAATTTATCATGAATCCAACTGCACCATTGATTTGGACTTTTTATATGTATTAAGATTGGTGCCTTTATTTAGTTTTTTCTAGCGGGTCGAATTCCTGAGATACAGTCTTAATATTTTAATCTGTACTATAGTTTTGTACAAAGGTCTGCCACAGTGAATAATGCTTTTAGGCTCTTGTTACTGTAATGATAACATTAATTTTCTAAATGTCCCACCTTATGAATACTAGCCACCCTACCTTGTGGCTTACAAGACCTTCATAGAGCTGACTAACAAATATTTGCGGGTTTTACTTTGCAGCAGCTCTGCAACAATGGTAGGTCTGAAGCCATGTTTTCCTTTGTCACCCTAGTGGATGGTACAGTAAGTGCTGCAGTCCATGTTTAACTTGTCATGTCATGAGTGTATGTATGCACCATATACTATGGCCTTATAAAAAAGTTACATTAGCCAATCAGGGATTAGCCAGTTTCTACATATTTTATGGGTGAGAGAAGATACAATGGATAGCAGTGCCCCAGTAGGGCAAAAAGGGGCATTTTCTCACTGTCGAAATTCCCACTTCATCATTTTTCATCTGTTCCACGCTCAGTCATAATGTTTATTAAGTAAGGATTTATAATTATATGCTTACTCATTAGCTTAGTGCCTTGCCTCGTCTTAAATCCTCAAATCTTGCATCCTTTACCTGCTATTTGGATTTGTTTACATATTGATCTTAAACCTTCCTGTTTCCCCTTAATGTAGTGCAAAGGGTACTAGCTAAAGAACCACAATGTTAGGGTCAAGTAGTACATCACCTGCAACTTTCCTTGTATCACTGCTAATGAGAAAGGCCTTTTCTACAGCTGACTTTATATAATTGATGCGTAAAATGGGCCTAAAGTAATAAGGCTTATGGACATCCCTATTGGGTTGACATACCAATCCTAAATGGTGGAACATGATTGAATGTATTATTGCTGATACATTTTAGTTTCTATGTATTATTTTTTACTAAGGTGATAAATCTGGAAAGTCTCCCAAATGACCCATTACTGTTCAGAGAAAAGGCCATTTCACCAAGTCAAAGGATTTTTCTGCAGGAAACATAACAAAGGCCAATGGCATATGATTTTGCTCAACACAATCATTTAGAGATGCATCAATACTGCTGTTCTCCTTTGTATCCCTGTCTGAAATGCAGATATGATATCCTGAAAGATATGCTAATTCTATAGCACAACCTATCCAAAAGGTAGTGGAGCATGGTACAAGGTAAAATAAAAACATGACATCAACAAGTGATAGGAGAGATAATTGGGTTGTGGATGGTTGCTGCATTCTGATGTAATGTTTTTTTAAAAGAGGGAGTCTTCAACTCTTTCCTAAATTGGTGAACATTTATAGTGGTGCTGCTGGATATGAGAAAGTTGTTCCATATCCTGAATGAGTAGATGTAAAAAGGCTGCTGCTTTTCTTTGCAGTTCTTTGTATGCTGTATTATGGTGTCCCGGCTGCAGGTATGCAGAGAACCACCATAGGTGGTGATCATATCTGCAAGACAACAGGTTGTAATCGTTGTGAAGGCTTTGCATATGATGCAGCTGTTTTTGAAGATGGTGCGGGCTGGAAGGGGGAGGCAAGGAGTTCCAACAGCATGTAGGTGATACTATCATGGCAAGACTACATTACTGATCACTGTGAAAAGCCTTTTAGCTAGCATGTTCAAATATATGTTTAAGTTTATAGCTGAGGTAAAGTAATGAAAATTGTGATGAGACTTTACAAGAGGCAGCAAGTTACTTGAGCCCCACAATGGCTCTCAAAGAGCTGGCAATAATAGTCAACATGGAAGGAGAAGGAGAGTAAGGCTGAGCAATGGTAATGAAGGCAATCCATTATGTAGATAATATAGTAGGCAGCAGCATCTGTGAGAAAGGTGTGTGGTGCTGAGAGAAGAGAGAGGATTGAAAAACACAAAGAACATAAAATAATTTGTTGAGAGTGAGACACCTTATCTCCATGAAAGAGATGTGTAAGTTTGAATGTTGATCATAATGCCCAAAATATCCAGAGAACCACTGAAGAGGGTGAGCTTGGGAAGTCAGACATTGCAACAGAGAAGGAGATGGACAGTTAAATGCTACTTGGCAAGCATGTCCTTGTAACAGTATGGCCAAGCATTAGGCTCTGAAAGCAGGAGGGAAGCTTCCTTCTCATGCAGTTGCTCCCAGCAGTATCTCAAAAGTATCTCTAAACAGATAGTCATGGAGACCCTGTAACATGGGAAGCTTCTATTCAGTGCCAACGTGATGTCATGCACAAACAGGCATGGAAAATGGACTACACATTGAAAAGTGCTCACAGGAAGGAAACGTCCCATTTTGCCATCCCTGAGGACTCACTAGACTTGAGAACATGCAACCACAGTGAGAAGAAACACACGGATATGTTAAGGATCTCATGAGGTGATCCTCCAGAGGAACTCTTGGTACAAGAGAAAATGGGAAAAGTGAAGTATTCCCCACAAAGGGAAAATTGTGCTGGATGGCCAATTAAATCAATTTTCTCCAGGAAGGGTAGCATTTGTAGGAAAGGGGACAGTATGTTTGGGGAAGTTCTAAGTAGGGAAACCTTGATTTAACAGCTCATAGTTTAATACGTATTTCAGGTATAAAGAAGCAATGCAGAATTTAATTTGGCTCATCACTCTGCACTTTGTTTAGATTTAAACCCAGAGATTAAATGAAAGAACCATGTACCACAATGACTCTAAATACCTCAGGTGAAACATTCTGCCTACACAGGACTGTAATAGCCACTAAAGATGAAATTGTAGACATGAATGCAAATTTCAAAGAGCAGCCTTCATTACAGCCTGTTCACAAGCAATCACCCCAGCCGCAACCTCTGCAGCATCCCAACATGTGAAATGCACATTAGAAATACAGATTTGCAACACATAGGAGAAATGTTCAGATCCTTACCAAAGAATTACTATGTTTAAGAACAAGAAATACCACACTGAGAACTAAGGTGAGATACCATCTAAAGTTAGAAGCTTGAGTACAGTCAAGTTTGAGGAGATATGAGCACACTTTTGTTACCACATTCAGACAAATGCATATGGGACTCCTAATTGTCTTCACTCTGGATCCATACCCTGCCCTTCTCAGCTCAGGTCTGATCCATGAACCCAACTAACACAGTTTCACTCTGGCTGCCCCAGTCCACACTTCGTAATGTCAGCACTGGTTACTGCTCACTAGCACTATTCTCTTTTGGCTTAATATGAACACACGTGGACTGACTGATAGAGCTGCCTTCTTTAATATGCACAGACCCTCTCAATGAGGTACTAGGCTTGCTACATGTTTGAGAGCTACTTCAAGGATGTTGGTGAGCTACTAGAAGGTCACAGAGGTTATTGTTAAAGACCTGAAGAGATGTAAACCGGCCTCTTAAGCCTCAGGATCATTTTGCTAGGGAAGGGATCACCCTGCAGCCAATTTATGCTTCAGCAATGCTCAGGTTTGATTTGGAAGCAACGCCTCACTAGAACTATTTGGACAACACTTTTAGGGCGACTTAGCAATAAGTAAACAAGCATTGGAAAATCCACTAGGTCACGGCAATGCAAGAACTATTGCCTTTACCAATGTTAATGTATTTTAGCACTCTACCTGGAGCGTCTCTTTGCAGCCAAAACTAAATCACAAGCCAAAGCACTGCATCATCAAAGAAGCGACGTATATGAGAAGACAAGGGAAAGGAGAAGGAGGGTGGAGAAGAAAAACTGAAAGAAGTGGGAAAGGAGAAGGGTAGAAAAGAGTGATGGGGTGAGAAGAGAGAATGAAGCCAGGGAAGAGTTATAGTTGAGTAGTAGGACAGAGAGTAAGGGTTGTAGCAAACCATAAATGAAAGAAGAAACAGTGTAGAAAGTAGTTGGGGGGAGAGGAAATGATTGGGTGAGAGGTGGGTAGCAAAATACAAGAAGAGGGGAAAGGGAATTCAAGAGTTGGAATAAGAAGAAAATGAGTAGGAGGGGTGGAAAAAGAGGAAGAGGAAGGGGAGATGGTTGGGGAGAGGTACAGTGGAGGGTGGGTGTAAGAGGGAGGAAGGCAAGGTGAAAAACAAAAGAAGAAAATGGACAAGGTTGTGCAGGTGGCAGATAGGTGGTAGGAAGGTCTGAATATGAGTAGAAGTGTGAGAAAAGAGGGGTCAGACACAAGGAGACAGAGAAGTGAGAGAGGAGCAAAGGGGGAGTATAGAGAGAGAAGCAGATAGGGAAGCAGTGGAAAGCAGCAGAGTGGAGTAGGTGACCGACACATAAAACAAACTGAAGGGGGAGTTGAGACAGGAAATGGGAGATAGTGGAGATGAGAGGGAGGTAAATGAGAGGAAACGTCAGCTGAGAAAGAGGACAGAGGCAGCTGAGTTTGTGAGTGAGGAGTGGTGAAGCGGAGAAAGAGTTCAATGGAGCAGAGGTCTAGAAAGGAAATGAGAGGAGTAGGGAAGATAAAGGAGAGAGTAGGAAAGGCAGGAAGTAGGCCAACTGGGTGGCAAGAGAAGGGAAGTGAGGGTTATTGAGGGAGGGAGAGGCAGAGGGAAGGAAGAGAAGAGCTGTGGGGTAGTGAAGATGAAAGGGTGAAAAGAAAATATTGGAACTTTCTGAAAAGATGACAGCTGGGGAAAGGAGGAAAGGACAAGGGTCGACGGGTAGTGTGAGGAAGGATAATGCAGGAGGGAGAGTAATGGAGAAAGGACGGTAAGCAAGATAGGAAAAGTTAATCAAAAGAGGGATGTCGGGGGAGGGGACAGACCTAGTAGAGGTTACAAGAGTGGCGGGGGAAGAGAGCAGCAGGGGAAAGGAAGGCGAACACCTGGGTACAAGAGATGAAATGGCGGCAGAAGGCATGAGGGTGACAGTAAGGGAGTAGGAAGGGATGATGGTAGCGGAGGTGGTGGCAGGTGAAAGTACATTAGAGATTAAATAAATAGAAAGGTAAAAGACTAGGTGGTAACTAGAGAAAAACGCATAAAAGTGAGGGGATAAAAGAGGGTGCCGGAACGGGTGATGGAGTGGAGTAAAGGGCAGGGGAGTGGGAGAAGTGAGGTTTTAATGAAGGAGCGATCTGAGAGTTTGGGTAGAGAGGAGATAGAGAAGACCAAAGTGAGATGGTTTACTGACAGAGGAGGTGAAAGAAATTGTACAAAAATTGAAAAAAGTGAGAAAGATTGTTATGTTATGTTTTACACATTTATGATCACTCCATCAGGTTCAAATTGTGACATGGAACTACCAGCTGCGGTTGAAGGAAAAAAGTTGACTACTATTAAGAGCCACATCAAAGTTAGGAGAGGTGAGTAATGCCAGATGAAAAGTGGACAGGGTCAAAGGGACAAGAGTGGCAACATGACCAGAAATGACAAAAGAATAATAAAGAAGATGGGGTATCAACAGTTCTTGAAGAGATCTGGGAGGGAGAGTAAGAGGGGTGTGGAGTGACAGGAAGTGAGAAAGGTGACCAGAAAAAATAAGTGGGAGAGAATGGACAGGAAGGGGGAACTTAAAAAAACACTATGATGCTGTCAGCATTGGACATGCCATAGTGCTTGTTTTTCTTACAACAGGTAGGGAAGGGGGCAGAACAGGCAACAAGAGTCTGTTGGGTCAGAGGGAAAAGGCAACACACAAAATGGGATGGTGGTGTGGTAGGGAAAAGGCAACATGGACAACAGGAGTGTGGAGTGTGGGATGGAAGATCCTTAGCAGTACAAAGTTTCTGATACAAGGCCAATGGTTTTGAGTCACTGTTTCCCTACTTCATTGAAATATGTAGGCTCTAGCACTGGGAGCACCACTTAAATGTCAGATAATGATTAGAAATTGCTGAGGGTTGTTCACAACAGAGCATGACACATACAAGCCTGAAACTTGCATTTAAGCAAACAACATTGATCATTGCACATTGTGATACTCCAAGATGACTTAATGCTCCAACGGCACATTGTTCCTCAGGTGACTGGAGACTTGACCCAGTTAATATGTGCAAGTCAAGGCATCAAACTACGCAGATGCATAATTTCCAGGTTTATGAGGTTTTAATAAATGCTCCAAATGATAACAGGCAATGATGGACAGAAGGGCCAAGCAAGGAAGGGGCAAGCAGCAACTGGCATTTGAGCAAAAAACATTAATCATCGCACATTGTGTTACTCCAAGATGACTTTATGCTCCAACAGCACATTGTTCCTCAGGTGACTAGAGACTTGACCCAGTTAATATGTGCAAGTCAAGGCATCAAACTACGCAGATGCATAATTTCCAGGTTTATGAGGTTTTAATAAAGGCTCCACATTATAACAAGCAATGATGGACAGAAGGGGCAAGCAAGGAGGGGGCAAGCAGCAATGAGGGAGGGGTTGGGGAATGGGTCAAGCATCAAAGTGGAAGGGGATGGGGAGTTGGCAAGCAACAGATTTTTTAAAAATCCTCTCAAATTGAAGTCAGAGAAAGAAAAGTAAATAGGCACCCTCAAAAAACAGCATCTGGTATTTGATCTTGGTGTTTGAATGCACAGCAAATATAATGAGATTAGTACAAGGTGCACAGTCCTTTTTGCAGAAATGGAACTCAGAGTAAGTAAAAACATGAGCACAGTGCTCAAAAACTAAGAAAAAAGTAGTTCCTAAAATCAGAGCAGTGAAAGGATGGTAGAATTTGGTTCTTGCTCTCTGGGAGGGCTAAACTCAGGAAAAGGAATGATGAAAGCATGTCATGGACAAATAAGGAGAAAGAATATCAGAGCGATGATGGAGCCAGTAAATGGGAAGCCTATGGGCGAGGTGAAGCCCACATATCAAATACAGCATGTCTCTTCGACCTAAACATGTGAAATATCAACTGTGAATTGAAAAGATTTAGAAGGGGGAGCAGCAGCAGGAAAGGAGACTCTTTTAAACCACTACTAATGTATTACATTTAATGAAAGTGAAACTCTCCTTTGGTGTTTGAATATTTTGAACAAATATTTATCTATTTCTTTAAATGTACACATATGTCCACTTTCAAAGACGGTTGGTGAGTAGAGGAATTTTTTTAAAACTGTTATAAAATAAATACAAATATTCAAATCTTTCAAGTACAACATAAGGAGATAAAATATTTTAAATAGGTGCATTTGCAAAAGAACATTGTCAACATTAGCACTAAAAACAATACAATAATATAACTTGCCTTAGTCTGAGTTGGTTCACCTATCCAGGGATGATGCAAACCATGGGGTGATGAATTATTATTTTAATTTTCTTTTTGCAAAACACAAAACTATCAAAAAATATACGTTTTCACAGCTACATTACCATACACAAATTTCCCTTTTTGTTTTCAGATAGATGTGAATTGTTGATATTGATTCACTGCTTCAATTACATGTTTTTCTACATCAATACATTTGTTTTACATTTTTTGGTGGTGCAAGGGGTTCATAAAAATGTTTAAATGTTTGCTTCACTAATCAAAATATATCTGAATGGATTTTATGTTCGTATTAACTTTGGTATCAAACCATCTAACAGTTCCCTTAGCTGCAAATGACCTAACAAAATCTATCATATGAATTTTCAATGAAAAATGAACCAAATTACCTGCTCTGCCCATGTTACACTATCCTTTCAAGAATGAAGGTTAGGTTGCCTTAATTGCACAAAATGAATTTTTTATAAAAATCCAACTTTCATTGGCATGATGGCATAACCAATATTTTTTTTCCTTATTTCTTGAAATCACATTATTCCATTGAACTATGGAGTTTAGCCAATTGGAGACCTCCATCTAATTTCTTTCTCTGCAGGTGATTAGACTAAACATTACAGAGTGCTTCTTAGATAATGACAGCACAAACCATTCTTCAAAGGTTCACAACTGTCTATTTTTCAATCAACATTCTATTCAAAAGACGTGAAGAAAACTTGAAAATTCTAGTTCCATTCAATGCCTATAGTTAAGCGCATTAATGATAGCGAAGAAATCTATTTCTAAAAATCTAATTTTGTTTTTTATTTTTGTTGACCTTCTCCCCGTACATGCAGACAGTAAACATTGGCTGATGTTACACAGATTTAGAAAAAAGGTTTTGTCATGATTATTTAACAAGTCTGCACACTGACCCAGTCTTATAGTCTCAGAATCCTTTAAATGTATCAGTTTTCCCCCTGAGAAATGTCAATGTCTAGCTTTTATCTCAATCAACCACCAAAAATACTAATGTGAAAATCAGAGATTGTGTTATACGTCTATGTGGTCATTCAACAAACTTCCTGGAAATGTTTACTCAAAATAGTATATCCCACAAAATATTTTCATCCCCAGTTATGGATGCAGGTGGACTGATGACAAGCTATAATAAGTCAGGCTACCCCTCTTGCCAGAACAAAATAAGTGATAGTTCTCTCTATGAAATGGGAGTATAACTAGTTGTTTCTGGTATCGCTCTCTGATGTAAACACTCGCTAATCCATTGAATATTCCAACCCAGTATTCATACAGTTCTGGACTTATTGCGATCATATTCTTAAGATGCGCAAACACTGCAATACAGATCCATCAGTAGTGATGGAAGTTTCCTGAAACCACAGCCGAGAACACACCATAGACATGGAAGATTGTTAAAAGGCCTAGTTATGTAGCAGGGCTTTACCTGTATCAAAAGAAAGCTTATAAATGAAAACAAGAGAAGATGTTTATTATGACTATAGCGTTGACATGAGATACTATATATATATATTTCTTTTGAGCTGCACAGCAATTTAAAGTTGATATGGTAACTGTGAACAACACTCAATTTTACTATAAGAGCGATACCTTCAATGGAAGGTAATAACTTTCTGGTGTTCTTCTTGCATTCAATATATCTTGTTGATAACATACATGTCAAACAGTAACACTTCTCTATATAGAAACTCAGCAGTTTTAGTTAGAGTTCTTTCAAGTAACGAAAAACTAGCACCATAATGTAACTATAACTCGTAAGTTCATCATACACAGTTTTCTCATCATAATTTTATCATAATTTTATTGCAAATGGTACAGTGATAATATGAAAGGTGGGATAGAAGGCGTCATCAGTGGTATAAGGTGGAGTGATTAGCTGTGCATGGCGAATGTGCAAGTTATAGTTACCTTAATGTGGGAGTTTTCATTACTTGAAAGAACTCTAATTATAACTGCTGAATGTCTATGGTTTTGTACTAATGAATTCAGGGCCTAACTATAGCGTCCCTGTAACCTTTGTTTTTTTCAGTCAATCTCTAAGGTTTTTTCAACGTATAGTAATTGCTATACCTCAATCCAACCACCGCCCCCCACGGCCGCGGTTGGCCACAGGGCCAGGTACTGAGGCCAACCCACTATAAGCACCCAAACTTCCATCATGCACGGCCTTCTCCTGTGCGCAGTAGGGGTTGCCTGCAAGGGCTGGCCTGCAGCTAGTCCCTGGGGCCAACCCCGCTAACCACCGAACCCGATGTAATGGATGGCCTTTTGCGCATGGTCAGTGGAACTTGGCTGTGGCCTCTCTAGGTGTGAGAATAGGTGTGAGAGGCTTTATCTTGTGGTAAGAGTTGCTGTCAGAGTGTTTGTCTGAGTGTGAGAGTGCATACATCAGTGTTTTAGTGGGTGTATCAGTATGTGCACAGGTCTGAAGCCGAGCCCCAAGATGGCTGCCAACACTTCCTGGTTTGAAGTGCTGGCAGCCAATCAGAGCTATGCATTTCCCTGAACAAGCTCGTCTTTGCGAATACTTCGCCGCCAGAGATTTACAAATTTGAATTTCATTAAACTTCTCAAAAACTACTGAATGATCTGTGTACCGACAGCTAGCTTTCTGCCAAATTTGGTGTAATTCCGTCTAGCGGTTCGGGCTGCAGATATGTAGACAGATCCTGTGGGAATTAGCATGGGAAACAAAATACAACGTTTTTTGAGCCCCCTTTTTCTTGGCGCCACTTGATGGATGATCCCAAATCATTCCATGCATACCACGAATAACCGGGACAACTTTTTTGGAAAATTTTGAGAAGGTTCGTCAAATGGTGCCAAAGATATAGGAAAGTCAAAAATACTTTCTCTATGGAAACATGGTCCTAACTATAACTAACTACTCTCTCTCTGTCTTTATATATATATATATATATATATATATATATATATATGTAGCAACCAAACAGGCTCCACTTCAGAGCCAAAAAAGAGCACTCTCCGGATTCTCAGCCACATTCATTACACCCAGAATGATGCGTTTCAGCAGATTGCCTTTCTCCAATGCCAGAAAAAAATAGACATTTACTCACAGGTGATTTAAATAGTTTTCCGTCATTGTTATTTCATTATAGTCGTAAGTAAAAAAGGACTCAAATGTCTGCATAAATCAAACAGCTAGCAGCGCCGCCATGATCACATGTACTTTTAGATGTTGCTTAGTCCCAGTTATAACTTTTCTTGAGTAGAGTTAAATACCCAAATGGGTCTGGGCACATTGCTGCTCACATTATAACTGGCACTCTTTTAGCTGTAATCTTTCACCTTTCCTGTTATTATTAAAGCAAGCAAATGTCTCTTTGCACAATAAATCAGCTGAGCCTTTTCATCCAGCCGTCTCTTGCCCACATTTCCCGGCATTTGAGAAAGGTAATCTGCTGAAAAGCATCATGCTGGGTGTAATGAATGTGGCTGAGAATCTGGAGAGTGCTCCTTTTTGGTTCTGAAGTGGAGCCTGTTTGGTTGCTATATTTCACTATTTCATGTGCATGTCACTTGCACAAAGGAAGCACCCATCCGAAAAGTGTTCGGCAATATTGGTGGCATTTGTGAAAGGATATATATATATATATATATATAGATATATATATATATATATATATATCCAGAGAGAGGAGAGAGAGAGAGATAGATATAGATATACCGATATGCATGTACATGTATACAGATACATATATATATAAAAACAAAGGTTAAATGGATGTTACAGTTAGGTTAGGATTTTACACACACAGACTCATAGAAATTCAGCAGTTATAGTTAGACTTATCTCAAGAAACTATAACTCATGCCCTAAGGTAACTCTAACTCGTACCCCAACATGCACAGTTATCTCATCCATAATGTTATTGCAAATGTTGGAGTGATAACATCAGTGGAATCATAGAAAATGTCATATGTGGGGTGAATAGCAGTGCAGGCGAGGAAACGTTTTGCGGTGATTCATCAAGTGGTGTCTGAAAAAAAGGGGGAGTTACATCACTCATTTTGTCCATGCATTTAACCATAGAGATTTGAGACACAGCTACAGCCCGAACCACAGAACAGAATTACACCAAATTTGGCAGAAAGCTAGATCTTGGTCCAGGAAGATCTCTTTTTTGTAATTTGGTGTAAATCTGTTAAAAAGTTTTGGAGTTATTACTGAAAAAAGATTTATGTATATATAAAAACGTGATTGCACCACGGATCCACCACAGTGGATCCGGGTATCCATGAGCCAAGAAGCAATGTTATGACTGGCTGGCGGCAACCTAAGAGAAAAATGTGGCTGCCATTTTGTCAATCAGAACCTGGTTACTGGGGGAGGTAAACATTAATTAGGATATAATGGGTCAGGATAGATGTAGCTGAACCCCAGGGGACTGTTGGAGGAGTTTCTGAGGGACCCCTCATGGGCAAGACATTACCCAAAAATTGTTTTGGGGGGGAGAGCAAGGATCCATGTGAATCCAAGATGAATCTGCAGATACTGGCCACAATTAAAAATAAATAAATCTGCAGGCCCCCAACCCGCACCATGAATGGCATCTGGCCATGTGCGGTGGAGGCCCTGCACCCAACCCCCTTCAGACACCAAACCCCATGTACGATCTTCAGCTGTAATCACCGGGGGGCCGGCACACTGTCATGTTTTTGGCCAGGCCGTGTGGCAAAACCCCTCCATGCAAGCAACCTGGAAGGGGGGGCACACAGCCCCCATAACCGGGCCAATAATGGTCCTAGGTACCCCAGCCCCTGGGGCCCATCCATATAGCATGCAGCCCCATTCCCCAGGCGTAGTTAGGCCCCAAGAAACCCATCTTCCAGGGCCCGGCCATCAAACATGAGGGGGAGAGGCACATGAGGCTCGCCTCCCCAGGCCAATTTGTCCCATTGGGCCCCATGTCCTATTGCCTGACCAATCAAAATTAAAGGGAGGGGATGGCCCGGCACCCCTCTACTGGATGATATCTGCACTGAGATCCCCATACTCCGGTGCACATCCAATTAGTACAAGGTGATGGGGCAACATGGAACCCCTCCCTGGGCTGATTTTCAGCCCTGGCGGCCGCATCCCCTGGGGCTTGGCCAATTACTGAAAGGGACCCATCCCAGGTCCTGGCCTGTGAATTGTGGGTTCCCTGGCCCCTCTAGGGTATCCAGTTTTTTTTTAGGGCAGCAGGGACTGGGAGCCCCAAGTAACCCTGTGATCCCTGCCAGCTCCCCTTCTCCAGCAGGAGTTGGCGTTGCTCTTTCAAGAAGGGGGCAGCAACTAATGCTGCTCCCTGTGTGCAGCAGCAGCAAAAAGTGGGCCTCCCTGCATGCAGGAGCAATGTTTTCATCTGTTTCCCTGCCCGCTTCATAGTGGGAATGGAAACAGATGACAAGTCTGCTCTCAGCTGGCGGAAGCATTTTTCCTGTTCCCGCACGCTGGGTGTAGACTTATGCCCTCATTTAGATTTCAGCAGGTGAAATATAAATCCTGTTATTTTCTATTCGATTTATTTTTCAGCAGATGGGCTATCAGTCCCTTTGTGTCGGAGTAACCCTTCTACCAAAATCTAGATCAGAACCTTACTGTTTGCTCTCACTTGGCTGTAGCTTTAAAGTGCTTCCTGCAAGCAAGAGGAAACAGACATTTCCCTACCTGGGACATAGCAGGACCCCAGCCATGGGGGATGGGGTCCCCTGGGCCATTAATGGCTCAGAGAGGGGCCGCATGGCACCCTTCTTTTGCATAGCATGCCCAGGCCCTGCAGAATGGGGCTCCTTGGGCTGAACATGGTCTGGGGAGGGGGCCATATTGCCCCCATTCCCCATTTTCATGTAATGGCCAGGCCACAGTGGATAGGGTCCCCATGGCCAAAATTGTACAGGGGGGCTGCATATTACCCCTCCCTATTGGGTACATGAGCTGGGCCCAATGGATGGGTCCCCAGGGCCATAACCGGCCTGGGGAGGGTGGCCACATGCCATCCCCTATAAAATATTGCAGTATTCCCCTGGGACCTGGCCCAGCTGGGGAAAGGCAAAATAAAACCCAAGCCCTCGTTTTTTTACCCTGGCAGTGTCCCTGTGGGACCCCTCCACCGAGCTTAGGAGTCAAGAAATTTCTACTCTGCTTTCTGGACTTTTTAAAATATTTTTTCTTAGGACTTGGCTGACTCTGAGTCTCAAGATGGCTGCCAACACTTCCTGGTTGAAGTGTTGGTAGCCAATCCAATCTGACCATGAGAACTGTTGGCTCCACGGACCACCCACACCCCAAGATATCTATATTTCTTTTTACTTTACTAACTCCATAACTACTGAGTGAATTTGCTCCAAATCACAAAAAGTGCTCTCTCTGGACCAAGAACTAGATTTTTGCTAGAAATGTAATTCCATTCAGCGGTAAGGGCTGTAGTCGTGTTCAAAACCCAATGGGAAAATGCATGGGGAAAACTAGTTTTGGGACCCCCTCTTTTCTCGACCCTTGCTTGATAACTCACCCCAAAACATTACAGACAGCACCTGAAGTGAGTGCCAAACTCATTATGAAAATGTTGTAAAGATTTGTCGAAAGGCACTAGGATTTTGAGCAGAAAAAAGAAACAGGACCTAGGTGTGATTTGAGGCTGACTATAATGGAGCACAAGTCAGTAAATTGAGCCTGTTAGGCCTTGGAATCAGCAAATTTCGAAAAAGTTTCTAGGTCACAACCTGAAAAGGGACTTTTTCATTTTTCTAAAGAAAACTGTTATCCACATGGGACAATTCCTTAATTCAATCCAATGCCATGGAAATGTCAGTTTGATACTTTTTGTAGTCAGTCCCTTTGATGCACTGAAGAGAGAGTTCTGAAAAAGCATCAGGAAATTATTTTGGTTCCAATCAAACACAGGAATACATTTCCAAAGCCCAGCACTTAGAGACTTAGGGCAATATGTATGGACACATTTTCCCATAGACACAGAATGGGTAAAACCCTTTGATATATATGGCCCTTAGTGTGTCAGATAGCGAGCAATAGCAAAGGCCAGTCTGTGTCCAGGTGCCACTGATCAGCAGGGATTCATCACAGAAATGTACTCTTCAGATTTTTATGCTCCTGTATACACCCCCATGAATAGCATTATGATCTTTGGCGATCCTTCTGTCCTCGGATCTCAAGTTGAAGGTGGTCCAGCCTCCTCAGGTCCTTCTCACTGGTCACGGATGCCAAATGCACCAGGTTCAGTCTAGCTGGTATCTTTTCGCAAGCCCATCAGTGTTCTGATGAAGGACTCTTGTGCGCCACATTTATGCCTGCCACCTGTTAGTGAGTGGAGGTGACCACTGGTGCTCCCTAATTAGTGGGATAAAAGTCCCCAGGGGCACCCTAGCCCTTTTTTTCAATAGTTACTTTTTATCTAGCAGCAAATAGTCCAAAATGCCAAGTGACAAAGTATTTTCAGGATGATGAAAGCCACATTAAATTTGGAGTCCAAGGGCAAGGTGGGTGTGAGGGGAGTGTACTATGGTAAACCTATTTCCTGCCACATTGAACACTAACATCCATTTTGAATCAGCACTGTGCCCACAACAAAGCACAGAGACTTAAATCTTGTAATACAAAAACAGAATCTTTCAGCAACCAGACAGGGGATACAAAATATTGTCTTGGCATTGTGTTTTCTCCCTTTCAACTGTACCCCAATGTTGTAAGTGGCTCAACAGCTCTAGCAAGCAGGATTTGTCAGTTTGGTGTCACAGGGTGCCCAAAGCACCCTCTCTGTATCAATCACACACCTGAGGTTTCTGCAGGAGTGAGCTTGAGTGAGTGCTGCTAGTTCCCAAGCCACCCAATTGATGTTTTCGATAAGGTGACTCTAGCCCATTGGGGGAAAGGGGAATGGGGGAGACAGACAATATTGTGATTCCTAGAATTCACATGGTCCCTTCTAGGGTGGGTTGTTACAGGTATTCTATCTGATTGTCTTCCTGTAAACAGTACAACCTAGTTAGTTCTATATGGAAGTTCTTTTATTCTACTTTCTTATACCTAGAATCAAAGTATACCTGCTCATTTCCTTTTCCCAGCCTACACTAGTTGTCAGCAGACGTGTTCTGTTGAGGAGAGTTGGCTTGGAGTACTGAAACGGTCTGGAACTGGCCAAACCTTGAGACACATGCCAAATAAACAAGAGGTTGTCACTGTGTTATATAATGCAAGCATTTGTTAAGACAGAGAATATCCCACAAGACTGTTGTGAACTGCCTTGTATCTAAGAACCAAAAAACCTTTGAAAAAGTAAGGTAGTTTTCAAGATGAGTTAAACACATTTAACATTATATATTTCCAGAAAAGTGGACTTGTAACCTTTTAATGACTCTGTCAGAGTTCTATGCAACTCAGCAAGTTAACTGCATTCACAGAAACTACCAACATACAAAGCCTGAAATCTTATGAAGTTAACATGTAATAAGACATCTAATAGTACTGACAATAGTTTAATAACTAGGGGCCTTATTAAGACCCTCATTATGAACACGTCGGTCCAAACTGCGCCGCTGGCGCTGGCAGTAAAAACCGCAAACAGAGGAGCGGTCCGGACCGCCAAATAATGAACCAATAGAAACACAGGCATCCAGAAAACCACCCACCGCCAGTAGAGGAGTGCCAACGACGATGGCAGAGTCCACCCACAGGCCGACTGAAAGGCCCAACCCGCCCTTCAAATAATGAACCACTAGGCCGCCACCAGTTCTGGGGTGGAAACCACCGCCAGGAAAGTCCAGGCGGAAATCAACAAAATATAAGGAACCTCTCACCGGAGGCCCACACAACACACCGAAGCAGACATGGGTAGAGAGCTGCAGATCATGCCAGGCCTGCTCCTTGCCATATACCTCCACGACCAAGTCCCCCGTCGGAGATGACGATGGTAAGTCCCACAACCTACGAAACAAGGGAGAAAAGGGCACAGTTACATACCCACCCACTCCACCCACCCTGCAACGCTCCCCCACCCTTTCACAGCAGCACAACCCATACACCCCACAGCAAGAGGTACTTACCTGACACAAGGCAAATCCAACCTGACCATAGTACATTCAAATGGCCCACACCCACAAACAATGAAACAAAAGACCAGGGTTCAGGAGTGTGCCAGCAAAACTAATGCAACACATAAATATTTATTCCAGCTCACAGAGCCAACTATTTACAACAAGGCCAATGGCCAGTCCATATTGCAAGAAGTCCCGTGGGCCACAATGGTCCCAACCTGACTCCCAAAAGATCACAGTACTCCACCTAATGGGACAACAATGGGACAACAATGGGGCATCCAGGCACCTCACGGAATGGGGGTGGAGGGGGTGGTGGTGATGATTTGCGATGGGGGTGGGGCTTGGACTTGCGCTTGGAAGGTGGAGGGAGCGTGGGTTTGGCTTTGGAAGGTGGGAGGGTTTTTCGAGCGGGTGGAGGCAGGTGTACTTGGCTCTGCACTGGGCTTCTTCTCTGGGGAAGGGGCACCGGAATGTGAAGGGCGGACAGGGGTGGACTGTGAAGTGGAAGGAGTGGAAAGGGCAAGGTGGTGTGCACAATTAGGGACAAGACAGAGTGGGCCAGTGGGTTGGAAGAGGTCAGCACGGGAGAGGAAACATTTTTTCTGAGCAATTGGGTTGGGTCTGGATGACGGTGTGGGAGTGGAGGCAGAGGGTGTGGACGTAAGTGGTGTAGGGGTGCGTGCTGTGGGTGCAGGTGACTGGACAGTATGCTGAGGTGTGGTGGATGTGTGATGGGTGGGTGTCTTGGTGCGTTTGTGTGTTTTTGGAGGAGGGGGGTGGACACAGTGGGAGAAGACAGGCTGCCAGTGTGGATGTATGTTGTGTGGGTGTCTGCAAGTCTGGTGAGTGTGCTTCATGTGTCAGCTACAGTAGTTGTGGTGAGTGCAGGTGTGGTGTCTCGGGTGCATGTCTGGATTTCTGCTATTGTGGTGACTGCAGTAAGAGGAGCAGCAACAGTGACTGAAGGTGCAGTGCATGAGTGTGTGCATGTAGAGGGGACAGACAGGGATTCGGAAGAGGTGGGCACACTAGGGGAAGTGGATGCTGCGGTGTATGCATTTGTATGTTGGCTGTGTGAATGCCTGTGGTGGGAGGTGTGTTTAGAAGTGTGTTTCTTGTGTGTTGAGGTGCTTGACTGAATGTCAGAGTGTGTGCTTTGGACGGGTGAAGGGAGTGGGGTGCTGGAAGGGGTAGAGGAGGTTGGAGGGGGGACAGAATGACCAGGGAAGCTGGCTGCCGTCAAAGAGGAGGCCAGAGCCTGAAAAGATCTCTGTAGGCCAGACACAGCACCATGAATGCCATCCAGATAGGCATTTGTCTGCTGCATCTCTGATGCTAACCCCTGGATGACATTGACGATGGTTGCCTGCCCTACAGAGATGGTTCTCAGGAGGTCAGTAGCCTCCTCTGTGAGGGCAGCAGGGCTGACTGGGGCAGAGGAGGAGGTGCCTGGGGCTAAGGAGACTCCCACCTTTCTGGGTGAACGGGCACAGGCAACTCTGTGGGGAGCAAAAGGGAGGGCTGTGATGGAATGGGGGTGGTGGAAGATGTCACTGTAGTGGTGTGGCCACTAGAGTCCGCTACTGCCAGGGAGCCCCCATCGGAGGAGGTATCGGAGTCACTACCTCCATTGGTAGTTGCCTCCCCCGTGTACTCCCCTCGCCCTTCAACCCACTAGTCCCCTTGGTGTCGGATGACCCTGCCTCCGAGGATCCGTGGGCCACTGCATCCCCACTTGCCGGTGCCTCAGCTCCCTCGCCAGATGTTGCTGATGTACAAAACACAGGGATTGGGAGACAAAACAGGAGAGACACTTGTAAATAGCTGAAAAGAGTGAACATAGTGGCCAGATTACACCCACACGGAAGACACCCTCAACAAGCAGCCCCATTCACTATGCCCATGGCCATGCCCCTGACTACTGACCAGAACCCTGCTCTACACCCATCCCCTGAACTACCTAAGGTCCCACCGTGTAACAGACCTGACACTCCTACACCCTACAGGGGCCATCATGTAGATGGACAACAGTCAGACTCCCTGCAACTAAGCAGCATGAACCCAAATGCACACACTGACATCCATCAAGGGTAAAGATTGTGACATGAGTACTCACCCCCTTTTGACTGCTGTGCAGCCTTCAAGCACCCATCAAGGACTGGGTAAGCTATCGCCAGGATGCTTAGCATGAGGGGGGTCAATGCCCGACGGGCACCCCTTCCGCGTTGGGAGGACTTCCCCAGCTAGGCCTCACAGAATTTTTGCGCCCAGCACCGCAGGTCCTCCCACCTCTTCCTGCAGTGGGTGCTCCACCGGTTGTAGACCCCCAGGGTTCGCACCTCCTTGGTGATGGCATGCCAAAGTGCCCTCTTCTGGTGGGCGCTGACATAAAAGGGTGACACAGAAATGGAACACAGAGGTCAGTCACTTGCAAAATAGGTACAGCTGGCTATACGTCCACTATGGGATGGACAGGACTGTCAGACTTACAGGACATACGCACGCAGCATGCCATGAACCATGGCCCATGCAGGCTCAGCGGTGCACACATATGTCCTTACAACACCATCCATTACACCCAAACAGTGCCCCCCAAACCCTGACTCACCTGTACCTCTGGCCATCCGTAGAGCTTGGCATATAGGGGCAGGACCCCGTCCACTAGCCTCTCCAGTTCCTCCTGGGTGAAGGACAGGGCCCTTTCCCCTGCAACACGAGCCACTTCCATGACCAGAGGCTGGACATAGCAGTACAAACAGTGGAGTACCTGTTTGCACGAGATCAGGGAGTCAAGTGAAGTTTGGATGACGATTTTGCGTACATACTGCGGCGGTCGGCACCGTCACCGCCAGCGGCGATTATGACACACCAGGATTCCCTATTAGCATCCATGTTCACCAATGACGGTGCGAACGGCGTTAAGCACCGCTTTACACTGTTACGTCAACCGCTAGCGGTATGAGGTCACTTGCACAACTACAGTTTTGGATTACAGGGGGCAGACATTTTGGCATTACCTACGCATCTATAAAAAAGAAATTTGCACAATCCAGGCCCTATTTTTCACCTAAAGCACCTATGCATGTGACCATTAAAAAAAACACACATGACAAACACTGTTCCCTCATCACGGTGTAGAAGAAGATCTGTCAAGCACATCTAACTTATGAGTCCCTACAATCAAGTGTGCACTGCACAATTAATGACAATTTGTGCCTATGTATGTGTGTTCCTCACACGTGTTCGAAATCCCTCCTAGGTACCGACCCTTGTGGCGAGGAAGGGCACCATCGGTGTACAGACCACTTGTGGATATGCGGACCATGGTGGAGCGTCACATCATAATCAATTACAGACTCACCCGTGCAACTATTCTTGAACT
Organism: Pleurodeles waltl; assembly: GCF_031143425.1. Lineage (NCBI taxonomy): Eukaryota > Metazoa > Chordata > Amphibia > Caudata > Salamandridae > Pleurodeles > Pleurodeles waltl. The sequence goes on from NC_090451.1 coordinate 478,021,955, forward strand.
TTGTGCATTACTGGATCCTGCACTAACTCTGGGAAATCGTAATCAGCATGCCATCCCTACTGAAGTGCAGGTGTTCTCTGCATTCCATTTCCTGGCCACGGGCTCATTTCAAGTAACAATGGGCATGGGTGCTGGATTTTCACAGACAATGTTCAGCATGGTACTGACAAGATTTCTAAATGCATTTGTACAACACTTGCAGTCCTATGTGAGGTTTCCCCAAAGTACTGACCTCCCTGCCATCAAGTCGGACATCTATGCGTTTGCAAACATTACCCAGGTGATCGGTGCCATAGATGGCCCCCACATACTGATCATACCCCCAAGAGTCAGTGAACAGCTGTACAGAATCAGAAAGAACTTTCATGTCATGAACATCCAATTGGTATGTACTGCAGACCAGTACATCTCACAGGTGAATGCCATGTCCCCAGGTTCAGTCCATAATTCATTTGTGCTGAGGAACAGTAGTGTGCGACAGAAGATGGAACAACTACAAGAGGACAGAGAGTGGATCATAGATAAGTGTGTTGGTCACTAACCGCCACCTAGCAGACAGCCAGGCTGTCTGACTCAGAGGCTTGACACTGACTACTCTATATTGCATCTTTTTCGAGGTGATTCTGGCAAACCCAACTTGTGTTGGCTCCTGACACCAGTGTGGAATCCTGGAACAGATGCAGAGAGGAATTACAATAAGGCCCACGGACGTACTAGGAGGGTGATAGAGTACACAATAGGTCTCCAGAAGGCTAGATTTTGTTGTCTACATATCTCTGGGGGTTTCCTGGCCTATGGGCCTGAAAAGGTGTGTAGAATAGTGGTGGCCTGCTGCATGCTGCACAACATGGCAGTGAGAAATTATATCCCCCTCTTGGAGGTGGAGGGTGCTGTATTTCCTGACCAGCTTCCTCAGAGAGGGGAGGAGAGTGATGGTGATGATGGGGAAGGGGAAGATGTAAATTCCAGGACCCAACTTATCCAACTCTACTTCCAGTAACTATGTGGGACTAGGGGCTGACATTGGGGTTTGTGACACATACTGTCAGTGTGGTTTGTCATCTAGGGGGGGGGGGGGTTGAATCTTCTATTTGCAACTGGGTCCAGGTCTGCATGGTAGCAAATTCAATTTAGTGCATTTATTTGGGGGCCACATTTAGGCACACAGGAGTCCTTTCATGCAACGCATTGCCAATAAAGTGGTTATCAGCCAGTTGAATCCATACTTCAGTTTGTTCACATACTATGACAGGGGATAGTGTTACAGGTGTAATATGTGTTTTATTGGTGTAAGGGAGTGAATAGTGCAATTTACAGTGATGACAGTTGGTCATGGGTGGTGGTCCTCAGTGCCAACATGGTGACAGCCTTGTTTGTAGTATTGATGGGTCCATCAATGCTTCCATTAGTTCATATTGCTTCTTAGCACTGTGAGGTGGTTGATTGTGTGGGATACTTGCTGGGCAGATTGTTGCAGAGTTACTTCTAGAAGGTGGCCTTATTTTTGCAGGGGTTCCTGTCCCATATCTTGGCCTGAGGGTCCGTTTGGGAGCCTGCTGTTGACCTTGAGGGAATGACATGGTTGGTCCTTGTGTTTCCTCTGAGGGTAGTTCCTGGGATTTTGCTGCTGATGGTGTCATTGTCCGGTCTGTGTCCTGTGCTGTAGTGGAGGCCTCCTGTCCTGTGTGGGTCTCATATTGGGTATGTACCAGCTGCAACAGTGCTCCTGCTATGCTGGCCATTGTGGTGTTGTGCTGTTTCCACTGCTCCATGGCCTCTTGGTGGTGTTCCTGCTGCATCCTCTAACTGTGTTCCAGGGTGGATACTATCTGTGCCAACCTGTCATAGGTATGCTGGTAGGCCCCCAATACCTCTGATATCATGTCCTGGGCTGCTGCATCCATCCTGTGGCCTCCCCCCTGGCCCACTGAGGCCCTAGCACTTGGCCTAGCCCCCTGTACCTGTGTCCCCTGCACAGGTCTGGCGGTACCACTTATACTGGGGCCCTCGTCTTCTTGCCTGTTGGTAGGGGGAGACTGAGGCCTCTGTACATGTGTTCCACCAGTCTGTGGCCTGAATACACTGGTGAGGGGACGCTTGCCCTGGGCTGCTGTTCTTGCCTGGGTGGTAGGGGTGTCAGTGGTATCCTCGGTGGGGTTGCTGCATGGTGACAGTCCAGGACTGTGTGAGGGGCCTGTCTGCTCATCAGTGTCCAGGGATCCTTCCCCAGTTTCCTGTGAGGTGCCTCTGTCTCCATGGGGGGCACTGGCACTCCTTGTCCCGCCCGTGAGGGTGGCATGGGTGGTGGTGCCTGTTCGGGGAAATGGACAGGTCTGTTACAAATTCATGAACGGATGGAGGGACAGGGCTGGGCTGTTTTGTGCCGGTGTAACTTTTTGGGACCATCCACGGTGCCTTTGTGAGGTTTTCAGTGCGTTTTGCTTAGGGTGTGGATTTGCATTGTGGGTGGTGTAGTGACATTGTGAATCCTTGCTGGAGTAAGTGGCTCTGCACAAGGGGAGGGATGTCGGCCTGTTAGTGGGTTTGTGGTCATGCAGGGGGGTGGATTCAGTGGCTGTGGCCTGGGTGGGGTATTGGTCCTGGTGGGTGTGGGTGGGCTGGGGTGGTGCATGCATTCAAGGTATGATGTATATGGGGTAAATGAAGAAAACGTACCCAAATCCATTCCTCCAGTGAGTCCTGTGAGTCCCTCAGGGTGCAAGATGACCAGTACCTTTTCCTCCCAGTCGGTGTATTCGGGTGGTGTTGGTGGGGGTCCTTCCCCAGTCTTCTGGACTACAATGTGGTGTCTGGATGCCATGGCCCTGACCTTCCCCCCCCAGGTCGTTCCATAACTTGCGGATGTCGTCCCTGGCGCGTGGATGCTGTCCCACTGCATTGACACTGTTGACAATGGTCTGCCATAGCTCCATCTTCCTTGCAAGGGGTGTGTGCAGCACCTGAGCGCCGAATATTTGTGGGTCGACCTTCAGAATCTCCTCCACCGTGGTCCTTAGCTCACTTTCTGTGAAGCGTGGATGTTTGGGTGGTGACATGGTGAGTGTGGTGAATGGTGTCGGGGCTGGAAACGCGGTGAGGGTGATCTTCTGTGGGTCGGTGTCTGTCTCGTGTATAGTGGCGTTCGGTGTCTGCTTCTGGTGCTCTCTGTCTTCTTTGGCCTAGTTTGGTTACAAAGGATTGTGGGGGGAGTCTGTGAGCGTTTTATGGGGTTATGGATGTGTGTCAGGTGTGTGGGTGTCAAGCTTATCCAATGTGTGCACTTCTTGCTGTTGAGTCCACTTGCCGCCCATGGCGGTCAGCACCACCAATGGTCGTTCGGCTTCCACTGACCGCCAAGGTGATTTGTGCATCATTATTTGAAGGGCGGGATGTGGGTGTGCTCAGCAGTGGCGGGGTGGAAGGTCCAGCATTTCTGGCCACAAGGTCTCGCCGGTGACTGGTGGTCTGGTGATATTTGGCGGGGTAGGGTTTTTATTTCATTATGTGGCGGGTTTGTATTTACCACCAACAGCTGTCTTCTGTTCACTGCCACCACAGCGGTCAGCGGAGTTTACTGCTGTGTTCATAATGACCGCCTAAGTCTTCAGCAGACGGAAAAGGCCTTCCCACCGAAGTCCCACGCTCAGGTTACTGCCAGTTCGGTCCCCTTCCCATGGGCCCTATTACGAGTTTTCCCCTGGGCCAGTGGATGGAAAGAGAGATTCGGCCCCAGCCCAGTGGGAAACAGACAACAACATTGACAATGGGTCATAATGGAGCTGGTGGCAATGCTGCGGTGCGTAGGGTGACCAGCAACCCTCGCAATTTCACTGTCCGAAAATCAAGCAGACAGTGAAAAGCACGATAGGGCCCCCAGGGAGGTCCCTGCACCCCGTCTTCACCAGTTTTTTCATGACAGGGCTACTGCCATGTAAATGCTGGAAGAGAAGGGACTCATAATGGCACTGCCCAGGTGGATTAGGACCGCCAACACTACCAGCCCCTCCAGTGGAAGAGAAGTGGCAGTGTTGACGATCCGACTGTGGCATAACTGCCATGGTCGTAATGTGGCTGTCGGACCGCAACATTGGTGGCGGTCTGCCCGCCACCACAGCCCTAGGGGTCTTAAGACCCCAAGGGTCGTAATGAGGCCCTAAATTATGCAAGAACATCAATGTTTTGTGGTTCTACTGTTTTGAGAAAACTGCTACATACATGCAGTATCTAATGTCAACAAGCCTTCTGTTTATGTTTCAATTTCCACAATTTGCTTGCAGAGGGTATTCCAAAAATGCGGCACTCAAAAGGATTGAATTCACACGCCTTAATCAAGAAAAGGAAATCGCTGGCGTGCGCCTGCGACATTGCCACTTTAGACACTGCCCATCATGTTAATCTGATTTATTTTTAGGGTCCTGGAACACGAAATGCAGCATTGAGATTACCATGTCCCAAACAGCAGGAAAGCTGCAACCAAAGATGCTAAAGAATCTCTTGCAGCAAGTGAGTCAAATACAGAGGCTGAAGTTCAACGAAAGGTCTGGAATAAGTAGCGTTCCTTGGTAAATTGCAGTTTTAATAGCCATCTACCTTCAGTATGGCCACCAAGCCTCACGGGACAGAACACTATGTTGGCCCCAATGCAGAAATGGAGTCCAACCCCGATCTGTGTAACCTGCAGGTTAGTGATTTTGCCCAGGCTCCATGTATGTAGCTCAGCAGCAAGGGCCAGACAGGCCTGAAACTGAATATTTTGTGGAATTTAGAGGAGTCATAAATGTACATACAGGTCAGTCTATTGGTTGCTCCTGGGAGACATGTCAAACCTATTTCAAGGCTGGGACACAGGCTGGGAGGTGACAGAGGCTTATTCTAATTAGACATCTGACAGTCCAGGCAGCTAAAGGGAAACTTTCTGAAAGTTACTTTTCCTTAAAAAATGTATCATGAATCCAACTGCACCATTGATTTGGATTTTTTATATGTATTAAGAGTGGTGCCTTTATTTATTTTTTTCAAGCGGGTCGAATTCCTGAGATACAGTCTTAATATTTTAATCTGTACTATAGTTTTGTACAAAGGTCTGCCACAGTGAATAATGCTTTTAGGCTCTTGTTACTGTAATGGTAACATTAATTTTCTAAATGTCCCACCTTATGAATACTAGCCACCCTACCTTGTGGCCTACAAGACCTTCATAGAGCTGACTAACAAATATTTGCGGGTTTTACTTTGCAGCAGCTCTGCAACAATGGTAGGTCTGAAGCCATGTTTTCCTTTGTCACCCTAGTGGATGGTACAGTAAGTGCTGCAGTCCATGTTTAACTTGTCATGTCATGAGTGCATGTATGCACCATATACTATGGCCTTATAAAAAAGTTACATTAGCCAATCAGGGATTAGCCAGTTTCTACATATTTTACGGGTGAGAGAAGATACAATGGATAGCAGTGCCCCAGTAATGCAAAAAGGGGCATTTTCTCACTGTCGAAATTCCCACTTCATAATTTTTCATCTGTTCCACGCTCAGTCAAAATGTTTATTAAGTAAGGATTTATAATTATATGCTTACTCATTAGCTTAGTGCCTTGCCTCGTCTTAAATCCTCAAATCTTGCATCCTTTAACTGCTATTTGGATTTGTTTACATATTGATCTTAAACCTTGCTGTTTCCCCTTAGTGTAGTACAAAGGGTACTATCTAAAGAATCACAATGTTAGCGTTAGAAATGTCAATTAGTACATCACCTGCAACTTTCCTTGTATCACTGCTAATGGGAAAGGCCTTATCAACAGCTGACTTTATCAACTGTATTAAAAATGGATGCATAAAATGGGCCTAAAGTAATAAGGCTTATGGACCTCCCTATTGGGTTGACCTACCAATCCTAAATGGTGGAACATGATTGAATTTATTTTTGCTGAGACATTTTGGTTTCTATAAGGTGATAAATCTGGAAGGTCTCGGAAAGGACCCATTACTGTTCAGAGAAAGGGCCATTTTACCAAGTCAAAGGATTTTTCTGCAGGAAAAATAATAAAGGCCAATGGCATATGATTGTGATCAGCACAATCATTTTGGAATACAGCAATACTGGTGTTCTCTTTTGTCTCCCTATCTGAAATGCAGATATGACATGCTGAAAGATATGCTATTTCTATAGCACAACCTGTCCAAAAGGTAGTGGTGCACGGTACAAGGTAAAATAAAAACTTGACATCAACAAGTGATAGGAGTGATAATTGGGTTTTGAATGGTTAATGCATTGTTAAGTAGTGTTTTCTAAAAGAGAAGAGTCTTCAACTCTTTCCTAAATTGGAGCACTGTTGTAATGGTGCTGCTGGATATGGGAAAGTTGTTCCATATACTGAATGAATAGATGGAAAAGTGCTTCTGCTTTTTTTGCAATTCATTGTGTGCTGTGTGATGGTGTCCTGGCTGCAGGAGTGCAGAGAATCAGCATAGATCGTGATTGTATCTACAAGACAAGAGAGTGTGATGGTTGTGAAGGCTTGCATATGATGCAGCTGGTTTTGAAGATGGTGTGGGCTGGCAAGGGGAGGCATGGAGTTCCATTAGCATGTAGGTGATACTATAATGGCAAGACTAAGTTACTGATCACTGTCAAAAGCCTTTTACCCAGCATTTTATGATATATGTTTAAGTTTATAGCTGAGGTAAAGAGATGAAAATGGTGATGCGACTCAACAAGAGGCAGCATGTTACCCGAGCCCCAGGATGGCTCTCAAAGAGCTGGCAATAATAGCCAACATGGAAGGAGAAGGAGAGTAAGACTGAGCAATGGTGATGAAGGCAATCCATTATGTAGCTAATATAGTAGGCAGCCACATCTGTGAGAAAGGTGTGTGGTACTGAAAGTAAAAAGTGAATATAAAAACACAAATAACATAAAATAATTAGTTGAGAGTGAGACACCTTATCACCATGAAAGAGATGTGTAAGTTTGAATGTTGATTGTAATGCTCAAAATATCCAGAGAACCACTGAAGAGGGTGAACTTGAGAAGTCAGACAGTTTAACAGAGAAGGAGACAGAAAATTAAATGCTACTTGGCAAGCATGCCCATGTAACAGTATGGCCAAGCATTAGGCTCTGAAAGCAAGAGGGAGGCTTCCTCATCATGCGGTTGCTCCCTGCAGTATCTCATAAGTATCTCTAAAGAGGTAGTCATGGTGACTCTGTAGCATGCAAAGCCAAAGCTTCTATTCAGTGCCAACATGATGTCATGTACAAACAGGCATGGACAATGGACTACACATCAAAAAGTACTCACAGGAAGAAATGGTCCCATTTTGCCATCCTTGAGGACCCATTAGACTTGAGAACATGCAACCAAAGTGAGAAGAAATACAAAGATATGTCAAGGATCTCATGAGGTGATCCTCCAGGGGAACTCTTGATACAAGAGAAAGTTGGAAAGAGAAGTGAAGTACTTCTCCACAAAGGGAGAAAGGTGGTGGATGGCCAATTAAATCAATCTTCTCCAGGAAGGGCAGCATTTGTAGGAAAGGGGACAGTATGTTTGGGGTAGTTCTAAGTAGGGAAAAAAGGTTTAAAAGCTCACAGTTTAATACGGAGTTTAGGTATGAATAAGCAATGCACAATTTAATTTGGCTCATCACTATGCACTTTGCTTAGTTTAAAACCCAGAGAGTAAATAAAAGAACCATGTACCACAATTAAACTAAATACCTGAGGTGAAACATCTGCAAGCACAGGACTGTAAGAGCCACTAAAGATAAAATATAAGTGTGAAAGTAAACATTATAAGAAATCTGGATGTTTTAGTGAAAGTTGGAAAGGTTGGAGCAGACATTGGGAACATTGATGATAAAATGAGCTCAGCAGCATCACAACAGTAAGAGGAAAAGATATCTCAGAGTGGAGAGTTAGGTTAGAGATCTGCAAGGCCAGACAGGAAAAGGGGCTACATTCTAAGAAAATGTAAGATGAACACATTTGAGTAACCTAGCCTCAAGAAGCAATGAAATGTCTCAACTTCCCACTGAAATTGTAAACATGAATGTAGATTCCAAATAGCAACCTTCATTAGAGCCTTTTCACAAGCAACCACCTCAGCCTCAACCCCTGCAGCATCCCAACACGAGAAGTGAACATTAAAAATACAGATTTGCCGCAGATGGAAACAATGCTCAGATCCTTACCGAAGAATTACTATATTTAAGAACAGCAAATAACACACTGAGAACTAAGGCGAGGTACCACCTGAAGGTAAAAGCTTGAGTGCAGTCAAGTTTGAGGAGAAGATAAATAAAGAATTAGTACAGGTTCAGGAGCTGCTTCAGTCAAGCAGACATCAGTCACAGAAATTTCAAAACACTCCACAGGTAATTCTAACCAATTATTTTCAATTACTAAAACCTCAAGATCAGACAATCCCCCTGCTGAATCACAGAAAGATAAAACCTTAAAGACATCTACTGATCAGAAGAATTATCAGAAATTTAGTTTGTAACAGATGATGCCATGGGAACTCCTGCTATAAGTACAGATGTCACTGAATTGGATAAAGAAAACTTCACCACTTCTGGCCCACCTAGTACAGCCTTTATAGGATGCATTCTAAATATGTTTTTAAATACTAATTATTTTAAGTATATTTCTAAAATGCTACAGTAAAACCTCAGTACTGTCAAAGAGTCTAACCACATTTAAGTCAAAACAGAAAGAGAAGTAGGGAAAATTAAACAGCAGAGAGAGGCCTTGAACTAAAAAATTGAAAACTTCAACCATGATAATAGCAATAGCAGAGAAAATAAGCACTTTGGCATGAACATATGTTAAGCAGCCTAACAAGACAGAAGCTGCATTGAAGAAATAACAAAAAAGTGAAGATCTTTAGAATAGATGAAAATGATTCAACCTCTGATTTGTTGGCTTCCCAGAATATGTTGAAAGGAATGCAACATTGAATGACTTCCTTCAAACACTGTTGAAAACTATGATTCTGATAGTGAAGCACAAAATAGAGAAAAACTATAGCAAGGGCTCAGAATTTCACAGTGGGAATCCCTCTGAGGACAATCATGGCTTATTTCCAAGACCTTCTGATACAAGAACAGATTCTAGAAAAGGTTCAAGCTTCCAGAGTGATTACAGATCCAAATAGGTTCTACTATAATAGCTTTCAAATTGATCATAGTTTAGAGAGGCAGGATGTTGAGAGTTCAAATCAGCTGTAGCACAATCCCAAGTTATCCAGCAAAGAATATCTAATAAAGATGAGAAAGTTGATGTCATTTAGTTAAATATCCAGGTGGGTAGGAGGAAGCAGTAGGGCCCCAAGGGTTAGCAGATAGAGGCAACTATGGATCTTCTATAAGATTAGGACTTTATGTACTTATGTTTGAAATGGATAGCCTCTGCTGATGATTTAGAAAATGGCTAAATTTCCCTAACCATAATACCGAAAAAGGGGATGCGCTAGACTCTCAAGGGGGGACTACACCATCCCAGACTGCACCCTTGCCCTAGGAGGTGGCCATTTCCTTGCCACAGATGCTCACACTCAACATCAACGAGAGCTATAAAGCACCTGGGAGCACTGGGCTAAGGGCGGGTCCGTCCACGCCCGTCAGTGGCTGAAAAAAGGCTGGGCCACCCCTCTGACATCTGACAAAAGCAGGGTGAGTGTTATCCCTATCAAATCATAGCTGGAGGGGGTTTTCTGACGCACCCTACCAAAGCTGTAACTGTCTAGTACTTGAGAAGTGCATTGGGTGGAAAAAGGTTTCTGGATAAATTGACAGGATGGGCAGGAAGAAGACAGGTGAAGAATCAGTAGGGGGCAGAGGGCCACCAAATTCAACTTCAGATTCCTTTCTAACCTGAGAGGTTGGGGTAGTCTCAAAGGAGACAGATTTTGCAGAGAGATGCCTTTCATTGGAAATGAGTGACTGGCAGTGAGCATCAGCCAATGAAGAGGTATATGACCTTTCTGATAATGAAGACGGTTGGCCTGTGGTACACCAGGTAGAATTGCTTAAATCACCCCTGGCAGCAGCTGGAAAAAATGTTATGAAGGATCCCCCAAGAAAGGGCAAGGGGACTTTGTCTGACTGCCCTCCTAGCTGTAGTAGCCCTCCACTGAAGGGGAGAAAACCTCAGAAGGAACCTGGGAGAAAACCCAAAGTGGCACTTTCTGAAAATCTGAACTGCTCTGGTACCCAGAAAGGTACTCATGCCAGTCAGTGTCATTCCCGGATTTGAGAATCTCTTGGAAAAAATTAAAGGAGAAGCTTGAGGCATGCCTGCTGCCGGTAAAGGAGAAGTTGCAGGCCTTGGAAGCAGCAGTTTCTCTGTTGTATTCCGGGGGGGCAGTACAGCACCAAAAAAGTGTGGGACTTTGGACCTTGAATGTTATGGCCCCATTCTGGAAAAGGGAACCCCGCTGGATGAAAACCCTGCAATTCAGGAAAGTGTTACCCAGCAGTCCCTGCACCATCCAAATACAGGCAACCTTGTAAAGCATGTAAAGACGGCCCAGGAGAATTTGTGTAGAACTGGAGGGGAATCTAGTAGACATGGTATTAGAGGAAGATCCGGTAGCCAGTCTGGAGAGAATACAGTGATGGTTCATTAGTGGAGGAGGGGTCAAAATTTGCACTGTTGTAATGGTCTCCTACTCGCCCATTTGGAGCTTCCACCTGACTGTGCCCCCTATGTGGAAATACTTACCAATGTTCCACCATTAGCTCTGGGTGTAAGCGAATCCACTGAATAGCTAAAGAACAAGACAGGTCATTGGCTGAGTAAAAACTGTGATTTCAACTGCAAGGACATTACGGATATTTTATTTGTTAGAAGGATTGGGTGGGTAGGCCCCCTAGAAAAGGAAGGATAAGGAGACTGTATTATAGTAAACTGTAGATACCCAGGTATAGCCCAACGTCTGCTCTTGTCATGATACAGTGATTCCCAGGCAAGTGAAAAGATTGGTATGGCCCCTTTAGGCTTCTTTTGTAGGCACACCGACCCTTAGATGGTTTCCGATGCAGGGGCCTTCCCAAACTGCAAGAGGTTCGACAACCATTTAGAGTGGAAATATATTTATTGAACTCTCTGACCTGGAGGAGATTGATTGACGGTATGAGTGGGTGCATCCATTAACACAGGAGGTAAAAGATAAGGTAGCTTCAGGGAGGTTGCCTATTACAACCTCAGGTCTGGGGGGGTTGGGTGAGGTGCCTTCTCTAACACATTCTCTTGGAATGTGGCAGGTTATGATGCTAAGCTGCAAGATGGACAATGGGTACATTTTATTTCAGGCTATGATTTTATTTTACTTCAGGAAACTTGGTCAGAAGGTGCTGCGGTTTGGGATGGAGTCCAAAGTTTTGCTGTGCTGACTGAACAGGTGCCTAGTTGTCACTCAAAAGGGGGTTTAGTCACCATGGTTCTCATCTCTAAGATCGCTAGAGTGTGTCAGATTAATTATAGGCATCAGGGTCTCCTCATTATTTGGGTGGTTTTCTCAAATAAGTATAACGTCCTTTTGGTAAATTTCTACAATGCAGTATGGGATTCTGGTTGCCAAATCAGGGCCCTTTTCTCGGCATCGCAGATACTGAAGGGAAGGTTGGAGACCTGTGGTATGGAATTCCATGCAACTGTATCTGGAGACTTTAATGCAAAGAGAGGGGGCTATTATATTGTTGAGAATCCCTTTGAGCGGGATCATGGTGTGCCTGCACCTAAGGATACACAGGATGTGAGGGGAAGGTCCCTTATTATCAGGTTACAGAGCCTGGGTTTGCAGAATACTTTTGACCTAGAATCTGCTTGTAAAAATCAGGTACCAACTTTTGTGGGGAGAGGGGCTGGGTTGATAATTGATTATATCTTTGTGTCCCCTTCTGTGAAAAATGTGGCCCAGCATGGAGAGGTGAAAAGGCAGTCCTTTAGTGATCACAACCCCCTCACGGTCTCCCTAAACTTTCTATACAATATGTGCCCATCGGTGATTGGTGGGCAGGTAGGTTTAAGAATAAAGAATCAGGCAGGAGAGTTGGTTGGAGGCAGGTGAGCATCCCACAGGTAGTGAAGAGGGTGGTGAGACAAAATTTAAATCTGATCATTGTGATTCTTTTGGTTGAACCCCCCTCACCTGTAGAAATGATTGATGCTGCGAATAAAGTAAATGAGGCCATAAAGGAGCTCATGACTAAAAATAAAGAGACCATTCCTAAGCATCAGGGAGGATGGTCTAGCAAACCCTTTTTTGTGGTGAGCAAAACCCCAAAGAGGGCATTGAAGGCACAGCCCAGGGATAAGGCGTATGTGAGTAGTGTACGGGCTCTGTATAAATCTATTCTGAAGGAAAGAAAACAGCAGCTCAAGGAGCAGGCTTGAGAGGATTTGGAGTGTGCATCACACACTAAAAACTCAAGCCTGTTTTGGAAGATAGTTAATGGGGGTATTTTTGAGACATCAGAAGGGCTGGGCTGCAATATTCCCCCTGACGTGTGGGTGAGTCATTTTTGCAGGGTTTTCCTGGGAGGAACCCAAGGGGAGGAAATGGATAAGCTGACAGGTCATACCTCAAATTTGACCATTAGATTTACACTTGATGAGGTGTTGGCAGCTAGGCAGGATAGCACAAGCCCCAAAGTGTCGGGCCCTGATGCAATCCCAATGGATCTATATAAAAGTGATCCTCAGTTGTGGGCACCTATAATGCTAAATGTATTAAATATGGCAATGAGTGCAGGAATCCCTTCCTCCTGGAAAATTGAGTGTATCGTCCCCATTTTCAAAAAGGGAAACCTGAGTGAACCTAAATCACACCATCCAATCTCACTCTTAGACTTCTCTGTGAAAATACTGTTACAAATTGTTTTACGGCGTATTAAGGAATGGATTAGAGAGCATGACGTGCTGTGTAAGGTGCAGTATGGTTTTAGGGAAGGGCTGGAGACTGAGGAGCAATATTTGAATTTGCTCATGTTGATTGGTATATAGACGCAGGCGAAGAAGGGTACCCTGTATCTTGCGTTTATGAATCTTAGTGTGTTTTTGACAAAGTAACCCGCAACAAGTTATTGGAATGCCTAACCTCAATGGGTTTGGAGCCCCAAATTGTGGAATTGCTCCGACACTTACACTTAGGGACAAACGCAACCGTGAGATATGGGACTCATGGGTAATGCAGGGAACGTTTTAATTTTAAAAGAGGTGTGAGAAAGGGGCGCGTTTTGCCCCCCACCCTGTTTCTTTTATATACAAATGGTTTGCACAAGTATCTGGTGGAAAGATGTAAGGATGTTCCTAGAAAAAATGGTAAGAGTTTGCCAGCCCTGATACATGCGGATGATCGGTGCTTATGGCCCGTACTGTGAACGGTCTCCGCAACATGGTTAAGGTGTATGGTGATTTTATGTCTGATTTAGACCTAGAGGTTAACAGCAGTAAGTCCCATTTTAAGGTCTGTGGCAAGCCACTGAGCCAAGTGGGTGCTTTGAAGATCAACGACCAAATCATCAGACGTGTGCAGGAATTTCCTAATTTAGGGGTAACTTTTGATGAAAAAGGAACATTGAAGTCCTGCATTTCAAGGCGATGTGCGCATTTAAATGCCACTAAAGGAGCTACTTTTGAGTTTGCCGTAAGAGTGGGAAATAAACTTATTAAGCCTCTGCTTGAGGTGTATTGACGTAAATGCTTCCCGGTTCTTATGAATGGGACACCACTGTGGGGCTATTCGGGTAGCCCCCCAGATAGAGGAAAATTACTTCTGCAGAAGGTTATTGGGTGTGAGTCAAAATATCTCCAGGTTTTGCCTACACAAAGAATTGAATTTAGAGTTCGTGGAAGATGGGATTAGTGTTGGGCCCCTTATGCTGTGAATTTCCATCTGGTCAAATGATGATGCCTCCCTAAATAGGGAAATGTTGTGTGACTGTTTGGTATTGATCGAGCTCTGGATATCCCCTGGTTGGCATGTATAAAAGAGGTCGTCACTTTCCTTGGTCGCCCAAAAATGTTTTATACCCCACAATGTTCAATACATACCGATAGACAATGGGCAAAGGAGAACTTTTTAAAATTCTGGGAGCCAAAAGGGAGGTAGAGGTATTACGGAAACCAATGGTGAGGGATTTCTTAATGCTAAAGGGGCAGGTGGGTCTGGAGCTGTATCTTTTCATGGTACAAAATGTGTGGCAAAGGTCACTCATTAAACGCTTCCGATTAGGAGTAATTAGAAGTAATTTGTGCTTCCCGCTTGGCCAGTACAATTTGAAATCCATACAAAGTTGCCCGTGTGATGGGGTGTCCTTACAGTCTTTAATACATTTTATCACGCTTTTGTGATTTTTATGCACCCTTCAGACAAAGGTTTTTACCCCCCCTACTGAGAAAAAAGGGTTTCATGCAGTACCACCCAACCTATTTGTGGTTGCGTATGATCTCGGATGTGTTGGTGTGTTGAGGGTGAGGTCCTTCTTTAAAGTTGGCGGAACAGTGTAAATCCTTTTTAATGATTAAATATTTGTATTTTTCGCATTTTTACTGTAAATGAAATTAGAAGCTTTTAAGATTTTAAATATGTGAGCTTTATTTCTTTTTTAAATGTTTTGTTTTTTATATGTTAGGCATTTATGTGATTTATGTTTAATATTATATAACCGAACAAAGAATTGGATTGGATTACCAAAAGAGGGGACCAATAGGCAGAGCTAGGGGAGTAAAGCAATAGTTTATAACAAAAAAAACACAATAAATAGATGCCAGCTTTAACATACGGCTCTAATCGTAAGTTTACCGTACAAAGCCAATAAACACATTTCATTTGGAGAGAGTAGGATGCAAAGCACATCAAACTTGTGGGTATGGAAATGCAAAGAATGAGAATGGAAGGAGAAATTGGGTCAGTGGGTGGAAAAAGTAGGGGAGAAGTAAAGTTACAATGGGATATAACAAATCAATGTAAGCTGGTAAGACTGCTTTTGTGCACCAGTCCTAACGAAACGATGGGTAAATAGGAACTGGAACATTAAGGGCCTAATTGGAAAGAAAAAGCAACAATGTATTACGTGGGAAATACCTACTATGACATTGGATATTTCTTGCCTTCAACAAATTCGGGTGGCCTAAAACAAATCGGACCATCTATCATAAAAGGAAGTATGGAAGAATGGTGTGCTGTGCTCAAAATTACACAAACGATGGGTTGACTATAATAATTTCCAATCCTCATATTTCAGTCATATTTTCTAAAGTAGATTTACATTTTAACTGTGCAATAGTCATTCAAATATGGCAGCAATTTTCTATGGTGGGGATATTATATACTGTTAGTGAAGATAACCCTGCTTGATGTAGAAAGCTATAATGGAATTATATATGAAATTGGCACTAGATAGCACAAATCCATGAAAACGACACCGAATGAGTAATTTAAGGTAGGTATAGAAATGTAAATGCTTATGTTTGCATTAAAAGATTCAGGGCAGGCACAACATCCCCGTGATAAAACATCTTCCTTTTCCCTAAATCACTTCAGGTTTGAGAGAAAACACCTTTCTGAAATTACCCTAAAACACATACGTAGGTAAACAAGGAACATAACAAATAAATAAGGGGTAACGTACAGTATAGTTCTATAATGTTGTCTTGGTGACATTTACAACCACTCTGCTAGTTTGAATGCTAGTATTTCGTAGGAATGTTATTACTACGGCCTTTCACAAAAGCTGCAAAATATTGCCTTTCAATTTGAGTCTTTGCAACATAACTTGCCTTAGTGCTAACTATGTTTCTTCCATTGTGCAATTCCACTTTAAAAATAAAATTCTCAAATATATATATATATATATATATATATACTGAGGTTCAAGGAACAGAAGCCCTGAATGGCTGGTCATGAGAAAAAAGCAGGGGGAGCACACCCTGATTCAAAGACCCAAACGTGTCTGCTCCAAAGGGAACCACTGTAGTTAAAAGTAAAAAACAAAATGCAGATTTCGCTGCAGGATTTGTGAAAGTACCACAATCTGATACTGCGAACCACGGAAAGGTTTCACTGACCGTTGTTGGCCTATTGTTAGGTTTACATACCTCATTCTGGGCCACCCTTAGATGAGGTCAGAAACCAAACTTTGTTGCCAATTCTCACTCTGCATGGCTAAAGAAACGATGGGGTGCACTGCCCTCATCTCGGCCTGGCAAGAGGTTAGACCCCACTACCGATTCCTGATGCACACAGCCAAAAATATGGTGGGGTGCACTACACTCCAATACTTCGGTTCTATTTTTGAACATACACAATCATTGTTTTTCTCCAAAATCCTTTTTTGTGACAATATGTATGAGACATAAGATGGTAGTGCTGTCACATGCCTTGCCTTATTTCTTCTTTTCCACACCTCAAAGCATACATTTATTAGTGTTCATATATTCACACCCACCCACACACACAGATACAACTGAAGGGCCTTACAATTGAACTAGAGGTTAGGGCCACTAATCTGTGTACAAAATTAGATTCCAGGGGAGAGTTCACATTTAACAAACCCAACCACATTAGTTTCATCGACTACATTTTGCTTGATTTGAGACTGTGGTCACTTGTTGAAAATATGGGTTTTACATACAGGGCTAAGAGTAATCACAATCAACTGGCCTTCTCCATGTCAGCTTTCTGTACTAGTCATCAGTCTGATTGTTGTCTCCCTTCTATAACTACGGACTTTGAACTTAAAACACACGTGTCGTCTGAAATGGAGCCAAATAAATGCCCATCCAGACATTCTGTTCACCATAAAACAGGATTTCCACATTTGTTTGTCATAATGTAGGACAGTGCTTCTACTGAGGGTGGCCATAAGGATATTAACGTCTTATATCATCACTTTTTTAAACTCATTTTAGCATACTTTACAATTCCTGTTACCAACCTTAAAAGCTTTATTCACAAGTCCAGCTCCTGGTATAATGGGGAATTTAGATGCGTTAAAAGCTTATTGGTACAGGCCATCAACGCTAAGAATAGTGGCCAAATTCATACCAGTGGGAATGCCTATAAAAGGGGTTTGGTTAATGCAAAAGGTGCTTGGGATGAACAAAGATGGCAGGACCTCCAAGAGGCTTCCTCAGTAGAAGATTTGTGCATCGGTTTCCAAGAGTAGTAACACCACTGCACTGGAACCCAATAATTATGTCTCTCCACTTTAGTGGTCTGACCACTTTAAGAATCCATATCATGGTGGCACTATGAGTATAACCAATGATTCCTCCCTGTCTCTTGCCCCCTCATGTAGCGCTGTGCCAATGTTCATCTAAAATGTGACATTTTAGACTATTTTAATGCTATCACAAAAGGTAGGGCTACTGGCAAAGGCATACTTCTTCATGATATTGATGATTGGTTTAAATATGTTCTTATTCTTGCCAATGCTATTGCCAAGGATGCCCCCATACCGGACTCTTGGAAGGGAGCTGTAAAATTACCAATTTATACGACAGGCGACAGGTCCCAGCCAGGGAATTATAGGCCTAATTTAGCCCAATAGACCATACTCAAAAGGTTTTTAGTCCCTGAGTATTTGCGAAGATCCAAGATTGGATTGATGCAAGCAGTATTTTAAGTCCTTTTCAGGCTGGGTTCCAGAAAAGAGTGTCAATTCTTGACCATATCTTCCACTTTTTGTTAATATATTGGAAAATGGCAATGATCAATTTATAGATTTAAAATCTGCTTTTGGTTTGGTCCCTCACTCTAAGCTACGGCCAGTTCTTACTGACATGGGTATGCCCTCTGATGTGTTACCTATTGTAATTTTCCTACATGAGAAGAATTATGCTAGAATTTGCTGGGGTATTCAGGATCAGTTAACTGAGAGAGCTCCGGTGTCAAGTAGTGTTTTTCATGAGGGCTGTGTACTGGCCCCAACCCCGTTTTCATTGTATTTAAACAACATTGTTCATGGTTTAACTTTGCCCTATATTGAAGCTCCCTTGTTAGCAAGTGTGAGAACTCCCACTCTCTTTTTTTGCTGCTGATAACATGCTGATTTCCAAGACACTGTGTGGGCTTCAAAAACGTTTAACTCACTTTGGTGAGTTTTGATGCACTCTGAGGTTGGAAACCAACACTGTAAAAAACAAACTGATGTTTTTTTAAAACACATAAATCATTCAAAGGGAGATTTGAACATGAGGGACTGTCTTTAAAGAGGGTCAATGTATTTTTTTATTTGGCAGTCACTTTTTCTGCTACCATGTTCTGGAAGAATCTTGTTAGTAAGGTGGTGTTGCAGCACAAACAGATAGAGGGGCTATCTCTAAAGAGCACTGAGCTTCCTTTAGTAAACCAATAGCACCGGCTCTCCAGATCTATGAGGCATAGGTGCTAAGATCTTCTCTCTATGGGGCAGAGCTTTGGGTTTTACCAATATTGATGGGCTAATTAGATCTGAGAGTACATTCTTGAGAACTGTTGCCCTTCTACCACCAGCACTCCTTCTTTCCCTCTGTCATTGGACATGGGCGCTAAAACGGTAGAGGGCAAAAGTTGATTGCACCCTTTGCTGTTTTGAAGGTGTTTATGATCTACCCCCGAGGTAATTCATTATGTCAAAGTACTACAGGAAGTTATTAAAAAGGATAGCGACCACAGAATTCACAGACTTTTCTCTATTAGATTTAGGGGAGAATCAGTCCATGGGCCATATCCCTTCAAAAGAATCTCTGAAAAACTCTATTGTGCAAAAACATCATCTGACGAAGTCCATAAAGCAGCTAGTGCACATTCTCAGACAAGTTCATTGATTTCAAAACATCTTCCACTCATGAGCAGTTTTGGCATACCATTACAATGCCGTTGGAAAAAAGCTGTATTTTCAGTTTAGAGTGGGCACTCTACCTCTGAAATCATTTACTTCGAAATGGCTGGCAACTTAATCTGCGATTTGCCCTGTGTGCAATGTTCTAAAGGAATCTGTCTCCCATGCTTTTTTTATTTGCCCTGCCTATTCCCATGCATGTTTTTTTTGTTTTTACTTTCGCCTCTTTGCAGACAGCTAGGCACCAAAAGTCATAGTACTGCTCTTAACATTCTTAGATCTGATAGGCAGCCATTATATGCCTGCGTGGTTGGCCAAATACTTAGGTGGTATATGGCTAATTGGCAGGAAGGTCCTTTCTTCCCATATGTGACATGCTTGCTTTTCTATTCATTCCAAGTATTATGTTTTTATTCTGTTGATAATGTTTGTGGTGGAATGTTATTTTTAGCCACTGGATGGACTTTTATGGGCACTATGTTTTATTTACTATATTTGCATTATATTGTTATTGCATACAATTTTATGACTTTGTAGCTAAAATAAAGTTTCGAATACATGTTATAGTTAGGAAATAGAACTAAAAAATCCTTAGAAATTCACTGAAAAAAATCCAAGGTTACAGGGATGTTATAGTTAAGAAACAGAATGAAAAAAAACTTAGACCTGTCTGTAATGTACACCCCCCCAATGCACTGCTTATGAGCTCACATATTACATCGCTAATGGGATGGTTAGTGCCATCTCAAATGACATCACTAATGACATTCTATTTCCTAATTAAAATGTCCCTGTAATCTTTTTGTTTTCAGTGAATTTTACTATTTGTTATTATACATTGTACTACAATTTCATCCATACATTCAATGAAGTGATATACATTTTCACAAGTTTATAAATACATTTTATTAACACACTTATTCTTATGATACACTTTAAAAGTAACAATTAACAAATCAACATAAGGTAACATGTAAACTGTGTATAAATGCAATACAGTAATTCTTTCTTTTTTCTTGTATTTATTTTGTGGATCCACGGATCCGCTGTGATGCCACCACGAATCTGCCACAGTTACAAGAACTCTCCCAAACATCAATTTCTCATTGGATACTCTAAGCCTTTAACCATCCACATTGCAAAGCATACCCTAAATCAATTATTTGTTTTTCATATCTCTCTGGGGACAGTCTCAAAACCACAGCTCAATCATTTTTCTGGCTTTCCCATAAAATATGTCTTCTGCTGAAAAGAGAAGAGAAGAAGAAGAGCAGGATGAAAAAGAAAAAGAAGAAGAAGACTTACCACCTCCAAAGAATTCCTCCAACATTTGAAAATATTTCTCTATCCCTTCAGAAAAGAAAGTTTTTCCTAAAATTGCTCCAATGCAATATATGCAGCAAAAAACTGTTGATGCACTCTAAATTTTAGTCTCATCCCTCGTGTCACATAAGCCATCAGAATGAGACAGTGTATGTCTTATGTTAGTTAAAGCATTAGTGATTTAAATGTACAAGCTGCACTGACACACAATTTAAATGTGCACTTGTTTATGTTGCAGAGTTAGACTCAGGTGGTATTTGAATTAAATCATGTTCAAAGAATTGAATTGATATTATGATGTAATTTGGACTCTAGACTCACAGATATATATCGAAGCAACATTGGATTTCTAATGATTACTGAGTTAAAAGTGTGCAAAAATGAAAGAAATATATCTCCCTATCAAATCTAATGAAGAGTTATAGTACTGTTTTTTTTGTTTACAATGAATGTAACATGCATGTATTTGAAGTATTACCAATGATGAATTCTTAAGTTGCATATTAAAAGTGTGACTACCAAAACATACTGATTGTGTATTATTTTAATTCACTTGTGTTAGCTCAAGTGAAGACTGTTAGAGTTGTAATTTGTGACTGTGACGGAAATACTGATTAATTTCATAATGTGAGTTTTCTTTCAGGCTTCGTTCCCATGAGAAGACTGGATTTTGGTAATAGGCTCTATTGTTTAGATATCGTGAGAATGTATCATATGGTCCTTGAAAACAGAATATAGTGGAACATGGACTGCCATTGTATACAATTGTTTCAAACTTGCGTGGAATCACACAGAAGGAAGATGTTTCCATGACAGACTTGAGAAAATATGTTGATGTTGCAGACTGGAGTCATGTGATTGGTTTATATTGGATGATGCCCCTTCAACATAATGTGAATTGTGTCCTGGTGGGAATCAAATTGTTTTAGGAACTTTAATTTATCATTGATTAGATGAACTTGAGCAGTTCTTCAGATTCCCTCAAAGCTTGCATACTTCTAGAGTTCCTGAATCTTTGCTGATGAAGATTCCTGCATGCTGAGACCTTGGAGAGGTATCTTCCTCTCTATGCTTGCCCCTTTGAGATATACCTTTGAGACTTAGAGATTTTATCCTAACCCCTTACAGAAGACTCTTGATTGAGCTTCTGATATGCTGACATTTTCCATTTTTACCAGTCTTTTGTTCACTTTGGTTAGTTTCCTCTTGCCTGAGATTTCCTTTTTCCAAGTTCTTTTTGTTCTTCTTCTTTATTGCCTGCATATGTTTCACCCTGCACACGTAGTCCTCTGATTTGGCCACCAGTAGGGTTTTCCTGTGCCCAGCTAAATTTATGACTCTGCTAAACTGATTAGATTGATGATTTGTAATCCTGAGCAACGCTTACTTTCTGTGTCACAGGTAACTTTGCTGATGATATGTAATGTTGTCCTTGAATGCTTAGTTCTAATGATGTTAATTTGCCTGAATGTATTTCATCATCTTGGGCAAACATAGGTGATTATGTATCTCTATAACTTGTTTTTGTGTTTGTCTACATGATTTTGAGCTTGAGTTTGTAAATAGCCCTTAACTTTATTTTTGACAGGAGTTTTCCTTCCGTAGCCACATTGGTCATGGTGTGTAATTTAATTGGATTGAATTGTAAACCTGTTAATGATTCTACCAGACCCTGTTGCAGGGTTCGAAGATGCACTAGCGTCAAGGAGCATTGATTCCTGTGAAGGATGAAAATGCTACAACAGTTCTGGTACCAGAGGACGGTTTGTCCCATAAGGGGTAAGAACCATTTTAATGGAGTGTTAGGGAGATAGGATTGACTTATGCGATATCCCAGTCCAAAAATTGCCCACCCCGAGTTCTGTCTCTTGGTCCATTCTGAAGACTGATGAAGTTCCAGCGTTGTGCCTACAAGTGACAATGTGTGAATATTAGTATGATTGTGCACTTGGACTGCTTTTGCTTTTGCTTGAAGATTGTGGTGAAGTGTGATGTTGTGAATTGTTTTGCAGAGTCATCATACTCAAAGTGATTGTGGCACTTTTTGATCAAATATGTCTGAGGTTGTTGCTGTTGTTGACAGGTACATTATGGCCTAAGATTCCCGGATAATGCACAAGTGTAAAAGACACTTGGTTAATTTATTATCTGCAGTGAGGTACTTGTTATGAAATGTTGTTGACAGTGCCAATAGTTTCCTTGAGTGAGTGTGAGTTTGTGGTTGGCATTAAGGGAATCCTGAGTGCACAAGGAGGATCTGTATCAACCAGAGTGAGAATTGCTTATCAAGTTTCTGTCATTGTGTAATTGTGAAAGCTACAGCTAGAAATTTTAAGCCCGTACAGCTTTGGAGTATTTGAGTTCCTACCTGTAGTGTGCAGACAGGTTGTTGGTTTTTGCTCACAATATTTTGCATTAGGTGTGTGTGAGAAATTGCCTGAGAGACAATTGCAAAGCAACCAGCTTCTGAGAGAAGTGAGTGTGACATCATTCTGTGCCATGCTGTCATAGGTTGGGTAGTGTGAAGCCAAGCTGGCCTTGGTGGATATTGCCACATTGTTATTGGTTAAAAACATTGAGAGCAAAGTATTGTGCGATTAAAGGTATTTCCTGATTCGATCAAATGGTTTTAGTAATTAATTGAACTTGGCTGAAAAATTAGGTTTTCAAGGCATTTAAAAGTGCGCTAAGAGGAGATGTATTTATTCCAGTTAGAGAGGGTATTGGAACGCTACCAGAAGGAACTTCACGTTAAATTGTATCATCTGTTCAAGGTCTTCATGGATGTACATGGCTTGAACAAAGATGTAAGATTACTGAGAAAGAAGGTGCTTTAGCTTTTTCCTGTTTTTGAACATTTTACTGGAGATTTTTAGATAATTTGAGGTGAAGATTGTACAAAATAAAACCGTCTTCAGAAGCCAGGTGGGATGCAGAACAGAAAATGTGGAAAGAAGATATATTAGATGGAGTTAGAATGTTTCCAGATATTTCCATTAAAGAAGGTGAAAGCACTAAAATGAAAACAAGAAAGAAAAATACAGAAAAGGCTGAACAGAAGCTGAGAATAAACAGACAGTAACGCATGACATTGATTCAGATGATTAGTTTATAAATCAGATCATGATGAATCGCCCACCTTCTTATCACTCAGTGAGGCAGGAATCACAAGCGGAGTGGCACAAAATGTAATTCTGAATGTCCCAACTGCTCCAGTTACACAGACCCCGAATCAGATAGTGCCAGGTACATCTGCAAATTCAGTGACACACGTTCCCGTGGTGTATCCACCAGTCCCATCTGTTAATACAGTTTAGCTCATGTTAAGTCCAGTTGTAAATCCAGTTGTTCCAAGGCCTAATGTGAGTCAAATGGTGCAAACAACTTTTGTGTATCTGCCTGTTCAAAACTGTGCCCCACATCAGCCTATCCCAATGTTTAGTTAATTTCAGTCAATGTGAAATGTTACCTCCAGTCAAACAGGACAAAAATTCTGTACTGTTTACAGGACAAAGGGCCGGAATGACAATTCTTCAGAATCAGACAAATCATATGGGTCCTAATGCATTAACAGTTTCCATGACTAGAAGTCCAGTTGTTCCATTTAATAAATGCTTTACATTTCCTGAAACACTAATTATTTCTGCTGTGATATTGCCAATTGGTATGCAGAGATCAGTATATTGAAACAATTCAGACATGGAGAGAACAGCTTCTCTTGTTCCACCTTTGACCACTACAAGTATTGAAGAACCTAACCCTATGCTAAATAAAGCAGGACTTATTCCTGATGCAAGGTTCCCACAGGGCACTTTACCTCATTTCATGCCCAGACCTGATCAGATCCTGAATTTACATTGCAGCACTCCTCCACAAGAAGTACCCCAGAGAAATAATATCAGTTTACAGGATTTCACAGCACAACAGTTGACTGATTGGGTAAATAATTTGAGTCTGCAAGGTGCAACCGGTGTGACAAATTGCAACAAGAGTACAGAAGAGACCCCAGAGAGAGACAGATCAGTCAATGTGCACGGATTGAAATTAGAATTAAATGAAATGCCTTTAGACATGTTGGACACAGAACAATTGGAAATCTACACAAAGATGAACTGCGGGTCATGTACAAGGTTGTTACATAACATGCAAGAAATGCTTATGAGAGACTAGCTGAAATGGTGAAAAATATGATGTGGATTTAGAAAAAGCAATACCCTCAAAGAGTAGTTACAGATTGGAGTTCAGTTCAAAAGACTTTTAACATGAGATCTCCGGGGATGAAATTACATATTAAGGAACTGATCGTATACATACAAACATGGGGAGTTTTAGATAAGTGGGAAGGAAGATGGGTGAAGAAAAGAAATTAGAAGAAAGCAAAGGCAAATGTGCCTCCGACAGGAGTAAATCATGCTGAAGGCAATGTAAAAATTATGCCCATGAGAGAAATACCAGGTGGAGCTTATGTTCATGTGCCCTGGAGTAGGACTGATATGCTGTCATTAACAAATGATTACCCAAGATTGAGAGAAATGCCTGTGGAATGGTACAAGCAAACAAACAGATTTGTGAAACTTTCAAAATGCCTGTGAGAAGATTTGAATACTTTGCCTGACATTGTGGTTCACACTGATTTATTGACAGCATGTAAAGTGCATCGGCCTGATTCACAAAGGTAAACTTAGACCAAAAGTCTAGGTGTAGACCAAAAGTTTAAGTTTAAACCAAAAGTCCAACTTTACTTGTAGTAAAGTTGGACTTCTTGTCTAACTTTAGACTTTTGGTTTACATTTAGACCAAAAGTTTAAACTTAGAGCAACAGTCTAAATTTACTACAAGTAAAGTTAGACTTTTGGCCTACATTTATACTTTTGGCATAAGTTTAGACATTTGGTTTAAGTTTAAGGAGGTGATGAACAAGTATTATAAAGTAATTATGTTTCTGAAGAAAAAAGGGCCACATGAACAAAGCTTTTTTCTCGATGCAAATGGCCCGATTCGCAGACTTGGGCCGTTTGCGATGAGAACAAAACATTTTGCGATTTACAGACCCCTTTTGGCCATTTGGTAATCTATTTACCGAATCGCAAAAATGGTTTGCGAGTTGCGAGTTGCAGTGTGACGTAGGATTGTTTTGTGACCGTGAATGCGGTCACAAAACAATCTCAGTTAGCATCAATTTCAAATTGGTGCTAACCCATTTGCAAACGGGAAGGGGTCCCCATGGGACCCCTTCCCCTTTGTGAATGGTAGCAAAATTACTTTTTCAGAGCAGGCAGAGGTCCCAGAGACCACTGCCTGCTCTGAAAAAATGAAAAGAAAAGTTTTAATTTTTGTTTTTGAAATGCATCCCGTTTTCCTTTAAGGAAAAGAGACTGCATTTAAAAAAAAACACAGGCTTATTTAAAAGCGGTCACAGACATGGTGGTCTGCTGTCTCCAGGAGGTCACCATCCCTGTGAGAGCGGCCATTCCCAAAGTGGTAGCAAATTGCGACCTACCTCAGGAATATGAATGAGGAAGGTCATTTGCGACCCCATTGGGAATCGCAGACAGTGTGAAGTACACTGTTGTACATATGGTTTTGCAGCTTGCAATTTGCGACTCGTAAATCAATCAATCAATCAATCATTCATTTGTAGAGCACGCAACTCACCCACGAGGGTCTCAAGGCGCTGAGGGGTAGATGCTACTGCTCGAATAGCCAGGTCCTGAGGCGTTTCCTGAAGGTCAGCAGGTCCCAGGTCTGTCGTAGGTGGATGGGGAGGGTGTGTCAGGTCTTGGTGGCAAGGTGGGAGAACGATCTGCCGCCGACTGTAGTCCTGTGGATGCGAGGAATGGTGGCAAGGGCGAGGTTGGCGGAGCGTAGTTGACGGTTGGGGGTGTAGAAGGTGAGTCGTTTGTTGAGGTAGGCTGGGCCGGCGTTGTGGAGTGCTTTGTGGGCATGGGTGAGGAGCTTGAAGGTGAGCCTCTTGTTGATGGGGTGCCAGTGTAGGTCTCTCAGGTGGGCTGAGATGTGGTTGTGGCAAGGGATGTCAAGGATGAGGCGTGCAGAGGCGTTCTATATATGTTCCAGTCTTTTTTGGAGTTTGCCTGTGGTTCCTGCCTAGAGAGCATTGCCGTAGTCCAGTCAGCTGCTGGCGAGGGCCTGGGTGACCGTCTTTCTGGTTTCGGTGGGGATCCACCTTAAGATCTTACGGAGCATGCTGAGGGTGTTGAAGCAGGATGATGATACGTTGTTGACTTGCTGGGTCATGGTGAGCGATGAGTCCAGGGTGAATCCCAGGTTGCATGCGTGGTTGGTGGGAGTTGGTGCGGTTCCTACGGTGGCCGGCCACCAGGAGTCATCCCAGGCGGAGAGGGTGGAGCTGAGGATGAGGATCTCCGTCTTGTCTGAGTTCAGCTTCAGGCGACTGCTCTCCATCCAGTCGGCGAGGGCCTTCATTCCGTTGTGGAGGCTAATTTTGGTGGTGGCAGGGCTCTTGGTGAGTCAGAGGATCAGCTGGTTGTCATCGGCATAAGAGACGATGTTGAGGTTGTGAGATCAAACGATGTTGGCAAGCGGTGCAATGTAGATGTTGAAGAGGGTCGGGCTGAGGGAGGATCCTTGGGGACACCGCAGATGGTTTTGGTGGCTTCAGATCGGAAGGGAGGGAGGCAGACTCTCTGGGTTCTGCTGGTGAGGAAGGATGTAATCCAGTCCAGGGCTTTGTGGCAGATCCCTGCGTCATGGAGGCGTGTGCGTAGGGTGTGGTGGCAGACAGTGTAGAAGGCGGCCGAGAGGTCTAGGAGGATGAGGGCCACAGTTTCACCTCTGTCTAACATAGTCCTGATGTCGTCGGTGGTGGCGATGAGGGCGGTCTCCGTGCTGTGGTTGCTCCGGAAACCGGATTGAGATGTGTCCAGATGAGTTGCAAATTGTTGCAATGAGTTGCAATGAGTTGCAAATTGCGAGTTGCAAAACTCGGGGGCGTACATCTGGCCTAAAGTGTCCCCAAAAGATATTAATTGGCAGAACATTTACAGCAGCTTAGGAACTGAAAGAATCAATCCATGCTTATTATTAGAGACTATTGCAGGCTTTGAAGCATCAGAGCAGTACTGAGAGTATAAAGGCTAAAGATATGGGCCATTTGGTGTTCAGATTTGTGCAGGGATTGAAATCAGAGATAAGTGAGATGATTCAGCAGGACCTGATTTGCTGGCAGAATAAACTGATTGATGAGATTCTTCATTATGCAAAACATTGTACTGATGAATTATAACTGAAGCAGAAGACGTTTAAAGAAAATGTTATGGTTTTGCAATTGAAAGCAGCACAGAAATCAAAGGAGAGTCCACAGATGGTGAGCACTAGCGGCTTGCAAGGAGTGCACAGCATGTGGCGAATGTGGTTGGGCCTAGAGGTAGCAGAGGTGGTGTCCAGATGGATTGAAGTGGAGGTGTTCTTGATGACCAGGCTTTGAAGATAAGTAATCTGTGTCATGCTTGTGGAAATGTAGGTAATTGGTGACGGCAATGTCTACATAATAATGTGAATAATCAAGTGCAGAATGCTGGAGTTGATCAGATAGAAGGCAATAATCAAGTTGAAGTTCAAAGATTTCAAAGGCCCCTAGTACAAAATTTGAATGTGTCCCCAGGACATCAGATGCAGGTACCATGAGCTCCAATGGCACAACAGCAAATGATTGTTCCCCAACAAAACATGAATTAAATGTCAAATGCAAATGTGAATCTGATAGCATCACAATTTCCCTTAATTGATATGAGTGATGAGGAATTTTATGAAATCCTTCAGACCTATGGCTCTATTGATGAGTAATGCATTCTAGGTCCATCTTTAGAAGTTGATCAATGTGGTCCCTATGTAAATGCCAACGTTATGGGCCAGGATGTGTCATTTCTGGTTGACAAAAGAGCTACATGTACCACTGCCAGAACAAAAGAAGTGCAAAATTTGCCCCTTTCAGAAAAGAGAATCCAGGTTTCAAGAGTCGCAACTAAGTAGTTGACAAACCCTGTAACAGAGAATGTCTCTGTAAAAATAGGTTCATTGCAAGATAAGGACCAGTTTGTGGTTTGTGATTCGAGTCCTATGAGCTTACTTGGTCGTGATCTGCTGTGTAAGCTAAATTGTTCCATCGGCTGTACACCCAAGGAATAGCCATTCAAACAAATGAAGAAGATGTAACCTGAAAAATGGTAGAGCGGTACCTGTGTGTCACATTGTATCCAATGATGACATGTAAAGATTTTCCAAATACTTTAAAGGAAACGGTGGTACCTGAGGTTTGGGATTTTTCAGGAAAAGAAATAGGACTCATCAAAGGAGATAAGCCTATTAAAATAACTGCAGTATATCCAAAAACATCCCTGTATAACATGCCACCAGAGACAATCGCTAGAATCACCCCTTTGATTAATTGTTTGATTGAGCAGGGTATTTTAAAAGAGATTTTAGGATGTGCATGTAACTCTCCCATTCTAGGATTTTGGAAACCCAATGGAAAGCTCTTCATAGTTCAAGACCTGAGAAAAGTGAACAAGATTGTCGTTCCATTTTGCCCCATGGTACTGAATCTTACAGTGATTTTCCTTCAAATTCTCTATGCAGCAGAATGGTTCACTGTGATTGATTTTTGCCAAGCCTTTTTCTCCATACCGTGAATAAGGAAAGCCAATTCCTTTTAGCATTTAAATTCGGCAGTCGTGTTTCAGCATGGTGCCGAACTCCACAAGTGTATACTGAGTCACCACCATTTTCAACCAGATCTTGAAAAATAAACTGAAGTCCCTTAAAATGTCTTACCATTCTGTTTTAGTTCAGTACATTGATGACCTGTTGGTTGGGTCAAACACCCAAGAAGCATGCAGGAAAGATATGGTTGCCTTCTTTAATCACTTAGGAAAAAGTTAAGTTTCCCCTGCAAATTACAGTATTGCAAGAAAGAAGACCTTTATTTAGATCACCACATTGAGAAAGGTGCGAGGAAAGTGTCACAAGGCAAAATCTCAACAAACATGAAAATGAATCCCCTGCAACACAGAAAGAATGAATGTTTGTGGGAAAACTTGGCGACTGTCATCAGTGCATTCCAAATTTTCCCCTTTTGCTCAATCCTTTACGGAGGCTGATACACAAAGATGTGTCTTATTCAGTACCATTGGATGACAACTATTTATACGCTTCACAGAGCTGAGAGAAAGCCTATGCCTAGCCCCAGCTCTGTGAATGTCTGATTATAACAAATGTTTTCCTTTGTTTGGCTGTGAGAGGGATATATGTGCACTATCAGTGTCGTAGGTTGGCCAATATCAAGCACACAGGACTAGTTGAGTCTATAGGTAAGTAGTGTTTATTTTGTTTTACAGAGCACTTTATGGTGAGTCAGTCTGTGGTAGTTGGTTTCAGACGTCTCCTCCAGTCTTGGTGGACTAATCTCGTCTTCTTCTTTCTGTTTTCTCCATAGGCCTCTCAGGAAGCATGTGGGGACAGAAGAAGAATGGGCACGGTAAGTGATTGAGTATATCACTCTTTTTCCTGTCTTCTCTCTCTCTCTCTTTTTCCTGGTCCTTTATTTCTGCTCTTTCCTTTTCTTTTACTGTCTTCCGCTCTTTTCTACTCTTCTCTTCCTCGCTCTGTCTCTCTCTCTTCCTTATCCCTGGTTTCTGCTCTTCCCTTTCTGATCCTGTCTTCTGTCTCTCCTCAGATCTATCTGTTTGAGTTTGATTCTGGCCGTTCCCTCTCTCTTTCTTATCCTGTATGCTCTTTTCTCTCTCTCTTTTCCTTATTCTTTTGAGTCTTCTTCTTTATAATTGTTTTTTTTTTTCGTCTTTCTGCCGATATCTGAACCCTGTTTCCTCCCTAGTGGTCACCTATTTTTGTGCTTGCAGTGCTCCCCGTTCTCGCCCTCCCACCTCTTTATCAATGTACCTCCTGCCCCGGTGTCTGTGCCAGTGCTATATAGTTGTGTATATCCATCCTCCCGTCCTCCCTAACCCTATCCGTCCCCAGCCCCGTACCTGGCTTGGCCACGCTTCTCCTGAAGCGTGGCGGGTCCTAAGAGTCTGCTTCCCGGGGCCGGCGGTCTTCGTCCCGGGTTGGGACCGCGATGATTCCTCGTTCCGGTCGGTCTCTGTTCTCGGGGTTTCCCGACGGTCCTCGCAGTCTCCTCGTCCCCTGGGTCCTCACGAGCCTTCGGGTTGGATCCCCTGACGCCTCCTGAAGGTTTCCTCTCCGACCATCCGCGCTCTCCTCTAACTCCGCGACCCAGCCTTTTAATTCCCCCAGGTCCCGCGGATAGAGTCCTGAACCAATAAGAAGGGTTGACCTCAGGTTTACTTCCGGGTCATCCCAGGCAGTGGCAGCGCCAGTCGTGATTGTGTTCGGGTCAGATTGGTCCGACCCGTCACAGTCAGTTTTGACATAGCTGCATGGAAAAGCATATAAGACTGTGGATTATTTTTCTGCTACACTTGATCCTGTTTCATTAGCCCTGCCTGGTTGTTTAAAGACTGTCACTACTCTTAGCGTCAGCATCAAACCGTCTAAAGGCATTGATATGGGACACCCACAGACATTTTTGTTTCCCATTCAGTGGAAATTTTGTTGACCCGTACCAAATTCCAGTGTATTACAAGTGCACGTTTGACACATTAGTCATACTTGCTTCCCCTAATGTAAATATCAGGAGAGGTCCAATCTTGGATCCATGTACCCTCATGCCTAATTCCGTTGAAAATGCGAGTGACCGCAGGGATGAGGTTGATCATGACTGTCTCGAGACTGAATTGACTGGATGACTGAATTGTGCACCAAACCAAGACCTGACAGTAAAGATGTTCCGTTAGATGAAAATGACGATGTCATGCTTGTTTAAACGGATAAAGATGTTACCCTGAGAGCAGGTTATGCATCTTGCACAGTTTTAGGTGTCATAGAAGCCTCCTGCGATCAAGGAGTCTTTTCAGCCCAAGTAGCCAAATTGGTCACTCTTACTAGATCATGCTGTGTCTCTGAACAGCTTAAAGGGATCATTTTCACCTTGGTTTTGGTGTTGTTCATGATTTCAGACAGTTGTGGTGCCAGAGAAGCTTTATGACCTCATCTGACTCCCCAATTCGAAACAGTGACAAGATTTACAATCTGTTGGATGCATTACAGCGGAGGTGGGCAGTATAGTCCGCTCCGCTGGCAGAGTTTGTGGAGTTTTGCAACTCCGCGCTCAGCTGGACTGCTTCTTACTGGTGATTTAAGTAGTCTAGACCTGTGTTGGAGGTTTGGGCACAGTTTACACTGTTAAGCCTGAGCCGATGGCAGTTCTCCAAACCCTAATAGGCTCTTGGCCGTGTTCAACACTGTCTGCCAACACACCCTACGCTCACACCTCAGCAATGCTGGAACCCGCACAGAGCCCTGGACTGGGTCACCTCCTTTTTCACCGGCAGAACCCAGAGAATCCGCCTCCCCCATTCCGCTCGGAGGCCACCAAAATCATCTGCGGCGTACCCCAGGGTTTGCCTCTCAGCCCAACCCTCTTCAGCATCTACATGACCCCGCTCGTTAACATCACCCGATCCCACAACCTCAACATCATCTCATAATCCGACGACACCCAGCTGATCCTCTCCCTCACCAAGGACTCCGCCAAGACCTACCTCCACAAAAGAATGAAGTCCATCGCCGAATGGATGAAGTGCAACTGCCTCAAACTCAATTTGGACAAGGTGGAAGTCCTTATCTTAGGCTCCACCCCCTCCACATTGGATGACTCCTGGTGGCCTGCCACTCTCGGAAACGCTCTGACTCCCACCAACCACGCGCGCAACCTAAGAATCATCTTGGACCCCTCACTATCCATGACCCAGCAAGCCAACTCCATCTCATCCTTCTGCTTCAACACCCTCCAAATGCTCCAAAAGATCTACAAATGGATACCCACCAAAACCAGAAGAACAGTCACCCAAGCCCTCGTAAGCAGCAAACTGGACTACAGCAATACCCTCTACGCAGGAACCATGGCCAAATCCCAGAAGAGGCTGCAACGCATCCAGAGCGCCTCCGCATGCCTCATCCTGGACATCCCAGCCACTGCCACATCACAGACCACCTGAAAAACCTGCACTGGCTCCCAGTCAACAAGAGAATCACCTTCAAAATCCTCACCCACACTCACAAAGCACTGCACAACACCGGACCAGAATATTTCAACAAACAACTCTCCTTCTACACCCGACCTGGCGTCTCCACTCTGCTGACCTTGCCCTCGCAACCGTCACACGCGTCCCCAGAACTACAACCGGTGGAAGATCATTTTCACACCTCGCCACCCAAACTTGGAACACTCTTCCCACCCATCTGCACCAGACCAAAGGCCTCCTTACCTTCAGGAAACTTCTAAAGACCTGACTGTTCAAGCAGTAGCAGCACCTTCCCCCCACATTCTCCCTCTCCTCTCCTCAGCACCTTGAGACCCTCACTGGTGAGTAGTGCGCTTTACAAATCCCTGATTGATTGATTGAGGTATTATGCTGAAGATTCAGCATAAAGGCGCTGATTGTCCTTGGCGTTAGGTACTCTCATTGGTCAGCATTCCTGGTCAATGTTAATAGGTTATAAGGATGGCAGGTAAAGTAAGCTTAGATTGTTATTGGTGCGATGGGAAACCCACATTGATTGGTTCCCTGAAACAAGAAGATCAGATTTTGCCAAAATGTCATTGGCCATGTAAAACCGGGTTGTGGAGTTTTGTGGACCTGAGAATGCTTATTGGTGAGGCAGGAGGCATGTGACAGAACATCGGTTGGTCAGTTAACCAAACAGCAGCTGGAAGTTAGATGGGAGAAAAAAAGTGCTTGTATATCAAGTGGAGCACTGGAGACATAATTGGAACGCACCAATATACAACCAACTGTGAAGGGAATTTTGAAATGCGTGTCTTATGTTTCAGCATCTTCTGGAATGTGACTCAGCCAGCATGGAGCTCTGTATCGTAAGAAAGCAGCATGTGATCTTACAGACAGTGAATGTTCATTCATACAAAACATGCACTCCAAGCATCTGTGGTTTGGAAAGTAGTGTGTTGGGAAGCCATGCACAGTAGACTTTTCTTGGTCTCCAGTGGTAAGTCATTATGAATTTAATTTTCACTATTACAGACTCATTTGTTGGTTCAAGACTGGATATTCATCATATTATTTGGCACCATTGTCAGCGGTATCCTCCATTTAAAAAACAGTATAAGAGTATTATTCAGGCCTCCAATGCTTTTGTTTGGTAACGTACAGCACGATCCTGCACATTTCTGAAGTGAGTTCACCTTCGTGTGGACTCTGTTTCATGTGTGCCTGTGCTTAACAATCTTCTTTGATCATCCTGAGACTATGGAGTTTTTCAGTAACTCCAAAGAATTCCATGGAATGAAACTCTGTGAGGTCCGCCCAGGCCTATATTACAGTTGCCTGCAAAAGTTGCTGTTTTAAAATGCATTGCGCAAAGAAAATCTACTGAGTATGTATGTAACCTTAGGCAATACTTAGTCTGACTAAGTTGCCTAATATTACATCCTTAATTGTACCTCCTTCAATGGAGAGTGGGTCAGTGATGTACAAGATGAGACAAGTCAAAATTTCCTACTGACTGAGGTTGATACCTGGAAAAAGTTAAAAGATTGCAGGAAGAAGTGACAGAGGAAGAACAGCAGATTTGATTGGGTCAGAGGAGCTTTGCCAGATAGATTACTGTCCTCTATGACAAAACATTATCAGGGACATACACAGATAGGTAGAGATTCAATGATTATATCATTTAGACAAACATAGTTTAACCCTAGATTTAGAGTGATTGTAGACATCACATGTCACAGATGTGTCACATATCAACAGATGAATGTAGAAAAAGGCACGTTGTTACATTGAGTCATATTGGTAATTCAGAAGGACCGTTCAACAGTAGGCAGATGGATTTTATTGAGCTACCAGTAGGCTATGGACTGAGAAATATCTTAGTCATTGTATATATTTTCTCACACTGCGTCAATGCTTACCTCAGGATGAGAAATGACAGTCTCACAGTAACAAAGCTGTTGCTTAGAGAGTTGATTCCTCGGTTTGGCTTCCCAACTTCTCTAGAATCAGACCGAGGAACTCATTTCAACAGCGAGGTCCTAAAATCTGTTGTGTGCGGCATTACAAGTTGAGCAAAGACTGCATTGCAGCTACAGACCTGAAGCTTCAGAACTGGTAGAGCAGATTAATGGAACATTGATATCCAGATTGGCGAACGTTTGTGCATGTACAACTCTGAAGTGGCCAGACGCATTGCCTCTTGTTTTGATGAGTATGCACAGTTCTTTTGACCGAAGGACAGGATTTTCACCCTATGACATCATCATGATAAGGGCCTTGAGACTATCAGCACTGCCTGCAAATGTGCTCGTGAACATTATGGATGACTTAGGGTGCTGGATTATTGCAAAGGATTGTTTGGCATAGTGCCCTCTTTGTCTCATCAGGTTGGAGAGGCTTCTGTACTGCCACAGCAGGAACTGTGTCATGATCTATGTCCGTCGACTGGGTCATGATAAAGAAGCATGTAAGGAAGACATGCTTGGAACCATGTTGGAAAAGTCCTCACCAAATGGTCCAAGTGACAACCACAGCTGTGAAGTGTGCCGGTCTTCTGAATTGGGTACAAGAGAGCCACATTCATAAAGTTCAGGTCCCCTGGCTGAAACAGCACCTGTTCCATAAGGGTTTGTTACAGTGAGTGAGAGAGATCACATTAGCCAAATTGTTGGGGCTGGACAAGTTACAGCACAAACTCGGTCTGATGGGGTTTTGAGTGGGTCAACAGTGGATGGTACCGAACGGTCAAAACTGAATCAGTTGACTCATCAACGCTCCAATGCTGAAGAAGGATCAGTCGTGCTTGATGTAAAAAGTCATACCCGGAGACAATTAGCCTATGAAGCATTCAGTACTAGGTGCATAATTATAAGTGTGCACTACATATATGTCAATACATATATGTAGCTTCACAATGGTAACTCCGAATATGGCCATGTGAGGTGTCTAAGATCATGGAATTGTCCCCCCAATCCAAATCTGGTACTGAGGGGCCAACCCCATTCACCCTTGGGGCTCCACCATGGACCCCCCACTATTGCCAAACCAGCTCTTTGAGGTTTTCACTGCAGCCCCAGCTGGTGCCACCTCACAGACAGGTTTATGTCCTCATGGGGACTGAGCAGCTCAATCCCAGGAATGCAGAACAATACATTTCCTATGAGAGGAGGTTGTTACACCCTCTCCCTTTGGAAATAAGTGTTACAGGCTTGGGAGGGGATGGCCTCCCAGAGCGTCTGGAAATGCTTTGAAGGGCACAAATGGTGCCCTCCTTGAATAATCCAGTCTATACTGGTTCAGGGACCCCCAGTCCCTGCTCTCGTGCGAAACTGGACAAAGAAAAGGGGAGTGACCACTCCCCTGTCCATCACCACCCCAGGGGTGGTTCCCAGAGCTCCTCCAGAGTGTCCCTGGTGTTAGCCATCTTTGTTTCCAAGGTGTGGGGACCCTCTGGAGACCTCTGAGTGGCCAGTGCCAGCAGGTGACATCAGAGACCCCTCCTGATAGGTGCATACCTAGGTAGGTAGCCAATTCCCCTCTCATGGCTATTTAGGGTCTCTTCTCTGGGTGTTTCGGTTTGCAGGATTCCTCCAGGACTCCTCTGCATCCTCTGCTTCATCTTGTGACCATCAGATCAACCATATATTACTCCAGGAACCGCTGTAACTGCAACAAATTATCCAGGACGACTACTGTGACCTGCAACTTCAGCTCCAGCCAGCTTTTGCAACAGTTTCCAAGGTGTGCACGCTCTGAGGACTGGCTGTCTTCACCCTGCCACAGAAGAACTGACAGATTCTCCCATGGAGTGACAGAGTCACTTCCCTGCTAATGCAGGCACCCTTCTGTGATGATGACTGGTACACTGGGACTCCTCTCCTGATGACGAGCATGCTCCCTGGAACACAGGTGTTGGACCGAAGTGACCTAGACTGTCGAAAGGTCCAGCTGTCCAAATTTGGTGGAGGTAAGAGTTTGCTTCCCCGTGCTGCGACAGTACCCCTGTGAACTGCGTCTTCTGCAACTTCTTGGGCTTCTGTGCACTTGTTCCAAGAATCCTTCATGCACAGCGTAGCCCAGGTCCCCAGCACGCCATCCTGCGATGCACAGCTCCCTGAGTTGTTCTCCGGCAGCGTGGGACATCCCAGTGTAGTGCTACGACAACCGCACTTTGCATCTTCTTTGTGCCCATGTTCTGGGACCCCTGTGGGTGCTGTCTGGTCTTCTGAGGGCTCTCTGAAGTGCAGAGATCCCCCTCTGTCTCCTCAGTCTGGTTTGAGACCCCCAGGTCCCTCCTGGGTCCAGGCAGTTAATTTTTGACGCAAACTGCGTACTTGCTTGATCCAAGGCTTGTTGGCAGAATCCAGTGACGCAAACAGCCTGCATCCCACAACTCGACATGGGACATCACCTGCTCCAAGCAGGAACCCACAGCCATCTTCTTTGGTGCTCTTCTGTACTTTTCTTCTGGCTGGAGAATCCACTTTTGCACCTTCTTCTAGGTTGGCAGGGGCTCCTGTCCTTCCTGGACTCTTCTTCGACTTCTGGACTTGGACCCATATTTATACTTTTTTAGCGCCATAATTGTGTAATTGTTTTACACAAAAGCTATGCAAACGTACAAAATACAAAATTAGATTTTGTAAGTTTTCGCCGCTTTTGCGTCACAAAATGACATAAATTTGGACCTTGGTCTTCTCTCTCCACACGTCTTCAGGTCCAGGAATCCAATATTTGTTGCTTCAAGTCTTGCTTGGTTCTTGCAAAATCTCTTATCATGACTTGTAGTGTGTCCTGAAGAAACTTGCTGTACTTTACTCCTGCTTTCCTGGGCTCTGGGGTGCAGTACTTTACGTACCTTTGGTGTTTTCCAACACTCCTAGTGCCCCTCTACACACTATACTTGCCTAGGGGAGAATTAGTTATTTGCATTCCACTATTTTAGTATATGGTTTGTGTTACCCCTAGGCCTATTGCAATCTATTGTATTTTATACTGTTTGCGCTATTCTATGACTGTTTACTTACCTGATTTTGGTTGCTAGTGTATATATTGTGTATAATACTTACCTCCAGAAGGAGTTTTGCCTCTAAGATATTTTTGGTCTTGTGTCACTAAAATAAAGTACCTATATTTTTGGTAACACTGAGTATTGTATTTTATTGTGTATAAGTAGTGTGTAACTATAGTGGTACTGCAGGAGCTTTGCATGTCTCCTAGTTCGGCCTAAGCTGCTCTGCTACAGCTACCTCTAGACAGCCTAAGCTGCTAGAACACTGACTACATTTCACTAATAAGGGATAACCGGACCTTATATAAAGTGTAAGGGCCAGATGTAGGAAGGTCCGAATTTGCGATTCGGAAATTGCGAGTCAGTGCGACTCGCAATTTCCGAATTGCAAATCCGGATGCAGAACGGTGTCTGAGACACCATCTGCGACTCGCTATGGGGTTGCAAAGACCCACCTCATCAATATTAATGAGATGGGTCGCATTTTGCGACCCCATAGCGAGTC
Source organism: Pleurodeles waltl (assembly GCF_031143425.1). NCBI lineage: Eukaryota > Metazoa > Chordata > Amphibia > Caudata > Salamandridae > Pleurodeles > Pleurodeles waltl. The sequence continues at coordinate 478,059,746 of NC_090451.1, forward strand.
CCTGCACTCACAGGGATGGTGGCCTGCTGAAGACAGCAGACCTCCATGTTTGTGACTGCTTTTTCAATAAAGCAGTTTTTTTTTTCATTGTTCAGCCCGTTTTCCTTAAAGGAAAACGAGTTGCAAAATGAAAAAAATAACAAAACCATTTGGTTTCTTTTTTTCAGTGTAGGCAGTGGTCCATTGGACCACTGCCTGCTCTGAAAAAACCTTTATGCCCACATTCACAAAGGGGAAGGGGTCCCATGGGGACCCCTTCCCTTTTGCGAATGAGTTACCACCAGTGTGACACTGGTGGTAACTGCGAGTTGCTTTGTGACCGCATTCGCGGTCACAAATCAATTCTGAATTGCGATGCGAGTCGCAAATAGGAAGGGAACACCCCTTCCTATTTGCGAGTCGCATTCACAAATTGCGAGTCAGTACTGACTCGCAATTTGTGAATGAGCATCGCGTTAGGCTGTTTGCATGGCGCAAACTGCGATTTTCACAGTTTGCACCATGCAAACGGCTTCCTACATCTGGCCCTAAGTACCTTAGGTACCCACTACAAACCAGGCCGCCTCCTAACCTCCTTTGAAGTTCATTTGGCTGCTGTCTCCCATCCTGTTCTACCATCTGCTGAGGCAGGTCTCCTCCCACCGGATGCTTCCTTTGTTTCAGCCCAGGCCACTTCACACCACATCAAGGCAGCCTGGCTCAGGCTGCCAGAGGCTGACCAATCAGAGAAGGGCACTACAGGGCTGAAGTTGGTAACTTTTAGCAGCAAGAGTTCTAAAACTTTTTCCCTGTTCAAGTTATATGAAATTCAAAATTGGCAAGTTGTTGGATTTATTATATTTTTTATTTGATACCAGACTTGCTATATTTAGCTCCTTCCTATGGAACATAAGATTTCATTATTTTAAAATAAAGTCTCTCCATGTTAGCCTATGGAGCCCATTCACTACAATGGCTTGTGAAACATCTTTTATAAAGTCCCTTCTTATAGTTGCACTGAACCACACCCTGGGGGTACTTAGGGCATACCTGATGACGCAGAAATGAAGGTTTTACATTTATTAGCGCTTAAACGTAGTGCCGCAATAATCAAGTGTGACTTTAATCGAACGAATAAAGATTGTACGGGGACAAGTGTGCCCTCAGAGTAGTTTGCCAACATTTATAAGCGTGCTTTATATAACGTGATGTATTAGAATTGTACGAATCTGACATAATCGTAAACGTGTGCTACGATTTGCTTATTTGAAACGTTTTAGCTTAGCATAACTTTAGTGCAGGCTTCGGCCTAGTTGCCTTGTCTCACGATTTGGATGCTCGTATTTTTGCAATGTGCTAATAAACGTGTATTTCTGCTTGAAGCTGTACTTTTCCACTGAGATCGTTCACATGCTTATCTTAAGGTTTCGTGCCAGCCTGGCATCTTCTTCTTTGCTCCAAGGTCAATCTGCAGGTGCGGACAATGGAAGCTCTGAAAGTGAGTTAATTGGTATAAAATGTTGCAACTTACATAACCGTCTCCAAGAATAATGTATGCTTAGGTAAAAGCTTGAGAACTGTTGTTTTTGATTGGACAATTTGAAGCCAACCTATGAACCCTCCAATGGAAGACCCTACTGGATTTGAACTGTTGTCTATTTAAACCAGGTGCACAAGGAGAAAGCAGCCATTTTTATAGCCATTTTTGCTATTACAGCCATTACCCGGACATCATTGCCATTACCAGCCATTACCAGCCGTTGCCCGCCATTTGCAGGACTTTGCAGCTATTATGGCCCACCTTGCTGCGACGCCGTTTTGAAAGAGACTCTGATGCTTTCTCTAATCGAGAGAAAGAGACTTTAAGAAATTCTCGCCCTAGAGACCTTTAACTTTGATCTGTCCCTTTTGCATGAAGTAGTAGTTCATCTTGCCGCCGTGAGGCAATTGCCCCGTCCACCCTGCCCCCTTTACCCCGTCCCATGCTGATCGAAAACGGTACCTGTGAGACGAAGACTTCCTTGAATGCTGATTGAATTTGGTAAATATGAAAGGAAATTGTACAATTGCATTGTGTTTTCTTTTTAGTCAACCAACTGCTGATTTTTGATAAGAGCCCTAGTTAGGAGTTTTCTAAATTAATGTTGCTAAATTATTTTGCATGAAGACCCACATGCTGATGTTAATTTGAGGTTAGATGAGGATTCATTTGATGCACAATGCAATTTGAGACCTTGTTATGCTGACTAAATGTATGCAATTAGCCCGTTACAGATTATAGTTTTAGTGGTTTGTGTTGCTATTATCGAAGGCATTGTTATTCAAATGCTGCATAGATTGCATCTGTTTCGCCGTTATGGACAGCTATTAATGTTCATTTACATATATCATTTGGTGCTGAGACACATTTATATCGTGCTAGCTTTGTTAATATAGGGAAATAAATTCATTAACTTTGAATAAACTGGTGTGGTTATTCATGGCCGAAAGGTCATGGTTCGCCGAAATGTTTTCTGGATTAATTGTGAAGTGTTATGTTGATCAGGGTATTGCTTATGTTCGTTATTGATTATTGATTGTTGATTTGATTGATTACTCTCGGGTGAAGAGTGTCCCACTTGGTCAAAAGATTCATCGACCCAAGAGCGTCCAGATACAGGTAAATTATTAAGTTGGAACGCTCTATCAGTAGATGGTAGCAGAGGACGGTTTCGACTTTTGGGACCCCACTCGAGACATACATGGTGTTGAATTAAAGGTTTCGACTTTTGAGATCCCACTCGAGAAGTTGAATTAGATTTTTCTTGGGTAAAACAGATTGACAGAATGATGATGGGCTAAGTCCCTCGCGACTTTCCCGGGATCTCGGAGCTTGCGAATGGAGAGAACGGAGTTGTGAGATCAGCGTTGGTGGTACTAGTGACGGTATGAGTGAAGTCAGGATTTTGCGCTTGCACAGCTTATTGCCGCAGATTGTGTGAAAAGGTTGCGAGGATTTTAGAGAATAGCGGAGGTGCGACTCCGAGTGTAGAAGTAGGGAAGTCGTCGAACTTCATAGAAATAGCGGAGGTGCGACTCCGAGTGTGAGAGTAGGGAAGTCGTCGAACTTCACGTGTATGTGGCGCTTTGTGCAGAAAAAGGTCCACGTGGTTGTTGTTGTTGAGACGGGCCCTGCGAGGTCAAGAGACTCCGGAGTATGTTGAAAAGTGTATGAGACACTTGTTTTATGTTGTGGTCTGGTCGGTTTAATAGGTTGATCGGGCGTGGTCAACGAGTCGGTACGTGTGTTAAGGGAGTGAAAGAAACTTTCGACTTCGGGCTTTGACAAATTCTAAGTGCACTAGAATAGATCATTGACAAGTTGAGAGCAGAGTCTGCGGGTCAGATTTGCTTGCGAAAGTGGGGACCGAGAAAGATGGAATAACTGCCGAGGCTAGTGAAAAATCCCTAAGGTCCTGAAGCGATTGTGTTACCCTTCCTGTAGTAAACCGACAGATCTGTTTTATTATTTTTTTGGTTGCTCGAGATACATGCTAGAAGTTGATACGAGAGGTGAGTGAAGGAGGACAAGCCGCAAGGCTTTGTCAGCCGCAGAGTGTGTGAGTGTGACGTCACTAGGAGCCGCGCTGGGATAGGTTGGTAGCAGAGAAGGGTCGCGCACGGATTGGACGCAGTCCGTGGGGCTCGATTGGAAAGGGGAAAGGCAGGCGAAGAGTATTCCGGGAATTAAAGTCACCTATTGATTACAAATTTTGTGAAATAAAAGACGAGAAAATGAAATTTTTTAAAGCATTAAAGAGTGCGATGAAGGGGGAGTCTTACATTAAAGCGAGCGTAGGAGAGGAGACGCCACCCGAAGGTACACCGGCTTACATTGTAATGGAGGAAAAAGGGGTAGCTCCGTGCCTTTGGCTAAAGCAATGGCACAAGCTGACAGAGAAACATGGGAGCGTAGCGTTCCCGATCCATGGGACATTCAATATAAGGATCCTAGAGAATTTGAGATTCGCGATGTACGACATGAAGGTACCTCCAAGGCCAGCACAGTTTGAGGCTCTAGCGATTTGGGAACTAATGGCTAGACAGCAACAGCAAAAGAAGTTCGAGAGCAGGATGAGAATGGTAGAAAAGACACTAGCGGACGCTAGGTGGGATAATGCACAGAAGGTGTGGAGGTCAGATATATTGCAGGGGATAAAATTGTTCCCCGCAATTGCTAAGGAAGAAGAGGAGTCAGGCAAGAAAGCTACCTGTAAGACAAACAGGAGGTGTTCCAAAGATAGAGAAGAAGAGTCAGAGGATGAGGAGTTCATCATCCAATTGCTGAACGACCGTCCACCACCTTATGCAGAGAGTGGACAAGGTCCAAGTACCAGTTCTGCCCCTCTGGCACCGGTACAGAATAATGAAACTCCGAATTCAGAAACGCCATCGGGATCTAAGGACCCGAGTTTACTGTTCACCCCGCAGATACCGCAGGTTAGGAGAATATATCCAGATGTGCCTATATTGAAAACAGCAGAAAATGATCAGCCGCAGGTCCCAAGGTACTACAGCAGTGACAACAGTGCAGGAATGATTCTAGATCCAACCGTAATAGGAGTACAGAATGGTTGCAACCCAACATTGGCACAAGCGGAATCAACTCAGCTTTTGATGCCTCAAAAGCAAATGCAGGGGGGAACCGCACATGCTCAGATGACGGGGAGTCAGATGGGCATGCCGGCAATGATGACCCATAGTGTGGGAATGAACATGCCTCAGAACATGGGAAATGGACAGAACCCAGATGCGATATCCCTACCCATTACTGTAGGTCCACCGGTACCTTTGTACACTCAGCCTAACTTAGGCATGAGCGGTCAAGGATCAATGGTGCAGAGTGGGACGGAGAGGAGGTGCATAGAAAACACTCCAGAGATAACTCCGATAGCGGCTCTGCCAACTGGATCTGGGTCCTTGATGGAGTTCAGTCCCATATGTGCTCAGTCAACAGTGGTGAGGTCGAGTCCCCCACTGATGATACCGCTATCATCGAACACTGAAAAGTTGCCGCAACCATCAATGGCAGTTGATGAGAATGCTACACTGATGGGGTTGAATGCGCAACAGCTGACACAGTGGTTCAACAGTCTGAATTCCACACAAAGCTCAGCCAGTGGGAAGGGAGAAGACTATCTGAATAGGGTCAGGTTGAACATGGAAGCACAAGAATTGGTGGAAGGGACTATGGGTTTGAATAGGTTAGAGTCCTACTCGGAAGAAGAGCTGAGGTATCTATGTCCCAGGATTACGAGAGAAGTGAACAAGGTACATAGAAGGTTGCAAGAAATAGCTGACAAAAACGGGATTGAGATAGATAAGACAAAACACTTGAGCAGGAGCTATAGATTGGATTTCGGGACCACAGACTTTGAACACATGAGGTCAGCAGGCATGAAAACGCACCTTAGAGAATTGCTGCAGAGTGCACAAGTGTGGGGTTGCCTAGACAAATGGGAGAGCAGATGGGCAAAGAAAAAGGAAAAGAAGAAAGACAGTGTCCCAGAGCATAAGGAGAAAAGACCACAGAGTAGTGATGCAATAGTCATGTTACCAATGAGGGAGACAGCAGGGGGAAAATTAGTACATGTACCGTGGCACAGGAGCGACATTCAGTCTTTTACGGATGATTTTCCCAAACTGAGAGAGAAACCGATTGAATGGTATCAGCAGACTGATAGGTTTGTGAAGCTTGCGAAATGTCTTTGGGAAGACCTGAACACCCTCTTTGAGATTGTGGTTCCGGCAGATTTGTGGGAGGATTGCAAAAGAGCTGTAGGTTGGCCGACAAGTGAACCAGAGAGAGACAGGGATACGGGTGCACCATCACCTATGGTAATGAGCTTGTACTATAAGGTGATTGAGCATTTGAAGACGAAGGTTGCCGCGAAAAATGTGGAATGGCAGAAGATTGATCGAACTGCCCAAGAGGCTAAAGAGTCGATTCACGGTTACTATGAGAGGTTGTTGAAAGCGTTCAAGAACTACAGTGGCACGGAAACAATAGAGGCGAAGGACATGCTTCATTTTGTGTTTAGGTTTGTGGAAGGGCTGAGACCAGAGATAAGTCAGATGATAAAGACGCATTTGATTTGTTGGCAGTCGAAACCTATTGATGAGGTGTTGAATTATGCGAAATACTGTAGCGACGAAATTGAAGTGAAACAGAAAAAGTTGAAAGAGAAAGTGATGATGATGCAGCTTAAAGCAGCTCAGACAGGTTTACAAGGGTTGCAAGGGTTCCAACAGCAGGTACCGCAGCCGCAGCCGCAGCCGCAGGGAAACATGGTGTTTCAGCCACAGGCGAGAGGCAGAGGCAGAGGAGGTTTTGTAAATAATGGTCCGGATTTGAACACTGTTGTAACTCCGAATGGTATGCAGGCAATGAAAAGGGTGACGCTGTGTCACGTGTGCGGAATTGTCGGACATTGGAAACGCGAGTGCCCAATGATGGTGCAGGAAGGTGCAGGTGTTGGTCAGCAAAACAATGATGTCAATGCATTCCAGACAATGAGGGGACCGAAAATAAGAGGTCCAAACCCAAATTTTCAGGCCATAAATCAGCTGCAGGGATTACAGCCTATGCAGCCGCAGCAGATGCAGATGCCCCGTGTGCAGATGACGCAAATGCAGCCAATGCAACAGAAGTTTCCCATGGTACCTAATCAGCAAATGCAAATACCTTTGGCACCAATGAATCAGCAGCAAGTGATGGTTCCTCCACAGGTCTCGAGTCAGGTGATGAATACAAATGGCACAGTACAACAGTTTCCATTACACAGTGAGAGTGGAATAAACAATGTATGGGAGAGTGAAAGTTCAGATGAGGAGGGAAATTGTGTGCTTGCAGCATCCTTGGAAGTTGATCAAAAGGGTCCATATGTAGAGGGAAGAGTCATGGGTCATCGTGTCTCATTCTTAGTTGACACAGGAGCCACACGTTCAACTGTTAGGAGCATTGAAGTACCAAATTTGCCACTCTCAGGGAGGACAGTTCAAGTAGTGGGAGTAGCAAACAGGTACCTGATGAACCCAATCACAGATCCAGTACCAGTCAGCATTGGTAACTATCAAGGGTCACATAAATTTGTGGTATGTGACTCAAGCCCGATAGCACTATTAGGGAGAGACCTATTGTGCAAATTGGGATGCTCGATTAGGTGTTCGGACGATGGAATTAGAATTCAGACGAGCAGTGATGGGGAAGAAGAGGAAAGTGTAGAAGGGGACGAGATGGAAACTGTCGATGAGGAATATCCTCTGATTACACTTTTTCCGATGATAACTGAAGAAGATATTACAGTTGAATTGCGAGAAACAGTCGGAAAAGAAGTGTGGGATATGACAGGAAAGGAAGTGGGATTGGTGAAAGGAGTGGAACCAGTGAAAGTGACAGTAAAACCCAATGCAACCTTTCCCCAGACCCCACAATACCACATGGCACAAGACACCCTCATAAAAGTCGCCCAACTCATTGACGAGTTTGTAAAACAGGGAGTACTGAAAGAAGTGTTAAGCAGTCCATGTAATTCCCCAATCATGGGACTAATAAAGCCGAGTGGAAAGGTCCGAATTGTGCAGGACTTGAGGAAAATAAATGACATCATAATTAAATGCTGCCCTGTAGTACCAAATCCAGCTGTGATAATGTTTCAAATCCCTTGAGATGCCGAGTGGTTCTCAGTCATCGACTTGTCACAAGCATTCTTTTCGGTGCCTCTTCATGAGGACAGCCAATTTCTCTTTTGTTTCAAATTCTTAGACAGAGTCTACAGTTGGTGTCGAATTCCTCAAGGGTTTTCTGAGTCACCGTCAATTTTCAATCAGATTCTAAAGAAAGACTTGGAAGCGTTAGAATTGCCATTCGAGTCAACCCTAGTACAGTACATTGATGACTTACTGATTGCATCTAAGACAGAAAGTGACTGCACAGCTGACACTATTGCCCTACTGAACCACTTGGGAAGGAATGGACACAAGGTGTCTCCTTCAAAATTGCAGTTCTGTCAGAAGGAAGTGAAATACTTGGGTCACCAAATAGAGAAAGGGTCACGGAGAATAATGAAGGAAAGAATAACAAGTGTACTTCAAATGAGTCCACCAAAGACAAGGAGGGAGGTGAGGAAGTTTTTGGGGATGGTGAGCTACTGTCGCCAGTGGATTCCCAACTTCTCGACTCTAGCAAAGCCTTTACTGAAACTGACCCAGAAGGATGCATTGGATGAAATTGAGCTGAAAGGAGATGAGATGGATGCTTTTATTGAATTGAAAGAATGCATGTGCAGGGCTCCAGCTTTAGGTATGCCTGATTACACAAAGCCTTTCACATTGTTTTGTCATGAACGTGATGCATGTTCTTTGTCTGTCTTGACCCAAGCCCATGGTGGCGTAAACAGACCAGTAGCATATTTTTCAGCTACTTTGGATCCGGTCGCAGCAGCACTTCCAGGGTGTTTGCGCGCCGTAGCAGCAGTTGGTATCAGCCTCACTCAGAGTGAAGGAATAGTGATGGGACACCCATTAACAGTCATGGTCCCTCACTCAGTTGAGATACTTTTGACCCGCTCCCAAACGCAACACATGACTGGAGCAAGACTCACAAGGTATGAAACAATAATTCTGGGATCACCGAATGTGCAGCTGAAAAGGTGCACTACGTTGAATCCAGCAACCTTGCTACCCGGAGAAAATGCTGAAATTGAGAACGCTGAAGACGTCGAACATGACTGCCTTCAGGTGACTGAATTTTGCACAAAACCCCGACCTGACATCAAGGATACTAAACTTGATGAAAATGACCAAATTATTTTTGTTGACGGGTCATGTTTAAGAGATGCAATGGGAATTTTGAAAGCAGGATATGCTGTATGTACTGTAACAGGTGTCTTGGAAGCGTCCTGGCTTCAAGGAGTCTATTCTGCACAAGTAGCAGAGCTTGTAGCCCTTACCAGAGCATGTCAACTGTCTACATTGATGAAGGTTACCATATACACTGATAGTCAGTATGGGTTTGGAATTGTGCACGACTTTGGGCAACTATGGTCACAAAGAGGTTTCCTGACCTCTTCAGGGTCCCCAGTGAAAAACGGGGAGAGAATAAGGGAATTGTTACACGCCATTCAAATGCCAGCCAAAATTGCAGTGGTAAAGTGTAGTGCTCATACAAAAGGACAGGACTATGTTTCCTTGGGAAACGCATATGCGGATCAAGTCGCAAGATTTTGTGCCTTGAACTGTATATTGCTCAGGGATGAATGGAATTCGATAAGTGAGCCAGAGCTTGAACCAGCTGAAGCATTTGCCTTGAAGGTCGTGGATACAATGGATGAACTAAAAGCATTGCAGAATAGCGTCAGGGAGGAGGAAAGAGTTTCCTGGATTAAATCACAATGTACAAAGAGACCAGATGAGTTATGGGTTTCAAATGAAGGAAAATTTGTTTTACCAAATTGTCTCTTATCGCAGCTAGCGCGGTTCTATCATGGGCAAGCTTACCTAGGGAGAGATGCCATGATAAGGTTGTTCAAAACTGATTGGTTTAACCCCAGATTTCGTCAAGCTGCAGAAGCAGTTTGCCATCGTTGTGTCATTTGCCAGCAGATGAACCCAGGAAAGGGAACAGTTGTGAACACGAGCCACATTGGCAGGGCGAGTGGCCCGTTCAGCAGAATGCAGATGGACTTCATTGAGATGCCTGTGCATGGAGGTCTGAAGTATGTGTTGGTGATTGTGTGCATTTTTAGTCACTGGATTGAAGCATACCCCACACGTAGAAATGACAGCCTTACAGTTGCAAAACTATTGTTGAGGGAGTTGATACCACGTTTCGGATTCCCGATCTCTTTAGAATCAGATAGAGGAAGTCACTTCAATAACGAGGTGATAAAGTTACTTTGCGCAGCGCTGAACATTGAGCAAAAACTGCATTGTAGCTATCGCCCTGAAGCCTCAGGACTGGTGGAGCAGATGAATGGTACACTGAAATCAAGAATGGCGAAAATATGTGCATCGACAAATTTGAAATGGCCTGACGCATTGCCTTTGGTGTTAATGTCAATGAGAAACACCCCTGACAGAAAGACTGGATTGTCCCCGCACTAAATTCTCATGGGCAGGGCCATGAGACTTCCTGCAGTTCCCGCAAACGCGCTTTTGAATATTACAGATGATATGGTGTTAGACTACTGCAAAGGTCTGGCTGACGTGGTTCGCTCTTTCTCTCACCAGGTGGAAGCAACCACCTTGCCACCGATACAAGGTCCAGGACACACACTGAAAGCAGGTGACTGGGTCGTGATAAAGAAGCACGTGAGGAAGTCGTGTCTGGAACCCCGTTGGAAAGGCCCTTTCCAAGTGATTCTGACGACCACTACCGCTGTGAAGTGTGCGGGAGTTCCCAACTGGATTCAAGCCAGTCATACAAAGAAAGTGTTGTGTCCCACAGATGAGGAAGTTGAAGCGCTGAAACTGCCAGTCCCTGATAATAAAGTGCCGAGCGCTGAGACAGAGCAAAACAGAACTGGAAGTGAACAGGCAGACATAGAGGAGAGAGAAATATTCTCTGAGGACGGAACTAATTCTCTTGGGGAAGACCAAGGAGAAACCTCAGACAGCGACGAAGCAGCTGAAGGTAACAAAGAGCCTGAAGCAGCTGAAAGTGACAAAGAGCCTGAAGAAAGTAACTGTAACAAAGGGCTCGAAAGAGGTGAAAAAGCAGGAGAGCCTGATCGGAGGAGGGCTTTCCCAGAAGCAGACGGTACAGAAAAAGAAAAGGAAAACGTGACTGTCTCCCCAGAAGGAGGGGACAAGGCAGAACAGAACGAAACTGCTCAAACTTCTTCAGAAGAGATCGCAGGTCCATCAAGTGGACACAGTGCAAAGAAAAGACAAAGTATATCGCCAGTAAAACTAGGAACTAGAGAAAAGTTGAATGACGAAGGGCCAAAAGTGAAAGAGAAAAGAAAGGAAGTGTCTGTCGTGGTACCAACCTCAAGTGAAGAAAAAGACTTGGCCAAAGAGGAAAGTACCAGCGAGGCAGAATCAAAGAGAGAGGCAAAATTGAAAAGGAAAAGGATACCAAACAGGAGATATTCCGGTCCAGAATGGGCATATGTAGTCAATGACGATTGGACCGACGAATTTGTATCTCTTAGCCTCGAGAACGAAGAAGAAGAGATACCAATAGAAAAGAAAAGTTTTATGGACACTGTTGATTGAAAAAAAAAAAAAAAAAAAAAAAGCTGATAAATGACAGTGCTTGCTATAATCTAACGTGATACAACCAGCTGAGACATTGCTAAACCGGATGAGACATTTGCTAACCTGATAAGACTTTGATAACCTGATTGACTCTTAAACCCGATTTGAGACAACATTGCTAACTGAAAGAGACTGAGTTCTGAGTTATTGCCGAATTGAGACAAATGCTGCTAACCGATAAGTGACTGGGCTTCTGAAGAAAACTGTGTGAACATTGCGCTCGTTCAGCTTTGTAACTGAATTGCTAAATCGTTTTCTTTTTACAGGTGCTTCTAGCTCTCTGATTCTATATAGATCATGACTAGGTACGCTACACAAAACAGTAGAATGAAATATTGTAAATATGTGTGTATAGGCTTGATAACTGCATGTGTACTAATAATAATGATAATATTTTTTTTTTTTTTTTTTTTTTAAGAGTTTTCTATAGCGCTAGCAAGACCGAGAGGGTAACAGAGCGCTTTACAGCATGACAGGAAGTAAACATGAGAATAAACATGATAAACATAAGAATAAACATAAGAAACACAACAAGTCAAGTGTCATTTTGTACAATGGGGGTACAAGTGGGTTCTCACGGATAGAAGGGTGGCAGTTCTGGGAAGGGGGGGTGGAGAGGGAGAGACCCTTATTAATGAGAGGGGTGGTTTAGGAGGAATTCTTTCAGTAGTTTCTTAAAGGACAGGTGGGAGGTGTTAGATCTGATGTGGATGGGTAAGGAGTTCCATATTCTCGGAGCGTTGTTAGAGAATGAGCATGATCGAGTTTTTTGCTTGTTGGGTTTCGGAAGGAGGAGGAGGAGAGAGTTTGTGCTTCTCAGAGATCTGGTTTGACCAGCTTTCACTAGCTTGTTAGCGAGGTATTCAGGTTTTCCAGTGTGAAGGGCTTTGTGTGTCAGGCAGGCAGTGCGGAACAGGCAGCGGGCCTCAATCGATAGCCATTTCAGGTTCTTCAGGGCTGGGGAGATGTGGTCAAATTTGTTAGTTCCTGTCACTAGTCTAGCTGCTGCATGAAGAGTGGACCTCATAGGGGCGAGTCGGGATTTGGCCGTGCCAGTGAGGATAGAGATCCCATAGTCTACTGTAGTCTTGAGAGTGCCAGTGCTTGAGTGGCCTGTTTGAGGTCATCGTGGGGTATGAAGGATTTGATTTTGTGAAGAAGTTTAAGGCTGCGGAAGGCATTATTATCGTTTGACTTAATATGGTCCTGCAAGGTCAGGTTAGAGTCCAGAGAGATTCCCAGGGATTTGACCGTGGTAGATGGGGAGAGAGTGCATTTAAGGGCGTCAATAGATTTTAGCCATTCTTGCAGTTGAGGAAGCTGGTTAGATTTCGAGAGGAGGAGTATTTCCGTCTTTTCATGATTGAGTTTGAGGTGGTTATGAGAGAGCCAGCAAAGGGCTTCTTTAAGGGTATTGTTCAGGTGGTGGATATCATCTAAGGAAGATAGTTCAATATAGAGTTGCGTGTCATCCGCATAGAGGTGGAAGGGGATATTAGCTCGGGTGAGGATAGTGGTAAGAGGGTCCATGTAGATGTTGAAGAGGGTTGGAGAGAGGACAGAACCCTGGGGGACCCCTCTGGTAATGGGGGAGGTGGGCGAGGTCTAGTTTAGAAGCTTTACTAGTTGTGTACGGTTTTGTAGGAAGGAGGAAAACCAGCGGAGGACAGTGCCTTCAATGCCTACTCTCTTTTGGAGGGAGTCGAGAAGGAGTTTATGGTCGACAGTGTCAAAGGCTGCTGTAAGATCAAGGAGAATGAGTAGGCAGGGTCTGTCAGAGTCAAGAGAGATGAGGAGGTCATCTACAATGTTGAGGATGGCGGATTCAGTGCTGCAGCCTTTCCTGAAGCCAGATTGAAGAGGGTTTAGGAGGCTGTTGGAGTCAATATGTTGGGTTAATTGTTGGAGAGCACATTTTTCGAGAATTTTGGCTAGGAAGGGAAGGTTGGAGACAGGTCTGTAGTTGTGGAGGTTGTTCGGGTCTGCTCCTGGTTTCTTCAAAATTGGCGTGATTTGGCCTAGTTTTAGGCAGTCAGGGAACACGCCAGTCTGAAGGGAGCTATTGATGATCATTGTCCAAGTAGGGGAGAGGGACTGGTGGAGTTTTTTTGCCAAGGAGGAAGGGAGGGGGTCAGCTAGGTGGGAGGAGGTTTTGGAGGAGGACATGAGTTTGGAGATGTCCGATACCAGGAGGGGTTGGAAAGAACTCCAGTTGGCAGGGGCCGGCCGATGCGATCGGGTGGGGAGAGTGATCTCGGTTAGGGGGGAAGAGTTGTCGGAGGGGTATAGAGTGGGGGTAAGATTGACAGTGGATGGGAGGAGGGGCACAATGTTGGGGGGAGAGTCCCTTGCTAAAGAACGTTCAATCTCAGTGATTTTATCGTTGAAGAAGTTGGCAAAGTTAACGCAGGTGGTCTCAGTGGTGGGTAAGGGGTTGGGAGTAGGTTTGGTCGTTTGTTGTTTAATGATGTTAAAGAGCTCTTTCGGACGGTTTTTGGCTCTGTCAAGGGTATTCTGGAAGAAGGATCTTTTTTCATTATATATGTGTTTTTTGTACCTTCTCCGTGCACATCTGAGCTGATCTAAGTGGGTGGAGGAGGGGTCAGATCTCCAAAGTCTTTCCGTGGCTCTGAGTTGTCTTCTCTCAGAGTTGAGGTCATTGTTGAACCAAGCTCTAGATGGGATATTTCGCAGTTTTTTCAGTTTTAGAGGGGCAAGCTGATCCAATATGGTAGTTATAGTTGAATTGTAGTGGGTGGTTAAGTCCGTCGTGGAGAGGATGGTCGAGGGGGGGGGAAGAAGAGAGGTGATTTTTTCTTCAAGGGTAGATAAGGGGATTTGGCTGACATTTCTTTTCCAACTAAAGGATTTTTGGGGATGGGGAGTGGGTTGGGGGATAAAGTTGAGATGGAAAAGGATGATGTGATGATCTGACCAGTCGACAGGAAGGATGTCAACGACCTTGAGGGAATCTTTATGTGCTATGATCGCATCTAGTATAGCACCTTTGCTGTGGGTTTGGCCCTTGCAGTGTTGAGAAAGGTTGTTGCTGTGAAGGAGGTCATGTAGGGATTGGATGAGTGCATTGTTCTCATCATTCCAGCGAAGGTTGAGATCGCCCAAGATGATAAAGTTGGGGTCAGAGAGGGAGCAGTGAGTTATTAGGTCAGCTAGGTGATCCGCAAAAGGTTGGGGATTACCCGGGGGGTGGTAGAGAAGGTGGAAGGACACCTTAGAGTTGGCGTTGGTCTTCAAGGAGGCGTTCAAGTGTTCACAGGAATTGAAAATGAGAGTTTCTTTGAAATCAATTTCTATGGTATTTTTGTGAATGATGGCAATACCTCCCCCCCGTCGGTTCTTTCTCTCTTTGTTGTAGATAGAGTAGCCGGGAGGGACAAGGGTGTCCAGGATTGGTTGAGAGAGTTCGGTTAGCCAGGTCTCTGTGATGAAGGCAATGTCAATGTTATGGCTGAGGATAGCGTCAGCAAGATCCGTAGCGTGTTTGACTGCTGATCTACAGTTGATGAGCATGCAGTTGGTGCGAGGATGGATCTTAGGCTCGGGATTGGAAGGGAGAGGGGGGATAATGACGAGTTGGGCAGGGAGTCTGGGAGAGGGAGGTTGTATATGCTGTCTCCTGAGACCGGTGATGACTGGAATGTTGGAGGGGGGGGGCGGTGTGGGGAGGGGGGGGTTATAGGAGAGAGCGAGAATGGTGGCTTCCTTATGGGATAGAGGAGGGCTGGTTCTTCTAGGTCTCGGGGTGTTACGAGGAAGGGGAATAGAGGGCCAGTGGATGTACTGGGAAGAGTTGTTGGCCGATAGAAGCATGAGTGACTGGGTCGGCACAGGGGGGAACAGTGAGTCAAGGCTTCTCGCTAGTTTGTTAATGCCTTGAGTGATGAGTTTTAGTTGGGATTCAAGGTTGGAGAGCCGTGAATTAATGTTGGTGGAGGGAGAGAAATTAGGGGTGAAGGAGTGGGAGGAAAAATTCTTCTTAGGAAGGGGCTGGGGGGATTGATTACAATGGGATATAGGATCATTGGGCAGAAGGTTAAGGGAGGCTGTTGAGGAGTGGGAGGGGTTAGAGTCGGAGTAAGGGTAAGGTGGGAAAGGGGAGGCAGGCTTGGTAAGAAAGTTACTACAGGTCAGCAAGTTGGGTCTAGAGGAGATCCGGGGGAGAGGGTGGGAATGAGGGGCGATAGAGGGGGGGGAGTCGAAGGGGGGTTCGGGGAGAGGAGAGGTGATGTGGGGGAGGATCAGGGGAGTAGAGGAGGAGGAGACAGGGAGGGCGTAGTAACTGGGGGTATTGAGGTTGCGGGAGTAAGAGGCATGATTAAGGTGAGAGGGGAAAGTGGGGATGGATGGGACAGACAGGGTGGGGTTGACGGCACTGGGAGCCGGGGGGGGGCAAGGGGTGGTGGTAAGGGGAGTAATGGGGGTGGGGAGGGGTGTCAAAGGGCTGGGGGTGGATTGGGGGGGAGGGAGTGTGGACTTAAGGGCAGGGAATAAGGATTCAAAGGCACGGAGGTTGGAGTCATTAGCTTGAATCATGATGGTTCCATTTCTGAAGATGGAGATGATGAGATTTCCCTGGAAAGCCGGGGAGCTGGAGATAGAGAGTTTGCAACCGTAAGGGATATTAGTAGACTTGAAGGGGTGGAGGTGAGTAGTGAGGAGGGTGTTCCATTTAGCCGGGCGTCTAGTGAAGAAGATGAGATCAGTCTTTTTCGGGCCTTTATGAGCAGTAAAATAGGTGTCCACGAGAAGAAGCTCCGGATATTGCCTGGAAAGTTTGCGTTTGAAGTTTTTCAGCGCAGAGGGGGAGAGGTGATTAGGGGGGGAAATGGAGAAGGAGTTGGGCCCATGGGGTTTGAGGAAGGGGGAAATGGAAGAAGAGGTGTATCCTGTGGGGGGCGACATCAGGAGGATGAGGACAACAGGAGGGCTACCCCAGGTTAGGGGTCTGCAGCGTCGGCACAGATGGTTGATGGGCAGCTCCTCATGGGTGAACCGGAGATGGGGGCACCTCCAAGGCTGGGCCAGGGAAGGGGCTTTAGTAGACCAGCCCAGGTTGGGGGCCTTTAGGGGCGGTGTAGTCAGGCGGCTCCTCGCGGGTCAGAGTCGGGGGAGGAGATTCCTTAACCGTTGGAGCCAGAGATGAGACTCCGGGAGGTGGGAGTCCGGTCCTGCCTTAGACCCAGGCTGTTCAGGGCGGGCAGAACGCCCGTAGCCCGGCAGTGGGATCAGGGACGCAGAAGAATGCCCAATAGCCGTCTCAGTACATAAGGCGGTCGGGTAGGATCCCACGAGCATGAGCTGGCGAAAACAGCTCCTCAGAGGACGGGGCGAGAGCGGAGACTTAGACCAGTCTGACTCACCCGGCGGGACCAAAGACACTGAAAAGGATGCCCTCAGCTGCCAAAGAGCAAAGACAGATCAACTGCGGAGGGAGGCAAGGCTCTGGGAGAGCGGAGATCAGGTCCAGCATCAGTCTCATCCAGTGGGAGCAAAGATGGTGAGAAATGGTCACGGCTGCATCAGTGCAAAGGCAGCCCAACTGCGGGGACAGGCGAGGCCCAGGGGGACCTGGACGTCAATCAACAGTCAGTTCTCGCATGCAGGGCTCAAAGGCGTCAGCAACCCCCGAAAGACCATGTCCGAGTCAGGAGGTTCAAGGACGGTCAGTAGTAGAGGGGGGGGGCACCAGAGGGAAGGAGGAGAATCAGGACTTACATAAAAAAAGAATGATCCCAACCCTCAAGAGCTTCTCGAGGTGCGTCCGTCGTGGCGGCCATCTTGTTAAAGCTGCCAGGATCAGCAGTGAAAATCATATACCCAGGGGGGGCACCCCAGAGGGCAAGGGGCTGACAGAGGGCCGGAAGGAGAGGCAGCTCGAAGTTGAAGGGAAACAGCGCCAGGGCGATATCGAGATTACAAGCCCGAAGGAGCAGCCTTCCCCTCTGGCTGCCAGGAGAAGATGCAGAGCAGTCCTCCGCCCTCCCCTGAACGGCGGCTCACGGAGACCCGCGGCGGGTCTTCCACACCACCAGGACTCAGGGCCAGCAACAGCTTCAGTGCCCTGCTGGATCCAGGGACCTACGGCCCCAAGCAAAGGGGTGCCACCCCAGGACTGAAAGGACTGGAGATCCGGAGAGGCTTTCCCAGAAAACCCAGCCCTCCCTCTGGCCGTACCAGGGACAAAGGACTGTACCTGAATCACTCCCCGATGTTCAACTGTGTCTGGTGCCTACCTCGGCCAGATGGATGGAGGCTGCGTGCGAATGTCGGGTCCCGGCAGAATCCCGGATGACCGACTGCTCCAGGAGAGGACGCTTCCTCACGTTTCCTCTGATGCAATCCGAAACTTCGGAACGGCGCACGAGGACCAGGCTCACCGTCGGGGGCGCTGCTCTCTTCGCTGCAGGAGACCGGGCTCTCCGTCGAGAGCGCTGCTCCCCTTGTCACAGGAGACCGGGCTCTCTGTCGGGAGCGCTGCTCCCCTTGTCGTGGGAGACCGGGCTCTCCGTCGGGAGCGTTGCTCCCCTCGTCCTGGGAGACCGGGCTCTCTGTCTGGAGCACTGCTCCCTTCGCCGTGGGGACCGGGCTCACCGTCGGGAGCGCTGTTCCCCACGTCACCGGGACCGGGCTCACCGTCGTGAGCACTGTTCCCCTCGTCGCGGGAGACCGGGCTCTCTGTCTGGAGCACTGCTCCCTTCGCCGCGGGGACCGGGTTCACCGTCGGGAGCGCTGTTCGCCTCGTCGTGGGGACCGGGCTCACCGTCGGGAGCGCTGTTCCCCTCGTCGCGGGAGACCGGGCTCTCCGTCGGGAGCGCTGCTCCCCTCGCCGCGGGGGACCGGGCTCGACCGTCGGGAGCGCTGATTCCCTCGTCGCGGGAGACCAGGCTCACCGACGGGAGCGCTGCTCTCGGGATCTCCGTCGGGAGCGATGAAGCTGAGAAACGGACGCCGGTCAGGGGAAAAATCGGGATTTACACAAAAGAGTGATCCCGTCCCTCAGGAGCTCCTCGAGGAGCATCCGTCGCGGCGGCCATCTTGGATTCTTCCAATAATAGTGCTTGCAATGCATGGTAAGAGTGAGAATGAAAGAATTGATGCTTCTACCTATGCTCCTGTTACTGTCACTGAACTAACTGCACTGAACAGACTAGAATTAGATGAGAGACACTTGCATGATAAGAAAGAGCTTTCGTATAATGTTTTCTATCGCTTGCTAACAGAATATGTTGAGACTATGGATGCGAAAGATTGTTATGTGTGTACACAGATACCGACATCGGTAACGGAAGGGGTGACTTATCACCACATGCCTCTTACATATGGAATTACATGTAGTATAGTAACTTCTAGATTTTATGGTCAAACAAACATACAGTATTTTTACTCAAATTATGATGTTACCTTTGCATATGTTCCTATAATCACGCAGCTAAGCCAGGTTGCTAAAGATTGGGATGCTAAAATAATGAGGGAATTTTTCGAGCCAATGCTACCTTTTGAAACAGCTCACGCACACAGGGAAAATCTTACCTGCTCGCTCTCTACAGTAGAAATAAGCTTTTTAGATCGCACAGATGATAGAAGGGCACAAATGAATGCGAAATTAGAAAAAGAGCTACATAAGAGGACTTCAGTAGATAATTATGCTTTTGCTGCAATAAAAACACAAGGGAGAATAGCTTTAGATGCTTGGCATGTAGGGAAATTTTGTATATATCGAGGTGAATCTTATTATGATAACATTTTTGTAGGAGCGAGTGAATGTAAACATACGTTTATCTTTAAGGCCAAATGGACATTCATGCTGAACGGACTTGATCCTGTCATACCAGGTGTATATTACATTTGTGGGCATAATGCCTATTATCGTCTTCCAAAAGGATGGTGGGGGAGATGTTATTTGGGTATAGTGTTCCCAAAGGTTTATCAACTGGATGACCTATCGATGATTCCAAAGACATCTGGATCCCATCGTATCCAGAAAAGAGAGACCGCTTCTGCTGTGGTAGGAGATATATTTGGAGCCATGATTCCTTCATTGGGAGTTGTGTTGAATTCCATCAAAATAAGAAAGTTGTCTACTATAGTGGATAACATGTTGACAAAGTTTTCAGGTGCTATAATCCTGATAGATGCTGAACTTGCAGCGGAAAGAGCTATGACTCTTCAAAACAGGCTTGCCTTAGACATTCTTTTAGCAAAGGATGGCGGCGTTTGCAAAATGCTTGGTGCGCGCCACTGTTGTACGTACATTCCAGACAACAGTGTGAAGATTAAAACAATGCTTGCTAATCTAACAAAAGAGAGTGCAGATTTGAAGGAATTGAAAGAACCAGGAGTGTGGGAGAAGGTTGGAAAGGGACTTGCTTCAGTGGTAAATTGGCTTGGTGGCATTTGGAATGGAATATTGCTAAAAATAATACAGGGAATTCTAATAGTTCTAATTTGCATCTTTGGAATTTGGGGAATAAAAAGGGGAATATTAATGATCATGGCAAGAATTAAAAGAAGGAAGGAAGAGAAAATGATTAAAAGAATGGCAGAAGAATACAAAGCAAGGACAAGGGGAACTAAAAGGCAAAGAGAACTGACAGAATTTTAATGAAATAAAATTTGTGGGAATAGTTTTGTGTGATGACAAGTAGTCATCAGAGGAGGGATTGATGACGCAGAAATGAAGGTTTTACATTTATTAGCGCTTACACGTAGTGCCGCAATAATCAAGTGTGATTTAATTGAACGAATAAAGATTGTACGGGGACAAGTGTGCCCTCAGAGTAGTTTGCCAACATTTATAAGCGTGCTTTATATAACGTGATGTATTAGAATTGTACGAATCTGACATAATCGTAAACGTGTGCTACGATTTGCTTGTTTGAAACGTTTTAGCTTAGCATAACTTTAGTGCAGGCTTCGGCCTAGTTGCCTTGTCTCACGATTTGGATGCTCGTATTTTTCCAATGTGCTAATAAACGTGTATTTCTGCTTGAAGCTGTACTTTTCCACTGAGATCGTTCACATGCTTATCTTAAGGTTTCGTGCCAGCCTGGCATCTTCTTCTTTGCTCCAAGGTCAATCTGCAGGTGCGGACAATGGAAGCTCTGAAAGTGAGTTAATTGGTATAAAATGTTGCAACTTACGTAACCGTCTCCAAGGATAATGTATGCTTAGGTAAAAGCTTGAGAACTGTTGTTTTTGATTGGACAATTTGAAGCCAACCTATGAACCCTCCAATGGAAGACCCTACTGGATTTGAACTGTTGTCTATTTAAACCAGGTGCACAAGGAGAAAGCAGCCATTTTTATAGCCATTTTTGCTATTACAGCCATTACCCGGACATCATTGCCATTACCAGCCATTACCAGCCGTTGCCCGCCATTTGCAGGACTTTGCAGCTATTATGGCCCACCTTGCTGCGACGCCATTTTGAAAGAGACTCTGATGCTTTCTCTAATCGAGAGAAAGAGACTTTAAGAAATTCTCGCCCTAGAGAACTTTAACTTTGATCTGTCCCTTTTGCATGAAGTAGTAGTTCATCTTGCCGCCGTGAGGCAATTGCCCCGTCCACCCTGCCCCCTTTACCCCATCCCATGCTGATCGAAAACAGTACCTGTGAGACGAAGACTTCCTTGAATGCTGATTGAATTTGGTAAATATGAAAGGAAATTGTACAATTGCATTGTGTTTTCTTTTTAGGCAACCAACTGCTGATTTTTGATAAGAGCCCTAGTTAGGAGTTTTCTAAATTAATGTTGCTAAATTATTTTGCATGAAGACCCACATGCTGATGTTAATTTGAGGTTAGATGAGGATTCATTTGATGCACAATGCAATTTGAGACCTTGTTATGCTGACTAAATGTATGCAATTAGCCCGTTACAGATTATAGTTTTAGTGGTTTGTGTTGCTATTATCGAAGGCATTGTTATTCAAATGCTGCATAGATTGCATCTGTTTCGCCGTTATGGACAGCTATTAATGTTCATTTACATATATCATTTGGTGCTGAGACACATTTATATCGTGCTAGCTTTGTTAATATAGGGAAATAAATTCATTAATTTGGAATAAACTGGTGTGGTTATTCATGGCCGAAAGGTCATGGTTCGCCGAAATGTTTTCTGGATTAATTGTGAAGTGTTATGTTGATCAGGGTATTGCTTATGTTTGTTATTGATTATTGATTGTTGATTTGATTGATTACTCTCGGGTGAAGAGTGTCCCACTTGGTCAAAAGATTCATCGACCCAAGAGCGTCCAGATACAGGTAAATTATTAAGTTGGAACGCTCTATCATACCTTAGGGGTGACCTATATGTAAAAATAAGGTAGCTTAGCACTTTGGAAGTACTTTTAATTCCGAAGTTGAATTTGGGGTTAACTTTAACTTAAAAGCAGCCACCAAGGAAGGTCTGCTTTTAAATTGACACCGGGCACCACGGCAGTGCACCTATGGGTGTACTACCCATGCTGGGGTCCCTAAATCTTACCATGTGATAGGGACGTATAGGTAGGTTGGTACAGCCAATTATAATTAGCCTAATTTGCACATACCATTTTAATCAGAGCAAAAGCCTGTTTTAATCAGAGCAAAAGCAAAAGACTGTTTAGCAGTGCCAAGGGCACCATCAGAGTCAGAAAAACACCAGCATGAATGAAAATGAGGGCAAAAAGTGAAGGGGCTTCTGCAATCAGCCCAGTTTTCCCACAGTGATAGAAAGAGTGGTATTGACCACTACCTACAGTAGACATCACTCGGGTTGGCCAGAGAGGGTAGATGCCCTCAGAATGGCAAACATACTTAGATGTGATCCCTGCTTTCATTTAGCCATAGGACTACACCTCACTATTAAAATCAATCTAGTCCAAAACCGGTCTGTGACTATATTTATTCCCTGGAGGGGAACTGAAAAGGCAGTTCAGGTTGCACTGTTCAAATAGGAGCAGGATCAAGACTGATTTGCAAACACCTTTTCCCTGTCCACCGTAGCACAGTGAACACAAAATAATGACCTGGAACGTGGTCCAAGCTGAGATTAATGCAAGAGCTATTTTTGTTGTTTGCATATCTGTGGCCATTTCCATTTTGACGTCCTACAAAAGGCCAATGTGGATGTCCATCACCTTTTGTGGATCTCAACATCATGTTATGCCACCGCAAGCCCCAGTGAAGATCATTACTTATATAATTAATTACATAAAATGTTGCTACTCTACTCTTTTTGTTGATCACAAAACTTATTTCTGACACTACTAAATGAACACCATATGCAATTATGTTATTTTGAATAATATATAACTGTGATTACAAAGTACCATGTGTCATACTTTAACTGGAATTACAATAAACAATCATTCCAGATGTATCTATGCTAAAAACGAGGTCAGCTGCAAGATCTGTGAAGTCTCACAAATGTTTTGGAAGCTTTTGCCAAAGTAAAATCATTCGAACATTCTCGGAGTGTTGATTGCTTTAGGTTTGAGTGTCTCATATGTTTCACAAGAGACTTTGGCCCATATTTATACTTTAGTAGCGCCGCATTTGCGACACTTTTCGATGCAAAAACAGCGCAAACATACAAAATACAATCGTATTTTCCAAGTTTGGCCCACTTTTGCGTCAAAAATGACGCATATGCGGTGCTAAAAAGCTATAAATATGGGCCTTTATTTTTCCAGCACACACAATGGGATAGTCTCAATGACAATTAGGGGGTCTATCCAAGTTTTGCAATGTTTGTTGCTAGTGATTTCCCCCTGGAGAATTACCATGTTTGTAGTATTTTAGTCTTGTATGGGGTGAAAATTACCAAGCCATCTGAGTTTTGCTTGGTGGAATGGAGAATCTATGGAAGTTCACCAGATGGGAAACCTGCATTTTTTATCACGGTTGTGAGAGAAAAATATCAGAATTTTCCATTTCCCTGCCCTAGGCAAATTTGGCCTCATTTTATCTGGCAAACTATGTGTGGAAAAAAACTTAGCCTGTGCAAGATTCACTATCTATAGTCCTGAACTAACTCCAATTTTCATCTGACTCCTGGTTTAATCATCCCGGTGTCATGGTCTGTGGCCCACCTGTAACTATTCACGCAGAAATGCAGCAGAAATTCAACACTTCCGGCTGCTGAACACCGCACACATTAGGAAGCAGTGAAGCCTGGCACTGCATGTGAAATGTCAGTACCTCTAGACTTTGTATCTTCACGGGATGCACTATACTATGGCCCATATTTATACTTTTTTAGCGCCGCACTTGCATCACTTTTTTTATGCAAAAGCGGCGCAAACTTACAAAATCTAATTGTATTTTGTAAGTTTGCGTCACTTTTGCGTAAAAAAAATGACGCAAAAGCGGCGATAATAAAAGTATAAATATGGGCCTATATGTCATTTTCGTCAAGGAAATTACAAGTCCCAAGACGCTCCAGGACTCTCAAAAGAGTTGCACATGGAGGTGGCCAATTTGAAATCGATGATTATTATTTCCCCATTGTTCATAGTGTCCTTGCTAGCCAGTCGAGATACACTGCTGCTGCAGCCTTGTCCTTGTTGCCAGAGTTAGAGAAATCTTTAGAAACTTTAAGAATCAGTTAATTTGCACCAACAAATGATCTGAAACAACTGTAGGTTTCAGTAGTAAACTGTGAAGCAAGGCCTAAAGTAAGGTCCTCATTATGAGGGTGCCAGAAACCACTGAATTTACAGTCCAGCTTCAACGTAAGCAATGTAGGTTTCCACACTTCTCAGAGTCCAATACCAGCCATACACTGAATGGTATGTTGTGTAATGGTAAACAGGAGAAGGGAGCATGGGATAAGAGAGAAAAAAAGAGACACTCGAAATAGTCACTGTCTGGAAATTCAGCCCTGCATTGCCATCAATTCGAGGAGCACTGACATCTAATGATAAACGACATTTCATGAAATGTATTTAGAAACTCTGTTTCTAACTTTCTAACTTTTATTAAAAAAACAGTTTTCCTAGAGCTGAAATATAATTATTATCTGTGACATGGTTGGCAACAATACTCAGAACTATTATGATTTTCTGACTTCAGATAACACACTTTGTGTAGTAAGAACACCCTGTGAACTTAATAATTTTCGAATAATAGGTTCATAAATTCGAATATAACAAACCCAATTAGGATTAGAGAGTTTCCTGGACAACAAACAGTCACACTTGCCCAGGGCATGTCACTGCCTGAATATAACATGTGAGTCAAAGAAGAATGACGGAGCAGTGACGTAACATTAGTCCCCGCAGGCCCTGCAGTGCGGGGTTGGGGGGGAGCTCGAGCTCCAGCAAAGTACACTGACTGGGTTTCCTACTGTGTCCGGGGGTTAGGGTCTCTCCATGAACTTTGCAAGGAGGGACTCCTAAAGCTTTGTTATACCACTGGCGTAAAGGTATGAGGAACCCTTCCATTATTCACTTTTGAAACAGTCCTTTCGTTTTAGGGTTACATTTACGAACACAATTTGATTTCTATAGTACTTCTTTATACCCAGTTCAGTCTTTCGTCGGCCGAAATGATTATTTAAATCTAAGCTGAAAATGAATGGATGACATCAGATGAAGAGATTTCTACGTTGTGTTAAATAATATTTCTAAATTATGACTTCAGATCATTTAATACTACTCAGTTCAGTAATTGCATGAAGGGAATAAATGTCCATGTCTTACGTGTGATTCCACAACACCTGTATATTTGCACGAATGTAGACATTTCAGTCATTTACTTGAGCAATTACATTTCCTTCTGTATGGGAAATGTGAAAATACCGGAATAATAAATTGTATGCAGGCATGAGCTGGATGACGACAATACCTTGCTTTTCTGAACACGCATTGCCAAAGTCAGAGGTCTGGCCTTGCCAAACTGGTGTGACGCTTACACTCTTATTTTCAAGCACGTCCTAAAAAGAAAAAAAAAAAAAAATATATAATGTTTTTGAAACTTGGTAACCATATGCTGACAGTAAAAATATATAATTTTAAAAGAATACAACCACTGCATGTATATGAAGTAACTTTATGGGTGCTTTATAGCAGGAAGATGCACTTGGAATCAACTTGGAAATCCTTTTTTTGCTTTAATGCACATCACAGGCAAATACAATTCTTATTGGTGCAAAAAAACTACTATTAGTTTTTAATTACTTAAGCACAAAGCATATCTGAAAAACAAAAGGATGACTAAAAACATAATAAAAGGGTAAAGAATGGCAAGAGAAAAGCATTGGCAAAATTGTTTATAGGCACAAACAGTTTATTGGCGCACAAGGGCTGTCACTGGAATGAACTTACTGGTTATAAATATCCATTTATAAATGTGAGCAGGCCCATTGCCCTATTCTGTATGTATGATGGGTGGAAGCAAACTCTAAATGACAGCTACACCGTCCAATGGATGAAGTGGCTTCCTCTATATGTAACTATATGGATGTCATTTTTAATTATGAATTGTTTTGATAACGTGAGGCTGGTGAGATACTAAAGTTCTCTCTAGGTCACACCTAAACATGTGCTTTAACTGTAAACATCAGGCGTACCCTTCCACTAATCAATCAGGCCCTGAGTAAGTGCAATGAAAATCGAGGCAAGGGTGATCACTTCGCTCTATGATGCCCCGGTTTATTGCTCTCACCCTCGTGCAGTGCCAGCAAAAAAACTCTGTTCAAGTTTCCTCTTAATAGAAACAGTAAATAAAATCAGGTTTGAGTAAAACCCATGATGAAAGGCCACTGAAGTTCAGGGCTTGTGGTTTTTGCTTTCGCTACAAAGTTAATGCCCACTGAGCAGTGCTTAATTTGAGGCAGTGGTTTCCAGTGCCCATCACCAGCAGTTTATTTTTTAAACCGCCTCTAATGACAGACTACCAAATGGTTGCGCTATCAAATTTTGAGATGAGTGGACATAGACCCAGATTTATACTTTTTAATGCAGTCAAAAAGTATAGCGCCTTTCTAGGACGCCAGCCGGGCGCTAGTCAGGTTAGAGTAAAATAAATTACTTTAACCTGACTGGCGTCCTTTCTTTGACTCAGAACCCCAATGGACATGAGTCCTGTCTTGGTAAAGACAGGAGTCATGCCCCCAGCCCAATCACCATGCCCAGGAGTCATGCCCCCCCAACCCAATGACCATGCCCAGGGACTTGTGTGCCCTGGGCATGGCCATTGGGCACAGTGCCATATTGGGGGGGGGGGGGCAAGTTAGGCCCCCCATGGCACTTAAAAAAAAAAAATCAAAAGACTTTCCTGGACTTACCTGGGATGGGTCCCCCAACCCTTAGGTCTCCTCCAGGTTTCGGTGGGGGTGTCCCTGGGTGCAGGGAAGGGCACCTGTGGGCTGTTTCCATGGTCTCTGACCATGGAAAATGGCCCACAGGTCCCCTAACGCCTGCCCATACCCGGCTATAAATAATGGTGCTAAGCAAGCTTAGCGCCATTATTTAAGGCCGTCCTTCTCTCATGCGTGCTTTTATTTAAGGCCGTACTTCTCTCATGCGTGCTTTTTGCACGGGAAGATAAATAAGGCGCAAGGGCCTTACAGTAATTTTCTGCTCGGGAACGCCTACCTTGCATCTCATTTACGCAAAGTAGTTTTCCGCAGGCAAAACATGACGTTAACTCCAATATTTTGACGCTAGACGGTTCTAGCGTCAAAATAAAAATATGGAGTTAAGTGTGCGTAAAAAAAGAAGCAAATCCGCGCAAACAGAGAATAAATATGGGCCTAACAGTATTTAATATTTCTGCCACTAATGCTATTCTTATAGCTTTGGGTTGCCTCCCGTAGACAAGAATGCCACACTTGTAGAAGTGAGATGGTTATTAGTTATGTTGGTACTGTGATTGGGTGAGCTGACAGAGGCAATAGGTGGAGCAAGCTGCAGGGGCCTCCCAAGAAGGGCCCTGCCATTACTTTTTTTTTTGTTTACAAATTAAGCACTGCTGCTGAGTGAAACCCACAAAAACTGCTGTTACTCTATAGATTCTCATGTAACTTTCTCGCACTGCCCTCCTCGATGTGGCTGAACTTTGAGGGGTCAATAAAGTGGCGGCAAAACAAAAAATCAAAATAATCTTCCTATTCATGTCCTTCTTTAATAATAATTTGTTTAACTGCCTTTCTCTCTAATTTCGCATCATTTGCTCTTTGAAATTCGGAATCAAAAATGTCTAAGGATGGCGTTTCTTGTATTAAATGTCTAGCACTTACAGTGAAATAAGTGACAAATGATAGTATTTTTTTAACACGACCCAATTATCCAAGAAGAAAATATTTTTGGCATTCAAGCAACTCAGAATCTGTTAACCTGTTCATCAGTAAATCAATTCACAGAGGTTAGCGGCCAGGGTCCTTTTATGTATTCATTTTGCATTCACTTCTCGGATATAGCCAGACCACAAAGTAAATGAGGGCCACACAGATGTCCAGAAGAAAATTATTAATCACAACAGAAAATGACGGGGAGAAATAAAGATCTAGAGGACAAGGCAGTTATAGTTATGCACTGTCAGGAGGGAAAAAGCACTCCGCATGGTAATGGAGGTGTACCCCTGCCTCGTGTGAACCAACTGTACTGATATCTGTGTCCCTGTCGACTTTTGTTGTCATAGACAAAATGGATCATATGTGTGCCATGACAAAGGTCTATTCCAGGGGTTGCGGTCTTGTTAGACCAGGAGGGGTGCCCAAAAAGCTACCCTGATAGTGGTGTAAGGTAACTGCATTCAACCGGAGTTAAGCAGCACAAGCACAATGGTGGCAGCATACTGTGTCACTAGAGCGAAGCCTACAGGTTCACTAATTTTAAAGTATGGTTTGTGGGTGCTTAACTCACCCTGGGCCTATATTGTTGTGGTGTGAGCTGCTGTGTGTAATAAGCTGAAGACAGGCTCAAAGGGAATTGGTATAATCCACAAGTGTTTATTCAGGAATTTCAAATGAGCAAAAGGAAAAGACCCCAACCACCAACTCTGAACAACTGCCTCTTTCTCTTCCTTGCATTCTCTCTCTCACATTCATTCCGAGAACCGTGAGATTCCAGAACACACATACCTAGACACCACACCACCTCCCTCACTTCATAACAAGAACATTATACACATTTCTTAATATTGAACTTCACATATAATGCAAAAAAACAAAAATGACACTGTAATAAAACAAGAATGAGATTGTAATTAGATATAAATATCATCATGCAACAATATCTTCATCTAACATAATCCTTCATAAAAACAGGACTATTTCTTACTCGTTGGGGCCTACTTCTTTGTACAGAGTCATTACTTGTTATTTTCTTACTTGGACTGCCTTCACCTACCGGAACAAATTTTGCAACTCTATTAAGATTCCATACTCTGTGATCATCCAGCTTTACCACATTTTTATACACTTTAATCACCTTAAAAGGTTGACTGAATTTGGAAAGGCCCACTTTTCTAGGTAATTTTACCTTCATCCAATCCCCCACACTCACCACCATGTCTTTCACTGCCTTTCTTTCATCGTATATCACCTTCCTATGCACCATTTTCTCTCTCTTTCTTTCTTTCCAAACACCAATTCCATCAACTTGGCTGTCCACCATCAATCATTTCTCTGAAACCCACAACGGCAGAATTTGAGTGTTAGGCTTCCTTCCTCTGAATAATTGAAAAGGAGAAATCCCAGTAGAGGAATATGGAGTAAAACGATATTCTGTTACTTTTTTTTTTACAGCAACCTCCCAATTACCATCTAAAGATAGGGACAGTTGCGCACTTTCTTTCAAAACTTTAATAAATCTTTCCACAACACCGTTGCTCTCCGGATAGTAAAGTGCAGCCTACTTATGGCTCACACCTCTCTCCTGTATAAACCTCTCAATCTCTTTTGAAGTGAATTGTACACCATTACCTGAAAGAATAGAAGTAGGAAATCCTTCCCTCTCAAACAAACTCTCCAAAAATTAAATAACCACCTTAGACTCCACAGAACCCACAGTTTGTACCTTTGGCCAACGCAAACACATATCCAGACAAACCAATACATACAGATCAAAATAATTTACTCTTATCAGTCCTAAAAGATCAATTGCTATGTCTGACCACGGACCACTTGCCTGCTCCCTCAACACCTAAGGTTGCGTCCTACATTTCAAACCTTTATCACACACCGAACATTCAATACAATCTCTAACCATTCTCTCAATCTTTACGTCTATAGCAGGCCACCAACACCCTTCTCTTACTCTTTCCTTTGTTTTGACTATGCCCATGTGACTTATATGGACATGCCTTATTAGCATTTCCCTTACACTTTCCAGAGGAATTAATTTCATACCTCTCATGAGCACCACATCCACCACTGACAATTCACTCCTGACCTGCCTAAAACTCTTCATCTCTTCCTCACACATATTCTTCTCACACCATCTATTATAGATCATAGAGATGACTTTCATCAAAAATACATCCTTCTTCAATTCATCTCTCCATCTTTCTTCAGACACAATCCCTTCAGAAATTTCACATACTTTGATTTCTTCTTCTAGATCTTCATCTCCTTCACTAGCAGTATTTTCAACATTCACCATCCTTGAAAGACAATCTGCTAATACATTGTCAATACCTGGAAAATAAATTACCTCAAAATCAAATTCCTACAGTGCCACAACCCATTTGCGTATTTTATGAGAAACCAAGTCAATTCACTTCTTGCAGAACACTGCTCTAAGTGGTTTGTGATCAGTTTTAATTAGGAATTTCCTTCCCCACAAAAACGTCCTTAGTTTACGTACTGACCAATACACTGCAATTGCTTCTTTTTTCCACCACGGAGTAATTACATTCTGCACCCCTCAAAGCACGAGACACAAATAATACCGTCCGCTCAACACCATTCTTTTTCTGCATAAGCACCGCTCCCAATCCTTTGGAACTCGCATCAGTTAAAACCCAGGACTCATCCGTTGTTTCAAAACTACGAAGACCAGAAGCAGATTTCAGACATTGTTTTACCAAGTAAAACTCTTCTTCACATTTTCCTGACCACTTAAACTCTTTCCCTTTCCGTAATAATTCTCCCATAGCTAAAGTTTTCTGAGCTATATTAGGTATGAACTTGCTATCAAATTCTACCATGCCTAAACATTTCAACACTTCCTCTTTGCTTTGAGTAGTTTCCAATCTACTAATTGTATCAACAAGTTCAGCTTTAAGCTGAATTCCTTTATCACTCACAACATGACCCAAATACTCAATTTCCTTCAAATCAAATTTACACTTCTCTGCCTTCAACGTTAACCCCACATCTCATCACCTTGACAACACATCACGCAGTCAACCATCATGTTCTCTACTATCAGATCCCACAATTAATACAAGATCCTGATACACCTTAACACATCTAGTCCTTCAAGGATGTGTTCCATAACTCTTTGAAAGACTGCCACAGCTGAGATCAAACCAAATGGCTTTCTCAAATACTTAAATGTTCCAAAAGGTGTTACAAATGCAGTTAAATCTTGACAGTCTGGATGTTGTATTATATGATGATACGCCAATGCTAGATCTACCAAAGAAAAAGGTTTAGCATTGTTAAGAGAACATACTAATTCACAAATATTAGGAAGAGGATAATGATCCACAATCACCATTTTGTGAACTCTCTCAAGTCTGCACACAATCTCACCCCTGTATTAGCCTTACGTACCATAACCACCAGAGATAACCATTCAGTAGCCTCCACTTCCTGTATCACCCCTTCACTAACCAATCTGTCCAATTCCATCTTCATGTCATTTTGCACTGATAATGGTGCCCCTCTGACTTTAGCTACCTTAGGGAGTGCATTAGATTTCAATCTTATGAGGTTACAATAGTTCTTAAGACAACCAATCCTTTGAGCAAATACTCCTGGAAACTCTTTTATAAATTTGGTATCAATACTCTTTTCTAAACTGGTAACTGACTCCTCTTCTATTTGCTTGGTGGCTGTGACATCACACACATTTCTAACAGAATCACTTCTAATGCATACTGGGGGATCAGCATTTGAATCTAAGTACACATTAAGATCACGTTGCTGTAGCCAGCTTATCAAAGAATCACCCTTCATGGAGACATATATTTTCCCTGGCACAATCATGTCCCTGAACTCAATGTGCCCCACAAATATCCTAAAAAACATATAGGGACACCCCCCATAACCTCTTGGTTTGATGTCTGGATTAAATAGTTGAACACTTCCAGCCAAACGTTGCTCATAAAATGTTTTCAGAATAAGTGTTATTTTGGCTCCAGAGTCAAAAAGCATTTTGGCCAAGCATCCATGAACTTTGACTAGTTCCAAAGGGCCATTAGAAGTAAAACCTTTAACTTGAAAAATATAATTATTTTCTTCAGAATCCTCCTCATTTTCACTAAAGTCTATCTCTTGTACCTTCTTTGGATCTTTCACCGATCTGCAACACTTCATGAAATGCCCCTTTCTTCCACAAGTTCTACAGATAGCTTTCCATCCAGGACATCCTTTATTGTTTGCAAAGTGACCCTCATAGCCCCATATAAAATACTTTCCTTGCATAAACCTTATGTTAGACTCATTAGGATCCATCCCTCTGTTACTATTCGTAGATTTTTGTACAACCTGTACAAAATCTAATTTCTTACTCTCAGACCCACTGGTACTTAGTGATGTTTCTTTCTTTAAAACTTCAGTGTAGGCCTTGGAATGTTCAAAATTCTTTGCAGCAATTAGAACTTCTTGTAACAACGGATTATCATTGTGCCACATGCTCTTCCAGGCTTTTTCAGTAGCACACCCCAGCATCAATTGATCTCTTAGCCTTTCATCAAGTGATGCCCTAAAATTACATGTCAAAGCCAATTTTCTTTACTCCTTAATATACTGTTCAACTGACTCCCCTGAATGCTGTGTTCTCCGTCCAAAATGATACCTCTCAAGTACTGTACTAATTTTTAGGAGATAGTGTGTGTCCAACTTCTTAATGCATATTTCATACTCATGTATATATATTTTATTATATATACTTTATTTCGACCATAGGTCATAAAAGTTACACATTAAATTGTACAAAGAAGGTGCGTTTGTTTCATTATGCTTTCACACTGGCTTAAAATAAAGTTTAGAATAAAAATAGCTTCTCTAAAATCTTCAAATTCTAACAATAAAAAAAAAAAAAAACAGTCATAGCTCATGGCCTACTATAGTCCACCATTATTCCCGATACATAACTTAACATTTAGATACCAAGGTTTCTAAAACGTCTGCTTCGTAATGTTAGAATAATACAAATATTTAAAAGCTCTTAAAACAATATGACGTGGTTTCAGGTTCAAATTTCCCAGGTGATACCATCATCAAGATAAATGCAAACTATCCGACCGAAGATTTAAAGATTTAAAGTGCTAAGTTGATGTTACATAGTGATACAGTTTCTTGATAATTTAGATAGCATACTTTAACAAAGAGAGCCTACTACCGGCACAATCATATAGGCAAATTTAGGCACTGTCAAGTCATTAAAGACACAAGCACAGTGTGATAAAAAGCTTATATAATAACTTAAAATGGATTTCGGATTCATGTTAAAATGGCACGAATACCAGACAGGTGCATAAAAATAACTCATTGCGGCTAACACTAGTGATAAAATAGCAGAAACACAGGATGATTACCCACATATTGTCTGAGAAAAATCTATTCCAAAGCCCTGTCCAAACCACATGGTCAATAATTCATCATCATCATCATCATCAACTTTGTTCGATCAATGACCATAAAAACACATAAAACAAGATAATAAATAATTCTTAAGTAAATAAATAAATACACATCTATAAATTGGTGTAAAAACATTAAAACAATAACTTGAATTGCACATATGACTCTAAAACTTATCTATAAAAGAGATGAGACCTTAAATTACTTTTTGGAGATGGCATCGTATGCGCCAAGCTGTTGCTAAATACGTGCACTAAGAACAGAAGCTCAAGGGAAGGGGGGAAGTGGATAAAATAAAAAAGAGAGACAACACCGTTCTTGCGTTTCCACTGTTGAAGTGCTGCACAAATCTGCGGCCCTTTCTGACTTCTGTAGAAACTGGTGCCTAATGAAACATAAACAAAGAACAGATAAGTGCAACCTATTCCTAAATGGGTTCCTGACTATCCCTTTATTTATTAGAAATTCTCTTCTAAAAGTACCTCTTGGATCCTGGTCTCTAGTTTCCAGGTTTGGAATGTGTTACTGCTCTGGGATGTGTTTTCTATTACTGTAAAGCTTCTAAAACATTAAACAAATACCGTTATCAGAATTACCAATATCAAACATTCATCATAATATAACTAAAGCCTACATTCCCAATAGCAGACTCACTTTTCCCATATTTCCAGAATCTTTTATAAAACAAATACTGTACTTTTACATCAAAATACAGCATGTAATTTGTGCAAGTCCTTGATTTACTGTTTGCCTTGCTGTTAATAGTTTCCACTGTTCGATTCTTAAAAGTTCCATGAGAAAAAACAATGTTTGCTTCCCAAAGTTCTGCAAAATATTCTTGTAACAAAGAGTTTGAATCACAATGTTCGTGGAAGGTATTTCGTTTCAAATTGTCTATACAGGAATCCAGAAATTGTTGTCAAAGTTCTTTCAGGTAATAAAAGGTTTTGCACTTACTTGTTGCTGGCAAGAGATACTGATCAGTCTAACCTTGTCTTCTTTCTCTTTTGCAGGTTACTCATAGGAGAGAGGCTGAAGCAAGGAGGAACCGGAAACCGGAAGAAGGAAGAGCCAGAAGCTGCGCCCATTGAAGTCAATGAAAGTCTGTAAAGAGCAGGAGTGCCAGCGCCGAGGGATCTGTTCTCAGGTAAGCGGGAGGTAGACGAGCACAAGCACTGGGTGAGGCTCGGGGGATGCCTTTTATAGACAGGGCTGGGTGTGGTTTGAAGGGCTGGGTGTGGTCCTCACATGCTGCACATGTTCTTGGAAGGTGTGCAGAGCTGGGTGTGGTTTGAAGAGCTGGGTGTGGTCCTCACAGGCTGCACATGTTCTTGAAAGGTGTGCAGAGTTTCAGTTATTATGCAAATGAGTTGGATTAACACATGGCCTAGGGAGGAGTATTTTAAAGAAGCCTTGGTAAAAGCAAGGCCTAATGTGTAAACAAAACAGCACATTAAACAACATACACAGAAGCCTAGGGGGGGGGGGAAGGTGAGATAACAAGAAAGGCTTTCAATAGTAAGTTTAAAAGGGAGCTATAACAGAACCCACTAGTGCAGTGAGAGGGGACATGCTCTTTGCTGTGTACAAACCCTAACAGGTACTCCCTCAATATGAATGGAACATTTTTTCCTAGGTCCCTGGATAACACCATCAGTTTGGTTTTGTTAATATTAACCTCCAACCCATGATCGCTACAAAATTGGTTAAACCGGTCAACAAGGGTTTGCAACCCCATTGGTGTCTTAGAAATGAGGAGTGAATCATCGGCAAAGAGCAGGATGGGGATTTTTTGTGTATTCAGGGAAGGGGCATCATTCTGGCCTATGGACACAGCCTTTACTACTTCGTTGATAAATATGGTAAACAGTAGGGGGGCTAGCACACAACCTTGGCGAACTCCCCTTCTAATTGGGATCCGCTCTGTCAGTTCGCCTTGTTCACCCCACCTCACTTGGGCATAAGTGTTCTCATGTAATCGTTTTAACAGGAGTAATAGATCCTCTGGGACTCCCAATCTACCCAGCACTTCCCACAGTTTGGCTCTTGGGACCAGATCAAAAGCCGATCGCAGGTCTATAAATACCACATACAGGCATTGCTTGGCCACAAGAACATATTTCCAATGCAATATGGCCAATCGAAAGACCTGGTCTATCGTGCTAGTTTTTGCACGAAACCCTGCCTGTAAATGGGAAAGGATTTGGTACTCCTCAACCCAATTGATTAGCCTCTGCAAAATTTGTTTAGCAAAGATCTTTTGTAGGTTGTCTGTAAGGCTAATTGGCCTATAGTTAGCTGGAAAATTAGCATTTCCTTTTTTATAAATGGGTATGATCTCTGCCCCCTTCCATGTACCTGGAATTTGCCCCCCTGCAGCTATGCTATTTGAGATGGCATTAATATACCAGGACCAGATATATGGTTCCGATCTATAAAGATCTCCAGGAAGCTTGTCTGGTCCAGGTGCTTTGCCAGGTTTTAGGCTATTTATAGCCTCAAGGGTCTCTTCTACTTTAAAGATGAGGCAACCCTCAGGGACACACTGGGCCTCCACTTGGAGGGCCATGCTGGAATTTGATTCCAGCAATTTTGTTGGAAAGTGGACCACATTGATGTCCATTGGGCCCTCTGGTAGGGCATAAAGAGTAGTAAAATGCTCTACCCAGATTTCTGGTTGAATATGGTTGCTGGGACAACTCCTACCTCCATTTTCTCTTTTAGACAGAAGTTCCCAGAAACGCTTGTTATTCTTCTCTCTGGAAGCATCTAATAATTCCTGCCACAGGGAATCCTCCCACCGCTTTTTTGCGTTAGACAAAGTTACTTTGTATAGGGCCCTAGCTTGTTTAATTTCCCCCTGGGAACCAGACATTACTGCTACTCTTAACCCAGACTTAGCCTTAGAGCACCTCTCATCAAACCATCCCTTGCGTGCCCCTTTCCCTTCATGTGGCTTTGGCCGCCTTGTTTTATAAAAGAACCCCCGTAGCTGAGTAGTCATGCTGTCATGTATTTTGAGAATCAGAATATTCCCCACAGCCTGATCTTCGTACTCAGCCAAACTATTTAAGAAAATCTGATATATTGCTCTAATATGGTGAGGGTTGGACATCACTTTTGGCCAAGTAATCTTGGTGAATTTGTTGTTCCAGCAAGGTGGCGGAATTATTGTAGCATAGTTGTTAAGTGTTCTCCTGAACATTTCTCCAGAAAGGGTAAGGAGCAAGGGGAAATGGTCACTATCACATCTCACTTCTACTTTCATATCTACCAAATGGGGCCACAACCTAACATCGACCAAGAAGTAATTAATAGTGCTTATCGACATGCCCCTTTTAAAAGTAGGTGCGCTGTTCATATCGGATGGAGTTCTACCATTACAGGCCCTAAGGCCATGGTTTAAACATAATGTGCCTAATTGCATGGCCACCTGAGATTTTTTGCAAGGCCGGGTAATAGATAATTGTGGGATCCCCCACTGCTCATCTTCTTCATCAGTTAAACCCCTTGTGAGAATAGAAGGCTCGAAGGT
This sequence comes from Pleurodeles waltl, assembly GCF_031143425.1. NCBI lineage: Eukaryota > Metazoa > Chordata > Amphibia > Caudata > Salamandridae > Pleurodeles > Pleurodeles waltl. The sequence goes on from NC_090451.1 coordinate 478,096,329, forward strand.
ACAGTTAAAATCTCCAGCTATGATTAGAATAGTTGAGGGGTGGAGGCTTCCTACAAATTCGGACAGAATAGCCAGGGTATGGGACTCGGAGCCATATGGGTCCGATCGTATATAAGCATTAACAATAACAATTGATAATCTTCTGTTGAACGTAATACACATGGCTTTTAGATCCACAGAATCAATTTCCAAAAGCTTATAGTCACACTGCAGATTCTTGTTAACAAGTAATAAGAGCCCACCTTTTGCCCGGCCCCTCCCCTTCTCTGGAGGTATAGCAGGTGCACTAAATGAGAGAAATCCATCTATATTAGTAGCATCCTCCGCCCAAGTTTCCTGAAACAAACATGTCTATTTTTTTAATAAAAGAGGCCCATTCACCATCATCTAATTTCTTTGCCAGGCCGGCACCGTTCCATGACATAAGTTCTAACGTACATTTATCTTGGTTTATCACCATGATTGTGCATCCAGCATCTACTGCTCTCGGGTCATTACTACAAATGTTTAATGATGGTGCTTTATCATCCCCCGTCGAATGTGAGGCCTTGGAGCGGGCCGTCACATTAGTTACTAGTTCAGTAGTCAGTCATACAGGATTAGGCAGCGGCCTGGGATTAGCTTCCTTTCGTGCAGCACCTCCACGGGAATTAATTAAACCATCGAATCCTGCCGATCCCAGGGCTGGTCCAGAATTATGTGGGTGTAACATGAGTCTTATTCCGCCCCTGGTTGTTGGGTTATCCAAGTGGGTACGAGAATCAAAGTCCATTAATTGTGTCACCATATACTTTCTTCAAAATAAATAGTTATTGTGTCAAAATTGGTCCCTGTGATGCTGCTTCTCTTGGCCGATATTATGTCAGAACGAATAACAGAGAGACAACTTCGTCGGGAGCGTATCCAGTGTATGACTTTGTTAATCAAGGAAGCTTGGTTCTCAGCTAACCCTGACGATAGTTTTGGAACATTAGTCAAATAGATTTCGTTTGTTCCCTGACTTGTAAGCAGGTCCTGTTCTTTATTAACTGTACTCTCAATATTGTAGCGAGAGAGAGTGATGTTATTATAGGGGATCTTGTGTGACCTGTTAGGGGTTTGTGTAAAACTGGAATCTTGGACAGTTTCCGGTGGGTCGGGTCTACTGGTCCTACCTCTAGCTCTGTCACTGGTTGAATTACTTGACCAGTTACCTTGACGGTCTCCGTGTCTAGGTACATTTGTAGACCTCCTTCTGGGCCTCATATTGTCAATACTGGGATCACAGCAGTAGTCTTCCCTCCCTTGAAGAGCTGCCCCCACTCTAATGGGGAGACAAAAATTATCCCTTAACTCCGTCCCCTTTATTGGGGCAGATAATGGGAAAGCTTCTTCCCCCCTGACCTCCCCACAAACTTTACAAATCCCTGCACAAGCACGGTTGCTCTTCATAAGATCTATTAGTACTAAAACCAATCCCTTAACTTCATCGACTCTCTGAAGGACTGTAGCCAGGTTGTCTCTACTAGCTGCTGGTTCTTTGCCTTCCGACTCGAACTGGGGGATCGGTGAGGTAACACTGGGGTTGGATGTTCCAACTACTGGCTTGCACTTGGGCACACTCGTGGGCACGGGCGAATCCTCTATTGCTAATAGAGGTTCAAAGCGATTAGTACAGAATAAGCTAGGGACCACCTTGATCACCGGAGTCAGTGGTAGGAGAGGTGGTGTATGTGGTACATGTGGGAAACCCCACTGGGATACTGGAGGACTCGCTATGTTATGAGTGGGTTTTGGGAAGGGGCCCCTACAGTTATGCGGGCCCCCATCTCCATCAGCCCCTGTTATAGTGTCTATAGAATCCCTTTACCCCTTCTTTTTAAATATCTCTGGGATTTTCCTATCCTTGGGGGGCCTCTCTTTGAATTATTTGCCCCTATAGTTGTTTGTGTACCTAACATAGACTCAACTTCTTTAACTAGGAGGTCTATTTCATCCAATGGGTTAGACCCATTGGGTATACCTAGATTCAAAGGTCTACTTGGGCGTTTTTTTGCGATTTTAGTACCCTTGGATTGCGCTGGTAAATCTATAGCCTTTCTTTTCCCCATATTGGGAAGATGCCCGTAAGATAAAATAAACACAAAATACAGTGGTAAAAGAAGAAAGAAAGGGAAGACAGCTCCCTTTCTTATGAGTTCAGTGTCCTGTCACTGGAGTAACTGGCCCTGCCTCCGGTCTCAGGACGGGCGCAGAACAAGTTTAAGGGCTCCTGCTCTGACTGCTCCTCCCCTCGAATGACGCGCTTCTATATACTTATTTAGTGGAACCCTCCGAATTATGTCCAAATTGCAGTTACAGTGGGAGAACTTAGAGGAGGAACTGATGAAGGAAGGGCTGAGTAACGAATAGGCTTCTCAATTTAAGAAATGTAGAATAGTGCTATAATCTATACTCTCTTAAATAACTCTTAAATAACAAGCAGATCTCTTACTGCAGGTGAAAGAGAGGGGGCCCAGCCCAGCCTCCTCCGGTCTCTGACGGGCTAAGGACGGGCCCGCCCTTGGCCCGGGCTTTGCCCGGGCGCCGCCCGCGCGCGTCCCGCGACGGCAGGAGCGCAACGAAAGTTTAAAGGGCTCCTTGCCCTGTAGTGTGGCACCTCCTCCCGGCTCCTCCAATGCGCGTCCCGCGACGGCGGGAGCGCAACGAAAGTTTAAAGGGCTCCTTGCCCTGTAGTGTGGCACCTCCTCCCGGCTCCTCCAATGCGCGTCCCCATTTCATACTCATTTAAGTCTGTAGCTTCTTGATCTGGAAGATCCGGGAGATGTTCAAATATTTCTTGCCCTTCTGATCCCAAACAAAGCATTAGGAGAGAGGTTTTCCTCTCCGCACTTGATGTACCACAAACCCTAGCATAATGGGTGAAGACTTTCTTCCACTTCATCCAGGGAATAGTTGGATCGACAGGAAAAGACAAGAAAAATGCCGGTGCTGGTACGTTTTGCATCTTGAAAAATATTAGACAACAATATTATTAAAGTGCATTCCTAATCAGTTTATTTCTTCCTATATTTCATATATGTACTTTGCAGAACTCCTCCTAGAAGTCAGAGAGTAGTTTTACCCTTCAAATATGGCCGCCCTGTTAGAAGCACACACAAAGAGCACCTGAAATGACAGGTTGAATAGGCCGTTGTCTATTTTTCCAGTTGCTACGCAACACAGGGCCCTGGATATGTCTGTGCTGTGTTCAAGAATAACCAAGCGTGCTGCACACACAGCAACGCGCAGCGCCGAGGGATCAAAAACGGAAAAAAAAAAAAAACTTGTCAGGTTCCCAAATCCAACGCTGCACAGTGTGAAATAACTGTTCCGGCACTATCGTTGATTCTTCAACCCACCTGTTGCTGGTGCCACCGTCCTTGACGTTTTCCAGCAAGCGGGCTTGCCTCGAGTTGTTTACACATAAAGAGGCTGACAGATCGCGCCACGAGGGAATGCGCAAGCGTTCAACTGAAAATCGGTAAGGCTCCCTTGTTTTTTTCTTTTCTTTTTTTTAAATATATATATATATATTACAGAAGCATAAAGTCACTCGCATGCAGGACAGCTTTGTAGAAGAAGCGCTAACACCCCGAAGAGCACATAACTGGTGTTAGGGTCTTTTGTCCTGAAAATATACCTTTTCTGAAGATAGATCTGTCCCTGGGTCCATCACTTGTCACTCGTTGCCACATGTAACAAGCTGAAGACAGGCTCAAAGAGAATTGGTATAATCCACGACAGTTTATTCAGGAATTTCAAATGAGCAAAAGGAAAAGACCCCAACCACCAACTCTGAACAACTGCCTCTTTCTCTCCCTGGCATTCTCTATCTCACATTCCTTCCCAGAACCTTAAGAGATTCCAGAACACACATCCCTAGACCCCACACTGTGCAGAGCAGAAGTGGTGAATGGGGCTGGTAAGATAATCCTAAAGAGTAGGAGTGGCTGACATCCAGATGTGAACTCTACTCACTCCTGTGGTCTGTGTTGTGGGACAATCAGCTTTGTAGTTACTCTTGCTGTGACAAAATGCTTTTTAAGAGGAAGACAGAGCAGAGGAGGGAGCAGACCCCCAACATAAAACTTCAAAGACTCAGACACTTAATCACATTTGGTATGTAAATGGACTATAAGACGGGGAGTTTGAGAACCTAAAAGTTGTCATCTGCCAAGCAGCCAGAGAGTCTGTGTGAAAAGGGGATGCTTTGCAAGACTTCTGCCTGGGACCAGGACTGGGGATAAAGCCTACTAGTTTTCTTGCTGGTTAAGGGGACACCATTCAAAATCCAAGACAACCAAGCCTGGAGCACCAGTGCCTGCCTGCTTATCAAAGCCAGTTTGCCCTCTGAGAAAGAGGAGATTGTTTAAGGGAACCAAGTTCAGTGGGGAGCCCTGTCAAGTGGACACCCTCTGTGAGGTTTGAGAAACATCTGTAGCACTGATCAGGTCATCACTAGTGTACAGGACAGAGTTGGCTAGCCTCGTATGACAGGAAAGGGCTGCTGCAAAGTGAGCTGTGTGCCACTGTGCCGTTCAGACCGAAGCCCTGTGCAGTGCAGAGTCAGTGATCCCATATACCAGGAGAGGCTACTGTGAAAAAGATTTCCATGTGTTAAGGGCAGTAGTCTTGTGTGGTGGTGGGCCATGACACCGTCTGTCAGGAGGGACGCAATGAAGACTTGTGCCAGTCGAGCAGGAGCCGGAGTTCCAAGAGATATGGCGACCCAGTATGCCAGATGGGTTCACCGGTATCAAGAAATGCAACCTGTTTTGCAACCCGATCTGCAACTCCCCCACCAGAGAAGCGAGAATGCTGTGGGGGCATCTGTGCACCATCACCCAGGCAGAGGACCCTCACAACAGGATTATCGCAAACATCATTACCGGAAGACAAACTGGACACTTACCCTGCAGGAGGGGACACAGAGATCCTTCGGTCAATTCAGGAGAATGACTGAGAGTGAAGAATCCTACACTCCCTGAGTGCAGCCAACTGGGCCGCATTCAGCAGGATCACCTAAACTTAGCTGCAGCCACTTTGAGCACCCGTGGATAGGGCGTGCTAAAGAACGCCTTTCGCATTATGCCTGTCAGTGTGGGTAAGACTGATTTCATGCCTGTCTCCCCTGTGGAAACGTGCTGCTAGCTAGCACAGTATCGCTGGAACTCTATTGACTGCAAATTAGAGCCAGAGTGGTATCTAGAGACTTGGACTGCTAGTGGGGCCTACCCTGGATGTTAACAAAAGTGGGTAGGCAATAGCTATTGCTAGGAAGAGGAGCGAGTGTGACAGCAAATCACCAAAGATACACTAGAGCCTTGATCTCAGGGGGATTGTGTAATTGTTTGTGAATGTCATATGTTTCCTTTGTGTTGGTAACGGTAAAAATTAATACACTTCTTTTATTTCATAAAAAGCGAGCATTTGGCTAGACAATAATTTTGAGTTGTGAGCCTGTTTTCACTTCCCTGTATTCACACCTCAGCACATTTCAATTACCCCCCCTTCCAGGAGCCCTGAACTGTTCACACGTGTTACTAGCAAGAATCAAGTGCAAAAGGGTTTGAATGTTTGAAGGTTTGCCATGTTGCTTTGAATCTATATTTGGTCAGCCACAATACGTCAGAAGTAAAGGACTTCAACCCCCACGATTGCACCTAGTAACCCCTGCTTCTCCTATGGCCCTCTGAAAGGGATTTTGGTACACAATTTCATAATCAATCCCTTAGCTGCTCTCAAAATATCACTTGCAGTAAGTAAACAAATGCAAAGAAAACATATTTTACATTGATGAGGGACTTTATCCAACTTCATAGTGTGTTTTTTGTGGTACATGTTCCTTTATGTTTCATTAGCTAGAAGTTAGAAATTGCCTTTCAAGGGTCCGCATAGTAAAAATTCCATGGATTATCTTCTAAAGTAATACTGTACTATCCACACAAAGGTTGCATCTAAGAACACCTTGTGTTATCATGTGAAGCATGCTGAAGGCACGCTTCCATGATGGCTTGAGAATCATAAACAGCAAATTGACACCCTCATCCTCAGTTCCCAGTGAATTCCACTAATGAAGTAGTACGGTGAAAAGTCACGTTTTTCATGGTCAGTCTCTTAAACCATGTCATAATTGAGGATTGTGGCTATGTGGCTATGCTGTAGATTTCTGGTAAGCAGACAATTTGCAGATTTCTGGAGAAAATCATTTACTTTACCAGTAACATATTCAGTTGAGTGAGTGTTATCAAGCACTACATTTACCACAATGCATTTCGGCAAACTGTGTGCCAGTATGCTACAAATAGGAGAGTACTCCTTCCCTCTTGATTGGTTCCTTATTGAGTTACTCATCTGACAAGCTCATTAAGATGCATCTGCACAGTGGGAGTGGTACAGAAACATGAGAAGACTGAACAGCATTGCCAGCAACCCCACATTTAAAGTGTTACTTTGCAGTGAAGGAGAAACATCCTGAAACACATGTCTAGTGATACAAAGCAGTGGCCTCACCAACAATGGCAAAAACTAAATGTTTTCACCTGAAGTAAGTGTTACCAAGTACCACAATGCATATGGGCAAACAGTGTCCTGGTATGTCAGGAAGTCTGCTCCCTTCCCCCTTGTGATGATTAATACCATAATGAAGAGGTGCAGACCTAACAGCGAAAACATGAAGAGCATGGCACTCAGTCTTAATGAGCATTTAAAAAAAAAAAAAAACTCAGTGTTCCTGGTTTTAAGAGGTAAGCATTTTACCAGTGCCACCCTGTGCACACAGATGCTGTACATTTTATTACTATTTGTGCTTCTAGAAATTGGTGGAATTTAAATGTCTGTAGCAGCTTACACAACTGATAAGCATTGAGAGACTGTCCTCCACAATTTATACACCATTGTTTATAAACTTTAAAAATCTGTGCTTCCTAGCTTGATAATATACATTTACCTGCCCATGAATAGCAGATTTCTTCCAATCTCCAATACACAGCAGAAAAAATACCTTCTCTTGATGGAGAAATATTTAGGGGCACATTTATGAGCCCCTAGCACCACCGGAGTGGCACTTTTTGTGATGCTCTGGTGGCGCTATGCCCTGCACCGTATTTACAAGGTGGCGTTAAGGCACTTTTTGTGGCTTAATGCCACCTTGTAAATGCAACCCCTTCACACATAGCCCTTTGCATGGAAGGGGCGCGCAGTGGGTGTTGCTGTGGGCGTGCCACAACAACACCCATTGCATTTTGACGCTGCCTCAGATTTATGAGTTTTCGTAAATCAAAATCATTAGCAAGGCACAACGAGGAGGAATACTTTTATTTCCCCTCTTTTTTCGCTTTTTCTATGTGTGCTGCATTCTGCAGCACGGATAGAAAGAACATAACGCCAGACATGATTGTTTATGTGGGGAAGGTGTCCCTTCCCACACATAAACAATCAAACCTCTCAACACAAATATCCTAGCACAATGGTGCAAGGATGCCTGCATTGGCGATGGCAGTTAAATTTAGTGCCAGCACAGGGGACAACACAGGGGTGCGCCATATTCAGTTAATTACAGCGCATCCCTGCATTGTGAAAATGACAGCACGCAATGCTGCCAATCTTGGTGCAGTGTCGAGCTCCACCATTTTCCTTTAAATATGGGCCTTATTTTCCTCATCTTCTCCTCTACCAGTTTTCCTTGCTGAGCAGAGACTGTAGACAATTAAACTTAGCTCTTAGACAGTCAGGTTTGTTGTTACCTTGCAATCTCTAAGAAAGGGAGTTGCAAGGTAAAATTCAGTGGTTGCAAAGGTAAAGCTAGGAGTCATGGCTACGACCCCTGGTGCTCTCTAAACCTCCATGAGCATGAGAAATTGATCACTGCTTTAAAAGTTATGATATACTCATTCAATAATATCTGCATTGAAAATCTCATAAGACACACGTTTGGATTACATAATAGTGCAATAGGTTTCACCAGTGTGTACTGGGTACCATCACTGGATAGAAGATTAACCTTTTATTTATATTGGCAAGGACTCATGCTGGTGGGAAACTTCTGCCAGCCAGTGGTTTTCCAATTTTTGCCCCATGATAGCTAGATGGGGGAGAACTATATTAAGGTTGGGGCTTTGCACATTCCAATTCAATACCTCTTACTCACAGAGCTGGCGCTGATATTAATTCTCAATCTTACATGACTACACTGAGGCCCTTACTAGGCCATGTTTAAACTTTTCTAAATGTGAGGGCTCTGTGCAGGGAGCATCAGTGGGCTGTCTATTGATTTATTCATTGTGTGAATAAGTACTGGAGCACCCTAAGAACAGTTATAAAAGTGGCACAACAGTCCCTTGACACAGTACGTTCCATATTCCCATCACTCAAAGTGGAATTTCCTGGTGCTCAGATAAAGTACACGGTTGTGAAATGTTCAACTCTGGCCTTTCCCTGTCCATCTTGAATACAAATTATTAGTTTTCTGCAATCCCTTTCCACCTGGTGATTTCTATCTAATGGCTGGAAAGTATTATCTGTCCTAACAACAATATTATTCTGTAACAAATACTACTCATTTGAGAAATGCTTTGAAATTGTCAACTAACATATTATAATTTAAAGATACTAGTGCATGTGGCCTGTCCAGCTACAGATAAGTTGCATTATGGCATTGTGCAGTAAAATGTATTTATTTACAAAGCCATGAACAACACCTTTGTGTTTCACATTTCCACATCTGGCAGGCAGTTTACACCACATCACAATTTCTAGAAAGGATATTTAACCCCTTGGCAGCCCTGGATGAGCTGGTCTCGCCCTTGGCTATGGTGCCCATGTGCTGAGGACGAGACCCACTCGTCATGCACCTAGCCCACAAGGGAGCGCTAGCACTCCCCCCCAGGGCCTCCCACCCACACCCCCCCATCAGGGATGGAAGGGAAATTGATTCTCTATCCATCCCGACCACCCCTGTAATCTGATGACGTCAGCGTGCTCACAGTGCAACAGCGTCATCAAATGCTGCCGGGAATGCGCTGGAAGCCATTTGCTTCCAGCGCATGGAGAGAGAGGACGCACAAAAGGTAAGTCCTTCTCTTTGGTTTTTTTTGGGGGGGGGAACAGACACAGAGGGAAATAAAAGAGTTTTTCCTTTCCCCCTGTGCCTGTTTCCAATGGATTCCTGCTCCACAATCGCGGGCGAGGCCCGCGATCGGAGAGCAGGAACCCACCACTAGGCACCAGATATGTTAGTTTTAGTTTATTTTGAGGAGCGAACCCTTGGGCAAGGGTCACTCCTCTGGGGGCATAATTATATCCGGGTTTCAGTCCCTCCTGGAGGCAGATCGGCCCTTTTTCCACCAGGAATTATGTGTAAAGGAATATTTTAAGGCAGTGACCCCTTAGGCAAGGGTCGCTGCCCTGGGGGCAATATGTTTTTGCCCCCCCTGGAGCTAGATCGGCCATGTTTTTGGCCGATCTCGCCCCCCGGGAGTGGAGGGGGTTTAAAACCCACTAGTGCCCAGGGATTCTGTTGTGTGTGTGTTTGTGTGTTTTTTGTGTCTTGGGGGGCACCCCTTGGGCAAGGGTCACCCCCAGAAGGGGCACATTAGTGATGGCTATTTCTGCCCCCTTGGGGGCAGATCGGCTTATTATTTTTAGGCCTATCAGCCCCCAAATGGGGCAGAAGCCACCAAGATGCCAGGTTTTTTTTTCCCTTAGTTTTTTTTTGTTGGGGGGGCGCCTAATTTAGCAAGGGTCACCACCCAAAGGGGGCACAGAAATGTTGGCCATTTCTGCCCCCCTTGAGAACAGATCAGCCTATTTTTTTTCTTTTCACAATTTTAGTGTTTGGAACATCACAGAAGTACATGGACACATCAAAATGATCTATTACAAAACTACCTGTGTTTGGGGGGGCACCTACATTTTGGGTCCCGGGTGAGGCCTTCATCTTGGGAAGCCTACCAAACCCAGACATTTTTTTAAACTAGACACCCCAAGGAGTCCAGGGAGGTGTGGCTTGCATGGATCCCCAAAATTTTCTTATCCAGACTCCTCTGCAAACCTCAAACTTTTCTTAAAAAAGCATATTTCCCTCACTTTTCTTTGTAGGATCACCGCTCCGACACAGATTTCCTACCACCCAGCATTCCCCTCAGTCTCCCAAGTAAAATGATACCTCCCTTGTATGGGTCCCCAAAGCAGAGTCAGCCCAAAGATTTATAAAAGGAAAATATGTGCTTATCAACTCGCTGTGCTATCCCCTCAATCTCTACAGGTTTTTACCCTTTTTCTGTTGCAGGCACTTGGCACACCCACACAAGTGAGGTATAATTTTTATCGGGAGACTTGGGGGAACGCTGGGTGGAAGGAAATTTGTTGGTCCTCTCAGATTCCAGAACTTTCTGGACCGAAACGTGAAGGAAAAAGTGTTTTTGTTAGCCAAATTTTGAGGTTTGCAAAGGATTCTGGGAAACAGAACCTGGTGATAGCCCCACAAGTCCCCCCATCCTGGATTCCCCTAGGTCTCTAGTTTAAAAAAATGCACAGTTTTGGTAGGTTTCCCTAGGTGCCGGCTGAGCTAGAGGCCAAAATCCACAGCTAGGCACTTTGCAGAAAACAACTGTTTTCTTTGGGAAAATGTGATGTGGCCACGTTGTGTATTGGGGCATTTCCTGTTGCGGGCAATAGGCCCACCCATGTAAGTGAGGTACCATTTTTATTGGGAGACTTGGGGAATGCTGGGTGGAAGGAACTTTGTGGCTCCTCTCAGATTCCATAACTTTCTGCCACCGAAATGTGAGGAAAAATTGTTTTTTTGGCCAAATGTTGAGGTTTGCAAAGGATTCTTGGTAAGAGAACCTTATGAAAGCCCCACAAGTCACCCCATCCTGGATTCCTCCAGGTGTCTAGTTTTCAAAAATGCACAGGTTTGGTAGATATCCCTAGGTGCCGGCTGAACGGGAGGCCAAAATCCACAGCTACGCACTTTGCAAAAAACACATCAGCTTTCAATGTAAAAATGTGATGTGTCCATGTTGCATTTCCTGTCGCGAGCAGTTGGTCTACCCACGCAAGTGAGGTACCATTTTTATCGGGAGACTTGGGGGAACACAGAATAGCAAAACAAATGTTATTTCCCCTTGTCTTTCTCTACATTTTTTCCTTCCAAATGTAAGACAGTGTGTAAAAAAGTTGTCTATTTGAAAAATGCCCTTCAATTCACATGCTAGTATGGGCACCCTGGAATTCAGAGATGTGCAAATAACCACTGCTTCTCAACACCTTATCTTGTGCTCATTGTGGAAATACAAAGGTTTTCTTCATACCTATTTTTCACTCTTCATATTTCAGCAAATGAATTGCTGTATACCCAGTATAGAATGAAAACTCATTGCAAGGTGCAGCTCATTTATTGGCTTTGCGTACCTAGGGTTCTTGATGAACCCACAAGCCCTATATGTCCCTGCAACCAGAACAGTCCAGCAGACCTAAAGGTATATTGCTTTCAAAAATCTGACATCGCAGGAAAACAATGAGACAAATGGCTGTTTTTTTCACCTTAATTTCAATATTTGTTTATTTCAGCTGTTATTTTCTGTGGAAAACCTTGTAGGATCTACACAAATGACCCCTTGCGGAATTCAGAATTTTGTCTATTTTGTAGGAATGTTTAGCTTTCTGGGATCCAGCATTGGTTTCACACCTATTTCTGTCACTAACTGGAAGGAGGATGAAAGCTAAAAAAATACTAAAAATGGGGTATGTCCCAGTAAAATGCCAAAATTGTGTTGAAAAATTGCGTTTTCTGATTCACTTCTGCCTGTTCCTGAAAGCTGGTGATGTAGCACCACAAACACTTTGTTGATGCCATTTTCAAGGAGGGTAAAAATCACAATCCTTCTGCAGCCTTTTTTTCCAATTTAAAAAAAAAATGAAATGTTTGCTGTATGTTGGCTAATTTTTTGGTCTTCTTCAGGGGAACCCACAAACTCTGGGTTCCTCTAAAATCCCTATAATGTTGGAAAAAAAGGATGCAAATTTGGCGTCGGTCGCTTATGTGGATAAAATGTTATGAGGGCCTTAGCTTGAACTGCTTCAAATAGCCAAAAAAAGGCCTGGCACCTGAGAGGGAAAAGGCTTGGCAGCGAAGGAGTTAAACAGTTCTTGATTATTTTCCAAGGCCTTGGAGTGATAAAAGTTATGGTTTTTGCAGCATAGAGGTATTTGTTTCTGAAATGCGCTAATCAAAAACGCATTTCAATCTAAAGGTTTATCTAGCATTTATTATTTTTTCCTAGTCGTCAGCTACTTCTGTGAATAAATAACCCTCTGGTGATCAATTTCAAGAGGAAAGTCTGATTAGTTTATGTTAATGTTCCTACTGGGGCCTTTTATCTGGTGGCAGCCTCAAAGAGACAGATGAACAAAGGGCAGGGTGAGGGTGCTCAGTTGACAGGGATTAAGTCTCACATGCTTGAAATATACAAGAGGCCACTTCGGTTCCAAATCTTTCCCAGGTTGATTGGTTGTGGTCTATCCATAGTTGATAAAGATGATCCATGGTACAGTCCATTGGCATAATCCAGTTTATACAGTACAAGAGAGATAGTAACCTGGACCTTGGGTGGAAATCCCAGATGGGAGGAGATGCATTGCAGAGTTTTCATAGTAATTAAGCTTAAACTTGCTAATTAATCCACTCGGTATTCAATGATAACTTAAAACCCATGGTAATTTCAAGGTTTCATACTTGCTTAGATACTTTAGGAGGTGGTCCCAGATCATCAAGCCAGGTGCATAGTGGGTCAAAGTTTTTCTAATTGCCACATGTGAGCATTTCAGTTTGGAAGTATTCAATTTGAGATGTCTCCATGTCATCCACTGATCAAAGGCTCTGAGGCAACTGAAGATGTCTGAGGTTCCAATGTCTTTGGTGCTTTCCAGTTTAAGAAGTGTTTGTGTGGCATCAGCATAGTTATAGCATGTGAACTGGAATCCATCGATCATTACCAATAATAACTTCATGTAGATGTTAAAAAGCATGGGTAATATCATAGAGCATTGAGGGACCCCTGCTTTTGTGAAGTACGGTTAGGATGAGAAGGGGGCAGTATGGTTGACATTTTCTCTGTTTTGAAGGTAGGATGTGATCCAGTTGAGAGCAGTCCTCTCTATGCTGGCTTTGTAAAGTCTTGGTATTAGAGTGTTATGGTCAACTGTATTGAAGGCAGCCTGAGAGGCCCAAGAGAATTAGTGCAATGACCCCATTCTGCTCTACTGTATTTTTATGTTAATCCCAGATGGCAACGAGGACACATTCTGTCCCTCTTTCTGGGCAGAATCCTGTTTGTTAGTCGAAAAGTATAGAGTTATCTTCACTGAGTTGTGACATCTGGGCGAATGCTGTTCTTTCTACCAGTTTGTCTGGGAAAGGTCCATTTGTATTTGATCTGTAGTTGTTGGGATCATGTGGGTCCAGGTCTGTTTTCTTTAATAATGGGCATATGTATTTTTGAGATCTTCTGGAAAGCTTCGAATAGGTAAATGATTATTGGTGATGATTTTTACTGGTGTGTAGCAGAAGTAGTTAAAAGAATGTTCTTAAAGATTAGTGGTGGACAAGGATCATAAGGACAGCCAACTGGCCTAGTTGCTTTGAAAAGATCATAAATGTACTCTGTTTTTGTTGGCGGAAGGAATGCAGAGCCTGGATTAGCCTACTCTTGAGGGGATTGTTCGATATGGGTTGGTGCTGGTGGTTTTCTTTTGTTTTAAATAGGAATACAATGTGTGTGCTTTGGTTGTGTAATGATTTGCCAGTTTGTTAGTGAATTCTTGATTAATGGGAAGAGTTTCTTTTGTGCATCTAGGTTTATGAAAAACAGTGAGAACTTGACAAAATTCTTTGTTTGCACATTTAGCATTTTGAATTCTGTCTGAATAGTACCTTTGTTTAGCCTTTTTAATTGTTGACTTGCATATTCTGTTATTTTTGTGTAGTTCTTGATTACTGATTGTATTGAGCCAGGTGTGTTGCAGCTTTGTAATTTGTTGTTTTATCTTTTTTAGTTCTGCATTTCTCCAAGGTGCTAATTTTCTCTTCTCCTGCTTTGTGTTTTTTGTGGTATTAGGACATCAAAAGCTTCCTGTAGCCACTCAAACTTTTTGAACTGAATTTATTGTGTCTAGAACTGTGTTAGATGTTAGTTGGGTATGGTTGACTGGGAGAGAACACACCTCTTGTGCTACTTAGTTACACCTGTTGTGTTGGTATAGATCCACAGGTTGATTTTTTCCTGCATGATGGGCACAAAGTTTTCAATGTTGCACCATAAGACCAAGTTAATAGCGTTGTAACATTAGGTGAACTGCTATAAATGACACTCTAGTCCAAAGCTCACACTTCAAATATGAAATGACAAAATCATGCAAATTGAATCTCTAACTCACTAACTAACTAGCCTTACTTAGATTGTGATCTTCCAGCAGGTACCGAAAAAAGGCCTATAAAGCTGGTGCTGAAAGATAATGAGTACTGGCATATCAAATAATTAACCTGTGCTTAACCCCTATGTTAGTTTGGCACAAAAGCAGGCAGGCTTACCTTAGAGGTAATGTGTACAGTAGTTATGCAACACACAAAATATCCTACACCAATTTAGGAAAATAAAGTAAAATCTAATAAATTATTTGTCACCAAAACAACAAAAATCAAATGAGTAGAACCAGAGATATGCAATTTCAAAGATTTAATGTATGTATAGCACTTAAAAGCACAAAGGTCCACTCACGTTATCTGGTTGTGCGAGACCGTGTAAAAGTCACAAGTTCAGGCCAAACATGATGGAGCATGGTTCAGACACGGGGACCAGGTCTGTCATGTTGAAAAAGTTACCTTTTCAAAGCCCATGGTGGAGAGTCCAGTTCATGGTGAAGGAGGCTGTGAGGAACAAGAAGAGTGTTGCAGATGGTCGTAGCTATAGCATGAAGAGCAGGCTGGGAGTCGTGAACAGTCATTGCTGTAGCATGAAGATCCTGTTGAGTGTCACAGAGGGTCATTTTTTAGAGTGAAGTGAATCCTTGCATTAGCAGTTTTCACTTGCGGTTGCTGTAGAGCACAGGGTTGAGGTCACCAGAGCTTCACTTTAGCAGTAAGCATGGGCAGCAAGACTGTTCACGATTGCTTGGGGCCCAAAACTGCAGTATTTCTCCTTTTTATCCAGGAGGAGCTCAAATGATGCCACACCAAGGGTACTGGACTGAGAAGTCACCTCTTGTGGATCAGGAATTTACTCCAGCAGAAGGCAGCAGGGCTTAAGCAGGTTCAATTGTAGGTCCAGGCAGGTTCAGTGCAGCAGGTCAGCTGGAAAGTTGCAGAGAGGCCTATGCAGCTTGTTGTATCCCTATAGATCAGACCAGGAGACCAGAAACCTTAGAGTCATTCAGGTAGCCTGAGATGAAGGAAGCAGGTGCAGTCTTCTTTCTTGGACAGCAGGGAAGACTTCAAGCAGCAGGGTAGGCCTCTGGCAGCAGCAGCATCCTTCTGTAGCATCCACAGTTTCAGAAGTGTTCGGAAGGGTCCTATTTTTACACCTGTTGCATGTTTTGAAGTTGAATAGATGTCTGGAGTTTCCCCCACCAAAGAAGTATCTGCAATTTCATGCCTCCCTACCCTGGTCCCAATCTGTCTGCAGTCACAGTGGGCTAGTCTGAAGTTCTTTGTTTGTGAGAGGAGGCACTTTAAATGAAAGTTGAAGTGGGGATGTGCACAGCTCCTCCATGCCCCACCCTGCTTTGGATGGCCCATCCAGTCACTCTATTGTGTGGCTCTCTGGGGGTAATACAAAAGGTCAACTATTGTTACGTACTGCGCTGGACTTCTCACCTCTGGATACCAAGTCTTCTACAGGTTCTGGATATTCCAAAATAAGGGTGACCCCTTCTAGTAGCCACGGTGCCGCTTGACAGGCTACACCAAAGCAGACCGTACCCTCCAGAAGGAGTCCCAGAGGGAAAAAACCCCAATACTGGGGAAAAAACCTAAAACAGGAACTCCTGAAGAAAAACTAAAAAAAAGAGGACTAAACAACAGGAAACAAAAATAGGCAAAAATCTCCCAAGGCAAAAGCAGGAACAAAGAACAGGAACAAATCTCACAAGGCAAAAAGTAGGAACAAAGAACAGGAGCGAATAGCACAACCAGAAGGAAGTGTTTGCAACGCGAGGTGGAACCAGACTGACTGACTTATATACTGAGAAAAGGGAAGTGACATCACAGGAAAAGGAAAGGACACCATCTTGATTTGGGAAGAGCCCATAGATCAGTATAGGAAAAAGAAAGTAGTATAAAAGAAAAACAGAGCATGCTGGGACAAAAACACAAAGAAGACAAGATGGACACAACATGGACAGAGACATTTAAAAAGACCAGACAAACCCACCAAAAACAAAAAGAAGAAAAAAGGGCTACAGGTAAGTGTAGCGCGACCGGGAGCGAAATATATGCTACCCAGATTGTGTAGTCAAAAAACGCGGGTTACGGCGCTCCGAGTATCGGTAGCGCGTTCCATCCGCGAGGACAGAAAGAGACGCCACGTCTGAGCGTGGCGTTACTGTAGGTCCCTTCCCCGAGGCACCAGGTTTGTCAGGATGACTGTCAAAAAAGAGGCGGACCAAACGGGGAGCATGGACGGAGGAAGCATTCTCCCAAGAACAGTCACTGAGAGGGTATCCTTTCCAATGGACCAAAAACTGTAGTTTGCGTCGAAGAATTCTGGAGTCACAGATTTCTTGGACTTCATACTCAGACTGTCCGTTAATAGAAAGAGGAGGCGGACGTTGGAACTGGCGATGGTATGAATCAGGAACAAAGAGTTTCAACTGGGACACATGGAAAACAGGATGAACCCTCCAGGTATGATAAAAGCGGAGATGCACAGCTACAGGATTCAGGACTTGCGAAATCCGAAAAGGTCCATAAAAACATGGCTTGAACTTATTGGTGGAAAACCAGGAAGGTAGGAATCTGGAAGAAAGCCACACCTTGTGGCCCACTTGATACAAAGGTGCGGCTTGTAGATAACGATCCGCCTTTCGTTTCATTGCTTGTTTCAAAGCTAGGAGAGTTGTGTGAAGTAGGCCCTGGATTCGGCGGATCTGTCGTGAAAAAGAAGTGACAGCAGGCACAGAAGAGGATGTTCGGGAAACAGTAGTGAAAGTCCTCGGATGATATCCATAGGTACAATAAAAGGGTGTGGTCTTGGTCGCACTATGTATTGTGTTGTTATAGGAGAACTCGGCAAGAGCAAGATACTCCGACCAATTGCTTTGTGTGGCATTGCAGTAACATCTCAGATACTGCTGAAGTTCTTGATTCACTCTTTCAGTTTGCCTATTAGTTTGTGGATGGAAACCAGAGGATAAAGAAATCTCAATGTTTAATAAGGCACAAAAGGCCCTACAGAAACGTGATACATATTGAGGCCCTCTGTCTGAAATGACCTCTTGCGGGAGACCATGGAGGCGAAAAATATCCCTCAGAAAAATGCGACTCATTTCTGGGGCCGTTGGTAGTTTCTTCAAGGCTGAGAAATGGGCCATCTTGGTGAATGAATCTACGGTCACCATGATTACTTGGTTACCAGAGGAAGTAGGTAGAGAGCATATGAAATCCGTGGATAGAGTACACCAAGGTGCGGAAGGAACCGGTAAAGGTCTTAATAAACCTGCCACCTTAGTTCGGGGTGTCTTAGTCTGAGCACAGACTGGGCATGCTGACACATAGGTTTCAGTGTCTGTCTTAAGGGAAGGCCATTAAAAAGATCGCTGAAGCAGCTCCTGGGTCTTCCTGATACCTCGATGACCGGCTATAGGAGAATCATGGCACATTTGTAGAGCTTCTGTCTGCACGTTTTTGGTGGTAGAAAAAGAGCATGTTGATGATAGAAGTAGTTGTCCTTCTTCTGCAAAAAAGGAGTCACTCTATCCCATTCTGAAGCAGACAGAAACTGGTACTCGGATTGAACGCGTTCTTGAAAAGATTGAGTATCTCCGATGATTCTGCTAGACTCAATAAGAGGTGGAGAGGAGTTCTGGGCTATGTCAGGATATCTGCGGGATAAGGCATCTGCCGCTGAATTCTGGGAACCAGGTATGTACCTGATCACAAAATCGTACTGGCTAAAGAAGAAAGCCCATCGAGCCTCTGAAAACTCCAAAGTCATTGGAGATTACGATGATCAGTCCTGGCTTCAAAAGGCTCTCTGGAACCCATCACGAAATGCCTCCATTCTTTACAAGCTACTTTGAGCGCGAGTAGTTCTTGTTCCAGTACAGAATAATTGTGTTCAGCCTCTGATAGGATATGAGACAGATACAAGATAGGATGTTCCAGTCCATCGTTGTCTTGTTTATGTAGCAGAATTGCCCCAATAGTTCTGTCTGAGGCATCAGTCACAACAATAAATTTCTTGGTATTGTCAGGATGACGCAACACAGGTGCTTGGGTAAAGGCTGTCTTCAATTCTTGAAACGCGCGTTCAGCATCCTTGGTCCAAACGAAACCCTTCTTCAGATTCTCTTTCTTAATTGTTTGTGTTATGAAACTTTGTAGGTGGGCAAAGTTCTGAATAAACTGATGATAAAAGTTTGATAAACCAAGGAAACATTGCGTTTCCTTAATGGACGTTGGAGAAGGTCAATCTAATATGGCACTGACCTTGTCAGGATCCATGGATATTCCGTGTTGATTAATACAGAACCCCAAATACTTTACTTCAGATTTATGGAACTCGCTCTTCTCAGGTTTACAAAACAATTGTTTTTTCTTGAATCTTTCCAGGACTTGCAGGACATGATTTATATGTTGCTCAGGATCACAGGAATATATCAAGATATCATCCAAATAAATGACTACATATTGGTTGAGTACATCAGAGAACACTGAATCCATAAATCGGTGAAAAACAGAAGGGGCATTGGTCAGTCCAAAAGGCATAACACGGTACTCATAGTGCCCAAAAGGGGTACGGAAAGCTGTCTTCCATTCATCTCCTTCCTTGATCCGAAGGAGATTATAGGTACCCGTAAGTATAATTTGGTAAACATCTTGGCTCCTTGAATGGCATCTAATATATCTCTGATTAAAGGCAGCGGATATCGATCCTTAATCGTTATTCTGTTGAGGTCACAAAAGTCAACACAAGGACGCAGATCCTTGGTCTTCTTTGGGATGAAGAAAAGAGGAGCCCCAGCCGGGGACGTGGAAAGAGCAATCAAACTGTTGTGCAAGTTATCGTCTAAATATTCCTTTAGCACCTTCTTTTCTTGGTCTGTCAGAGAATACATTCGACCAAAGGGGACGACTTCATCAGGAATTAAAGGAATAGCACAGTCATAACTGCGATGAGGTGGCAAAATAGGATTACTAGGTTTCTGAAAAATCCTGATATATTCCTGATAACAATCTGGAACTCCCTGGATCATATTGATAGAGTTAGTGTTATCCTTAGTTGACGGACAGGGCCTTTTGGGAGTCCAATAAGTAGTAGTGTAATAACAATTCTGTTGACAAAATGAAGACATTAGAGATATAGGCCCTGATTCTAAGCTTGGCGGGCGGCGGGAGCCGCCCGCCAAGCGGGAACCGCCAGAAGACCGTACTGCGGTCAAAAGACCGCGGCGGTCATTCTGGGTTTCCCACTGGGCTGGCGGGGGACCGCCAAAAGGCCGCCCGCCAGCCCAGCGGGAAACACCCTTCCCACGAGGAAGCCGGCTCAGAATGGAGCCGGCGGAGTGGGAAGGTGCGACGGGTGCAGTTGCACCCGTCGCGAATTTCATTGTCTGCAAAGAAGACACTGAAATTCTTTGTGGGGCCCTCTTACGGGGGCCCCTGCAGTGCCCATGCCATTGGCATGGGCACTGCAGGGGCCCCCAGGGGCCCCACGACACCCCATACCGCCATCCTGTTCCTGGTGGGTGAACCGCCAGGAACTGGATGGCGGTATGGGGTGCCAGAATCCCCATGGCGGCGCAGCAAGCTGCGCCGCCATGGCGAATTCCCATGGGCAGCGGAAAGTCGGCTTTCCGCTTCTGGCCGCAGCTGTACCGCCGCGGTCAGAATGCCCGGCGGAGCACCGCCAGCCTGTTGGCGGTGCTACCGCCGACCCCGGCCCTGGCGGTAGTTACCGCCAGGGTCAGAATGACCCCCATAGTTCTTGTTTCCCAATTGATATAGGGGTTGTGTCGGGCTAACCAGGGTATTCCCAAAATCATGATGTGATTTGGTGAGGTTATGAGATCAAAGGCAACATGTTCTTGATGCCCCCCAAATGTCAAACAAGGAGTAGGAGTTGAGGCCACCACAGGTCCTGAGGTTAACGGAGAGCCATCCACTGTGTGAACCTGCTCAGGAGTCTCTTTAAGAATGCGGGGAATTCCTTTACTCGTAGCCCAGGTATCATCCAGATACAGTCCACTGGCTCCACAATCAAGGAGAGTCAGAAGGTGTTCTTCTTGATCTTGTGAACTTTGTAACTTGACCGAGAGGATAAACAGGGTGGACATGCTTTCTTTGGAGGAACATATTGATGGTACTTCAGCTCCTCCCGTCTCCTTCCTCCTTACAGGGGACAGGAGCTGGCGTTTCCCGCAGGTCTTGAGGGACGTACCGGACAGCTACAGATCAAGTGGCCAGCCTTACCACAGTACAGTCAAAGTCCCTTTCGTCGTCGTTCCTCTCTTTCTCACTCCGTCAATTGGCCCACGAACCAGATCTATCTGCATGGGTTCTTCAGGGGGGAGTTGGAGGGGCTTCGGATGGAATATCTTCTGTTCGCCGACTGCTAGCACGAAAGGTACCAGACTGGTATGGAGCTCGCGTTCTACGTCTCTCCATCTTGCGCTCTCAAAGTGTATATTCGATATTCATAGATTGATCCATTAATTCCTTCAAAGAACAAGCTGGAGAAGAATGTACTAGCTCATCTTTAATTTCTTCACGCAGGCCTCAGCGGAAAAGGGTTATGAAGGTGCGTTCCACCCAGGAGGTTTCAGCTGCCAGCTGTTTGAAGCGGGTTATATACTGCAGAACATCCTGATTACCCTGCTGAATGTCACATAAGGCTTCTTCAGCTGCTGCTTCTACCCCAGGTCTCTCAAACATTTGTTTGAAAAAAGTCAGGAAAGCGGAATAGTTAGCCAGGACTGGGTCTTCTGCAGAAACCAGAGGAGTCGCCCAAGGAGCGCAGGACCAGACAAGGCGCTGATCAGATAGCCCACCTTAGCTTTATCCAAAGAAAACTGGAGTGGACGAAAGGCAAAGAAAACCGTCAGGGTGTCCAAAAATTCCTTCATCTTTAGAGGATCTGCAGAATATCGAGGAGTAGTGGCAGATATGGGTGGTATGTCCATTGATCGGGAAGACAAGACCTGTCGTAGCGCAGTGTTCTCTGCCAGTAACTGTTGTAACTCTTGAGCTTGTTGTTGGACAGTCTGCAACATGGCTTGAGCATTTTCTGACGCCTCTCCCTGTGGATCTTCCATGGCGATATCGCAACGCTGAATCTTTTGGCGTTGCAATCTGTTACGTACTGCGCTGGACTTCTCACCTCTGGATACCGGGTTGGCGAATACACCAAGTCTTCTACAGGTTCTGGATATTCCAAGATAAGGGCGTCCCCTTCTAGTAGCCATGGTGCCGCTTTACAGGCTACGCCAAAGCAGACCGTACCCTTCAGAAGGAGTCCCAGAGGGAAAAAAAAACAACACTGGGGAAAAAACCTCAAACAGGAACTCCTGAAGAAAAACAAGAAAAAACAGGAATAAACAACAGGAAACAAAAATAGGCAAAAATCTCCCAAGGCAAAAGCAGGAACAAAGAACAGGCAAAAATCTCCCAAGGCAAAAAGCAGGAACAAAGAACAGGAGCGAACAGCACAACCAGAAGGAAGTGTTTGCAATGCAAGGTGGATCAAGACTGACTGACTTATATACTGAGAAAAGGGAAGTGACATCACAGGAAAAGGAAAGGACACCATCTTGATTTGGGAAGAGCCCATATATCAGTATTGGAAAAAGAAAGTAGTATAAAAGAAAAACAGAGCATGCTGGGACAAAAACACGAAGAAGACAAGATGGACACTACATGGACAGAGACAGGTAAAAAGACCAGACAAACCCACCAAAAACAAAAAGAAGAAAAAAGGGCTACAGGTAAGTGTAGCGCGACCGGGAGCGAAATATATGCTTCCCAGAATGTGTAGTCAAAAAACGCAGGGGGACGGCGCTCCGAGTATCGGTAGGGCGTTCCATCCGCGAGGACAGAAAGAGACGCCGCGTCTGAGCGTGGCGTTACAACTATACCTAGTCATGTGTCCCAAGAAGCAGGCCACAGGTACCAAATAATTAGGACAAGAAATGCCAACTTTCTCGAAGTGGGATGTTCAGAATTGTGACTTAAATCTGACTTTTGCATTAAAGAGGATTTTAAATTACAATTCCAAAAACACCAAACATGAAATTTCTCCTGGCTCCTGAACAACAGGTATCACTTATTAAATGCAATAAGGTAACCCAATGTTATCTTATTGTGAAGGCAAACCACACAGTAGTGAAAAATGAATTTGTGATTTTTTTCGCCACTAGGGTGTGCAAAACTCAAACGAACATGCGCAATTTTTTTATTACAATGCACCTTGCCCAATGGGCTGCTTAGGGCCTTACCTAGGGGTGATGTATGTGTATTAACGAGAACATTTTGTCTTGGCAAATGTTTTTTTTTGCCAAGTCAAATTGGCAGTTTAAAACTGCACACAGGCTACAATGACGGACCTGAGACATGTTTTAAAAGGCTTCTTAAGTGATTGACACTGTAAGTGCTGTAGGCCCAATAGTAGCATATAATTTACAGGCCCTGGGTACACCTAGTTCCACTTTGCTGCAGACTTGACAGTAACTTAAATGTTACAGTGCAATGTTAGCCAATTTTACTATGTTTTAAGGGGCATGAGCACAAGCACTTTAGCACTGGTTAGCTGTAGTAAAGTGCACGGAGTCCTAAGGTCAACAAAAACAAATTCAGCAAAAGAGAAACCTAGAAGGCATCATGGCTGAGTGGTAACCCTGCATGCAATGACAAGGGGGTGTAGTTTTTGAACCGTATACATTAAAAGTTCCACAAAGACAAGGGCATGGCACAAACACAGTAAGCGTCACATCATCACACTTGACATGACAGCTTTCTAATTACAGATCAGCTAATGAACTCATGGAAGAAAAATTTAACTCTACCTCCAACAATATATTCCTAGGGGACTTTAACTTCCAATGAGAAGGCTATCATGGCAAAACTATCACAGATGTATGTGCCTCAGACTCTACAATTACCATATCCAACTCTGTTCCTCTCATTCCCATATAACAGTGACCTCAATTGAGCTGATAAATGAAAAGCATCATACTATTCCTTTCTCTCACTTCCAATCCAAAATAGTGATTATCGGTCAATAAACTAATCCTGAAGAACATAGTAGCAACTAAATATGTATTTACACATTCTTCCATGTATGTCTCGTGCCTTCCAAGCTAAATAAAATCCCAAGTGATCTTGAGATAAATAAATACAGTCACAACCTGTTGCAGTGAAATAACATCAGAGATCATCAGCAAAGTGGTGTCCCCTAAACTAAAAAGAACAACAAAAATCAAGAAATCTACAAAATGGCCTTCTGAAGGAGTGAAAAAAGAACAAAGTTTCCTCAGAACCCATGAAGGCACACAGAAACAATCTCAATCTCAATCTCACACACAAACCTGCAAAAGCTGCTGTAGGACCTAAAAGAATAAAAAAACATACTGAAGTTAAACCCAAGTCTTTAGATAAAACATTGACTAAGGAAAAGAAAAAATGTCCCAAGAAATTACTGAAATTTTCAAATGATACAACTCCCCCAGTCACACCTAAACAAACGTTCACAAAAAATTGAAGAGTATTCCACATTCATTAAAGAAAAAGTAAAAAAACATAGAACACTCCTTCATCCACAAGAGGTAGTACCTTAGATAAGTTGAAACACCTGTCCTTCCTTGAAAAAAAAATCTTCCAACTGGAATGCATGCCAACTTTCTATCTATTTCCTACCCAACAACCTCCAAAAAGTAAGTAGACCTCCTCTTCCCTGATTGTGGACAAAATAAATCACTTCTTCCCTGACTATGGGAAATTCTAGGCTCCCCAAACATCAGCCAGGCCTCACAATTATTAAAGAACTTCTTAGACCTGTCAGCCTTATGGTGGTCTTCCCCCAAACATTTTGCCTTCCTCCAATTTTGCTGATCTCATTTTTGCTGACCTTAGAACTCTGCACACTATCAATGCTAACCACCGCTAAATTGCACATGCTCTCTCTTTAAAGCATGGTAAAGGTAATGTTGTCTCATCACCAATTGGCATATTTAATTTATTTATAAGTCTCTAGTAAAGTAGTACTACAAGTACCCAGAGCCTGTGAGTTAAATGCTTTTAGTGGGCTTGCAGCACTGATTGAGCCACCCACTGAGGTAGCCCTTTAAACATGTATCAGACCTGTCATAGAGGCCTGTGTGCGCAGTTTAAACTCCCATTTCAACCTGGCAAAAACTCCTTATGCCAGCCCCAAAACAATCTTTTTAGCACATATATGTCACTCATAGTGCAGGCCCCAAAGAGTCCAGTGGGCAGGCTGTAGTGTATTTAAAAAGTAGGGCATGTACCTTTGAGTTTTATAGATCCCGGTGGTGAAAATCTCAACTGTGTTTTTCACTATTGCAAGACCTGCAGCTTCCATAGGGTAAGATTGGAGTTACCTTCTTACATGTAATACGCTGGAATTACTAAATGAGAGCAGGTGACTAGTTCATGTCTGGTACCTAACTTATGGTGAAGTCGATTTTAACTTACAATTTTGAAAATGCTACTTTTTAAAAAGTTGGCAGTTTCCTGCCTTAGCATGTAGTGCCTGTAGCCTGTCTCTGATCACATGACTGGGTGTAGCATATAGGTTGGCTTTGTGTATTCTCGTACACAGCAACACACAATAGGGAGCATAAGTATGCTTGGATGGGCCATCACCGGCAGAATGGGAGGAAGGAGCTGTGTACAGCTCCATTTACACATGCATAGGCTGTGTCCTTGTTCCATACAAAGTCTGCATACCCTCCTGCAGTTAGTCTGGGGCCAGAACATGGAAAGCAGGATTCCTGGGGAATTCAAAGGGAAACCTCTAGAAGCTTCGCCTCCACTTCAAAAGCACAATTGGACCTCGGACGCCAACTCACCAGTACACTTCTGGACATGTGGATACTGTGTCAGAAAGGATGACTGCTATGCTGCTGAAGGACTGCCACTCTGCTGGACTGCTGCCCTGCTGGACGACTGCCTTGCTGTGCTGACCTTCTTGCCTGGGTGAGAAGAAATGAACCTGCACCTCTTGAACCCAGGACACCAATGAGACTCCAAGGGCTAGTCTTCTGAGCCACAGGAATATAACAATCTTCTAACCACCTGCACCAGCACCTGGATTGAACTGGAGCAAGCACCTGACCAATAAACAACATGTGAACATCAACGTTTGTCCCAACTGTGAGGAAAGCAGAAAGGGTTTATACTTCCCCTTTTACTCCTGTTAGCAGAGGAGTATCTTCTTAACACATGCCTCAGGCCGTCTCATTTTTCCCCTCTGCTATTCTCATTTGCAAGACATAACATAAGTTATTACATTTGTCCTGAGGGAGATCCTACCAAATTCTGTGTATTAGCGTCTAAAAGTTGACTAATAAGTCTCAACTACATGTTCATTTGTTGAAAGGACCAACAAAAACTATGCTATGATGAGATTTTATAGCCTCGTATATTGAAATTTTGTCCTGTTGGTTCACCATTTATTTCTGTGCTATGTGTACTATATATATCTATTTGCATTCCTTCACTTCACTTGCACTGCACCGTCACATTTGACACCTCGTTGGAATTGTCATATGAGAATGTTTTAATATGATTAACGGAATCTTTAAACTTGAATACATTTTGCATATTCTTTTACTGTGCCTCTCTTGCTAGTAGGAACTTTTATGCCTACCCATCTGTTATTTTGTTTGTAAATAATTGCCTTTGAAACACTTTTTAAAATAATGGCCTCCTGTTCTGAGACACATGGACATAACAAGCTCCCAACCACCTGCAGCAGCACCCAGATACAGGTGGGAAAAGCCCCTGACTCCCAAGTGATGCATATCAGGTCCTGGACCCTTGGTGTGACCTCAGAGATGCGGAATTGAAGTTTTTGGGCTCTTTGCAAATGTAAACAGGCCCAGTGGTGCCAAATCCTTGCAATTCACTGATCCTGGCAATACGAAGTGCTGTCAATACAACCCTTCATGCAACAACCACTCACATGGAGGGACACTGCAAAGCATCGGCCTGAACATGAGCAACGACATCAGGATATTCAAGCTACAGTTGCGTCTGTCCATGATGCCCGGCATGCTCTTCACGCTACACTGACATCCGCCTGCAACACTTCCCTGCTTCTCATGCCCTGCTCCACCGCAAACTGGACTTTTGACACTGTGCCCAACCTGTGCTCCATTGGTGTTGGCCTGAACGTTTGACTTCCCCTTGGTCTCACATCATCAAATAGCTATGATTGGTGCTTTGTGCTTTTTGGAACTATTAACCCTAATTCATTTTAAATTCATAACTCAGGTTCTACTGATTGGATTTTTGCCATTTTGGTCTTGTTTTGTTTCTTAAACTTTATGCTAACGCCATTCTGAAGCGCCATGTGGGCGCCGTATTTATTGAATGACGTTAGCCGCCGGCGCCGTCTGGTGTGCGTTAAAAAAAACGACGTACACCAGGCAGCGCCGGCGTAGGGGGATATGGGGCTTGGGCGTCAAGAAATGGGGCAAGTCAGGTTGAGGCAATTTTTTTTCACTCCCAACCCCCATAGAAATGACTCCTGTCTTAGCAAAGACAGGAGTCATGCCCCCTTGCCCAATGGCCATGCCCAGTGGACTTATGTCCCCTGGGCATGGTCATTGGGCATAGTGGCATGTAGGGGGGCACAAATCTGGCCCCCCTATGCCACAAAAAAAAATATAAAAAAACACTTACCTGAACTTACCTTAATGTCCCTGGGATGGGTCCCTCCAGCCTTGGGTGTCCTCCTGGGGTGGGCAAGGGTGACAGGGGGGGTCCCTGGGGGCATGGGAGGGCACCTCTGGGCTCCTTCAGAGCCCACAGGTCCCTTAACGCCTGCCCTTTGCAGGCGCTAATAAACGGCGCAAAAGCGGCCGTCCGTCATTTTTTTTGACCCGCCCACTCCCGGGCGTGAATTTTGCCCGGGAGTATAAATCCGACGCACATGCCTCGGAGTCGATTTTTTAGACGGGAACGCCTACCTTGCATATAATTAACGCAAAGTAGGTGTCCACGCTAAAAAATGACGCTAACTCCATGGACTTTGGCGCTAGACGCGTCTAACACCAAAGTATAAATATGGAGTTAGTTTTGCGTCGAAATTGCGTCAAAAAAACGACGCAATTCCGGCGCAAACGGAGTATAAATATGCCCCCATGTGTTTCATGTCCAACCTGAAATCACGGGTACAATATGTAGTGCCTTCCGAAAATTACAATGGGAACGCATCATAGTGTAGCATCCCAAAGCTCTTTCTGGCCCACAGGAAGGCTGCCTTCACTTCTGCTGCAAGGTTCACTACAGGGACTAGGTTTGACAATTTCATTTACAAAACAATAAGCTTTAGTAGGTCATGAAAAACCAAAAAAGCAGAAGAATACTCCTTATAAATTCAAATTACAAAATAGAAAGTTTAGGAATAAACAATGTATAATAAAATATAAATGAAGAATACCTTCCATTATTAAAAAATAAAACCAATAAGAGATCTCTCAGTGCATACCCTGTAACATACAAATTACAATGTTTTTAAATGACAAGTCTGTATATACCATGCAGCCACAAGGAATTTGCTAACTGCATGGATCAAAATAACAGAAGTGTCACTCTTTAAAATCCTAAGGCCAATAGCAAATCACATCTGACATGCTGGACGGACCCACTTACGTCGGGGGTGACATACACTGGACAGAAGAACATAAATGTTCAATTGTTTCCGGAGCAGACTTGCAACATGGACATAAGTTGGACACAGACGGTGTCCCCCAACTGCCAGTAAAAGACAATAGCAGTAGACACCCATATCGGAAATGAGCATGCAAGCTCTTTCCCAAAGAATCAGGGATAACATCTAAATGGGGCTCATACTGAGGCTACCATTTGAAATCAAGAAATGCATTGGTCAATTCTCCATGTGTTGGACCCAGTAGATTGTTTTTCCTAACGTAAGACCAATAAGCTATTTTCAGAGACAGTTTATGAGCCTTCCCTAAATCCTGTGGATTCTCCCCGTAATTCCCAAGCCCTGGAATGCAAAACCAACTTGACACATGCTTAAACCATAGAATGGAGGCTACATTAGTTTTTTTTTAAAAGATCAAACAAAGAGTCCCTATAAATCACAAGCTGGGGAGCTGTCCAAATTCTAACCCACAAAATCGGGAATCGGGGGGTACCACCTGGGCACGCAAGTAGCGCTCTGGCAATGTTGTTCTCACCCACAGACAATTTAGTGGTTTTACAAAAGCCCCATACCTCTGCACCATAGGTAGCAGAATTTTGTGCTTTAGCTAGATACATTTTTATTGCTGGAGAAACGGCCTTTGTAACAATACTTTTATAGAAATGCAAAATAGCCCCAGATCTATGTTCAAGAAGAGACATACTCTTATTAATCTGTTCTTCCCAGTGCAGTTTGTTGGAAATTCTCAGCCCCAAATAATCTATTGAAGTAACTTTCCCCAAAGGAACTCCGAGTAATTTGATAGTACATCTTCTAACTGGTCTTGGGCTGAACACCATCAATTTAGTTTTACTGGCATTCAATTCCAGGCCATAATCAGAACAAAAAGTTATAAACTTATCCACAACAGCCTGAAGGCCCATTGGGATCTTGGAAATGAGGAGAGAATCATCCGCAAAAAGCAAAATGGGAATCTTTTGTGCATTTAGGGAGGGGGGCATAATTTTGACAAAACAATACAGCTTGTACCACCTCATTAATATATCAAGTAAATAAGGTTGGTGCCAGAACACATCCCTGGCGAACCCCCCCGATGGATGGCGATATGGTCTGTCAATTCACCCTGGTTACCCCACCTCACCTGAGCATAGATGCCCCTGTGTAACCGCTGTAGGAGATGGATTCTATTCAGTGGAGTACCGATTTTATATAAGAGATCCCATAATCGTAGGTCCATGAAGGCAACATGCAAATTTTGTTTAGCAAGTGTTACATATATCTAATATAACAATGCTGGCCTAAAAACCTGGTCCACGGTACTAGTTGTAGGGCGAAAACCCACCTGAAGTGAGGAAATCACAGGGTGGGTATCAACCCAATCTAGGAGCCTATTCAAAAGTTGTTTGGCAAAAAAATGTTGGAGGTTGTCAATGAGGCTAATAGTTCTGTAATCAGCAGAGAAACTCATCACTCCATTTTTGTATATAGGGATTACTTCAGCCCCTTTCCAGGTGTCGGGTATTGGGGCTCCAGCTGCTATTGCATTAGATATCATGTTTATATAACTGGACTAGATCATTGGCTCCAACTTATATAAATCACCCGGTATCTTATCTGGACCTGGAGCTTTAGAAAGTTTAAGGGAATTAATTGCGGCAAGTGTTTCCTCCAAGGTAAAAACAATATAATCATCCTGATTACACACGTCCGATCCCAAGTCACCAGAAAGTAAGCACACTGCAGCCAGTTGCTGGGAATGAGAATCATAGGGGGTAAGGTTACAGGGCAGGGCATAAAGATTCGAAAAATGATCTACCCAACTCTCAGGTTGAATGTGAGAACATAGAGGGGGTCTTTCAACCCTGGCGGTACAGGATCGCCAGGGCTGAAATGACGGAAGCACCGCCAACAGGCTGGCGGTGCTTCCCTGGACATTACGACCGCGGCGGAAGTGCCGTGGTCGCACCGCCGGGGTCGGCGGTTTCCCGCCACAATGGTCCCGGCGGTAGTATTCCGCCAGGGCAGCGCTGCTAGCAGCGCTGCCCAAGGGATTACGAGTCCCCCTACCGCCAGCCTTTTCCTGGCGGTTTAAACCGCCAGGAAAAGGCTGGCGGTACGGGGAGTCGCGGGGCCCCTGCACTGCCCATGCCACTGGCATGGGCATTTCAGGGCCCCCTGACAGGGCCCCATGCGGCTTTTCACTGTCTGCTATGCAGACAGCGAAAAGCGCAACGGGTGCAACTGCACCCGTCGCACGGCAGCAACACGCCCGGCTCCTATTTTGTGGCCGAGATCCCCGCTGTAGCCACCCGTCAAGGTCATAATGAGGGTCAGAGTGTTCTTACCCTCTCTATGTCTCCCAGACAATAGTGCCCAAAAAGACAAGTTGTTATTGTGTCTGGCAGCGTCCAACAGATTCTGCCATATTGACTCATCCCAGTTTTTCTTTGCCTGTGCTATAGCTTTATAATATGATTATCTGGCTGTTCTAATCACCCCCTGGGAGCGGGACACAATAGCTAACTTTAATGCAGATTTTCCCTTTGAGCAGTCTTTTGGAACCACCCCCTGGTTTTAAATGGGTGGTCAGTGCTTTGTAGAAATGTCCTTGTAGAAAATATTCTGTAGGTGGTGTGTCATTGTCTCATGGATGTTAAGGATTGGTATATTGGTAATCTCCTGTCCCTCATAATCAGCCATAACATCAATAAACACTTTATAAATCTCCCTAATCTTGAATAGATTAGACAACACTTTTGACCAGCTGGCACGGATGTGATTGCTATCCAGAAGTGGCTCTGGAACAACAGTGTGAGCGGTGTTCAATTACCTCCTGAATTCGACACTGTGTAAAGCAAGGAGCAGGGAGTTATGGTCACTGTCATATCCTCCAACATTGACCATAGCCTAACATCCAATAAAAAATAGTCGATAACACTAGATCACTGGCCTCATTTGAAAGTGGGAGCAATATTTGGGTCAGAGTGTGTACGACCATTACAAGATCTAAGACCATACTTAAGGCACAGTGAATTCAACTGTAGGACAGCGCAGAAGCGACTACAGAATTGCTCATTCACCAATTGTGGTATACCCCAATGTTCATCCTCTTCGACTATTAAGTCATTACTTAAATATGAGGGTTCAAATTTGCAATTCATGTCTCCTGCAACCACTACATAGGTATCAGGAGATAAATTATCTAAATATTCAAACAACTGGGTCAAAGTCTGAGACTCCAATCCCCGCGATACTGATCTTGCATATGTATTAATTATAATTACCTTGAAACCTCTATAAAATACAAGCAGTACCCCTAGTATGTCCAGGGAATCTATTTTTAATACAAAATGTTCGCACTGCAACCTCTTGCTAAGCAGTATCAATAGACCTCCCTTTGCTCGTCCAGTATCACCATTTGCCGGTTGGGCCATCTCCTGGTATGATAGAAAACCATCTAGGAGCACAGAATCCACAGCCCAAGTCTCCTGAAATAAACATATATCCTGTTTGTTTATGTAATTAACCCATTTGGGGTCCAGTGGTTTCCTACCGATCCCAGCCAAGTTCTAAGAAATAATAAGAACTTTGGCACTATTTGCCAGGTCTCTAGGCTCAGGGCAATGAGTTTCCCCACAATCAGCAAACTCATCAAGCACCCCAGTCCTACCCGCAGGTCCCAGAATAGAAATTGTTGTATTGGGATCACAGGTTCGTCAATCAATATCTGATATTAAGTGTGAATTGTTTGTTGCCAAGGCGCCCTTGTGATTAGTATCAGACTTCCCACCAGTTAAATCTCCGCAGTTTACAGAGAGACTAGCAGAAGGCAGAGAAGACTTAAGTCTAATACCAACCCCACTAGGCTTCCTAAGACAATTTCATTTCAATTTTGATCTCAATGAAATGGCTTACCCTCAAAGTGAGAACCATACTCAATAGGGGATAAAGTTTTTTGTGTGGGTGATTAAAGACTGTATAATAAACAAACGCATCTACAAAATTTAAATGGTTCCAAAGTGCACACTTTTTTGCAATTTTGCAGCATACTAATTAATGTATAAAGCCTCTGAATTGGATGGAAAAACAAACCTATGAAAACTCTCAAACATATAGCAATGAACAGGACCGTAGGCCCACCTGTGTTTAGTAAATACAAAGTGCACTGTGCAAGAAGAACCAACTGCTTTTATTCACCAACAAAAGGCACAAAGAGTCTGATGTTCACACTTAAGACACAAAGCATGTTTAGGGTTTGTGAAAACATGTGGAAACAGGCTACAAGTTTGGAAGACTTATCGGTTCAGGCAAAATGCTGTGTGCAGTGTTGGAAAAGTAGAAGAACGTTTTCATAGATCTTTCCTGCTGCAGATGGACAACTTAAAAGACCACTCCATGTTCTCACCCAGGACCATTGCTTAAGCCACAGTCAGTTAATAAGAAAAGGGTCTCTGGTAAAAAGTGCAGAATGCCATATAAAAAGGGGACGGTAACAACGCCTGTAAAAAGCTTGTTCAAGGGCTTATATTAAAACTGGAATTACCAGGACCATACTCAAGATTATATGCACAGTGCATAATCTCTGCCCTTTTGGTCACCCCAATACCTTTCACTCAAACTGCCCATAAACAGATGAACTTGAGCATATGAAACTCAAGATTACCCTTTCCTAAAAACTCAAGAAAAAACACTCCAACAAGACGTCTCAAGAGATGCACCCAGGATATAGACTTCCACCCCCCAAAAAGTAGAACACGTCCATCTCAAAGAGTAATCAAAGAGGAAATTAATATTCTAATGACACTATGCTTTTTAATACACTTTTCAAATGACACTCCTGCTAAGGCTCTATTACCATCCATGTACCTGATGACCACATATATGCTATGGACCTCTGGTCTTTTACATGATCAAATACAAAGACATTCTTTCTCCCACAGGACCTTTATGACTATTTCTATTTTCTCAATAGTATATTCTTGCTACACAAGGTTATTACTTACTTTGAGGTCTTAAGGCCTAATTTAGATTCTGCCAGTCACACCATAAAGCTGTTTCGGCCACGGAACTGAGAAGTCTGTCAAGTCAAAAGTCTTCTGCCCACAGTATTTAGATGTTACAACTCTGCAAGCAGATTTCCAGGGGATGGATTTCTGATGGAGGGAGATGGCAGCGGGACACAATTGACTTTGTACAATTGCAGGGGCTATGGAAGAGCGGGAAGTGACACACACACTCTACCATAGCCATATGTGTCCCCCCACACTACACAATACACAACACACCACATTGACACAACCCATTGCCATTGCAAAACAACACAACTAGTACATTTTGAAAACACACATTGACATACATCCATCACACAACATACACACACCATCAACACTGCACCATACACGACACAACCACAACAAACAACATAACTACACACTCACCTCCACAAGTACACATGCACAACTAGACACACCACAACAACGTCTGCCACACAACAAACACACTCACCTGAGTGTGTCACATGGCAACACAACATGCACAACAACATCAGTCTCACATGCAAGTGACACACATACAGACACAACCACATCACCCGATGCAGCTCTCTCCTCCCCCTCCATCCAATTGTATTGCACTCACATATACACATACTGACTTACACACTACTCGCATCACAACATGATAGGTCCCCTGGCAATGTGCACACATGAACACAGTTGACAGATGTGCATGAACCATTATTTAGATACCAGCATTCATTTGCCAATGAATACTGGCACCATAATGACAGTTGTGTATGTGTGAGATATATGGTTGATAACAATGTGTCATCATTCATGTCTGACCTACTTGTGTCCCCAACTTATGCACATTATAGTGATTTTAAAAAATGACTACGACATGTATGTGCTTGCAGTGGTCCCGGCTTCCAGTGCAGTGCCCACCCAACGTACCCTATCAATGCAGTGTCTCTACCTTTGAGTCCTACAACAGGGGGTTGTTTTTTCTTTGCGAGAAGGTTGCAACAGTGACGGCAGGTGTGCTCCAGTTATGTCCAGTCAAAGACGTTGGTGGAATGGGGAAAAAGGTGAAGTTTCACCCCTTTTCCCCTCAATCCGCCAATTCTGACATTGTTGTCAGATGCTACTTTTTTCTTTACGGTAAGGCACATCCAAATCGGCACAGTGGGAAGGGTGTCTGGGTTTCCGCCGGGATCCCCTTTTCCCTCTCCCGCTGTCAAGGCAGGCAGTATTTCTTGGCAGAGACAGTGGCTCAAGTGCAAGCTTTTATCAATGGGACCACCAACATCCAAATATGGTGGGTGAGCCACCAAGGCAGAGGACGAGTTTCCAGTTGAAAAGTCTCTGATGGGACTGTCACCACCAAAATCTAAATCAGGCTGTTAGTCTTTTTATTTTTCTCACTGATATTTTATACCTAAACCAGCTATGTAAAGCTCTCTGTTGACTATCCAAGTCTAAGTGCTATAAAAAAAACAATAAATAAATATGTGAATACATTAAAAAATAAGAGATTGACCTCTGCCAATGTCATGGATAAATTTTTCTTTACATATTCTTGCATAATCATCATAATAAAAAAATCCTCATATTGCTCTAAATGTTAAAATGTATGCAAAAGTAAAACATACAATATCACACAATTCATTATCATAATGTTGCCAAAGTGCATCACAACACGGGGAGCTAAAAAAAGACTCCGCACAGAACTTCATCGAAGCACAGTTGAGTAATGAAGACTCAAAAGTTGGTTTTCTAAATCATCCAGTAGTGTTTGAGAATCTACTGATCAGACCTGTAGATCTTGTGCCATAAAGGCTGCCCATTATGCTCAAACATAAGTGTATAATAACCAATCAGTAATGAAGTATCAGCTTCATAAATAGCATACAATAAAAACATCCAAAAGTGCATTCGAAAATATAACTATTATGTAAATATCAAACAATATGAAGGATACCTGAAATAAAACATCAATGCGATGACCCCTGAATATGCTACAAAGATTTAAAAATCTTTCCCTTTCATCTTCTTTACTAAGCATACAATCAATCAATCAAAGATGCTTTATTCGCCTCAAAAGAGCCATAAAAGACACAATGGATTACAAACATCATAATCATGATAAAAACGTAATAAATAGAGGTAAATAACAATATCAGATATAAAAGAAATAGATTAAAAAACAGAGAAAAAAAATTAATAATGATTACGAATTCAAATAGCACCATTTATAAAAAAAAATGCACCACCTCTATTATCTTCTCTCTGCCGAAGTCCTGAGAATAAAAAAAGGCAGGATAACTACGTCTAATATCCAAAAGAAGAAGGGCCAGCCGTAAAAACCTTCTTCTGGGGGCTCTGTATAAATAACAAAAAAAGATAAAATGAAAAGTGCTTTGATGCGACCTACCATCACAGCCGCATGGAGGCAGTTTCTTGAACCAGGTGCCTTGAGAGGGAAATGCTAATAAAAAAATGTATGGAATTCAAATTAAATCTAGTAAGTAAAAACCTATGTCGTTCGGAAGTAATCATACTGAGATATAACTTAGGAAATAGTGGATTTAGAGACAAACGCTCCTGGGCCCCAGAATACAATATGCAACCATTTTCTCAGGCCAAAAAACAATGAAAGGCAAAGTATTGGTTAAAGTAATCTAAGCAGTGGTTTAATACATTTACATATGGGTTTCACATACATTGGACAAAGTAAACACGTTCAATATTTTCAGCAGTACAATTAGTGCACAAATCACTTAAAGCCGCATTATCAGTGCCCTTTGTAAACACAGCTGTGTGCTTATTGATTTTCAGGACATCAAAATGCAACTTCATAACAAGGACCTGGCCACTGGTGGTTGATTGAGTCTAGTAGTCTTCATACCTAGAAAATGGCTAGGAAGGATGAACTTATTAGCAAAGTGGTATAATCACTTGTCAAGGGGGATGTTCCAGACAAAAAGTAAGTATAATTAATGTTGCTGGTGTGGAAGAAAATCTTGGGAGGTATCCAAACCTTACAGGATTCAGACTGAAAGTTTAAGGAGCTCCTATCTGACTCCTTGCGTCCGTTGAAAATGTTGAGGAGTTGTTTCTATAAATGAAATGATTAAATTCCTTTTTAGTGTTGAAAGGGAACAGCCACTAATTAGCAAGGGTCTAGGAAAAGGGGTTTAACCATTTGAAGATATGAGTGTGTATATTTTTGTAATACTATTTTGAATTACTGAACATTTTTCAGGAGTTTCCTTGGAATCCGACCATTCCAGGATTCCAGGCCATATTTGCAGTGCAAATTATTAAAAATATGTTTTCATAAGAGGTCAGAAATGTGTGAGCAGGTCTGATGAACCAGTTACTTACCTTTGGTTACCCTCTTAATGGTAGGGACTCTATCTAGAAACAGATTCCTGACCCTTTGAATATTCCCCTAGCATCAGACTGGATCCAGAAACCTTTCAGCAGTACCTCTGCATGCCAGAACATGGTGCTTTGCAGCTCTGCAGTAATACCGTTCCAATCTTGAAATGACACGATGGGTCTATACAGGAGCCATTCTTGCACACTTCAAGTTGGTTTTCAGACTGTCCATGTCCCCAGACACAAAGCCCCAAAGTAAACTGGTAGACAGTGTGCAAATTCCTAGGATCTTATTAATGGATAAAGCCCAAACACAGAATGGGGAGGATGAGAGGGAGCATGCGGCTAGATAGTTTATCTATCAGAATGAGCATTTCCAAAGGTAATCAACTTGTTATTCTTACATAGACTTCTAGCCACAGATTCCTCACCTTTTGAATTAATACCAAAGCAGTACCTTTTGGAGGTGGGTATGTGAGAGCACTCTAACCAGAAAGTCCTGCATGACAAAGTGGGCAAAATGTCCTTCCCAGAGCCCAATAGTGATTTGTGTACATATGGAGGTAAACCCACAAAGCTGTCTGGCAGATGTCTAGGACAGGGAATTCATGTGCCAATGCACTGGTAACAGCTTTGGTCCTTGTCAAATGAACACAATGTCCTTCTGGAGGCTGTTTTTGCCAGTGTTTAGCAGATGTTTATGCAGAGAATGATCCAGTGGGAGATAGCCTTCTTCTGCAATGCCTTGCCTTTTTTAGCCTCAGAGGAACTCACAAAGAGATGATTATTCCCCAGGTGGTCTTTGGTGTGATCTATGTAGAATCTTAGTGCTCCCTTGGGGTCAAAGCGATGGAGCATCTCCTTCTCCTGAAAAGGGGTGAGGTGGAGCACAGAATGCAGACAAAATGATGGTTTGACTGCGTCAGTACAGCATCATAATTTTCAGCAGGAAGGATGCCCAAGTCTGCAGAAGCAGTTTGTCTGGGAGGAAGGTATTGTAAGGTGTATTAACACACAGAGCCTCAAGCTCACTGACTTGCTCTGGTCCAAGATGCCTGCCCCATTCCAGAAGCAATGCAATTGTCACTACTCTCGGCTGGAAAAAGAGAGGGGCTGCCTCAGTCATGATCCAGAAACCATGACTGCAACTCTTTTGCAGTCTCCCCTGTAATCTGAATGTGGTCGGAGAGGTCCCCTTGATGTTGGGACCAGTGGTACTTGAGATCTTATTGCAGAGCCCACATATATCACCTGGCGTGCTCGACCAGCTGGATGCAGGAGGCCATCAGTCCCTGTAGCCTCTGAGCCGCCCCTTGAAATCCAGGTCTGAGGCTGAAAGATCAGGATCATAGCCTGAATGTCCTGGACTCTCTTTTCTGGGGGAAAGACATGAAACATGAAACCGAACCGTGTCCAGAATGACTCTGATGAAGGGCACATCTGAGAAGGAATCTATTGTGACTTCTGCATGTTGATAGTGAACCCTCAAAGATTACAGGGGATTCGTAATCATCTGAACGTGGCTGATAACTGCCTGGGGCAAGCTCGCCTTCAACTGCAAGTCATCGTATGGGTAGACTGTTACCACAGCCCTCCGAAGAGGATCTGCTACCATCGCCATCCCTTTCATGAAGACCCAAGGCGCACGGGTGAGACCAAAGCTGATAGCTCACCCAAGAGAGTCGGTGGTACCCAAGCCACAACAAATTTTGAACTTGGCCATAACAGAAAAATCTTGAATTGCCTTATCTATGACTTAGGAGGGCTTGAGCAACCAAATTTCAAGGGGCATGGAAGTAACACCCTACCAAGCAGTCCAAGTTGACAGAACAGAGGGCTTGCCACACGTTTCCACACATTTAGATTCCCAATATGACATGGACATTATGTTGTGTGGTTGTGTGTGAATGGCATCATACTATGATAAATTAAGGAGAAATATTTAGTCAGTGTTGTTGTACCATGGCTGATGGTGTTTTGCTTCAAATGCAAAGTAGGCAACATTTAGACAATAAGTGATTTAAAAATCCTGCCAAAACTATTTTCAAGAGAAAACCTCTGACCAAGCATTTTTCACAGCACACAAGCCCTGCTGGTAAAGTCAACAATCTTCTTTTTTTTAAACAACAATTTTTATTGATTGTATGCAACAGATCATTAAGTAGTTAAACACAAGCAGTGCATGGCTCCATTCCAGGATAGAGAGAGACTCCAGTTACATGTCATGGCAGTATATTTAGAAACAGTAGCACAATGGCTGAACCCAAACACCAAATGCATAAAACGACTTGGGAATTAGAGCAAATTGAAGCCAAGTCATCAAGCCTAATATACAGTGATTAGTACAATTATGCATGCTTGGCTGCCACAGTCACGGTACCTTAGTACTAAGGGCACAAACATCATCCCTCCCCATCAGAGCCCTCCCCTGAGTCAATCTCGTCCTCACCAATACAATAATTGAGAAGATACATCCGAGGCACCCTCATCGGTGTGGGTAACATGCACTTGCATCTCCTCGGCTACACCCCGCTCAAGGATTTCCCGTTGTCATGAAGACAACAATGGGGCTCTGCTCCATCCTATGGCCACTGGCCTTTTGGCCAGGAGCAGTGCAAGCTGGCCCAGTCTATAGGGTATCCTCTGCCTGCTGGGTTTCACCAACACCCCCAGGAGGCAGACTAACAGAGTTAAAGGGATATCGATGCCTGACACTTTCACTATTTTGGGCACCACTTACCTCCAGAATACTGGATCTCAGCACATGCCCAACTCAAGTGTAAAAAGGTGGCAACCAAATCCCCATATTGTGCACAAAGTGCCTCCCTCAAGGGGTCTATCCTGTTCAATCGCCTAGGAGACAGATAAGAGCAATGTAAATAATTTGAATGAAGTAGCTTGAATCTATGGTTGTATGACACTCTCCTCACCAATTCACATGCACGCACCCTGTCAGCTTCGTCAGCTTCCTCAATGGGCTCCTCTGATTCCCACTCCCAGGCCCCGCATGAAGTGTAAGGGGCATTAACCATGACAGCCTGGATCATCTTCTAAAATAAGGAGATGAGATGCCAGCCCTCTCCCGACCGAAGTATGCCACCCAACATCAGGGATGGCTGGGGTGCTGCAGGAAAACCAGCCCAGACCTCTTGCGTGACGCTCTCCAACTGAGCATAATGGAGGAAGTTGCATAGTCCTACTTCAAAGGTCTCCTGAGCCTCCTGAAACATCTTAAAGAGCTCTCCAGGGTAGACAACACTCCCCATTTGCAGCCTCCCACCCCCCATCGATCCATGGACATATCCTCATCAATAGCCCTAAACGGAGCATGGTCCCAGAGACAAAGTTCCCTATCAAAGGGGGCCCTGCTTAGCACCTTCCCCACCACTACCTCCGATATCGCTGATGTCTGCCTCACCAAGTATGGGATTATGCACTTGGACCAATTCCTATGCATCAAAACGCACGCCAACGTGTCATTATCCAGAATATCCAGAAATAATCAATTTTCCTAATTATCAGGGTCAGCCAACCACCTTGCAGCATGTTGTAAGTTAGCCATAAGTTGACACATGGTAGTACTGCTCTATATCCGGTATAGCAAGACTCCCATCCTCCATGTCACGCTTGAGGACCAATAGTGCCACTCTACTATGCATCTCACCCGAGACTAAGGAAGTAAGTAAACTGTGCAATTTGCAGAAGAAGTTCAGTTGGAGTCGAAACAATGCATTTTGGACCAAATATAGGCAGCAAGGGCGAAAGACCATTTAGGCCACTGCAGCTCCACCTATCACTGACAAAGGTAGTCTATTCCAGAACGCTATGGAGCCCTCAAGTCCTGCTACAAGTCTATCCTCATTCAAATGCCGATACACGTCCTCAGTGTGGACTACCCATAAACCCAAGTATCTAAAGCCCTCTGTTTCCCAGTGGAGACCGAGCCACTGGTAGCAAGTCCAATCAGACAACCAAGTGGAAACAAGATGGATTCCCTCAGATTAACCTGAAGGACTGAGATCTTTCCAGAAGCACTGAGGAGCTCCATCAATATCGGCACAGCCTGGTGGGGAGAGAATATATACCATCTGCACACAGAGCGATAACATGCGTGAAAACCCCCACTCCAATCCCCCATGGCTCCATCTCCTTAGGCAGAAGAAGTGTTTAGGGCTCAATAGCAAGAGCGAACACGAGTGGCGAGAGGGGCCAACCCTGCCTGGTGCCCCTCCTGTCCTCCCACCCCTCAGAAAGGTCACCCCCGATTTTAACATTGACTGTGGGGCTAGTATTCAAC
The DNA here is from genome assembly GCF_031143425.1 of Pleurodeles waltl. Lineage (NCBI taxonomy): Eukaryota > Metazoa > Chordata > Amphibia > Caudata > Salamandridae > Pleurodeles > Pleurodeles waltl. The sequence goes on from NC_090451.1 coordinate 478,137,155, forward strand.
AGCTATACCCAGCTACAAAAGGCAGGACTGAACTCCATTCCCCGCAGCACTGCCATAAAAAATGGCCACTCCACGGTATATAATGCTTTTTCCAGCTCAAGGGAGACTAATGCCAGTTTGCGATCACCATCTACGGTCTTGTGTAGGACGTGCGTGAGCCTCCGGAGAGTAAAGGCAGCGACACTAGCCAGCATGAAGCCACATTGGTCTTCATGTACCAAGTCACGAACCACTCCCCCCAGTCATGTCGCTTGCATTTACATAGTATTTTGACATCAGTATTGAGCATCGTAAGGGGTCCATTCAATGAAGGGTTTGCCATATCATCCCCAGGTTTCAGTAGGAGGCAGATATTATATTTTCCTCCTCCATAGTGGGCGGAAGTATTCCGTTAGCCCAGGCCTCCTGAAGAACCTTCAGCAACTTCTCCTTAAGTGTGGTGGAGTATGCAGGATAGAACTCCACAGGGAACCCCATCCCCCCTCTGGAGCCTTGGATTCATTGAGGGTCCTCATGACCATACCAAATTACTCCAGGGAAAGCTCACTGTCCAATTCCTGTACAAGATCTGGAGCCAATGTAAACAATTGCACGCCCCTCAAGAAATTTTCGATCAGCCCCGGATGACCAAACTCTCCTGCCTGATACACCCCCTTAAGGTGTTCACCAAAGACACCCAGGATATCACGGCATCTACTCTATCTCCACTAAGAGCACGAACATGAAGGACAGGAGGAACTTCCTGCTCCCGTCGCAGTATCCATGCCAAAAGTCTACCGGATGTGTTCCCCTTCCTATGTAGTCGTGACGATCTACCCTAATCCTGCTGTTATCCAAGGGTTCGCAGGCTGACTGCACCCCCCATTGAGCCTGGAGCATCCCTCCCACACTTCCGTCAAGAACACCTCAGATCCCTGGAGATTCTCCAAATGACACTCCTGCTCCCCTATCGAAAATCTTCTTAACTTCATAAAGTATCAAACGTGAATTGTGTTCAAATTTGATTTAGCTTTATGAACAGCATTTCAAAACTGTTAACTTCTAAAAAGTATTTACTATGAACTCTGTGCCTTTTTTGTGCCCTAACTAGCACAGGAAGAATTTGGGTCTGTAATGCAGGTTATACTATTTTTGCCTTAAAGTTTTTACCTTAGCAAAAATTATAGCTCTTTCTCGATGACTCTTACATACTGAATAGAAACAGCGGTAATATTTTTTTACTTATGAAATGATCTGAACTTTTGCAAAACACATCATTTTGCATTATAAATTTGTAGGCCATTCATTATATTTTTTAGACAAGTTATTTAATTGAAAAAGCGATAGCTAGCAGTGCACAGTACCTTTTGCAACATAACTTTTTTGTTTACCCATTAGACTTAGTACTTATTTATTGAACTGAGAGGAATAAAGGCTTAATAACACAAAGCTTTCAGTCCGCAGGTTTTTCACAAATTTGAGCAATACGTATGTGAATCCACTGTGAAATTACGCAAGATATCGAGTTAGTGATTTAACTTTCTAGCTTCTTCTCCATCGTTGCATGCGTCTAAGTCGTTTGCATATGTTAACGCACCTATTTTATTTTAGCTGTAGCGTCTTTACTTTGGGAAGATGATGTTTTACAAAGTACTCCTTGTCTGCTAATCAGCTTTTCAGATTACATTTTGATGGAACACAGATGTTTTGATTCCCTGATATAAAACATTAACCTCTTTGGATTTAAACCAAGTACTCGTCTGGTTCCAGGCAGAAGATGCACAGAGTAAGATGCTGACAAAGCCTATTAAATGGGATCATTTGGCCATTTTCTCATATTTATACATTTTATATCAACTCCATAAAAGTAGTCTAGCTAGGAAATTAACCAGCAATATCATTATAAAAACTTCGTATAAGCTGGCATTTTTATGAAAGCTAAACATTACGATGTCGAAAATGTTAAATTGACGAACTGTTTACATAATCTTGGTTTTCACCTCCTGTTCAAACAATGCGCAGTAAGCAATTTACTTAAGGAAATTATTTTAGCACGTGGAAGTATCATGCTAAAGGAATTTTTTTTGGCACGTTTTTCTGTTTCATTATATAATAATGTGATACATAGGGAGTTACTTCGAGGAAATCACTTAGACTCCCTTCTACACTATTTTTCTCCCTTTTAAATTAGAGTCTCCAATTTATTTGAGCATTTAAGGGAATTGCATATCAGAACAGTTGTGATAAGGATTTCTCACACCGAGTAGTTTTGCCTACCTTGGGATCTCTGATGATCTCTGGAGTGTACCAAATGTAGCTGAGACTGCATTAAATATTCATGAGATAAATAAGCTTTCAGGTGTGCATGTCTCAGGTACCATTCAGCTTCTTCACATTCAGGAAATACGATGCCTCAATATTAGTTTGGGTCGCAAAAGGTTACAGTGTTCATTTAAAGATGGTATATAATAACACAACTACCTTCCCTGTGGAGGGTGTTCTGACCACTCACCTTTTGCATGTCCAGACTTATTGGAGGATGATGGCTGTGGCGTGCATTTAAACAGAGATTAACGAATCTTTCAATACAATTATAATTTATAATTGTATTAAAATATATGTTTATGACAGAGACAGACAAGCAACTAAGAAAAAGACTACATAAAGGGAGGACTTTATGATGAACTCCAGCCAGAGGTATCACACCTGGCAGGAGCTAACAAAACACTTGGAATAGAGGGAAAGCCTCACAGAGGAAAAAAGTGCCCAACTAGGAGGGGTGCAACCAAAGTAGTTGGACATAGATAACAACCACATAGCAAAGCACACACTGTCTGGCACTATTAAGTTATAGAAACTAGATTAGGACTCTTCACAGTTCTTCCTAAAAAAGAAAGGCAGTATCACAAGCGTTGTAGGGAAACCTTAGCAAGTATCAAGGCTCTTAAACCTGCAGCTGCAATCAAGAAAGCTACTGAGCCGTGTTACAGAGTCTTCACCTATCAAGGCTTACATAGTCTTCTCTTCCAAATGTATGCTTTAGTGATATTAATCCTTATTGCCAATAGACTGTCAGAGGTGGCTGTGCTCTATCAGGTATCTAATATGATACTGTATGTAGACGTTGGTACCAAGGAGCAGTAGAAGCTGTAGTAGGCCCTATCAACTTAGAGACAGTGGTGTGTCCCATCCCCCATTTCATTTCCCAGTCTGCAAGGAATCCACAGTTTTCCTCACATGTCTTTCATGCTTGCCAGATAGGAAAAAATCCAGAAACCACCCTAGTTTTACACAGGTGGGGGGACAGGTTCTTCCTGGCCTTGACAGCAATGTAGGAGAAGGAGCAGCTCCTGCTGTGGCTATGATGAATGAAGGGGCTGTGCATGAGGGCAAGAGAGGAGGAGCGCCGGTGCCTTGATGGCAGATGGAGATTCAATCAAGGGTTAATGTAGGACGGTCCTTGATTGTGTAAAGCTATGTAGGTGTACATGAGGAGCTTGAACTGACATTTCTGGATAGGGAGCAAGTGTAGGTTTCTAAGGTGGGGGTGATGAAGGTCAGTTTGGGGCAGTTCAGGATGAGTGCGGGTGCTGCATTCTGTATGGTCTGGAGTCTTTTAAGGATCTGGGAGGAGACGCCTAACAGAGAGAGTTGCAGTGGACGAGTGCCTGAGTGATGGTCTTTCTGGTGCTGACTGGGCTCCATCTGAAGATTCTGCAGAGCATGCGAAGTGTGGAAGCAAGAGGAGGTGACTGTGTTGACTTGTCATTTCATGGTCAGTTTGTTGTCAAGGGTGATGTCTAGGTTGCATGCATGGTCTGTGGGTGTGTGTGTTGGTCTAAGTTCTCCTGCCACCAGCTGTGGATACAAGCGGAGGTGCTCTTCTCAAAGATCAGTACTTCTGTCTTGTCAGATGTCTGCAAATTAATGTCTCATCTTAGAATGGTGGACTCAAATGGCTTCCCAGTGGCTGTGCACCTATGTGCATTAAGGATTAGGGAACTTCCTAAGATTTGCTTTTTCATCTTGGCTTTAGCGATCTTTGGAAAAGCTGCATGTACTGCTTTTTTGCCTACATAGCACGTAGGGGAAATCCTGTGGATTCAGAGGACACAGAAAAAAATCATTTGATCATGGCCACCTTGGATATGTGAAGCAAATCATTTTTGACTGGCATTGCATAGGGAAAATCAATTGCTTATTTAGCAAACTATAGATATGTGAACACTGAAGAACTGTGGGAGAACGGATATTTACCAAACAAACAGCTCAAACGTTAATGGACTGACATTCAACCACACATTTATGATTTTCTTCAAAGAAAAGTGAACAAGTATCAATGATTCCTACCTTTAATTTTTAACAAATTATTTAATTCAACCTTGCAGATGACCAAAAAATCACATTCTACCTTTAGTCTTTATATAATGCGAGGGATCTGCAACACCATGCCCCCTCAGCACGTGTGTATCTGTGTCTGAATACTGGATTTAATAATTGGGGGTCCAGGACCTATCCTAGGGGTGATGTATATGTATTATATGTAATAAAAAGGTAGCTTTGTGCCTGGCAAAATGTTTAGTTTCCCAGGTCAAAATGGCAGTGTAAAACTGCACACACAGTCTCAGCAGTGGCAGGCCTGGGGCATATTTAAAGGGCTACTTAAGTGGGTGTCACAATTAGTGCTGCAGGCCCACTAGTAGCATCTACTATACAGGCCCTGATGACATGTAGTACCACTTTACTATGAAAATATAAGTAAATGAAATATGGCAGTTGGGGATAAGCTTTTATTACCTTGTTTAAAGAAGGGAGCACACTCACTTTAGCATTGGTTAGCAGTGATAATGTATGCAGAGTCCTAACACCAGCAAAAACAAGATCAGAAAAAATGGAGGCGGAAGGCAAAAGGTTGACAGGTCTAACAGTTGTTTTAACACTCTTTCTATCAACTCTCATGCATTTAAGCAAAATGTGCCAGTTGTCCATAGGCTTCATATACTTTGTTTACTTAATAAGGAAGTGAGCTAAATTAATTGTGAAACCACCTCATCCACAATACAAAGTATATGCATACATGGAAAGTAAGCCAGAGATAAGGGCAAAACACATAAGTTCCACTTGAACTGAGTAGAACACAGTATATCCTTTAACAGGTACGTCTCTCCTTAGCATTTACTTAAATGCAATTACTGTTCTATTTTAATTACTGGCAGATAGTTTCTTGGAAGCCATACCATTTAAAGGCAGTACACGGTGTACAACCCAATCCAAGTAGTAATTTGCTTTGTATTGTAGCACAAAATAACACAACACAGCACAGCACAATGCAATGTCTTGTATTGCTTTCCACGAAGGGGGCATTCTATGGGTTGTTCATTGTAATGCAACCACCAATTGATTTTGATGCAAATCCCTCTCTACAAAGAATTGTAGACAGGGATTTGTGCCAAAATCCTGTGCTGCTTCTATAGCACATGTTCCAACAGTACAGTGCCCTAAAAGGATCCCATCCTGCATAAAAACTATGCTGATCACAACACAGACACCTTTGCACTATTGTGCAAGGGTACCTGCATTGTTTGACAAAAGTGTACAGGGCAGGGAGAAAGCAGAACTGTGCAACTTCTAAGTAGATATGGTGCAGTTTTGCTCTCTCCCGTTCATCCAATGCAGTTACCAAGTTTACTTGCTGCGCTGTTTTGAGTGAACTCTTTGTAAATCTCTCCCAGTTTTTTAAAAACTTTTTAAGTTTGCTAAAACTTACACAATATTGTGTACATTTTCAGCTATGGGTATCCGTGTTGTGTACCTTGTGATACCGGACATTTGTCTAGTATGAACTCTTCATAGCTCGCTATAATTAGTTAAACAGATAGCATGATTAGTATATTAGTATGGCCTTAATGCTCCTGATAAACAACTGCAGAGTTGGAGTCAGAAGTATTCCTTGTCTCAGCCTGTGAGTGCCTAATAACTATATCTGTACGTCAACAACAGCCTGTGGAGAGATGGTAGGAAATTAAAATGCATGTGTTGGAAAGTGGATTTTTGGTAAGGGTAGATAGGTAGCTACACTTAGCAATAGGCCACAAACCCCCCACTATGTCCAGTCAAGGTCTCAGTAAATTAATCCTTGTTCAACCCTTGGTAGCTTGGCTTTCAAGCAGTTAAGCTTAGGAGACATGTGTGTAAAGCATTTAGTATCGACAAAACAGTAAATAAGTAAAACACAAGACACAATACAAATCCAACACCAATTTCTAAAAACATGAACTATTTATATCTTTAAAGTGGCACCAAAACAACAACAATCCGATTTAAAGAACCAGATATATTAATTTATAAAGACTATAATTAAAACTAGCACTTAGAAGCAAATAGCGTTCAAAGGGTTAAAAAAAAAAGGTTGCACTGGACAGGGACAAAGTCCAAAGTTCAGGCCACCCACAATGTAACACTGTTACACTTTCTTTCAGAAGTGTTTCTTTATTCAGAAAAGTGGTTCTCACAACACCAGCCAGGGGTTCTAACGCTCTGGTATGCCTCGTGGGGTCTGGGACTACAACTCCCACAATGCACCTCTTCAACTTATGCAGCTTTTTACAACAATTGCTCCAAACTTCTCCAAACGTCTGTATCTTCTCTTCTTTCAGAGGTCCTTTTGGGTCCTTGAAGTGTCCACAAACTTGATCCAAGGTTACAGAAGCTCTAAGTTGCTCCTTGGGAGTTGGGACTACAACTCCCAGAGTGCACCTGGTCAGAATCCTCAAATGGCCACGGGATGCTGGTCAGCTGTGCTCTTCTTGAAAAACTTGATGTAGGGGATACTGGTCAGCTCCTTCAAACCTGTAGCTTACAGAGAGTTCACTCCTAGAGAAAAGTCCTTTTATTTGTGAAGCCCAAAGTGTGCAGCTGGTGTAGTCCTTGTAAGTGCAGTCCTTCAGGTGCAGGCCAGGGGTCTAGCAGGGCAGTCCTTCTTCTCCAGTATTTTCTTCCAGCAGTGATCTGAATTGTGGGGCAGCTCTGCCATATTTATCCCTGCTCCTGGGGCGGGAAGCTGGGGGGTGCTCCTGTCCAATGGGGTGCAGGCCACCACCCTCGGGGGTGATCACTTTCTATGAAGTGTGGCAAAATTCAATCCCAGAAGGCAACATTCTCTAAAAATCCATTATGGCAAAAATTCATCCTTGGAGGTGAGATCTTGCTGAGTCTACCCACTGGTGTGACCCCTGCCTGCTGCCCGCTGCCCGCTAAACTCTTTACAATGGAAAACCGCGACTCCAGTTTTCCTCCCGCTGTCCCTATTATGAGTTTCCTGCTGTGTCAGCGGGAAACAGGCCACAACATTGACACCACCTCGTAATCAAGCCGGCGGCAATGTTACAGTGCGTCAGGTGCCACAGTACCCATTGCGCTTTTCACTGCCCATAATTCAGGCAGGGAAAAGCACGATGGGCTGTCCATGGGTGCCCTTGCACTGCCTTGCACTTCGCCCATTGCACCCTGTCTCCGCCAGCCTTGGCACGGTGGTGGAACACTCATGCAAAGGCCAGTGGAGAGGGGACTCCTAATCCCCAGGGCAGCGCTGCTTACATCACTGTCCTGGCAGATTAAGACCACCAGCACCACCAGGCTGTCGACTGGCGGCAACCTGCCAGTGCCGGCGCTCGGACCGAGGTTTTCTGCCACAGTCTTAATGTGGAGACCAGACCGCTGCTTTGACGGTGGCCCAACCGTCATCGTGAGTCTGGCGGTCCCAGGACCACCAGACGCGTTATAATGGAGTAGGTCACCCTTAACACACCCCTTCCAGCCCCTCTCCTGAGCTAATCAGTTAGACTCCCATTTCTCTGGGGGAGCAGGAAATGAGGAAGGTCCTGTTTCTTCCCCAAGTGGCTTTCCCTACTTTTAAGAGAAGTTTAACTACATTTCCCCTGGCCTGCTCTGCCATCTGCTGCAGCAGTTCTCTGCCCAGCAGATGCTTTCTTTGTCTCAGACCAGCCCACTTAATGCACCATTAAAGTAGCTTAGCTCAGGCTGCCAGAGACTGACCAATCAGGAAAGGACAATACACAGCTGAATTTGGTAACTTTCAGAAAGAGTTCTGAAACTCTATTCCTCGGCTAGTTATATTAAATTCAACATTGGAAAGTTTTCACAGTAGCTTCACATTTCCATAGCTGCAGATATCTTTGTACCCATATGTCTCTTTATAAAATGCCTTTCTGTGTGAGCCATCTCCAACTATTCTCTGTAAAAGGGTGCCTCTTACAGATGCTACCCCGAGCACTGTGATCCATGGCAGTATATCAATCCATATCTGTCAACCAACTGTTCAATAACTTTTAATGGGCCTGGTCAATAAATATATTTCTGATCATAACAATCTGCATGCATGGTATTGTTCAAGATTTGGGATCTGATTTAAAATTCAACACAACTCCAAAGTCTAGTTCAGTTGTGTACTCTCTCGTGGATTAAACCACAGACAGTTCACAGCTGTACTTAAAAGCAATATTTCCTTACTACTGTCATACCTAACCACACAGATGGGAAGATTGATGTTGGTTTTTAAAATACAGACACAGCCCTCAAAATAAACATTCTCTAATGGTTTCCATTCCAACTTCATAAGATGCTTCCTTTCTTTCTCTTACATAACAGCAAATACTTTACGTAATAATAAGCTCTACAAGAACACAACATTTATTTTGTAACCTTCACAGAGTCTTTTGAGGTCTAGAACAGGAAGGCAGGCATTTCAGCCATCAAGAAGTAAGGCGAACCGCAAAGATAAGATACAGCAAACTAGATCAGATGATATGTAGGGAAGGTGGTCAAAATCTGAATACAAAAGGGTCTTAATAGGCTAAAGACATGGAGGAAGAGGAATCCGACATTGAAACCAAAGGGAGACAATAAAAGCAAAAAAGGAAGGTCGCTAGAAGAATTTGAACAAATAGTAATCCCAGGACACTCCACAGTGGAGTCTGAAGTGGACTCATATGCCATCAAGTGTTTGGCATTTTGTCTCCAATCACTGCAATTAAGAGATGGAGTAAAGCCTGAGTAAAAGCTGTAGCGCTGGGTGGAGACAAGTGGGATGGGGAAGCAAATTTTGATGGGGTGGTAGAATTTAAAAGTTAATACTTGCTGTAACACTAGTGATGTGCTCAAGTATTAAGGGTTCATTGGGATGAACCTTTTATGCTTTCTCCAGAGTCTCTCAAAAGTACTTAGTAAAAAACATCTCTTTCAAACCTAAGTAAAGGTGACAGAACGAAAACCTTACACAACTACATTTCACATTCTTCCTCTGCTGTAACCTCAGCCCCAAGAAATATACCTTTTACTTCCTTTACTTTTCAAGGGCATCATTCCAGAGAATTACTTGATTCTTGGGGACAACATAAGCATTCCCCCAAGACCAACTCAATGTGAGTTAAAATCAGATTGGAAAAGTATCACACGTAGCTTATGCAGCTTCAGAACTGATTGACCAGAATGATATATTTAACCAACTTGGCATAAAGTTGATGGTAGTTACTGCCAAGCAGTAGAGCTGTTTCGTCTTGTGAGCTTTTTAGGTGCGATCATCTCCTTCTAAAATGCATCTTGCTATTATTAGCTGCCATTCTTGACATGAAAAGGTCAATTGGTAATTTTGAATAGGTGGATAGTTAACACTTCCGGTGGTCTGCAAACTTTAGATGACATGAGAATCTCTGGATGGTAAAATTTGATAGACACTAGAACATTTGGAAAGTACTAATTACAATAATCAGTCTTGAAAATGCTTTACAGGAAATGGTACAGATGTGCCAGTCTGTATTGTTAGTACCAAAATCTAAGAGAACAAGTTATGTAAGAATACACTTTGAATTTCAGAATGACACTGAACATAAATTTGACACGTAGAGAAAAGAGGGGAAAAGCTTAACTTTCCATAGCCATGAAGATTTTTGTCAAATTCCCTCTAATAATTCAGCCCTGAAATGAGTTGTAGGGCAAAACATAAAAACGTTGAAAAGATATTTATGAGGAATCATAAAAAAGACTACTTTCAAACAAAATGGGCAAATATGTGGGAAGTAATAAAATGGTGGGGTTGCTGGAAATTTTAAAACTCTCTGTGAGCTCTGTGGAAGATACTTTCAAAAGGTAGTTTTAATGGCATTTAAATATTAAGATGTAGGAAAAACGTGAATAGCTGATAAAGCACAGATTATGTGGAGAAGACAACTTTCTCATTCAGTCTGAGGCCTTGGATGAGAGACTGGCTCTAGAATAAGTAGAAACACATTAAAAACCTTCAAAGGCTCCTGGAATCAAGCTAACTTTATGGGCTAAAAGACCTGGTGAAGGAACTTCTATATTTTGCTATTGATAAGTTTCTTCCTGCTGCCCCAGGTACCCCACTTATTAAATTGACTACAGTCTAGGTGTTGTTCACGCTCAATTATTATAATATTGTCTGCAATGACCCCCCTCCGCCCAATAAAGATAATGCAAAACTATAAAATATACCCAATTAAGAGGTCAGACCTTGCCTCAACTTTACCTTTGAAATCAGATCAGATCTAACTAGCCGTCAAATACATTCATTGACTTGCAGGGAAGTGATAAAGTAAAATTCCAACTTCTGTGTACCAAAGTGCAAGAGGTTCATAGTCTCAAATATTTACACGTGCTGTACCCACTGCACATATCAAGGAATTAGGTCAAGCAAGGGAAATGTAGGGAAAATTAAGTGTTGGGAACCAAACTTTGAAATGCATGGCAACTCAGTTCAGCACCCTATCTAGCTTGGCACTGGTCAAGAAAAGAACAAACCGTATCTCTTCAAATAGGCATTTCCTTCTTGAAGCTACAGCTAAAACTCCCCACTCTGTTTTAAGACACCAGGGGCCAGATGTAGCAAAGGTTTGCGACTCGCAAACGGGCCGAATCGCAATTTGCGACAGTGCAAAATCGGAAATGGGATGCAAAAAGCCCATTTCCGACTCGCAAAAAGCGATGGGACCCGTTTGCGAGTCGCATCCCTTGCGACCCCATTTTGCGACCCGCAAATAGCAAGTCGCAATTTGCGAGTCACAAACCTAATGCAATTGCAACTCGCAAATTGCGACTAGTCGCAAAAAGCCCAGTTTGCATGTCCCATTTACCACTAACTCAGAGCAGGTGGTAACCATTACCAAAGTATAAAAGGGGACCCAGAAGCCATCTGGGTTACTCAAGATGGCGGAGATATACCTGATAGCAGTGAGGAGGAGAGTCTACGCAGCCCAGCAGAGGAAGAGGAGGGGCCACAGACAGGAGAAGATATATAGAACCAGGCAGACTCTTTTTCAGCAAACTGAAGAGGAGATCTATGACAAATACCGCCTTAGCAGCGCAGCCATTCTAGAATTAATAGATTTACTCAAACCACAGCTAGAACACCAGACTCTGCGTGGCTGCGCCATTCCTACGCATGTGCAAGTACTATGCTCACTGCACCTCTTGGCCTCAGGGAGCTATCAGGGGGTCATTGCTGTGGAAGGTGGGGTATCCCAAAGTGCAGTGTCAAGGTTCCTCAGGGCCTTCCTAGATGCCTTAGTCATGCACATGTCTCACTTCATATACTTACCAAGGAATGAGGCAGAAATGAACAGCACCAAGCTGGACTTTTATCGCATTGCCCACTTTCCACATGTCATAGGGTGTGTAGATGGGACACACATTCAAATATGCCCCCCTGCAAATCTGGAACACATTTTCCGCAACAGGAAGTGTACCCACTCACTCAACATACAGGTTGTGTGCGATGCCCATTATGTCATCACGGACATCGTAGCTAAGTTTCCAGGCAGTACCCATGACTCATACATTTTTAGGCATAGTGGGATACATCAACGCCTGGAACATGGGGAATTCGGAGACGGTTACCTCCTAGGTAGAGCCACAGACACTTGCAGACATACACACAGGTCACTGTGCACGACTATCTGGACTTCCTAACAGTGTACTTTTGTGCCCAACAGGTGACAGTGCCTATGCTCTCAGGCCTTGGATCATGACTCCGTTTTTAACACCCAGAACTGAATCTGAGAGGCAATACAACAGTGCGCATAAGAGGACCAGGAACCTGATAGAGCGCACCTTCGGACTCCTGAAGGCAAAATTCAGATGCCTCCACCGCAGTGGAGGCGCCCTCCAATACACCCCCATTACCGCATTCAAAATTGTGGTCGCATGCGCCATCCTCCACAACATAGCCACCCGACGTGGGCTACCTCTCACCCCTGCAGACCCAGATCCTGATGATAAAGAGCAAGAACAACCACATCGCCATCATGGGGATAGGAGTCTAGCTAATCAAGGCAGACTGAGACGGGAACACATTGCAACACAATATTTTGGACGGTACGTGTCAACTCCCACCATACTCACCTATTAACCAAAAGACCCATTTGTTAAGTGGAACAAAAATAACTGTTTTATTACTGTAATTAAGAACTATATAAAGTAGAAATTGGCCATGGGCAGGAAAATGCCAACCAGTCATGTGGCACATTAACGCCATGTGCCACAGTTAATGGTCCTGGGTGTTATCTATGTTCTCCTGCCCCTCCTGCCAGCCTGGCTGGTCCCTGCTGCGTCCATGGTGCTCTGCCTACCACTCCTCAGCACCCTGCTGTCAGTGGCAGAGACACTGCTCACTGTTGAGCCCTCTTCACTGCCTTGGGGTGTTTCCCCTGTGGCCCTTGACATTTCCCGTGTCTCCATAAGTTCTATTATGTGGGTGAGACGTCCCAGGCCCCTGGCAACATCATAGGAGTCTAGCTAATCAAGGCAGACTGAGACGGGAACACATTGCAACACAATATTTTGGACGGTACGTGTCAACTCCCACCATACTCACCTATTAACCAAAAGACCCATTTGTTAAGTGGAACAAAAATAACTGTTTTATTACTGTAATTAAGAACTATATAAAGTAGAAATTGTCCATGGGCAGGAAAATGCCAACCAGTCATGTGGCACATTAACGCCATGTGCCACAGTTAATGGTCCTGGGTGTTATCTATGTTCTCCTGCCCCTCCTGCCAGCCTGGCTGGTCCCTGCTGCGTCCATGGTGCTCTGCCTACCACTCCTCAGCACCCTGCTGTCAGTGGCAGAGACACTGCTCACTGTTGAGCCCTCTTCACTGTCTTGGGGTGTTTCCCCTGTGGCCCTTGACATTTCCCGTGTCTCCATAAGTTCTATTATGTGGGTGAGACGTCTAAGGCCCCTGGCAACATCATAGGAGTCTAGCTAATCAAGGCAGACTGAGACGGGAACACATTGCAACACAATATTTTGGACGGTACGTGTCAACTCCCACCATACTCACCTATTAACCAAAAGACCCATTTGTTAAGTGGAACAAAAATAACTGTTTTATTACTGTAATTAAGAACTATATAAAGTAGAAATTGTCCATGGGCAGGAAAATGCCAACCAGTCATGTGGCACATTAACGCCATGTGCCACAGTTAATGGTCCTGGGTGTTATCTATGTTCTCCTGCCCCTCCTGCCAGCCTGGCTGGTCCCTGCTGCGTCCATGGTGCTCTGCCTACCATTCCTCAGCACCCTGCTGTCAGTGGCAGAGACACTGCTCACTGTTGAGCCCTCTTCACTGTCTTGGGGTGTTTCCCCTGTGGCCCTTGACATTTCCAGTGTCTCCATAAGTTCTATTATGTGGTTGAGACGTCCCAGGCCCCTGGCAACATCCCCAGCAAAATGGCCCATCTCTATTTGCAGCCCAACTGTCCTCCTCGACAGGCCTGTTGTATTAATGGCGAGCCTGCCGATCGATGTGGCCATCCTGTCCAGTCGTTGCATTATTTGGCGATCTCTGCGCCGCCCAGCCTCTGCCTGGGCCAGCAGTCCTCCCGCCAGTTCCCTAATGGCAAGGGCAATGTCCCCAGTGTTCTGGCACATCATGTCCATGCGTCTGTTGAGGTGCTGCATGCTTGCATGGTTGGTTCTCACAAAGCGGTGCAGCACACCACTAATCCTGCCCAAAATTCTGTTCTGCAGGCGCTGACCCCGCAGCAGATGTGCCTCACTGTTGGTTGGAGGAAGTCTCCTGGATGCAGACAGCAGCCCAGATGGTCTTGCCCTGCGACGCCTGCGCAGCGGTGGCTGCCCTGTGCTCCCACCTGTGTCCTCCCTGCCTGTTGCTGGGGCAGCTTCTGGCGTGAAAGTTGCAGCAGGTGTTACTACTGCAGGGATGCTGCTGACGGTGCAGGTGGGGGTGCTGGCGAGTCCTGGGGTGTCCTCCTGGGCCTGGGTGCTTGGGGTGTTGGGGGTGTCTTGCTGGAGACCTGTGGGACATGGGGAACAGACTGTCAGTGTCTACTATCTATAGCACACAACCTATTAAACATTTGTCTATGAACTGCCTATTTGACTACATTTCCCATAATGCATCATTCTGGCAATTTCTACCCTGAAATGGAGCTATTTTGGTTGTGTATGCACCTGTGTACATGGTGGGTGGGGGTTGACATTGATAGGGGTACAGGCTTATCACATGGTACTCACCGGTTGATGTGCTGGGCTCTGAGGTGTCCAGGTCCCCAAATCCACACACTGCCTCCTGCTCCAATGTTTCTTCCACCCTTTCTTCCAGGGGTGTGGGTGGTGGCACAGATGATGGTCCCCCTCCAGTGCCTCTCATCTCCCGGAGCCTTTCAGCCACCCTCTCCTTGGTCCGGGAGCGGAGGTCATACCACCTCTTCTTAATGTCCTTGATTGTCCTGTGGCTCACACCCAGGGAATTGATTTTATCTTGGATGTCCTGCCAGAGTTTTTTTTTGGTGGCCTCAGGAACATTGAGGGCTGCTCTCCCAAAAAGCTCATCATGGTGCTGACAGCATTCCTCTGTCAGCACCTCCAGCTCCCTCTCAGAAAATTTGAGTTTTCTTTTTCGTGGGGTTCCCTCCATGGCAGCTGCTGTTTGTTCTGTGTGAAGACTGGCAGTTATAAAAGGGTGTGGTCCTCCCTCCTCCCAGGTGTATTAGTGAACTTCCTGGCTGTGATGTCATCATCATGTGCCAGGAAGTGTTTCCAGAGTGTTCTGGTGTGCTTTCTGGAGTGTTCTGCTGCACCTGCAAGCAATTTTCGAGGTAATCGCAATTTGCGACATCTACTTGCTAATTGCGAGTTCGTTTTTTGCACACTGGCAAAAAGCGACCTCGCAATCTGCGGACTCGCACAATGCGTTGCGAGTCCGGCTGCGAGTCGCAAAATCAGATCGTTTTTTTTTCTGGCATTCCAAATTGCGACTCGCATTTTGCGAGTCGCATCAACTCGCAAAATGCGAGTCGCAATTTTTATTTTTGCTACATCTGGCCCCTAATCCTGAAGTATACATGTGGTTGTAAGGAAATTAATTATTAATTGGAATATGTGGGTGTTGACCACCAGGAATAGGGCCATAAACCTGTTACAGTGAAACACAGTTTTAATAATTTAAACCCAGGCTCAACCATCAGGTATCTTTGGAAAATAACAGGCAGGCTTAACTTAGGGAAATTTGTGAACCAATTAGCAGTAACAAAACAGTTAAAAAGTCAAAACACCACAAAAATCCCACAACACATTTTGAAAAATAGTGAAAACAATTAATTAGTAAAACACCAAAACTACAAAAATCCAATGAAGGTAACAGAACATATCACTTTTTGTACATTTAAGTCAAAATGCACCAAAAACAGTAAAGTACCAATCAATAGTCACTGTTTGCAGTTCAACAGACCTATGCATGATTCAGGTCGACCACAATGGAGCATGGGTCAGATGCACCAAGTGGGTTTGTCTTGGTCAAAGTTTTCACACTTTTGTCTGGTCAAGATTTCTACCCTCAGATATAGGCCCTCATTATGACAATGGCAGTAAGGGCTGCTTACTGCCATGCTGACTGCCGCCAACATACCACGACCGCAGTGGTATACCGCTACCCGTATTATGACCCACACATAGAAATCTGCCACTATACAGACACACACAAGTCCGCCAGACCAAAGGTCAGTGATGAAATGGCGGTAGCAAAACCCACAGCGCTACGCCAACAAAACTACGCCCACAGCATTATGACCCACGAATCACCACGCGGACATTCAACAGCAGTAAACCATTGCTTGTACATACCACTGCGCTCAAAATACACACACACTAACAAAGCAACACAACATTGGACAATTCAAACTACACACACCTGACACATATACACACCTCACACCCATACCCACGAAGCCCCTATAAAACACAAACACACATTACCCACAATCCTTTACCACTACAAACAATTTACAACAGAGAGAGAGAGACACACCAGGAGCACAGACAGAACCAGGGCCACAGAACAGCATCACCCATACACCATCCATGCACCTCACAGCAAACACCCCAACACATCACCCCACACACACTCACACACACCACACACACTACACCCATGGCACCACAAAGACACCCCAGGTTCTCAGAGGAGGAGCTAAGGGTCATGGTGGAGGAAATCATCCAGGTAGAGCCACAGCTATTCGGCTCACAGGTGCAGCAGACATCCATTGCAAGGAAGATGGAGCTATGGCGGAGGATCGTGGATAGGGTCAACGCCGTGGGACAGCACCCCAGAACAAGGTATGACATCAGGGAGTGGTGAAACGACCTACGGGGGAAGGTGTGTTCTCTGGTTGCAAGACACCAGATAGCTGTACGGAGGACCGGCGTTGGACCCCCACCTCCTCCCCCACAACTAACAAAATGGGAGGAGCAAGTCTCGGCAATCATGCATCCTGAGGGCCTGGCAGGAGAAGCAGGAAGACTGGACTCTGGTAAGTCAAATCTTCACTACTTTCGCCCCCCTACCTGCATGCCATCACATACCCCCACCCTCATCCTCACTCCCATCACTCCACCACCTCCGATGTACCCCACCATCACAACCCACCCACTCCAATACCAAGCCTTGCATGCAATACCAAGGCATGGACACCCATCACAGGCCTGCATGGACAACCATCACCTCAGCATGCACACTAGGAACAATCACTTAGCCAACCAAATAACAACTCACAAAAGGTAAAGCTGTGTTGGTAATAACAACCATAGAGGGAAAGATACCCATGCACAAGATGTCACACCCAGAAACAATAACACTGCATTTACATCCCCACAGGACCCCCACACAACGTCACCAGAGAGGAGGTGCCAGCAACATCCAGTTCCCACACACAAGAGAGCCACAGTGATGACCGCAGCTCTGCACGCCTGGATCAGGATGACCCACCTGGCCCACCAGGACCTCTGTACAGTCGGATAACCAGGCACAGTCCCATCCCACCACAGAGTCTCCCCACTCAGGAAACACCAGCACAGCACCCACCCATCGGGCCCATACCACTGTCCCCAGGACACATCAATCAGCAGTGTGTCTACCACTACAGTGACCCCAGGACACCCCACAAACACAGGACGATCAGGGACCTGGGGTCAGTGGCATTGGGCACATGGTTCAGGGGACAGACACACAGGACAACAGGGAAGCTGGGAGGACTGCTGTGCGACAGGGGGAGACAGGCCCAGAGAACCGACTCTCCACAAGGCACTCACCAACATCCTGGGAGCATACCACCATTCCCAGGAGACCATGGGCCAGATACTGGCCAAGTTGCAGGAGACCCAGCGGCTGCAGGAGGGACAGTACCTGGGGGTCAGGGAGGACCTGAGGGACATCCACACCACCTTGGTCATCATTGCAGGGGTGCTGACAGACATGGCCAACACCATGAGGGAGGCAGTGGCACACCAACGGGCCCCTGACACTTGCCACACTGATGAGCAGCCTTCCACCTTCGCTGATGCTAGTGGACAGGAGGCCCTGCCAAAGGAACAACAGGCCACCAGCACCTCACCCCCTGCAGAAGGAGAACCACCCCGCAAACGGTCCCTGCCATTCAGGCAGAAGCCAGACAGCATTGCCAAGACCCCCACAAGGAAATAAGACTCTCCAGATTGTCACCCTTGTGTCCCACTGTCCACCATGAACTGACATTGCTCCCCTTCCTATGCCCCCTTGGACAATGCACCTGTGATACCAATAGACTGGACTCAATCCTGGACTTTCCTCTACCAAGACCCAAGGCCACTGCCCAGCCCCATTTACTTCTCAGCACTGAAATAAACACCCTTGGAAAAAACAAGTATGGAGTATGTCAAATGATTTAAGGATGTAGTTGTTTAACAATCTGTAGACATTGCAAATAGACTGTACAGTTATATATACAAAGGTATGACCTGTAATGTGCTGCAGTCAATACACCAGGAGCCACATGAGGGCACAAATATCTGCAAATAGACATGTTAAAGGGTACAATAAGTGGCCTTTGTAGTGGGAACAGCAGACAGCCAGAGAAAATTCACTTCACAAAACAGCAATGGAAGGTGAGGTTACAGTGTCTTACCTGTGTGTCACTGGAAGTACTGTTGTATGATAGTTGTTCTGTTGTCCACATCCTCTTCCTCTGCCTCCTCTTCGTCACTGTCCACAGGCTCCACCGATGCCACACATCCATCTCGAGCCTCATCCAGAAATGGCATCTGGCGTCTCAAGGCTAGGTTGTGTAACATGCAATGATGATCTGGCAGACCTTCTTGGGTGAGTAGCACAGGGATCCACCTGTCAGATGGAGGCACCTGAACCTGGCCTTCAGGAGGCCAAAGGTGAGCTAAATGATCCTCTTTTTTCGCCCATGTGCCTCATTGTAACGTTCCTCTGCCATTGTCCTGGCATTCCTCACTGGGGTCAGTAGCCATGAGAGGTTGGGATAACCAGAGTCACCTTCAAATATCGAGGGACACCTGTTAGCCAGACACTCACCCATAGGGCCAATCCCACACCCATACCAACATACACTGGGTGGGGACCATGGGCTCACCTATTAGCCACACCCAGTACCTTTGGAGTTGAGCCATCACATATGGGATGCTGCTATTCCTCAGGAGATAGACATCTTGTACAGATCCAGGATACTTTGCATTCACATGAGAGATGTACTGGTCCGCCAGGCAAACTATCTGCACATTCATAGAGTGAAAGCTCTTTCGATTTCTGTACACCTGTTCATTTCTCCAGGGGGGACAAAGGCAATATGTGTGCCATCAAAAGCACCAATGATGTTGGGGATCCGTCCCATTGCATAGAAGTCAGCCTTCACTGTGGCCAAATCCTCCACCTGGGGGAAACGATGTAGCTGCGCATGTGTTTCATCAGGGCAGACAACACTCTGGTCAGTATGTTAGAGAACATAGGCTGTGACATCCCTGCTGCCATGGCCACTGTCACTTGTAAGGAGCCACTTGCCAAGAAATGGAGCACTGATAGGACTTGCACAAGAGGGGGGGGGTCCCAGTGGGGTGACGGATAGCTGAGATCAGGTCTGGTGCCAAATGGGCACACAGCTCTTGGACTGTGGCCCTATCAAGTCTGTAGGTGAGGATAATGTGCCAGTTCTCCATTGTTGCCAGGTCTACCAGGGGTCTGTACACAGGGGTAGGTCTCCATCTCCTATTCATCCTCAGTGGTTGAACTCTAGGGTGAAAAACAGTGAGCAGCTGGTCATATTCAAACATATCCTCAGAGTAAAATGCCTTGCAAGTTGTGACAGAAAGAGTATGTTAACGTGTAGTCCTGTAAATGTGCCTATGTCTGCTGTGACGCAGTTAGGTGCCATGGCCTGCTCCCCCCTGAAATGGCGGCTGCCTGACCTGTGTGGAGGGACAAGTGGAAATGAGGTAATACCGCTGACGTTGTGCTCCGTTGCAGGAGGCGGTCGAGGACCGCAGTGCAACTCCGCATAGGTTATCATTGGGCCCTATGGGTTCCAGTAGCCAAAGGTGATGTACGCCGGCGGTAACGGTTCACACCGCCGCTGACGTAATTGCCATTTTCTATCTGATTACTCACTTGCTACCTGACCTTCAACAGGAGAGGACCTACACTGCAAGTGCTGCTGTGACCTGTGTCTGAAAGCGACCATGGCTCGAGTGTCTGGGGAAAGGGCCCCAGCCTTCACTTCCGAGGAGTTGGAGAGACTAGTGGATGGGGTCCTACCCCAGTACCGTTTACTTTATGGTTCTTGTTAGACCTGACAGCCTTAGGGTGGTCACCCCTAAATTTTTGCCTGCCTCCCTCCACTTTCTGGACACTGTTTTTCCTGGTTTTTTAGACTCTGCGCACTTTACCACTGCTAACCAGTGCTAAAGTACATATGCTCTCTCCCTTTAAACATGGTAACCTTGGATCACACCTAATTGGACTATTTGATTTACTTGTAAGTCCCTAGTAGAGTGCACTATACGTGCCCAGGGCCTGTAGATTAAATACTACTAGTGGGCCTGCAGCACTGTTATGCCACCCACTTTAGTAGCCCCTTTACCTTGTCTCAGTCCTACCATTGCAAGGCCTGTGTGTGCAGTTTCACTGTCACCTCGACTTGCCATTTAAAAGTACTTGCCAAGCCTAAAACATCCCTTTCTCTACATATAAGTCACCTCTAATGTGTGCCCTAGGCAACCCCTAGAGCAGCGTGCTGTGTGGGTAAAAGGCAGAACATGTACCTGTGTAGTTTACCTGTCCTGGTAGTGTAAAACTCCTAAATTAGTTTTTACACTACTGTGAGGCCTGCTCCCTTCATAGGCTAACATTGGGGCTGCCCTCATACATTGTTGAAGTGGTAGCTGCTGATCTGAAAGGAGTAGGAAGGTCATATTTAGTATGGCTAGAATGGTAATACAAAATCCTGCTGACTGGTGAAGTTGGATTTAATATTACCATTTTAGAAATGCACTTTTAGAAAGTGAGCATTTCTCTGCACTTAAATCTTTCTGTGCCTTACAATCCACGTCTGGCTAGGTTTAGTTGACAGCTCCTTGTGCATTCACTCAGACACACCCCAAACACAGGGTACTCAGCCTCACTTGCATACATCTGCATTTTGAATGGGTCTTCCCGGGCTGGGAGGGTGGAGGGCCTGCTCTCACACAAAGGACTGCCACACCCCCTACCGGGGCCCTGGCAGACAGGATTGAACTGAAAGGGGACCTGGTGCACTTTTAAGCCACTCTTTGAAGTCTCCCCCACTTCAAAGGCACATTTGGGTATAAAACAGGGCCTCTGCCCTACCACCTCAGACACTTCCTGGAGAAGAAACCTGAACCAGAACCTGCACCCTGGCAAGAAGAACTGCCTGGCTGCCTAAAGGACTCACCTGACTGCTTTCTACAGAGGACTGCTGTCTTGCTGTTGCCCTGCTGTCTTGCTGCTCTCTTGCTTTGCTGCAGAAATGCTCTCTAAAGGCTTGGATAGAGCTTGCCTCCTGTTCCCTGAAGTCTCAGGACCAAAAAGACTTCTCTCTTGCAACTGGACTCCTTGTGCGGCGAAAAATTTTACCCACAGCTAGTTCTGCAGTGAAAAATTCACTGCTCGCCGAACCGGAAGGACGCTGCTCGAATTCGCAAGGAAAAGATCGACGTAGTGCCTGTGGTGCGACCGGAACTTTTACGCACGGCCCGTCTGGACACCACCACCGGACTTCCATAGGGGAAATCGACACAGCGTCTGTCGTGAGGGAGAAATTTCCACGCATCGCCCACCGGAACGATGCACAGCTGGTCAACCAGCCCAGGATTCCACGCACAGACCCAGGGGCGTCTGAAAACCCAGCGACCCAAAGAGGAGACCTGTCCGCGCACCGGAAATCCATGCAACGTCTTCCCTGCGTGAAAAATAATGCCGCAAGTCCATGTGTGAAGGTGCAAAACCGACGCACACACCATTTTGCACGCATCTCCTCCTCTGCGGCCCTTTGCGGAGATTTTTCACTCCAACCAGGTACTTTTGTGCTTGAAAGAGACTTTGTTTGCTTTTTAAAGACTTAAGACACTTTATATCACTTTCCAGTGATATCTTTACAATTTCTTATTGAATCTTTTACCGTTTTGACCTGCAAATATCCAGATAAATATTATATATTTTTCTAAACACTATGTGGTGTATTTTTGTGGTGCTATATTGTGTTATTGTATGATTTATTGCACAAATATTTTACACATTGCCTTCTAAGTTAAGCCTGACTGCTCAGTGCCAAGCTACCAGAGGATGGGCACAGGATAATTTGGATTGTGTGTTACTTACCCTGACTAGAGTGAGGGTCCTTGCTTGGACAGTGGGTAACCTGACTGCCAACCAAATACCCCATTTCTAACAGTCCTCCAGACCAACAGGTGAGTACACTGTGAGCACGATGCATGGGGCATGAATGCATGGAGTGCTGTGTGTGTAAGCCTCGAGTAAGGGTGGGTGGCTGAGGGGTCCTGAGCAGAGTGCTACATGTATGCTGTGCGTAAGGGGATGGGAGGGATATTGTGGGCCATGAGTGTATATATCTTTCTCTGCAGGTCAGCACCCATCAAAAAAAGGGTATTTGACATGCCATCACCAAGGACGTTCGGACCCTGGGGGTCTTTGACAGGTGGAGCACCCACTGTCGCAAACGGTGGGAGAAGCTGCGCCGCTGGGCAAGGAAGATGGCGGAGGCCCAGCTGGGGATGGCCTCCCAATGAGGAACGGGTGCCCTTCGAACCCTGACCTCCCTGATGTTCCGCATCCTGGAGGTTGGATGGGCGCTTGAAGGCATCACAGCAGCCACAAGGGGGTGAGTACAGTTTCAAAATCAGAAAATGGCACGTGGTGGGGTGTTATCTGGGTGGGGGATGTAGGCCTGTGTGTGCCCCTAGGCCAGGACAAACATGGCAGGGTAGGTTCCATGTTGGGCAGGCTCTGATGCACTCCCTCCAAATATGCTAGTGAGCATCTACTACTGGGCAGGGTCCTGTGGGTTTTAGGTGTGCTGCTATTGGCGTTAGGCATTGTACTCCATGGCCTGGTGACTAGCATTGTAACTGTTAGTGCATGGCCTAGTGCATAGGGCTGTTCCCTGTGTGTTGGGTATGCCAACGGTGGTGTTGCTGGCATTGACCAAGTGTATCCTCTGTCTCTTCCCCCCTTTGTTTTGTTTTGTCACCCTGTCCTTGTGTGCATTAGAATCATCTGGCGGAGGAGCATAGGCACCGGCGAAGGAGGGAGCTGCATCCCACATGGCCCATGAGGCCAAATCCACCGATGGTGAGGGCACCAGTGGGACGGACGGCGAGGGGAGCACCATGGCGGAGACTGGAGGGGACAGTTCGGACAGTGACACCTCCTCCGATGGAATCTCCCAGGTGGTGGCGGACAGCTCTGTGGCCACCCCAACTACAGGTACAGCCGTACCAGCACCGCCCTCCCAGCAGCCCCTCAGCGTGTTTACCATGCCCGCTCTCCCAAGAGGGTGGGCATCTCCTTAGCCCCAGGCACCTCAGGCCATGCCCTGGTCAGCCCTGCTGCCCTCAGCGAGGAGTCTATTGGCCTTCTGCGATCCATCTCTGTTGGGCAGTCAACCATAGTGAATGCCATCCACGGTCTGGCAGGGCATTTGCAACAAACATATGCATTCCTGGAGGGCATTCACTCTGGCGTTGTGGCCCAACATAGATCGTTCCAGGCTCTGGCCTCCTCCCTGATGGCAGCCATTGCTCCTGTCTCTACCCTTCCCCCTCCAACTTCCTCTACCCAGTCCCATTCCCCTCAACCCCAGCCTATTCCAAGCACACCATCAGACCAGCATGCACCCAAATCAACACACAGAAGTGGCTCAGACAAACACAAGCACCACACTTCATCCCACAGGCACTCACACAAGCACCATCCAGATGCAGACACACTAACATCCACTGCCTCTACTGTGTCCCCCGCCTCCTCGTTGTCCACCTCCCTCCCAGTAACGTCTCCACTCACACCTGCATGCACTACATCCTCATCCACTACCCTCATCACCATCACGCCTATCATTACACGCCCCTCACAGGCAGTCACCACTCCCACATCCATGCACACGTCCTCTGTGTCCTCTCCCACTGTGTCTGTGCCCCCTCCTCCCAAAGAACACAAATGCAAGCACTCAGACAACGAACAGCCATCCACCTCACAACAGCATCCAGCCCATGCACCTGCAACCAAACACAGCAGACTGACACCTCCTACCACCACTCCCTCTTCCTCCACTCCCAAACTTTCACCCTCTTCCAGCCCCAGTGTCCCTAAGAAGCTTTTCCTCTCCACCCTTGACCTTCTCCCTGCCCCCCGTCCTTCACTTCGGTCAAGGGTGGTCAGGCCCCAGGCTGGCACCTCAGTCACCCAGTCCACGGCCACTGTCGTTTCTGCAGCCACTGCAGTTGTGAGAGGCTCCGAGGAGACACCCGTCTACACAGCCAGTGTGCCTGCACCAGCTGCCAAGGGCAAAAAGGGAGCACCAGCTGGCAAAGCCAAAAAGGGAGCACCAGCTGGCAAAGGCAAGGAGGCACCACCAGCTGGCATAGACCAGGAGGCACCACCAGCTGGCAAAGGTAAGGAGGCACCACCAACTGGCAAAGACAAGGAGGCACCACCAGCTGGAAAAGGCAAGGAGGCACCATCAGCTGGCAAAGGCAAGAAGGGGCCACCAGCTCTCCAGAACCAGAAGAAGAAGGCATCCACTCACCCCCTCCTTGCCAGGATGAAGCACACGGGGCGGGCCCAAAGCCCCCTCCAGAACCAGTGGAAGAAGGCATCCACTCACCCCCTCCTTGCCAGGAAGAAGCACACTGGGCACAAAGCCCACTCCAGAGCCTGTGGAGAAGCCATCCACTTGAAAGACTGTGGCCTTGCACTCCCCAGGACCATGCAGTGGGCAGACCACGCACTAGAGAGACTGTGGCTTTGGACTCCCCAGGACCAAGCAGTGGGCAAACCACCCACTATAGAGACTGTGGCCTTGCGCTCCCCAGGGCCAAGCAGTGGGCAAACCACCCACTAGAGAGACTGTGGCTTTGCACTCCCCAGGACCAAGCAGTGGGCAAACCACCCACTAGAGAGACTGTGGCTTTGCACTACCCAGGATTATGCAGTGGACGGACCACCCACTAGAGAGACTGTGGTTTTGCACTCCCCAGGACCATGAAGTGGGCGGACCACCCACTAAAGAGACTGTGGTTTTGCACTCCCCAGGACCAAGCAGTGGGCGGACCACCCACTAGAGAGACTGTGCCTTTGCACTCCCCAGGACAGAGTGGTGGGCATGTGGCCCCCTCAAGGGGCAGTGGTGTTGTACCATCTTCCGGCTGAGGTGCCCCCCCTCCTCTTCCCCCTGAGGTGCCGGTGTATTTTCGACCTGATACCCCAGCAGTGTTCTCTCCATATTGAGGCAGGAGTCAAGTGGGGCCTTAACATTTGTGATATGGCCCTGTGGCCCGCTGACCTTATGGACTGGGCAGGGTCCCTCCATATGTATATATTGTGGATACTGTTTTGTGCCTTAAGGATGTATTTCTTTAAATTGATATCATTACACTGACTTTACTCAATTCCCTTTGTCCTTGCGTTATTCCTGAGGGGTTCGGGATGGATATTTAATGTTTTTGCATTTGTTTGTGTGTATGTTATTGGGGGTGGGGGTGTTGCATGTTGCATGTGTGTGTCACTCTCTCCCCCTTCCCTTTTGTGCTAGGGGAGGTACACTAGCATGGGTAACACCTGTGGTTCGGGCTCCATGGCATCGTGGTTCTTCCTTGAGTGTCCAGAGGTGAGTCATTTTCCTTCTGTGTACTGTTTCCGCTGTGCTTTTGATGGCGTTGGTACCGCACCGGAAAAGCTGGTGGATTGGTGTTTCGTAATACAGTGGGGGGTACATTGTCTTCCGCCTGTCTGTTGGCGGTTACTGCTGCGGTGTTTGTTTGCTACCGCTGTGGTGATCGGTGTGTTAAAGTGGCTGTCTGTGTTGTCCACCATGGCCATAATTCCATTTTTTTTACTGCCGGAGGTTGGTATTACTGCCGCTTTATCACCAACCGCCAGAGTTGTAATGAGGGCCATAGTCTTTTAAGGCACTCAGAATCCTTCAGGAGGACAAAATTAACCCCTTCGCTGCCAGGCCTTTTCCCCCTCCTGTGCCAGGCCTTTTTTTGCCTATTTGGGGCAGTTCGCGCTTAGGCCCTCATAACTTTTTGTCCACATAAGCTAACCAAGCCAAATTTGCGTCCTTTTTTTCCAACATCCTAGGGATTCTAGAGGTACCCAGACTTTGTGGGTTCCCCTGAAGGAGGCCAAGAAATTGGCCAAAATACAGGGAAAATTTCGTTTTTTTAAAAAAAAATTGAAAAAGTGGCTGCAGAAGAAGGCTTGTGGTTTTTCCCCTGAAAATGGCATCAACAAAGGGTTTGCAGTGCTAAAATCAGAATCTTCCCAGCTTTCAGGAACAGGCAGACTTGAATCAGAAAACCCAATTATTCAACACAATTTTGGCATTTTACTGGGACATACCCCATTTTTGCAATTTTTTGTGCTTTCAGCCTACTTCCAGTCAGTGACAGAAATGGGCATGAAACCAATGCTGGATCCCAGAAACCTAAACATTACTGAAAAGTAGACAAAATTCTGAATTCACCAAGGGGTCATTTGTGTAGATCCTACAAGGGTTTCCTACAGAAAATAACAACTGAAAAAGAAAAATATTGAAATTGTGGTGAAAAAAACATAAATGTTTCTCTACGTTTTACTCTGTAACTTTTCCCTGCAATGTCAGATTATCGAAAGCAATATACTGTTACGTCTGCTGGACTCCTCTGGTTGCGGGGATATATAGGGCTTGTAGGTTCATCAAGAACCCAAGGAACACAGAGCCAATAAATGAGCTGCAC
Source organism: Pleurodeles waltl (assembly GCF_031143425.1). NCBI lineage: Eukaryota > Metazoa > Chordata > Amphibia > Caudata > Salamandridae > Pleurodeles > Pleurodeles waltl. The sequence goes on from NC_090451.1 coordinate 478,164,001, forward strand.
CCTGCAGTGCGTTTTCATTCTATACCGGGTATACAGCAATTCATTTGCTGAAATATAAAGAGTAAAAAATTGCTATCAAGAAAACCTTTGTATTTCCAAAAAGGGCACAAGATTAGGTGTTGAGGAGCAGTGGTTATTTGCACATCTCTGAATTCCGGGGTGACCATACTAGCATGTGAATTACAGGGCATTTCTCAAATAGATGTCTTTTTTACACACTCTCCTATATTTGGAAGGAAAAAATGTAGAGAAAGACAAGGGGCAATAACACTTGTTTTGCTAATCTATGTTCCCCCAAGTCTCCCGATAAAAATGATACCTCACTTGTGTAGGTAGGCCTAGCGCCCGCGACAGGAAACGCCCCAAAGCGCAACGTGGACACATCCAAATTTTTGGAAGAAAACAGAGGTGTTTTTTGCGAAGTGCCTACCTGTAGATTTTGGCCTCTAGCTCAGCCGGCACCTAGGGAAACCTACCAAACCTGTGCATTTCTGAAAACTAGAGACCTAGGGGAATCCAAGGAGGGGTGACTTGCGGGGCTCAGACCAGGTTCTGTTACCCAGAATCCTTTGCAAACCTCAAAATTTGGCTAAAAAAACACATGTTCCTCACATTTCTGTGGCAGAAAGTTCTGGAATCTGAGAGGAGCCACAAATGTCCTTCCACCCAGCGTTCCCCCACGTCTCCCGATAAAAATGATACCTTACTTGTGTGGGTAGGCCTAGCGGCCGCGACAGGAAACGCCCCAAAGCGCAACGTGGACACATCCAAATTTTTGGAAGAAAACAGAGGTGTTTTTTGCGAAGTGCCTACCTGTAGATTTTGGCCTCTAGCTCAGCCGGCACCTAGGGAAACCTACCAAACCTGTACATTTCTGAAAACTAGAGACCTAGGGGAATCCAAGGAGGGGTGACTTGCGGGGCTCGGACCAGGTTCTGTTACCCAGAATCCTTTGCAAACCTCAAAATTTGGCTAAAAAAACACATGTTCCTCACATTTCTGTGGCAGAAAGTTCTGGAGTCTGAGAGGAGCCACAAATTGCCTTCCACCCAGCGTTCCCCCAAGTCTCCCGATAAAAATGATACCTCACTTGTGTGGGTAGGCCTAGCGCCCGCGACACGAAACGCCCCAAAGCGCAACGTGGACACATCCAAATTTTTGGAAGAAAACAGAGGTGTTTTTTGCGAAGTGCCTACCTGTAGATTTTGGCCTCTAGCTCAGCCGGCACCTAGGGAAACCTACCAAACCTGTGCATTTCTGAAAACTAGAGACCTAGGGGAATCCAAGGAGGGGTGACTTGCGGGGCTCGGACCAGGTTCTGTTACCCAGAATCCTTTGCAAACCTCAAAATTTGGCTAAAAAAACACATGTTCCTCACATTTCTGTGGCAGAAAGTTCTGGAGTCTGAGAGGAGCCACAAATTTCCTTCCACCCAGCGTTCCCCCAAGTCTCCCGATAAAAATGATACCTCACTTGTGTGGGTAGGCCTAGCGCCCGTGACAGGAAACGCCCCAAAGCGCAACGTGGACACATCCAAATTTTTGGAAGAAAACAGAGGTGTTTTTTGCGAAGTCCCTACCTGTAGATTTTGGCCTCTAGCTCAGCCGGCACCTAGGGAAACCTACCAAACCTGTGCATTTCTGAAAACTAGAGACCTAGGGGAATCCAAGGAGGGGTGACTTGCGGGGCTCGGACCAGGTTCTGTTACCCAGAATCCTTTGCAAACCTCAACATTTGGCTAAAAAAACATGTTCCTCACATTTCTGTGGCAGAAAGTTCTGGAATCTGAGAGGAGCCACAAATTTCCTTCCACCCAGTGTTCCCCCAAGTCTCCCGATAAAAATGATACCTCACTTGTGTGGGTAGGCATAGCGCCCACGACAGGAAACGCCCCAAAGCGCAACGTGGACACATCCCATTTTTTGAAAGAAAACAGTGCCTACCTGTGGATTTTGGCCTGTAGCTCAGCCTGCACCTAGGGAAACCTTCCAACCCTGTGCATGTTTGAAAACTAGAGACCTTGGGGAATCCAAGGTGGGGTGACTTGTGGGGCTCGGACCAGGTTCTGTTACCCAGAATCCTTTGCAAACCTCAAAGTTTGGCTAAAAAAACACCCTTTCCTCTCATTTCGGTGACAGAAAGTTCTGGAATCTGAGAGGAGCCACAAATCTCCTTCCACCCTGCGTTCCACCAAGTCTCCTGATAAAAATGATACCTCACTTGTGTGGGTGGGCCATGGGGCCTGCAACAGAATAAGGCCCAAAACTTGAAGAGATAGAAGGGATAGCACAGCGAGTTTATAAGGGCATATTCTTTTATACATCTTTAGACGGACTCTGCTTTGGGGACCCACATAAGTGAGGTGTCATTATACTTGGGAGACTGAGGGGAAAACTGGGGAGTAGGAATTTTGTGCTGGAGCGGTGATCCTACTAAGAAAAGTCAGGAAAATATACTTTTTTATGCAAATTTTGAGGTTTACAGAGGAGTCTGTGTAAGAAAATGTTGGGGGAGCCACGCAAGCCACACCTCCCTGGACTCCTTGGGGTGTCTAGTTTTAAAAAATTTCTGGGTTTTGTAGGTTTCCCTAGATGAAGGCTGCACCCAGGACCAAAAACATACCTCAGGACCACACAGGACCACGCCTCCCCCCCCCAAAACAGGTATTTTTGTAATATATCATATTGATGTGTGCACATACGTCCGTGATGTGCCAAACACTAAAATTGTGAAAAGAAACACACTTAGGTTATGTGAAGAAGACCCCTCACCCACCAACCAAGTTGGTGGCATGCTTCATCTTCGGGGTCCCACCCGAGGCACCTATCGTGTCACAGGTGTGCTGCGACGCCTGATTACAGCGGAGCAGGTTTTGTCATTTTTACCACACATACTGGTTGGATTTGGCACGAGGGTGAGTGATGGTTCAGTGGATCAAATTTTATTAACAAGAGATTTCATAAAAATGTAATGCACTGCTAATAACTGAAAGGCAAAAAACTGAACCAATGACTCACAGCTCGTGAGCTGTAAAGCCGCGACAAGGCACCAACCGCTTTACAGTCCATTCACACACCTTTCATACATGACACGCACAAGACCATTCACACCGCCAGCCACGGGCCCAGCACATTACAACACTCACATCGACAGACCGCGCCACTCAAGGGCCCATCACTTACATACGCCCAAATGCCTGATACAAGAATCACACCAGCTGATGGGAGTGTGGACTGCCGTTTGGTGTATGTGGGGTGTGGCCACCCCACGCACACCGCCAGCCAAGCGCCACCCCAAGCACACCGCCAGCCAAGCGCCACCCCACGCACACCGCCAGCCTAACGCCACCCCACGCACACCGCCAGCCAAGCGCCACCCCAAGCACACCGCCAGCCAAGCACCACCCCACGCACACCACCAGCCAAGCGCCACCCCACGCACACCGCCAGCCAAGCGCCACCCCACGCACACCGCCAGCCAAGCGCCACCCCACGCACACCGCCAGCCAAGCGCCACCCCAAGCACACCGCCAGCCAAGCGCCACCCCACGCACACCGCCACCCCACGCACACCGCCAGCCAAGCGCCACCCCACGCACACCGCCAGCCAAGCGCCACCCCAAGCACACCACCAGCCAAGCACCACCCCACGCACACCACCAGCCAAGCGCCACCCCAAGCACACTGCCAGCAAAGCGCCACCCCACGCACACCGCCAGCCAAGCACCACCCCACGCACACCGCCAGCCAAGCACCACCCCAAGCACACCGCCAGCCAAGCTCCACCCCACGCACACCGCCAGCCAAGCGCTACCCCATGTACACTGCCAGCCAAGCGCCACCCCAAGCACACCGCCAGCCAAGCGCCACCCCACGCACACCGCCAGCCAAGCGCCACCCCAAGCACACCGCCAGCCAAGCGCCACCCCACGCACACCGCCAGCCAAGCACCACCCCACGCACACCGCCAGCCAAGCGCCACCCCAAGCACACCGCCAGCCAAGCGCCACCCCACGCACACCGCCAGCCAAGCGCCACCCCACGCACACCGCCAGCCAAGCGCTACCCCACATACACCGCCAGCCAAGCGCCACCCCACGCACACCACCAGCCAAGCGCCACCCCACGTACACCGCCAGCCAAGCGCCACCCCAAGCACACCGCCAGCCAAGCGCCACCCCACGCACACCGCCAGCCAAGCGCCACCCCACGCACACTGCCAGCCAAGCGCCACCCCACGTACACCGCCAGCCAAGTGCCACCCCAAGCACACCGCCAGCCAAGCGCCACCCCACGCACACCGCCAGCCTAACGCCACCCCACGCACACTGCCAGCCAAGCGCCACCCCAAGCACACCGCCAGCCAAGCGCCACCCCACGCACACCGCCAGCCTAACGCCACCCCACGCACACCGCCAGCCAAGCGCCACCCCAAGCACACCGCCAGCCAAGCACCACCCCACGCACACCACCAGCCAAGCGCCACCCCACGCACACCGCCAGCCAAGCGCCAACCCACGCACACCGCCAGCCAAGCGCCACCCCAAGCACACCGCCAGCCAAGCGCCACCCCACGCACACCGCCAGCCAAGCGCTACCCCACGTACACCGCCAGCCAAGCGCCACCCCAAGCACACTGCCAGCAAAGCGCCACCCCACGCACACCGCCAGCCAAGCACCACCCCACGCACACCGCCAGCCAAGCACCACCCCACGTACACCGCCAGCCAAGCACCACCCCAAGCACACCGCCAGCCAAGCGCCACCCCACGCACACCGCCAGCCAAGCGCTACCCCATGTACACTGCCAGCCAAGCGCCACCCCAAGCACACCGCCAGCCAAGCGCCACCCCACGCACACCGCCAGCCAAGCGCCACCCCAAGCACACCGCCAGCCAAGCGCCACCCCACGCACACCGCCAGCCAAGCGCCACCCCACGCACACCGCCAGCCAAGCGCCACCCCAAGCACACCGCCAGCCAAGCACCACCCCACGCACACCGCCAGCCAAGCGCCACCCAACACACACCGCCAGCCAAGCGCTACCCCACATACACCGCCAGCCAAGCGCCACCCCACGCACACCGCCAGCCAAGCGCCACCCCACGTACACCGCCAGCCAAGCGCCACCCCAAGCACACCGCCAGCCAAGCGCCACCCCACGCACACCGCCAGCCAAGCGCCACCCCACGCACACTGCCAGCCAAGCGCCACCCCACGTACACCGCCAGCCAAGCGCCACCCCAAGCACACCGCCAGCCAAGCGCCACCCCACGCACACCGCCAGCCTAACGCCACCCCACGCACACCGCCAGCCAAGCACCACCCCAAGCACACCACCAGCCAAGCGCCACCCCACGCACACCGCCAGCCAAGCGCCACCCCACGCACACCCCCAGCCAAGCGCCACCCCAAGCACACCGCCAGCCAAGCGCCACCCCACGCACACCGCCAGCCAAGCGCCACCCCAAGCACACCGCCAGCCAAGCGCCACCCCACGCACACCGCCAGCCAAGCGCCACCCCACGCACACCGCCAGCCAAGCGCCACCCCAAGCACACCGCCAGCCAAGCGCCACCCCAAGCACACCACCATCACTTTTTTTGTTTATAAACAACAAAGAAACCACTAATTATAAAATAAGCACAAAACTACAAACACAAAAGCTCTAACTAAATACATGACAGAGATGCCAACCGTGAAACATATGAAAATATAAAACAGACAGCTTACGCTCAAGGTATTTCCCAGAATTGTTTTTTGGTATGGTAACTTCTGTAACAGCCGGGCACACACAGCCCAGGCTTTGAAGGGCATTCGGGGCAGTACATCCGGCTCTCCCTCCGGATTAATCTCCGGGCACATACTCTACATTTCTTTGTGGGCATGTCTGTTTTGGGAGTGGGAGGAATGTGATCTGGAAAGTGCCGATCTTTCAATCTAGCCACATCCTCCACCACTTCTACTCTAGGAACTCTTGCCGGTTCCACAACAATAAGGCTTTCTATCACCGACTCCTGAAATTTAACAAATGTCATCCTTGACTCAGGTGAACAATCCTTGTATACAATAAAGGCATTAAAAGTTGCCAAATTAAATAAATGTAGGGCCAACTTTTTATACCACACATAAGACTTACGAAGAGCAGTGTAAGGTTCCAACCTCTGATCTACTCTATCAACACCACCCATGTGCCTATTGTAGTCCAAAATGCACGCAGGTTTCCGCAACCTGACCCCAAACAGCCACAGGGGAAGTACTCTCATCATGGATGGTCGATAGCATGTACACATCCCTCCTGTCTGAAAATTTCAGAGCTAGCAGCTCATTATTCCGCAAGGCACTGCACTGTCCCCTCTCAAGTTTTTTACAGACAAGCTCCCTTGGATAGCCTTTCCGGTTAGAACGGATTGTGCCACAAGCAACAGTGTCCACCCTAAACAACTCCTTGAACAACTGCACTCCAGTGTAGAAATTATCTACGTACAAATGGTGACCTTTGTTAAACAGCCGTCTAGCAAGTTCCCACACAATTTTTTCGCTAACTCCAAAAGTGGCCGGACAACCAGGAGGGTCAATACTGGAATCCCTACCAGTGTAGACCCGGAAATTATACACATATCCTGTACTGCTTTCTGACAGCAGATACAATTTAATCCCATACCGTGCCCTCTTACTAGGAATGTACTGCTTAAAAACTAAACGCCCCTTGAAAAGGACCAAAGACTCGTCCACACTTATCTCTTTGCCTGGAACATAGACCTCTGAAAACCGATCCACAAAATGATCAAGGACAGGCCTAATCTTAAAAAGGCGGTCACAATCAGGGTGATCTTGTGGCAAGGCTAAAGCATTGTCTACAAAATGCAGCATACGAAGAAGAAGCAAATACCGATTACGTGTCATAGTTGCAGGAAATATAGCAGTTGCCATCAAGGGACTAGTAGACCAATAAGAAGCCAGTGACGGCTTCCTGATCAACCCCATCAAAAAAGACAAACCTAAAAACCTATTCATCTCTTCCAGATATGTGGGAACCCACTGAGTAGCTCTAGACTGAGGCTTAAGTCTGGCAGCGTTGTCCCGCAAATATTGCTCTGCATACACATTTGTCTGCTCCACAATCTCTTCCAAAAATACATCGTCCATAAACAAGTGAAAGAAATGGACAAGCAAAAAGTTTTCCGTATTAACTCTACACCCTGGGAGAACAGTAAATGCAGGTAACTGTGGCTGCTCCATGTTTGGGGCAATCCAGGTGTCAGGTCTTCCAATGGGAAACCCTTCAGCCCCAGGCTGCTGCACTCTTGGCACATCAATGTCCTCCTCTAACACAGGCCCTTCATCTGCACTGAGAGTAGCTTCCTCATCAGAAGAATACTCTCGGACAGAAAACTCAATTTCAGAATCTCCTGCTTCCTCCTCTGCCTCAGATGCAGAGTCAGTGTCGTAATCATGGTCTGAAGACGACTCAAAGAGCATGCGAACAACCTGCTGAGCGGTCACTTTGCGGCTAGCCATGATCCTAACAACAAATGGATTGCCAACAACAACTAGCACTAAAATAAGTAATAAACAAAGTGTAGTTTTATCACAAAGAGTTATGTAGTACAAAAAACTATACCACTCAGTTTCCTGAAATAGTACTCACCAAGCAACTACTCTGCACAGACACAGCAATCACCAATGATATCCCACTAAAAAGAAAAAAGAAAAAAGCAAATTAGACATATGACAACACAAACATCACTGTGCTCAAATCTAAGGACGATGTCAAACACACAATACTGCATTTAGTACACCACCTACAAACATGTCATTCATGCATGTCAACAATACTCCTTTGGAGTAAATTGCTTTCACTTACCTAAAACATGCAACTATGCAAACCGCAGGACAACTACTGCCAAAACCGCAAAGATCCACAGCAAAGGAAGCAAAAGCGTTGAACTAGAAGAAAAAGAAGAAATAAATTGTTATAATCACAAATACTATACTTTGCCAGTTGACAAACACCCCATCACCAAGACACCACCAAGAACTTAGAAGTTGTCCCTGGTACCTAAGTGGATCCTGCCCCCCTCGGGGGTAGATGGGTGTAAAAAAATTGGCCAATCTGCCCCCAAGGGGGGCAGAAATGGGCAACACCTCTGTGCCCCCATTTAGGGGGCGACCCTTCCCAAAGGGGGCACCCCCAGCACAACACAAAACAAAACAAAAAAATCCCTGCCGTATTGGTGGTTCTGCCCTCCTTGGGGGCAGATGGGCCTACAAAATTAGGGGCAGAGATGGCCAATACGAATTTTCCCCACCTTAGGGGGGCGACCGTTGCCCAAGGGGTGCACCCAAACACACACCACACACACACACCACACAATCCCTGGCGCCTAGTGTGCTTCCACCCCCCCGGGGGCCAGATCGTCCAAAAAATGGCTGGTCTGCCACCGGGGGGGGGCGAAAAAGAAAAAAAAAATAGCTCCCCAGGGGAGCGACCCTTGCCCAAGGGGTTGCCCCCAAAATAAACAATAAAAACAAAATCCCTGGTGTCTAGTGGATTTCGCCCCCCCACCCACTGGCGGCAGATCAGCCCAAAAATTGGCAATCTGCCCCCGGGGGGGGGGGGGCGAACAACTAAAAAAATAGCCCCCCAGTGGGGCGCCCCTTGCCCAAGGGGTCGCCCCCCAAAAAAACTTTGCAATAACAATAAATCCCTGGTGTCTAGTGATTTTCGCCCCCCCTGGGGGCAGATCTGCCGAAAAATTGTCGGATCTGCCCCCGGGGGGGGCGAAATACAAAATAAAATTGCCCCCGGGGGCGGAGACCCTTGCCCAAGGGGTCGCCCCCAAAATACACACCAAAAATAAAATCCCTGGTGTCTAGTGGTTTTCGCCCCCCCTGGGGGCAGATCCACCAAAAAATCGGCGGATCTGCCCCCGGGAGGGCAAAATACAAAAATAAATTGCCCCTGGGGGGGCGACCCTTGCCCAAGGGGTCGCCCCCAAAATACACACAAAAAATAACATCCCTGGTGTCTAGTGGTTTTCGCCCCCCCCCCCCTGGGGGCAGATCTGCTGAAAAATCGGCAGATCTGCCCCCGGGGGGGGGTGCGAAATACAAAAAAAAATTGCCCCCGGGGGGCGACCCTTTTTCCCAAGGGGTCGCCCCCAAAATACACACAAATAATAAAATCCCTGGTGTCTAGTGGTTTTCGCCCCCCCCCCCCCCTGGGGGCAGATCCGCCGAAAAATCGGCGGATCGGCCCCCAGGGGGGGAGAAATACAAAAAACTTGCCCCGGGGGGGCGACCCTTGCCCAAGGGGTCGCCCCCAAAATAAACAAAAAAGAAAATCCCTGGTGTCCTAGTGGAGATTCCTGCTCCACGATCGCGGTCCCCGTGTCTGTTTTCACCACCCCCCGCCCCCCAACAATGGAAAGGACTCACCGTTTGGGTCCTTCTCCGAAGACGCGCTGGAAGCAAATGGCTTCCAGCGCGCCCGGCAACACTAGATGCCGTCAGCGCGCTGTGCGCGCGCTGACATCATCGGATTGCCGTGGGGGGTGGCGGGGGTGGAAGGGGAAGGTCTTCCCCTTCCATCCCTGCCTGGGGGGGGAAGGGGGATGCACGGGGGGCACGCTAGCGCTCCCCCAAGTTCCCCTGTGCCTAGGACGAGATGATCTCGTCCAAGGCACAGGGGAACTGTAGCCTTGGACGAGATCATCTCGTCCAAGGGATAGAAGCGGTTAAAGATGTACTGGAAAAAGTCCCTTCAAAATTGGACATTGTTTACGTGAGGTGCTTTTGACTCTAAAGGTCTTGCAAGTCCAAAAAATAACATCATCTTCTCTAGGGCATTTCAAAGGCTTCCAGGAACTCAGGGACCTATCTTATGGGCCAGGGCTCACTCCAGCAGACGCCACCAGCAGGGTTCAGTTTAGGTCAATTGCTACTGGTGAGATGAGCATTTCAGGAAAAAGGCATCTTGAGGCTTTTTTTCTGTACCTGTAACCATACAGGAGGTCAGCAAGCTGACCCTTGGAGTCCACTCATTAGTCCTGGGTGCATGTGGGAGCAGTTCAAACCCTTAAGGTCTTCACATAGACCTCAAACAGAAGGTCAAGTCCTCTTCTGTGCTTCTGCAGGCTACATAGTGTTCTGTTGAGCTGGGTGAGATACCAGCTTTGCAGGCTTTGCTAGTCAGTAGGTGGGGGGTGACTCATGAACCTTGATGAAAATAAATACCCAGGGACAACCCTTTGCACGTTTGCCTTACGCAGACTTTCCTATATTACATTATTTTGATGCATGTCCATAATGGCAGAATTTTTCTTTCCTTAAAGAGAGTTTATATGCCAGCCACGGAAATGTTTAGGGAGCTCCTCCTCAGCTCCACCAAACTGATTCTGGAGCAAGCTTGTGCTGCACCTGTGCTGCCATCAAACTGGCTAGAGAGGGCCTACAGAAAAAAAGACTTCTCTTCCCCAGATCCAACTTCACACCTGACGTTGAATGGCTAGACAAACCTTGGCCCCTTGTAAGTTATTGTAGTTCCTGAACCCTTCCTAGATACACAGTTGCTGTGTCACATATCTCACAACCAGACCTTTCAGTGAAAAGGCTTGAGCCATTTTCACACCTCATTAAGGGGATGTCCTGGCAGGGCCATCTGTCAGCAGGCTAATACATTCTTTACTGGGGGCTCAGGCAGACACCGTCTAACTTTTTAACTTTTGAACTTTTTTTCCTTAATTATTTAATAAATATCAGTTTTTACCATTTTACTGGATTTTTTTTCTCACTGTGTAACCTGAGTGCTAATGGCTCAATAAAAAAGGCAAATACTATGGGGGATGGGTGGTATCCCTGATGGATGCCCTATTAATGGACACCTCCTGCACCACACTAGAATTTACTACCACCTTAGCTTGCGCACCCTAGTATATATTTTTGACCATTGTTACATATTGCGGGGGAAGCAAAATTGCACTGAGCAGAGAAATGGAGTATCCCAATGGACTAGGTCAAATGCTTTCTCGGCATCAACCATAATTGCTGCTGCAGGTGTTTGATTACAAGAAAAAAAAATCTATAGCCTAAATCAAAACATTTGCATTTGCAGCCATGAGATGATTGGGAACAAAATTGCTCTGATCCTCATGGATCATTACTTGGCCTGCAGGAGTAACACGTGAGGCCCAAATTTTTGTCAAGAGCTTATAATCTGCATTAAGCAGACCATTAGGTCACTAAGAATTGACATTTAGTGGAGATTTGCCCTTTTTCAAGATACTAACTATAATAGATTTCTTGAAGGAGAGGGGAACTACCCCACCCTCCTTGATGTAGTTGAATAGCTCAGTTAAGAAAATCAATTGTTGCTGTGCGAATATCTAAAAATTCAGAGGAAAACCCATCAGGGCCACAAGCTTTCAAGTTCCGCATTTTAGTTAAGACTTCAAAAACCTCAGGCTCTTTCATTTTTCCCATCACTGCCTTGGCCACTGAATCAGAAAGTTATGGCAGTGCTGGCCAGCTAAAACAATGTGCTATGCAAGAGGAGGGGACTTGCTATGTAGTTTCAGATAATTGTCTAAAATGTTGCAGAAAGACCCTGGCAACTTCATCCTTCTCTGATAGTGTGCTGAGTGTGGCAAATTATTTTTCCTGCTTCACCGGGGTTGACCAAGCAAGAACATTTTCAGTCTACTGTGTTTCTTCATGAAATTGTTACTGATAAGTTTTAGAAATATTGATTTCCCCTACTATATAAAAATCCCTTAAGCTTTGTTTGACCTTCTCCAAATCCTTTACTAAAGGCTCCTGTCCTGAAAAATTAATAACAGCCTTCATTGCCATGTCAAGCTTTAATTGTAGCTCCTGCGCTTGGCTGATGCGCTCTTTATTCTGATTGGCTTTGTAGCAATAATACGGCCACGTATCATGGCCTGAAATCTTTCCAAACAGAGAAAATTGAAGCTGTGCTTTTGGTAAATGCAGAAAACTCAGTTATAAATACCCACATTTCTTGTAGCCACTCCTGATTAGTTAGTAGGGCCCTGTGAAACTGCCACCTAGGCCTTACTCTTGAAGGGGCAGCTAGCGCTACAGAAATTGAAACAACTGAGTGGTCTGAAAAAGTATTCAACCAGATATCCATTCCTACTATCTTAAGTGACTGAGAGGCCAAGAAAAAATTAAGATGAGAGGCAGTTTTAGAGCACTGCAAAAAGCAAGTGTACTGTACCCTAAACAGATACACTAGCCGCCAAGGATCTACAAGCCTAAAATCCTACCTTAGTGGACAAATCACCTGCTTAGTCTTACGCTTAAACTGCTTTTTCACCTTGTTAAACATAAAATTGAAATCTCTCTCCAAAATCAACGGCCAACTGTCACCAAGGCCACTCATCACTAATAGGGCCATAGTAGTTCACCAAATTGAGGGGGGAACCGTAAGCCAAAAACTTCAGCTATAGCCACCTGCCCCTGAGATCCCTGACCACCTCTCTAACTTCCCAATCAATACCATTACCAAAGTATATTGCCACGCCTCTAGCTGCTACTCTGGCCGAGGCGAAATACACATGGGAAAACTTCTTAGGAATACAAATTTTAGGAGCACTACATTTCAAAAGAGTGTCTTGTATAAAAATTACCTCCGGAGAGAGTGATATTAGCCATCTTATAAGGCCCCCGTATTTGCACTTATTAGGAATACCATTTGTATTACAAGAAATAATTCTTAAATGTTGCATTACTCTCTTTCTGTAATTAGCTGCTGTTGTCCCTTTTCGCACTTACTTTCAAGCCTTGTGCCACCCAAAAAGAAAATTGGGGGCAATTTCTTGCCCGTGAGGGGTCCTTCAGAGACCCCTGAATCAGTCCCATGGGGTTCAGAGTACCTCTATCCTGACCCCTTTTATCACTTTCAAGCCTACTATCCCCCAAAATGGCAAAATGGGAGCTGCAACTTTCCTGTTAGGTTGCATCCAGCCAATTATGGCATTGAGGTCGGCACATGGATCCACCATGGCAGATCGTTCTCTGATGGGTACACGTCTCTAAATATACATAAATATTTTTCTTTACCAACTCAAAAACTGTTGAACAGATGCATGCCAAAATACAAAAGGAGACCTTTCTGGACCAGCATCGACCTTTCTGTCAAATTTGGTGTAATTCTTTCCAGCGGCTCAGGATGAGGTCATGTCTAAATCTCCTATGGGAAATTGCATGGGGAAAATGTGTTTTGAAGCTCCTCTTTTTCTTGACCTCTACTTGATGAATCATCCCAAAACTTTTCAGACAAAAAATGCATTTCCTATGGAAACTAGGTTCTAACTATAACTACCTACCTTCCAAGAACAAGTAGGTTTTAATTATATATGTATGTGTGTATATATATAGAAATGGGGTCTCTAGCTGACAGTGGTTTGCATCCTGTCCAAGCATGGACCCTCACTCTAGTCAGGGTACGGGAGCCACACAGCTAAGAAAACCACTGCTCACCCCCTTGGTAGCATGGCACAAGCAGTCAGGCTTATCTCAGAGGCAATGTGTAAAGTATTAATACATACACACAAAGTAACACAGTGAAAATTCTACAAAAGGACTCAACAGCTTTTTATTTTGATAGGAATAAAATAAGACCAAAATGACAGAATTCCAACATACACAAGCACAGATACAAATTTTCAAAGATTAAACTTCAGCATAGAGCTTAGAAATACAGTAGCTCTAACTGGGGCTATCACAAGGTGGATGACTGAGTTGTTCCCAAAACTCCGATGCCACTCACAAGGGAATGTGGGTCAGTCATGGTGCAGTACCCTTGAAAACGATGAAACAAAGATGTTGCATGGAGTCGGGGAGGAGAGGCGTTGCTGGAGCCGGTGTGGCGTCAGTTCCTTACTGTTACCTGGGAAGTGAGGTGTTGGTTCCTTACTGTGAGGCAGGGTAGGTGAGGCATTGGTTTCTTACAGTTGCAGGGGAGGTGATGCAGCATTGGTGGCAAAACATCAGTTCCTTACGATCCGGCATTGTTGATGAATCTAGCAGTTCAAGACATGCAGCATCAAGTTCTCAGATGCTGTGGTGGAGTCCGACTCCCGAGTCCCAGACGTCGGTGACACAACCCTCAGTACTCATGCTGTGGCAGAACTTCACCGGCGTGGCAGTGGCATCGGGCCTGTGACATTGATCATGGTCGTTGCACCCAGCGAGGAACACGGCTCCTGGTGCAGCCAGCGGCATGGAGTCAGACAGGAGCGCTAGTTCCAAAGTCACTCAGGAGTCAATGCACTTGGTTTTACCAGAACTCACTTCCAAGGGCCCAGGAACAGGATTTGGAAACCACTTGGCAAGTCAGGATTCTCAGGAAGAAAGTCCTGTCTTGGCAAGTCAGGACTCTCAGCAAGAAAGTCCAGGTGGTGGCAGATGAAGTCTTTGATGTGCCTGAGACTTCTAAGAGGAGGCAAGCTCAGTTCAAGCTCTTGGAGAACCTTTGAAAGCAGGACGTAGAAAGCAAAGCCCAGTCCTTTCACTCCCAGGACAGAAGTAGCAATCAGCAGAAGAGCACAGCAAATCAACAAGCAGAGTGGCAGTCCCCCCTATAGCATCTATCTCGTCTTCCTGGCAGAATGTCCTCAGTCCAGAAGTGTTCTGAAGTTGAGGTCTCAGAGCCCCAATCCTTATACTCATTTCTGCCTTTGAAGAAAGCAAACTTCAAAGGAAAGTCTGTGTTGCACAAGACCCTGCCTTTCCTGCCTTGGCCCAGACACTCGCCAGGGGCTTGGAGACTACTTTGTGTAAGGACAGGCACAGCCCCATTGAGGTGCAAGTGTCATCTGCTACCACCACTCTAGCCCAGCAAGACCCATCAGGATATACAGAGCACACCTCAGCTCCCTTTGTGTGACTGTCTAAAGTGAATTCACAAACAGCCCAACTGTCATCCTGACCCAGACATGTATTGCACAGACAGGCAGAAGCACAGAATGGTTAAGCAAGAAAATGCTCACTTTCGCGTCCTAAGGTAACTGTAACTCGCGCCCCTGGCATGCACAGTTTTTCCTCTATAATTTGACTACTAATGTTTCATTTATATTTTTAATGATGCTATAGAAGTTATCATGAGTACTGTAATATCTCGGGTAATTAGCAGTGCATGGTAAGGATGCGAGTTATAGTTACATTAGGGTGCTAGTTACAGTTACTTGAAATAACTCTAACTTTAACTGATGAATTTCTATGGTTCTGTACGTGCAAATTCAGAACCTAACTACAACGTCTCTGTAACCTTTGGTTTTTTCATTATATTTCTATGGTTGTTTTAATTATACTTCCTAACTATAATGTCCTATAACCTTAATTTTTTTTTCAGTGAACCCCTATGTTTTTTAACGTAAAGTAATTTTAATTACTATACATTAATGCAACCACTGCCATGCTGGTCTGCGGCCAGGCCCTGTGACCAACCCCCTATAACCACCCAGCTCTGGGCTATGCATGGTCAAAGGATCTGCTAGACGGGAGAGGGTTTCTTTAGATATGAGAGTGTCTGGTGTGAGAGTGGGTGTGTGTGGGTCTGAGTGGTTCTGTGACTGGATGTGTAACCTTCTAAGTGGGTGCGTCAGTGTCTGAGTGGGTCTATGAGTAGGTGAGAGAGTGCCTGAGTGGGTCTGTGACTGAGTGCATGAGGGTCTGAGTGGGTCTCTGAGTGGGTGCATGAGTGTTTGAGTGGGTCTGTAAGTGGACACATGAGGGTCTAAGTGGGTATGTGTGTGTCTAAGTAGGTCTGTGAATGGGTGCAGGAGTATCTGAGTGGGTCTCTGAGTGGGTGCATGAGTGTCTGAGTAGGTATGTGAGTGGATGTATGAGTGCCTAAGCGAGTCAGTGAGTGGGTGCATGAGTGTCTGAGTCGGTCTGTGAGTGGGTGGATGAGTGTCTCAGTGAGTCTGTAAGTGGGTACATCAGGGTCTGAAAGGGTCTGTGAGTGGGTTCATGAGTGTCTGAGTGGGTCTCTGAGTGGGTGCATGAGGATCTGAGTGGGTCTGTGATTCGATGTGTGATGGTCTGAGTGGTCTGTGGGTGGGTGCAATCAGCCTGTAAGTGGGTCTGTGAGAGGGTGTGTCAGTTTCTGAGTGAGTCTGTGAGTGGGTGTGTCAGTGTGTGAGTAGTTGTGTGAGAGGATGCATGACTGTGTGAATAGATATGTGGGTGTGTTGAGGAGTGTGTGAGTGGGTCTGTGAGTTGGTGTATCACCATATGAGTGGGTATTTGAGTGGGTGTATGTGTGTATTTATAGGTCTGTGAGTGGGCAAGTGACAGTCTGAATGTGTCTATGAGTGGTGTGCATAAGTATGTGAGTGAGTGTGTGAATGTATTTTTTTCGCTCATGGCTGGAGACTTGATTCCGTTGCCGCTTGCACAGGGGCCGTGCTGAGTGCTGCAATGGTGTTGGAACTCCAAAATCATGGCCAAAATCTTTTCTTTTCTTTTCTCAGACACCCTTTAGTAGCCCCTATGGGGTCAGAGTACCTCTACTCTGATCCTTTCCATTGTTTTCAGCATCTATTTCACTTTCTGAACAGGTTGCGGCCATGCAATCACAATATTCCTCATGGCGTGAGGGTTCACAACGCTCCTCATAGGGGTCTCAATGGATCTGCATCCCTATATATATATAGTTTTTATATTAATTGTTTAGTAAAAATGTGAAAAATAATTGTAAGACTGATAACCCCTTTTTTTGTATAATGATTTTTCGAAAAGTGATGTGAAAATGAATTAGTTTTGAAGGGAATCTCTAAATTAATAGAGTTTTGTGAGTAATACTTTTTCTAAAACATAGGACTGTTGAATTGTAGTACCCTGAGTATTTTTTCTTTGTCTATTAGCAAACAGGATATGAATGAGAAGGGGGAGGGGGTGCAGTTGGTTTATTCACTTTTTGAATGAAGGTGGGCTATGAAGAAGACCGTTGAGGTTGAAACGCGTTGCCCATAGCCTTGTTTGTTACCTCGGTTTTGTGATTTTGGTTTGAAATAAAATCACGAGTGTGCAGCAATACAGAGTGCCGGTGTTCTCCTTTGACTGTTAATTGGGAGAAAAACCTTTGAGTAATTACGGAACCTGCATCCGGAATTGTGCACCGGCCCCGTTGGTGGTCGCAGTCAGCTGTTGTAGGATTTCGCTTTTTTATATATATATATATAGACGAGCACCGCTGAGGGTTTGGAGCAGGACTGGTACGCTAGTTGGAAGTGTTTATATATATATATATATATATATATACAAAATTGGATTTTCTGAAATTTCTCAGAAACTAATGAACACTTTTACACCAAACTACAAAAAGGGCTCTTTCTCGACCGAGAGCTGCCTTTCTACCAAATTTGGTGTAATTCTGTCCAGTGGTTGGGGCGCTACCACTGTTCAAAATCCCTAAGAGACTTAACATGGGAAGCATTCCTTTTTTTACCCCCCGCTTGATGGATCACCCCAAAACTTTCCAGACAGCAGCTGACGTAACTGTTGAATTATTTTGGATAATTTTGTGAAGATTCATCAAGTGACACCAAATATATAGGCAGATAAAAACTGCTTTCTCTATAGAAACTAGGTCCTAACTATAACTATCTAGTTGTAACTGTCACTAAGCAATATATATACATACTAGGTAGTTATAGTTAGGACCATGTTTCCATAGAACAATTATTTTTTGGCTTGCCTATACCTTTGTCACCGTTTGACAAATCTTCATGGAATTTCCCCTAAAAAGTGCCCCATGACTCTTGTTGCACACAGAAGGTCCTGGGGTGATCCGTCAAGAAGGGGCTGAGAAAAAAGGGGTGGGTCAAAAAGTTGTGTTCCCTATGTTAATTCCTATAAGACCTTTAGACAGGACTACTGCCTGAACCACTGGACAGAATGACACCAGATTTAGCAGGAAAATGTGGTGTAAATCTGTTTAGTAGGTTTCAAGTAATTTAAGGAAATCCAAATTTGTATATCTCTGACTGCGACGACTTCACGAATAATGACCAGACTGTGCAGAGAAATGCACAGCTCTGATTGTCTGCCACCACTTTAAACAGGAAGTGTTGCAGCCATCTTTGGACTTTGCTTCAGCAGAATTCCTCAATAAAATGTGAATAAAAAGAAAAGGGGCTAGGGTAGAGACACCCGGACCCCTTAGCTTTGGTGCTGGAGTCCAACAGAGACACTGTCAGGGCAAAACAAAATAATTTTTTTAAAGTTTTACTGCAAATTCGCATCAGTGTTTGAGTGGGTCTGTAAGTGGGTGTGCAAGGGTCTGAGTGGGTCTGTGAGTGGGTGTGCAAAGGTCTGAGTGGGTGTGCGAGTGGGAGAAAGGGATTGAAAGAAAGAAATTGAGAGAGAGAGAGAGAGAGAGAGAGAGAGAGAGAGAGAGAGAGAGAAAGAGAGTGAGAGGGAGAGAGTTAGAGAGTTCTTTAAAGACTTTGATCAATGATAAACTTAGAATGAGATATTTCTGGACAATTTGAAACAAAAAATATATTTGTCAAGTAAAAATATTGAGATGTGCTTTCAGAATGTACCTTAAATAGTTGAAGTTGAAAAGAAATTAGATCAGAGAAATTACCACTGACACTTCTAGACTTGAACCCTCAATGTTTGAGAACTGAACCACTAGGTCACATGAGTCTTCAATACTAATCTCTTTCTCTCTCTCTCTCTCTTTCATGCCATTATGGGATGGAAGTGAGAGTGACAGGACCGCGGAGGAAGCCTCAAGGATGCCACAGTCCTAACCAGCTCCCCACATCCTCTAGGAGCCGACATTGGTCCCATTAGCAGGGAGCTGTTTTTAATAGCAGCTCCCTTCTTGCAGGAGCAATGTTTTTATCTGTCTTCCCCACACACATATTTGCATGCGGAGAAGACAGAAGAAAACTCTGCTTTCTCTCAAATTACATAATTGATGACATAGTTCATTTGCTCTGGTCCGGTAGGAGCAAAACAAAACTGCTCTACAGAGTAGGAGCAATGCGGGCTCCCAATGTGCCTGCAATGGGTGTAGGCAGGGAAGCCAGGAGGAAGTGGGGGCTATGGCCTCCCCCCACAGCTCTCAATGTGGGACATGTTGTGGGGTGTTTCAAGTGGCCACCTCACTGAAAAGTCTTTAAAAAAGCTGGCATCTTTGGAAGTATGGAGCCAGTGGGGTCACAGGGGCCTTGGGGTTTCCCTCGCAGTCTCCAACAAAAACAATAGCATGGGGTGCCCTTGGTGAGTGGGCACTGAGCACCACAGAGTATCGAAAAACAAAAAATAAAATAGTTTGCTTGCTCTGAGTCTGAAAATGGGAACACTGGCAGGGAGCCTGCAAGAACACAGTGTCCCTGACCCCCCCCCCCCCCACACACACACATCCCAGAGCAAAAAATAAAAATCTGGGTGTCCTGGGTGCGCTAGAGCACCCAAAAAAAACCACAAATAATATTAAAAAACAAATAAATGAAAGTCTCATTTATTATTCATTGCTCCTTGCAAGGAGTGCTCCATAATGCTCTGTGAGTACTTTTAAAATATTTGTTTGAGCATGGTGTTGTCCTTAGAAGGTTCAGGGACACCACCAACCATTCTTTTAATGTTGTGGAGGGCTGGAGGAAGTGCAGCGCCCCCACCAACTTTAAAAAGTCAGTTAGTCAACTGGGTAATTAAATGCATGACCCCAGGAGAGCGTACCATATTTTTAAAGCACTCCTAGCTGTATCTCTATGTGCCTAAGCTGAGTTGGTTCTGTGGCTGCACTTTCAAGTCAGATTTTTTTTAAGAAAAGGATCACAATCATGTTAATGCTTTTTAAAAAAAAAAAAATTATTTTCTACGACTTTCACTTATTTAACATTGCACTGTATGAATTAATTAATTTCATATTTCATCCTAATGACGCTTGTTTTTTTTTCTTTTAACAAAGACAATAAGGCCCTCATTACAACACTGGCGGTCAGTGATAAAGCAGCGGTAATTCCGCCAACAGGCCAGCAGTAAAAAAATGGAATCATGACCATGGCGGAAATCGCCAAAACAGACAGCCACTTTAATATTCCGACCGCCACGGCGGTAGCAACAAACACTGTAGCGGTCACCGGCAACAGACAGGCGGAAGACAATGTACCGCCCACACTATTACAAGGTACCAATCCGCCAGCTTTTCAGGGGCGGTACCAACGCCATCAAAAGCACAGCAGAAACAGCCTGTGGAACGGAAACCACTCACCTCTCGACACCCAACGAGGAACCAGGACGCCATGGAGCCCGAGTTACAGGTGTTACCAAAGTTGGTTTACCTCCTCTTCTACCAGGAACATCAAAGACGGTGGTGACAACCGCGGTGAGTACTGCATCTAGCACACAGGGGAGGGGGAGGAAAAAGAGAGTGACACACACACGCAACACACACACGCAACACCCCCACCCCCAACACCATACACACAAACACATGCAACAACATTACATTTACACCCCGTAACCCCCTGGAAGAACGCAAGGACCAAATGAAATTATTGTAACAAGTGTAATCATAAAAAATCCAGACAGGCCAACATGACTTTAAAAGATCAGTATATTCAAATATTAATAGCAAGTACACAAGTCTGTATACTGTTCTATCAAATGTCTGTGGAACAGTGGTCCCAAAAAGCATGGGCGAAGCCCACACATGACATCTGCCTCAAAACAGAGAGAACACTGCAGGGGCATCAGGTTGAAAAAAACACTGGCACCTCGGGGGAAGGGGAGGAAGGGCACCTCAGCCAAATGATGTTACGACGCCACTGCTCCTCGAGGGGGCTCCATGCCCGCTGCCTGGTCCTGGGGAGTGCAAAGCCACAGTCTCTCAAGTGGGTGGTTTGCCCACTACTTGGTCCTGGGGAGTGCAAAGCCACAGTTTCTCAAGCGGGCGGTTTGCCCACTGCTTGGCTCTGGGGAGTGCAAAGCCACAGTCTCTCAAGTCTCTCAAGTGGGTGGATTGCCCACTGCTTGGTCCTGGGGAGTGCAAAGCCACAGTCTCTCAAGTCTCTCAAGTGGGTGGGTTGCCCACTGCTTGCTCCTGGGAAGTGGAAAGCCACAGTCTCTCAAGTTTCTCAAGTGGGTGGTTTGCCCACTGATTGGTCCTGGGGAGTGCAAAGCCACAGTCTCTCAAGTGGGTGGTTTGCCCACTGATTGGTCCCGGGGAATGCAAAGCCTCAGTCTCTCAAGTCTCTCAAGTGGGTGGTTCGCCCACTGATTGGTCCTGAGGAGTGCAAAGCCACAGTCTCTGGAGTGGATGCAGTTCTCCACTGGTTCTGGAGGGGGCTTTGTGCCCAGAGTGCTTCATTCTGCCAAGGACTGGGGTAGTGGATGCAATTCTCCACTGGTTCTGGAGGGGGCTTTGTGCCCAGAGTGCTTCATCCTGCCAAGGAAAGGGTGAGTGGATGCAGTTCTCCAATCATTCTGGAGGGGGCTTTGTGCCCAGAGTGCTTCATCCTGCCAATGACTGGGGCAGTGGCTGCAGGTCTCCACTGGTTCTGCAGGGGGCTTTGTGCCCAGAGTGCTGCACCTGGGGTGTGGCAGTTCCCATTCCCTCACCTGAGTGTCTGAGCCACAAACATACTTAATGGAGGCAGAGACACACTCCACCCTGCAGCGAGTTAGCCTGCCAACTGCTGGTACTGCTATTGCTGCTTGTGGTGCCTCATGTAGTGTGTGCAGGGTCCAGGATGTCTCCTGCAGTCTCGGATGTCTGCCCACTGGGGATGCTGCTGATGTCTGCTGTGGTGGCACTGGCTGGGCATGTCGCAGAGCAGGTGGCGGTGGCTGCGGCAGTGTCTGTGGCAGAGATGCTGCAGTGGTGCAGGTGTCAGCACCTGTGGAGGGAGACACCAAGACGTCTCCTGCAGTCTCGGACGTGTTGCCCACTGGGGATGATGCTGGGGACTGTAGCAGAGGCAGCAGATGTGCAGGTGGCGGTGCAGGTGGCAGTGCCGGTGGTTGCAGCGGTGGCCACTGCCGTACAGGTTGCTGTTCTGTCCTGCAGAAGGGGTGACACCAGTCCCTCACCCGGAGGCTCTGTGCCCTGAGCTGACTTCCCTTTGGCTTTGTGTCCCTTCCCCACCTTGGAAGTCGCTGCTGGGACCTTGGCACTGTCCTCTTTTTTCTTGGATGAGGCCTTGCTAGGTGGTTGGTGTGGCTTTTCCCTACGGCATGTGGGCCCCTTCTTCACCTTGGCAGGTGATGGAATAGGGTGATCCTTGGCCTCACTAGGTGGCACACTGGCAGCCCTGATGGGTGCCGCCTTCAAAGTTCCCAGACTTGCAGGGACGACAGTGTTCGAGGATTTTGGGGCTGAGGTGCTGGGCTGGCATCTGGACATCCTGGCCCTAGGGGAAGGAGAGGGGGCAGGTGTAGGGAAGAGGTCAATGTTAGCTAGGAAAGGGTTTCTAGACACACTGGGACGGGAAGATGGAGGGTGTTTGGGAGTGTAGGAACAGGTGTACTGCTGAGTTTGGGTGAGGGTGCATGGGCTGGAGGCTGTTGTGTGGTGGATGGCTGTTAGCGGGTGTGTGCCTGCGTTTGTGTACTTTAGGAGGAGGGCTCACAGACACACTGGGAGAGGACACAGGGGACGTGTGCATGGTAGTGGGGGTGGTGTCTGCACATGAGCAGTGTGTGGTGATGGGCGTGCTGGTGATGGAGGTAGTGGCTGAGGATGTAGTACATGCAGGTGTGAGTGGAGATGAGACTGGGAGGGAGGTGGAGGACGTGGAGGAGGGGGACACAGCGGAGGCAGTGGATGTTGGTGTGTCTGCATGGGTATGGTGCTTGTGTGAGTGCCTGTGTGATGTGTGGTGCTTATGTTTGCCTGAGCCACTTTTGTGTGTTGATGAGTGTGCATGCTGGTCTCATGGTGTGCTTGGGATAGGCTGGGGTTGAGGGGATTGGGTTTGGGCAGTAGAAGAAGGGGGGGAAGGCTGGACACAGGGACAATGGCTGCCATCAGTGAGGAGGCCAGAGCCTGAAATGCTCTTTGTTGGGTCACCATGCCAGAATGAATGCCCTCCAGGTATGCATTTGTTTGTTGCAAATGCCTCTCAACACCCTGGATGGCATTCAGCATGGTCGACTGCCCAACAGTGAGGGACCCCAGGAGGTCAATAGCCTCCTCACTGAGGGCAGCAGGGGTGACTGGGGCAGGGCCTGAGTGCCTGGGGCGAAGGAGATGCCCACCCTCCTGGGTGAGCGGGCACAGGAAACACGCTGAGGGGCTGCTGGGAGGGCGGTGCTGGTAGGGGTGGTGGCGGCTTTTCCTGTTGTTGCGGTGGGTACAGAGGTGCCCGCCACCGCAAGGGAGCTCCCTTCAGAGGAGGAGTCTCTGTCGCTGGTGTCTCCTCCTGTCCCCGTTGTGGAGCTCCCTGCGCCCTCCATCCCACTGGTGCCTTCAGACTCCATACATTCACCCTCCTGGGCAATGTGGGTTGCAGCTCTCTCCTGCTTCGGTGCCAATACTCCTCTGCCAGATGATGCTAATGAACACAAGGACAGGGTGACAAAAAAAGGGGGGGAGACAGAGGAGACACACGGTCAATGCCAGCAACAACACCACAGTTGGCGGACACAACACGTCGGGAGCAGCCCTATGCACTAGGCGATGCACTAATAGTTCTTAGGAAAATCACCTGCCCATGGGAAACTGTGCCTAAGCCCATTTGCTGCACACCTGGACCCACAGGAGCCTGACTAGGTGAAGATGGCCAATACCACTTTTGGGGTTGGAGTGCCACAGAGCCTGCCTATCAAGGGACCTACCCTAGCAAGTTTGCCCTGGGGGAACCCACAGCCCACTTCCCCCACCCAGACACCTCGTAAAGGGCGCAGAGTCAGCTGAATGACACTGTACTCACCCCCTTGTAGCTGCTGTGATGCCCTCAATCGCCCATCCAACTCAGGATATGTCACCCCCAGGATCCGGTACATCAGGGGGTCGTGGTGCGACGGGCACCCCTTCCACGGTGGGAGGCCATCCCCAGCTGGGCCTCCACCATCTTCACCGCCGGCGTACATCGCCATTGGATCCTGAAACCCATAGGGCCCACTGATAACCAATGCTGAATTGCACCGCGGTCTTCGTCCGCCTACCGTGACGCTGCACAGCGCCAGTGCAGTTACCTCATTTCCTCCTTAGAGGTCAGGCAGCCACCATTTCAGGGGGCCACATGGCAGGGCTACTAACTGCGTCACAGCACTTTTGGGCAGGAATACGGACAGACAGCGCCATACACCGATTACATTACATTAGTGCAAAACACCCTTGTGCAAGCTATGTGGTGTATGACCCTCTGCTCACCCTTCTCCTCCATAGGGCACATCCGCTGGTGCAGATGATGAGATGGCGTCATCCTCAGGTATACAGACCCCTGGTGGACCTGTCGACAATGGAAGACAGACACATCATTATCACCTACAGACTTGATCGTGCCACAATCCAGGAATTGTGTGCCCAGTTGGAGCCAGACCTGATGTCAGCTATCCGCCATCCCACAGGAATCCCCCCTCTAGTGCAGGTCCTGTCAGTACTCCATTTCTTGGCCAGTGGTTCCTTTCAAACAACAGTGGCCATGGCATCAGGGATGTCACAGCCAATGTTCTCTAACGTGTTGTCCAGAGTGTTATCTGCCCTGCTGAAACACATGCGCAGCTACATCGTTTTCCCTCAGGTGGAGGATTTGCCCACAGTGAAAGGTAACTTCTATGCAATGGGACATATCTCCAACATCATTGGTGCCATTGATAGTACACATGTGGCATTTGTCCCACCCCGCAGGAATGAACAGGTGTACAGAAACCACAAAAGCTATCATTCTATGAATGTGCAGATGGTGTGCTTGGCAGTCCAGTACATCTCCCATGTGAATGCCAAGTATCCTGGCTCAGTGCATGATGCTTACATTTTGAGGAATAGCAGCATCCCTTATGTGATGGCCCAACTCCAGAGGCACGTGTGTGGCTAGTAGGTGAGCCCAAGGTCCCCCCACAGTTTGAATAGGTGTCTGGGTATGGGAGAGTCCCTAAGGGTTGGTGTGTGTCTTACAGATGCCCCTCGATATTTGCAGGTGACCCTGGTTACCCCAACCTGTCATGGCTACTGACCCCAGTGAGGAATCCCAGGACAAGGGCAGAGGAACGCTACAATGAGGCTCATGGGCAAACTAAGAGGATAATAGAGTGGACTTTCGGCCTGCTGAAGGCCAGGTTCCGGTGCCTCCACCTGACAGGTGGCTCCATATACTACTCACCGATGAAGGTGTGCCAGATCATCGTGTCATGCTGTATGTTGCACAACCTGGCTTTGCGACGCCAGGTGCCTTTTCTGCAGGAGGATGGGCCTGATGTTAGTCTTGTGGCAGCTGTGAAGCCTGTGGACAGTGAAGAAGAGGAGGCAGAAGAAGAAGATATAGACAACCGAAACAACATCATCATGCAATACTTCCAGTGAGACACAGGTAAGAGACTGGTACTGCTCCTCTCATATCATACTATTGTAGGACATTGCATGATTCTGCCTTTTCACCTCTGTGTATGGACTCTGACAGTTCACTTTGCCTTTCCATTTCCCAGATCTGGGTACCACTTTCTGCCTTCTGCTATGTTTACTGCTGCCCAACAACTGTCAAACATTGGTATGTGAAAATGAACATTGACATTGATATTTGTCAGAGGTTGTAATAACACACTTGTGAAAGTAAAGACTGACTCCAGATCGTTTTGTGATTCAAGGGTGTTTATTTAAGTGCTATTCAGTGGAGGGGTATGTGCAATGGGCTGGGGTGATGTTGGAGGAATGTCCATGGTGGAGTCCAGTCTCTTTCTATCACAGGTGCATTGTCCAAGGGGGCATAGGAAGTGGAGTAATGGCAGTTCAAGGTTGTCAGGGTGACATAGTGGGACAGAAGGGTGACAATCAGGAGAGTCTTATTTCCTGGCGGGGTCTTGGCAATGTTCTCTGTCTTGTGCCTGGATCTCAGGGACCGTTTATAGGGTGGTTCTCCTTCTGCAGGGGGTGGGGTGCTGGTGGCCTGTTGGTCCTGTGGCGGCACCTCCTACCCACTAGCACCGGTGGACGTGGAGGGTTGTTAACCGTTCGGGCTAGTGTCAGGGGCCCGTTGGTGTGCCACTGTCTCCCTTATGGTGTTGGCCATGTCTGCCAGCACCCCTGCAATGGTGACCAGGGTGGTGTTAATGGACTTCAAGTCCTCCCTGATCCCCAGGTACTGTTCCTCCTGCAGCCGCTGGGTCTCCTGAAACTTGGCCAGTACCGTGCCCGTGGTCTCCTGGGAATGGTGGTATGCTCCCATGATGTTGGAGAGTGCCTTGTGGAGAGTGTGTTCCCTGGGCCTGTCCTCTCCCTGTCGCACAGCAGTCCTTCCAGCTTCCCTGTTGTCCTGTGCCTCTGTCCCCTGAACCGTGTGCCCACTGCCCCTGATCCCAAGTCCCTGATTGTTTTGAGTTAGTGGGTTTGCCTGGGGTCCCTGTAGTGGTGGACACACTGCTTATTGACATGTCCTGGGGAAAGAGGGATGGGCCCGCTGGGTGGGTGCTGTTGTGGAGTTTCCTGAGGGGGAGGTTCAGTGGTGGTTTGGTACTGTGGCAGGGGACCCGAAAGTTCAGAGGTCCCTGATGGGCCGGGCTGGTCATCTTGATCCAGGCGTGCAGAGCTGCTGTCATCACTGTGGGCCTCTTCTGTGGGGGGACTGGATATGGCTGGCACCTCCTCTCCAGTAACATTGGGTAGGGGTCCTGTTGGGGTGTAAATGCATAGTTATTATATCTGTGTGTGCCATATTGTGCAATGGGTGAGTTACCCTCTACTCCTATGCTTGCATTATTTCCTTGGCCCTTGTGTGATTCGTGATTTTGGTGCCTAGGTGAGTCTCTCTACTGGACATGCTTTGGTGATGAGTGACCATGCCTTGGTGTTACACGCAGGGCTTGGTTTTGGGATGTGTGGGTTGTGATGGTGGGGTATCTGTGAGGTGTTGGGGTGATGGGTGTGAGGGTAGGGGTAGGAGTTTGTGATGGAATGCAGGTAGGGTGGGGGGATATAATAGTAAATATTTGCCTTACCAGAGTCCAGTCCTCCTGCTACTCCTGCGAGACCCTCAGGATGCATGATTGCCAAGACTTGCTCCTCCCATGTTGTTAGTTGTGGGGGGGAGGTGGGGGTCCACCGCCAATCCTCTGTACGGCTACCTGGTGTCTTGATACCACAGAACATACCTTCCCCCGTAGGTCGTTCCACCTCTTCCTGATGTCATCCGTGTTCTTGGATGCTGTCCCACTGCGTTGACCCTGTCGATAATTCTCCGCCATAGCTCCATCTTCCCGGCAATGGATGTCTGCTGCACCTGTGAGCCGAATAGCTGTGGCTCTACCAGGATGATTTCCTCCACCATGACCCAGAGCTCCTCCTCAGAAAACCTGGGGTGTCTTTGAGGTGCCATAATGTGGTGTGGGTGATGTGTGAGGTGATGTTTGTTGTGCTGTGTGAAATGTTGTGTTGGTGTGTGTTCTTTGAGGTGCGTGGATGTTGTATGAGTGATGGTGCTGTGTGCCTGTGGATGCTGGTGTTGTGTTCGCTATTCTCTCTCTCTCTGCTTTTTGAAAAAATCTGAGTGGGTCTCTGAGTGGGTGCATGAGTGTCTGAGTAGGTATGTGAGTGGATGTATGAGTGCCTAAGCGAGTCAGTGAGTGGGTGCATGAGTGTCTGAGTCGGTCTGTGAGTGGGTGGATGAGTGTCTCAGTGAGTCTGTAAGTGGGTACATCAGGGTCTGAAAGGGTCTGTGAGTGGGTTCATGAGTGTCTGAGTGGGTCTCTGAGTGGGTGCATGAGGATCTGAGTGGGTCTGTGATTCGATGTGTGATGGTCTGAGTGGTCTGTGGGTGGGTGCAATCAGCCTGTAAGTGGGTCTGTGAGAGGGTGTGTCAGTTTCTGAGTGAGTCTGTGAGTGGGTGTGTCAGTGTGTGAGTAGTTGTGTGAGAGGATGCATGACTGTGTGAATAGATATGTGGGTGTGTTGAGGAGTGTGTGAGTGGGTCTGTGAGTTGGTGTATCACCATATGAGTGGGTATTTGAGTGGGTGTATGTGTGTATTTATAGGTCTGTGAGTGGGCAAGTGACAGTCTGAATGTGTCTATGAGTGGTGTGCATAAGTATGTGAGTGAGTGTGTGAATGTATTTTTTTCGCTCATGGCTGGAGACTTGATTCCGTTGCCGCTTGCACAGGGGCCGTGCTGAGTGCTGCAATGGTGTTGGAACTCCAAAATCATGGCCAAAATCTTTTCTTTTCTTTTCTCAGACACCCTTTAGTAGCCCCTATGGGGTCAGAGTACCTCTACTCTGATCCTTTCCATTGTTTTCAGCATCTATTTCACTTTCTGAACAGGTTGCGGCCATGCAATCACAATATTCCTCATGGCGTGAGGGTTCACAACGCTCCTCATAGGGGTCTCAATGGATCTGCATCCCTATATATATATAGTTTTTATATTAATTGTTTAGTAAAAATGTGAAAAATAATTGTAAGACTGATAACCCCTTTTTTTGTATAATGATTTTTCGAAAAGTGATGTGAAAATGAATTAGTTTTGAAGGGAATCTCTAAATTAATAGAGTTTTGTGAGTAATACTTTTTCTAAAACATAGGACTGTTGAATTGTAGTACCCTGAGTATTTTTTCTTTGTCTATTAGCAAACAGGATATGAATGAGAAGGGGGAGGGGGAGGGGGTGCAGTTGGTTTATTCACTTTTTGAATGAAGGTGGGCTATGAAGAAGACCGTTGAGGTTGAAACGCGTTGCCCATAGCCTTGTTTGTTACCTCGGTTTTGTGATTTTGGTTTGAAATAAAATCACGAGTGTGCAGCAATACAGAGTGCCGGTGTTCTCCTTTGACTGTTAATTGGGAGAAAATCCTTTGAGTAATTACGGAACCTGCATCCGGAATCGTGCACCGGCCCCGTTGGTGGTCGCAGTCAGCTGTTGTAGGATTTCGCTTTTTTATATATATATATATAGACGAGCACCGCTGAGGGTTTGGAGCAGGACTGGTACGCTAGTTGGAAGTGTTTATATATATATATATATATATATATATATATATACAAAATTGGATTTTCTGAAATTTCTCAGAAACTAATGAACACTTTTACACCAAACTACAAAAAGGGCTCTTTCTCGACCGAGAGCTGCCTTTCTACCAAATTTGGTGTAATTCTGTCCAGTGGTTGGGGCGCTACCACTGTTCAAAATCCCTAAGAGACTTAACATGGGAAGCATTCCTTTTTTTACCCCCCGCTTGATGGATCACCCCAAAACTTTCCAGACAGCAGCTGACGTAACTGTTGAATTATTTTGGATAATTTTGTGAAGATTCATCAAGTGACACCAAATATATAGGCAGATAAAAACTGCTTTCTCTATAGAAACTAGGTCCTAACTATAACTATCTAGTTGTAACTGTCACTAAGCAATATATATACATACTAGGTAGTTATAGTTAGGACCATGTTTCCATAGAACAATTATTTTTTGGCTTGCCTATACCTTTGTCACCGTTTGACAAATCTTCATGGAATTTCCCCTAAAAAGTGCCCCATGACTCTTGTTGCACACAGAAGGTCCTGGGGTGATCCGTCAAGAAGGGGCTGAGAAAAAAGGGGTGGGTCAAAAAGTTGTGTTCCCTATGTTAATTCCTATAAGACCTTTAGACAGGACTACTGCCTGAACCACTGGACAGAATGACACCAGATTTAGCAGGAAAATGTGGTGTAAATCTGTTTAGTAGGTTTCAAGTAATTTAAGGAAATCCAAATTTGTATATCTCTGACTGCGACGACTTCACGAATAATGACCAGACTGTGCAGAGAAATGCACAGCTCTGATTGTCTGCCACCACTTTAAACAGGAAGTGTTGCAGCCATCTTTGGACTTTGCTTCAGCAGAATTCCTCAATAAAATGTGAATAAAAAGAAAAGGGGCTAGGGTAGAGACACCCGGACCCCTTAGCTTTGGTGCTGGAGTCCAACAGAGACACTGTCAGGGCAAAACAAAATAATTTTTTAAAAGTTTTACTGCAAATTCGCATCAGTGTTTGAGTGGGTCTGTAAGTGGGTGTGCAAGGGTCTGAGTGGGTCTGTGAGTGGGTGTGCAAAGGTCTGAGTGGGTGTGCGAGTGGGAGAAAGGGATTGAAAGAAAGAAATTGAGAGAGAGAGAGAGAGAGAGAGAGAGAGAGAGAGAGAGAGAGAGAGAGAGAGAGAGAGAGAAAGAGAGTGAGAGGGAGAGAGTTAGAGAGTTCTTTAAAGACTTTGATCAATGATAAACTTAGAATGAGATATTTCTGGACAATTTGAAACAAAAAATATATTTGTCAAGTAAAAATATTGAGATGTGCTTTCAGAATGTACCTTAAATAGTTGAAGTTGAAAAGAAATTAGATCAGAGAAATTACCACTGACACTTCTAGACTTGAACCCTCAATGTTTGAGAACTGAACCACTAGGTCACATGTGTCTTCAATACTAATCTCTTTCTCTCTCTCTCTCTCTTTCATGCCATTATGGGATGGAAGTGAGAGTGACAGGACCGCGGAGGAAGCCTCAAGGATGCCACAGTCCTAACCAGCTCCCCACATCCTCTAGGAGCCGACATTGGTCCCATTAGCAGGGAGCTGTTTTTAATAGCAGCTCCCTTCTTGCAGGAGCAATGTTTTTATCTGTCTTCCCCACACACATATTTGCATGCGGAGAAGACAGAAGAAAACTCTGCTTTCTCTCAAATTACATAATTGATGACATAGTTCATTTGCTCTGGTCCGGTAGGAGCAAAAGAAAACTGCTCTACAGAGTAGGAGCAATGCGGGCTCCCAATGTGCCTGCAATGGGTGTAGGCAGGGAAGCCAGGAGGAAGTGGGGGCTATGGCCTCCCCCCACAGCTCTCAATGTGGGACATGTTGTGGGGTGTTTCAAGTGGCCACCTCACTGAAAAGTCTTTAAAAAAGCTGGCATCTTTGGAAGTATGGAGCCAGTGGGGTCACAGGGGCCTTGGGGTTTCCCTCGCAGTCTCCAACAAAAACAATAGCATGGGGTGCCCTTGGTGAGTGGGCACTGAGCACCACAGAGTATCGAAAAACAAAAAATAAAATAGTTTGCTTGCTCTGAGTCTGAAAATGGGAACACTGGCAGGGAGCCTGCAAGAACACAGTGTCCCTGACCCCCCCCCCCCCCCCACACACACACACATCCCAGAGCAAAAAATAAAAATCTGGGTGTCCTGGGTGCGCTAGAGCACCCAAAAAAACCCACAAATAATATTAAAAAACAAATAAATGAAAGTCTCATTTATTATTCATTGCTCCTTGCAAGGAGTGCTCCATAATGCTCTGTGAGTACTTTTAAAATATTTGTTTGAGCATGGTGTTGTCCTTAGAAGGTTCAGGGACACCACCAACCATTCTTTTAATGTTGTGGAGGGCTGGAGGAAGTGCAGCGCCCCCACCAACTTTAAAAAGTCAGTTAGTCAACTGGGTAATTAAATGCATGACCCCAGGAGAGCGTACCATATTTTTAAAGCACTCCTAGCTGTATCTCTATGTGCCTAAGCTGAGTTGGTTCTGTGGCTGCACTTTCAAGTCAGATTTTTTTTAAGAAAAGGATCACAATCATGTTAATGCTTTTTAAAAAAAAAAAATATATTTTCTACGACTTTCACTTATTTAACATTGCACTGTATGAATTAATTAATTTCATATTTCATCCTAATGACGGTTGTTTTTTTTTCTTTTAACAAAGACAATAAGGCCCTCATTACAACACTGGCGGTCAGTGATAAAGCAGCGGTAATTCCGCCAACAGGCCAGCAGTAAAAAAATGGAATCATGACCATGGCGGAAATCGCCAAAACAGACAGCCACTTTAATATTCCGACCGCCACGGCGGTAGCAACAAACACTGTAGCGGTCACCGGCAACAGACAGGCGGAAGACAATGTACCGCCCACACTATTACAAGGTACCAATCCGCCAGCTTTTCAGGGGCGGTACCAACGCCATCAAAAGCACAGCAGAAACAGCCTGTGGAACGGAAACCACTCACCTCTCGACACCCAACGAGGAACCAGGACGCCATGGAGCCCGAGTTACAGGTGTTACCAAAGTTGGTTTACCTCCTCTTCTACCAGGAACATCAAAGACGGTGGTGACAACCGCGGTGAGTACTGCATCTAGCACACAGGGGAGGGGGAGGAAAAAGAGAGTGACACACACACGCAACACACACACGCAACACCCCCACCCCCAACACCATACACACAAACACATGCAACAACATTACATTTACACCCCGTAACCCCCTGGAAGAACGCAAGGACCAAATGAAATTATTGTAACAAGTGTAATCATAAAAAATCCAGACAGGCCAACATGACTTTAAAAGATCAGTATATTCAAATATTAATAGCAAGTACACAAGTCTGTATACTGTTCTATCAAATGTCTGTGGAACAGTGGTCCCAAAAAGCATGGGCGAAGCCCACACATGACATCTGCCTCAAAACAGAGAGAACACTGCAGGGGCATCAGGTTGAAAAAAACACTGGCACCTCGGGGGAAGGGGAGGAAGGGCACCTCAGCCAAATGATGTTACGACGCCACTGCTCCTCGAGGGGGCTCCATGCCCGCTGCCTGGTCCTGGGGAGTGCAAAGCCACAGTCTCTCAAGTGGGTGGTTTGCCCACTACTTGGTCCTGGGGAGTGCAAAGCCACAGTTTCTCAAGCGGGCGGTTTGCCCACTGCTTGGCTCTGGGGAGTGCAAAGCCACAGTCTCTCAAGTCTCTCAAGTGGGTGGATTGCCCACTGCTTGGTCCTGGGGAGTGCAAAGCCACAGTCTCTCAAGTCTCTCAAGTGGGTGGGTTGCCCACTGCTTGCTCCTGGGAAGTGGAAAGCCACAGTCTCTCAAGTTTCTCAAGTGGGTGGTTTGCCCACTGATTGGTCCTGGGGAGTGCAAAGCCACAGTCTCTCAAGTGGGTGGTTTGCCCACTGATTGGTCCCGGGGAATGCAAAGCCTCAGTCTCTCAAGTCTCTCAAGTGGGTGGTTCGCCCACTGATTGGTCCTGAGGAGTGCAAAGCCACAGTCTCTGGAGTGGATGCAGTTCTCCACTGGTTCTGGAGGGGGCTTTGTGCCCAGAGTGCTTCATTCTGCCAAGGACTGGGGTAGTGGATGCAATTCTCCACTGGTTCTGGAGGGGGCTTTGTGCCCAGAGTGCTTCATCCTGCCAAGGAAAGGGTGAGTGGATGCAGTTCTCCAATCATTCTGGAGGGGGCTTTGTGCCCAGAGTGCTTCATCCTGCCAATGACTGGGGCAGTGGCTGCAGGTCTCCACTGGTTCTGCAGGGGGCTTTGTGCCCAGAGTGCTGCACCTGGGTTGTGGCAGTTCCCATTCCCTCACCTGAGTGTCTGAGCCACAAACATACTTAATGGAGGCAGAGACACACTCCACCCTGCAGCGAGTTAGCCTGCCAACTGCTGGTACTGCTATTGCTGCTTGTGGTGCCTCATGTAGTGTGTGCAGGGTCCAGGATGTCTCCTGCAGTCTCGGATGTCTGCCCACTGGGGATGCTGCTGATGTCTGCTGTGGTGGCACTGGCTGGGCATGTCGCAGAGCAGGTGGCGGTGGCTGCGGAAGTGTCTGTGGCAGAGATGCTGCAGTGGTGCAGGTGTCAGCACCTGTGGAGGGAGACACCAAGACGTCTCCTGCAGTCTCGGACGTGTTGCCCACTGGGGATGATGCTGGGGACTGTAGCAGAGGCAGCAGATGTGCAGGTGGCGGTGCAGGTGGCGGTGCAGGTGGCAGTGCCGGTGGTTGCAGCGGTGGCCACTGCCGTACAGGTTGCTGTTCTGTCCTGCAGAAGGGGTGACACCAGTCCCTCACCCGGAGGCTCTGTGCCCTGAGCTGACTTCCCTTTGGCTTTGTGTCCCTTCCCCACCTTGGAAGTCGCTGCTGGGACCTTGGCACTGTCCTCTTTTTTCTTGGATGAGGCCTTGCTAGGTGGTTGGTGTGGCTTTTCCCTACGGCATGTGGGCCCCTTCTTCACCTTGGCAGGTGATGGAATAGGGTGATCCTTGGCCTCACTAGGTGGCACACTGGCAGCCCTGATGGGTGCCGCCTTCAAAGTTCCCAGACTTGCAGGGACGACAGTGTTCGAGGATTTTGGGGCTGAGGTGCTGGGCTGGCATCTGGACATCCTGGCCCTAGGGGAAGGAGAGGGGGCAGGTGTAGGGAAGAGGTCAATGTTAGCTAGGAAAGGGTTTCTAGACACACTGGGACGGGAAGATGGAGGGTGTTTGGGAGTGTAGGAACAGGTGTACTGCTGAGTTTGGGTGAGGGTGCATGGGCTGGAGGCTGTTGTGTGGTGGATGGCTGTTAGCGGGTGTGTGCCTGCGTTTGTGTACTTTAGGAGGAGGGCTCACAGACACACTGGGAGAGGACACAGGGGACGTGTGCATGGTAGTGGGGGTGGTGTCTGCACATGAGCAGTGTGTGGTGATGGGCGTGCTGGTGATGGAGGTAGTGGCTGAGGATGTAGTGCATGCAGGTGTGAGTGGAGATGAGACTGGGAGGGAGGTGGAGGACGTGGAGGAGGGGGACACAGCGGAGGCAGTGGATGTTGGTGTGTCTGCATGGGTATGGTGCTTGTGTGAGTGCCTGTGTGATGTGTGGTGCTTATGTTTGCCTGAGCCACTTTTGTGTGTTGATGAGTGTGCATGCTGGTCTCATGGTGTGCTTGGGATAGGCTGGGGTTGAGGGGATTGGGTTTGGGCAGTAGAAGAAGGGGGGGAAGGCTGGACACAGGGACAATGGCTGCCATCAGTGAGGAGGCCAGAGCCTGAAATGCTCTTTGTTGGGTCACCATGCCAGAATGAATGCCCTCCAGGTATGCATTTGTTTGTTGCAAATGCCTCTCAACACCCTGGATGGCATTCAGCATGGTCGACTGCCCAACAGTGAGGGACCCCAGGAGGTCAATAGCCTCCTCACTGAGGGCAGCAGGGGTGACTGGGGCAGGGCCTGAGTGCCTGGGGCGAAGGAGATGCCCACCCTCCTGGGTGAGCGGGCACGGGAAACACGCTGAGGGGCTGCTGGGAGGGCGGTGCTGGTAGGGGTGGTGGCGGCTTTTCCTGTTGTTGCGGTGGGTACAGAGGTGCCCGCCACCGCAAGGGAGCTCCCTTCAGAGGAGGAGTCTCTGTCGCTGGTGTCTCCTCCTGTCCCCGTTGTGGAGCTCCCTGCGCCCTCCATCCCACTGGTGCCTTCAGACTCCATACATTCACCCTCCTGGGCAATGTGGGTTGCAGCTCTCTCCTGCTTCGGTGCCAATACTCCTCTGCCAGATGATGCTAATGAACACAAGGACAGGGTGACAAAAAAAGGGGGGGAGACAGAGGAGACACACGGTCAATGCCAGCAACAACACCACAGTTGGCGGACACAACACGTCGGGAGCAGCCCTATGCACTAGGCGATGCACTAATAGTTCTTAGGAAAATCACCTGCCCATGGGAAACTGTGCCTAAGCCCATTTGCTGCACACCTGGACCCACAGGAGCCTGACTAGGTGAAGATGGCCAATACCACTTTTGGGGTTGGAGTGCCACAGAGCCTGCCTATCAAGGGACCTACCCTAGCAAGTTTGCCCTGGGGGAACCCACAGCCCACTTCCCCCACCCAGACACCTCGTAAAGGGCGCAGAGTCAGCTGAATGACACTGTACTCACCCCCTTGTAGCTGCTGTGATGCCCTCAATCGCCCATCCAACTCAGGATATGTCACCCCCAGGATCCGGTACATCAGGGGGTCGTGGTGCGACGGGCACCCCTTCCACGGTGGGAGGCCATCCCCAGCTGGGCCTCCACCATCTTCACCGCCGGCGTACATCGCCATTGGATCCTGAAACCCATAGGGCCCACTGATAACCAATGCTGAATTGCACCGCGGTCTTCGTCCGCCTACCGTGACGCTGCACAGCGCCAGTGCAGTTACCTCATTTCCTCCTTAGAGGTCAGGCAGCCACCATTTCAGGGGGCCACATGGCAGGGCTACTAACTGCGTCACAGCACTTTTGGGCAGGAATACGGACAGACAGCGCCATACACCGATTACATTACATTAGTGCAAAACACCCTTGTGCAAGCTATGTGGTGTATGACCCTCTGCTCACCCTTCTCCTCCATAGGGCACATCCGCTGGTGCAGATGATGAGATGGCGTCATCCTCAGGTATACAGACCCCTGGTGGACCTGTCGACAATGGAAGACAGACACATCATTATCACCTACAGACTTGATCGTGCCACAATCCAGGAATTGTGTGCCCAGTTGGAGCCAGACCTGATGTCAGCTATCCGCCATCCCACAGGAATCCCCCCTCTAGTGCAGGTCCTGTCAGTACTCCATTTCTTGGCCAGTGGTTCCTTTCAAACAACAGTGGCCATGGCATCAGGGATGTCACAGCCAATGTTCTCTAACGTGTTGTCCAGAGTGTTATCTGCCCTGCTGAAACACATGCGCAGCTACATCGTTTTCCCTCAGGTGGAGGATTTGCCCACAGTGAAAGGTAACTTCTATGCAATGGGACATATCTCCAACATCATTGGTGCCATTGATAGTACACATGTGGCATTTGTCCCACCCCGCAGGAATGAACAGGTGTACAGAAACCACAAAAGCTATCATTCTATGAATGTGCAGATGGTGTGCTTGGCAGTCCAGTACATCTCCCATGTGAATGCCAAGTATCCTGGCTCAGTGCATGATGCTTACATTTTGAGGAATAGCAGCATCCCTTATGTGATGGCCCAACTCCAGAGGCACGTGTGTGGCTAGTAGGTGAGCCCAAGGTCCCCCCACAGTTTGAATAGGTGTCTGGGTATGGGAGAGTCCCTAAGGGTTGGTGTGTGTCTTACAGATGCCCCTCGATATTTGCAGGTGACCCTGGTTACCCCAACCTGTCATGGCTACTGACCCCAGTGAGGAATCCCAGGACAAGGGCAGAGGAACGCTACAATGAGGCTCATGGGCAAACTAAGAGGATAATAGAGTGGACTTTCGGCCTGCTGAAGGCCAGGTTCCGGTGCCTCCACCTGACAGGTGGCTCCATATACTACTCACCGATGAAGGTGTGCCAGATCATCGTGTCATGCTGTATGTTGCACAACCTGGCTTTGCGACGCCAGGTGCCTTTTCTGCAGGAGGATGGGCCTGATGTTAGTCTTGTGGCAGCTGTGAAGCCTGTGGACAGTGAAGAAGAGGAGGCAGAAGAAGAAGATATAGACAACCGAAACAACATCATCATGCAATACTTCCAGTGAGACACAGGTAAGAGACTGGTACTGCTCCTCTCATATCATACTATTGTAGGACATTGCATGATTCTGCCTTTTCACCTCTGTGTATGGACTCTGACAGTTCACTTTGCCTTTCCATTTCCCAGATCTGGGTACCACTTTCTGCCTTCTGCTATGTTTACTGCTGCCCAACAACTGTCAAACATTGGTATGTGAAAATGAACATTGACATTGATATTTGTCAGAGGTTGTAATAACACACTTGTGAAAGTAAAGACTGACTCCAGATCGTTTTGTGATTCAAGGGTGTTTATTTAAGTGCTATTCAGTGGAGGGGTATGTGCAATGGGCTGGGGTGATGTTGGAGGAATGTCCATGGTGGAGTCCAGTCTCTTTCTATCACAGGTGCATTGTCCAAGGGGGCATAGGAAGTGGAGTAATGGCAGTTCAAGGTTGTCAGGGTGACATAGTGGGACAGAAGGGTGACAATCAGGAGAGTCTTATTTCCTGGCGGGGTCTTGGCAATGTTCTCTGTCTTGTGCCTGGATCTCAGGGACCGTTTATAGGGTGGTTCTCCTTCTGCAGGGGGTGGGGTGCTGGTGGCCTGTTGGTCCTGTGGCGGCACCTCCTACCCACTAGCACCGGTGGACGTGGAGGGTTGTTAACCGTTCGGGCTAGTGTCAGGGGCCCGTTGGTGTGCCACTGTCTCCCTTATGGTGTTGGCCATGTCTGCCAGCACCCCTGCAATGGTGACCAGGGTGGTGTTAATGGACTTCAAGTCCTCCCTGATCCCCAGGTACTGTTCCTCCTGCAGCCGCTGGGTCTCCTGAAACTTGGCCAGTACCGTGCCCGTGGTCTCCTGGGAATGGTGGTATGCTCCCATGATGTTGGAGAGTGCCTTGTGGAGAGTGTGTTCCCTGGGCCTGTCCTCTCCCTGTCGCACAGCAGTCCTTCCAGCTTCCCTGTTGTCCTGTGCCTCTGTCCCCTGAACCGTGTGCCCACTGCCCCTGATCCCAAGTCCCTGATTGTTTTGAGTTAGTGGGTTTGCCTGGGGTCCCTGTAGTGGTGGACACACTGCTTATTGACATGTCCTGGGGAAAGAGGGATGGGCCCGCTGGGTGGGTGCTGTTGTGGAGTTTCCTGAGGGGGAGGTTCAGTGGTGGTTTGGTACTGTGGCAGGGGACCCGAAAGTTCAGAGGTCCCTGATGGGCCGGGCTGGTCATCTTGATCCAGGCGTGCAGAGCTGCTGTCATCACTGTGGGCCTCTTCTGTGGGGGGACTGGATATGGCTGGCACCTCCTCTCCAGTAACATTGGGTAGGGGTCCTGTTGGGGTGTAAATGCATAGTTATTATATCTGTGTGTGCCATATTGTGCAATGGGTGAGTTACCCTCTACTCCTATGCTTGCATTATTTCCTTGGCCCTTGTGTGATTCGTGATTTTGGTGCCTAGGTGAGTCTCTCTACTGGACATGCTTTGGTGATGAGTGACCATGCCTTGGTGTTACACGCAGGGCTTGGTTTTGGGATGTGTGGGTTGTGATGGTGGGGTATCTGTGAGGTGTTGGGGTGATGGGTGTGAGGGTAGGGGTAGGAGTTTGTGATGGAATGCAGGTAGGGTGGGGGGATATAATAGTAAATATTTGCCTTACCAGAGTCCAGTCCTCCTGCTACTCCTGCGAGACCCTCAGGATGCATGATTGCCAAGACTTGCTCCTCCCATGTTGTTAGTTGTGGGGGGGAGGTGGGGGTCCACCGCCAATCCTCTGTACGGCTACCTGGTGTCTTGATACCACAGAACATACCTTCCCCCGTAGGTCGTTCCACCTCTTCCTGATGTCATCCGTGTTCTTGGATGCTGTCCCACTGCGTTGACCCTGTCGATAATTCTCCGCCATAGCTCCATCTTCCCGGCAATGGATGTCTGCTGCACCTGTGAGCCGAATAGCTGTGGCTCTACCAGGATGATTTCCTCCACCATGACCCAGAGCTCCTCCTCAGAAAACCTGGGGTGTCTTTGAGGTGCCATAATGTGGTGTGGGTGATGTGTGAGGTGATGTTTGTTGTGCTGTGTGAAATGTTGTGTTGGTGTGTGTTCTTTGAGGTGCGTGGATGTTGTATGAGTGATGGTGCTGTGTGCCTGTGGATGCTGGTGTTGTGTTCGCTATTCTCTCTCTCTCTGCTTTTTGAAAAAATCTGAGTGGGTCTCTGAGTGGGTGCATGAGTGTCTGAGTAGGTATGTGAGTGGATGTATGAGTGCCTAAGCGAGTCAGTGAGTGGGTGCATGAGTGTCTGAGTCGGTCTGTGAGTGGGTGGATGAGTGTCTCAGTGAGTCTGTAAGTGGGTACATCAGGGTCTGAAAGGGTCTGTGAGTGGGTTCATGAGTGTCTGAGTGGGTCTCTGAGTGGGTGCATGAGGATCTGAGTGGGTCTGTGATTCGATGTGTGATGGTCTGAGTGGTCTGTGGGTGGGTGCAATCAGCCTGTAAGTGGGTCTGTGAGAGGGTGTGTCAGTTTCTGAGTGAGTCTGTGAGTGGGTGTGTCAGTGTGTGAGTAGTTGTGTGAGAGGATGCATGACTGTGTGAATAGATATGTGGGTGTGTTGAGGAGTGTGTGAGTGGGTCTGTGAGTTGGTGTATCACCATATGAGTGGGTATTTGAGTGGGTGTATGTGTGTATTTATAGGTCTGTGAGTGGGCAAGTGACAGTCTGAATGTGTCTATGAGTGGTGTGCATAAGTATGTGAGTGAGTGTGTGAATGTATTTTTTTCGCTCATGGCTGGAGACTTGATTCCGTTGCCGCTTGCACAGGGGCCGTGCTGAGTGCTGCAATGGTGTTGGAACTCCAAAATCATGGCCAAAATCTTTTCTTTTCTTTTCTCAGACACCCTTTAGTAGCCCCTATGGGGTCAGAGTACCTCTACTCTGATCCTTTCCATTGTTTTCAGCATCTATTTCACTTTCTGAACAGGTTGCGGCCATGCAATCACAATATTCCTCATGGCGTGAGGGTTCACAACGCTCCTCATAGGGGTCTCAATGGATCTGCATCCCTATATATATATAGTTTTTATATTAATTGTTTAGTAAAAATGTGAAAAATAATTGTAAGACTGATAACCCCTTTTTTTGTATAATGATTTTTCGAAAAGTGATGTGAAAATGAATTAGTTTTGAAGGGAATCTCTAAATTAATAGAGTTTTGTGAGTAATACTTTTTCTAAAACATAGGACTGTTGAATTGTAGTACCCTGAGTATTTTTTCTTTGTCTATTAGCAAACAGGATATGAATGAGAAGGGGGAGGGGGAGGGGGTGCAGTTGGTTTATTCACTTTTTGAATGAAGGTGGGCTATGAAGAAGACCGTTGAGGTTGAAACGCGTTGCCCATAGCCTTGTTTGTTACCTCGGTTTTGTGATTTTGGTTTGAAATAAAATCACGAGTGTGCAGCAATACAGAGTGCCGGTGTTCTCCTTTGACTGTTAATTGGGAGAAAATCCTTTGAGTAATTACGGAACCTGCATCCGGAATCGTGCACCGGCCCCGTTGGTGGTCGCAGTCAGCTGTTGTAGGATTTCGCTTTTTTATATATATATATATAGACGAGCACCGCTGAGGGTTTGGAGCAGGACTGGTACGCTAGTTGGAAGTGTTTATATATATATATATATATATATATATATATATACAAAATTGGATTTTCTGAAATTTCTCAGAAACTAATGAACACTTTTACACCAAACTACAAAAAGGGCTCTTTCTCGACCGAGAGCTGCCTTTCTACCAAATTTGGTGTAATTCTGTCCAGTGGTTGGGGCGCTACCACTGTTCAAAATCCCTAAGAGACTTAACATGGGAAGCATTCCTTTTTTTACCCCCCGCTTGATGGATCACCCCAAAACTTTCCAGACAGCAGCTGACGTAACTGTTGAATTATTTTGGATAATTTTGTGAAGATTCATCAAGTGACACCAAATATATAGGCAGATAAAAACTGCTTTCTCTATAGAAACTAGGTCCTAACTATAACTATCTAGTTGTAACTGTCACTAAGCAATATATATACATACTAGGTAGTTATAGTTAGGACCATGTTTCCATAGAACAATTATTTTTTGGCTTGCCTATACCTTTGTCACCGTTTGACAAATCTTCATGGAATTTCCCCTAAAAAGTGCCCCATGACTCTTGTTGCACACAGAAGGTCCTGGGGTGATCCGTCAAGAAGGGGCTGAGAAAAAAGGGGTGGGTCAAAAAGTTGTGTTCCCTATGTTAATTCCTATAAGACCTTTAGACAGGACTACTGCCTGAACCACTGGACAGAATGACACCAGATTTAGCAGGAAAATGTGGTGTAAATCTGTTTAGTAGGTTTCAAGTAATTTAAGGAAATCCAAATTTGTATATCTCTGACTGCGACGACTTCACGAATAATGACCAGACTGTGCAGAGAAATGCACAGCTCTGATTGTCTGCCACCACTTTAAACAGGAAGTGTTGCAGCCATCTTTGGACTTTGCTTCAGCAGAATTCCTCAATAAAATGTGAATAAAAAGAAAAGGGGCTAGGGTAGAGACACCCGGACCCCTTAGCTTTGGTGCTGGAGTCCAACAGAGACACTGTCAGGGCAAAACAAAATAATTTTTTTAAAGTTTTACTGCAAATTCGCATCAGTGTTTGAGTGGGTCTGTAAGTGGGTGTGCAAGGGTCTGAGTGGGTCTGTGAGTGGGTGTGCAAAGGTCTGAGTGGGTGTGCGAGTGGGAGAAAGGGATTGAAAGAAAGAAATTGAGAGAGAGAGAGAGAGAGAGAGAGAGAGAGAGAGAGAGAGAGAGAGAGAGAGAGAGAGAGAAAGAGAGTGAGAGGGAGAGAGTTAGAGAGTTCTTTAAAGACTTTGATCAATGATAAACTTAGAATGAGATATTTCTGGACAATTTGAAACAAAAAATATATTTGTCAAGTAAAAATATTGAGATGTGCTTTCAGAATGTACCTTAAATAGTTGAAGTTGAAAAGAAATTAGATCAGAGAAATTACCACTGACACTTCTAGACTTGAACCCTCAATGTTTGAGAACTGAACCACTAGGTCACATGTGTCTTCAATACTAATCTCTTTCTCTCTCTCTCTCTCTTTCATGCCATTATGGGATGGAAGTGAGAGTGACAGGACCGCGGAGGAAGCCTCAAGGATGCCACAGTCCTAACCAGCTCCCCACATCCTCTAGGAGCCGACATTGGTCCCATTAGCAGGGAGCTGTTTTTAATAGCAGCTCCCTTCTTGCAGGAGCAATGTTTTTATCTGTCTTCCCCACACACATATTTGCATGCGGAGAAGACAGAAGAAAACTCTGCTTTCTCTCAAATTACATAATTGATGACATAGTTCATTTGCTCTGGTCCGGTAGGAGCAAAAGAAAACTGCTCTACAGAGTAGGAGCAATGCGGGCTCCCAATGTGCCTGCAATGGGTGTAGGCAGGGAAGCCAGGAGGAAGTGGGGGCTATGGCCTCCCCCCACAGCTCTCAATGTGGGACATGTTGTGGGGTGTTTCAAGTGGCCACCTCACTGAAAAGTCTTTAAAAAAGCTGGCATCTTTGGAAGTATGGAGCCAGTGGGGTCACAGGGGCCTTGGGGTTTCCCTCGCAGTCTCCAACAAAAACAATAGCATGGGGTGCCCTTGGTGAGTGGGCACTGAGCACCACAGAGTATCGAAAAACAAAAAATAAAATAGTTTGCTTGCTCTGAGTCTGAAAATGGGAACACTGGCAGGGAGCCTGCAAGAACACAGTGTCCCTGACCCCCCCCCCCCCCAATAAAAATCTGGGTGTCCTGGGTGCGCTAGAGCACCCAAAAAAACCCACAAATAATATTAAAAAACAAATAAATGAAAGTCTCATTTATTATTCATTGCTCCTTGCAAGGAGTGCTCCATAATGCTCTGTGAGTACTTTTAAAATATTTGTTTGAGCATGGTGTTGTCCTTAGAAGGTTCAGGGACACCACCAACCATTCTTTTAATGTTGTGGAGGGCTGGAGGAAGTGCAGCGCCCCCACCAACTTTAAAAAGTCAGTTAGTCAACTGGGTAATTAAATGCATGACCCCAGGAGAGCGTACCATATTTTTAAAGCACTCCTAGCTGTATCTCTATGTGCCTAAGCTGAGTTGGTTCTGTGGCTGCACTTTCAAGTCAGATTTTTTTTAAGAAAAGGATCACAATCATGTTAATGCTTTTTAAAAAAAAAAAAATTATTTTCTACGACTTTCACTTATTTAACATTGCACTGTATGAATTAATTAATTTCATATTTCATCCTAATGACGGTTGTTTTTTTTTCTTTTAACAAAGACAATAAGGCCCTCATTACAACACTGGCGGTCAGTGATAAAGCAGCGGTAATTCCGCCAACAGGCCAGCAGTAAAAAAATGGAATCATGACCATGGCGGAAATCGCCAAAACAGACAGCCACTTTAATATTCCGACCGCCACGGCGGTAGCAACAAACACTGTAGCGGTCACCGGCAACAGACAGGCGGAAGACAATGTACCGCCCACACTATTACAAGGTACCAATCCGCCAGCTTTTCAGGGGCGGTACCAACGCCATCAAAAGCACAGCAGAAACAGCCTGTGGAACGGAAACCACTCACCTCTCGACACCCAACGAGGAACCAGGACGCCATGGAGCCCGAGTTACAGGTGTTACCAAAGTTGGTTTACCTCCTCTTCTACCAGGAACATCAAA
Organism: Pleurodeles waltl; assembly: GCF_031143425.1. Lineage (NCBI taxonomy): Eukaryota > Metazoa > Chordata > Amphibia > Caudata > Salamandridae > Pleurodeles > Pleurodeles waltl. Next base: position 478,208,147 of record NC_090451.1, read on the forward strand.
GACGGTGGTGACAACCGCGGTGAGTACTGCATCTAGCACACAGGGGAGGGGGAGGAAAAAGAGAGTGACACACACACGCAACACACACACGCAACACCCCCACCCCCAACACCATACACACAAACACATGCAACAACATTACATTTACACCCCGTAACCCCCTGGAAGAACGCAAGGACCAAATGAAATTATTGTAACAAGTGTAATCATAAAAAATCCAGACAGGCCAACATGACTTTAAAAGATCAGTATATTCAAATATTAATAGCAAGTACACAAGTCTGTATACTGTTCTATCAAATGTCTGTGGAACAGTGGTCCCAAAAAGCATGGGCGAAGCCCACACATGACATCTGCCTCAAAACAGAGAGAACACTGCAGGGGCATCAGGTTGAAAAAAACACTGGCACCTCGGGGGAAGGGGAGGAAGGGCACCTCAGCCAAATGATGTTACGACGCCACTGCTCCTCGAGGGGGCTCCATGCCCGCTGCCTGGTCCTGGGGAGTGCAAAGCCACAGTCTCTCAAGTGGGTGGTTTGCCCACTACTTGGTCCTGGGGAGTGCAAAGCCACAGTTTCTCAAGCGGGCGGTTTGCCCACTGCTTGGCTCTGGGGAGTGCAAAGCCACAGTCTCTCAAGTCTCTCAAGTGGGTGGATTGCCCACTGCTTGGTCCTGGGGAGTGCAAAGCCACAGTCTCTCAAGTCTCTCAAGTGGGTGGGTTGCCCACTGCTTGCTCCTGGGAAGTGGAAAGCCACAGTCTCTCAAGTTTCTCAAGTGGGTGGTTTGCCCACTGATTGGTCCTGGGGAGTGCAAAGCCACAGTCTCTCAAGTGGGTGGTTTGCCCACTGATTGGTCCCGGGGAATGCAAAGCCTCAGTCTCTCAAGTCTCTCAAGTGGGTGGTTCGCCCACTGATTGGTCCTGAGGAGTGCAAAGCCACAGTCTCTGGAGTGGATGCAGTTCTCCACTGGTTCTGGAGGGGGCTTTGTGCCCAGAGTGCTTCATTCTGCCAAGGACTGGGGTAGTGGATGCAATTCTCCACTGGTTCTGGAGGGGGCTTTGTGCCCAGAGTGCTTCATCCTGCCAAGGAAAGGGTGAGTGGATGCAGTTCTCCAATCATTCTGGAGGGGGCTTTGTGCCCAGAGTGCTTCATCCTGCCAATGACTGGGGCAGTGGCTGCAGGTCTCCACTGGTTCTGCAGGGGGCTTTGTGCCCAGAGTGCTGCACCTGGGTTGTGGCAGTTCCCATTCCCTCACCTGAGTGTCTGAGCCACAAACATACTTAATGGAGGCAGAGACACACTCCACCCTGCAGCGAGTTAGCCTGCCAACTGCTGGTACTGCTATTGCTGCTTGTGGTGCCTCATGTAGTGTGTGCAGGGTCCAGGATGTCTCCTGCAGTCTCGGATGTCTGCCCACTGGGGATGCTGCTGATGTCTGCTGTGGTGGCACTGGCTGGGCATGTCGCAGAGCAGGTGGCGGTGGCTGCGGAAGTGTCTGTGGCAGAGATGCTGCAGTGGTGCAGGTGTCAGCACCTGTGGAGGGAGACACCAAGACGTCTCCTGCAGTCTCGGACGTGTTGCCCACTGGGGATGATGCTGGGGACTGTAGCAGAGGCAGCAGATGTGCAGGTGGCGGTGCAGGTGGCGGTGCAGGTGGCAGTGCCGGTGGTTGCAGCGGTGGCCACTGCCGTACAGGTTGCTGTTCTGTCCTGCAGAAGGGGTGACACCAGTCCCTCACCCGGAGGCTCTGTGCCCTGAGCTGACTTCCCTTTGGCTTTGTGTCCCTTCCCCACCTTGGAAGTCGCTGCTGGGACCTTGGCACTGTCCTCTTTTTTCTTGGATGAGGCCTTGCTAGGTGGTTGGTGTGGCTTTTCCCTACGGCATGTGGGCCCCTTCTTCACCTTGGCAGGTGATGGAATAGGGTGATCCTTGGCCTCACTAGGTGGCACACTGGCAGCCCTGATGGGTGCCGCCTTCAAAGTTCCCAGACTTGCAGGGACGACAGTGTTCGAGGATTTTGGGGCTGAGGTGCTGGGCTGGCATCTGGACATCCTGGCCCTAGGGGAAGGAGAGGGGGCAGGTGTAGGGAAGAGGTCAATGTTAGCTAGGAAAGGGTTTCTAGACACACTGGGACGGGAAGATGGAGGGTGTTTGGGAGTGTAGGAACAGGTGTACTGCTGAGTTTGGGTGAGGGTGCATGGGCTGGAGGCTGTTGTGTGGTGGATGGCTGTTAGCGGGTGTGTGCCTGCGTTTGTGTACTTTAGGAGGAGGGCTCACAGACACACTGGGAGAGGACACAGGGGACGTGTGCATGGTAGTGGGGGTGGTGTCTGCACATGAGCAGTGTGTGGTGATGGGCGTGCTGGTGATGGAGGTAGTGGCTGAGGATGTAGTGCATGCAGGTGTGAGTGGAGATGAGACTGGGAGGGAGGTGGAGGACGTGGAGGAGGGGGACACAGCGGAGGCAGTGGATGTTGGTGTGTCTGCATGGGTATGGTGCTTGTGTGAGTGCCTGTGTGATGTGTGGTGCTTATGTTTGCCTGAGCCACTTTTGTGTGTTGATGAGTGTGCATGCTGGTCTCATGGTGTGCTTGGGATAGGCTGGGGTTGAGGGGATTGGGTTTGGGCAGTAGAAGAAGGGGGGGAAGGCTGGACACAGGGACAATGGCTGCCATCAGTGAGGAGGCCAGAGCCTGAAATGCTCTTTGTTGGGTCACCATGCCAGAATGAATGCCCTCCAGGTATGCATTTGTTTGTTGCAAATGCCTCTCAACACCCTGGATGGCATTCAGCATGGTCGACTGCCCAACAGTGAGGGACCCCAGGAGGTCAATAGCCTCCTCACTGAGGGCAGCAGGGGTGACTGGGGCAGGGCCTGAGTGCCTGGGGCGAAGGAGATGCCCACCCTCCTGGGTGAGCGGGCACGGGAAACACGCTGAGGGGCTGCTGGGAGGGCGGTGCTGGTAGGGGTGGTGGCGGCTTTTCCTGTTGTTGCGGTGGGTACAGAGGTGCCCGCCACCGCAAGGGAGCTCCCTTCAGAGGAGGAGTCTCTGTCGCTGGTGTCTCCTCCTGTCCCCGTTGTGCAGCTCCCTGCGCCCTCCATCCCACTGGTGCCTTCAGACTCCATACATTCACCCTCCTGGGCAATGTGGGTTGCAGCTCTCTCCTGCTTCGGTGCCAATACTCCTCTGCCAGATGATGCTAATGAACACAAGGACAGGGTGACAAAAAAAGGGGGGGAGACAGAGGAGACACACGGTCAATGCCAGCAACAACACCACAGTTGGCGGACACAACACGTCGGGAGCAGCCCTATGCACTAGGCGATGCACTAATAGTTCTTAGGAAAATCACCTGCCCATGGGAAACTGTGCCTAAGCCCATTTGCTGCACACCTGGACCCACAGGAGCCTGACTAGGTGAAGATGGCCAATACCACTTTTGGGGTTGGAGTGCCACAGAGCCTGCCTATCAAGGGACCTACCCTAGCAAGTTTGCCCTGGGGGAACCCACAGCCCACTTCCCCCACCCAGACACCTCGTAAAGGGCGCAGAGTCAGCTGAATGACACTGTACTCACCCCCTTGTAGCTGCTGTGATGCCCTCAATCGCCCATCCAACTCAGGATATGTCACCCCCAGGATCCGGTACATCAGGGGGTCGTGGTGCGACGGGCACCCCTTCCACGGTGGGAGGCCATCCCCAGCTGGGCCTCCACCATCTTCACCGCCGGCGTACATCGCCATTGGATCCTGAAACCCATAGGGCCCACTGATAACCAATGCTGAATTGCACCGCGGTCTTCGTCCGCCTACCGTGACGCTGCACAGCGCCAGTGCAGTTACCTCATTTCCTCCTTAGAGGTCAGGCAGCCACCATTTCAGGGGGCCACATGGCAGGGCTACTAACTGCGTCACAGCACTTTTGGGCAGGAATACGGACAGACAGCGCCATACACCGATTACATTACATTAGTGCAAAACACCCTTGTGCAAGCTATGTGGTGTATGACCCTCTGCTCACCCTTCTCCTCCATAGGGCACATCCGCTGGTGCAGATGATGAGATGGCGTCATCCTCAGGTATACAGACCCCTGGTGGACCTGTCGACAATGGAAGACAGACACATCATTATCACCTACAGACTTGATCGTGCCACAATCCAGGAATTGTGTGCCCAGTTGGAGCCAGACCTGATGTCAGCTATCCGCCATCCCACAGGAATCCCCCCTCTAGTGCAGGTCCTGTCAGTACTCCATTTCTTGGCCAGTGGTTCCTTTCAAACAACAGTGGCCATGGCATCAGGGATGTCACAGCCAATGTTCTCTAACGTGTTGTCCAGAGTGTTATCTGCCCTGCTGAAACACATGCGCAGCTACATCGTTTTCCCTCAGGTGGAGGATTTGCCCACAGTGAAAGGTAACTTCTATGCAATGGGACATATCTCCAACATCATTGGTGCCATTGATAGTACACATGTGGCATTTGTCCCACCCCGCAGGAATGAACAGGTGTACAGAAACCACAAAAGCTATCATTCTATGAATGTGCAGATGGTGTGCTTGGCAGTCCAGTACATCTCCCATGTGAATGCCAAGTATCCTGGCTCAGTGCATGATGCTTACATTTTGAGGAATAGCAGCATCCCTTATGTGATGGCCCAACTCCAGAGGCACGTGTGTGGCTAGTAGGTGAGCCCAAGGTCCCCCCACAGTTTGAATAGGTGTCTGGGTATGGGAGAGTCCCTAAGGGTTGGTGTGTGTCTTACAGATGCCCCTCGATATTTGCAGGTGACCCTGGTTACCCCAACCTGTCATGGCTACTGACCCCAGTGAGGAATCCCAGGACAAGGGCAGAGGAACGCTACAATGAGGCTCATGGGCAAACTAAGAGGATAATAGAGTGGACTTTCGGCCTGCTGAAGGCCAGGTTCCGGTGCCTCCACCTGACAGGTGGCTCCATATACTACTCACCGATGAAGGTGTGCCAGATCATCGTGTCATGCTGTATGTTGCACAACCTGGCTTTGCGACGCCAGGTGCCTTTTCTGCAGGAGGATGGGCCTGATGTTAGTCTTGTGGCAGCTGTGAAGCCTGTGGACAGTGAAGAAGAGGAGGCAGAAGAAGAAGATATAGACAACCGAAACAACATCATCATGCAATACTTCCAGTGAGACACAGGTAAGAGACTGGTACTGCTCCTCTCATATCATACTATTGTAGGACATTGCATGATTCTGCCTTTTCACCTCTGTGTATGGACTCTGACAGTTCACTTTGCCTTTCCATTTCCCAGATCTGGGTACCACTTTCTGCCTTCTGCTATGTTTACTGCTGCCCAACAACTGTCAAACATTGGTATGTGAAAATGAACATTGACATTGATATTTGTCAGAGGTTGTAATAACACACTTGTGAAAGTAAAGACTGACTCCAGATCGTTTTGTGATTCAAGGGTGTTTATTTAAGTGCTATTCAGTGGAGGGGTATGTGCAATGGGCTGGGGTGATGTTGGAGGAATGTCCATGGTGGAGTCCAGTCTCTTTCTATCACAGGTGCATTGTCCAAGGGGGCATAGGAAGTGGAGTAATGGCAGTTCAAGGTTGTCAGGGTGACATAGTGGGACAGAAGGGTGACAATCAGGAGAGTCTTATTTCCTGGCGGGGTCTTGGCAATGTTCTCTGTCTTGTGCCTGGATCTCAGGGACCGTTTATAGGGTGGTTCTCCTTCTGCAGGGGGTGGGGTGCTGGTGGCCTGTTGGTCCTGTGGCGGCACCTCCTACCCACTAGCACCGGTGGACGTGGAGGGTTGTTAACCGTTCGGGCTAGTGTCAGGGGCCCGTTGGTGTGCCACTGTCTCCCTTATGGTGTTGGCCATGTCTGCCAGCACCCCTGCAATGGTGACCAGGGTGGTGTTAATGGACTTCAAGTCCTCCCTGATCCCCAGGTACTGTTCCTCCTGCAGCCGCTGGGTCTCCTGAAACTTGGCCAGTACCGTGCCCGTGGTCTCCTGGGAATGGTGGTATGCTCCCATGATGTTGGAGAGTGCCTTGTGGAGAGTGTGTTCCCTGGGCCTGTCCTCTCCCTGTCGCACAGCAGTCCTTCCAGCTTCCCTGTTGTCCTGTGCCTCTGTCCCCTGAACCGTGTGCCCACTGCCCCTGATCCCAAGTCCCTGATTGTTTTGAGTTAGTGGGTTTGCCTGGGGTCCCTGTAGTGGTGGACACACTGCTTATTGACATGTCCTGGGGAAAGAGGGATGGGCCCGCTGGGTGGGTGCTGTTGTGGAGTTTCCTGAGGGGGAGGTTCAGTGGTGGTTTGGTACTGTGGCAGGGGACCCGAAAGTTCAGAGGTCCCTGATGGGCCGGGCTGGTCATCTTGATCCAGGCGTGCAGAGCTGCTGTCATCACTGTGGGCCTCTTCTGTGGGGGGACTGGATATGGCTGGCACCTCCTCTCCAGTAACATTGGGTAGGGGTCCTGTTGGGGTGTAAATGCATAGTTATTATATCTGTGTGTGCCATATTGTGCAATGGGTGAGTTACCCTCTACTCCTATGCTTGCATTATTTCCTTGGCCCTTGTGTGATTCGTGATTTTGGTGCCTAGGTGAGTCTCTCTACTGGACATGCTTTGGTGATGAGTGACCATGCCTTGGTGTTACACGCAGGGCTTGGTTTTGGGATGTGTGGGTTGTGATGGTGGGGTATCTGTGAGGTGTTGGGGTGATGGGTGTGAGGGTAGGGGTAGGAGTTTGTGATGGAATGCAGGTAGGGTGGGGGGATATAATAGTAAATATTTGCCTTACCAGAGTCCAGTCCTCCTGCTACTCCTGCGAGACCCTCAGGATGCATGATTGCCAAGACTTGCTCCTCCCATGTTGTTAGTTGTGGGGGGGAGGTGGGGGTCCACCGCCAATCCTCTGTACGGCTACCTGGTGTCTTGATACCACAGAACATACCTTCCCCCGTAGGTCGTTCCACCTCTTCCTGATGTCATCCGTGTTCTTGGATGCTGTCCCACTGCGTTGACCCTGTCGATAATTCTCCGCCATAGCTCCATCTTCCCGGCAATGGATGTCTGCTGCACCTGTGAGCCGAATAGCTGTGGCTCTACCAGGATGATTTCCTCCACCATGACCCAGAGCTCCTCCTCAGAAAACCTGGGGTGTCTTTGAGGTGCCATAATGTGGTGTGGGTGATGTGTGAGGTGATGTTTGTTGTGCTGTGTGAAATGTTGTGTTGGTGTGTGTTCTTTGAGGTGCGTGGATGTTGTATGAGTGATGGTGCTGTGTGCCTGTGGATGCTGGTGTTGTGTTCGCTATTCTCTCTCTCTCTGCTTTTTGAAAAAATTTCATTGTAGGGCGTTGGGGGTAATGTGTGTGTGTTTTATAGCGGTGTGATATTTGGGTGTGGTGTGTGTATGTGTATCAGGTGTGTGTATTTTGATTTGTCCAATGTGGTTGTGTTTTGTAAATGTGTGTGTATTTTGAGCGTGACGGTGTGTACCGCCAATGGATTACTGTGGTTGAAAGACCACTGCGTTGATTCGTGGGTCATGATTGTGTGGGCGTATTCCTGTCGGCTTCACGGTGTAGGTTTTGCTATTGCCAGTTTATCACTGACCTTTGGTGTGGCGGACTTGTGTGGGTGTCTGTATTGTGGAGAATTACGAGCTGTGGGTCGTAATACCTGTAGGGGATTTTCACCGCGGCCACGGTATCTTGACGGTCGTCAGCACGGCGGTAAGCGGGATTTACCGCCAGGGTTGTAATGAGGGCCTAAATGTTCTTTATATATGTTGATATCCTGACCGCTTCATGAAGCCATTTGGCTTACTTTCGCATATTTTGGTTTTCTGACCATTTGACACACTCACTAGGTTTGCCTATCATAAAGTAACACCCGTTGCATTCAGCCATGCTTGGCTGTCAGGGTTTGGGCGCCGGGTCCTTCACCCAGCTCCCAGCTGCATGGGGCTCGTGCACAGCAGGGGGTTTGGGACAGGGCCTGGATCTAGACCACGCCGTGGAGTCAAGCCTATGGTGCAATCTCGTAAAATGAATTAATCAGCACTGGAAGTGGTGCTAGCTCCTCCTGCAAGTAAAAAGCAGAGAACATTAGACTCGTGTTTAAGACATTTGCTTTTTTGTCCTACCATAATTAATTCCTGCCCTGACCATGATTTGTTACTCGTTGCTGTTGCAGACGTTTTAAACAAGCAAGAATGTGCAAGTTCTTTTTTCTACGAATGCAGCGTTGATGGAAACTTGGTATTATTTTTATGAAATCCTAAACGTTTATCTAAACCGCACAGTAGCACAACAGACGATTGTTCTGGTATTTCTCTGTCTAGACAGAACAGGAAATTGTAATACAGCCATTAAACGTGTCTCCGTTGTTCATGGTAACCCCCACTTACACTGATAAAGGTGTTTATGTTATAGTGATAAAGCGAAGCTGCTCAATGTTTATATTTTGTTATCAATAAAGTGGTTCAAACCGAAATTATTTAATGAAAGAAAGAAGCAAGGAGCTCGAAACTCTAGTTGAGATTTCAGAAGGCCCTTTTAACTCTACGCATTACAATGGCATACGCGTGGCTGACTCACCGAGTCAAACTTAAATAAAAAACATCTCGTGGCTGGCATGCGGCCTCTCCTTGACCGTTTAGTCATTCAGTCGTGTCAAAAGTCAAACCTAGCTCTCTTAAAATGGGGGTAGGCTGCAGGAACACGGGTAATGGAGTCGCTGGGCTGAATGTTAAAGGGTTGTATTGTATTTTATTAGGGGTATTAAAATAGGAAGGGCCAAGTACCAAGGTCAGCAAAGTGGTTTGCAGGGTAATATATGGAAACCAAGTTATTAGTATTTAACAAGTTCTTTCCTTTGAATTCTGTCACAAAACAAAATCAAAGTTAAAGGCGATTACATTTAATAACCTCACCCCCGTAGAACACATACCTAAAACGTTTGATCAACACTAGCTCGTTCCACCAAAAAGTAAGAGAATATGATTTATTTAGAAGAGTCCAAACAGCCTGGGGTTATGGATCTATTGAAATGCTGTCCTGTGCTAAACGGTCTTCCAGATTCACACCCAACAGATGGATTTAAAGAACAGACAAATAGCCTTGGGCTAAAATGGGTTGGGTGAAATTGCTTATGCTAATTTTACCATGAAAGTTTGCAAAATTACACCTTTACAGCAAAATGTGGTTTGGCGGAACTTTGCATGACTTTTTTACTTTTATGTGCTCACCTCACTTGAAAAAAGGTCTCTAGGAATACCAGTAGGAGAGTGGATGAAGGAGAAAATGTCTCTTTGCCATTTTGTGCTCAAACGAGTTCACCACACTGAATAAATTACACAAAATTTCATAATGCAACATTTTGAGGAATGAAAAATTAGGAAATCAAGTGAATTTCGCCGGGTAATTAAATATTCCTAAAGGCCTAGTTAGAACACAGGGCCCCATATCACACAAAACACTGGGAAATAATTAGCCGCTGTAGACCTGCAGATCCAGCCTTGAGATATGAACTAGATTTTAAAGAAAAACACAAGGTTCCAATTTATTGGTGCTGCTTGATGCAGTTATTCAATTGTAGAATCTCTCAGCATGTTATTAAATACTCTCCTTACTGCAAACGCTTTTACATCACTTGCAGGAATGGAGTGCTAATACTGGAAGTTACATATGATCAGGTGACGATATTCATAGATATTCTATTACACTGAATCCACTTACTGTCACAATAAAGCGTCTCTGTTCATGCATTTTGGGCAATGCTTGGAATAACAACTCTAAAACATAAATCTCTGGTGTTCGGAGTATTTGCCTGTTTTTAATTTTTCCATTCCTCTTATAGCTTGTCCTTTGTCTGCATCCATAAATCATGCAAATGTTTCTTTAAAATACATTTGAACTGTCTAAATAATTAGTTAAACATCTGAAGCACTCTGTCATCATGCAACTTTATGAAACATTGAGGACTGGGGACCGTTATGATAGATGTGTCACCCACCTTTACTGAGCACTGCGACTGCAAACATGAGTTGGTCAGAGAAGGGACAGCTTTCAAGTCTGAGAATGCTTAGGTTGTGAGCAAGCAAGGTCAGCAGAAACTATTTTAGAAACAATAGTTTTCAAGGATGTCATGCCACAGGGTATAAGACAAGAACTTGTAGCCTAACTAAAGAAAGTGTTGTGTTTTATGCACGTCAGCATTTGGTGTTATAGCTGAAACTGAATTTTCTTAGGCAAACTGTCTGAAACAGGTTGGCAAAACCGTGTCCATTTAGTTGCTCAAGTCAGCATCATAAATGCAACAGCATTAGTTATTGAGGGCAGTCATTAGAATTCTGAAGGGGTTGTAGAAAGTCTATTCCGTGTAGGTACATTGAGAACTTGAAAAAGATAGTAATTATTGTACTGTCAAACGCAGGAGGTGTTATGGGAGTTATTGGCATTTTTGGAAGTGTTTCATAGTACGGTAAGGCTGGTAACAGGCCACTAACATGACTGAAATGTGAACCGTCAGGAAATGTTTTGAGTACAAAACTGTATGAAATCCCGCTGCCCCTGCAGAAGATCAGTGTGTGCTTTAGTTTTTCATTATTGCAAACAAATCATTGCAACTATAAAATCCGAAAAATCCGAGAAAAGTCTTCAAACAGTTGTCAAGTACCTGTTTTAGTTATTTCCCTTACAATTATGTAATTATTTCATATGTATTCCAGCAGGAGGGATTAATGGAAAGAGTTACATCTCCTGGGCTGGTGGTAACTCCAAATAAATGCCAATGAGCTGTGCCACTATTGACAATGAGAAAGCTTCCAAGCACAAAGGACAGGATAAGGGGACAGATGATTTAGGGATTAACACTCCCATCTCTCGGAGGTGAAAATGTTCCTTTTGTTCAAGACATTCCCACTTCAAACATTTTCCAAGACCCGCTCACTGCAAAAGTCTGCAAGAGAACCAGCTTATAGTTTTTCAAAACAACCAAGGTTTATCTTGCACTGTTTCACAAAAAATTATTTTCTGTGGACGTCATCAGACTTTCAGGAGAGCTTGTTTCCAAGGGAAAAAGTTCAAGCTTTTATAATTTTGTCCCAGACATCTCTGTGTGATGTAGAGGGAATGAAGCCAGATCTCATGCGATTTTTCTCATATCATAAAATATAAAAAATCTTTGTCTTAAATGTGCAATGTGTTAGATTTCACTGAACCAATGGCATTGATGGATTTTTTAAAACAGTCATGCTCATCCACATTTTGGGAATTCAAAACTTGTAGTGGAGAGCCATCTAGGTATATTAGACTATAATTTCTATTCTAGAGCTTTTTTCCTTTTAAAATGTTGTTTATAGCAATCCCTATGATCCGTGACGGTTTTCCATTCAGCTGTATGCATTGAAATCATGAAAGGCATGAACCTGGTGTGTAGACTTAATAAGATTTATGTGGACTGGATTCCTACTAAAAAACACTTAAGACAGGTTTTCATTTTTGGGGGGAAAGATCACTGGAGACCTTTGCTGAAGATGCTCTAAATCTGCTTATTATCAAATAGTAACTATGAGCCATATTTGCGATCTCAGCTTCACCAAACTAACAATGTATATATGTGTCCCCGCTTTGCTTAGGGAGCTGTACCACTTGGAGTTTTGTAATCTGGATGTGTGAAGTGAACCAGGGGCTTCAACAATACCTGTGTGATCTCCTGGATCCCTAACCGACACTGCTTACACGTTCTTTCAAGCTTCATGGTTGTTTAGTCCACAGATTTGTTGGAGACATCTAGATCCAAGAGTCACTTATTGAATATAGCCTCCAGATTGGTGCAGCTCAATATTTTATTGCCTTATTTTTTCTTATTGTCTAGTTAGAATACTTAATTTGAACAATACCTCACTTTGTATCCAGCCAGATGCACGTGCTAATCAGCCATATCAAATGTCTAGATTCTGGTCCAATTTCTAGTGGACACCTTGAGTTTTCTTCTTTCTTTTTGGCCCATTTTTATATTTATACTTTTTGATGCAAACCAGCGCCGGTGCTGGTTTGCGTAAAAAAATGTACCGCCGGCTAACGCCATTCCAACGCGCCAGGTGGGCGCCTTATTTATGGATTGATGTTAGCCGGCACTGCGGGCTGGTCAGGATAAAAAAAAAATACTCTAACCAGGCAGTGCCGGCATAGGGAAAATTGGGGGTTGAGCGTCAAAAAATGGTGCAAGTCAGGTTAGAGTAAAAAATCATGGCTCTAACCAGACTTGCGCCATTTTTTGACGGACAACCCCCATTGAAATGACTCCTGTCTTAGCAAAGACAGGAGTCATGCCCCCTTGCCCAATGGCCATGCCCAGGGGACTTCTGTTCTCTGGGCATGGCCATTGGGCACATTGGCATGTAGGGGGGCCCAAGTTAGGCCCCCCTATGCCACTTTAAAAAATAAAAAAATTATACTTACCTCAACTTACCTGGGATGGGTCCCCCCATCCATGGGTGTTCTCCAGAGACCATGGAAGTGAGCCCACAGGCCCCTTAACGCCTGCCCTCACCCAGGCATTAAAAAACGGCACACATCAGGCTGTGCGCCATTTTTTACGGCCCGCCCCCTCCTGTGCGTCAAAATGAAGCGGGTGTATAAATAAGACGCACAGGCCTTAAAGTCATTTTTTGGACGGGAACACCTACCTTGCATGTCATTAACACCAGGCGGTTTCCCGCATCCAGAAAATGACGCACACCGAGGAATTTGGTGTTAGGTTTGCACCCATTTTGCGTAAAAAAATGTGACGCAAATTCGGCACAAACAGAGTATAAATATGCCTCTTTGTGTTTCGTCAGTACATTTTTTTGCAAGGCATTTGATCATTTGTTTTAATTGGAGATGTTTTACATTTGTTTTTTTGATGTTCCAGTAATTTTAATTGTACCAATTTTCTAAATTATTATTTACCATCGATGCTCGATTTGCCATAACGTTTGAACTCCTTTCTTCATGTTTGCCCTTTCTTTCTTGCTACATTTCTTTAATGTATGATTAGGCAAACTAGGTAAACTACTTCTATGCTTTCGTGTTTTTTTTTTTATTTTCATTTATAATTTCAAATGTTTGTTGTTGAACAAAACTCCCATGCAGAGATTCTCCAAGGGTGGCTTGTCACATAGGCCAAGATACCAACGGTGAATCATCTTGTATTTTTAAGTTGGGGAATTTACTAGCAATAACGAAGACATCATGGAGAATTCGATATTATGGGGGTCATTTTGACCTCGGAGGTCTTTCTTAAAGACCGCCGAGGTACCGCCGTGCGGAAGACCGCCAGTGCAGGCGGTTTGCCGCTCGGCCTATTATGACCGTTGGCAGCTCTCCGTCATTTTACGGCCGGAGAGCCGCCAAAAGCCATACTGGCGGGCGGCGGGGAAGTGGAGGTTGCTCCACCTCCACCACCACGTCAACATAACACCGCCCAGCGAATCACATCCTGTGATTCGCCGTGGCGGTGTTCTGTTGGCGGTGTGGTGTTGGCAGAGCTGCACCCATGGCTCCCGTCCCCTCCCGGAGGATCGACGGACCAGGTAAGTCGATCGTCCGTTAGGGGAGGGGGGTGGGGGGGTGTTGTGTGCGTGCATGGGGGTGTGCATCTGAGTATGTAGAGGGGGTGTGTGAGTGCGTGTATGCTAGTGGGGGTGATGCGTGTTTGGGAATGAGTGCGTGTATGTCTGTGGGTATGTCTGTATGGATGTGTGCGTGTATGTTTGAATGTGGGTGTGCGTGTCTGACTGTGTGTGTGGATGTTGGCATGTATGTCAGGGTGTGTGCGTGTTTGTGTTGGTGGTGCCTGCATGCGTGTCGGGTGTGTGTGAGTTATGTGATGTTGGGGGTCGGGGTGGGGAGGGGGGCCCTGACACCTTTGGGGGGTGGCGGGGTGGTGGGGGGTGTAGGGGAGGGAGTTGGGGTGGGGGTGAGGGGTGGGGGAGACCCCTATCAGTGCCAGGGAAGGAATTCCCTGGCACTGATAGTGCTTACCGCCATGGATTTCATGGCAGTTCAAACCGCTGGAAATCCACGGTGGTAAGCCGGGTCCAAATACCGCCGGCGGTACAGTGACGGCAGCCGGGCTGGAGACCCAGGTCTCCAGCCCGGCGGTTGTCTCCGCCATGGCGGGCTGAACGGAGAACCGGCGGATGACCATGGCGGTAACCGCCATGGTCATAATTCCACAAGGTAAGACCGCTAGCCTGTTGGCGGTCTTACCGCCAGTTCTCCGCCTTCCGCCAGGGTCGTAATGACCCCCTATATTTCTCTAATGCCAGGCAGAACGATGCAGCTAGCCAATAGCCAATTATGGTGTGAGCGTAATAGCACCAAATGCCTTTCTCCGTTCACGTTTGAAGAGGCTACCGCCAACTTAATGATTCTAATGGCGAAACTGAGGGCATTTACAATGTGGTGCTTAGCTGTTATGTATTCTAAAGCAAATTTGAGGCATAAAATAAGGATACAATTTTATATCTGATCTAAGCTGATTTAAAAGGGAAACAACCTGAACAACTACGTTTGAATTACTACTTGCTTTAACAACGAATCTTGAAGAACTACTGGGTATTAACAACGAAGTTTTGAACAACTACTGGTTTAAAAACGATTTTACCTTAACAACTAATGCCAGAAGAACGAATTTTAAGGTAAGTGAATTATTTTTTGATTAATTTTAAGGTGAGTTTTGTGTTTTTTTTTTTATTTGTTTAGGGTTTAATTATTATATGTTTAATTTTTTAAAGTATATTGTGTGGATTAAGTAATGGATTCTATGGGTTGTGGGTGTTATGGGTGGGGTATTGTATTAATATTATTTTAAGTACTTTTGTTTTTTTATATGTTGTAATTTATGTTGTGGGTTTAGGGGCGGGATATATGGGATGTAGGGGTTATGGGTGGGGAAGTGTATTAATACTCAGGTATTAATTTAAGTACTTGTGTTTTTTTATATCTCGTAATTTATGTTGTGGGTTTAGGGGTGGGATATATGGGATTTAGGGGTTATGGGTGGGTCAGTGTATTAATACTCAGGTATTAATTTGAGTAGTTGTGTTTTTTTATATGTTGTAATTTTTGTTGTGGGTTTAGGGGCGGGATATATGGGATGTAGGGGTTATGGGTGGGGAAGTGTATTAATACTCAGGTATTAATTTAAGAACTTGTGTTTTTTATATGTTGTAATTTATGTTGTGGGTTTAGGGGCGGGATATATGGGATGTAGGGGTTATTGGTGGGGAAGTGTATTAATACTCAGGTATTAATTTAAGAACTTGTGTTTTTTATATGTTGTAATTTATGTTGTGGGTTTAGGAGTGGGATATATGGGATGTAGGGGTTATGGGTGGGGGAGTGTATTAATATTCAGGTATTAATTTAAGTACTTGTGTTTTTTTATATGTTGTAATTTATGTTGTGGGTTTAGGGGTGGGATATGTGGGATGTAGGGGTTATGGGTGGGGAAGTGTACTAATATTCAGGTATTAATTTAAGTACTTGTGTTTTTTTATATGTTGTAATTTATGTTGTGGGTTTAGGGGCGGGATATGTGGGATGTAGGGGTTATGGGTGGGGAAGTGTACTAATAGTCAGGTATTAATTTAAGTACTTGTGTTTTTTTATATGTTGTAATTTATGTTGTGGGTTTAGGTGCGGGATATGTGGGATGTAGGGGTTATGGGTGGGGAAGTGTATTAATAGTCAGGTATTAATTTAAGTACTTGTGTTTTTTTATATGTTGTAATTTATGTTGTGGGTTTAGGTGCGGGATATGTGGGATGTAGGGGTTATGGGTGGGGAAGTGTATTAATACTCAGGTATTAATTTAAGTATTTGTGTTTTTTTATATGTTGTAATTTATGTTGTGGTTTTAGGTGTGGGATATATGGGATGTTGGGGTTAGGGGTGGGGGAGTGTATTAATACTTAGGTATTATTTTAAGTACTTGTGTTTTTTTTATATGTTGTAATTTATGTTGTGGGTTTAGGTGCGGGATATATGGGATGTAGGGGTTATGGCTGGGGAAGTGTATTAATACTTAGGTATTATTTTAAGTAATTGTATATTTTTATATGTTGTAATTTATGTTGTAGGTTTAGGGGCGGGATATATGGGATGTAGGGGTTATGGGTGGGAAAGTGTATTAATACTCAGGTATTAATTTAAGTTATTGTATTTTATTAAAATTTGGCATTTATGTTGTGGGTTTAGGGGCGGGATATATGGGATCTAGGAGTTATGGGTGGGAAGTATATTAGTAGTCTGGTATTATTTATTGTATTTGGTTAATTGTTTATTTTTTTTTATTGAAAGTATATTTTGAATTAGGGGTGGGATATAGGGGATGTAGGGTTCATGGTTGGGGTTTTGTTTTTATGATTATTTTTTTTTTTCTATGTTTGAGTTTTTTTTTTTTTTTTTTGGGATGCAATTTGGTTTATTGGTGGATTATGATTTTGAAATGTACTGATAGTTTATAATTTTTTATTATGGGTGAATTATTTTTTTGTGTTATATTTTTAGGTATTGTATTTTTTTTTAATGTTATTGAAGGTGTAAAAATAATTTTGTTTAAAAATAGTTATGTTTAAGAATTTACATTTGATTTTTTAATAGTATAGTAGTTGGGATAGTAGATTTTGGAATATAATAATGTTATTTTTTTTATTTTAAATATTTATTAGATTTGTATTTTTTTTGTGATTTTTAAAATGTGTTAATTTTTTTTATATTTGTTATTGTGATTATTATTTTTTGATGTGATGTAATTAATATTATTAATATTTGTTAATTATTTTTTGGGATGTATAATTTTATATATATATTAATTTGTTTTAATATTATTTCTAAAAATTAATTAATTAAATAATTATTTGTAGATTATATATAGATTTTTTTTTTTTTAGGTGTTAGAAATTTTTGCATGTGCAATAATGTTTTTTTCATGCAAATTTAATTTTTTCAAAATAAAAAAAACATTCATTTTTTTGTAATATTTTTTATTTTGAACATAATCAAGTTTAAAAAATGCAAAAAAAATGTTTTAATTATAATTTGCTATTTCCAGATTTATAGAAATTTTTTACTTATTTATTTATATTTCTTTATCTATTTTCTGTGGTATTTTCTTATTTTCCCTATTATAGTCTATGAGTGAAATAGTCCGTTTTCTATTTTTAGTGCTCTTCCATGTTTACGTTGTTTGACGTCTTCTGTATTCAGTCGGAGGAGCGTCGCGGTCAAGATAGGATGGAAGCGGTGACCTCGTTCAGGTAAGTGGGATTATAATTTTTTTTACAGTATGTAGTAGGGTATTTTTATTACGGAAATAGTTGTCGGAGGTAGTTATAAGGTAGGTAGTAGATTTTCGGTGTTTGTTATGTTTCTTATGTTTAATTATTTGTTTTCGTACATTTTTGTATATGATAGTGGTTTCGTAAAAGTAAACAAATTTGTTTAGCAGTGTTATATCTTACAAATGATTATACTGCTTTTGTAGTAGTTAGAAAGAATTGTATTTTTTTTGATAAATTTAGTTTTGGGCTTTTTGAGCGAGTCAGTTGTTCGGTTTATGAAAAAAAAAATATGTTCATTGTAATAGGTTTTGTGATTAATTTTTTCTTTTGTGTTAGTAGTATCCTTTATATCGTTTTCATGTATTTTTCTTGATAGTTAATGTTTTAATTAATGATGTGGCTTTGGTTAGTATGTGATTAATTTTTTTTACTTTTTTTTGGTAAAAAAAAGTATAGTTGGTATTTTACGTTTTTAAGATATTTTTCGAATTTCTGGTTTGGTAAAGTATTATATTTTATTTCTTTGATTGTTTGTATAGTATATAGAGTTGTTTTTTTTTATCATCCATTTAATATGAATATTTTTTAATTGTTTTTGGATGATTAAGTATGAGATGCTGTTTTCTATATTAATGAAGAAGATTTATTCAGCATCATGTGTTTGGATAAAGACATGAAAACGTCAAAAGTAGGAACAATTTTTGTTGTGGACATTTAGTGGTAAACATTTTTGAAAAATGCCAATTTAATTGATTGTGTTTTTTTTTTTTTTAACTGGCAAGTCATTTTTTAGTAGGTTAGTGGTTGTTAGTAATGTAGAATATATGCTAGACTGTTGAGGTAGTCTGATGGTGTTATTGTATCAAATAGTTGTATTTTTGCCAAAATTCTTTCGGTCATTTCTTTGCTTTTTTTACTTGTGCGTGGGTTCAGGCTACCTGACAGTGATTGAGCAAGTTTCATTTCTTGGAAACTTTGTTCCTTTTTCAAAATTTCCATGAAATGATACAGGTTTGGGTGGGGTTTACCTATTACTTTATTGAAGGCGTTTTGCCATCCTTCTATGGCATTATTAGTCTTTGCACCACCTTCTAAACAGGTTTGGAAGTAGTTCCACCATTTTATTGCAAATCTTGGCTTTCGTCTGCGACCAGATCTGTTTAGGTGTCCAATCCAGGTTTGATCGAAGTAATTTAGTAAGGGTTCTAATTTGTCTTCATTTTGTGTATAATAGTTGGACTCTGTTATCGCGTTGTAATACTCATCTACTTTTGTAGGTGGTACAAAGCATAATGCTGTGAGTTTTTTTTAATTCAAATTGTAGTGTGCAATCTGAGAAATATTTTCTACTTAGGGATGATTTTTGTATTCTATGCCAATATGCTTGTGAAAAGTGGAAAAAGCATCCTTGAATTTGGGTTTGTGGATATATTTTCAGTATTGTATTTATCATTGATAATTCGAAATCTAGTATTACTTTTCTAGGTGCTTTATTTGATGTTTTGTTTTTGATTGTTGATAAAAATTCACTGTCAGTAGAGGAATGTTTACCAGGCAGTAATGCATACACTAGGGGGATTGTAGTGTTATTTTTTGTGGCATGTATGGTGTAAATTTGAGTGAATGGATGGGGCGTAGATTTAAAGGTTCCATCCATCATCCAAATTTCACTATTTTGTAGGATTAGTAAGTTGCATGTTGTGCTGAATATTAAAATTCTTTTTTGAGGGTTTTCGTTGTCGTGAATGAGGAAAGTTTATTTGGAGAAGGTAATTGTTAGTTCTGGGGGGATGTTGATGTCTTCATAGGTTTGTGGTGTTATATGTTGGGGATTACTTGCCAGTCTTTGTCGTTGAAATATTCTCCTAAGGTTTGGTACAGAAGGCATGCTACCGGAAATCTGTATTGGAATATTTTGTACTACCTCCCTTATAACCTGTCCGCAGGAGTCATTGGAGGTGTGTGCAATGTTTTTTATTTTCTGTATGTTTTCTCTTATCTCAATTTCTATTGCAGAGGCAGAGTGGTTGTGATCTGTTGTTTTAACAACGGTGTTTTCTAGAGTTACAGCTCTGCCTCTACAATGTGAAGAGTAGAATTGTACACACCTCCAATGGCTCCTGAGGTTGACAACCTTGTCTCTGCAATAAAGATAACCTTCATACTTTAGTAGCTGGTTTCCGGTTCTTGAGGTTATGTAACTTGCTTCTCCTTGCGATGCCATTTGTGAAATATCTGTAAATAATATAAAAGAAATAGGTTAAAAGAAGTTTGCAGTTTTTATTATTAAATTTGTGGTGGATTTAGTTTACCACTTAGTAAGTTAATTAATATATAATGTGTCCTATTTGTAAGTGTTTGGTGTAGGTGGTTTGTCATATTTTATATTTGGTGATTGTGTGTTATTTATTGAGGTAAGTAATTTTTGCTTTTAGATTTGTATTTGTGAGTCTATTGTGTTCCTAGTTTTTGTTATGAGGTAAGTAGTTATTGGAGTTGTAATAGTATATTATTTGATAATTATTCTGCAGCACCTATGTTAATGTAAGTATCTAGTGAAGTTGCTTTGATTATTTTTTAATGTTTTGAGTATTTTAATGTGATATGAGGTAAGTAGTTGGTTGAGTAGGAATAGTAATTTTTGTGCTATTTATTGAGTAGCAGGTGCTGTGATGTAAGTATGTGGTGGAGTTGTTATAGTAAATTTTGGGAAACATCCTTTATTACGATCTTTTATTTACGAAGTCGTGGTTAATTAAAGTGTAACAATGCTTTTCTTAACAATGAATACGTTATTTTGTGAGTTAACTATGTATGTTCTGAATAATGAACATGTGTGGTTAAGGTACAAAGAAGGGAGTTGGTGAAGGAGGATGATGCAGCTGACAAGGGGTTTAATTAGGTTAGTGGGGGGTTTTAGGTTTTGGGGAGGGGGTGGGGGGTTAGGGGGTTTTAGGTTTTGGGGTGGGGTTGGGGCGTTTTTGGTTTTGGGGAGGGGGTTGGGGTGAGGGGGTTTTAGGTTTTGGGGCGGGTTTGGGGGGGGTGGTGTGTTTTTGGTTTTGGGGAGGGGGTGGAGGGTCAGAGGGTTTTAGGATTTGGTGTGGGTTTGGGGGGTGGGGCGTTTTTGGTTTTGGGGAAGTGGTGGAGGTTGAGGGTGTTTTAGGTTTTGGGGTGGGATTGGGGGGGTGGGGTGTTTTTGGTTTTGGGGAAGTGGTGGAGCGTGAGGGGGTTTTAGGTTTTGGGGTGGGGTTAGGGGGTGGAGCGTTTTTGGTTTTGGGAAGTGGGTGTGGGGATAGGGGGTTTTAGGTTTTGGGGTGGGGTGTTTTTGGTTTTGGGGAGGCGGTGGAGGGGTAGCGGGTTTTCGGTTTTGGGGTAGGGTTGGGGGGTGGGGCCTTTTTGGTTTTGGGGAGGGGGTTGGGGTGAGGGTGTTTTAGGTTTTGGGGTGGGGTGGGGGGGTGGGGCGTTTTTGATTTTGGGGAGGGGTGGGGGGTCAGGAGGTTTTAGGTTTTTGGGTGGGTTTGGGGGGGTGGGGCGTTTTTGGTTTTGGGGAGGAGGTGGGGGTTAGGGGGTTTTAGGTTTTGGGGTGTGGTTGGGGGGTGGGGCGTTTTTGGTTTTGGGGAGGGGTGGGGGGTCAGGGGGTTTTAGGTTTTGGGGTGTGGTTGGGGTGGTGGGGTGAGGGATGTAGGGTGAATGGTGGCTATTAGTAATGCTTTTATCAAGAATGCTTTTAGAATGAAATATTGTTGTTAAGGCATTTGTGGTAAAATTATTAGTAGTAAGAACAAGGTTGGTGTTCTGTACTTGTTGTTAAGGCACTTGTTGTTTTGGAAGTTGGTGTTTTGTTGTAAAATTTATTTATGTTTATTGTTCAGCAGCTGTTTAGAGGTAAGTGTTTGGTGGAGTTGTAATAGTTATTTTTGTATATAATATATGTACTGTGTTTGCAAGGTGTTTTTAATTTTATTGAATTTATGTGTGTTTGGTGGTAAGTTAAGGGGTATTTGAATAAGAATGTTTGTTTAGTTTTATTTAACTAGAAAATCTGGTTGTATGTTATAATGAAAATATTATACTTACTTTGAGTTTTTTTTCTTATTTTAGATGTTATTTTTTTTAAAATTGATTTATTTCACTTTTTGATGTCTTCTGGTGTTTTTTTGGGTTCTTGGAGTGTGTAAGAAATAAGAAAGAGTGTATTATTTAGTTTATTCTTTTGTTTGATTAATTATTTAGTTTTTTTGATTTAGAAGTAATTTTTTTGGTAGGTTTGAAATTTGGGGAATAATATCTGGTTTTTGGTTAAATTTATTAGGTGAATTAATTCCTTTTTGTAACTAATTTGTAGTTTTAATATTTAATATATATTTTTTAATTATATTATGGCATTCGTTATTTTTTTTATTTTTTAATGCAATTGTTTATGGTTTAGTGAAATTGTTTTTGTATAATGGTAATGGTTTACCTTTGATGGGGAAGGTGTGGTGTTTATCTTTTTGGTCAGATTCTTGATATTTATGCCTGTAACAAAATAGTACGAAAGGTACACTAATTATATATTATTTTAGCTGTGGTATAGGTTAGTAAATTTCTTTATATTTATTTATGGATATTTTACCTTGTTATCTCAGTAGATGGCGGTGTTGGATAAATTACATTTTAATTATTTTCCGTAGTGAGATGCTCATCTTCTCTGTAAGTTGTTCGGTGTAGTAATGAGTAGAAAATGGAGGTCGTTGGTATTTATATGTGTTTTTGTAAGTTTTGTTTTATTTGTATATTGAATGTGTTTTGGATGTGTTTTTTTATTGTGAATTCGTTTGTGATGTTAGATATATATAATTGTGGAGTGTATTTGTTTTGTAGTTTGTATTTTTTTTCATGTTCGTTCTCGTTTGTTCAGTAGAAGTGGTACTTCCTGGGTCATGTAGAAAGTGTTGTAGGACTATCGTTTTATATAGTTTTTTTTTTAGTGTTGTGTTTGTTTTATAATTATTTAAGTATTATTTATTTTGATTTAAAACGGTGTTTATATGTTTTGGATTTTTGTGATGTTTTATTTTTTGGATGTAGGAAATATATTGTTATTTTCGATTTCGTTTTTTTTTACGTAGTATTGTAGTGCTTTTAATATTTTATTTATTAATCGTTACTGTTTAGTTGTGATATAAATTATTAATATTTTTCAATGTTTGGAGTTCGTTTTCAATATATTAGGTGTTTAGCCGTTTTCGGTGTTGGGTAGTGTTTGTTTGGGTATTCGTTGATTGGCTAGTCGTTTGTTTGGGTAGTAGTTATTTTAGGATTCGTTGTTTAAGTATTCGTTGTTTGGGTAGTAGTTTGTTTGGGTATTAGTTATTTGGGGAGTCGTTATTTAGGTAATTATTTTTTTGGGTAGTCGTTGTTTAGGTAGTAGTTATTTGGGGAGTCGTTGTTTAGGTAGTCGTGGTTTACATAGTAGTCGTTTAGTGGAATGTTCGTGATTTAGTGGTTTTCGTAGTTGTTAAATAGGTGTTCGTTGTTCAGGAATAATTTAGTTAATGTTTGTTTTCGTTGTTTAGACTTCGTTGTAAAATAATTTGTTTTATAGGTTTTTTCGGTGTTGGGAAGTCGTTGTTTAAGTAGTAGTTGTTTAGGTAGTAGTGGTTTAGTGTCATATTCGATTTCAAACAATGGATTTCATCTGACGTGGAAATATTTCCCATAGTCAAACAAAAACTAAAACGGTGCAATCGCACATTCAGACTTCAGTGTGACATTCTTGAATGAGGAAACGTGTATATCTAAATATCTGTATGTGAAATGTGTGCACGTTTGTGAGAATATGTGAGGATTTGATACAGTTGCTGCTTTCTAGTTGCACTCGAGGAATTCTTTGCCAAAATGTGCTGGAAGCCAAAACACAGTATAGAGGATGTTGTTTTTTTTTCTCTAGTGCATTAAAGTTGTTGTTTGCTTATCACGGACTACTGATTTACTCTATTGATGTTTAAGCACTGCATGTCAAGTGTAAAAGGGAAATACACGAATATGCCTGATTTCCAAATTATGGAGGAATATCCAATTTATCTGTATGACACCATCACATTACGAATTTAGGGACAAGCGGAAACTACGAAAATACATAACTGCTGTTATACTGAAGAGAAACATGTTTGCCCAAATGATGTTTGGAGTGTTATCACTTGCGGCTGAAAGCAGTAAATAGAACAATTCTAATCAGTAGAGAAGAAATAGATGACCAAATGGGAACGAAAATCTTAAAGCATTTGTGTTCTGATAACACTGCCATCTAACTTCTTCTTCTAGTCATCCGTTGTCTGTGACCCACAGGGGATATAGCCAGCCTAACCGTGCCAACAACATGCAAGAATAGCCACCATTATGTGAGCTGCATTATTATGCCTGAGGCCACAACCCGAAGATAAGGATATGCATAATTTAGAAAGTATGACTGCAAGAAATGGGATGCATGATAATTCAACACATGCCTTTAACAAGCATTATTTACAAGGCAACGCCTTTACAATGCAAGGTAAGTATATGGTAAGGTAATTATCCCCATACATATATATATATATATATATGGATATAGATATATTCACTGAAAAAACAAAGGTTACAGGGATGTTATAGTTAGGTGCCTAATTTATTTGCACAATGCCATAGAAATTCAGCAGTTAGAGTTACCAGCCCTAATGTGGTACTTCAAATTCTGGACCCGTGTTATAAACATTGTCGTATCACAACGATTTTGGTATCAGCAGACCGAGAATGATCAGAATAGCATGCACAAGCATTGTATTCATATTCGGGTAACGAAATCACCCGAATATCAGAGTTTCCGTCTTGAACCCTCGTGTTCCATTTAAACGACAGCCATTTTGTGATTGCCCTCACATAGGCCAATGTGTAATGCTGAAAACGAGTCTGAAGGACACGTACACCTTTGCTGACTCCTCTGTGACCTGGGCAAGCTTACTCCACTGCCTGAAGCCAAACCTGTTCGGCCAGTTTCTTTCCCAGTGGCCGAATGAGATTAGTATCAAGGCACAACACATCATAAACCTTTCATCACACACAAACCATGCCTAATCTTACACACACCTGTCTCTGTTTCTTTCTTTATGACTTGCTTTACAAGGAGGAGGTGCCCGTTTATATTGGGGGTCCGTCGATATCTGATGAAAGTACTAAGCCTTTCCGGGTAATTGATTGAGGGCTGGACAAACTGAAATATGGGCTTGTCATCATAAACCTGCTATTTCTTTGTAGTGAAAATATGTGAATGGTCAACTGTACAATAAGGAATGTTTGCCTAAAGCATAATATTTTGTATAAAAGAGAAGGTTAGCTTTGCAAAGGGAGCAGTCTCCTGAGAATATACACTGTGTTGTACTTCTAGGATACCTCTTTCTGGCTGCAGCCAATAAACAAGATCTTTGACTTCACCAAGAAGACTCTGTGTTTCTGTAGTCTGAAACAGGAAGGACTCGAAGTCTTAGGGTGTGTTCCCTGGCACCACTGGGTTCTGAAAAACCCAGTACTTCACTAACTACAACTTACACTCCTGCAATGCACTGCTTGTGACCTCACATAATACACCATTCACAACATGGTCAGTGGTATCAATAACATCACTGATGACATCTGAAATGAAATCACCAATGACATCACTGATGAGATCTTTCAGACTGTGTAAGTGTGTAAAAATGTTTATGTGAGCTAAAGATACATTCTAAGATATTGCATAAGCTAAATTAGTACTCTTCCAGAGCTACTGGTCAGTGATAGCATGTCATCTGAGTGGATATGTGTGTGTCTGCATTTGTATGTGAGTGGTTGTGTGAGTGGCTGCATATTTGGGTGACTGGCTATATCAGTAGCTGTTTTCCTGAGTGAGTGGATTTCTGTGTATCTGTATGATTATAAATGGATGTGTGAGTAGTTCTATGTATGAGTGAGTGGTGTTCTCAGTAGTTGTAGTATAAGTCAGTGACTGAGTGCTTCCATGGCTGAGTGGCTGTGTGAATGGCTCTTTGAGTGAGTTAAAGGCTGTATCAGTATCTCTACGGGTGAGTTAGTGGATGTGCCAGTGACTGTATGCACAATTTAGTGTGTCAGCGAATGTATGGGTGAGGGTGTACTTGTATCAGTGGCTGTATAGGAGAGTGAGTATATGTGATAGTATTTATGTGACTAAGTGAGTGGGTGTGTGAGTAACTGTGTGAGTGACTGACTGGTTGTGTTATTTGTTGAGCAGGTGAGTGAGTGGGTGCACAAGTAATTGTATGTGTGAGTGACTCATTGTCTGGGTGTCTGTGTGGCTGTATTGCTGAGTAAATAGGTAAGTGAGTGGGTGTATGGGGATGTGAGTGGTTCAGTCACGAGCTGCATTCAAGTGAAGATTGTATTAGCTCTGTATGTGGCTGTGTAGCTGGCTGAATGGCTTTATGGGAGTATACGTCAGAGTGTGAGTAATTCCATGTCAAATAGATGGGTTGTGTGACTTGCCATATGACTATGATAATAGGTGTCTGAGTGCATTTTACAATGAGTGAGTGTTTTGTGAGTGGTTTTATTGGTGTGTGAATGGGTATGCGAGTAGCAGTGTGAGGGTGTGAGTGGGTGTATGACAGGTTTACATGGGCATGTGTGTGGGTATGTGAGTATTTAGGGGGATGATGTCATCAGTGATTCATTTGAGATGTCACCAGTGATATCATCAGTGATGTCACTGACCATGTCATGAGTGATGTAATATGTGAGGTCATAAGCAGTGCATTGTGGGGGCGTAAGTTTTAGTCAGGGCTGGTAACTATTACAGCTGAATTTCTATGGTTTCTTGCGAATAAATTCAGGACTTAACTATAATGTCCCTGTAACCTTTGGTTTTTCAGTGAATTTCTAATTTTTTTAAATTCTATTTCTTAACTAATGCATCTCTTAACTTTTGTTTTTTAAGTACATTTCTACGTTTTTTAATTCTATTTCCTTACTATAACATCCCATTAACCTTTGTTTTTTTCCAGTGAATTTCTAAGGTTTTATTAATTCTATATCTTTATTATAACGTCTCTGTAACATTTGGTTATGCAGTACATTACTGAGTTTTTTTTTATTTCCTAGCTATGGCGTCCCTGTAACCTTTCTGTTTTTTCCTGTGAATTTGTAAGGTTATTAAAAAAAATATTTCCTAACTATAACGTCCCTGTAAACTTTGTTTTTTAATTGAATTTCTAAAGATTATTTTTATTCTGTTTCCTAAATAACCTTGGAACCTCTGTTTTTAAACTGATTTTCTACAGTTTTTTGAATGCATCAAGGGGTTGACCGCAGCAACTGACCTGTGGCTGGGCAGTGCAGGCAACCCCTGTGTGCATCCGACCTCGGTGCGTACATCCAACCACACCTCATGTAGAGCCTTCGAGGGAAAAGCAGCAAGTAGGCACACAAAAAAAGCAGGGCTGTTAGGCGTGCCATCTGCTTGCCTTTTGCTTGTTTTCACTGTTTCTTCCTTGCTTCCTCCACAGGTTTTTTGCTCCTTAACTTTCTCTATTTCTCACTGCTTTCTCCTTGTTCTCAGCCCTGTTTTGTGCATCCTGCTTTTCTCTCATTCTCAGCACTTTCTCTCATTTCTCAGCCACAGGATCTGTGTAACTACTGCTTGCCTGTCCTTCCTTCTCACTGCTCTCTCCTCCCTCTCAGTCCTTTGGCCTTTATGCCTGCTACTTGCCTGTCCATCCTTCTCACAACTTTTTCCTCCCTCTCAGCCCTATGGTATGCATGCCTGCAGCCTGCTTGGCCCTCCTTCTCACTGACTTTTCGTTGATCTCAGCCCGATGCTTTGAAGGCCTACTGCCTGTCCGTCAATCCCTCTCACCATTTTTACTTCTTCTCAGCCCCATGTTCTGTCTGCATACCTTCTGCCTGCCTTTCCCTCCTTTTCACCACCTTCTCCTTGCTCTCAGTCCTGTGGTCTGCATGCATGCTACCTGCCTGTCCCTCCTTGCCATCGCTTTCCTCATCCTCTCAACTGGCATGGTCTGCATGCCTGCTGCCTTCCTGCCCCTCTACACTGCTTACTCTATCCTCTCAGCTCCATGGTCTCTGTGCCTTGTGTGCCTGCTGCCTGCCTCTCTCTCCTCACTGCTTTCTTTTTCCTCTATGCCTGGTTTTCTGTATGCCTGCTGCCCGCCTCTCCCTCCTTCTCACTGCTTCCTCCCACCACTCAGCCGCGTGGTCTGCGTGCCTGCCTGTCCCTCCTTCCCACCACTTTCTCCTTTGTATCAGCTCTTTGGTCTGCATGGCTGCAGCCTGCCTATCCCTCCTTCACACTGACTTTTTTTTAATCTCAGCCCTGTGATCTGCATACCTGCTGCCTGCCTGACCCTCCTTCTCACCGCTTTCTCCTTCCTCTCATCCCTGGTGTCTGTGTGCCTTCTGCTTGCCTGTCCCTCCTTCTCAACACTTTCTCCTCTCTCTCAGCCCCGTCTTGGTGCCTGCTGCCTGGTTGTTCCTCCTTATCACTGCTATCATCTACCTCTAAGCCTTGTGTTCTGCATGCCTGCTGCCTGCCAGTTATTCCTTCTCACCACTTTCTCCGGGCTCCCAGCCCAATGGTTAGTGTGCCTGCTGCCTTACTCTCCCACCTTCTCACCACTTTCTCCTTCCACTCAGCCCTGTGGTCTGCGTGCCTGCCTGACCCTTCTTCTCACTGCCTTCTCGGTGAGCTCAGTCCCCTGGTCTGCATTCCCGCTACCTTACTACCCCTCCTTCTCTCTCCATCCTCTCAGCCCAGTGGTCTGCATCCCTGCTGCCTGCTTGTCCCTCCTTCTCTCAACTTTCTCTATCTTCTCAGTCCCAGGGTCTGCATTCCTGCTGCCTGACCCTTCTTCTCACTGCTTTCTCCGTCCTCTCAGCCTGCAGTCTGCATGCCTGCTGCATGCCTGTTCCTCTTTTCCACCACTTTCACATTCCTCTCAGTCCCCTGGTCTGTGTTCCTGCTGCCTGTCCGTTCTTTCCACCACATACTCTAGACTCATAACACTTTTCTGCATCCCTGCAGCCTGCCTGCCTATCCCTCTTTCTCACCACTTTCTCCTTCCTCTCAGCTATGTGGTCTGGGTGCCTGCTGCTTGCCTGTACCTCCATCTCACCACCTTCTCCTCCTACTCTGACCCATGCTCTGTGTGACTTCTAGCTGCCTGGCCCTGCTTCTCACTGCATTGTCTATGCGCTCATCCAGGTTTTGTGCATGACAGCTGCCTGCCTCTCCATCCTTCTCACTACTTTCTCCTTGTGTTCTGCCTCGTTTTGTACATGCCTGCATCCTGCCTCTCCCTCTTTCACACTGCTTTCTATCTCCTCTCAGCCCTGTGATGTATGTGCCTGTTGCCTGCCTGTCCTTCCTTCTTACCGCTTTCCTCATCCTCTCAGACGGCATAGTCTGCATGCCTGCTGCATTTCTGTCCCTCCTCACTGCTTTCTCCATTCTCTTGCATTCCTGCTGCCTACCTGTCCCTTCTTCCTGCTGAATTCTCTGGACTCCTACCCCTTTTCTATGTGCCTGCTGCGTGCCTCTCCTTCCTTCTCACCTCTTTCTCTTTGCTCTTAGCACTGTAGTCTGTGCGCCTACTGTATCTCCGTCCCTCCTTCTCACTGCTTTCTCTTTTCTCTCAGCCCTGTGGTCTGCATGTCTGCTGCCTGCCTGTCCCTCCTTCTCTCCACTTTCACCGTTCTATTACCCCATTGTATGCATGTCTGCTGCCTGCCTACCCTTCCTACTCACCACTTACTCCTCCCTCTCTGCCCCATGCTCTGTGTGCCTCATGCCTGCCTGGCCCTGCTTCTCAATGCTTTGTCCATGTGCTCATCCCAGTTGTGTGCTTGCCTGCCTCTCCCTCCTTCACACTGCTTTCTACTTCCTCTCAGCCTGCGGTCTATGTGCCTGCCTGTCCCTCCTTCTCACTGCTTTCCTCATCCTCTCAGTCGGTATGGGCTGCGTGCCTGCTTGCTCCTCCCTCTCACTGCTTTCTTCATCCTCTCAGCCCTGTGTTCTGAGTGCATTCTGCTTGCCTGTCCATCACTGTCACTGCTTTGTCCGTGCACTCATCCCAGTTTTGTGCGTGCTGCTGCCTGTCTCTCCTTCATTCTTAATGCTTTTTCTTTGTGCTCTGCCCCATTTCGTGCATGGCAACTGCCTACATCTCCCTCTTTCTGTCTGCTTTCTACTTCTTCTCAGACCTGAGGTTTGTATACCTCCTGCCTGTCTCTCCTTCTCACCACTTTCTCTGTCCTCTCACCCCCGTGTTCTACATGCTTTCTGCCTGCCTGTTCTTCTTTCTCACCACTTTTGCCATCCTGTCAGCTCTGTGGTCTATGTGCCTAGTGACTGCCTATCCTTCCTTCTCACCACTTTCTCCTTTCCCTCATCTTAGTTCTGTGTTTGCCTGCTGCCTGCCTCTCCCTCCTTCCCACTGCCTTTTGCTTGCACTCAGCCCAGTTTTGTCTATGCCTGCTGTCTGAGTTTCCCTCCTTCTCATTGCTTTTTCCTTACGGACAGCCCGCCTTTGTCCGTGCCTGCTGCCTGCCTCTCCCTTCTTTTCACTGCTTTCTCCTTGTTCTGAGCCTGGTTTTGTGCGTGCCTGCTGTCTGCCTCTCCCTCCTTCTTACTGATTTCTGTTTGCGCTCAGCCTGATTTTGTGCATGACTGCTTCTCCCTCCTTCTTGCTGCTTTCTCTTTGAGCTCAGGCAGGATTTGCACATCCATACTGTTCACCTCTCCCTCCTTTTGACTGCTTTCTCGTTGCTCTCAGGCAGGTTTTGTTTGTGCCTGCTGCCAGCTTTTCCCTCATTCTCTTTGCTTTTTCCTTGCACTCAGTCCAGTTGTGTGTGTACCTGCTACCTGCCTCTCCCTCCTTCTCACTGATTTCTGCTTGCACTCAGCCCGGTTTAGTGTGTGCCTGCCTGTCTCTCTTTCTCACTGATTTCTTCATCTTCTCAGCTCAGTTTTGTGCTTGCCTGCCTCTCCCTCCTTCTCACTGCTTTGTCCTTGCACTCTGCCAGGTTTTGCGCATACATGCTGTCTGCATCTCCCTCCTTCTCACTGCCTTCTCCCTGCTCTTGGCCCGGTCATGTCTGTGCCTGATGCCTACCTCTCACTCCTTTTTATTTGCTTTTTTCCTTGCTCTCAGACCACTTGTGTGTGAGCCTGCTGCCCGTCTCTGTCTTCTTCTCACTGCTTTCTGGGTGTGCCTGCTTCTCACTGCTTTCCACTGCTTTCCACTGCTTTCTCCCTGCTCTTACCATGGTTGTGTGCATGGCTGCTGCTTGCCTCTCCCTCCTTCTTACTGCTTTGGCTATGTGCTCAGGCCGGTTTTGACCATGCCTGTTGCCTACCTCTCCATCCTTCTCACTGCTTTCTCCCTGCTCTCAGCCAAGTTTTGTGTCGGCTGTTGCCTGCTTCTCCCTGCTTTTCACAGCTTTCTGCTTGTGCTTGGCCTAGTTTTATCCTACCTACTGCTTGCCTCTCCCTCATTCTCACTGTTATCTCCTTGCGCCCTGACAGGTTTTGTGTGTGCAAGCTATCTGCCTCTCCCTCCTTCTGACTGCTGTCTCCTTGTGCCCAGCTCTTTTTTATCCATGCCTGCCTTCCCTGCCTTCTCATAGATTTTTCCTTGCACTCATCTCGGTTGTGTGAGTGCCTGCTGCCAGCCTCTCCTTCCTTCTCACTTTTTTCTGTTTACACACAGCCCATTTCTCTGCCTGGCTGCTGCCTGCCTCTCCCTCCCCCTCCTTCTCACTGCTTTCTCCTTGCTCTCAGCCCCATTTTGTGCATGCCTGCTGCCTGTCTCTGCCTCCTTCTCACTACTTTCTGCTTCCACTGAGCCTGACTTTGTATGTGCCTGCTGCCTGCCTCTCCCTCCTTCTCAATGCTTTGTGCTTACGCTCAGCCGGGTTTTGTCCATGTCTGTAGCCTGCATCTCCCTCCTTCTCACTGCTTTCTACTTCCTCTCAGACATGTGGTCTGCATGTCTGTCCCTCAATCTCCACACTTTCTTCTTCCTCAGCCCTGTGGTCTGCGTGCCTTCTACTTGCCTGTCCCTCATTCTCACTGTTTTCTCCTCCCTCTCAGCCCCATGACATGCCTGCCTGCAACCTGCCTGTCCCTCCATCTCACTGCTTTGTCCGTGTACTCATCCTGGTTTTGGGCATGCTTACTGCCTGTCTCTCCCTCATTCCTACTGCTTTCTCTTTGTGCCCTGCACAGCTTTGTACATACCAGCTGCCTACCTCTCCTTTCTTCTCTCTGCTTTCTACTTCGTCTCAGTCCCGTAGTATGTGTGCTTGCAGCCAGCCAATTCCTTCTTTTCACAGCTTTCTTCTTCTTCTTCTCAGCCCTGTGGTCTGCATGCCTCCTGCCTGTCTCTCCTTCGTACCACTTTCTCCATCATCTCAGCTCTGTGGTCTATGTATCGACTGATTGCCTATCCCTCCTTCTCACCACTTTCTCTTTCCTCTAATCTTTGTTCTCTGTGTGCCTGCTGCCTGCCGCTTGCTGCTCCCTCCTTCTCACTGCTTTCTGCTTGCTCTCAGCATGGTTTCATCTGTGCCTGCTGCCTGACTTTCCCTCCTTCTCATTGCTTTTTCCTTACGGTCAGCCCAGTTTTGTCTGTGCCTGCGTCTCCCTTCTTTTCACTGCTTTCTCCTTGCTCTGAGCTTCATTTTGTGCGTACCTGCTGTCTACCTCTCTCTTCTTCTCACTGCTTTCTGCTTGCACTCAGCCCGGTTTTGTGCATGGATGCCTCTGCCTCCTTCTCACTGCTTTCTCCGTGTTCTCATACAGGATTTGCACCTGCATGCTGTTCGCCTCTCCCTCCTTTTGACTGCTTTCTCCTTGCTCTCAGGCAGGTTTTGTGCATGCCTGCTTCCAGCCTTTCCCTCATTCACATTGCTTTTTCCTTGCACTCAGCCCAATTGTGTGTGTGCCTGCTGCCTGCCTCTCCCTCCTTCTCATTGTGCTTTGCTTGCACTCAGCCCGGTTTAGTATGTGCCTGCCTCTCCCTCTTTCTCCCTGATTTCGCCTTTCTCTCAGCCCAGTTCTGTGCTTGCCTGTTTCTCCCTTCTTTCCACTGCGTTCACCTTGCTCTCAACTCGGTTCTGTGTGGGCCTGCTGCCTGCTTCTCCCTCCTTCTAACTACTTCGTCCTTGCACTCAGCCCGGTTTTGACCATGCCTGTTGCCTGTCTCTCCCTCCTTCTCACTGCTTTGTCCTTGCACTCAGCCCGGTTTCATCTGTGCCTGCTGACTGCATGTCCCTCCTTCTCACCGCTTTCTCCTTGCTTTTGTGGGACGCAGGGGGAGCCTCCAGGCCCCGGTCCCAGGCAGCTCCTGTTTCCTGCAGAAGCCAGCGTTGCTCCTGCAAGCAGGGAGCTGCTTTCAATCGCATCTCCCTGCTTGCAGGACCAATGTTTTCAATTCTTTCCCTGCAAATATGTTAGCATGCAGAGGAAGAAAAGAAAACTCCACTTTCAGCGGGCAGGAGCTGTTTGACAACTCCAGCTTGCTGAAAACGGAGTTATGTTTGCTTTTGCTTAGTAGAACCTATCAGTTTCCGCCAAGCAAGAGCAAACAGCTACCTCCCAAGGGTCTGCACATTGGGAGGTAGCAGGTGCCAGTCCTCGGAGTGGCAATGGCCAGGGCCATACATGGCTTCTCAAGGGGGGCAGCGTGGCCCCCCTCCATCTTTTTCATTTTACCACAGGGAGGTGGTGGTCCCCGGGACTATGCGACCCCGCATATTTCTAAATTATAGACCCAGGGGAGGTGGCGTGGCCAGAAGGCCCTGCAGCCCCTGCATACTTTATTAACATAGGGACAGGGAGGTGGTGGTCCCCAGCCTGGGGGGTCCACAGGACTCCTCCCGTTATATTAAAAATAAATAGGTCCCAGGGAGGTCACGTTACCTGGGGTGCGGGCGGGTGCAGAGCACACATGCATATTTTTAGCATATATCCCTGGGGAGGTTGTGGGCCCCTGGGGCTTCTCTAAGCCCTAAGAGTAGGGCACCATGCACCCCTCTCCTTTTTTTGCCTGCAATGCACCAGGGACTTGGCTCACACAGGGGCACAATTAAAAGCAAATGCTTTTTTTTTTTTTTATCACAGCGAAATTCACAAATATTTGCGATTTTTGCCATGATTTAAAAAGAAATGTGTTTTATCTATGGGGGTGTCTTTTGGTGGACCCTTGAACCAAGGTTAGGGGAGCAGGGTAATGGTTACCTGCCTCCTTTAGTTTTTTTCATTTTCTTTCTTAGACTCAGCTGAAGCCACGTTTCAAAATGGCTGATAACACTTCCTAGTTGAAGTGTTGGCAGCCAAACAGATCTCTTCACGAGATCAGCAGCATTTGCAAATTAGTTGCAACCCCAAAATGCTAATTTTGATTTTATCTAATATCCGCAAAGCTACATAACAGATTCATCACAAATAACAAACAACACACATTCTAGACCAAGAGCTACCTTCCTGCCAAATTTGATGTATTTCCGTCCAGCAGTGTTCGAGCAGTAGTCAAATCTAAATTCTCTATGGGAATTCAAATAGGAAATTCACTTTTGTTGCCCCCCCTTTTTCTCCACTCCCCCTTGACAGATCACCCCAAAACTTTACCTGCACAACAAGTTTACAGAGAGCACGTTTTCTGGAAAGTTTTGTGAATATTTGACAAACAGTGCCAAAGATATAGGCAAGTTAATAAATGTTTTCTCCATTTAGATTAGGTCGTAACTGTAACTACCTACTGGCAATTGCCAGTAGGTAAAATATATGTGTGTGTGTAAATATACATAGGAGGTGGCCGAGGCTGCTCTTGGTGCGAGAATAGCTTTGCAAGGGTGTATCTGGGGGTGAGAGTGGCTGTCAGAATGTCTGTCTGGATATGAGAGTGCGTGCATCAATGTTTTAGTGGGTGTGTCAGTGTGTGCGTGGGTCTGTAAGTGGGTGCATGAGGGTGTTGTTAGGTCTGTGAGTGGGCGTGTGACAGTCTGAGTGGGTCTGTGAGTGGGTAGAGAGAAACTGATTGAATGAGAGAGAGACAGAAAAAAAGTGAGAAGGAAAGAAAGAGTTTTTTTTAGGCTTTAATTTGTTATGTACTCAGAATGAGATATTTGTGTTTGATTTAAAATTTTAAAAAACATACTTATTATTTTAAATAAACTATAATATTTTTTTAATAAAAAAAAATAGAGGGAAATTGTTTTTAAACGTTTTTGGGTGTTAGTTGCAAATTTGTTGCAACTTTACACAGGGGCAGCGCTGCCAGTGGTGACATATAACACGAGTCACATCCCCAGGGCAAGATACAATTCCATTTATTAGGATTGTCAATTGGCTTGGATAATGATTGACAGATTTCGGTCCCCCTGAGACCTTGCTCACGGTATTTTTCCTTACAGTCCTTCTTCTATTTTATAGAACATTCTTCGCATTTCCTCATTCTACTTCCTATTACATGGGAATTACGGTAAGTGCTCAGTGCTATAATAGAAAAATAGTGAAAAACCATAGTGATCAGTTTGCCTGTGTCATTAAAATGCAACAAGTGTGACTCATCTTATACTGGCAACAGTGTAATTGTATTTGGTATTTGACACTGCGCGGTGCTGCTGCATAAGAAAATGCGCCACTAAACAAAAGCTCTGCAACGGCTGTAACAGCGGACCATTAGGAATATATATATATAGATATATATTACACACTAAAAAAAAACAAAGGTTTTGGGGACGTTATAGTTAGGTTCACATTTTAAACATACAAAAGCATAGAAACACACCTGTTATAGTTATATCAAGTAACTATAACTTGTGCCCTAGGGTAAGTATAACTTGTGCCCCCGCCCTGCACACTTTTTTCATCAAAGCTATTACTGCAAATATTACATTGAAATTAGAAATGTGATTATCACAAATGTCATGAGTGCCGTAATTTGTGGGGTAATTAGCAATGCATGGTGAGGTTGCGAGTAATAGTTATATGAGGGCACAAGTTATAGTCCCCAGAACATAGCAGGAGCCAGCCCTGAGGGGTGACAGTCCCCAGGGCTATTTTTGGCTTCTCGGGGTGGACCACGTGACCCCCCTCCAATGTGGAAATAGGCCCAGGACGGTGGTGGTCCCCGGGCCTTGGAGGGCCGAAACAGACACGCTTCACATTTTTTACTATTTGCCCTGGGGAGATGGTGGTCTCAGGGCCTGCGGGGGAACCGCGCGATCCCTGCACCTTATTAGTTAAATGCCCTGGAGAGGAGGTGGTCCCTAGGACTGTGGGGAATGCTGTCAGGCCTCCCACACACAAACAATGGAATTTGCCCTTGGGAGGTGATGGTCCCTGGAGTGCGGGGCGTTGCACATATCCCTCATTCTAATTACTCATCCCCCCGGGGAGGAGGTGACCCTTGGGGCTAATGTAAGCCTTAGGAGGGGACCCCATGCACTCCCTCCTATTTAAAGTCTTCCTGCCCTTCCCCGACCCTGGGTCTACCACCTCCAAGGGTTGAAATGATTTTCTGAAGTGGTGGAGGTCCGATGGCCCCCCCACAGGCCAGTGCCATAAGGTAACTACAACTTGTGTATCCAGGGCCCCATCTATCTCTCTTATGACCAAATCTACAAAAGTTATTTCATTGCCACCCATGGTGGCTGTGAACCGTAAAAAGGGATCAAGTGCATTGTGTTGCCCCACAAACGTCCATGCTTCTTCACAAGTGCCTCTACAAATTAATAGGACATCATCGATGTAACGCTTTCACAAGTGTATTTTTTTCCTAATGGATTCGACTCACTCAGGACCAGCTGATTTGAAATCATGTACATAGAGATAGGCCAGGCTTGGGGCAAAAGTACTTCCCATGGAGGTCCCATGCACCTGGAGAAAAAAATCATTTTCAAATGCAAAAAAGGATGGACTTATAAGAATGGGCAGAAACATGCTGGCATGAACAGGTGACATGAACAATTACTATTGTGGTTTTAACAATACCTGTGTTCTCCATTATTATAGGAATTACCAGGGGTAAACACAAGGTATTTTTATAAGTCTGGAACCCGGCCTTTTTATCCAGTTAAGATTTATCAAGAATTCCCCTCTGCTCAAAGGAGCAAGATGGTTGAGTCCAGCCTGGTGGTACCACACCTACCATGGTGGGGGTAGAAGCCAAGGATGAAGCATTATACTATGAGGTGTGTGAGGCTTCTATTTCCATAAAGAGAAATGACTTTAGTGAGGTCTTGTGAGCCCAGTAATTGACCCTAAAAGGTGCTAAGGCATAATAGCATAATAGTATGAGCAGTCATTTTGAGGTGTTTTTTGGTTTATGACTGTGCATGGATGCTCCCCTTCCCTCCAATTGTTGTATTATGAGCATATATATATATATATATATATATATATATATATATATATATGTATATATATATAAATATATATATATATACATATATATATATATATGTGTGTGTGTGGTGTCTATATATATATATATATATATATATATATATAAGCACTGCTTGTGACCTCACATATTACATCACTCATGACATGGACAGTGACATCACTGATGACATCTCAAATAACATCACTGATTACATCATCCACTGAGTGTAAATAATTCTATGGATATGTGAGTAGGTGTCTGAGCAGACCAATGGGTGAGTGAGTGGATGAGTCCGTTGGTGTAAGGGAAATTGAGTGGATGTGTAAGTATCTGTATTGGTGAATGAGTGATTTTTTGAGTGTCTGCATTGATCGAGTGATTTGTGGTGTGAGTGGCTGTGCAAGTGAGTGGTGTGTGAGTGCTTGTATGGGCGATTGAGTAGTCTGTTTTTTACTGTATCAGTGGGAAAGTAGGTGAATGGTTGAGTGTATGTGTGATTGAGTAGGTGTATCAGTGGTGTCATGCATAAGTGTGCTGATGTGTCATTGACTTTATGTCATAGTGAGTGGCTCTGTGAGTAGTTGTATCGGTGAGTGAGCCGGTATGTGAGTGGGTGCATGGGTGAGTGAGTTGGTGTATGAGGGCCTGCATGAGTGTGTGAGTGAGTGTGCTAGGGACTGTATTGGTGAGTGAGTGGGTAAATCAGTGACTGTATGAGTGAGTGAGATGGTGTATGAGTTAATGTATGCATAAGAATGATGATGTGTCAGTCACTGTATAGGAAAGTAAGTGGATGTGTGAGTAGGTGTATGACGAAGTGACTTGAGTGAGTGGTAGTACTGGTGAGTGACTGGGTGTGTTGGTGTTGGTTGTTATATGGGTGAGCGACTTTGTGTGTAAGTGTCTCTATCGGTGAGTGGGTGGCTGTGTCTGTGACCTCATAGCTGAATGTGTTTGGGTATGTGACTGGTTCTATGGGTAAGTGAGTACATATGATACTGGCTGTATGGGACTGCTATTGGTTTATGTAAGTGGTTGACAAGTGTATGAGTTGGTGTGTGAGTAGCTGTATGGGTGAGTGAATGGGTGTGTGAGTAGCTAGTTGAGTGTGTGAACAGCTGACTCAGTATTGCATGGATGAGTAAGTTGTTTTGTTAGTGACTATGTGAGTTAGTGAGTGGTTTTGTATCAGTATTCTTATGGGTCTATGAATGAGTATGTGTGTGTGGATGTTTGTTTGTATGGGGGTATTAGTGAGTGTGTCAGCATTTTTAGGGATGATGTCATCAGTGATCTCATTTGTGATGTCACTGACCATGTCATGAGTGATGTAAGATGTGAGGTCATTAGCAGTGCATTACTGGGCGCAAGTTATAGTTAGCTCAAATAACTATAGCTGTTGAATTTCCATGGTTTTGTACATGTCAAATTGAAGCCTAAATATAATGGCGATCGTTACAACATTGGTGGTAAAAGCCGCATACTGCCGTGCAGAAGACTGCCAACACACCGCCGCCGCCGCGGAAAACCGCCACAGCTATTATGACCCACAGCACGGAATCCGCCAAAAATTCAGACACCCACACAAGTCCGCCACACCAAAGGTCAGTGATAAACTGGCAAAAACAAAACCTCCACCGTCACGCCAACAGAAATACGCCCACACTACCACGACACACGAATCCACGTGGTGGTCTTTCAACCGCGGTATTCCATTGGCAGTACACACCACTGCGCTCAAAATACACACACATGTACAAAACACATCCACATTGGAGAATTCAAAATACACACACCTGATTCACATACACACACCACTCCCACACACCCAATACAATATAAAACATACACCCACATCACCCACAAACCACTACGACCAAAAATCAAGAACGAAGGCCAGAGAGAGACACCACCATCAACAATACTAGCATCCACAGGCACACAACACCATCACCCACAGAACTTCCACGCACCTCACACTACACACTACTACATATCAGCACACTTATCACCCCACACATCACCTACACCACCCCATGGCACGCCAAAGACACCCCAGGTTCTCGGAGGAAGAGCTCAGGGTCATGGTGGAGAAAATCGTCTGGGTAGAGCCACAGCTATTCGGAGCACAGGTGCAGCACACCTCCATTGCAAGGAAGATGGAGCTATGGCGAAGAATAGTGGACAGGGTCAACGCAGTGGGACAGCACCCAAGAAATTGGGAGGACATCAGGAAGAGGTGGAACGACCTACAGGGGAAGGTGCGTTCCGTGGTCTCAAGACACCACCTTGCGGTTCAGAGGACTGGCGCCAGACCCCCACCTCCTGCCCCACAACTAACAACATGGGAGGAGCGGGTCT
This sequence comes from Pleurodeles waltl, assembly GCF_031143425.1. Classification (NCBI taxonomy): domain Eukaryota; kingdom Metazoa; phylum Chordata; class Amphibia; order Caudata; family Salamandridae; genus Pleurodeles; species Pleurodeles waltl. The sequence continues at coordinate 478,247,280 of NC_090451.1, forward strand.
TGGCGATTCTGCATCCTGATGGCCTTGCAGGAGTAGGTGGAGGAATGGACTCTGGTAAGTCAAATCTTAACTATTACATCCCCCACCCTACCTGCATGCCAGCACATACCCCCACCCTCACCCTCACCCCTTCACTCTAACTCCTCACAAATGTCCCAACATCACAAACCACACATCCTAACACCAAGCCCTGCAGGCAACAACAAAGCATGGACACCCATCACCAAAGCATGGCCACTGCACATACCTATACACCCCCCTAAACCATCATCACACAAGGTCCCACACAGGAATACAAGCACTGGGGTACATGGTCACCCACCCGTTGCACACCATGCCACAGACAGATGTAATAAACATCCTTTTATACCCCTGCAGGACCCCTACCCAACGTCACCAGACAGGAGGGTCCACACATGTCCACACCACCAACAGAAGAGGCCCACAGTGAAGACAGCACCTCTGTCCAACTGGATCTAGATGACCAGCCCAGCCCATCGGGGACCTCAAGACAGTTGGTTCCCCCCACACAGTCACAGGCCACCACAGAGCTTCCCCCCTCTGGAAACACCAGCACAGCACCCACCCAGCGGGCACATACCTCCGTCCCCAGGACACGTCAATCAGCAGTGTGTCCACCACTACAGGGAACCCAGGCTAACCCACCACCCCAACAACAACAGGGACCTGGAGGCAGTGGTAGTGGGCACACGGTTCAGGGGACGGAGACCCAGGAACACAGGGGAACTGGGAGGGCTGCTGTGCGACGGGCGGACAGGCCCATGGAACCCACTCTCCACAAGGCCCTCTCCAACATCATGGGAGCATACCACCACTCCCAGGAGACGATGGCAACTGTACTGGGCAAGTTTCAGGAGACCCAGCGTCTGCAGGAGGAACAGTATATGGGCTTCAGGGAGGAACTCAGAACCATCAATTTCACCATGGGCACCATCGTAGGGGTGCTGAAGGAAGTACTCAACACCAGGAGGGACACTGTGGCACTACAAGGGGCCCCTGACAGTAGCCTGGACGATGAGCTGCCCACCACCTCTGCCGGCACTAGTGGACAGGAGGCACCGCCACAGGACCACCACACCAGCACCCCACCCCCTGCAGAGGGAGAACCACCTCGCAAATGGTCCCTGAGATCCAGGACAAAGACAGAGAACGATTCCAAGGCCCCCCCAAGAAATGAGACCACCCTGATTGTCATCCTTCTGTCCCACTTTGTCACCCTGTCCATCCTTAAACTGCCCCAGCTCCACTTCTTATGCCCATTTTGGCAATGCACCTGTGAGACTAATAGACTGGACTCTGCCATGGATATTCCTCCGCCATCACCCCTCACCATTTTGCTACCCCCTCCAATTTTGAGTACTAAAATAAAAACCCTTAAAGCACAAAACAATCTGGAGTCAGTCTGTGATTTCGAAATAGTGTATTAGCAATTACAGTGTCAAAATGCACTTTCAAATGTAATGTCAACATACCTATGTTACACAGCTCTAGTCCATGAGGAAACAAAGCAGATGTCACACTGTAGGACCCACATCTGTGAAATCGTAAGGGAAAGTGACAACTCAGTGACCATACACTGGGTGAAAACGGCAGACAGTGGAGAGGTAGTAGTGTTTAAGTAAATGTAGTAGGCAGGTTTGTATTCTTACCTGTTTTTCACTGGAAATATTGCTGGATCACTGAGTCCCTGTTGTCCATGTCTTCTTCTTCTGCTTCCTCGTCTTCACTGTCCACAGGCTCCACAGCTGCAACAACACCGCCATCTGGACCATCCTCCAGCAGAAAAGGCACCTGTTGTCGCAAAACCAAGTTGTGAAGCATACAGCAGGCCACTAAGATCTGGCACACCTTCTCTTATTGAGTAGAATAGGGATCCACCTGTCATATGGAGGCACCGGAACCTGGCCGAAGGTCCGCTCAATCACCCTCCTCGTTCGCCCATCGGCCTCATTGTAACATTCCTCTGCCCTTGTCCTGGTATTCCTCACTGGGGTCAGTAGCCATGACAGGTTGGGGTAACCAGAGTCACCTGCAAATGGTGAGGGACAACAGTTAGACACACACTAACCTGTAGGGATATCCCCTGACCCAGACAACCATTCCCACTGTCTTGCTTCCAGGTGCTCACCTAATAGCCACACACAGTGCCTCTGGAGTTGACCCATCACATAAGGGATGCTGCTATTCCGCAGGATGTAGGCGTCATGCACTGAGCCAGGGAAATTGGCATTCACATGGGAGATGTACTGGTCAGCCAAACATACCATCTGTACATTCATTGAATTATAACTCTTCCGGTTTCTGTACACCTGTTCACTCTTGTGGGGGGGTACCAAAGCCACATGTGTCCCATCAATGGCACCTATGATGTTGGGGATATGTCCCAGGGCATAGAAATCACCTTTCACTGTAGGCAAATCCTCCACCTGAGGGAAAACGATGTAGCTCTACATGTGTTTCAGCAGGGCAGACAACACTCTGGACAACACGTTGGAAAACATAGGCTGGGACATCCCTGCTGCTATGGCCACAGTTGTTTGAAATGACCCACTTGCAAGGAAATTGAGCACTGACAGCACCTGCACTTAATGGGGGATTGCTGTGGGATGGCAGATAGCTGACATCAGGTCTGGCTCCAACTGGGTACACAGTTCCTGGATTGTGGCACGGTCAAGCCTGTATGTGATGATCACATGTCTTTCCTCCATTGTCGACAGGTCCACCAACGGTCGGTACACAGGAGGATGCCGCCATCTCCTCACATGTCCTAGCGAACGGTGCCTATGAAGGACAACAGCGAGCCCAGAGTCAACCAACTCAGAGGTACGTACCCACAGTTTACACAGAACAACAATTATAATCTAAAAAGTGGCCTGTATGTGTGTTGAGTCTAGGCCTAGGTATGTGTGACGCAGTTGAAAATGAAGCCATGTGGGCCCCTGAAATGGCGGCTGCCTGACCTCTAAAGTGGGACAATGGGATGTGAGGTAACTGCACTGGCGTTGCACACCGTCGCTGTTGGCGATCGAAGACTGCGGCGCAATGCTGCTTTGGTTAACATTGGACCCTATGGGTCCCAGGAGCCAATGACGATGTACGCCGGCGGTGACGGTACGCACTGCCGCGGACATGACCGCCATTTTCTATCTGTTCAATCACTCGATACCTGATCTTCGACAGGAGAGGACCTACACTGCAAGTGCTCCTGTGACCTCGGTCTGGAAGAGACAATGGCTCGAGTGTCTGGGGAAAGGGCCCCTGCCTTCACATCGGAGGAGTTGGAGAAACTCGTGGATGGGGTCCTCCCCCTGTACATGCTACTCTACGGTCTTCCAGACAAACAGGTAAGTACACTGGGAGCATGCTGTATGGGCTATGCCTGTGTGGAGAGGGGTGGATGTAAGAAGGAAGGGGGAGAGTGCGGCGTGCATGAAATGACAGGGAGTGCATGTGCCACATGTCAAGGGTAGGGATGGGGGCCAATGACTGTGACGGTGCAGTTGTTAATACGTTTCTCTTCCCCCTGTACAAATCATGTAGGTCAGCGCCCACCAGAAAAAATATATTTGGTGTGCCATCGCCAAGGACGTCCGGACCCTGGGGGTCTACCACAGATGGAGCACCCACTGCCGGAAAAGATGGGAGGACATTCGCCGCTGGAGCAAGAAGACGGTGGAGGTTCAGCTGGGGATGGCCTCCCAATGTGGGAGGGGTGCCCGTCGCACCATGACGCCCCTGATGTTCAGGATCCTGGCGGTGGCGTACCCGGAGTTGGATGGGCGCTTGAGGGCATCACAGCAGCCACAAGGGGATGAGTACACTCTCAATCTGCTGATTTTGCGTGCAGTGGAGGGGTCTGGGTGGGGGAGGTGGGCTGTGGGTTTCCCTAGGCCAGGACGAGTTCCATAGGCAAGGTCCCTCCGTAAGGCAGGCCATGTGGCACCCGGCCCCATCTTTGTAGAGTGCCAAGTACACCTAGTAATGCCCCAGTGTCATCCATGTGTGCAGCTTTCGTCCATAGCCTAGTAGGCCATTTCACAGTAATTTAACAGTGGAGCCCAAGAGCGTGGCATAGTGCAGGGGGCTTCTGTGTCTGTCGTGTCCGCCAACGGTAGCGGTAATGCATGCACTCAACATGTCTTTCTTCTGTCGTCCCCCCCTTTTTGTGGTCTCCCTGTTCTTGTGTGCATTAGCATCATCAGGCGGAGGAGCAGTGGCACTGGAGCATGAGGGGGCTGCATCCCACATGCCCATGGAGGGCCACACTACGGAATCGGACTTCACCAGTGGGACGGAGGGTGAGGGGAGCTCCACGGCGGGGACAGGAGCTGAGACTAGTGACAGGGACTCGTCCTCTGATGGGAGCTCCCTTGTGGTGGTGGCAACATATGTGCCCCCCCATCTACAGGTACAGCCGCCACCCCCCCTTCCAGCACCGCCCTCCCAGCAGCCCCTCAGCCTTTGCCCCGTGCCCGCTCACCCGGGAGGGTGGGCATCACCTTCGCCCCAGGCACCTCAGGCCCTGCCCCAGTCACCCCTGCTGCCCTCAGTGAGGAGGCCATTCACCTTCTCAGGTCCCTCACTGTTGGGCAGTCTACCATTTTGATTGCCATCCAGGGTGTAGAAAGGCAGTTGCAACAAAAAAATGCATTCCTGGAGGGCATTCATTCTGGTCAGGTGGCCATTCAACAAGCTTTTCAGACTCTGGCCTCAGCACTGATGGCAGCCATTGTCCCTGTGTCTAGCCTCCCCCCTCCAACTTCCTCCACCCAGACCCAATCCCCTGTACCCCAGCCTATCCCAAGCACACCTCTAGACCAGCATGCACACACGTCAACATACAACGGAAGCTCTGGCAAACATAAGCACCCCACATCCCACAGGCACTCACGCAACCATCACACACATGCAGACACACCAACATCCACTGCCTCCACTGTGTCCCCCTCCTCCTCGTCTCCCTCCTCCCTCCCAGTCTCGTCTACACTCACATCTGCATGCACTACCTCTACAGCCACTACTCCCATCACCAGCACACACACCACCACACCCCGCTCACGTGCAGTCACCCCCCCACTACCATTCACACGTCCCCTGTGTCCTCTCCCAGTGTGTCTGTGATGCCCCCTCCCAAGATACACAAACGCAGGCACACACTCACCCAACAGCCATCCACCTCACGACAGCTTCCAGCCCATGCACTTTCACCCAAAGTCAGCAAATGAACACCTCCTACAACCACCACCTCTTCCTCCACTCCCAAACCCCCTCCAGCTACCCGTCCCAGTGTCTCCCAAAAACTTTTCCTGTCCAACCTTGGCCTCTTTCCCACACCTCCCCCACCCCATCCGTCTCCTAGGTCTCAAACTAGCACCTCAGCCACAACATCTCCGGGACCAGTGGTGCCTGTAGTCACCGGAATCTGGAGTGCACCGGCCACCAGGGCAGCCAGTGTGGCACGGAGCCACAGCACAGACAGTCCCCCACCTGTCAAGCATAAGAAGTTGGCCAGTGCCCGGCGGGAGAAGGGGAAGACTCCAGCCACCAAAGCCGCTCCCAGGGCTACAGGTGGGAGTGTGGAGTCAGCTGCGACACCTTCCAAGGTGGGGAAGGGGCACAAGAAACTCAGCAAGTCTGGGAAGAGCAGCACGGCGGAAAAGACCGCCATCATCCCTGCTGTCCAGGAGGCCACCACCAGCACCAGCCCACATGCCCAGGAGGCCACTGCCACGAGCCCTGCTGCCCAGGAGGCCACCGGCACCAACCCTGCTGCCCAGGAAGCCACAGCCGTCATCCCCGCTGGAACAGAGAGGACCGCCAGCACAAGCCCCGCTGGGCTAGAGAGGACCGCCAGCACAAGCCCTGCTGGGCTAGAGAGGACCGCCAGCACAAGCCCTGTGGGACAGAGAGGACTGCCAGCACAAGCCCTGCTGGGCTAGAGGGGACCGCCAGCACAAGCCCCGCTGGGCTAGAGAGGACCACCAGCACAAGCCCCGCTGGGATAGAGAGGACCGCCAGCCCAAGCCCCGCTGGGCCATGAAGGTCTGCCAGCAGCTGAGTCACTGCAAAGGAGCCCGCCGCTCCAAGCATCGCTGAACAGGGCACCGCCGTCTCAAGCACTGCTGAGCAGGGCACCACCGTCTCAAGCACCGCTGAACAGGGCGCCGCCGTCTCAAGCACCGCTGAACAGGGCACCACCGGCTGAAGCACCGCTGAACAGGGCACCGCCGTCTCAAGCAACGCTGGCCCATGAGCGCCAAGGGCACTGACGCTACTGAGTCCGTCACGGGCAGAATGAAGCACTCTGGGCACCATGCCCCCTCCAGAACCAGTGGAGAGATCCATCCACTACCACTGTCCTTAGCAGGATGAAGCACTCTGGGCACAAAGCCCCCTCCAGAACCAGTGGAGAGATCCATCCACTACCTCTGTCCTTAGCAGGATGAAGCACTCTGGACACAAAGCCTCCTCCAGAACCAGTGGAGAGATACATCCACTACCTCTGTCCTTAGCAGGATGAAGCACTCTGGGCACCATGCCCCCTCCAGAACCAGTGGAGAGATACATCCACTACCTCTGTCCTTAGCAGGATGAATCACTCTGGGCACAATGCCCCCTCCAGAACCAGTGGAGACTGTTATCCACTTGAGAGACTGTGGCTTTGCACTCCCCAGGATTGAACAGTGGGCAACCCACCCACTGTAGAGACTTGAGAAACTGTGGCTTTGCACTCCCCAGGATTGAACAGTGGGCAACCCACCCACTGTAGAGACTTGAGAGACTGTGGCTTTGCACTCCCCAAGATTGAACAGTGGGCAACCCACCCACTGTAGAGACTTGAGAGACTGTTGCTTTGCACTCCCCAGGATAAAGCAGTGGGCAACCCACCCACTGGAGAGACTTGAGAGACTGTGGCTTTGCACTCCCCGGGTTTGAACAGTGGGCAACCCACCCACTGTAGAGACTTGAGAGACTGTGGCTTTGCACTCCCCAGGATAAAGCAGTGGGCAAACCACCCACTGTAGAGACTTGAGAGACTGTGGCTTTACACTCCCCATGATTGAACAGTGGGCATGTGGCCCTCTCATGGATTTGGCGTTGTGCACTCAACCGGCAGAGGTGCCCCTCCTTTCCCTCCCCCTGAGGTGCCTGTTTTCTTACTCTCTGATGCCCCTGCAGTGTTCTCTCCGTCATGGTCGGGGATCTTGTGTGGGCCTCCCCCATACCGTGTGGGCCCAGTGTTCCACGGACGTAATTGAAGACCTACCTGGACTACTATGCTTGGTGTATATTTTGCTAATGGTGTATATATATATATTTTTGCCTACTTGATTTTAATATATTACAATGGTTACATTCATTTTCTTTTGTCTTTGCATTCTTCCAGGGGGGGTTGGGGGATGTAACTGTGATGTATCAATATGTATTAGTGTGTGTGTTGTAGTGGGTGAGGGTGGGGGTGTTGTGTTTTGTGTGTCCCTGTTTTTTCCCTCCCCCTCCCCTGTGACGTAGGTGCAGTACTCACCGAGGTCTAAGCCGCCGGCGTTCGTGCTCCTGGTAGAGGAGCAGGAAGACTATCGCAGGGAGAATTTAGAGTTCCGGATCCATGGTGTCCTAGTTCCTCATGGGGTGTGTAGAGGTGAGCGTTTTCCCTTCGGAATCCTGTTTCCACTTTGTCCGGAAAAGGTGGCGGATTGGTAGGTTGTGATACTGTGGGCGGTACTTTGTCCTCCGCCTGTCTGTTGGCGATGACCGCTGCGCTGTTTGTTTGTACCGCCGTGGCGGTCGGAGTGTTAAAGTGGCTGTCTTTGTTGGCGGTTTCTGCAACGGTCGTAATTGCAAAATGTTTACCGCCGGCCAGTTGGCGGTCTTACCGCCGCTTTAACACTGACCGCCAGGGTTGTAATGACCACCAATGTCTTTGTAAAGTTTGGTTGTTTCACTGAATTTCTAAGGCTTTTTTCAAATTTTCTATTTCTTAACTATAACGCCCCTGTACCCTTTGTTTTTTTCAGTGAATTTTTAAGGTTTTTTTTAATTCTATTTCCTAACTATAATGTCCCTGTAATCTTTGTTGTTTCAATTAATTTCAAGTTTTTTTTCAATATGAAGTATTTACTTTTTTACACGTTAATACAAAGAACGCTGTGCATGGCCTTCAGCTGTCCGCAGCAGTGAATGGCACTAGGGCCTGGCCTATGGCCAAACCATGCTGCAAAACCATATATATATATATATATATATATATATGTATATATATATATATATATACTCATCTGTTTTCAGTGATCTGTACATTGCAGGGCTTTAAGTGTTAAAGAAACTAACAGAGGAGTGCTCAGGCTTTTCATTTCACTACTCACACCTTCACCTTACGATAACTGCTTCCTGTTAGTTTAAAGGTTGAGCTGCAACTTTCTACAACATAAAGGTTGCTGGGGAAACCATTGAGGAGGCAACGATAGCCCAAAGCATGATAAATGGATGGCCCTCTGGCCTACATGGTGGATCAACTAACGCCACCACTATATTATTGCCATGGGCCTTCATGCAGAAATCACAGCTGTTTCTGAACTATTAATTATAATATAATAGTGTTTTTCTAAAGAAATGTCAGAGTCAAATACAGTATGGAAATCTTCACTCATGGTACGCGACTTCAGCGCAATTTAGAAGTTTATAAAAATACACATATACACAAGTTATTAGAATTGAGTTTAATATACAAGGTTTACTAATATTGTTCATTAACTACTATAGAAATATCTAAAAAACATCATAATTGTGTTTTTATTACTTTTTTGAGAGTTGCGACATCGTCATGCAGCGTTCCCAGCAAGTCTTTTCTGAATCGCAAAGGGTACGCGACTCCAACATATTTAAAAATATGATAAAAACGTATATATACTAATTTAATGCATACATTACATAAAGACGTTTAGGACCACATGACAAATTATGTCTGTAGACAAGAAATACATTTAAAAAAACATTTAAATAGATTTTACAGAGTCACGTTTACATCGCTGCGGGGCTGCAATGGTGTCGTGTGTCCTACATGACCTAGAAAAATACAATTCCATTGGCTAAGTTCCTTTCCATCTTCTATAGTGAAATGTCCCACCCATTCGACTTTACTTTGGGCATGGCTGTGTTTTTCACAATTCTCTGGCAACCCAAAACTTTGACCTTGTGCGCTGGTGTTTTATTTTATTGTTTATTTCTCTGGACATGGCAGCTTCAAGAGACAGCAGGAAGAGGAGAATCTGAAAGAATTGGAGGAAGACGAACCAGCCCCTAGCCTTAAAAAATCAACAAAGTATAGTATGATTTTTTTAAAAATTCTTGAAGGGGAAAAAAATAAATGCGAGAAAGGTAACATGCACTCTCTGAAAAATGGTTTTATCAAGAGGAAGTGAGAGGAAATATTCTTGTGGAACATCCAGTATGTTCAGACATCTCAGTACGACCCACTCCACTCGTTTTGCAAGGGTGCAGATGCAGAGGCTGCAAAGTGAAGAAGGTTGTTCCAGTGGATATGCTGACCAGCCAGGAACATCATCTGTCATGTTTCTGGAGTTCCTCCTTCTATCCCAGAATTTGAAAAAATTGTGATTTTGTGCCCAAAGTGTGACAAAGTTTTGATTGTGGGCGAACAAGCTGTCCCAAATCTAGTGCAGACCATCTATACACACAATTTTTTTTGTTTTTCAGTTGTTACAGACTATGGAAGTTGTTCTGCTTGTCGTTGCAAGTTTTGCTCCTTTTTCCTCAAATACAAATAAAAAACAAGAAAATCTAAATAGTTAATAACACACAAAAAAACTTAGCAAACCAAAAACAACTGTGAACGCGTGTATGAGAGCCTATATAGGTAAGTGATAGCATGCATCAGCTGCTCTATGAGTGAGTAGCTGCGTGAGTAGCTGTATGGGTGAGTAATGGGTGTATGGGTGACTAAGTGTATGAGAGAGTATATGGGTGAGTGACTGGAGGTATGAGTCAGAGTGTGCATGAGTGGCTGTATGCACGAGTGAGTGGTTGCATGAGTGATTGTTTGGGTGAGTAATAGGTGCCAGAGCAATTGTATACATGATTGCATGGGTGCATGATTGGGTGTATGGGTAAGTGTCACAATGCATGAGTGGCTGTGTGGGTAAGAGTATGTCTGTAGCTGAATGGGTGAGTGAGTGGGTGTATGAGTGGGTGTATTGGTGAGTGAGAGGGTGCATATGTGTTTTATTGGGTGAGTGAGTGCATGCATGAGTGGCTATATGGGTAAGCAAGAGGGTGTGTGAGTGGTTGTATGCATGACTGAGAGCATAAGTGCCTGTGTGGGTGAGTGAGTGGGTATATGAGTGGCCGTATTGCTGAGTGAGATGGTGCTTGAGTGTCTGTATAGGTAAATGAGTGGGTCCATGAGTGGCATTATGGTGGTTGAGAGCATGCGTAAGTAGCTGCTTGGATGACTAAGTGGGTGCAAGAGTAGTTTTGCAAGTGAGTCAGTGGGTGTATGGGTGAGAGTGCATGAAAGTGTGTATGGGTGAGTGACTGGGTGTGTGAATGTCAGTCTGGGAGAGTGAATGGGTATATAAGTGGCTGCATGGGTGAGTGAATGGGTGCATGAGTGGCTGTATGGGTGAGTGACTGGGTATGTGATTGGCTGTGTGGGTGAATGAGAAAATGCATGACAGTTTGTATGGGAATGTGAATGCATAAGTGGCTGTAAGGTTGAGTGAGTGGGTGTGTCACTCTCTATGGGTGATTAAGAGAGTGTGTGAGTGGCTGTATGGGTGAGGAAGTGGGGGCATGAGTGACTGTATGGGTGAATGAATGGGTATGTGAGTGGCTGTGTGGGTGATTGATAAGGTGCATGCGTGGGTTCATGAGTGAGTGAATGGGTGCATGAGTGGCTGTATGGGTGAGTTACTAGGTGCACAAGTGACTGTGTGGGTGAGTGAATGGGTGCATGAATAGATGTATGGATGAGTGACTGGGTGCGTGAATGGCTGTATGGGTGAGGGACTGGATGTGTCAGTGACTGCATGGGTGACTGGGTGTGTGAGTGGGTGCACATTTGAGTGAATGGGTGCATGAGTGGGTGTATGAGTGAGTGACCGGGAGCATGAGTGGCTGTAGGAATGAGTGAATGGGTAGATGAGTGGCTGTATGGATGAGTGAGAAGATGCATAACTGGTAGTATGGGTAGGTAAATGCATAAGTGGCTGTAAGGGTGAGTGAGTGGGTGTGTTAGTGTGTCTATGGGTGACTAAGAGACTGTGTGAGTGATTATTTGGGTTAGTCAGTAGGGGCATGAGCGACTTTATGGGTGAGAAAATGGGTGTGTGAGTGGCTGTGTGAGTGAGTAATTGGGTGCATGAGTGCCTGTATGGGTGAGTGAATGGATGCATACGTGACTGTATGAATGAGTGACCGGGTGCATGAATGGCTATATGGGTGATTGATTGGGTATGCATGTCAGATACTGTATAGGTCAGTGACCAGAAAACACACTGGAGGCAGCAGATAAAAACACTGTCTAAGGATCAAGACTATTCCATAAGTGTCTGAAATAACTATATTTCTGCCACTACTAATATCTTCAAAGTTCTGATGACATATGTCTTCAAACACTGTTGAAAAGAAAGAATATAAATATGTTAGTATCATGCTTAGTAGAGATGGGAAATAAACTAGTATACATTCATTATGCTAAAGCAGTATATAACAATTTAATAAATCATTTTATTTTCCCTCTTTCTTGTTCTCAGTCTTTATGCTAGTGCCTATAACCAAAGTACTGTATAATTATTATTGAACAGTGGAGGAAAAACAATTATTTAGATTGTAGAAAAAACATATCTCTGCAGTATTTCACTACAAGTCAGTGATACTGTGAATTGCACTCACTACAATTTCTACATTATTCAATTAAGCCACACATACTAGACTAGCGAAAAGGCCATACCTTTAAAACAATTTGGTTAATATTATTGCTAGTACAAAACTACAAACAAATATAATCCACACTTGAATTGTCCACATTGTTTTCTAGATATCACCCATGATAGGCCGAATGTGGTCTTAAACAATGATAATCCACATAGTCAAAAGACCATATATCAATTTCTTCCAGAAAGTTTATGAAAATATTTTATCAACAGTTCATTTTTGGATATGCTTTTGTTGACATCAACCCTAATAGGCTGAATGAAGTCTTAAAAAGTGATGATCCACATAGAGAGAAGATCATATAGTCATTTTATTCCATGAATGCTATGAAGATATTTTATCCACACTTCATTTTTGGATTTCGTTTGGTTGACATCACCCCCTGATAAGCCGAATGATTTCTTAATAGTGATGGTCCACGAAAAGAGATGGACAAATTGTTATTCTGTTCCATAACTTCAATCAACCTATTTTATGCACATTTTATTTTTGGATATTGTTTAATTGACATCACCCAATGGGCCGAATGATGTCTTAAAGAGTGATTGATCCATGTAGAGAGAAACCTGTATTTTTGTTTTTTATCAGAAAACCTTTGAACACTTTTCGTCCACAGTTCATTTTTAACATGTTTTTAAAGATGTGACCCCTGATATTCTGAATGATGTATTAAGCAGTAATTATCACCCTACACAAAGTATTGTATGTTATATTTTTTCCACAAATCTTTCTTAGAGCTTTGGTTGAAGAAATAATAGGTAAGAATTAGTAAGCTTGAAAGATAGTTTTTGTTTAAATTGCAGACTGCTGTCATTGCACTCCATCTATCCAGTTTGAGGGCTCAATTTGCAAAGGTAAACTTGAAGCAAAAGTCTAAGTTTAGACCAAAAGTTTGAGTTTAGACCTAAAGTCTGACTTTACTGAAAGTAAAGTTTGACTTTTCGTCTAAGTTTAGACCAAAAGCTTAAACTTACACCAAAAGTCTAACTTTACTTGTAGTAAAGTTAGACTTTTCGTCTAAGTTTAGACTTTTGGTGTAAACTTAGACTTTTGGCCCAAGTTTACCTTTGTGAATCGAGCCCTTGGTCTTTAATCATACAGTATAATGTCCAGATGTAATATTAAGACCTCTATGGAAGATGATAGCCAAAGTACACTATGGTGGTCATTATGACCCTGGAGGTCTTTGGACCACCAGGGTTAATGTGGCCGTATCACCCCTGGCAGACTAACATTAATGACCACCAAATAATGACCATGGCAGTGAACCCTCCCATAGACAGCCAATGTACCACACCAACTGCCAGTGTGGTACGAACACTGAACACAGAGGTAGCCACCTACAGGCAGGCGGAAGACAAGGATCCACCCACCATATTATGACATAGCACACCACCAGGGTTTCTGGGGCGGTAGCAACGACACCAAAAGCCTAGTAGAAACACATCATGTTAAAGGAGACACTCACCTCCAGGGACACTCAGGAGTTGGTGGCCGCCATGGAATCCGAACTTCAAGTCTTCCCGATGCTGCACCACGCGATGGCCATCCTGGAGCACCAATGCCGACGAAGACGATAACGGTGAGTACAGTCACCTAGCACACAAGGGAGAGAGGGAGGGAGGGTAGAGTGACAAATACACGCACAACACACACCATACACACACCACACACCCAGGACCATCTGCAGAGCAAAACAGCAGTAACAGAACCCTGGAGCAGAGGAAGCCAGGACACATACACTGTTCCAACCACTGTATTCCTGTTGGATGATTATTCAAAATGCAAAAACATACACAACTGTACATATACATACATGCAGGCCTAAAGGCCAGTCATAAGTCACAAATGCCCACAGGGCAAAGTCCAAGCCCCAACTTGATTCCTGACAACATTGGGACTCCACTGTTCAGGAGCATTATGTTGGAAATGGGCAGGCACCCATGGGGGCATATCACTGGGAGGGGGCTCCTTGTTCAGGAGAGGCCAGCACTTTAGTCCTCTGTTTTAGGGGGAAGAGTGTCCTTGGTGCAGAGGGCAGAGTCACACTCATGTGCCCCTTTGTGGCAGCTGGAGACTTTGGGGGTGGAGCAGTGAGGTACTGGGCTGGGGAGGTGGGACCTTCCTCTTTCGGGCAGGAGGGTGGAGGGGGATGGAAGAGGTCAAGCGGGCAAGGAAAAGCTTCTTAGGGCCAATGGGGGGATGGGGAGGAGGGATGGGAGTGGAGGTAGAGGGAGTGGTTGTAGAAGGAGGAGGTGTGCTGGACTTGGGTGCATGTTAATTGACAGTGTGCATGTGTGAGGTGGATGGCTGTTGGGGGTCTGAGTGCGAATGTCTGTGTGTCTTTGGGGCGGATTCAGACAGGGTGGGGGAGGACAAACATGACGTGTGAATGGATGTTGTGGTGGTGTCTGTAAGTGAGGTGGATATGCTGCATGAGGTGATGATGCTGGTGGTGGTGACTGTGCATGTGGTGTTTGGGCTGCATGTCTGCAGGTCTGCTGTTGTGGTGACTGTGGGCAAGGCTGTGCAGGTGGCAGGTTCAGGGACTGTTGATGCAGTGCATGCTGGTGTGAGGGAGGATGTGACCTTGAGGGAGGGGGAGGAGGGGGAGACAGTGGAGTCTGTGAATGATATTAGGGCCCTGATTTATACTTTTTGGGGCAAAACTGCACTAAGGCAAAAGGTTTAGCACCGGCTTGCACCATTTCTGTGCAATAGCCGGGCATCATATTTATGGAATGGTGCAAGCCGGTGCAAAGGGTAAGCTAGTGTAAAAAAAAAAATGACGTTAGTTGGGTGGGGCTGGTGGTATGGAAGAAGGGGGTTTTGCACCAAAAAATTACGTTAGGCAGGTTAGACTCAAAATAATTACTCTAACCTGCCTAGACGCATTTTCTGACACAAAACCATCCATACCACATGACTCCTGTCTTAGAAAAGACAGGAGTCATGCCCACTACCCCAATGGCCAGCACAAGGGACCAGGGTCCTCTGGGCATGGCCATTGCACCCTGTGCCATGTATGGGGGCCCATTTCAGGGCCCCCCTATGACTTTAAAAAATAAAATAAAATACTCATTGGTACTTTCCTGTACTTACCTGGGATGGGGTCCCCCATCCTCTGCAGTCCCTCTGGTGTGGGTGGGGGTGTCCCTGGGCTGTGGGGAGGACACCTCTGGGCTTATTCCATGGTGTTCCACCATGGAAATAGGCCCACAGGTCCCCTAATACCTGCCCTGACCCAGGCGTTAACAAATGGGGCAAAGCAAACTTTGTACCATTTTTTGATCCCTCCTGTGCACCATTTCTGCATGGGAGTATAAATATGGCGTTAAGGCCAAAGAGTCATTTATTGCAAGGGAATTCCTACCTTGCATCTCATTAAGGCAAGGTAGGTTTCCACGTCCAAAAAATGACTTTAACTCCATAAATTTGGCGCTAGACCGGTCTAATGAAGCTAATTCAGTGCAAACAGAGTATAAATATGCCCCTATGTGTGCATCTGGGTGTTGGCTGTGTGAGTGCTTGTGGACTGAAGTGTGCTGCCTGTGTTTGTCTGTGTAAGTCTTGTGTGTTGTTTTGGGTGCATGCTTGTCAGAATGTGTGCGTGGGAAGGGTTGGGGGTGAGGAGACTGGGACTGGGAAGTGGTAGTTGGAGGGGGGACAGATGAAACAGGGACACTGGCTGCCATCCGTGAAGAGACCAGAGCCTGAAACAATCTATCTAGGCTGCCAATCCACCATGAATGTTAGCCCTTAGATGGCATTTACTATTGTTGACTGCCCTACAGAGATGGATCTCAGAAGGTCAATAGCCTCCTCACTGAGGGCAGCAGGGCTGACTGGGTTAGGGCATGAGGTGCCTGGGGAGAAGGAGATGCCCTCCCTTCTGGGTGAGCGGGCACGGGCAACTCGGTAGGGGGATACTGGGAGGGCGGTGCTGGTACGGGGGTAGCGGTAGAACATGTAGCTGGGGTGGTCCCAGAGAGGTCCGCCACCACCAGGGAGCTCCTGTCGGAGGAGGAATCAGAGTCAGTGGCATCAGGTCCTGTCCCCGCTGTGATGCTCCCCTCACCCTCCATCCCACTGGTCCCTTTGGCATCGGTGGAGTCTGCCTCCTGGGTCCTGTGGGCTGCAGCTCCCTCACTCACCGTGCCCTTGCTCCTTCGCCAGATGACACTAATGCACACATGGACACAATGACAAAAGGAGAGGTGGACGAGAAAGAAAGTGAGCACAGGTTCAACCACAGCACCAACAGCACAAATGACATACAAATCACTGTCACACACTGAGACCAAGAATGTACAGTATGGACCACACTGGCATACCATTGGCTAAGTACCAAAGCAGGTAGGAGCCAAACACTGCCAGCTACACACCAACTGGGACCAGCTAAGCCCTGCCACACATGGGAAGCCAGCTACCTAGCTGTCAAAAACATGCATTTCTCCCGTTTAACCTAAGCTGGACCGCTCAGCAATGTCTAAACTGACATATTGGGGCATCCACTGACTAGTACCCTACACCAAAATCCCATGCCAGGCAACAGAGACAGATCTCAAACACACTGTACTTAAACCCTGTGGCTGCTGTGATGCCCTCACATGCCCATCCAGCTCTGGGTAGGCCGCCGCCAATATGCGGGCAATCAGCAGGGTCAGGTTCTGACGGGCACCCCTCCCTCTTTGCGAGGATGTTCGCAGCTGGGCCTCTGCGGTCTTCCGGGCCCAGCGTCTCAGGTCCTACCAGCACTTCCTGAAGTGGGTGCTACGCCTGCTATAGACCCCCGGGGTCCACACGTCCTTGCCGATGGCACACCACAACCCCTTCTTCTGATGGGAACTGACCCGCAGAGGAAACACAAATAGTGGGACAACATTAAACAGACAATCCAGCCTGTCACACATATGGCCTACAAAATGCATTATCCCCTCATCAGGCACACATATGACCCATATCCCGCATTAGCACTGCCACCAGCCATACCCCCCCATATGACACACTGCTAGCACACACGCACATCTCCATGCAGCCATGTCACATGCAACATCCCCACGGTGTACTCATCTGTTGGTCTGGAGGCCCATACAACTGCCCATACAGGGTAGGACCCCATCCACAAGCCTCTCAAACTCCTCTGACGTGAAGGCTGGAGCCCTTTCCCCTGTTGCATGAGCCATGCCAGGTTCCAGACACAGGTCACAGCAGCACACGCAGTGGAGATGTCGTCCTGTGGAAAGTCAGGAATCATGTGAAATGTTAGAAATAAAATGGCGGTCACGTCTGCGGCAGTGAACACCGTCACCGCCGGCGTTGATCATCATTTGTTCCCATACTCCATAGAGGGCTATCTTAGCCAACGAGGAATTGCACAGCGGTGCAGACCGCCTCCCGCCATGAGGCGAACGCCAGAGGAGTTAGGTCACTTCCACCTGTCCCTGCATCCAGGACAGGCGGGTGCCATTTTCTAATGCTGGTACACATGTACAGATTGATAAGTGCATCATTGTAGTGGAATGTTCTCATTTATACAATTGTACACTGCTGTAGTGTGTTAATGCTTCCTGTTGTCACTCCCTTCTTACTTTTGGGTCCCTTAGGTACCAACCACTGTGGAGGAATAGGAGGAGGAGGCAAGCCCCTGTGTACAGAACCCTTGTGGTCTTGGCTGCACTGGAGGACAGGCACATCATACTCACCTATCGTCTGGACAGGGTCACAATCACAGAGCTGTGCGCACAATTGGAGCCTGGTCAGCTACCTGCTATCCGTCGCACCACAGTAATACCCCCCTCTTGTGCAGGTACTCTCAGTGCTCCATTTCCTGGCAACTGGCTCTTTCCAGGTGACAATAGGCTTGGCTGCAGGAATGTCACAGCCAATGTTCTCTATTGTGCTTGCAAGGGTTTTGGCAGCCTTGCTCAAACACATGTGCAGCTACATTGCATTCCCCCAGGAAGATGATTTACCTGCTGTGAATGCTGGATTCTATGCAATTGAACATATACCACATGTAACTGGGCCCATTGAGAGGACCCATATTGCAATAGTCCCCCTCCCCGGGGCCAAAGAAACAAGTGTACAGGAATCGGAAGAGTTTCCACTCACTCAATGTCCAGATGGTGTGCCTTGCTGACCAGTACATCTCCCAAGTCACTGCCAAGTATCCCGGATTGGTGCCTTATGCGTTTTCCCTGAGGAATAGCAGTGTCCCACAGCTGATGGCACAACTACAGAGGCACAGAGTGTGGCTAATAGGTGATCCTGAGTCCCCACCCAATGTATGTCAGTGTATGCCTTCAGGAGTCATATCCCATGCCACTGTGCAGTGGTAATGTGTGTCCCTTACTTCTTTCAGGTGATTCCGGCTACCCAAACCTGTTCTGGCTCCTGACCCCTGTTAGAAATCCAAGAACAGGGGCTGAAAATAGGTACAATGATGCTCATGGGCATACCAGGAGGGTTGTTGAAAAGACCTTCGGGCTCCTCAAGGCTATTTTCAGGTGCCTTCATCTGACAGGTTGATCCCTATGCTACTCCCCTGAGAAGGTCTGCAGAATTGTTGTTGTGTACTGCATGTTGCACAATTTGGCCCTCAGACGGCATGTGCCCTATCTGCAGGAGGAGGGGGTGACAATGCAGCTGTGGTAGCAGTGGACACTGAGGACAGTGAGGACAGTGAGGAGGAGGAGGAGCATGTGGGCAACAGGTCACATATGATCCTGCAGTACTTCCAATGACACTCAGGTAAGACTGTTGAACTAAACATTTCTACATTTTAATGTTGTGCTGTGTGACTGTAGCATAATGCAAGTCATTACCTTTGCATCCTACCTGACTGCTACCTATGCCTTCCCTTATTGCAGATGTTGGTGTTGTTCCAACAGTGTATTGCTGTGATGTATACAGACTGCTGAGACACATTTGTAGGATAGATCAACATGTTACTCGACATTTACACAGGATCATACTGTTCATTACAGTTCAATATATTGTACATTACCCGTGGATAAAGCACTATTACTCAAGTTGTGTCCAAGAGTGTTTATTGAAAATTGGTATACAATTTGAAGTGCAGTAGAGTGGGGTGATGTGTGATGTGGTGGGGTGTGTGGTGTGTAGTGTGTGTCAGCTGAATTGGTAGTTGTGATCTTTGTGCAGTTCTCTTTTGGATTGTCCTCACAAAGTGTAGCCATCTTGTCGTGTTTGTAGAGGTTTGTGGGTCATGTGGGTGTGTGTTTTATAGTGCTGTTGGTGGGTGTGTGTGGTGTGTGTATTTGTGTGAGGCGTGGGTTTTTTGTTCTGACCAATGTTGTCTTGTTTTGTTTTTGGGTGGCCATATCGGACGCGGCGGTGTTCACAGCCCATGGTTTACCGTTGTTGAATGTCAGCTGTGGTGATTCGTGGGTCATTATTTGGAGGCCGTTGTTTTGGTGGCCCAATGGTATGGGTGGTAGTTCCATTAGTTTATCACGTTCAGTGGGTGTGGCGGATTTGTGTGTATATGTTATTATCTGGCGGACAGATGTTCGCCTCCACGGTGGTATGTTGGTGGTAGTCACAGAGGCAGAGTTCGGAACTTATCGCCAATGTCATAACAAGGGCCTATGTTCTCCCAAAAATAGATATTAGTCCCTCTTTAAAGTTTCTGATCTCATTGTCTAATTTAGATCCATCTGCTTTGCATCGTTGAAACATTGCTATAATATATTTACCGCTTTTCTGTATAAGCAATGTAGACAATACATTTGACTCACAGGTTGGACAGGTCATGTACTGATCAACCTTTTTATTAGTTTATCAGAAGACACACTTTTGCAATCTGGCAGAGTTAAATATAAAAAATGCTCAGATTAAATTTTAGTTGTAGGTGACAAAGAGCAATCTTCACACTCATGGTTCCATGTATAACTGAGTCCAAATATACCATTAATATTTACGTCTTTGTAGTGGATTCTATTTAGTATTAATGGGACTCAGGAGTTTAGTTTAGCCTTCTGGCTTGCAGGCCTGTGCCCCCGTCACTTAGGGACTTTTAACCTACTTAGCCTGCTCTGTTTTAGTGTATTCATTTAATTATTTCTTCCACGATGGCTGCTATTTTTATAGTTAGGAAGATGTTTTGATTTCACGTTATCAGTGTCACTCTGTGAAGGTGCCATTATTACCATCAAAGACAAGTGATATATGTAGGTATTCACATCATGTCCCTTTCCCAGGTACGTGTGACAGGAACATGATGTACTTTTGGAGGGAATTGTTTATGTAATTGCCACCCCAAGCATGCCTACTTATCTATTGTTTGAGAACATATCTGTGTCAGGGGGCCTACAAAATATGTATAAATACATCTCATGCAGAGAAAGTTATCCGAGGGATTCCTGCCAGATGCCATCAACGCTATCTATACTACACATTGCCTTGATGCAGACTCAGCCTTCGTGTCCCCATAGAGTCTGATCTAGAGACCTCATTCCACGGTTGGGGGGCGCTTCTCATGGACATGGTACTGACAGATTAGGTTTAACACACCTTTAGGTTAGCTATTAGGTTCTCCATGCTAGAGTTTTAGGGATATTTCACATTTCATGTTGTTGCAAGATGATGAGGGTCTTTATATTCACGACTCTTATTTTTAAAATTCTGCTTCTTGCATTGTTCATTATCCTAATCATTGCAGCTCATGCATTTTACAGTAGATTGCAGTCTTGTTAATAAAACCTATTGAAAACTTTACTGCATCTCCTTCATTGCCTAGGTGTGAATGAGACTTGTTGCTCATGTGAGAAAAGGGTAATTTCCGTTTAATCACGACTCCCCTGAGATGTCGTACTCTTGAGTCGTTGCATAAAAGCTTCTACAAATCATGTTTTACTGTTTGGGTTTTTGGTGAGGTACTGCTTGTGAGCCACAAGGATTGAGCAGACAGTTGCAACTTGGTGGAAGATTGGCCAAGTCACCTACAAACAAAAATGCTGTCATCCCTAAACCAGCAGTCTTGCCTAGAGCTTCTAAAACTCAAAACTCCAAGGATCACCATAGTAAATTCATGTGCGCCTTTTTGAGCATTTAGGGTAAATACTACAGATCCATTATATTTGTCTACCAATTCTCAAATGCCTGAAGCAGAATGCATTACATTTCTGTCATGGGGTAAGAATTGAAGGCAATGAAATAGTGCTAAGCACATTGTGTACTGTGGGTTTTCCTGGATTGCATTTACAACATGTGGAAAATGGAAGAGAATAATGAGAACAACATTAAGCAGTTTACACCATTAGTGTTATCCAACTGGCAACCTACAATAGCTCCATCTGCTGTGTAGCCATCTTAGTTATAGCTCCATGCACGTTATTTTAGCAAACCAGGCCAGCAGCTGTGCACTTCAACCTATATATTTTATTCAGCTTTGTTTATCATTTTAACAATAGCCACATTTGTGGTTTATTTTTCTCAGCGCAGCTGTTCTTTGCCTAGGCCAGCACTGCATTCTTAAACAAGACATTTCTTTCACTCTATGCTTTTCTCAAGATAAGATAGGTTGCCAGTAAACATGGTAACGCTTTGCCTCTGGTATTCAGAGATACAGACGCATCCTTACGTAGGGACATTTCTTGGAACATCAGCTGTTTTATTATAAAGACACTTCCCTGTCCCATACTCATTAAAGGGAGATTCCAGCCAGATGACTACAAATGTATGCTGAATGCAGAATGCTTCGCTATAGCAAATTATGCAGACTTCAGGCCTCTTGCTCAGGTATGAGGGATGATGTCTTCCCAGGGGAACCCGAAGGGCAGAACTAGAGCTTAACATGCTGTGCTCTAATATAGCCTAGGTAGGAATTAGTTTAATGATTTTACTGACAATATGGTAGTGTTATTTTTATGCTTTGCTCTCCTTGTCACAATTTTAATCCTGTCATGCTTCATCATCCTGGTTATTGCAGTACATGCTTTATTGTCTGAGATGCAGTTGCTTCTTTAAAACCTTATTGAAGCATATACTGCTTCTGACTGCCCTTGCATATGTGAGACTAATGTGACCGAGAGAAACGGATGTGATCTGTGACCACGATTTCCCTAAGGAGTCAATTGTGTCATGCGTTTGGCTGCCCAATCATCGCTGCTCTTGGGTAAAGAGGAGGCACTGCTAGTTAGCCGGAGCAAAACCCGGATTGGGCAGACAAGTTTCTCCTGTAGTTGGTTAGACTCAGTCCCCCCACACCGCAGGCGATTCTGACTCTCAAATCCAGTAGTGTCATTAGAACAATGAGAGCCTACGCAACACATCCTTTTCCAGTTTTCTTTTTCCTGACACTGCCTTCTTTAGCATTGCTTTCTGTCTTTTCTATAATTTCTTTTGATTGTCTTGTTAGTTTGCGATTAGGATATAATACCCGTTTTTCAAAAATAGGATACTGTCCTAAATGAGGAGTATATTTACATATTCTGCACTCTCGCACACATTTTGCATCTGCACTAAGCTTCTTCTCATTAAAATCAACCAGAAACCAGCCAGATAATGTTGGAACTCGTGACAATGCCACATGGCATTCCTTCTTTAAAAACTGCACTTCCAATAATAATAAATTTAGCCTCAACACATAAACCTTGAGACTTGTGGTTAGCTATGGTATACGCAAGACAAACTGGAAACTGTTTTTTTGGGCACACAAATCTTTCACAAGCAAAAAGTGTACAACACATTGTCCAATTTGCTTCACGCCATCAACCTGATCAAACTTAGATTTGTTATAAATATATCATCTAATTCACATACCTCTTAAATAGCTTTAGTTGATAGTTAAAATAGTCTAACAATATCACTTTAACCCTTTTTCTTGTGTAAGCCTGAGCATTAAAAAAGGACACAACTCTCACACCAAGGAAGTCTTAATGCCAACCTTTTCAATTTTGCAATGAATGGTATTGCAGTGGTTAACAAATCAAAAGCTGCCACTCATATTTATTTTCTATTACCCAACATCTGAATGGTTAGTGGATGTTAACCCCTTGTTTTCCTTCCATAAAGAAGCCAAATTTCCTAGTGTATACTACTAGAGTTGCGACTCCATCATGGCGCTCAGCTCAGCCCCCGCATGTAATTTCGCAACAGAGTTGCGACTCCAGGTTGATGTTGATGTTCAAAAATGTACTTATGACCACCTTTCAATGAATTTGTATGCTGATATAATGATACTGAGCTGGAAAAATCACTTTTTCCAACTCACACTCTTTTCTACATTTCAAATGTCCTTCAATGCAACCACCTTTTCCCCATAGTCTTTCTCCTCAGCTGCAATAGCAACCTACTTTGGAACACTCCACTGTACCATTAGCTCATAAGTTCACAGTACTGGTTGCCAGCTGCATATTGGTTTTTAATTTCTTCTGTAGCAGGTGTGGTTGACTGTTACGGAATATAAGCTTATTCAAAATGCCAATACTTGTTTGTGAAATAATGTGACCTAATCAGAGATCTATTATCTTTGTGCTCTAAATAACTACCTACTATTATCTACCAATGTACATACAATGTCCAGTTAATGTTGTGCCTTTGTTAAAGCTGGTACTTCCTTTCATTTTAACC
Organism: Pleurodeles waltl; assembly: GCF_031143425.1. Classification (NCBI taxonomy): domain Eukaryota; kingdom Metazoa; phylum Chordata; class Amphibia; order Caudata; family Salamandridae; genus Pleurodeles; species Pleurodeles waltl. Next base: position 478,270,851 of record NC_090451.1, read on the forward strand.
ACCCCACATTTTGAAAACTGCCTCATCCGCCTGCAACCTTCTTCTGAGTGCTACTAATCCTACTCTTCAAAATGGTCAGAGTATGAATTGTAGGTCACAGCTATGGACAAGTGACTGTGTTGTAAAGAGTGCCATTAACAGGGGCCTGGGTTTGCCTAATGTAGATATTGCTTGGTTTGGCCTGGGAGAGTTAAAGGGGCAGACATTGCTTCCATTGGTTGAAAGCATGAGAGATAGCCAGCCCCCTCACGTCATGATTGTGCACTGTGGTGGTAATGACCTAGGCACCCTGACTGGGGTAGGACTGGAAATTCTAATGAAGGATACCTTTAGTCAATTAATGAAACTTTTCCCTCACACATCATTTGTGTTCTCTAACATATGCCAAAGACAGAAATGGAAATGGTCATCTAACTTCTGTCCACAGATTGAGAAAGCCAGGAAACATGTTAATAATACTGTTTCAGCATACCTCAGAGACCATACCATGGGCTCTATTTACTATAATACCCTGTGCCTTCACATGCCAGGAATATGTAGAAGAGATGGTGTTCACTTTACAAATGAAGGCAACAGGGTGCTTCTGAGTAAATTCAAATTGCATCCGCTCTTATCTGTATTAATCATATATACACAATTAACACAAAGGCTCTTCATAGAACCAACCAACTTTACAAACACTACTTTATTGAGGTTAAAAACCCGATTTTTATGAAACAATTTAGAAGTCGTGACTCCATCGCAGATTTGCAAACAATATACAACACCAAACACAACAAACTTATTGTTTATATTAGTGTGTGAATGGGTGTCAGTGTGTCTGAGTGGTCTGTGAATGGCTGTGTGAGTGTCTGAGTGGGTTTATGAGTGGGTGCATGAGTGTGTGAGTTGGTGTGTTAGTGTGTGTGTGAGTTTGAGTGGGTCTGTGAGTGAGAGCATGAGTGTGTGAGTGAGTCTGTCAATAGGTTGAAGAGTGTGTGAGTGGGTGCATGAGTATGAGTGGATGTGTGAGAGGGTGTATGAGTATTTTTATAGGTCTGTTGGTGAGTGAATGACAGTCTGAATGTGTCTGTGATTGGTGTGCATTACTGTGTGAGTGAGTGTGTGAATGTATCTTTTTTTCTCTCTCTCAGCCAAAGTTGTGGCTCTGTCAGAGTTTTACATGGGGGGGCCACGCTGAGCACTGCGACAGAGTCGCAACTCTATGATCATGGCCAAAAAAAGGGATTTTAATCTTTTTTAACCTAATAAGGGGTCCCTCAGACATCCTTCACTAGCCCCCGAGGAGTCAGAGTACCACTACACTGACTCCTTTATTGTTCTCAGTCTCAATTTCCATTCCTGAAGGCCATGCCCCAGCTCAAAAAAGGGTGGCTGCAACTTTCAGAACAGGCTGCAGGTAACCAATTACAGTATGTATATGTGTGCCTGACTATGTCTGAGTGGGTCTGAGAGTGGGTGAGTCAGTGTCTGAGTGGGTCAGTGAGTGAGTGCGTAAGTCTCTGAGTGGGTCTGTGAGTAGGTGCATGTGTCTCTCAATGGGTCTGTGAGTGGGTACGTGAGCATATCAGTGACAACATTTTTACAAAAACAAGCACAGCCTCCTGTGCTTGTTTTAATGAAGACCCCAGGTGGGCCAGGACCTGGAGCTTTTTAAAATAAAGGAGGTGGGTGCACGGGGCCCTCTCCTTGGGTATTATATGCCCTGGGGACCACCACCTGCCCAGGGTTTATTAATTTTATAACGTGGCCCATCCGTGCCTCAGAGACCGCCACCTCCCTGGAGCTAAAGATATTGTGTATGCAGGGGGCTTCTCATAATGTGTTTTCACTATCCAATATGCCATAGGGATTTTAGACACAACTACAGCCTGAACCGCTGGACAGAAACACACCAAGGGGCATATTTAAAAGCCCCTAGTGCCATTCCAATGCCACATTAGTGTCATTTTTTTTAACTAATATGGCATTAGAAGGCCAAAAATGCTGTGCCACATTTACAAAGTGATGTAAAGCTTGCATTGTGCCACTTTGTAACCTTTTTCACTACATTATGCCTGCACCAGGCATCATGTATGCAAAGTGGGCATTCCCCCATTATGGGGCCCAAAACAATGGCAGAAGGAAATGTAAGAGATTTCTTTGTGCCATTTTTTGTGGCACTCTTAGAGTAGGAGTTCAAAGGAGGCGTCCATTGTTTACAATGGGTCTCTGGGAGCTTTGAAGGATTAGCATCACAATTGTTTACGCTAATCCTGCAAAGCGGCAGACTAGCATAAAAAAATAAATGCTAGTCCCATGACTGCCGCCATCTTTTAAATACGGCACACATGTGGTGGCCTGAGAGGGGCTCTAAGGCGGTGCAAGAAAAGTTGTGCTGCACTGTGTGCAGAGCCAATTTTCCTAAATACGCTCCCAAATTTGGCAAAAAGCTAGATCTTGGTCCAGAAAGAGTGCTTTTTGTAATTTGGTATAAATATGTTCAGTAGTTTTTGAGTTATTAAAGAAAAAAGACATATGCATATCTAGGGATGCTGAGCCACCGCAGCAAATCTGCATGACAAAAGCAAAGCCATGTTTGGATGGTCGCAACTTGACAGGAAAGTTGCAGCTGCCATTTTATATGAGGGCTCAGTCCCAGGGAGCAAAAATAAGATATTAAATTGAGTGAAGGGTTCAGGATAGAGGCACCCTGACCATTGGTCTGATACAGGCACCTAGAAGAGACCTCTCTTGTGAATGAAATTTCTAAAAAAAATCTTTTTTTACACGCTCAGGGATCCACAGTGCTCAGCACATCCCCATGTGTAAATCCACAATGGATGAGCAGATCCAGGCCCAATTAATAAAATACATACACTCACTCACCGACCCACTCACATATCTCCACATAACACAATTGCTCAGACACCCACTCACAAACCCACTCACACACCCAATCATAGACCCATACAGATACTCACACACCCATTCATACACAATACAGTCACTCACTCTTCTAAGCACATGCCCACTGACACACTCACATATCAATCACAGATCCACACAGCCACTAACATACCCATACAACCATTCACACACTCAGTCACAGACCCACACAATTACTTAAATACCTACACAAACCCAATCACACACTCACATACCTACTCACAGACCAAGACAGCCTTCCACACACCCACTCACAGACCCATAAAGCCATTCACATACCCACTCAGACACTCATACAGCCACTCCACACCCACTCACGTACCCACTGAAACACTCACATACCCATTCACAGACTCACACAGCCACTCACAATCACACACAAACTCCCAGACCCACACAGCCACTCACACACCAGCTCACAGACCCACTGACATACTCACACAGACCCTCACAATCACTCACACACCCACTCAGACCCATACAGCTACTCACATATACACTCAAAAACCCACTCACACCCTTCCACACTCTCTCACACACCCAGACAGCCACTCATATGCCTACTGTGAATAAGTTGTTGTTTGCATTAATACTTTTGGTTGAGAACAGATATGTGTATCTGTCGGAGAGCCAAAATGTGTTGTTGTTTTGTGTTGAATGTGTGCTTTTGGTTAAGGATCCACAACAGATCATTGGATCCAAGTGAGAAGTAAAAAAAGGAAAAATGATTTGAAAACAAAACAAACCAGTGTTTGGGGAAAGGGGCGGCTCTCAAAAGAGCCTTTGTGTTAATGATGTGTAGTTGATTATTACACATAGACGAGGATGCAGTTTTTCAGGATGTCGAGGAACACCCAGTTGCCTCAATCGATGAAATGGACTACTCCTTTTTGATATGTTCCATCCATACCAAAGAGTAAGTTGTTCTTGTTTATAGAGCCCATGTTGTGTTCTTGTAGGAATGCAGAAACAGTTTGTTTGACCTGTTTCCTGGATTTCTCTGTCTGTGGACACAATTTGGTTGACCTTTACAACTTCTGTCTTTGGCAATTGTTGGAGAACACCAAGACAGTATGCGGGACAAGTACCATTAATGTACCATAGGTATCTTTCTGTCAACACCAGGACAGTGCGCGCTCTACGGGCATCTAGAATGCAAAAAAACAACACTCGCAAGACAATGTAATTTATTCATTGTGATGATATGTTATTGTTTAACCTTTTGCAATGCAGAATTCCATCCAAAAGATTCATTTTTAAGGTGCTTATAAATACTGTACATTTGCAATGTATTGCTGCAGACATTCAGAGTGTGTTAGGGTGTGGTCCCTTTCCAGGGCCTTCTAGAGACTTTCCCTGCAACATGGCATGGTTCTAGGCTGGGCCAAGACTCTATAAAAGAGAGTCAGCCCAACTTCCAGTGCTCACTATTCAGAGGTCCTGGTGCAGAGCAGCAGCTTCTTCCTGAGCTCCTGTCCCGGCGGCCTATTTGGATTTTCCAGTCTTCTGCACTCATCTCTCATTGGTGATCACTGTTTCCAGGCGGTAGGACGGTGTTTGGACATTTTCCAACACCGTAATTGAGAATTTTCATATTCTTGTTTTTAATTCTTAAATGAATAACAGATTACTTGTGCGCTGCCATTTTTTGACATTTGTATGGTGGTTTGCAAATAGGGAGGACGCGCAATTTATTCCATAAAGATTTGACTTCTTTATTACATTGTTGTGCATTGCGATCTGATATTTCTTGACATTTACATGATGTTTTACGAGTTGGCAAGACGTGCAACTCGTTTCATGAGCATTTAATTTTGTTGTTCATTGCGCGCTACCTTTTCTTGACATTTACATGGTGGCTCACTTCTCGTGTGTAATTCATGCTGTTCATTCTGCGCTACCATTTCTTGGCATTTGCATGGTGGCATTTGAATCGACAAGACGCACAATTTTTTTTCCTGAGTGCTTTTCATGTTGTTCATTGTGCGCTACCATTTCTTGGCATTTGTATGGTGGCATTTGAATCAGCAAGACGCGCAATTCTTTCCTCGTGTATAAATAATGTAAATTACTGTGCGCTACCATTCTAAGACATTTTCTTGGTAGCATTTCAAGTTGACACGTCGCGTGATTTATTCCTTGAATCTACGTTGTGTGATTTCATGGTGCACAATCCTTTACGGTGTTTAATACTCATATAAAAATCTGCAATGTGCGCAATTCACTTTCCAATGTTTTTTCTGAGATAAACACAACAATACCAGAGTTCTAGATGTAATGCTGTGTGTTCCTGATATGTATTCTTAAAAGGAGATTCATATGGTTGTTTAGAAATTGCTCAGAGTGTTTCCTTATTCTCATGCTAAAGAAAGTACTTGAATCTGAAAGTCCTATTTAACTTTTCCTGTTTCCTCCTCAGTATTCGGTCATCTAAAGCCTAGTCAGTTTTAGGACTATTCTAGGGTTGTTCATGTTTTTTCAGAAAAGACGAAGCTTAGAGTTGTAGCATGGTACTGATTTCATGAGATGTAATTTTGATGTTGTGTTTTAACCTTTTGCTTCCTACAGGTCTCCTTCCCAGCTGTTCCCGTCCTAATCCCCTTTTCCCCACTTGGACTCTCTTAGACTCTGTGATAAATCTAATCAGAGTATTGGAGCTCTCTTGTGGTGGAAGTGTTGGGAACGTGCACAGACCCCGAGGATCTGGTGACTCTGACACTTTCATTAGGATTTCCAGTCCTATCCCAGTAATCGCTCCTAAGTCATTGCCACCTCAGTGCATGATCATGAGGTCTGGGTGTTGGCAATCCACAGTGCATTCAACCGAAGGCTTTCAGCCACTTTAACCCTCTCTGGCCAACCCAAGTAATGTCGACATTAGGTAAACCTAGGTCCCTGTCAATGCCACTCTTTCTAGCACTCTGTCTGGCCTAAAATACAAAACTACATCCTACAATTCACACTCTTAGTATTTTGAAGACAAGCAGGAGTAGCACACAGGAAAAGGCTGCAGCAGAACAAGGCAGTTTTGAAGATAAAAGGCAGTTCAAATATGAGAGTATGTATTTGATTGGATGGTGGAGGTGGACAGGGAAATAAATTTAGGTAATGACTTTTTTTTAAAAAGTAACACTCGGTGATTGGCTTTGGAAAAATAAAAAAAAGCTTTGTTGTTTGAGATATGCTTTGAATTGCAAACAGTCAACCACACCTGATGCAGTTCAATTTGAAGCTAGTATGCTGCTTAGAAAAAGGCTTGTGAACGTTTGACCTAGTCCTAGCAGAGAGTGCTCCAAACATAGCTACCATAGAAATTGACCTAAAAGAGTCTAGGGGGAAGGAAACATAAGAGACTGCACTGTGAAACACAAAAGCAGAGTGGTGTACAAACATTGCTTAAAAGGGAGTGTTTGGCTTCTAATTGAGTAATTTTTATAAAGTAAAATATAAATGCAAAGCATTAACATCAGATTGTTAAATGGTTTTACAGGTTTAGGTGTGGATCCACAGATCTGTTGCAAATTTACACAGGGACCGTGCTGAGCATCACAACAGATCTGACAGAGGTACTTACACATCTACTCATACATCCACAGAGCACTATATAGCCACCAGTAACAAAGCCTCTTGCACACACAGTTACACAGGCAAATACTGCCTAACAAAGCCAGTTACCAATCCATACAGCCACTTAAATACCCATTTAGACATCCAGACAGTCACATACACACTTGGGTACCTATACATCCAGTGACACACCCACATATGAACTGATACACACACCCACATATGTACTCAACTACTCACACACCCAGTCGCCTATCCATAAGTCACTTTTATACACATTTATACACACATACTGAGGCACTTCCAGTCCCTTCCACATTGACATAACCAATAATGTAGTTACTCACTTGATAATAGTATGTAATCTAATGGTATGTAATATAATGTTAAATGTATTTTGTATTTACTTTTCAGAAATCTACTTGTGTTTATAGAGGAGGATTTACAATGCTGAGAAAGACACAAAGCAGAAAGAAACAAATGGAAAGGTACTATCCGCTTAAAACTGAGAGTACAAAATGACATGTTATGGAGAGTGTGCTGGATAAAAGAGCTGCTGGTAAAAGTACTAAGGGGTTTCTTAGAACAGTATGTGGAAAAAATGCAAAAAGTTGAAACATCTTCAAATACAAAGTGAGGTTTAAACTCGATTCACAAAGCAGAAGGAGTAAGTCACACTGAAAGTGAGAAATCATATTAGAAAACACCTCATTTGGCAAGGAAACAAACAATTTAAAGAAATATGAATGAGAATATTTAGAAGTTGGGTAATACTGAATTTGGTACGAAACATGAAGCAGTATAAGAGTACAAGGGAAACAGTGAAGCAAATCAACATATTGAGAGTGTGGTTGGTAAAGCGTTGCCCTGAAGCCTATGCTATTTATCTTGATACTAAGTAGAATCAGAACACTGGATAAAACAGTGTTGTCTGTAAAAAAGAGAAACCAAAAAAAGACGTATTATTAAAAGTAAGTATTGCAAAATTCTCAAAGGAGAATGGAAACATACATCTAGTACTAAGGCTTTCCTTAGTAAAGAAAGCTACTTACAACAGAATGCATTAGTGCATGCAGTTGAAACAACTGTCCGATGAGGTAAAAGATGGTACTCCCATTATAAAAGAGGAGATGCTTCCTAGAAATGCAGAGGAAGTGATAGCTGAAGAGGTACAGGGAAGGCTTAGACCTGTCCTTATACATAAATGGGACTGCAGTAGTATTTGTAGTGTTCACCAGGAATCAATTAATATATTAAGATGTTTTCTACTTCAATTTCCAGATAGAAGTGAGAAGCAGAAAATTGCACTATTGCAAGCGTTAGATCCATGCAAATTTACTAACTTGCAAGGGCACTAACTGGCATGTTTATTGAGGAAACTGTGTAAAAGTACTTTTCATCATTTTAGAATGTTGGCTGTTCATCTTTCAAAAATGCAACATTTATTTAGAATAATTTACTTTGTCAAAAGTCCTGCATTATGTTTAAGGAATTGAAGAAAGCACTTTTGTATGGTAAAGTATCACAGATTGAAAACCTTTGTGAAGATATTCATTTACGCTTCTTTGTTCCTAAAGTGGAGTCTGGGAAAAATGCAGTTGGTATGTTCAGGTGCAGAGGAACAAAACACATATATTAGTACTGATAACTTTGAACAAGGAATAGCAAAGTTCCTACAGAGAAACCAAATTATGCTTGTATTTGTTGTCAGCACACCCACTACAAAGGCCAAATTAGAAATGTTGATGTGTCCTTGAAAACTCTAACAGCAAAACAAAGAAAAGTGGCTAGAATTTGTAGTGTAGTTATTTCTGGAGGAACGTTTTGGTTTGTAGGCACGACAAATTAGGTGTAATTATTGCTATTACAAATTAGAGGACAAGAACATGTCTGCCAGAGCAATCCACAGTAAGTTAGTGGTGGTTAAAATTCTAGAGGATCTTTGACATCTGAATGTTTATGAATGACTACTAATAAAATCTATACACCTATTTCATGCAATAGTTAGTATCGAACCAAAGACTGGGAAACTGCCACCCACTAAGCATCATAAAGGGCTTAAAGGCAGAGTTGGGTATGTACCTTTAGATGTTAAATTCAATAGTCAAACTGTGGGTGTAGAGACATATCTGGATGAACTGTTTATTATTCTTGTGACTAGTGTGCCCACAAAAAAACAAGAAATCTGGCAGGAACTAGTGGATGTGAATAAGGTGAAGGAAACAACATTGTTTCTTGATGAAAATAATGTGTTAAAAAGATGTGGTTGAAAATGGAAGTTGCATGGAGGAAGAAATGTTGCCTTCAAAGGGACAGTCTGAAAAAGTGGATAGAAGTAGATGTGAAGACATATATATGAGGAATGCAGTATCAATTCACTACATTCAAAATAGGTTAGGGGGATGCCATTGAACGGTATCAGATGAAACAAGATAAAGGAGCTCCAAAGTGTATGGCAGAAAAGTTTAAAGGCTCAATGTTTTACTCAACTATTTCCAACTGGTGTAGGCAGACAGTATGATGACTACCCTTTGCAAATACCTGCAGATGAATATAGGTCAACAAGAATATATTCAGAGGGCCCTAGATTTCAACAAAGTAGTCCACATAGATTCCATTTCTTATTTGAAAGTGATTTGTCTTGAATACCATACACTGTTAACCATATTCTTAAGACAGGAGTTAATATGTAAAATATGACCGCAAAAGAATTTGTGGAAAAAATGCATGCAAAGCTTGAGTACAATTTGATACATTTGATGAGATGCCATCATGGGACCCATGAATACTGGTATTGTTGCCATGGTGAGATCAAGTGTATGTTGCATAATTTAGGTGCATCAACTTGCTTTATAATATTAATTGTGCAGAGTATGCATGGAATGCTTTACATGAGGTGTTAAGAGAAGCTTCAACAATAAAGGAATTGAATTGAAAATACCTGGAGAACTTTGTCCTTTGGATCCTGCAAATGTTTGCAGGTTCCTCAAGCACAGATTTCAAGCTGTTGTCCCTCATCTGCAACAAAAAATATCCACCTTTTGGAGAAGTTACTGATTTCTTTTGGCGAAAAGAGTACCAAGCAAGAGGTGCTACTCATATTCAAATGCCAATGTGTATAGAAGATACCTACATTTGGAACATACACTGATGGGTCTGTATTTTCTTTCACAGAACAGTTTATTACGTGTAGTATCCCAAAAGAAACTGAGGAAAAAGACCTAAAGCAGCAAGTCCTGCATTTCCAATTACATAGATGTGGGACGTACTGTTGGTGGAAATAAAGGGCAAAAGATCCATTTTACCCAAAAATTTATTTTGGGTTTCTTAGACTTGTTATTTCAAATGAAGAGCAATCAGTTTTATGTCTGCAGTTTACTTGTAAATCACCCAAAAAAACACCTACAATCTGAGCCGAACAGACTACAATACTGTCATTTTGAAAAAGAGGAATCCCAATATTGATACTCAATTTCTGGCAGACAACTCTATAGCTAGTGCTAGTTATGTAACTTAATACATAACACAATATGAGACAATGGGGATGAAAGATGTATGGAAAGAGATTTCTGCATAAAACTTCCTAATAAAAAAAAAACTGTACAGCTTCAGAATGAGGATGCTTTCAGACCGAAAAATTGGGATCCTACAAATGCTGTGGTTGGTGAGTTCAACAAGTTTATATTCAAAGTTGATACGAATGGTTTGGGTGAGTGTAAGCCTAGCATCAACATGAAAAAAAGTATTAGAAATCTTTTAAAGGAATTCAATATCTTGCAGAATTTAAGCTAGACAGAACAGACATTGTAAAAATGAACATGTTGGACACCGATGGCCTCATTATGAGTTTGACGGTCAGACTGCCATGTTGGCGGTCTAAAAAAGATCACCGTGTTGGCAGTCTTTCAGACTGCCCTTTTATGAGTTATAAAGGCAGGACTGCCCACCGCCAACCAAAAAAGGCAGACCGCCAGCAGCACAGTGGCCTGGAATTAGGCGGTCTGACCTCCAATGCCGACAGCGCCATGACCAACCGCTGACCGTATGACAAGCACACAGTAGCTGTAGTGGACACCCATGGCAGTCAGCAAATGGTGGTACAAACCATGGTGGTTCGTGGTCAGCAAACCAATAAACAACAGCACATTGGATGAATTTGAAAACAGCACCACTGACCCACATTTCCACACTGGACACACCTGTAAAGGACACTATAAAACACACCCCTTCATACATCATAATTCTTTGCATTTCCACTGCAACACACACAAGCCAGAGTGACTTTTTTCACACAGCACAGATACTAGGCACCGCTTTTTCACCATCCCATATAACACCTTGCACACAGTTTTGACTGTTCACACCCTATTGCAGTTTTCCTGTATAGGAAGTCACTGTCACCTGTTTCTTTTTTTCCCACCATGTCAGGTTCCAAAAATCCACGTTCTTCTGAATATGAGTTAAGATTCATGGTGGATGAAATCATAAGAGTAGAGCCACAATTGTTTGGATCCCAAGTGCAACACACTCCTCTCAGTAGGAGTATGGAAACGTGGGACAGGATAGGACAGATAGTCTTAGCCATCCTGCATCCTGAGGGCTTGACAGGAATACCTGGGGGAGTGGAGTCTGGTAAGTCACAATCCTTAAAATGTGAGCATAATGGTATGGTATGCATGCTCATAGCTCACCTTTTGCCACTTTTACTGTCACTCCACTCACCATCCCAGTGTCCACCAGTTTAAAGACCTCTATTTGGTAACTCTCAATTGAAGTCTACTGACTTGGGGAGATGGCATTTGTAGAGTGTGTGTAATACAGGGACTGACATGACTACCACCCTCAGCAGGCACTGTTTCTATAACTCCAAACACCAGACCAGTGGTCAGTTGTCCAAGTACCCCTGTTTGGTACCCATCAATTGAAGGGTACAATCCTGGGGAGATAACATTTGTCAAGTGCGTGTAGTACAGGCACTGACATGACTCTAACTCCTAGCAGGCACTATTCCTGTAACAACAAACACTAGCACAGTGATCACATGCTACAATACATCTGTGGGTTAACACTCAATTGAAGTGTACTCACCTGGAGGGAGAACTTTGGTCAAGTGTGTATATTAGAGAAAGGGACCTGACCACAGAAGGCACTGACCCAGCAACTCTAAACACCAGCCCAGTGTTTACCTGTCTAAAGGCCACTGGCTGGCAACTCACAATTTAAGTTTACTGAGACAGGAGGATACCATTTGTTAAATGAGGGAAGGAGAGGGAGTGATATGACTACTAAGGCCAGAAAGGCCCTGTGTCTGCAAAGCCAAACATCAGCCCAGTCTTTTCTTGTCCAAATACCATTGTTTGTGTACTCACAATTAAGGTGGACTCACCTAGGAGGATACCATTTGTTTAGTGTGGGTAGTGCAGGGACTGACATGACTGCAACTTCTTGGAGGCTCTGTTACTGTCACTCCAAACACCAGTCCAGTGTTCACTTCTTCAAATACCCTTCTTTGTAACATCACAAATGAAGTGTACTCACCTGGGGAGGGGGGGAGATGACATCTATCAAGTGTAGGAAGTAGAGGGAGTGACATGGCTGCTAAGGCTGGGAGGCTCTGTTTCTCAAACTGCAAACACAAGTCCAATGTTTACATGCCCAAATACCCATGTCTGTTAACTCTCAATTTAAGTTTACTCACCTGGGAGGATAACATTTGTATGGTGGTGGGAAGTAGAGGGAGTGACTGGAATGCAAAGCCCACTAGGCCCTGTGTCTCCCACTCCAAATACAAAACCAGTATACACTTGCACAAACCCATCTATTTGTGAACTCTCAATTGAAGTGTACTCACTTGGGGAGATGACATTTGTATAATGTGTTTAGTACAGGGACAGACATGAGTCTAACGCCCAGGATGCACTGTTTCCATAACTCCAAACACCAGGCCAGTAGTCACTTGTCCAAATACACCTATTTGCCAAATAACAATTTAAGGCTACACACATGAGGAGATAACATTTGTCAAGTGTGTGCACTACAGGCACTGATGTGACTATAACTCCCAGCAGGCACTAGTCCTGAAACTACAAACAATATCACAGTGTCCACATGCTACAATGCATCTGTAAGTGAACTCTCATTTGCACCTGGGGGAGAACATTGGAAGAGGGTCTGTAGTAGTGAGAATGTCCTGACTGCAACTCCCATGGGGCCCTGCATCTGTAACTCCAAAGCCAGCACAGTGGTCACGTGCCCATATACCTACCCATGTGTGCCAACTCATACATGAAGTATACTCACCTGAGGGAGAACATTGGAAAAGTGTGTGAACTGGATGGAATAACCTGACTGCAACTCACTGGAGGCACAGTTTTGGTTACTCCAACACCAGACCAGTGTTTTCTTGCCCCTGTGTCTTACCCCTGTGTCTTACCTCTCAATTAAAGTTCAATCACCTGGGAGGATAACGTTTGTATGATGGTGGGTAGTAGAGTTAGTGACTGGAATGCAAAGCCCTTTAGGCCCTGTGTCTCCCTCTCCAAACATAAAACCACTGTTCACTTGCTCACATCTATCTATTTGTAAACTGTCAATTGAAGTGGACCCACCAGGGAGGATGCAATTTGTCAAGTGTATGTAGTATGGAGAGTGACATGACGGAAACTCCCAGGGGCACTGTTTCAGTAACTCCAGACACCAGACCAGTGGTCACTTGTCAAATACCCTTGCTTGCTAACTCTCAATTGAAGTTCCCTCACATGGGAGGGACCAGGATATAGATCATGCTCAACTCAGAGAGCTACCTAGCTCCATCTTGACCTGCTAACCCAAGATGAAACTATTGAGAACAGGAACAGCAGCTTACCCAGTGTGCAAAACTAGGAACCCAAAGGCCTCAGGATGCATCACCAGAATGGTATTGGCAGCAGACACATTCACAATCGTTTGACCGCATGATGACTCCAGTCACATGTACAACAAACTCCTGGCTCTGCTTGAATCATAATCAACTAGGCATTAAATTGAACAAAGACACATCTTGCATAGCCACTGTTTTTCCTGCACTGGTGGCAAGATAGCATTTTCAGGCCATCCACCCAAGGCTAATGATCTGCACATTTCAGCTGCTGATTGACTTAAATGTAATTGGCATGTTTCACAAATATCAGGTCAATATAACCAATACCATGGGTAACTGCTACAATATTATTAACTGCAAATTAACTTTGTACAAGGTCTATGCTTAATGTAACACTAAATTGTTGGATATAGATGTCACAATGCAACCAGTAACATTGTATCTTTCACATCAACAGGTTGAACTGCCACTGTGCGAACAGAGGCCACAGAAGAGACTGCTACTTCCCCCTGGATTAATCCCTCAGTGAAAAGATACTCCTGGACTGCTGAACATGGAGGATGGTTCTGGCCCATCTGTGCAACATGGTCAGACAACAACAGTGAATCTCACTGTGCCCACATCAATACCTCCCAACCTGGTTGCTTCTACATCACAGGCAACCATTCACCCCCAATCTGTGTGGCTACCATCCTGTGCCCCCAAGTCCTGGCTCACGAGTTGTAGTGCAACACTTCTGACAATGAGGATCCACCCAATGGGAGAGGGCACCCTGTGGCAAGGGCATAGGATCATGGGGTAGGGTGCATGGGAGGGATGCTGTGGGACAGTGTGGTGATGTCACTGGTGCTGTTCCGAGCCAGAACACCATCATCCACATCTTGGTGGTCTATCAGGAGTACCAAGGTGTGATGGGTCAGGTCTTGACTGAACTCTGGGAAATCAAACAGCTACTGAGGGACATCCATAGGGACATGCAAGAGCAGTGGGAGGCCCACAATACCAACATGACCTCCCTAACAGGGGTGATGAGGGACATTAACACCACCCTGAGCAGGGCTCTACAACCACACTCTACCCCTTCCTTTGGATCATCAACACCAGGCTCATCTACATCAGTGCCTGCCACTGGAAGGGAGGCCCTGCCATTGGAAGAACCTGCCCCAGACAACCCTGACTCTGTAGCAACAGATCCCTCCCCCATGCATGCAAAGACATCCAACAAAGAATCCAGGTGTTGCAGATGGCAAGACACCCACCACTGCCAGCAACTGAGCTCTTCCTTAAGCAACTCCGTTGTGTGCCGCATATTCACTCTGATGACTGACCCTCAACCACGTACCAATTTCAATGGGAGGAGTACTCTGCACTTTGGACTACAATGGTGTGGCATATACTCGAATAAATTTGTTTATCATGACTGACAGCCTCACTTTATTTTTTCTTCTTTTCTGTCCAAATCTTTTTTTTCCTGCATCAGCATAGTAATAAATTCACCCATTACAAACTCATTGTCTGCTTGCTTAATTTGCACATTTTGCTATGTAGATATGTAAGACCATGTGAACCATATGATGACAGAACTTATTTGTGCAAGAAGGCTTTTGTTACAAGTACCCTGAGTTTGTTGAGGATTACAACCATTACAAACAAACACATACGTACAAGTGTCTGGTCACATCAAACATTTTATTCCAGGGGCTGTCCATATGTCTAAACATTTTGAAACAAGATTGTGTGCCTCAGACTGAATCAAAGTATATATTCTAAGGTACAGCCCCCCAGACCATGGATGGAAGGGATTTTTCAGACATTGTCCTGTAGAACAGGCAAACATTAAAGTGGTTAATGTCAGCAGCTGGAGCCTTATCACATACCAGACCAAAGTAATCCTATATCACATAATCCAAGTTACAGACAGATAGCAGACAGATAGCAATACAACAGTCGTTGATCACAGGGCCATCTTAATCCAATGACCACGCATGTGGTGGTATGACACAAACATATGTCAGTGATGTGGCACAGGCATATTTCATGCCCACATGATGGCATGCATGATGCTATTGGCCCACCACAGCACACAAAACAAGTCTAATGTGCACTTCTGACCTTCCACTCAAATACTGTGCAAGCTGCCTTGGCACAGGTCTCATATACCCTGAATCTGTGAACTACATTTCCTGGAACATTCCATGTCCACTTCCTATGTCAGAACAGCATCAGATACCTGCCAATGTCATAACTCTGAAATGCCCACATGAGTATGTCATGGAGAAGGTACCTGCACAAAGACAAGACAAGGAATAGAGGCTTGAATATATATATATGTATATATATATATATATATATATATATATGTATATATATGTATATATATATATATGTATATACATATATATCTATACACACACATATTAATATATTTCTGCCAATTTAACATTCAAGTTAAGGATGCCGCACTCACAGGATTCTGATTAGTCCTCTTTTATTGAAAAAGAAAAACCCCACAAACTAACACCAACGCGTTTCGACCTTCCCGGTCTTGATCACGGTAAATCATTGATCCAATCCATGCACTACTTATACTCTTCCACTAAGCCATGCCTTTATGTGGCATTCTGGGATATGTAGTTTTTTACAACATGTGTTGTATTAAGCAGCCCACTAATAACATAAAAATTCCCAAATGTGCTCCTAATATAACAAAAGAAATATTTTTTTATGCGCCAGAAATACAAATACATCCATGTAATATCCCTGTGCAACCAAACAAAAATACATAAGATCATAGAATCATAATACCTGCTGTATTCATCATTGTTATTTGTAATAATATTCCACTGTCATTGTCTTTTCATCTTTCAAATTTACAATTATTGTTAACCAAAATCATGACCTGTGTGTCCTCATTACACCATAGGGATACTTGTCCCTATTTTAACCAACCTCAAATTGTTACTAATTATTTTAGTTGTAGATTTATACAGAGACAGTGAGATATTATTATTTTACATTCAAAATCATAGATGACAATACAACTCCTCATCGTAATTAATCCCATATGGCATCTTCGTTTTTAATTTGATAATGTAGTTAGACTCCAACCATCTTAGTCTCTGAACCCTATCACCTCCTCGTTCATGTTTTTGTATTGTTGCAATACCATAGTATTTCATGGACAACCAATTCAAGGCACATATGTGAAACAATGAGTCACTGACTTCATGATTGTAGCACCTGACATTTCACACACACAATCAGGACAGCAGTGACTTACCCATCAACCAGGCCCTCTCTGGGTACAGTTGTGACATCAGCTGGGATCTGGTGCTGTTCTGCATTGTGAAGGAATCATGGACTGAACCCGAACAACAGGCACAGACATGTGAAATGTAGAGAACTGCCAAACAGGCAACTTGCACGTTGATGGAATGGGAACTCTTTCTGTTGCGATACACTTGTTAAATCGCTTGCAGTGGGACCAAGCAAACATGTGTGCCATCAATGGCCCCCACCACATGTGGGATGCATGGAAAACCATAAAAGTCAGCCTTCACATGGGCTAAATCCTCACAATGGGGAAGTCGATATACCTGTCAAGGTGTTTCAACATTGTTGAGAGGACATCCTTCAACACCAGACTGAACATAGGCTGGGACATACCAGCAGCTGGGGCCACTGTATGTTGGAAGGACGCTGTGGCTATGAAGTGAATGCAGTGTTTGCCTATCCAGACTGTAGTATATGATGATGTGCCTTTGCTCAATGGTCTGACGGTCTGGCAGTGGATGGTAGACAGGAGCTTGTCACATCCTCCCTCTCCGTGGGTCCCTATGTATGACAATAAATTATTTCTAACATTAGTCAGTGTTTCCACAGCAAAATGTATGATACTCGTCAAAGATATCATGTGACAAAGCATTCCTGACTGGATAAACATGGCCCTCAGTACAGAACACAGCAGCAAATTACACAAGGGTCACATCTGACCCCATGGTTTACCACACATGTGCCAAAAGCATGGATATGGACCAAACTTAGAAATATGCAACAGATTTTCCCCTCAAAATGAGACTGTTAATCCTGACTGCCAAAATGACTGTTGTTGGTGGTGGACTGTGCCCCACTGTTAAATGCCATCTGTGCCCTGCAACAAACTACAATGGTGTATAAGTAGTAGGATCTACATGACAATACAGGATAAGGATGTTTGTGAGGTTGAAAACCTTTTTTTGCAGGTGTGATGCAGTTTCAATAGCACAATACAGCATTTCAGGCAGACAAAATAGCGGATGTTTGACCTACTGCACTGGACATTGGGAACTGCCCGCGACTGCCAGTGGAAGTCATCATGGCGATAGGCGGTTGCAACTGCAGCAGACTCATCCAAAAGCTAAACATTGTTGCCAGTGGTTGTCGTGGCCGAGTGACTGTGTCTGCTGGTCGTGATGACCACATACGTGGTGGATGTGACTGCCATGTTCCACAAATGTACTCACTTGACTCCTGCCACTGCTGCCAGCAACACCTCCACAACCTGAGCTACTGTGTGCTGCCTCTGGGAGCAGTCATGCCATGTCCTGCAGGTGATAGGGTCCCTGCCTTTTCACTAGAGGAGCTGAAGAGGCTGGTGTATGAGGTCCTACCCCTACATAGACAACTCTATGGCTTACCAAAAGAGCAGGTAAGTCACTCATGTGCACAATGTTCTCAGTACCTCACCATCCTTTTCCTCCTCAAAGGCTAGAATGTGTCCCTGTGTGCCAGTTAGACTTCTTGTGTGCCTGTAGCTGCAGTCTGTGGGCCTCATTGGGATGTAGGATGTACAGGTATTTGTGAACAGCACCATATGTTAAGTTCAGTCACATTGTGTTGTGTGAGTTTTTTGGGGGTTCTAGATTATCCTTGTGTTGGATGCACATAACTAGGCAAGGAGACATTACTGCCACCCACTGACATCTCTTTCCTCACGAGTGTTGGAAATGTTAGATAACATATATGTGCATGACAGCATGAGCTGTGTATGCAAGTTGAGTCATTTGAGAGTCATGTGAGCAATGTGTATACTGCCACAGATCATTAAAAAAACCTGGCCTTTATAAACTGTTGTGTGGAAAGCATATTATGATTCACTCTGCCCTTCAGGTTGCCACACACAACAAATGCCAAATTGCTCTTGGTCTTATGATGTACTGTCATGCAGGAAGTGATGGGAATGGAGTGTCATGTAGGTTCTGTCTGCTCAGCCTGCAGAGACAGGGCCTGTCAAATGTAACTCCCATTATGGGATATAGGCACTCATTACAACCCTGGCAGTCGGTGTTAAAGCGGCGGTAATACCACCAACAGGCCGGCGGAAAAAAAATGGGATCACGACCATGGCGGAAACCACCAACACAGACAGCCACTTTAACACTCTGACCGCGACGTCGGTAGAAACAAACACCGCAGCGGTAACTGCCAACAGACAGGTGGAAGACAATGTACCGCCCATGGTACTACAAGGCACTAATCCGCCATCTTTTCCGGGGCGGTACCAACACCATCAAAAGCATGGTGGAAACAGAACACAGAAGGGAAACCACTCACCTCTCGACACCCTACGAGGAACCAAGACGCCATGGAGCCCGAGTTACAGGTGCTACCAATGTTGGTTTACCTCCTCTTCTACCAGGAGCAGCAAAGACAGTGGCGACGACCACGGTGAGTACTGCACCTAGCACACGGGGGGAGGAAAAAAAAGTGACACATACACGCAACACGCAGCAACCCCACCCTCACACACAACACCATACACAAAAATACATGCAAAAACATTACATATACACCCTGTAACCCTCTGGAAGAACGCAAGGACAAAAGGAAATGATTGTAGCGAGTGTAATCATCAAAAATTCAGATATGGAAACAGGTCTGTAACAGATCATTATATACAAATATGTACAGCAACTACACAAGTCCGGAGAGTGTTGCAATCATTGTCCGTGGACCAGTGGTCCCAAAATGCATGGGCGAAGCCCACACATGTTACCTGCCTCTAAATGGAGAGAACAATGCTGGGGCATCAGGTTGAAAATAAACAGGCACCTCAGGGGGAAGGGGAGGAGGGTACCTCAGCCAGATGAAGGGACAACACCACTACTCCACGAGGGGGCTCCATGCCCACTGATTGATCCTGGGGAGTACAAAGCCACAGTCTCTCAAGACTCTCAGGTGGGTGGGTTGCCCACTGATTGGTCTTGGGGAGTGCAAAGCCACAGTCTCTCAAGTCTCTCAAGTGGGTGGGTTGCCTACTGATTGGTCCTGGGGAGTGAAAAGCCACAGTCTCTCTAGTGGATACTTTTCTCCACTGGTTCTGGAGAGGCCTTGGTGCCCAAAGTGCTTCATCCTGCCAAGGACTGGGAGAGTGGATGTTGTTCTCCACTGGTTCTGGAGGGGGCTTTGTGCCCAGAGTGCTTCATCCTGCCAAGGACTGGGTGAGTAAATGCTGTTCTCCACGGGTTCTGGAGGGGGATTTGTGTCCAGAGTGCTTCATCCTGCCAAGGACTGGGTGAGTGGATGCTGTTCTCCACTGTTTCTGGAGGGGGCTTTGTGCCCAGAGTGCTTCATCCTGCCAAGGACTGGGTGAGTGGATGTATCTCTCCACTGGTTCTGGAAGAGGCATGGTGCCCAGAGTGCTGCACCTGAGGTGTGGCAGTTCCCATTCCCTCACCTGGGTGTGTGTGCCATGAAATTTCCAGGAAACATGTAGCATGATACTCCATGAAGTCAGAGACACACTCCACCCTGCTGCGACTTTGCCTGCCAACTGCTGGTACTAACAGTGCTGGTTGTGGTGCCTCATGTAGTCTGTGCAGAGTCCAGGACATCTCCTGCAGCCTCAGATGGCTGCCCACTGGGAATGTTGTCTATGTCGGCTGTGGTGGCACTGTCTGTGCACGTCGCAGGCATATGGTGGTGGTTGCGGCGGTGTCTGTGGCGGAGATGCTGCCGGTGGTGCACGTGTCATTGCCTGTGGAGGGATACAGCAGGACGTCTCCTGCAGCCTCAGACGGCTGCCCACTGGGGATGATGCTGGGGACTGTTGCTGAGGCAGCAGACGTGCAGGTGGCGGTGCAGGTGGCCATGCAAGTGGCAGTGTAGGTGGCGGTGGTTGCGGCGGTGTCCACCGCTGTATAGGTTGCTGTTCTGTTTGGCAGAAGTGGTGACACCAGTCCGTCAGCCGGAGTCTCCGTACCCTGAGCTGACTTCCCTTTAGCCTTGTGTCCCTTCACCACCTTGGAAGTCGCTGCTGGGACCTTGGCACTGTCCCCTTTTGTCTTGGAGGAGGCCTTGCTGGGTGGTTGTTACGGCTTTTCCCTACGACATGTGGGCCCCTTCTTCACCTTGGCAGGTGGCAGAATAGGGTGATCCTTGGCCTCGCTAGGTGGCACACTGGCAGCCCTGATGGGTGCTGCCCGCGATGTTACAGGACTTGCAGGGACCACAGTGCTGGAGGATTTGGTGGCTGAGGTGCTGGGCTGGGATCTGGACATCCTGGCCCTAGGGGAAGGACGGGGGGAAGGAGTAGGGAAATGGTCAATGTTAGCAGGAAAAGTTTTTCAGGCACACTGGGACGGGAAGATGGAGGGGCTTTGGGAGTGGAGGAAGAGGTAGTGGTTGTAGGAGGTTTACGTCTGCTGAGTTTGGGTGAAGGTACACGGGCTGGAGGCTGTTGTAAGGTGGATGGCTGTTGACTGGGTGTGTGTCTGCGTTTGTATAGTTTGGGAGGAGGGCTCACAGACACTGGGAGAGGACACAGGGGACGTGTGAATGGTATTGCGGGTGGTGATTGCACATGAGCGGTGTGTAGTAATGGGCGTGCTAGTGGTGGAGATAGTGACTGAGGATGTAGTGCATGCAGGTGTGAGTGGAGACGAGACAGGGAGATAGGAGGAGGACATGGAGGAGGGGGACACAATGGATGCAGTGGATGTTGGTGTGTCTGCATGGGGATGGTGCTTGTGTGAGTGCCTGTGGGATGTTTGGTGCTTATGTTTGCCATGTCCACTCTTGTGTGTTGAAGAGTGTGCATGCTGGTCTGATGGTGTGCTTGGGATAGGCTGAGGTAGATGGGATTGGGTCTGGGTAGTGGAAGTTGGAGGGGGGAGGCTGGACATAGGGACAATGGCTGCCATCAGTGCTGAGGCCAGTGCCTGAAATGCTCTCTGTTGGGCTGCCACGCCAGAATCAATGCCCTCCAGGTATGCATTTGTGTGTTGCAAATGCCTCTCAACACCCTGGATGGCATTCAAAATGGTTGATTGCCAAACAGTAAGGGATCTCAGGAGGTCAATAGCCTCCTCACTGAGGGCAGCAGGACTGACTGGGGCAGGACCTAAGGTGCCTGGGGCAAAGGAGATGCCCACCCTCCTGGGTGAGCGGGCATGGGATACATGCTGAGGGGCTGCTGGGAGGGTGGTGCTGGTAGGTTGGGGTGGCGGCTGTACCTGTTGATGCGGAGGGGACAGAGGTGCCTGCCCCGCAAGGGAGCTCCCATCAGAGGAGGAGTCGCTGTTGCTGGTGTCTCCACCTGTCCCCGTCGTGGAGCTCCCCTCGCCCTCCGTCCCACTGGTGTCTCAGACTCCGTAAGTTCACCCTCCATTGCCATGTGGGTTGCAGCTCCCTCCTGCTCCGGTGCCAATGCTCCTCCGCCAGATGATGCTAATGCACACAAGGACAGGGTGGCAAAACAAAAAGGGGAGGAAAGACAGAAGAGACACATGGTCAATGTCTGCATCACCACTACCGTTGGTGAACAAAACACACAGGGAGCATCCCTATGCACTAGCCCATGCACTAACAGTTCAGGGGAAAATCACATGCCCATGGGGGACTCTGCCTAGACCCATTTGATGCACAGCTGGAACCCGCAGGAGCCTGACTAAGTGGAGATGGCCACTACCACTTTTGGGTTTGGAGTGCCACTGAGCCTGCCAAACAATGGGTCTACCTTGGCGTGTCTGCCCTGGGCTAGGGGAACCCACTGCCCACTTCCCCCACCCAGAAACCTCATAATGCATGCAGAGTCAGCTGAATGAGACTGTACTCACCCCCTTGTGGCTGCTGTGATGCCCTCAAGTGCCCATCCAACTCAGGATATGCCACCGTTAGGATCCGGTACATCAGGGGGTCACGATGCAACGAGCACCCCTTCCACGTTGTGAGGCCATCCTTACCTGGGCCTTTGCCAACTTCTTGGTCCAGCAGCACAGGTCCTCCCATCTTTTCCGGCAGTGGGTGCTCCATCTATGGTAGACCCCCAGGGTCTGCACTTCCTTGGCGATGGCACGCCAAATCCCCTTCTTCTGGTGGACGCTGGCCTAGAGGAAAAGTGAAGTAAGAATGGATGTTACTCCCCCGTCCGGTTCTTCTTACTCATTGGACACAAACCTCCCACCCTGGCCCAGAAAAACATACTCTCACCATCCTCACATGCTGGCCTCTGCCCCCCTGTATCTTCCATCCACGCCACTCCACACATTCATGTCCCACTCATCATGCTCACAGTGTACTCACCTGTTTGTCTGGAGGACCGTAGAGTAGCGTGTACTGGGGGAGGACCCCATCCACCAGCTTGTACAACTCCTCTGCTGGGAAGACAGGGCCCTTTCCGCAGACACTGTAGCCATTGTCACTTCCAGACTCTGGTCACAGCAACACTTGCAGTGTAGGTCCTCTCCTGTTGAAGGTCAGGTATCAAGTGAGTGAACAGATAGAAAATGGCGGTCACGTCCGCGGCAGTGCGTACCGTCACCACCGGTGTACATCATCATTGGCTCCTGGAACCCATAGGGCCCAATGATAACCAATGCTGATTTACGCTGCGGTCTTCTACCTCCTACCGTGACGCTGCACAACGCCAGCGCAGTTACCTCATTTCCCCTTGTCCCTCCTCACAGGTCAGGCAGCCACCATTTCAGGGGGGCACATGGCAGGGCAACTAACTGCATCACAGCCCTTTTGGGCAGGAATATGGACAGACATCGCCACACACCGATTACATCACTATTGTTCTAAACACCCTTGTGAAACCTATGTGGTGTATGACCCTCTGCTCACCCTTCTCCTCCATAGGGCACTTCCGCTGGGGCAGGATATGAGATGGCGTCACCCTCTGGTATATAGAACCCTGGTGGACCTGTCAACAATGGAAGACAGACACTTCATTATCACCTACAGACTAGATCGTGCCACAATCCATGAACTGTGTGCCCAGTTGGAGCCAGACCTGATGTCAGATATCTGTCATCCCACAGGAATCCCCCCTCTAGTGCAGGTCCTGTCAGTTCTCCATTTCCTGGCCAGTGGGTCCATTCAAACAACAGTGGCCATGGCATCAAGGATGTCACAGTCAATGTTCTCTAATGTGTTGTCCAGAGTGTTGTCTGCCCTGCTGAAACACATGCGCAGCTACATCGTTTTTGCTCAGGTGGAGGATTTGCCCACAGTGAAAGGTGACTTCTATGCCCTGGAACATATCCCCAACATCATTAGTGCCATTGATGGTACAAATGTGGCATTTGCCCCCCCTCCCCCGCAGGAATGAACAGGTGTACAGAAACCGCAAAAGTTACCATTCTATGAATGTGCAGATGGTGTCTTTGGCAGACCAGTACATCTCCCATGTGAATGCTAAGGCCCGTATTTATACTTTTTGACGCTAAACTGCGCTAACGCAGTTTAGCGTCGAAAAATTTTGCGCCGGCTAACGTCATTCTGAAGCGCCATGCGGGCGCCGTATTTATTGAATGGCGTTAGCCGGCGCAAGCAGACCGGCGCTGCCTGGTGTGCGTGGAAAAAAACCACGTACACCAGGCAGCGCCGGCGTTGGGAAAAGTGGCGCTAGGGCGTCTTAAAAATGGTGCAAGTCAGGTTGACGCAAAAAATCGCCTCCACCCGACTTGCGCCATTTTTAACGACGCCCAGACGCCATTTACATGACTCCTGTCTTAGTAAAGACAGGAGTCATGCCCCCTTGCCCAATGGCCATGCCCAGGGGACTTATGTCCCCTGGGCATGGTCATTGGGCATAGTGGCATGTAGAGGGGCACAAATAAGGCCCCCCTATGCCACCCAAAAAAAAAAAAAAAAAAATGTATACTTACCTGAACTTACCTGAATGTCCCTGGGATGGGTCCCTCCATCCTTGGGTGTCCTTCTGGGGTGGGCAAGGGTGGCAGGGGGGGTCCCTGGGGGCAGGGGAGGGCACCTGTGGGCTCATTTTGAGCCCACAGGCCCCTTAACGCCTACCCTGACCCAGGCGTTAAAAAGTGGCGCAAATGCGGGGTTTTTTGACCCGACCACTCCCGGGCGTGATTTTTGCCCGGGAGTATAAATACGACGCATTTGCGTCGCCGTCATTTTTTTAGACGGGAACGCCTTCCTTGCATCTCATTAACGCAAGGAAGGCGTTCACGCAAAAAAATTACGCTATTTGCCCATACTTTGGCGCTAGACACGTCTAACGCCAAAGTATAAATATGGCGTTAGTTTTGCGCCGAATTTGCGTCGAAAAAAACGACGCTAATTCGGCGCAACCGGAGTATAAATATGCCCCTAAGTATCCTGGTTCAGTGCATAACGCTTACATTTTGAGGAATAGCAGCATCTCTTATGTGATGGGGCAAATCCAGAGGCACCGTGTGTGGTTAATAGGTGAGCCCAAGGTCCCAACACAGTTGACATAGGTGTCTGGGTATGGGAGAGTCCCTAAGGGTTGGAGGATGTCTAACAGTTATCCCTCGACATTTGCAGGTGGGTCTGGTTACCCCAACCTGTCATGGCTTCTGCCCCAGAGATGAATCCCAGGACAAGGGCAGAGGAACGCTACAATGAGGCACATGGGCGAACTAGAAGGATAATAGAGCACACCTTTGGCCTCCTGAAGGCCAGATTCCGGTGCCTACATCTGACAGGTGGCTCCCTATACTACTCACCCAAGAAGGAGTGCCAGATCATCGTGGCATGCTGCATGTTGGACAACCTGGCTTTCCAACGCCAGGTGCCTTTTCTGCAGGAGGATGGGCCTGATGTAGGTCTTGTGGCAGCTGTGGAGCCTGTGGACAGTGAAGAAGAGGAGGCAGAAGAAGAAGATATAGACAACTGAAACAACATCATCATGCAATACTTCCAGTGAGACACAAGTAAGAGACTAGCACTGCTCCTCTCATATCTGACTACTGTTGGACATTGCCTGAATCTGCCTTTTTACCTTTGTGTATGGAACCTGACATGTCACTTTGGCTTTCCATTTCACAGATCTGGGTCACACTTTCTGCCTTCTGCTACGTTTACTGATGCCCAACAACGGTAGAACATTGGTATGTCAACATGAACATTGACAGTGCTATATTTCTGAGAGGTTGCAATTACACATTTGTGATAGTACAGACTGACCCCAGATTGATTTGTGATTCAAGGGTGTTTATTTCATGCTAATAAGTGGAGGGGGCTGTGCAATGGGCTGGGGTGATGGTGGAGGAATGTCCATGGTAGAGTCCAGCCTCTTGGTATCACAGGTGCATTGACCAAGGGGGCATAGGAAGTGGAGTAATGGCAGTTCAAAGTTGTCAAGGTGACACAGTGGGACGAAAGGGTGACAATCTGGAGAGTGTTATTTCCTGGCGGGGGTCTTGGGAATGTTCTCTGTCTTGTTCCTGGATCTAAGGGACCGTTTTCCGGCTGGTTCTCCTTCTGCAGGGAGTGGGGTGCTGGTAGCCTGTTGGTCCTGTGGCTGGACCTCCTGTCCTCTAGCGCCGGCGGAGGTGGAGGGATGTTCATCATTCAGGCTAGTGTCAGGGGCCCGTTTGTGTGCCACTGTGTCCCTCATTGTGTTGGCCATGTCTGCAAGCACCCCTGCAATGGTGACCAGGGTGGTGTTGATTGACTTCAAGTCCTCCCTGTTCCCCATGTAGTGTTCCTCCTGCAGCCGCTGGGTCTCCTGAAACCTGGCCAGTACCGTGCCCATGGTCTCCTGGGAATGATGGTGTGCTCACATGATGTTGGAGAGTGCCTTGTGGAGAGTGGGTTCCCTGGGCCTGTTCCCCCCCGTCGCACAGCAGTCCTCCTAGTTTCCCTTTTATCCTGTGCCTCTGTCCCCCTGGGTTGGTGGGTTTGCCTGGGGTCCCTGTAGTGGTGGACACACTGCTGATTGGCGTGTCCTGGGGACAGAGGGATGGGCCCGCTGGGTGGGTGCTGTGGTGGTGTTTCCTGAGGGGGGAGGTTCAGTGCTGGTTTGTGACTGTGGCAGGGGAACCGACTGTCCAGAGGTCCCTGATGGGCCGGGCTGGTCATCTTGATCCAGGAGTGTAAAGCTGCTGTCATCACTGTGGGCCTCTTCTGTGGGGGGACTGGATATGTCTGGCACCTCCTGTCCGGTGACGTTGGGTATGGGTCCTGTTGGGGTGTAAATGCATAGTTATTGTATCTGTGTGTGCATCTTGTACAATGGGTGAGTTACCCTCTACTCCTGTGCTTGCAATAATGTGTTTGCCCTTGTATGATTAGTGATGTTGGATATCTGTACTGGACATGCTTTGGTGGTGGGGGTCCATGCATAGGTGTTGCATGTAGGGCTTGGTATTGGGATGAGTGGGTTGTGATGGTGGGGCATATGTGAGGTGTTGGAGTGATGGGGTGAGGGTGAGGGTGGGGGTGTGTGATGGCATGCAGGTGAGGTGGGGGATATAGTAGTAAGGATTTGACTTACCAGAGTCTAGTACTCCTGCTACTCCTGTAAGGTCCTCAGGATGCATGATTGCCAAGACTTGCTCCTCCCATGTTGTTAGTTGTGGGGGAAGAGGTGGGGGTCCACTGCTAGTCCCCTGTACTGCTACATGGTGTCTGGATACCATGGAATAAACCTTCCCCCGTAGGTCGTTCCACCTCTTCCGGATGTCATCCCGTGTTCTGGGGTGCTGTCCCACTGCGTTGACCCTGTCGACGATTCTCCGCCATAGCTCCATCTTCCTAGCAGTGGATGTCTGCTGCACCTGTGATCTGAAAAGCTGTGGCTCTACCCGGATGATTTTCTCCACCATGACTCTGAGCTCCTCTTCAGAAAACCTGGGGTGTCTTTGAGGTGCCATAATGTGGTGTGAGTGATGTGTGAGGTGCTATTTGTTGTGCTATGTGATGTGTTGTGTTGGTGTGTGTTCTTTGAGGTGCGTGGATCTTGTATGAGTAATGGTGTTGTGTGCCTGTGGATGCTGGTGTTGTGTTTGCTATTCTCTCTCTCTCTGCTTTTTGAAAAAATGTTGTTGTAAGGGGTTGTGGGTATTGTGGTTGTGTGTTTTATAGTGGTGTGAGTGTGTGTGTGTGGTGTGTGTATGTGTATCAGGTGTGTGTATTTTGAACTGTCCATTGTGGTTGTGTTTTGTAAATGTGTGTGTATTTTGATCGCGGCGGTGTGTACCGCCAATGGATTACTGCGGTTGAAAGACGGCCACGTTGATTCGTGGGTCATGAAAGAGTGGGCGTATTCCTGTTAACGTGACAGTGTAGGTTTTGGTATCGCCAGTTTATCACTGACCTTTGGTGTGGCAGACTTGTGTGGGTGTCTGTATTGTGGCGGATTACGAGATGTGGGTCGTAATACCTGTAGCGGATTTTCGCTGTGGCCACGGTATGTTGGCGGCCTTCTGTGCAGTGGTAAGCGGGATTTAGTGCCAGGGTTGTAATGAGGGCCATAGTCTAGGCTATGGCTATGAAACTGTGGCACTGTGTTCACTTCCTGTACCCCAGAAGATCCTGTCCTATGGCCAGTTTGACGCTGTGGTGGCAAAACCTGTCCTGAATGCCTCATTTCTTTGACTAGATTTGGAATGGGTACAGAAGTAAATCATCAGTATAGTCCATATGTGCATTTAACATCATTGTCAATGTGCGTCTCAGACTCATGACACATCCATTAGTCACAGAGCTCTGTTATCACCTTCACATAGGTCATATTTGTCATGTACATGCGTACTTCATTACTGACAGTCTCACAGTGCAGACAGTGTGTTGATTCCTGGGAGGCCATGAAGTGTGGCTCATTAGCTTAGTCATATAGAGAAACTGTACAATGCATGCCTTTGGTTGCTGGATGCCATCTCTGTAGGATAGATGTATATGCCCAAAGGAGTGTTCTGTGGTATGGGTACAAACCACAGAATCCCCCCTACCCCCAAAGTGGCATGAGTCTGCATTTGTTAGACCACATGTCCACAAATTGACAAGGAAGACACTTTCTGTACCCACCATGCCAGCCCCTTGATTGTTAAGCATGTGTAATGTTGAAATTTGTATTCTGCCATTTGCCTGTAGAGAATGCATGCAGTGAGTCATTCTCACAAAACGTGAATGTGTTAGTTCATTCATGCCTAAGGAGTTTAACCTTCAGAAGCCACATAGGTGTGTAGTGTTTAATAGTGTCTCACATCACAGTAGAGGTTGCCAGTTCATGGGCTACCTGATGTCATTAAGCTTGCTTAGTCATTGTAGGCCAAGAGCAGGATAGTGGTGTAGTCTTCAGAACCAAAAAATATGCCTGTAGTCATGTCCCTGTACTTATTGGCTTGTGTGTTTCACACGGGGAGTATTGACAAATAGAAAAGTCCTAGCTTGGTGTTACAGACATGTATGTGACTCAACCATTTGTGAAGAAACGTATAATAATAATCTCTGGATTTGTCTTTTGCATCAATGCAAGTCAGCGCCCATCAAAAGAAGGAACAATGGAGAGTCATTGCCAAGAAGGTGTGGATCCTGGGGGTCCGCAACCGGCAGTGTCCAATGCAGGGAAAGGTGGGAGGACCTGAGGTATTGGGCCTGGAAGATCGCAGAGGTCCAGCTGGGGATTTCCTCCTATTGTGGTGGGGGTGCCAGTTGGACCATGACCCCCTAATTGCCCACATTCTGGCAGTGGCCTACCCAGACCTTGATGGGCGTTTGAG
Organism: Pleurodeles waltl; assembly: GCF_031143425.1. Lineage (NCBI taxonomy): Eukaryota > Metazoa > Chordata > Amphibia > Caudata > Salamandridae > Pleurodeles > Pleurodeles waltl. The sequence goes on from NC_090451.1 coordinate 478,300,185, forward strand.
GACAGCATGGTAGCCACAAGGGGGTGAGTACGGGGCAAATTCCTGCTGTCACATTACCAAGTGAATGTGTTAGGTTCTGATCTCTACCCCTGAGGATTAGGGATGAGCCATGTGTAACACCGTACTTGAGTGATAGTTTGTGAAAACATGTCATGTGTTGTATACTGATGTGCCTTGCCTGTTTGCCCAGGGACCTAAGACACAACTGTATACAATCCATAAACAACTGGCTCTCCAGGAACTACCTATGGCTGCGTACAGTAAACAATAAGGTACTTCTTGTTGCTGTAGTGGGAGTAAGTTCTATGCAATAGGCCGCTACTCCTCAGTGTTACAGGTCAAAGGCAAAAAAAGTGATGAAACACTGTCCCCAGCCACGAGTCTGGTCAAATGAGTATTTTGGCATCTGCCACCCAGAAGCTACCTGACTTCATCGAATGGCGGGTGCTGGTGCCTCACTACTGTCTGCAATGTGAAGATGCCCATCATACATGTAACAGAATATTCATTGTACTTTGGGTGCAGCTATCGATCAATACTTTCCCTTGGTAAGTGGGTAATGTCCATTGATATGATTTATGTGCCATCATTGTTGCCAACATTCCTTGTGTCCACATGTCAGCATGTGTCCAATTCTCAGTAACAAAACATTTGTAAACTGTGGTTTCCTGCATGGTCTACTGGTGTTGATGGAATGATGTCTGTGTTCCGTCACATATGTGTATGGCAACCTGTTAGTGGCTAAGCCATTTACAATGGGGGTACTTTTCATGTTGTGCCACATACAGCGTGTCCCCATTGTTTATTCGCTGACATATTCTCTCATGAGTCATAGCATGTCATTTAGCATGCACAACTGTAGTAGCAGTGGGGGACATGACAGGTAGGCCAAACATTTTGAGCCACAATGTGCATTTCTATTCCATTGATGTGGCAGCATGTAACAAAGTACACTGCAGATATGCAATAGTTAAGGTTTGTAACCTGACTGTTGGCATGGATCATGGAGAGACATGCAGATATGTTGAAATTACATGTGTTTGGGTACAAGCATTCATTCACAGACAGACATCTGGGTCTGCATGACCTTAATGGAGATGATGATGCAGCTTCCACTTGGGCAACATGTTGAGGGCTTTCAACAAGTCCTTGCAAATCTCAGTGCCTCTCTTACTAATGGTGTCTACTGATGCGCTCAGAGTTTACCATTGTAAGGTGTGCCAGACATTAGTGGTGATTCTACTGGGGATTGCTGATTCATCCTGTTGTGGATTTTGGGGACATCTCTCAGTGACACATTGCACATGACTCTATTGGGACAATTAGCACTTGGTGAAGTGTGCATTGTGGAACTGCTTCCAGTGTGACATGAGTATCTCCATATCACCTTATGTGATTACCAGGTATTTTGCCAGCAACATGGCAGGATTTTGGAGCATCATTTCTTATTGTTGGATCATTATGTATGTGACAAATAGATGTGTGCATGACTTTGTGTGGGATCTGTGTGATAACAGGTCACTGAGGTATGCTCCATGAGGCAAAGCTTTGAGGGCAATAAGATCTAATACTAGTTCTGTGGTTACTAGTTCAATGTTAGCTGTGCACAACTTCAACCATGCAATTATAGTTGTTTTGAGATCATGCGGCCTATCAAGGGTGATGTCTTCATAATGTTTTGCCTTTGCTAGTGATATATCTAGTAGTACTTCTAATGCCAAAGTTCTCAATTTCAGCATATGTTTTCTTTAGGTTAATAGAGCAAGTATAGGTAAAACGATCATTTAAAAAAATGTTGGAAGTGGAATGCACAGTGTTGGTTATTTGCAGTGATATCGCCACACTTTGGGGTTTTTTAATACATTCTACAGGATTTTTCTTTCCCACTGTTCAAGGAAGATACTTCATACAGTGCATCATTTATCTTGTACAGGTATAAAAGCTGACAACAATCAATTCATTCATAATTTTATAAATGGAAATACTAATTCATATTTGTTTTTTGTACAGATGTACAGCACCATGTATTTGAGTAACGTAGTTTCCAACTTGGTTCGTCCAATGATCTTCCATTAGATTACATTGTAAGGTTGTTCCAGACTATAATTAAAAAAGACATCCACCCACTTACTAAGTCAGATTCCCACCTATACTCCCGTACAAACACTTATAAGCCCATGCAATGACATTCACTTATCACATACATACACAGTCATTCAGACACCCACCTGAAAATCCATAAAGACAATCAAACAGCTATTCACACACTGACACACTCACTTACACAGCTACTAACACACCCATATAGTAACTCACACACCAACTCACACCCTCACATACCCACCCACCAATCCAGCCATTCTCACAGCCACTCACATACATACTCAGACACTCACACACCAACTAACACACCTACTTATAAATCCACACAGATATTTTCATCTCCACCAACAGATCCATACAGGCACTCGAACAGCTGTGGACACAGCCACTTACACCCCCAGGAGGACACCCATTCCCACAGCCACACACCCACTCAACACCTATTCACACACTCAAACACCACTAACACTCCCATTCATACCCTCCCAAAACCAGAACTTCAGCTTCTTCACAGAATTTAACAGCCACTCACACATCCACTCATATATCCATTCACACACTCACACCTCCACACACACTCATTCACATACTTACCCATCTACTCACACACCCACAAAACCACTAACATACCCAGTGCCACACCTACAGAGCCATTTACCCACCCAGTCACACACCCATTGACACACTCACACCCACTCCTATACCTGCATAACCACTACAACACCCATTAACATCCTCACACAGCCACTTACAGAGCCACTAAGACATCTATTCACAGAGTCATACACCTTCTCAGGCACCCATTGCCACACTAATATATGTACTCAGACATCCATTCACATACTCACATACCTACTCATACCTCATTTACACACTGACACACCCACAAAACCACTACTGTACCTCCCCACACACCCACAGAGCCTCTCACACAACCACTTACATATTAATACACACACTGACACACCCTCTAACACAACTATTCACACACTAACATACCCACTAACCTACCCATTTACACACTCCCCCACTCAAACTCACACTCCCATTCACACAGAGACACTCAATCACACCCATTCACACACTCACATGTCCACCTATACTCTTACTAAACCACTATTGGACCTAACAGACTCACACAGCCACTTACACACTCAGTCACACAAATATTTACAAACTTACACGTTTATTATTAGACCTACACAGAGTCTGAGACAACCTCTCTCACACTCATAAATTTAATATTTTACTTATTAGACCAAACTGAATACAAAAAGGTGTCATTCATTCAATGAAATCCAGATTAATCCCTAGTTCTTCAGTCTTCTCTATACAAACACTAACACACCCAGTCACAGTGACATATGAATAGACATATAGTAGCAGGTATTCAGTCATTAACAAACAAATATATAACATTTAGTTATTCATTATTCAAAAAAGAATAGGAAGTTCTAAAAAGAACCATTTTTTGTGTTGTTTCGAACAGTCGGTCAGTCAGTCAAAAATCTTAATTTGGATGTTGATAATATTCCATAAAAGAGTACACATACAAAACATTACATTAAATACATGACTTAGTTTAAAAAACACAATCCAGATAAGATCAGCAGAGAAATTGAGAAGTTTAAAAACCCATGAATTAAAATCACAAGATATTTCTAGTTAAGACTATCCAGTAGATTGAGTTGAATTTAACAGTGTACAATTAAAAATGTACATTTGGCTAACAAGCAGTTACATACGATTATAAATCATTTCCCACCTTTTTACTCTCTTTTACTACTTTGGAGATAAAACGATAAATAGCAACGCAAACCATACCGGATTGTAATAACTGTAAGTAATTAATTACTTCCTTGCATGTTCTAATGTTTAATATCCTGAATATTGGAGTTAAAAAGGCCCTTCTCTGCCCTTTTTATAATTCACAGAATAAGGACATATGCAGCTGTGTTTGCGCTGTCCGAAAATCACATGGACAGGGTAATAAATCACTGGACCTATGTGCCTTCGATGGGTAACCAACCAAAAAGTGGGCCATACCAAGGCGAAACCTCATCAAATGTGGGACATTTAACACTTAAGGCTCAATTTTCGGGTAGTGCATAAAGGGAGATATGCTCCCACCACACCTTTCCCCAGATTCCACCTCCATCTTTCCTCTGCCATTTTTACACGCAACTCATTTTTAATCACTGCAGCAACCAGTTAAGTTATTGACCTAGAATTAGTAAACAGGTCTAATCTAATAATGCTGCCCAGCATTTCCTCAATTTATATTGCCCATGTGCACCTCTGCAATCTTCCAGTTTCATACAATCCATGATCAATGACTGGGTAACGGCCGTTTCTGGTCTAATCCATAAAAACAACCAGAGAAATACCGGGGCAAACTTAATCATATCCTCAATAAAAGGAAGTCCTAGTTCCCCATGTGGAATAATAGCAGGTACACTAGTGAGTAGTGTGAGCAAGCTCCTCAGGAATATATTTTCCCTTATTTGCAGAGGTAGTGCACCCGTATATCCCTAGAAACCTGCACCATATGTAGCAATTGATATAGGCTTTGCTATACAAATTGTGGTAATTGGTTTGAGTGGCACACAACCAAGTTTGGTGATAGATTTGCACAATGCTACCACTGTCTGGTTGTATTGCATGACCTAAATTTCTCTGAGGTGGTTCCACTTACACTCATTGCCAAATGGAATTCCCAAATATGTAAATGTGGTTACACAATTCAGATGAGTATCTCTGGTAAAAACAATGGGGGATCCTACTTCTAGGGCGACCACACACCATGGTATAAGATTTTGCTCTATTGGTGGACAGACCCAACAATGTCATAAACTCCACAAATGTATTTAGAAACTTTTGGAGCACCCACCCTGTTCTACCCATGAGGACACAATCATCAGTGTACATTAATACTGATTGTGGTCTGACATCGATCTTGGCAGGGTCCGACTTTACCTATGCTAGGGCTTCCTCTAAGCTGTTTACAGAAAAAGTAAACAGAAAGGGGGCCAGAACACACCCATGCCTGACCCCCTTCCCAAACTTGAAGAAATGAGTACATTCCCTCTCTGGCCCATATCTGATCTTTGCTTCCACATCACTGTGGAGTTGCTCCAATAAGTGCACTATTTTAGGATTAGCTCCTTGTTTGATCAGCATTGCCCATAGTTTGCTATGGACAATATTATTGAATGCCACAGTTAAATCCATGAACGCCAGATATAAGCATCCTTGCCCGGCCCCTACATACTTTTCTCTTAACCGAAGAAGGTTCAGACATTGGTCAACTGGCCCCTCCGCCCACTGAAAACCACACTGTGCTTAAGAAATAATATTGTTATTGAATGCCCACACTTCCAAGTGAACCAAAAGAATTCCATCAAAAATGTTTGCCGTAGCATCAATCAATGAATTAAGATGATAGCATGCAGGATCTTTCTGATCGCCTTTTTTGAAAACTGGGACAATAATAAATTTGGACCGAGGAAGGAGCTGTGGTTACAGCAGTTCTAAAAACGTTAACCAGAATTGGTGCTCACAGATCTAGATTGTTCTTAAAAAGATCAGACTGGACACCGTCTGGCCCCGGGGCCTTATTTAGGAGTGAATATTTAATTGACAATATCACATCACTCAAATGTATAAACACTTCTTCACCATTAGAATTCTCTGATCCCTCTGGCACATATTTCACACATCCGTCCATACTACACAAGTAGATCTTTGTAAAATGAATGATTCAGCTATGCTCTGGATTGAGAAACTCAATACCCTTGGTCGAGTTTGGGCTGAAGAAAGTTTCAAACTGTTTTTTAAAAACTTTTTTATTCTGTTTGAACTGCAATTATAATAAAATGAAGTCCAGAAACACACAAAACTTGTGCAAAAGTTTAGTTAAAAAAATACAACCTGTATAAATTCAGGCATAGAGTGTTCACCAAAAGTAATATTGCACATTGAGCAAAATGTTCCAACCTTCAGCATCTCTGCAATTACTGTAGGTAAATTTGTGTTCACAGAAGTATGCACTGGGTCCCTAGAAGCAACATGTACTGCAGCATATGTAGATGCATTCCTCTCTATTTCATCTCATGTGAGATGATGATGGTGTATGGTGTGCAGCTGCTTCAGCATGCTGCTGGTGCCATGAATATGTTTTCTAGCAATCTCCCTGGACAGTTCCTTGCTGCAAAGGTTGCATTTTACAGCCATAGCAACTACATTTTGCTCTTCAGAAAGAATGGAGAAGAATCTCCAAGAGATGGACTCCTTCTTTGGGGGTTCTTCATCTTCTTCTAACTCTCTCTCCTCTTCTTCCTGCTGTGCGTCTTCTCGAGATGCCATTTTCAAAATAATTTTAAAAAACAAAAACAAAAAAAAGCAAAAGCAACAAGTTTCCACTGTGTTGGAAAGGTGTGATTTCTAAAAAGACACACCCAAAGAAGAAAAACAAATGGGAAGGAACCTTCGGTAGAAGATGTTGGCAGGTGTTTTAACCAATCAAATCCATTTGTTGCCCTGTCAGCTTGGATTTTCAGATCCAGAAATATGTATTAAAACTACCTGCTAAGCTAGAATTACTTATTAGAATATAGGTTTCCATTAAATTTCATTAAATAACTTACCTCAAAAGTCAATTTATAGTGCCCATTTATGTTTTAAGTGTATCCCCCACAAAACCAGGAACAGGAAGTATGCATCAGGGGCTCACAGTGGATCCAAAAATCCCATCTGAAAAAAACATTTTTCATTTGTAAAGAATCAAACATATCTAATTTTATATTTTTATATAGTTTTTTATCTAAAATATTTGTAGATTAAAGTCACTTTTAAAATGTAGAGTTGAAATAATATTATAATTAGGTGGATTTTATTAATATACCTTTTTTTTTAAACAAAAGGTATATGCATGGTAAAGGCATTGAGTTCTAAAGGCAATGCATGGTACATGATGCATAGTAAGGGTGGTAATGCCTGTGTTGTAAATGTTGTTTCCCTCAGAAATTACCACTATAATGCCAAAATGTCAACCATGATGCCAGATGCAACCACAATTTTGCCATGTGTGCTCCAAAATCGCTCCAAGATTGGGCACCACTATGCTGAAAGATAATCATTATGCCAGTAACCCCATTATGTAGAAGGCAACCATATGGAGGACTTAGCTGACAATATTGCTGACTTAGGGCTTAATTAGAGCTGGGAGGATGAGTTACTCCATCAAAACAGTGAGGATATCCCACCCGCCTAAATTTAAATTACATAGGATATAACGGGATTTATAATTAAGCATCTGGGAAATCTGTCACCGTAACTCATCTGCTAAGATCTAAATCAAGCCCTAAATATGACTTTCATGAGCTCCGTCAACAATGGCATCATCCTTAATTAATCCCGCACTTTATGTCACCATCCAGGGTTGACACATGCCTGGGAAGAGTGAGGTAATGCCTAAAACTTGACTGCAACTTGACGTGAGAAATAAGATCTACTGCGACTCTGCCAGCTAACTGCATAAGGCACAAGTCAGGACAATATGGCTGTCAATGGCGATGCTCTAGATTGCAGTAGACGTTGCTCACATTTACTCCAAACCACATAAGATGCGAAGTGGATATGTTCTGATAGCTCCTTTGGAATATTTGTGGTGTGAAGTCGACAATGTAGCATTTCAGAAGATTAAGCTGTTTAGGAGGGAAACAATTATGTCTAAGATTGAAAGAGATGCTGTTCATGGTGGCCTCAAAGGAATGAATGAGAAGAGAGGGTGTTGGAGCTGTGGTCTCAGATGAGATTGAATCAGAGAGCTCTCCCTAATGGAGTGAGATGTGGGATATGTGATGGCTGCATTACCACAATGCTAGAAAGCAACAAACTGAGAGTGGTCAAGCAAATGTTCAGCCGAAAAACCCCTGTTAAGTAAACTTAAAGGGAAAACCTGTGTAGGAATTCGCCTTGGTAAGCGGGGTGAACCATAGTGAGTAAAAAGGACCCTCAAATTACAGAGACCGCAAAGATTCTGAATACTTGAGACTGAATGGTGGTTTACGTGAGATGCATTTCTTACCTAGGTCAGTGCCACTGACTAGCCTGACACTAATCTCATTTGATGAGGCCCAGGCATCTATGCAAATACACAGATGCCAACAGATTTTCTTATGATACCTTTATGATCCACTGGGGTATAGCAACCTGTAGCACCACTGAATCTACACTTGGAGATGGTGTAGGCTCACGTTCCTTATACTCAATTCAGTGAGGCTTTTGACCCCTTCCTAACAAAATGATACATGATTGATGAAATTGTGATGGCACTCTACCTCTAACTGTGGCACAGCTTAACAGAATATCTGGGTCAATGGCCAAGATGGTGACTGCTTGAGATGTTATGTGATCCTCTGCTGACCTGAAGCTACAATTACAAGAATGAAAACAGAGGTGGGGGCTGCTTTGGGGCCCCTGTTAACATTACAGGTGGAGCCTGTACGTAACTGGCTTAGGAAAAGGATGCTGGGGACTCTTACAAGTTTTTGGCATGGCTGCATCGAAACCACACAAACTCAAGTTGGCAGCTGCAACTCTTTGGAGAGCCGCAGTGATCAAAGGGTCCCAGAAAATGCCAGATTGGTTGGTGTGGATGACATTAGATCCCTTCTGTACCTTGGCTTAGTATTTCAGTCCATCAATTGCTGGTGACAGACTCCCTTGTGTAGGACACAGGAGCTGCAAGACAGACCGAGGCTGCTCTGTAGGCAGGTATGGTGGTAGCCTGATAATGGCGATGAAGTATCCACACTGCAAGGCAATGAGATAATGCATGGAGAATAGGTTGAACAACTATAACAAAAAGTGTTGCGCTTACAGGAATAGCAATTAGACATTCAGGCTCAAGCTACACATCTAGAGAATCAATCTTGAAGAAATAACTGTGTTCCAGCAGATATTGGAACGCAAAGACACAGAGAATATCCAGTTGGAAAAGGCTAAATGGCTGGCCGACAAAGAGGGAACAATGCAGGACCACCACATATTTTAATCTGTGTGCATGACTTTAAGCTAAAAGAAGAGATACTCAGGGACACAATCTAATGCTGTTGCAAGATCTTTACTTAACAATCCTTCAACGATGCAGAGGCTTCATGCTGATCACTTTCTGAGCAAAGACATCATGTACTGCTGGGATCATCCATTTTGAATCATCTTCCACTGGGAAGGCATGTTGTAAATGAATTGGTCACAAAGCAAGTCCTGGATCTCCATGATGATGAGACATAAAGTACAATGAAGAGATCATACCAAGCCTCCTGCACAATACAATTATACCTGGCAGCGTGTTCTCAGATGCTTGAGATGGCTCCAGCCTGAAACCTACAGAACTGCACAGGTGTGACAGGAAGTGGTGGATTGACTAACTGAAGAAGTGGGCCAAAAGGGCACATTAAGGATTGAGGACACAATTGTGATATTGTGAATATAGGGCCTCTGCAGCTCTTGTCCCTGCTTTGCCCCAGTAAAAATTGTGTCAGGGTCAGAGAAAGGATTGTTGATTTCTGTCATCTTGAGTGTGTGATTATTACTCTCCAGCCTTAACAATATCCAAAGGATATTAACTTGTACTACCCATTTTACATTTTTCTGATTGTTATACTATTCTAGCTTGGTTTTGGAGAAAATTGTTATTCTACCTTCAAAATACTTCACTTAGATTTGCCTTACTATCTCCCTTAGCTATGCTTCATGTGATACCAATGCATCACTATTGTTCAATTAATATCCTTGACTCGCCTGGCTCCTTCAGTTATGGTTACTGTCCAATTACTGTTTCACACAATATTAAAATAATTTCTCTGAATGTCAGAGGCTTGAATAATCTGGGCAAAAGATTAGCAATAGTGTCTCCACTGGAACGAGGCAGGGGGATATTTGCTTACTCCAAGAGACACCCCTCTCCTTCTGTGACTGTTATAGACTGAAGGCACAATGATTTCCCCAATAATATTTGTTCTTATGGCCAGCAAAAAAGGATTATTTTGCTGAATATATTTATGATCTATGGGTGAGAAGTGTAATGGCAAATATGAACTTCAAAGCTGGGAGTGAGGGGTTGGGTGTAGGTGGGACTTTCCTTATTGATACTGATTTATTTTCCCTTTCTCTTTATGTATTATTTAATACCACCTGGTCCTCAGGTTGTAGGCAACAAGTCTATGTACTTTTTCAAAACTAAATAAGCAGAATAGATCCTAAAAGAAAGAACTAAAGTTCTTGGACCAGAATTGCTATCATAATAAACTTTGTTATCAATTTCCATGGGAACACCATTAGCAGTAATTGACAGTAACAATCCACTGGGGAGGACTCAAGAACTCTAACCACTGGCCCAAACAATCAGAAAGGGATTGGAAGGGAGTCAACATTGAGGGGTCAGACAGCTATGCAAGAAACTCTAGCTGAAACCATGAATGGCATCATCAGCACCAGGGAGATGGCTGAACAGAAAACAGACTCAGAAATAGCAGATGAAATCCTTCTGGAGGATAATATTCGGAAACTGGATGGCCAAGGTAAACTAAGGATACACTGGTTGAACAACAGCAGGGATCAGAGTGATTAAATAATTAAACGCACGAGACAGAAAGAATACACTACTTGGATACAGACCAGAAGACTCTGAGAGTCGTTCCTGTAGAAACAACATCCAGATGGTGGGATTATCAGAAACTGAGAAAAGGCACAGTCATGGAGCAATTTCTGTAAAACAGAGGCAGCTAATAGAATAGCCACTGTCTATGTCCTGGAAAAGGCACATAGATTTCCTGCTCATCCACCATGGCTATGGCTAGACTTATAATGGCAAGAATCCTTAACTGCCATGACAGTAACAGAAGATTAGGAATACTGGCATCTTTGTATCTGAGGATAGCTAAGCTGTATCCCAATTACACTACAGTAGTTCAGGACCAACACTGCACACATTCTGGCAGTAAAGTGTAGACTTTGACACTTAGGTAACGGGTACATGCTTTACTTCCCAGCATGTCTGAAAGTGCAAGCAAATGATTAGACACTTTTTGAAAATGTTTTTGACCCCCAGGATGCACAGGGGTATGCTCTGCAACATGGAAATAGTCAGTTGTGACTTACTGAGAACTGGAAAACCATAAACAGAGACTTCAGTAAGGAAAACACAGATGCTAGGGAACCAAGAGGCAACAAAATGAACTGATAAAAGCAGCTAAAGAAGATATTTTAGCAACAGACATGGTGGTCTGCTGACCTCAGTGGACCACCATCCCTATGATGGCATTGAATACTAGTGGGTCGCAAATTGTGATCTACCTCACTGGTATTCATGAGATATGTTGAAATGCAACCCACTAAGAATCCCTATTCTAAAATTCAAAGTTCCATGCATTAATAGTTTTCAAATTAAGTAATAATCACAATTTGGAAACTGCAATTACTAATGTTGATATATATGGCCTACAGTGCTGCATTGTATCTGACAGGTCATTGGGACTGTTCTATGCTACCCAGCTTAACCCATTCTAAAGCAAGAGGACTAGAGAACTTTAGATATTGTTGTGTAAGCTAACAGGCACGAGGTTGCAGTTTCACTACCCGGGGGGAAGTTCTTGGGTTTGTTTTAGTGAGAGCCCTGTAGTTAACATCAGGCAAACAGTAGTGTGATGGTTGTTTTTTGCTGTATAGATCCATAAGTGTATGGGACTGTTATAACAGAATTTTCAGACTGTGGTACTGTGATTGGTTGTTTGGATATGGTATACCAGAATTTTCAGACTGTGGGACTGTGATTGGTTGACTGGGTATGGGGTGCAGGGGGGAATAAACTATGAAAAGATAATATGGAGAAATATGAATTTATAACACTGAGTAGTGCAACTAAATGGCATAAAGGATATGCTTGCATTAAGTGTAAAGGAGTACACATTGTTCTCTTGCAAGATAAACATCGCATTTAAAAATGTGCACTAGAATGAGAACTCATTGGAGAGAACAGATATTTACTATGATGTTATTATCTCTGTATGCCAAAGGGGCTCTGGCATGGGTGAGTTGTGGCATAATATATGTAATTTGTCATGCATATACTGGTCCCGATGGACGATATATGGTGGCTGTTTGGAAATTGAATGGGATCTGTAGGCAATTCAACTAGTCTGCATGGTCACTACAGAATTTCACCTTTTAGTGGACCCTAGATTTTTGCTGGCTTCAGAACTCTGTGTCCTTTACCCTTGCTGACCAGTGGTAAATTGCTGGTGCTACCAGTTTAATCATGATGAAATTAGTATACTCTAAAGTGACACACCAAACTTGCCCCTAAGTCCCTTGTATATGGTACAAGATGTATCCAGAATGTTAATGCCACTAGTGGACCACAGCACCTATTGTGCCATATATCACAGTGACAGGGCAAATATGGTTTCAGGCCTACCAGCGTAGCCCGACTGGAGTGGTGTAAAAACAGCAAACATAAACCCGTTTGTCAGGTCAAAAAATGTCTTTTAAATATTAATGTCACTTCTTTGTAGCAAGGGTGCATGGTATTTAAAAGTAGGACATTTAGAATGTTGATGTTAACATATCCTTACAGTGGATAGAAGCCAAAAGCTATTTTCATTGTGGCAGACCTAGCTGTCCAATGTTGAAACCCAGTGTACGGTACAGTAAGTGCAATACTACTACTGCATCCAGAAAAATGAGGAAACTACTATTTTTAAAAGATATTAAAATGCAATTCAATGGTGACACTGGATTCTTAATAAATATTAAGGAAGTGTTAAGTATTCCCTGCTTAAAGTTCATTAAAGCTAAATTGTATTAGCTCTCTAGTTTCTCACAGCTATAAATAGCCATGAATAGGTGTGAAATGCCACCCAGGAGCAAAAAGTAGGCTGACCTGAATATACGAAGATCACACCACTAAACCTCACAGAAGTTAGAAGTTGAGGCTGTGGATATCCTTTTTAACACTACTGTGTGAAGGTCTCTTTCAGTGTGAAAACCCGGTTGCAGGTCTGCTGGGTTTACATATAAAACTGGGGGCACACTTGGTTCGGTATTTGGGGGTTAGAAGACTGCTGGTGGATGTACAATACATCTGCAAGGGGCTATTCCTATTATTGACCTGCCCATGCCGTACTTAGACAAGATTTAATGTGCAAAGTAGTTTGGTAGCTCATTGGTTTCTACAGAACATTTATGTAAAAACATATTTGACCACAATCCACCAATCCGAAGGATTAAATGGAGGCCTCACAAGACAATAATCCCTTTAACCCAATTGCAAACCACATCTAGAAGACTTCATAATTAGAGGCACACAGAAAAGAAAGATTCAACATTATGGCAATTGGATCGATGTTTCAGTCAAGAATGTCTAAATGGAATGAGAGTCACTCAAGAGTATTAACAGAGGTATTTGTACAAATACTTTATTGGGGGGTTAAGCCGCAGCTGGAAAGCAAATTAACATTTTTGGCGAAAGAAATTAGAACTTTAAAACTAGCTGCTCCATGATAAGATATCTGTTGCTATCTTATGAGAAAATAAATCCTATGTACATGCCTTAGAGTGCACACAATGTTTGGAACATAGAACCCTTGTTGCTAAGGAATTTAAGGAGCGGGATAAACCTGACATCCTCTTCGATTAGTTAATGTAGCCTGGGAGAAAGGAATCCTTGGTTACCAGTATTTACAATTGTGAGTGGGTGGAGGTCCATAGGTAACAAGAGAATAGTATTACTTTTTTAAATTATTATTTCAATCTATCTAGTAAACACAGTGCTGTTGCTGAGCCAAACATAGGGGGCTTTCTGACAGGATAGGGATGGTCTTTCTTACCCCAATTAATGACTCAGTAATTCAAAAAGATCTATCAGCAAGCTGAACAGGGTGAAAATACCTGAGGCAGACAGATTGCCATTGAGTTTTAACATAATAGCTCCAGAATTACTGGAGGTGTGTTGAGCAGTAACTACTGTGGGCGTGCTACTACCTTCCAATAAGAAAGCAGTACTAGTATTCATCCCTAAGCCAGACAATGACACCCTGGAAATGAGGTCCTTCAGACCTCTGGGGACTTTTAAAGGAAGTAAAGTATTCTAGGGGCCACTCTCATGATCTATGAAGGTTAAAATGTATTTGCTTCAAATTATAGCAATAACTCACCGCATGAAATTAGGTTATTGGTTGAGAAGGGTAAAAGACCTATTCAAGCAAAAAACACTTTCTTTGTGAGGATGGTTCTGCAAATGGGGCATTTGCGAAAAGAAAAAAACTTTGTAGCTCTGGCCCTAAATGTAATAAGGTAACACAGTGTTAGTACGCAGGAGAGATAGGTTTTACAACAGTGAAAAACATCTTCCGGAGTTTTCCATTGCCAGGATGTTAGACTTTTCATCATTGGCATTGTCTTCTTTAACTATTTGCCTCTGTTTCCCAGGTTGTTGATGTGTGCTGGACTCTGTTTTTGCTGTTTTTGTTACTCTGGGCTCTTTACCACTGCTAACCAGTGCTACAGTGCAAGTGCTCCTTTACAAAATGTGTATGTAATTGGCTTATCCATGATTGTCATTTTTGATTTACTAGTAAGTCCCTAGTAAAGTGCACTAGAGGTGCCCAGGGCCTGTAAATCAAATGCTACTAGTGGGCCTGCAGCACTGGTTGTGCCACCCACATAAGTAGCTCTGTAATCGTGTCTCAGACCTGCCACTGCAGAGTCTGTGTGTGCAGTTTTAACTGTAAATTCGACTTGGCAAGTGTACCCACTTGCCAGGCCTAAACCTTCCCTTTTCTTACATGTAAGACACCCCTAAGGTAAGCCCTAGGTAGCCCCAAGGGCAGGGTGCAGTGTATGGTTAAGGTAGGACATATAGGGGGTTATTACAACTTTGGAGGAGGTGTTAATCCGTCCCAAAAGTGACGGTAAAGTGACGGATATACCACCAGCCGTATTACGAGTTCCACAGGATATAATGGACTCGTAATACGGCTGGTGGTATATCCGTTACTTTACCGTCACTTTTGGGACGGATTAACACCTCCTCCAAAGTTGTAATAACCCACATAGTAATGCATTTTATATGTCCTGACAGTGAAATATTGCTAAACTCGTTTTTCACTGTCGCAAGGCCAGTCCCTCTCATAGGTTAACATAGTGACTACCTTTAAATCTGATTAAAGTGTAGATACCCTTTGGGAGCGGATAGACATGTGGAATATGGGGTCTCTGAGCTCACAATTAAAAAATACATCTATAAGTAAAGTAGATTTTAAGATTGTGTTTAAAAATGCCACTTTTAGAAAGTGAGCATTTTCTTGCTTATGCCATGTCTGTGACTCTGCCTGTTTGTGGATTCCCTGTTTGGGTCAGTTTGACAGTTGGGCTGGTTGCACCTCTCACTAGACAGTGACACAAAGGGAGCTGGGGTGTAGTCTGCATTTCCTGATGAGCCATCTGTGCTAGGAGGGCCGGGAGGAGTTGTCACTCACACCTGAAAGGGCTGTGCCTGCTCTCACACAATGCAGTCTCCAACCCCCTGGTGTGTGTCTGGGGCCTGGGCTGTGCAAGGCAGGATTTCACAATCAAGAGAGACTTTCCTTTGAAGTAGGCTGACTTCAAAGGGCAAAATGGGTATAAGAAGGGCACCCAAAACCACAGACTTCTGGAAACCAAGAGGAATCTCTTCCTGGAGAAGAGCTGAAGAGCTGAGGAAGAAGAGCTGCCCTGCCTGTGACTGTACTTTGTGGAGCTATCCTACAGTTGCTGTTTCTGCCTGTGCTAGAGGACAAAGACTGGACTTTGTGTTGCCTTCCTTTTTGTGAAGAACTCTCCAAGGGCTTGATTTAGAGCTTGCCTCCTGTTGTTTGAAGTCTCAGGGACAGAAAAGACTTCTCTCTGCCAGCAACTTTGAGCCTCTGGAGGGACCCTTACTTTGCCAAGTGGTGCCCATCCAGTTCCTGGGTCCCTGAAAAGAGAAGCTGGCAGCCCAAGAGTGAGAAATCTACGCTCCAACTGCCGTGCGGTGAAAAGATCGATGCAACTCCGATCTGAGGCTAAAAAATCGACGCGCCGCCGGCTTTGCAGCTAAAAATCAACGCTCGCCTGCAACGCGACCGGAAGATCGACGCCCGCGCTGTAGAAAAGATGCGCAAACATCGTGCGGCTGCATTTCTGACGCAAACACCGCTGGGCGTGTAAAAACGATGCAAGGCCTGCCCGGACCAGAGAGTGCTGACCGGATCCACACATCGCTCTCCTGCACATAGAAGAAACGACGCACGCCGACTAAAGGAGAAACAACACAAGGTCTCGCTCGTGAGTGAAATCGAGGCATCGCAAGCCCTTTTTGATGCACACTCACTTGTGCAGGGTTATTTTTGACACACCCAAGGTACATTTTCACGCTAACAGCGTTAGTGTGTGTTTAAAATAACATGAAGACTCTTTTTGCATTTTTAGTGGTAACTTGACTGGTGTATTATGTATTTTTGTCGTTTTGGTCTTGTTTTGTTTAGATAAATATTCTCTATTTTTTAAACTTGTGTTGTGTCATTTTGTAGTGTTTTCATTCAATTACTGTATGTGTTGGTACAGATACTTTACACTGAGAACTCTGAAGTTAAGCCTACCTGCTCGTGCCAAGCTACCAAGGGGGTGAGCGGCGTTAGCTGAGGGTGATTCTCTTTTACCCTGACTAGAGTGAGGGTCCTTGGTGGACAGGGGGTAATCTGACTACCAACCAAAGACCCCATTTCTGTAAGTCTGAAGTACACATGCCCCACTTTTTAAATAAATTGCCATATGGGATTTGAGATTCTACTTTAGGAGTGGCTTTGAAGTATTAAAAAGGAAAGTTTAGGTCTACAAATAGGTTTATTTTGCCAGGTGAAAATCACAGTTTCTTTTTTTTAAAAATATATTTATTGTTATTATACCAACAATACCAAAAAGGAAGTTACAGTTATATTCAAGTTTGCCAAATTGCCCAGTTATTTCCATGTATCGACATTTATCCCTCTTAGTTTCACATGTTAACAATACAATTACCATTTGTTATTTAGGCAAGGGGTTTGGAGACATTGTGCACGCAACAATCACTGTGTAACTTGTAACATATGTAAAAAACAAAGAGAATAAAAAGAAAATGCAAAACACTAAAGATGAGGAGGAAGAAGAGAGAAGTTGAGGTCAAGAGAGATCTAAATGCGTGTACGCGCAAGGAGGAGAGGAGGAGGGAGGGAGGAGGGGGGAAGCGGCGCACACAACGTGCTCGAGCAGACCCTCCATCATCCTTCGGGCTGGGACGATATGTGCTCTTGGAGTGATTTCGGGTCCGGACAACCGGGGGCGGTCCAGCAATCATACAGGCTCGAGGGACGATGCCAGCGAGGTGAGTGTGTCTGTGGATTAAGGTCTCCACACCCGGGCCGGCTACGATAGGTAGTGCATTTATGCCCGAGATGCATTTGTATCGCGCCACGTCTTCCAAGATGTGTTCCTATGATTCCTGCAGTTACAGTTCTTGCGTTCTGTGTGGCTTCCACCCTGCATTTACTAGTGTGCTAATTGTGTTGTCATTCCGGGTATGTACTATGATTTGTTAGTTGTTACCCATTTGTGACGTTTATTCAGGGGGGTAATTCATCATCTTTGCCTTCTAAAAGTGTCACAAAGGAACTCCAGGTCTCTACACCCTTAACCTGGATCCCCTTGTCCTGAAGTGATTGCAGTGTTTGTTCTTCTGCCTTTGCCCAGCGTAATAGCTCAGTTTGCCATTGATATATATGCTAGGCGCGCTGGGTGCTTTCCAATGCATAGCTATCAGGCGTCTGTACATCACTAGTGCTAGTGCTATGCATCTGTGTGTCTGCTTCCGCATTTTAGATCTTACCCCTATACCCAGTAGGCATAGCTCATGGTTAGGAGACATTGGGATATCAGTCCACTCAGTCAACAAGTTTATTATATCATTCCATGTGTGCTGAATTGG
Organism: Pleurodeles waltl; assembly: GCF_031143425.1. Lineage (NCBI taxonomy): Eukaryota > Metazoa > Chordata > Amphibia > Caudata > Salamandridae > Pleurodeles > Pleurodeles waltl. The sequence goes on from NC_090451.1 coordinate 478,318,330, forward strand.
TGGGCATTCCTATGTCATGAAAAAAGGTAGCTTCTGTGGTGCCGCGCCTAGGGCAACTCTGTGGCATTTGGGGGAACATGCGTGCTAGTCGGTGAGGTGACAAATATGCTTGATGTACATGATTGAACTGGGTGTAGCGGATTCGGGGATTACGTGACACTTCATGAATCAATTTCATAGCCTGCTTCCATGCTTGTGCCTGGAGTGGCTCTGAGAGTACCTGATCCCACCTATTTTTTGCTTGTTCCTGCCCATGTTCAGTGTGCTTTGTCAGGATTTTATATATTCTGCATACGTTTATTGGGATTGCTACGCTATCTAACAAATCGTGTAGTATAGGGGCAGTTTTTGGTTCATTTTGCCAACAGTTCCAGGTTGAGCGAGCTAAGTGTCGTAATGCACCGTATGCTATGAAGCTTCCTTGCCCCAAATTATGGGCATTAGCCAGTGCCTCGTATGTTGAGAAGCGTCCTTCGCTATAGATATCACCAGCTGTTTGTATGCCCTTCTCTGGCCATGTGTTCAGGCCTACCTTTCCTGCTATGTTTTCGGGATGGCCAGTAGTGGGATCTTGGGGGAGTATTGCGGCTCTTTATCCCCAGCTAGTGTGAAGCGTCCCCATGTCAAGAGATCGATATTTAGAAGGATGTTTTGTGTATGCGTTGATCTTTCTCGGTTCATCAGATATTGTAATATACTACTGTGACCTAGATCCGTGAGTATCGTCTGCGTTTCTGCATTTGTAAGATTTCCAAGCTATTTAAACACCCATTGTAGCTGGGCAGAGGCATAATATAATTCAAATCTTGGTGCCCCTAGCCCTCCCACTGTGAGTGGTTGATATATTTTCATTAGCGCCACACGCCCGGCGGACCGTGCCCCATATTAAGTCTATTTGTATGCTGTTCAGTGGTTTGAAGAAAGAAGCGGGAAGTACCAGTGGGAGCGCCATGAAGAAGTACAGCAGATGTGGTAGTATTATCATCTTTGCTATAGCAACTCTACCCATGGGAGAGAGTGGGAGCGAGCACCAGAAAGATAGTGAGCCCCTAACGGAGCGTATCACTTGTCCCAGGTTTCCATCTTTGAGATCCTGTGGATCATGATATACATTTATACCCACGTATTTAAAAGTGGTGTAACACCATTTCAGGTCCCCTGGGCTGGAGGTCAAACGGTGTATTTTGGGTACCAGTCCCATAGGGAATAGGCAGGATTTTGACCAATTCACTTTTAACCCAGACACCACCCCAAATTTGTGTAGCAACCCCAGCAAGTCAGGTAGAGATTCTGAGTGATTTCGTGAAAATATTAATGCGTCGTCCGCATACAGTGACACTATACGATGCATGTGTCCGTCCAGGATGCCCCATACCGGAGCTAATGTACGTAGCCGGGCGGCTAGTGGTTCGATGGCGAGGGAGAACAGCAGTGGGGATAGTGGGCAACCCTGTCTGGTGCCCCTTTCTATGGGGAACTTCTCGGATATTATGTCGCCTGTCTTGACTCTCGCTGTTGGGCTGGAATACAGAACCCTAACCCAGCTGATGTATGTCTTACCAAATCCCGTGCGGTTTAGAGTTTCTATAAGGAAGGGCCATCCCAGAGTGTCAAACGCTTTTTCAATATCTAATGATACTGCTACTTGATTGTATTCGCCAATGGACAATGGTCTGAAATAACCCTTGCAGGGTATTATGCGCCCGTAATTCTGTGCGTTACGCCTTTGAACTGAGTATTAAATCTATGCAGGTGTGTAACAAGTGTACGGGGGAGTGGTACGAGTATTCCCTTACTTGAGGATGCAGATGTCTCCATACATCTGTTAGGCGTCGGTCTGTTATCCATGACTGTAGCATCTCAGAGTTTTTTCTTACTGGGGCGGCTACCAGTGGGGGGTGTGACTTATCCATATCTATTTGTGGGACACAGTTCATGTCCCCCCCCCATATTCTGGGTGAAGTTAAGTCATTTGATAGATGTGAGATCGTGTTTCGTAGAAACTCGCCCTTTCTGATGTTCGGGACGTGTATCCCATTAATTACTAGTGTTTCACCGTCTAGAGAGTCTACTATTTGTATAAACCTGCCATCTTTATCCGTTGTGCTGTGTTCTACTATGTATGGGACCCCTGGGGCTATCCAAATCAGTACTCCTCTTGCAAAAGTTGATGTCCCTGACCCATATATTAGTCCCGCCCATTTCTTCTCTATGTGTTTAATGTCTTCCGGTGTGAGATGCGTTTCTTGCAATGTGGATGTGATGGCGTTTTAAGTGCGTGTATACTCTATTGCGTTTGGACATTCCCGCCATACCCTTCACATTCCAAGTTAGTATGTTATAGATAGACTCTTTGTGCATTGTATAATATAATGTAACCACTGACTATCCACCTTGCTCGAGGAGCCCCCGGTCTGTGCCCCTTACCCCCATTGCGATCCCCCCTGAGAGCCTGCCCCCATAGCCGCTCCCCCACACCGATCCCCGCGCAGAATGATACCGACCTTAAGGAGGCGGGATAGACCCCGAGATAGAAAGAGAAGAATGAATAAAACAACGTGAAAGGATATTTGGGCAGATGCCCATCTTTAAACGGAGTGGCACAACTGGTGCCTAAACTTAAGTCTGTACAGTTCAGTTCCATACGGGTACCGTCCAGGTGGTGGGGGACGTGGATTGATAGGGGCCGGGCACTTTGACAGCCCACCATCACAATGCTTTTTTCCACTGCGATGACCCTGGATATGTTCGTGTTATCTGGCTTTAATTTCTTGCGACTTGTAAAATCTGCACCGGGTCTGGTCACATTGTGGGATGCCCATGTGTGTCCATTTCCACATGGTGGAGGGGAGGAGGCTCGGCCCCTATTGTCCTAGGGTTGGCGAGTTCATTCCATTCAACTTCTGCGGGTCTTCAGATTTCGTCCGCCAGGCGCAGGGTGAGGTCAGGGCCACCCAACAACTGGGAGAGGGAGGAGCTGGAACCACTCCGCAATGAGCCACTTTCGTATAAATCTGTTTCTTCTTTAGTGTCTGATAGCAGGCGTGTAAATATGCTAGTGTCACTCACGGTTTTCGCTTGATCAGCCACCATTTGTGATTTAGTTGGACGTGCTGTGGTGTTTTTCCTTTTCTTTTTTTCAGAGCTGGGAGTGATCCATTCCTCTTTTGCTGTATCCTCGTTGGACGGTTCGGCTCTTAGCATGTAACCATGTCCATGCGTCTTCAGGGGTTGGGAACATAAGAGTTTTTTCATCCATTATTAATCGGAGGCCAGCTGGGAATATAAGTGAGTAAGTGATTATGTGCTCACGCAACATTTGTTTGATTTTTGTATATGATGCTCTTTTACGTTGTGCTACCATTGTGTAGTCTGGATAGGCAGTAACTTTGCTATTCTCCAGGCTGGCTGCGCCTGTAGTTCGAAAATGTTGGAGTACAAGGTCTCTGTCTCTGTAATTTAGGAAACGCGCTATCGGAGGACAAGGCAGAGCACCTGGCCGCGGAGGTCTGCCGGGGATTCTGTGCGCTCTTTCTGTCACTGGTATTTTAGTGGAGTCTTGTATGTCCATTATGGTTTTCAGCCAGTTCTCTAAGAATTCCTCAGCATTGGGTGCTTCTTTTCGTTCTGGTATACTGAGGAATCTGGTGTTGTTACGTATGGAGCGGCCCTCCGCTTCCTCGGTCTTGCGTTGTAGTTGCCTCATTTCCATTTCCATTTGCTGAATTTTAGTTCTCATGTCTGTGATCTCAGGTTGGACAGTTTTTAGTGCTAGTTCTGTGTTGTTGGCCCTGTCTGTTAATTTGCGATGGTCTGCACGAAGTAGTGTAACCTCCATGACCGCTGTGTCGATTTTGCCCTCCAGTGAGGACTTGGTGTCCATTATTGCCTGTAAGAGTTTGTCGAAATGCAAAGAATGGGTGCGCAATGTTTCGTTCACTTGATGAAGTGTTGAGGTTTGTGTGTCGGACTCGCTTGCAGAGGGTGGGTTACCACCGTCCATGTGGCTCCCTGGTTTGGGAGGTTTTGGCTTGACCATTGTGGCCAGCGGCAGCAGTCACTGCTGGGTTGCTCGTTGAAGCTGGTTTTGATTGGAATTGCCTGAGGGACGCAGGATGTGCTGGTGGTTTACCCTGATTGATTTCGTAGGTGCGGGCTACCTTGCAAGCTGTACATGCCTCTTTGATTGTGTCTCTCTCATAGATTCCAAAGAGCTTATTACGATTTGGCGAGTTATTGAGGAGATTCTTGTTCTGCTGTAGTAATTGGTATGGGCTTATTTGCCTGCAAAAAGGGTCAGAGGGCATTCCACCATTAGTGACTGGGCACAGGGGAGCCAATGCAAAGCTGTGTATCATCCACACTGCGTATCTGTTGAGTTCGTATTTTACCCAGATCCAATTGTGGGAGTGAATTTATATTGTCCAATTGAGCCTCCCGTCTATTAGACCATCTTATGTTCCGTTTCCTCGTTGCTTATTTCTCTCTTTAGGTGTTTAAGTTGTTACAGGTTGAACTTCCCGATCCAACGCGGTGCCTTGATAGTGGAGGAGCAGTTAATAGGATTTCTGTCAAGACGTGTGTACGCTTCACGACCTTTTCATATTTCCATATGTTGGACTATGAGAGGACAGGGGGAATCCTATTTGCTTCGATCCTTGGCTTATGGTTCTCTTTATAATGGTGAGTAGCTTCTCTTTAGTTTATGGCGTGTTTATGTCCCTTTTTTTTTTTTTTTATAATTGTATTATTGTTGTGCCTTGAGGGCTCCTGCCCAGCTCGCTCCGCTCCCCTGCCTCTCCAACGGTGGGACGTTCGCGGTTCTCCACCGGGGAGCGAGCCGCCGTCTCTGCGCCAATGTGTTTGATCGCGGTCACGGCTCCCTCGGCGATTCCTTCAGGGGGGCCCAGGCTCGGGTGCCCGCGACTTGAAAATCACAATCCTGTCTGCCGCCGTGGCGAGAACAGGTTCAGATGGGGAGCCAGGAAGTAGCGCCGGGGATTGCCAGCGTCCGCTCCCGCTCCGGACAGTGCGGACTAGGCTCTCCCGGCTCCGGAGAATCCAGGTAGGCCACAGCTTGGACGGCCTATCGCCTTGGGGGGGGGCTCCGTGCCGGGTACACACGGCTCGCTGGCCCGATCTGGCCTCTCCACACCGCGAGGGCGAGTACGGGCAGGGACCCGGAAGGCTTGCGCCCAGCGATAGTCAGCGCTTACCTCCCAGTTGGGGTCCGCGGTCCAGGCCCCTCCAGCGCCCGCATCGGTCTCGTCGATCCAGTACGGTCGGTATTATTTTCCACCAAAGCTTACAGAGGCCCTACATGTGTAGGGGACTTCTCCTATTACGTGGATTAGTGTCGGGCATCACAGGGATCAGGATTACGGCAGATTTTGGTGGGCCGAGAGCGGAGCTCTTAGTTCAAGCATCCGCTCCTGCCTCCATCTTGGCCACGCCCCGAAATCACAGGTTAAAGCTGAACTACAGGCTACAGTGGCAGGCCTGAGATATGTTTTAAATGTCTCCATCAGTGGGTGGCACAATGAGTGCTGCAGGACCACTAACAGCACTTAATTCACTAGTGGCATTTAATTCACATGCCTAGATACCTGCAGTACCACTTACTAGGGGCATACAAGTAAATGAAATGTGCCAATTTAGGTGCAGGCTATTTTTTACCAGGTTTAAAGAAGAGATCACAAGCACTTTACCACTGGAAAAATGCACCTAGTCCTAATGTCAACAAAAACCGATTCAGCAACAGGAGGAAAGAAGCTGGGGTTGACTCTGCAAAAAGGGCAATCTTCAACACTCACTTTCTATACTTCTTCGTAGCCACTTTAATTAATCCACTTGGTACATGATTCTGATAACTAGACAGCATGTTAGTCTCAATGATAGGTGGCCACAGGAGGTGGAATGAGGCATGGCACGAACTCAGTCTTACTGCGAACAAAGGTGGGAAGGAGCTACTCAATTTAGAACACTTGCATTCATCAGTGCAGATGCAGTGGGATGCCAAATCTGAAGCTGACCTCCTCAATCTGGAAATCAGCTACGCACTGGTTGGGATTGACTACAACATGATGAGGCATTGACATTTACTGGGAGAGAATGTGACAGGTCATTGGAGCAGAGGTCTTATGTGTTTTACATAGAAGACAACATCTACCACGAAACTTCCAATTCCAGTTTTACCCGAGATTAATATGTTTAAAAATAAAGAGGACTTACACAGATGGAGAAGGCGAGATTGGAAACTGATTAACTCCCTCATTATTATGACTTGCTAGCTATATATGTAATTATTCAAGGTCATACATAACATTGGAGGAGTGACACTTGTTGCACCATCTGATTAACCATCTAAGAACAAAATACTAAGGCTTTACAGGGGAAACATAGTGAATGCTAAAACCATCTTGAATATTTCGGTTACTGCCACTGAATTGTTGGAGCACCGCTATTATCCACTTTCATTCTGAATATTGGGCTATTAAGTTATGATGCTACCTATATTGATTCTCTAAATAGATTTATTGTCAATACAAGTTTTAAAAAATCTCGCTCTTGAAATGGTTTAACCCAGGCAAAATTATGTAGAGGGTTGATTTTTGTGTCACATAGGAGTACTTAACACAAGATGCACTTTACACGCTCTTCAAGAATCACTAACATAATATAATCCAAGCATTTCCCCTCTGTGACACTGATAACTACTCTTATCAGTTGCTATATGAAAGAAATACCTCAACGAAGCCGATAAGCTTGGAGAGGAGTACTGAAGATATTTCAGATTTGGCAATTATTTTGAAAAGAATTGGGGTTTCTGCTGCTGAACTTTAGGAATTCCTTGTTCCCCCTATTGACTTCTGATGACTAGCATCTAGTCTGAGCAGAAGATTTGCAGGCGAATCTAACAGTTTTTTTTTAATGATGCGATATTCTGGCCTTTGATTTTAACTCAGACTACAACCATTTTTACAGATTGAGCCACATAACTCTGCTGCCGCTTTCATCTTGGTGGCCAGGAGTACTTATACTGCTCTGCCTGCCCGCACAGACAGCAACCAGAGCACTCCTTCTCCCTTCTACCCACATGTTTTGGGTAAAGATCCTCTGGACCCACCAAAGACACTGTTTGCAAGTCACTGCAAAGGCTCTTTGCCTGCTGTAACATCATAACTCATTCTCCCTTTGTAAAGTTACCTGCACCTTTAGCTTCTTCGTCTGTCAGAGGCTGCTGAAGAGAGTGTTGATGACAAACTTAGAAATCTTTTACAGGGATAGCAGCCCGATCCCTGACCACTATACCTACTGTGTGGGTTCAGTTACATCAGCACACCTTTCAACGTCAGGGGTGTTCTGGACCTAGGGGTCGTGGAGACTTTTTACTGGGCTTTGCTTGAAGTTGTACCACATTGGCTACTGCTGTTTGACTACCTGTGCAGCCCCACATTACGCCTGGTGGCAAACTGACCTAGTGCTAACACATTGATTATATGGGTGCGAAAGGACTCGGAATGGACTATGCAGTTCGGCATCTATCTGATATCTTGTAAGCCTTTAAGTGCCTCTCCTGAGGTCATAGGGGGCTATAGATGTGCACTATGGGGGTGGGGGTTGGATTTAATTTCAGTTTCATCCCGTTCAAGGCTCCAAACACCTCCAAAAAAAAAGAAAAAAACACTCATTCTGTGTTGCGACTTAGACAAATTTCAGCAAGAAATGTCCAAAGCTCCAGCCTTCAGTTCCAAGGTAGCTGCCTGTTCAGGAAGACCACACATTTCTCTCATCTATCTCAGTTATAATATACTGTACGTATTATCAGCCAGTGCTTTGTTGTTGCTGCAGATTATACTGTACACTACCACATCCCAGTTGTGTTGATTATTGACCGTTGTTAACAGCATCCATTGCCATTCTTGCTATGCTCACTACTACACATTGTATGATATGACCGAACCTCAGTCCCACAGGGTATTGTGATCTGTTGCACAACATATTACTTGTATAAATGTCAATGAAGAATTATTACTAAAAAGGAATTTGGAAAGTGGAAAAAAGAGCAATCTTTACGTAAAACGAAATCCCATGTACCAGTGGTGTAAACGTTTTCCCACGTTCTTGACAGATGTACACTCTGCATGGCTGAAGTCTGCCTTGCTATATGAGCGTTCTGCTACGGCAGAGTTCTGTGGTGCACTCATTCCTCTGGGAGGGGGAAGGGTTCAGGTTATTGAATATTAAGATCTCTGGCCTTGGAACAGAGTCAGTAACTTGTGTATTTTGAAATTAAGCAAACTCTTTTACATTAATACAAGTGCATGTGTGTTTCTCATAACAAACGACTACAAAAAATCATCATTAGTAGTTCATTGGCCTTCTAAAGGCACTACATTTTTGTTTGTTATAGCTATCTACGATTTTTTTACTCAGAATAAGATGACCAGGCATCATCAGGACGTAAATGACAAAGGGCACATCTTTCAACCAAAGGACTGTAAAAAGCTAGGAATTGCTGATAAAAAAAGAATCATCCTCGTGGAATAGCCAAGAGATTAGTACTTACTCCGTGGGGGTCGTGGGATAATAACCCCTGAGGCATGAATCTGTGTAGAAATTCACTGGTGCTTCATGAGGTATGGCGTGATTGTGTGTAGTGGTTCCTAACAAGAAAGGCAAGGAAGAGCTCTTTTTTCCAACTACAAGGCAGGAAGAGAGCTCCCTGGTGGTGTTCCTAGTTCCCCCTCCCCTAAGTAAGGGCTATGTTAATCCGCTGGGCTGAAAGGGCTTTTTTCCAAATTGGCCAGCTTGGTACTGTGGGACCGACACCAACACATCAATCCCATGTGGTCCTGCAGGAGTACAGTCATTTAAAAAAAAAAAAAAACTTGAAATTGTGGGGCAGGGTGGGGTGGGTATCTGAGAAGGGTTGCATGACTGTAAAGGTGTTGGCCAGAAATAGGGCATTGGCTGTCCTCAAGGGGATGGGTGCAGGCTCTGCAGCCAAACCCGTGCCATGTCCAGCCAAATGCCATGTGTGGTGGGGGGGTTGGCCGGCAGAAGGGGCTACCTGTGGGGAGCTGGTCGAAGGCCTTGGCACAAGTATAACTGGTGAATTTGAGATTTTTTTGTTTTAAAACCATAGTTTGTATATGGCAAGGCTAACTGTAATACCACTTCAATCGTTTTCCAGTGAATATATATATATATAGAGAGGATACATTAAGTTTAGTCATGTAATATGGTCCCGAAGCTACAATATATTACCACTTGTTAGGCATTATGTATTTTTTTATATAATTTGTTTATTTTTGGATAGCTTTAGAATGTTGTTTTCTTCAAAGTACAGCTAACAATTAAAATGTTTTGGTTCACCTTTGCACTAGGACATTGCTGACAAAACAACGGACCATAGTGAGGGCCAGTTGATTTATGCAATTCTGTTGGTGCAGCATTTACCAACAGTTGCCACATAATTTGTAGGCTTCTCTCAAATGGATGAACGTAATACTACCAGAGAACGTGTCAAAAAAAATTACTTTCGTGCTGCATGGGTTACACTTATATATCCTTGTTCCATAATTTCGATAACCTTGGCGCATTATCCTAGTCCTAGTAACCGTGTAAATGGGAAAACTCCTCAGAGAGGTTTGGGGGCTTTCTATGTTGATGACAGATTCCTGTGATACACCGCTGCATTTTGCCAATTACAAAAACCAATATATATATATACAGGAGGGAAATGGTATACGTTTTGTAGAGAGACTCGAGTGTACAGCAGTACTGCAGAAGCACAGGTATTAAGCTCGAGGAGAGAGTCCCTAAATCAGCGGACTCTGGCTCACCAAATAGCTGTATTTCTCCGAGGGCAGTCATTTAAGTGCAAATAATAGTACACAGCAAAGATATGCGGCCCTTTTGTGGTTTGGCTGTCAATACTACATTCAGAGAGTCTCTAACTAATGAGATTCTCCCATCTTGTTCGTTCCTGAAATCTCAAAAGCATCCTCTCTGTGCCTGTAAGGATTAAACATGACCTTTCGGTCTTTGCTTAATAATAATTTATAGATGTGTAAACATTTACAACAACAATTACTTTTCCCAGCTAATGAAATACCTTAAGCCCTGGACACATGAAAGCATGATTGTGCATCATAAATTTGGAATTAGGAGTCTTCTGCTGGGATGCGCAAATAAATGAAGTACAAACATACGAATTAAATTAAGCAAAGGTTTTGAGGTAAATTAATTTTTTGCACTCTGCAGTTGTGTTATGTTCAGGCTCTAGGAAGTTAACTTTCCAACAACAACGTGTGAGTTTGCAAACTTTGGCTGTATATTGCTTCTAACACCTGCTAGGGATATGTCTTTTTTTTCTTTTAAGAGATTGTAATTGATTTTGGTTGTGCTCTGAAGTTATTCATAGATGCAGCTTTATCTGTACTAAAAAATCAGATAAGATTAAAAGAGAATACACCACGAATAGCTCTAAATTCTGAATTGTGTGAAGAACTATTTTTTAGTCTGACCACGAAAAATGTAGATTTTCCTAGTCCCTTGACAGAAAGTCTTAATTTTATTAAAGACAGGAGGCGAGTATTATGCGTTTCTTTTCTTACTTTAATAAAGAGCAGCAGTCAAGAAATATACTACAATTCCCAGAAGGCAAGGAACAACAGCCAATGGGAATAAAAACGTAGTCAGAACAGAGTACACCAATCACATGTGAACAAGGGTATTATGACATCACTTGACTGCGAACAGCCCTCTTTTCTTGCGAGAGAGTCAGTTAGAATTAAACAATGGAACAATGGAAAATAAAATGAGAATTGCCATAATGAAGGAGAAAACATCGGAACAAAAGTTCAAAATCCAAGATAGCCAAAACGGATTCCGGTAAGTAGCTCCAACGGAAAGACCAGCTTTGAAAGGTGTCATGGAAGCTTGAAGAGTAGTAAACCAAGCTGAAGTCAGAGGCTTAGGTGGAAGGTTGAGTGATGGCCAGCGGGGCTGAAAGAAGTGAGGGAAAAATAAAGAACAAAGTTAATAAAAGTGGAGGGATAATACTCGCCTCCGTGTCTTTAATAAAATTAAGACTTTCCGTCATTGGACTAGGAAAATCTACATTTTATGTCAAGACCGGAGGCTCCTATTATGCGAGTTTAAAGCATATTAATTACATTTAGAGACACGTTATTGATAGGTTTGCAGTAGAAAACTTTAAATACATTGTCATTAGACCAGTCTGCAGATTTAAGAATATCTTCTAAAAGGGAACCTGCCCAGAACTCTTTAGAAGCCATTACCCCTCTGGAGGAATGAGCTCTGAACATAGAAGTATCTATGCCTGCCAGAGACATCAACCATTTAACCCACCTAGCTAGGGTAGCAGCCGAAACAGGAGAGTGGGGTTTCCTAAATGAGATTAATAATTGGGAATGAGAAGAAGATCTTAAATCTGAAGTCTTTAATTCGTACGCTTTTAAACATTGCCCAACACATAGTTTCAGATGGTCAGGGAAATATGGATAAAAAACTGAGGATAAATTGGTTTTGGTTCGACGAACCACAGTAAACAAAACTCCTGTAGGTGTAAATTGTCGATTAGAAATATCAAGAGCTTTAACATCTGAGAGACGTTTAATAGAAACAAGGCACAATAACATAGTCAACTTTGCAGATAACATTTTTAACGAAAGCATTAGATTATCAGGGCATGACAAAATACATTTTAAAACAATGTTAATGTCCCATAATTGACTGTATTTAGGCAAAGGAGGATTGGAAAACTTTACTCCCTTTAGTAAGCGGCAAATCAGAGGATGTTCTCCCACTGGTTTTCCATTGACTAGGGTATGATTGGCAGATATAGCTGATCGATATAGGTTGATCGTACGTAAAGCTTTGCCTTTGCTGGCTTCAGCCGCTAAGAAGTTGATAATATAAATCAAATCCGCTGAAAAGGAATCAATGTGTTTTCCCAGACACCAGCTGTGCCAAATAGACCAGGCTGACGTGTAATCCTTTTTTGTGCCTGGGGCCCAGGACCGTGAGATGTATTGGGAAGCTTCTGCCGAAATGCACGGGAAAGATTGAGATTGCTGAGAGTTTCCATGCCGAGAGAGTTAATAAATTGTCCAGGATGAGAGGATGAGCTCGACCTAGCGGGTCGAGAAGTAGTTCTGGGAAGGAAGGAATCAAAATAGGGAAATCTATTGAAAGTTACAGAAGAGCCGGGAACCACGTTTGTGATTGCCAAAAAGGAGTTATGAGAATTAAAGAAGCTTGTTGATGCCTGATATGGGCGAGCACCCTGCTGATCATGAGGAAAAGGGGAAAGGCGTAATTGAGGGAAAGGGACCAGTCCTGTAAAAAGGCATCTGATGCTAAGGCCAATGGATCTGGACGCCAGCTGTAAAATTGTGGAAGCTGAGAATTGAGGCGAGATGCAAAAAGGTTGATTTGTAGAGGACCCCATTTGTTCCAAATTATCTGGAAAATTGAAGTGTGGAGTCTCCAATCGCTTGAATCTCGAAGATGACGAGAATGCCAATCTGCTACCACATTCTGAGAACCAGAAAGGTACTCTGCATGAACCGAAATGTGGTTTGAAAGGCAAAATTCCCAGAACCCTTTGGCTAGTTCCGACAGAGGTTTGGATCTTGTACCCCGAGGTGATTTATATAATGGACAGCAGAGATGTTGTCCATTCTGAGGAGAATGGCACAGCGAACTCTGTTTTTTGCAAGGCTTTTGATCGCAAAGGAACCGGCAAGCATCTCTAAACAATTGATATGCATTTTGGACTCCTCTGACGACCATGTGCCTCCAGTCGAGATTGGTCCACCCGGGCCCCCCAGCCGGTTCGGCTTGCGTCTGATTCTAATACTAGATCTGGGGCTGATGCAAAGATAGTCCTTCGGTTCCAGGCCTCCAAATGGTCTATCCACGACTGAAGTTCCGTGCGAGAATCGACATCTAATGGAATGATATCTGCATATGAGAGTCCTTTTCTTAAGTGACGAATGTTTAACCTTTGAAGGGCTCTGTAGTGAAGAGGGCCTGGAAAAATGGCTTGGATTGAGGAGGAGAGAAGACCCACAATTCACGCTAACGTTCTGAGAGAGATCTGAGAACTGCGTAGGACTTGAAGAATTTCCGACTTTATGGTCTTGATCTTTGCAGAGGGAAGCAAAAGAGTGGCAGAAATTGAGTTTATTTGGAAACCTAAGAATTCTATAATTTGTGAAGGGGTTAGGATAGATTTTTCTTTGTTTATGAGAAAGCCCAAATCTGAAAGGAGTGAGCACGTGAGGGATAGATGAGACAATAGGGATTGTGGAGACTGGTTCATTATTAAGATATCGTCGAGGTAGATGATCATCCTGACACCTTGAGCTCTGAGAAAGGCTACCACTGGTTTCATGGGTTTGGTGAAACACCACAGAGCGTAAGAGAGACCGAAGGGTAGAGAGGTAAAATGAAAGTATTGGTCTGACCATTGAAATTGGAGAAACTTCCTGAAATGAGGGTGGATTGGAACTACTAGATACGTATCTTGAAGATCCAATCGTACCATCCAATCCTGTTGAAGAAGTGTATCTCTGAGATGGAGGATGGTTTCCATCTCGAAATGGTGATAGACTACAAAATTGATGAAACCCTTGAGGTTTATCACAGGCCGCATCTTTTTGTTTTTCTTTAGAACCAGAAAAATTGAGCTGGTAAAACCTGTTGGATCAGGAAGGGTAGGAGCGATGGCTTGTTTTTGTAACAGGGACTGGACTTCTGAGGTAATGAGAGATGCCATGTCCGAGGAAAAATGTGGAAGGGAAGGTAACTGAGTCTGAACAAGGGTTGCGTAAAGTTCTATGGAATAACCTTGAACAGTGTAAAGAACCCAGGGATCTGCTGTGATCTCCAACCATTTTGGTAGGAAAAAACAGAGACGCCCTCCTACAGGTATAGAAGAAGGTATAAGACTTACTTGGTTGGGAAGAGGATCTCGAGTTCCTGAAGCGTCTGGAATGGAAACCTCTTGCTCTCTGGGGATAAAATTGCGGCCTATACTCTTGGTAGGACGCGTTGTGGTATCCTCTGGAACCTTGGTAGTAGTATGGACGGCCGGCAAAGCGGTTCCTTCCTCTGCCAGCCCTTGCAAAAACCCACTGGGCAAACATCTTTTTCGTTGATTGCTGCGCTTTGTCCAGCGACGTGAAAGTCGCAACGTATTTACTTAAGTCTTTGATAAAAGACTCTCCAAATAGAGCACCGTCGATGTGAGCATTAGGTTGGGCAGACCTGATCAGTTTAGGATCGAGTTTCAGGAGTAGACCTTTGCGTCTCTCATGCATAAGGGCAGAATTTGCATTGCCTAAACGGCAAAAGGTCAGTTGAACCCAAAGGGTAAGCGCTTCAGGGTCTATAAAAGAGCCGTCAATTCTGGCTGCCTCCGCAATGTCAAAAATATGAGTTAGCGGACCCATAATATCAAGCAGATTGTCCTGGCAAGAAGCCCACGCCTTATCCACTCCTTTGCGTGGATCCTTGCCTAATTTTGTGAAGAAAGTCAAGAGGGGTTGATCAATAGAAGGAGTAACTGAGAGATTACAGGAAAGGGAGGGGCGAGGACACTCTGATTTTAATGTAGCTCTAGTTTGCTTATCTAAGGGACAATTAATTTTAGCTGAGACATATTGTGCGAAATGATCCGCAGGAACCCACTAAGTAGAGTTGGGGTGAAGTATATTGGAAGGGTCAAACATCGGGAAACCTTTGGGGTCTAAAATATTGGAAGTTTGAAGGGAGGATGGTTTGGGTTTCTTGGGGGGGGGGGAGAAGGAGAAACATCATCCCCGTTAGAGGACACATTGGAGTCAGAGTCCAAGTCACGGAGATCGGCATCCGTGTCGGGGATGGACGATATTATCAAGGGGGCAATAGCATTCTTTTGTTTGGATTTGTGTTTTAAACCAACCAGGTTTTAAACCAGGTTTCCCAATGTCCAAATGTTTATACTCCTTGGAGGGAGCCTTTTGAGGAACCGCGTCCTCTGCCACATGTGAGAATGTCTCACTTTTCTTTTGCACCAATTTTTTTTTTTGCAGGGGATTTTTAATGGGAGAAGGGCACTGACTGCATTCCCCTGCAGTCTGGGCCGACATGGACCTAGATATCATGTCAGAAAAAGAAAGTTCTAGGTTCTTAGACATTTTTTTGCGGGGGATTTTTAATGGG
Organism: Pleurodeles waltl; assembly: GCF_031143425.1. Classification (NCBI taxonomy): domain Eukaryota; kingdom Metazoa; phylum Chordata; class Amphibia; order Caudata; family Salamandridae; genus Pleurodeles; species Pleurodeles waltl. The sequence continues at coordinate 478,333,570 of NC_090451.1, forward strand.
AGAAGGGCACTGACTGCATTCCCCCGCAGTCTGGGCCGACATGGACCTAGATATCATTTCAGAAAAAGAAAGTTCTAGGTTCTTAGACATTTTTTGCATAGAGGATGAAACTGCCTGTTGGACAGAAGATTTTATAAAAGCAGACAATTTCTGCCTGATGTCCTCAACATCATGTGAAGGAGAGTTGTCTGAATCCATTATGGTGATAAAAAAGGGCTGGTAAGTGAGGGGTTAACAAAACCAGGAAGGAAAAACCCAGGAAGGAACAAGCTACCAAGCTCCGCCTGTGGGCGTCGTCAAACCTGCCAGTCGAGAGGGAAGTCCGGAGCAGGATGACCGGGGCCTCGATATTTGGGAGCAGGTAAGGGGAACAGAGAAAAAAACAGGCAAAGCTGAGCTGAATAATGTAAACGAGCGCTGGAGAAAGCAAAGTCTGTAATAGAGGAATCCGGAGCGCCGGAATTCCTCAAGCGCGGCGTTGTAAACTGCCGTCTGAGGAAGACGGGCAATGTGAGTAGAGCGCGCGTGTGACGCGTGCAGAAGGAAAAGTTTGTTAAACAGAGCGCGCGGAGCGCTGAATAAAATGCAACAACATGCCGGCTGACAAGAGGGAAAATAACAAGAAAAACAGCGCATTAATGCAGCGGAAGTGCTAATGAGTAAACATTGAGATAAATTATTATTAAAATACGAAATAACTATGAGATAATATAATTTTTTACGGAAAGGCGGATATATGGGTACTTAACTTGACTGCGAGCAGCAAGAAAAGAGGACTGTTCGCAGTCAAGTGATGTCATAGTACCCTTGTTCACATGTGATTGGTGTACTCTGTTCTGACTATGTTTTTATTCCCATTGGCTGTTGTTCCTTGCCTTCTGGGAATTGTAGTATATTTCTTGACTGCTGCTATTTATTAAAGTAAGAAAAGAAACGCATAATAGGAGCCTCCGGTCTTGCCATAAAATTTATATAGCTGGCTTACTTTAGGATGGGGTGTGCTAAGAAATACTAATTTAATTATGCAGTGGTGCTCGAAACAATTCTTTATTTAAATGTTCTTGGCTAGACAAAATGAATACCATTTGTATCTGCACTAAAATGGTTGGTGTATGGGTCAGAGTCTGAATGAAAACATGTGCCTTGCCACTAGTTTTCGATTATTTTAGAGAAAGAAGTTTAAGTCCCTAACATTTGCATGAGGTTGTGGTGATCCAGAAAAGGCAACAAATATTGTGTGATATACAACACTCAGCTGTACAGTAGTGCGAATAATCCATTAGTGCGATCGCCTTGAAGTAAATTCTAGGTTATATCAAGGTAAATAGACTGAGCTTTAGTTACTGAAAATGATATCAGATAATATATATAGAGGTACAACAATCAAAGCAGGTGCAGCTTCAATGGAATTTGCTCAAGATTTAAAAAACGTTAGCATTCTGGTCCTCCAAACCAGAACAAATTGCATTTAAATCCATTGAAAATAGACATCGGCAAGCGTCCGGTCTTCTGATGTAGACAAAGATATTTTCTATTATGCAAGGATTTGTGGTCTCGCAGGCACATGCCAATGTGCACTTTAATAAAGCATTTTATACAAAAGCGTGCTTATTAAACATGGATTCGGCCTGTATTATTTCTCACTGTAATAAGCTCGAAGGCAATGTTCAATTGTTCTTTCTCGTGGCATTACCAGCTTTTGATGATGCGGCTAAGATACATGAAATAATGTGGGAGCAGTATATTATTCTTATTATTGTTGATGTTGTTGTTGTTGTTATTATTATTAATAATAATACAGGCTACTGTTCACATCAAAAATAGCTCAGGATTCAGGTGTTCTGACGTTAAAAAATCCTGGTGCAGATTCCACGTGGGCTGCTTTTGATTATGAGCCAGTGTGCCCGAAGAAGAAAAGGGCACTATCACCACAGACAGGAAAAGTCTAGGGAGTAGTTAAAACAACAAGCATTGGCAATGACAACAGATCGGGCTTATGCATGAATTGGCTTTTGTTATTGTTGGTTTTAAACCCCCCAATAGCTCATCATAGATACATAACATTTGCAAGATAATAAAAGACCCCAAGTAGTAAAAATAGATCAGGCCTTCAGCCATGATCATTGACGTGCCAGCAAAACCAACTCAGCCATGCTGTAGCCACAAGGTAAAAAGTACAATATAAGTAGACTTGTTGGTGGAAGCATAAATTCGGCCCAATCAAATCCTCATTAAGGGAAACCAACATGAGGGTCGAGCCTATGCCCCTCTTTCATTTCTTTTTGCACACATCAGGTCGCATAACAGTTGATCTATCAAGCCAGACCTAAAATGACATGTAGATTAGTGCAGCATTAAGAATCCCATTCGCTCTCATTTACAAAACTGCACGTTGAAGTCTTAAATATCAAAGGGGAAGGGATCTGTGCTGCTGCCAAAGAAAAAGAAGTAAAGCAAATTATCCTGTTAACTTGCTATGTGAGTGAAGTTAGCAATATTACAGTGCCATGTATGTGCCCTTCAAGGTTCAATCACAGGCAGCCTTACTGCTGCTGGCTCAAGCAGCTGGATAAATTATCAAAATAGTCACAGCTGGGAAGAGGGGAAGCACTTTTTCTGTGGAAGCGCACAACCTCTGCCCAATCAAATCATGAACTCCTGGCTACCAACATGTGGGCAGAGCCAAAGCCATTCTCTTAATTACTTGTGAAAGCTTCTTTTAAAAGTTGATCACATTATGTTTGACGAGAGCTGCCCTGTCAAGCCAGACCTAAAAAAGGAGCAGCAATTAAAGATAAAAAGAACAGATAAATGTCTAAAACCAACTTCTAGAAAAGAGACACAGGAAATCAGGGTAAACAAAACAAGTGACAAAAAAACATGAACAAAAGAAAAAAGGGAGAAGCACCATGCAGACAAAATATTGGCAACCCCAATAGGTCTTTCTTCATTAGGTGCATATGCTCTTTTTGTGATTATTTGATGATACATTTTGTGTGTTTGGATGCATATAAAGAAGACACACATGCTATCATTTATATGTACACAGACAATTTTCAGATAATTTTAATTATATAGAGGTAACACAGACACAAAATGCAGTCAGATAACACTCATAAAGGCAGATGAGTTACAAGTGGATGTTGCTTGGATACATGGATGGGTTGGTATATATGTGGGTGCATAGGCGGAAAAATAAATCGATGGTTGGATGACTGTGGGTGCTTACAGTGAACGTGTCAGACAAAACAGTGTTAAGAAACACTGAGCTGCAAAGGGGATCAACTGTGGAACAAGTTAAGATGGAACAAGCACTCTGATTCCAAACAAACAACCGCAGATTCAAGATAAAGCTTCAGACTGCATTTTTTTTGTAGGAAAGTTTCAACCACGAACGCCGACTACAAATCACACCATTTATCTCCACAATAGACTAAGCCGACTGAGCATGGGTAGAAGAGAGAAACACATGAAAAACATCAGGTTATGGCAATACATAGTGCACACAAGAACTGTAATTTAATAAGTAGGAAGCCATATACTTAGCGCAACAACCCTATACTTGGTCATAAAAAAGATTATGGGCATTAGCATGTGTAGGGCAGTAAGAGTAAACATGAAAATTCACAATGTGCAACGATTTTGGTGTAGAAGGATGGAATTTTTTGTAAATATCTCAAAGATTGGAAGCACACATGAAATAGTCAAAGGAGGAATTGCTAAGGATGATTCCTGGAAGAGAAGTGCATCCATTTAAATACGAGCGCTGCAAAAGAAATCTAAATAATATGTGGGGTGACATTTTCTATAATACATGTGGTGCTTCTTCACTAAAAATATTTGTGGAAATTAAAAATCTAGGAATCGAAGATTTTTTTTTACTTTCAGGGGATTTACAATAATTTCACTTCACATTATTCTAATCTGTCTTGCTTTGCAAACATAACAAGAACCTGGCTTCTCTGTTGTCACAGATAAATCAGTTCTCTAAATGTAGACAACAATGAAACGATGAAAAAAGTCTGTATAAATTTGAAACCCATCGGACCTGTTCAGCACTGGCGTGCAATCGTGGACCAGGATGAACTGTTAGGGAGCGGCGTAGCAACAATCTGCACCAAAAAGGAAGAGTTGTTTTTTCACAAAGAGAAGAAGCGCATACTCTGCAGAAGATGCTACGAGGTAGAAGACAAGACATATGTAGTTTCCTGCAAAAAACCAACGCCAAATCATTGATCTGCACAAGAAGAGTACACCATGCAAAACAGCAGACCCTGTATATGCACAAGTACGAAAATGGGATCCATCACAATTGAGACAGAGTTGTTGACTGGTAAGACCCCTCTGGAGATACTTAAGGCATTTTTTACTCTTTGGGTACGAGGAAAGAGGTTAACCAAATCCAAATAGGACTTCTTAAGTATTTTATCCAGAAAAATAGCAGAATTGTGTTGAATGCTTCTGAAACTAAATAATGAACTAAGGGGGCGTATCGTGCGCCGCCGCTGCGTCAATTTTTATATGGGGGAAAAAGTGACGCACTGGTGGTGGAAATGGCTTATAAATAAGCCCATAAGTACGTAAATATATCCAGTCATTTTTTAACTGCTATCATAATAATTTAAAGAACAAGTCTATTTTTAGATTGCTGACACATTTACAGTCACATTTGCATTACTAGTATTGTTTGTGAAGGCTTTTCAAATATACGTTAACCGGTTAAACAGAGATTGCGTGCCGCGGCTGCTACTCTTGTCAGCTTGCATCATGGCCCTCAAAAACATGGCTGCCATCTCGGAGGACTCGCTCCTTGGATGTGCTTTGAGGGCAGTGCTGCTCTAAGGGAACTGGAGCTCAGCCAGGTGCGTGGCAGGTGGCGCTAGTATCATGCATCGATAGGGCGCGTGCTGCCTGAGCATAATGCACTTTGCCTCAAATGCCTCTTTAAACATGAAGGGAAACAATCAAGCGCTTGTAAAACACTCTCCTGCATCAAAATGCACTGGGTGTTTTCCAGATAACTCAGTAGATCACAAAAAAGAAACGGGAAGAAGAACATTTTAATGACTAGGATTTTCAGCATGCAATTTACAAAAAAGGTCACGGTTTAGAATGGCACTTTGGAAAATCTATAGGATCTTTTAGGGAGTGAGGAAGGAGTATTAATTTAAAAGCAGGCAGAAAATATGTGATTTTATGCTCTTTCTGAAATTATGGAGGTTGGGTTTTACATACATGTTAAGAAGCACTGAGGTCCAGACAGTAGATGCTGCTGCTCCAGGGAAGGTGCACTTTCGAGCAAAAAAAAAAAAAAAAACTGTGAATTTTGTTATTTTCATTTGTAGGAAGTGTCAGGTTATGAGCCAAATTTGACAACTGATGAGGAGCTGCTATCAGATAATAAGGGTTACCGTTCAGGTGAGTGGTTTAAAAGGTGAGGCAGTATTATTTAAAACTGAGATTTGATTTTATTGGAAGCCATTGGAGGTTGCAAAGTAGGGGTGACTTGGTTATATTATGTTGAATCTAATAATACTTCTAGATTGAGGACGTATTTATTGAGGATGGGATACTTTGTCGAGTTGTTAACGAGGCTGTGCACATTCTTTGGGTGAAATATGCATTTATCGGGTTATGTGGGGTGTACTTGAAGAAGTAAAGGCCTTTCTTCATGATATTTAAAGGAACATTGTTTAAAAACGTTTTGGATCGAGTGGCTTAATTAAGAAATATAGGTCTTTGGTACTGACGTGAATGGAAGGGTTTCAGGTGTTTGCTGTTTTTGGTAGGCAGATGTCCCAAGAGGAGGGTCAATCTGTTTCTGATGGAACATTTAATGGGGGAGGGTGAGATTATGGAGTCTAGGAAAGGTATAATATTGTAATGAAAATGCCTGAAGAAGACGAAAGAGGGTTTCTCACCTTTTTTTATTTAGTTTGGATCACGAGAGATTTGTATAACCACATTAGACGAATCACATTTTCAGATAAGCCTTGTGTTCTTTCTTAGGGGGTCACAAAAGAAAAGCTGGCCTCATCCTTTTCAGTATTCTTTTAGTTGTCCAGGGGCCTCTGAGTTGACTGATAAATGAACGATGAGCACAATGGTACAGCATGGACAGAGAAAAATGAACGGCCCTGTTTATGGGGGATTGTACGGATTTTATAAGTGGGCTTTGTTGACATCCTGCTGGGGTGTCGTTTCAATTGTGGCTGATCCGTCCCATCAACCTTCGCACCAACGAGCTGTCTTCTTTTGAAAAGACAATATTTACCTTCCAGTAGCAAACATGAGCACTTTACTTACACAAGCAGGCCAGCACAACATTGTGCCCCTCTCCTTAGTGATCCCCAATTCACATCAGCTGCGGATTCAAACTTCACCAGTGTGCAGACAAAACACTTTGGTGCCTAAAAGTCTTCGTAGTCAAGGATATTGCTCCATTGCACCCAGATATTCCACCTCCATCTTCCAAGTAGTGATGAATGAATCTACCTGAATCTTAAAATGAACTAGACACAATTTTGCCAGCCGGATAACAAAGGCATTTTTGGGACTGCCTTTTCATTGTTTAAAATGTGTCAGTCAGCAGACAGTCATAGTATGTCCAATGTAAGCATGCCTCATATACACATTGGATAAACTTTACACAAAACATACAATAGTTGTTCAAACTAAACAATTCATAAAAGACAATCACAAGTGAGAATAATAATATTTTATATTGAAACATCTTAAAAGCTATTTAAACATTCTAAACGATCAATTATTACAAATAATGCAAACATTATGGGGGTCAACAGGCTGGCGGTGCTTCCAGGGCCATTCTGACCGCGGTGGTAAAGCCGCGGTCAGAAAAGGGGAACCGGCGGTTTCCCGACGGTTTTCCCCTGGCCCAGGGAATCCTCCATGGCGGCGCTGCAAGCAGCGCCGCCTTGGGGATTCCGACTCCCTTCCCGCCAGCCTGTTTCTGGCGGTTTTCACTGCCAGAAACAGGATGGCGGGAACGGGTGTCGTGGGGCCCCCTAACAGGGCCCCATAAAGATTTTCACTGTCTGCTTAGCAGACAGTGAAAATCGCGACGGGTGCCACTGCACCTGTCGCACCCCTGCAACTCCGCCGGCTCCATTCGGAGCCGGCTTCCTCGTTGCAGGGCCTTTCCCGCTGGGCCGGCGGGCGCTCCTTTGGTGGGCGCCCGCAGGCCCAGCGGGAAAGCCAGAATGGCCTCCGCGGTCTTTTGACCGCGGGCGGCCATCTGGCGGTTCCGACGCCTCAGTTGGAATGAGGCCCTATGTCTGTTAAAATGCATTCAGTTAATTTGCTGGGAAAAGCCAATACAACTGCAACCAAGAAACCCAATAAGTAATAAATGGCCCTCACCAGAGAGCTTTCATAAAAGGTAGTGTAAACCTTTTATTTTTTTACATCAAGGATTGTGAACTCAATCAAGGTGCCCATTAGGCATGGGCGGAATTTTAAATAATTTCAATTTAATGAGGCAAATGCAAGGAATTCTAATCTTTGCCCAAAAGTACGAAGTTCCCAGAATTTTACTGCGGCTGTCATTATTAAATTCACTCATACCCTGCAGTTGGGTGTCCTTCCCAAGATACATGAATCAATAGGCCTCAGGAATGCCCTCAAGTCCCTTGATTGACGGTGGGGAAATACAAGGTCTGTCACCCTGCTACATTACCACTTCCCCTCACCCCTAGAAGTCCCCCTTGGGACATAAGCAGCCATATTATTAGCCCACATCATGCTTTATTAGTAAGGTGCAACAACAGTCAACTTTCTCATAGCCTCCTGGGCAGGCAGCAGGTGCTTTCCACTACCTAAGTGGGTATATTTTAGGTGTACCTTATTCCAGTAGAGCATAGTCCAGTAGAGCGTGTGCTCTTCCCGCTAGTGAACATTAACCCACACACCAATACATTTGTGGCCTTCTTTCTAACCATGGATTGTGTGGACCAAATCCAAATGTATGTTTCACATCTCCATGCTCAAGCGCAATAATTGTCTCAAAGATTGCATCTCTGTCATCCAATCATTGATGTTAATCGCCTACACGAAAAAAACTCTCTTCAAACTATAACATAGACTTGTTGTCAAAGAAGATCAGATCGGCAAACGGCTCATCATGATGAATTTGGACTGATTCACAGCACTCACCACAAATAAAAAATACTTTAATTTTACCATTGACTTCAACTTGTCCTTCAGTACTGATGTCAAAAAATAAACCAGCTGCCTAGCATCAACTTTGACTCATATGCAAAGTCAAGTCAACTGCCCAGCAGCAGAAGTCAAAATCACAGCCAACCCTGTGTTCCACTCTCACCTACCGAGTTGCAACTCTTTTCACAATGGTGTGCCTTTCTATATACTGACCCCAGTATGGAAGGGCATTTATGCTGCTGAAAGTTTCATTAAAGTAGATATGAAATTCAGCCGCATCTTTATGGAACTGCAAACACATAAGAAAAAACAGGAAACTATATCTAACTTTACTTGTTGATTGTAAAATAACAACCATCTCAGCCCCGAGTCATCACTCAGCAGTTCAGGGGTGCACTAAATACTCTCCCTCTCTTCGAGGAGAATTTTATCCTTCGATCATAAAGACTTTCCCCATCTTCAAACACCAATGTCGGCTCCACAAGGTACACCTTCCCCTTTCCCTCCCTCAGTTTTTGGCCCACATTTGAAGAATCATCTCTATTGCCCTAGATGCACAGTGCTCCACAGCTTTCGTGTGTACCTAGGAAGAAGGAACAAGACACACGTGTTGTGTCACCATGTTCTTTTATCGGTATTTGACAGTTGCTGACACAGTTCGACTTTGGAGGCACACTGACATTCAGATGGCATTTCTATCACTTGATATCACAGCAGCATGGCAAGTTAACATAGTTTCCGCCTATCGGTGTTTCCTACGCCTTTGACCATTTAATCTCAGCAGTCTTCGTTATTCTTGGACTTTTTGTCTTATATGCTTCATTAGGCAGCAAGCTTTAATATAACAGTCTGCTCAGTAGGCTTACGTGGTGGAAATTGCACATCAAGTCTAAAAAAATCGTTTATGCTCTTTGGAAAGAGCGCTATGCACGGTCGCTGGTGTGTGTCTATTTGCAAAGAGTTTTAATCTCCTACAAAAATTCTATAGAACTCTTTTCAAGTTCTCAAAAGTTGTAAAGTGTTTTTTCACTTGTTCACCTTGCCCAGAAAACAACAGTTTATTTCACAAATATCTTTAGGTTAACAAATTGGTTGTACTAAAGATATACAATGCAGAGAACTGGCTCATTACAAGCTCTGAACATTCGTGGGAGGCAATAACTTGTGAGTGTTTACTGGATGTTCAGTTACTACCCCATTGTGATTAATGCATCTCAGAATGGGTGAAACCATAAAAATGTTCCATGTTTTCTCCCCTTTCTGAGGTGTGACAGCTCAAAATGGGCCGACATTGCACACAAATCTTTCAAAAGATTTCACCTAGCAAAATTCAGGGGTGAACTCTAGTTTGTAACCCAACTAAGATTTGCGGGGTACATTTGAGAGGGCCGTTAGAGTTCTTGTTCTGTGCAGTTAAAGCACAGCAAAGGGTAACCTTGCAGTGAAAAGCACTTGGTGACGCGGAAATGAAGGTTTTACATTTATTAGCGCATAAACGTAGTATTGCAATAATCGAGTGTGACTTTAACCGAACTAATTAAGATTGTACGGGGACAAAATGTGCCCTCAGAGTAGTTTGCCATCATTTATAAGCGTGCTTTATATAACGTGATGTATTAGAAATGTACTAATCCGACATAATCGTAAACGTGTGCCATGATTTGCTCGTTTAAAATGTATTAGCTTAGCATAACTTTAGTAGAGGCTTCGGCCTAGTTGCTTTGTCTCACGGTTTCGATGCTCGTATTTTTCCACTGTGCTAATAAACGTGTATTCTTGCTTGAAGCTGTACTTTTCCAGTGGGCCCGGTTCACATGCTTATCTTAAGGTTTCATGCCAGCAAGGCATCTTCTTTCTGCTCCAAGGTCAATCTGCAGGTGCGGACAATGGAAGCTCTGAGAGTGAGTTAATTGGTATAAAATGTTGCAACTTACGTACCCGACTCCAAGGATAATGTATGCTTAAGCAAAAGCTTGTAAACTGTTGTTTTTGATTGGTCAATTTGAAGCTAACCTATGAACCCTCCAATGGTAGACCCTACTGGATTTGAACTGTTGTCTATAAAAATCAGGTGCTCGAGGAGAAAGTAGCCCATTGCCGCCATTACAGCCTTTGACGCCATCTTCCGTGATGTCAATTGATGATCGACGCCATTTTGACTGAGACCCGGATGCTTTCTCTAATCGAGAGAAAGAGACTTTAATTAATTCTTACCCTAGAGACTTTAACTTTGATCCCTTTACATGAAGTAGTTTGTCCTTAGTCTTGCCGCCGTGAGGCAATTGCCCCGTCCACCCTACCCTTTGCCCCGTCCCAATGCCGATCAAACCTGGTACCTGCGAGATGAAGACTCCCTTGAATGCTGATTGAATTTGGTAAATATGAAAAGATATATATGTACAATTGCATTGTGTTTTCTTTTTAGGTAACCAACTGCTGATTTTGATGAGAGCCCTAGTTAGGAGTTTTCCAAATTGATGTTACCAAATTGTTTTGCATGAAGTCCCACATGCTGATGCTAATTTGAGGTTAGGTGAGGATTCATTCGATGCACGATGCAATTTTGAGACCTTGCTATGCTGATCAATGTATGCAATTAGCTCATTACAGATTATTGTTTTAGTAGTTTGCGTTGCCATTATAGAAGGCATTATTATTCAAATGCTACATAGGTTGCATCTCTTCCGTAGATATGGACAGCTATTAATGATCATTTACATTTATCATTTGGTGTTGAGACATATTTACATTGTGCTAGCTTTGTTAATATAGGGAAATAAATTGACTAACTTTGCATAAAATTGGTGTGGTTATTCGCGGCCGAAAGGTCACGGTTTCGCCGAAATGATGTCTGGATTAATTGTGAAGTGTTATGTTGTTCGTGGTACTGCTTACGTTCGTTATTGATCATCGATTATTGATTATTGATTTGACAAGGTTGGTTTTCTCTCGGGTAAGGAGAGTCCTACTAAACCAAAAGATTAATCGACCCAAGAGCGTCCGAAACACAGGTAAATTGTTAATACGGAACGCTCTATCAGTAGATGGTAGCAGAGGACGGTTTAGCCCTTTTGGGACCCCTACTCGAGAAGTATATGGTGTGGAATTAATGGTTTACGCCCTTTGGGACCCCTACTCGAAAAGTACATGGTGTTAGGTTAGCGGTTTCACCCTTTGGGACCCGTTTGAGAGGTTGAATTAGATTTTTCTTTGGTAAAACAGATTGAGAGAATGATGATGGGCTAAGTCCACCGCGACTTTCCCGGGATCTCGGAGCTTGCGAATGGAAAGAATGGAGGTGTGAGATCAGCGTTGGCGGTACTAGTGATGGTATGAGTGAAGTTAGGGTTTTGCGCTTGCACAGCTTATTGCCGCAGATTGTGTGAAAAGGTTGCGAGGATTTTTTTTTTTCTTTTTTAGAGAATTGCGGAGGTGCGACTCCGAGTGTAGAAGTAGGGAAGTCGTCGAACTTCATAGAAAATAGCGGAGGTGCGACTCCGAGTGTGAGAGTAGGGAAGTCGTCGAACTTCATGTGCGTGTGGCGCTTTGTGCAGGAAAAAGGTCCACGTGGTTGTTGTTGTTGAGACGGGCCCTGCGAGGTCAAGAGACTCCGGAGTATGTTGAAAAGTGTATGAGACACTTGTTATATGTTGTGGTCTGGTCGGTTTAATAGGTTGATCGGGCGTGGTCAACGAGTCGGTACGTGTGTTAAGGGAATGAAAGAAACTTCGACTTCGGGCTTTGACAAAATTCTAAGTGCACTAGAATAGATCATTGACAAGTTGAGAGTAGGTCTGCGGGTCAGATTTGCTTGCGAAAGTGGGGACCGAGAAAGATGGAATAACTGCTGAGGCTAGTGAAAAATCCCTAAGGTCCTGAAGCGATTGTGTTACCCTTCCTGTAGTAAACCAACAGATCTGTTTTCTTATTATTTTTTTGGTTGCTCGCAATACATGCTAAGTTGTTACGAGAGGAGCTGAGTGAAGGAGGACAAGCCGCAAGGCTTTGTCAGCCGCAGTGTGTGAGTGTGACGTCACTAGGAGCCGCGCTGGGATAGGTTGGTTGTAGAGACGGGTCGCGCACGGATTGGACGCAGTCTGTGGGACTCGATTGGAAGGGGAAAGGCGAGTGAAGAGTATTCCGGGAATAAAGTCACCCATTGATTACAAATTTTGTGAAATAAAGACGAGAAAATGAAGTTTTTAAAAGCATTCAAGAGTGCGATGAAGGGAGAGTCTTACATTAAAGCGAGCGTAGGAGAAGAGACGCCGCCCGAAGGTACACCAGCTTACATTGTAATGGAGGAAAGGGGAGTAGCTCCGTGCCTTTGGCTAAAGCAGTGGCACAAACTGACAGAGAAACATGGGAGCGTAGCGTTCCCGATCCATGGGACATTCAATATAAGGATTCTTGAGAATTTGAGATTCGCGATGTACGACATGAAGGTACCTCCAAGGCCAGCACAGTTTGAGGCTCTAGCGATTTGGGAGCTAATGGCTAGACAGCAACAGCAAAAGAAGTTTGAGACCAGGATAAGAAAGGTAGAAAAGACACTAGCGGATGCTAGGTGGGACAATGCACAGAAGGTGTGGAGGTCAGATGTATTGCAGGGGATAAAATTGTTTCCCGCAATTGCTAAAGAAGAAGAGGCGACAGGCAAGAAAGCTACCTGTAAGACCGACAAAAGGTGCTCCAAAGATAGAGAAGATGAGTCAGAGGATGAGGAGTTCATCACGCAATTGCTGAACGATCGTCCACCACCTTATGCAGAGAGTGAGCAAGGTCCAAGTACCAGTTCTGCCCCTCCGGCACAGGTACAGAGAAGTGAAACCCCGAATTCAGAAACGCCATCGGGATCTAAGGACCCGAGCTTACTGTTCACCCCGCAGATACCTCAGGTTAGGAGAATATACCCAGATGTGCCTGTGTTGAAACCAGCAGAGAGTTACCAGCCGCAGGTCCCAAGGTACTACAGCAGTGATCCCGGTGCGGGAATGGTTCTAGACCCCACCGTAATGGGAATACAGAATGGTCACAATCCAACATTGGCACAAGCTGAATCGACCCAGCTTTTGATGCCCCAAAAGCAGATGCAGGGGGGATTGCACATGCTCAGATGACAGGGAGTCAGATGGGCATGCCGGCAATGATGACCCATGGTGTGGGAATGAACATGCCTCAGAGCATGGGGAATGGACAGAACCCAGATGCGATATCACTACCCATTACTGTAGGTCCACCGGTACCTTTGTACGTTCAGCCTGCTAACTCAGGTATGAGCGGTCAGGGATCAGTGATGCAGAGTGGGATGGAAAGGAGGTGCATAGAAAACACTCCAGGGATAACCCCGATATCGGCTCAGCCAACTGGACACGGATCCTTGATGGAGTTTAGCCCCATATGCGCTCAGTCAACAGTGGTGAGATCGAGTCCACCGCTGGTGATACCGCTATCATCACAAACTGAGAAGTTGCCGCAACCATCAATGGCAGTCGATGTGAATGCCACACTGATGGGTTTGAATGCGCAACAGCTGACGCAGTGGTTCAACAGCCTGAATTCCACACAAAGCCCAGCCAGTGGAAAGGGAGAAGACTATCTGAATAGGGTCAGGTTGAACATGGAAGCAGGAGAATTGGTGGAAGGGACTATGGGTGTGAATAGGTTAGAGTCCTACACAGAAGAAGAGCTAAGGTACCTGTGTCCCAGGATTACAAGGGAGGTGAATAAGATACATAGAAGGTTGCAGGAAATAGCTGACAAGAACGGGGTTGAGATAGACAAGACAAAACATTTGAGCAGGAGCTATAGATTGGATTTTGGGACCACAGACTTTGAACACATGAGGTCAGCAGGTATGAAAACGCACCTTAGAGAATTGCTGCAGAGTGCGCAAGTGTGGAGGTGTCTAGACAAATGGGAGAGCAGATGGGTAAAGAGAAAGGAAAAGAAGAAAGACAGTGTCCCAGAGAACCATGAGAAAAGACCACAGAGCAGCGATGCAGTAACGATGTTACCGATGAGGGAAACAGCAGGGGGAAAGTTGATACATGTACCGTGGCACAGGAGTGACATTCAGTCCTTTACAGATGATTTTCCCAAACTGAGAGAGAAACCGATTGAATGGTATCAGCAGACTGATAGGTTTGTGAAGCTTGCGAAATGTCTTTGGGAGGACCTGAACACCCTCTTTGAGATTGTGGTTCCGGCAGATTTGTGGGAAGACTGCAAAAGAGCTGTAGGTTGGCCGACGAGTGAACCAGAGAGAGACAGGGATACAGGTGCACCCTCACCTATGGTAATGAGTTTGTACAATAAGGTGATTGAGCACTTGAAGACGAAGGTTCCCGCGAAGAATGTGGATTGGCAAAAGATTGATCGGACAGCCCAAGAGGCTAAAGAGTCGATTCACAGTTACTATGAGAGATTGTTGAAGGCGTTCAAGAACTACAGTGGCACGGAAACAATAGAGGCGAAGGACATGCTTCATTTTGTGTTCAGATTTGTGGAAGGGCTGAGACCAGAGATAAGTCAGATGATAAAATCGCATTTGATTTGCTGGCAGTCGAAACCGATTGATGAAGTGTTGACGTATGCGAAATACTGTAGCGACGAAATTGAAGTGAAACAGAAAAGGTTGAAAGAGAAGGTGATGGTGATGCAACTTAAGGCAGCTCAGACAGGTTTGCAAGGGTTGCAAGGGTTTTCACAGCAGGTACCGCAACCGCAGCCGCAGTTACAGGGAAGCATGGCGTTTCAACCACAAGCGAGAGGCAGAGGCAGAGGAGGTTTTGTGAATAATGGTCCGGATTTGAACACTGTTGTGACTGGTGTGCAGGCAATGAAGAAGGTGATGCCGTGTCACGTGTGCGGAATCGTCGGTCATTGGAAACGCGAGTGCCCGATGTTGGTGCAGGAAGGTGCAGGTGTTGGTCAGCAGAGCAATGATGTCAATGCATTACAGACAATGAGAGGACCGAAAATGAGAGGTCCGAACCCAAATTTTCAGACAGTAAACCAGCTGCAAGGATTACAGCCCATGCAGCCGCAGCAGATGCAGATGCCCCGCATGCAGATGCCGCAGATGCAGCCGATGCAACAGCAGTTTCCCATGGTACCTAATCAGCCAATGCAAATACCATTAGCACCATTGAATCAGCAGCAAGTGATGGTTCCTCCACAGGTCTCAGGTCAAGTGATGAGTACGAATGACACAGTGCAACAGTTCCCATTACACAGTGAGAATGGAATAAACGATGCATGGGAGAGTGAAAGTTCAGATGAGGAGGGAAATTGTGTGCTTGCAGCATCTTTGGAAGTTGATCAGAAGGGTCCGTATGTGGAGGGAAGAGTAATGGGTCATCGTGTTTCATTCTTGGTTGACACAGGAGCCACACGTTCAACTGTCAGGAGCATTGAAGTACCAAATTTGCCCCTCTCAGGGAGAACAGTTCAAGTAGTGGGAGTAGCGAACAGACATCTGACGAACCCAATAACAGATCCAGTGCCAGTCAGCATTGGTAACTATCAAGGGACACACAATTTTGTGGTCTGTGATTCAAGCCCAGTAGCACTGTTAGGGAGAGACCTATTGTGCAGATTGGGATGTTCGATCACGTGTTCGAACAATGGAATTAAAATTGAGACGAACAATGATGGGGAAGAGGAGGACAGTGAAGAAGGGGACAGCATAGAGACTGTCGATGAAGCATATCCTTTGATTAACCTTTTCCCGATGATAACTGAAGAGGATATTCCAGCTGAGTTACGGGAAACAGTGGGAAAAGAAGTGTGGGATATGACAGGAAAGGAGGTGGGATTGGTGAAGGGAGTGGAACCAGTGAAAGTGACCGTGAAACCGAATGCGATTTTTCCCCAGACCCCACAATACCACATGGCACAAGACACCCTCATGAAAGTGGCCCAACTAATTGACGAGTTTGTGAAACAGGGAGTACGAAAGAAGTGTTGAGCAGTCCATGTAATTCACCGATCATGGGACTGATAAAGCCGAGTGGAAAGGTCCGGCTTGTGCAGGACTTGAGAAAAATAAATGACATCGTAGTTAAATGCTGCCCTGTAGTACCGAATCCAGCTGTGATAATGTTTCAAATTCCTTGCGATGCTGAGTGGTTCTCAGTCATCGACCTGTCACAAGCATTCTTTTCGGTGCCTCTTCATGAGGACAGCCAATTTATTTTCTGTTTCAAATTCCTAGACAGAGTTTACAGTTGGTGCCGAATTCCCCAAGGGTTTTCTGAGTCACCATCGATTTTCAATCAGATCCTGAAGAAAGACTTGGAAGTATTGAAATTGCCATTCGAGTCAACTCTCGTGCAGTACATTGATGACTTACTAATAGCATCTAAGACAGAAAGTGACTGCACAGCCGATACTATTGCTCTACTGAACCATTTGGGAGGGAATGGACACAAGGTGTCTCCTTCGAAATTACAGTTCTGTCAGAAGAAAGTGAAATACTTGGGTCCCCAAATAGAGAAAGGGTCAAGGAGAATAATGAAGGAGAGAATCACAAGCATACTTCAAATGAGCCCACCAAAGACGAGAAGGGAGGTGAGGAAGTTTTTGGGGATGGTGAGCTACTGTCGCCAGTGGATTCCCAACTTCTCTGCTCTAGCAAAGCCTTTACTGAAACTGACCCAGAAGGATGCGTTGGATGCAATTGAGCTGAAAGGAGATGAGATGGATGCTTTTATTGAGTTGAAGGAATGCATGTGCAGGGCTCCAGCTTTAGGTATGCCTGACTACACAAAGCCTTTCACATTGTTTTGCCATGAACGTGATGCATGTTCTTTGTCTGTCTTGACACAAGCCCATGGTGGCATAAACAGACCAGTAGCATATTTTTCAGCTACTTTGGATCCGGTCACAGCCGCACTGCCAGGGTGCTTGCGCGCCGTAGCAGCAGTTGGTATCAGCCTCACTCAGAGTGAAGGAATAGTGATGGGACATCCAGTAACAGTCATGGTCCCTCACTCAGTTGAAATTCTTTTGACCCGCTCCCGAACGCAGCACATGACTGGAGCAAGACTCACAAGGTATGAGACAATAATTCTGGGCTCACCGAATGTGCAGCTGAAAAGGTGCACTACGTTGAATCCAGCAACCTTGCTTCCTGGTGAAAATGCTGAAATTGAGAACGCTGAAGACGTCGAGCATGACTGTCTTCAGGTGACTGAATTTTGCACAAAACCACGACCTGACATTAAAGATACTAAGCTTGATGAAAATGACCAAATTGTTTTTGTTGATGGGTCATGTTTAAGAGATGCAATGGGAGTATTGAAAGCAGGATATGCTGTATGTACTGTAGCAGGTGTCCGGAAGGCGTCCTGGCTTCAAGGAGTCTATTCTGCTCAAGTAGCAGAGCTTGTAGCCCTTACCAGAGCATGCCAATTGTCAACATTGATGAAAGTTACCATTTACACTGATAGTCAGTACGGGTTTGGAATTGTACATGACTTTGGGCAACTGTGGTCACAGTGGGGTTTCCTGACTTCTTCAGGGTCCCCAGTGAAAAACGGGGAGAGAATAAGGGAATTGCTACATGCCATTCAAATGCCAGCTGAAATTGCAGTGGTAAAGTGTAGTGCGCATACAAAGGGACAGGACTATGTTTCCCTGGGAAACGCATATGCGGATCAAGTCGCAAGATTTTGTGCCTTGAACTGTATATTGCTCAAGGATGAATGGAACTCGATCACTGAGCCAGAGCTTGAACCAGCCGAAGCATTTGCTTTAAAGGTCGTAGATACAATGAATGAACTAAAAGCATTGCAGAATAGCGTCAGGGAGGATGAAAAAGTTTCCTGGATTAAATCACAGTGTATACAAAGACCAGATGAGCTGTGGGTCTCAAATGAGGGAAAATTTGTCTTACCAAATAGTCTCTTATCGCAGCTAGCGCGGTTCTATCATGGGCAGGCTCACCTAGGGAGAGATGCCATGATAAGATTGTTCAAAACAGATTGGTTTAACCCCAGATTTCATCAAGTTGCAGAAGCAGTCTGCCACCGATGTGTCACTTGTCAGCAGATGAACCCAGGAAAGGGAACGGTTGTGAGCATGGGACACATTGGCAGAGCAGCAGGACCGTTCAGCCGAATGCAAATGGACTTCATTGAGATGCCTGTGCATGGTGGTCTGAAGTATGTGTTGGTGATTGTGTGCATTTTTAGTCACTGGATTGAAGCATACCCCACACGTAGAAATGACAGCCTCACAGTTGCTAAACTATTGTTGAGGGAATTGATACCACGCTTCGGATTCCCGATCTCTTTAGAATCAGATAGGGGAAGTCACTTCAATAACGAGGTAATAAAGTTACTTTGCGCAGCGCTGAACATTGAGCAGAAACTGCATTGCAGCTATCGTCCCGAAGCATCAGGACTGGTGGAACAAATGAATGGTACTCTGAAATCAAGAATGGCAAAAATATGTGCATCGACAAATTTGAAATGGCCCGACGCGTTGCCTCTGGTGTTAATGTCAATGAGAAACACCCCTGACAGGAAGACTGGACTGTCCCCGCACGAATTTCTCATGGGCAGGGCTATGAGACTTCCCGCAGTTCCCGCAAACGTGCTTTTGAATATTACAGATGATATGGTGTTAGACTACTGCAAAGGTCTGGCTGACGTGGTTCGCTCTTTCTCTCACCAGGTGGAAGCGACCACCTTGCCACCGATCCAAGGTCCAGGACACACACTGAAAGCAGGTGACTGGGTCGTGGTAAAGAAGCACGTCAGGAAGTCGTGTCTGGAACCCCGCTGGAAAGGCCCTTTCCAAGTGATCCTGACAACAACTACTGCTGTGAAGTGTGCGGGAGTTCCCAACTGGATTCACGCCAGTCACACAAAGAAAGTGTTGTGTCCCACAGAAGAGGAAGTTGAAGCGTTGAAACTGCCAATACCTGATAAAGTGCCGAGTGCTGTGGCAGAGCAAACCAGAACTAACAGCGAACAGGCAGTAACAGAGGAGAGAGAAACATTCTCTGAGGACGAAGCAACCAACTCACTTGGGGAAGACCAAGGAGAAACCTCAGACAACGACCAAGAAGCTGAGGGTAGCAAAGAGCCTGAAGCAGCCGAAAGTGACAAAGAGCCTGACGAAAGTAACGGGCTCGAAAGGGGTGAAAAAGCAGGAAAGCCTGATCAGAGGAGGGCTTTCCCAGAAACAGACGATATAGAAAGAGGTGAGAAAGCCGGAGAGCCTGATCAGAGGAGGGCTTTCCTAGAAGCAGACGGTACAGAAAAGGAAAAGGAAAACGTGACTGATTCCCAAGAGGAAGGGGACAAAGAAAAACAGAACGAAACTGTTCAGTCTTCCTCAGAAGAAAGTGCAGGCCCATCTAATGGTCACGGTGCAAGGAAAAGACCGAGCATATCACCAGAAAAACTGAGGACGGGGAGAAAGTCGATAGACTGTGAAGGGCCAAAAGTGAAAGAGAAAAGAAAGGAACTGTCTGTCGTGGTACCGACCTCAAGTGAAGAAAAAGACTTGACCAAAGAGGAAAGTACCAGCGAGGCAGAATCAAAGAGAGAGGCAAAATTGAAAAGGAAAAGAATACCAAACAGGAGGTATTCCGGTCCAGAATGGGCATATGCAGTCAATGACGATTGGGCTGACGAATTTGTATCTCTTAGCCTCGAGAACGAAGAAGAAGAGATACCGATAGAAAAGAAAAGTTTTCTAGACGCTGTTGATTGAAAAGCTGGTAAAGGACACTGCTTGCTATAATCTAACGTGAAACAACCAGCTGAGACATTGCTGAGACATTGCTAAAATTGGATGAGACATTGTTAAAACCGGATGAGACATTGATAACCTGAATTGACACTTAAAACCGAATTGAGACTTTGCTGCTAACCGATAAGTGACTGGCCTCCTGAAGAGAACTGTGTGATTATTGCACTCGTTCAGCTTTGTAACAAATTGCTACCTCGTTTTCTTTTATAAGTGTTTTCAGCTCTCTGATTCTATACAGATCATGTCTAGATACGCTACACCAAACCGTCGAATGAAATATTGTAAATGTGTGTGTGTCGGCTTAGTAGTTGCATGTATAATAATAATAATGGCAATAGTGCTTGGAATGCGTGGAAAGGGGGAGAGTGAGAAAATTGATGCTTCTTCTATTGCTCCTGTTCCTGTCACTGAATTATCTGCCTTGAAGAGACTAGAATTAGATGAGAGACAATTGCATGAGAAGAAGGAACTTTCCTATAACGTTTTCTATCGCTTACTAACAGAGTATGTGGAGACTATGGATGCGAAAGATTGTTACGTGTGTACACAGATACCGACATCAGTAACGGAAGGGGAGACCTATCATCACATGCCTCTTACGTATGGAATTACATGTAGTATAGTAACTTCTAGGTTTTATGGTCAGACTAATATACAGTATTTTTATTCAAATTATGATGTTACTTTTGCTTATGTACCTATAATAACACAACTAAGTCAGACTGCTAAAGATTGGGATGGTAAAATAATGAGGGAATTTTTCGAGCCAATGCTGCCTTTTGAAACGGCTCACGCTCATAGGGAAAACCTTACCTGCTCGCTAACTGCAGTAGAAATAAGCTTCTTAGATCGCACAGATGACAGAAGGGCACAAATGAATGCAAAATTAGAAAAGGAACTACACGAAAGGACCTCGGTAGATAATTATGCTTTTGCTGCAATAAAAACACAAGGGAAAATAGCTTTAGATGCTTGGCATGTAGGGAAGTTTTGTATATATCGTGGTGAGTCCTATTATGATAATATTTTTGTGGGTGCGAGTGAATGTAAACACACGTTTATCTTTAAGGCCAAATGGACATTCATGCTAAACGGACTTGACCCTGTCATACCGGGTGTATATTACATTTGTGGGCATAATGCCTATTATCGTCTTCCAAAGGGATGGTGGGGGAGATGTTATTTGGGTATAGTGTTCCCAAAGGTTTATCAACTGGATGACCTATCGGTGATTCCAAAGAAGTCTGGATCCCATCGTATCCAGAAAAGAGAGACCGCAGCTGCTGTGGTAGGAGATATATTTGGAGCCATGATTCCTTCATTGGGAGTTGTGCTGAATTCCATCAAAATAAGAAAGTTGTCTACTATCGTGGATAACATGTTGACAAAGTTTTCAGGTGCTATAATTCTGATGGATGCTGAACTTGCAGCGGAAAGAGCTATGACTCTTCAAAACCGGCTTGCCTTAGACATTCTCTTAGCAAAGGATGGCGGCGTTTGCAAAATGCTTGGTGCACGACACTGCTGTACTTATATACCAGATAATAGTGTGAAGATTAAAACAATGCTTGCTAACCTAACAAAAGAAAGTGCAGATTTGAAGGAACTGAAAGAACCAGGAGTTTGGGAGAAAGTTGGAAAAGGAATTGCGTCAGTGGGACATTGATTAGGTGGGATTTGGAATGGAATTTTGCTGAAAATAATACAGGGAATATTAATAGTACTAATTTGCATTTTTGGAATTTGGGGAATAAAAAGGGGAATAATAATGATAATGGAGAGAATTAAAAGAAGGAAGGAAGAGAAAATAATGAAAAGAATGGCAGAAGAGTACAAAGCGAGAACAAGGGGAACAAAAAGGCAAAGAGAACTGACAGAATTTTAATGGCATAAAATTTGTGGGAATGTTTTTTGTGATGACAAGTAGTCATCAGAGGAGGGATTGGTGACGCGGAAATGAAGGTTTTACATTTATTAGCGCATAAACGTAGTATTGCAATAATCGAGTGTGACTTTAACCGAACTAATTAAGATTGTACGGGGACAAAATGTGCCCTCAGAGTAGTTTGCCATCATTTATAAGCGTGCTTTATATAACGTGATGTATTAGAAATGTACTAATCCGACATAATCGTAAACGTGTGCCATGATTTGCTCGTTTAAAATGTATTAGCTTAGCATAACTTTAGTAGAGGCTTCGGCCTAGTTGCTTTGTCTCACGGTTTCGATGCTCGTATTTTTCCACTGTGCTAATAAACGTGTATTGTTGCTTGAAGCTGTACTTTTCCAGTGGGCCCGGTTCACATGCTTATCTTAAGGTTTCATGCCAGCAAGGCATCTTCTTTCTGCTCCAAGGTCAATCTGCAGGTGCGGACAATGGAAGCTCTGAGAGTGAGTTAATTGGTATAAAACGTTGCAACTTACGTACCCGACTCCAAGGATAATGTATGCTTAAGCAAAAGCTTGTAAACTGTTGTTTTTGATTGGTCAATTTGAAGCTAACCTATGAACCCTCCAATGGTAGACCCTACTGGATTTGAACTGTTGTCTATAAAAATCAGGTGCACGAGGAGAAAGTAGCCCATTGCCGCCATTACAGCCTTTGACGCCATCTTCCGTGATGTCAATTGATGATCGACGCCATTTTGACTGAGACCCGGATGCTTTCTCTAATCGAGAGAAAGAGACTTTAATTAATTCTTACCCTAGAGACTTTAACTTTGATCCCTTTACATGAAGTAGTTTGTCCTTAGTCTTGCCGCCGTGAGGCAATTGCCCCGTCCACCCTACCCTTTGCCCCGTCCCAATGCCGATCAAACCTGGTACCTGCGAGACGAAGACTCCCTTGAATGCTGATTGAATTTGGTAAATATGAAAAGATATAAATGTACAATTGCATTGTGTTTTCTTTTTAGGTAACCAACTGCTGATTTTGATGAGAGCCCTAGTTAGGAGTTTTCCAAATTGATGTTACCAAATTGTTTTGCATGAAGTCCCACATGCTGATGCTAATTTGAGGTTAGGTGAGGATTCATTCGATGCACGATGCAATTTTGAGACCTTGCTATGCTGATCAATGAATGCAATTAGCTCATTACAGATTATTGTTTTAGTAGTTTGCGTTGCCATTATAGAAGGCATTATTATTCAAATGCTACATAGGTTGCATCTCTTCCGTAGATATGGACAGCTATTAATGTTCATTTACATTTATCATTTGGTGTTGAGACATATTTACTTTGTGCTAGCTTTGTTAATATAGGGAAATAAATTGACTAACTTTGCATAAAATTGGTGTGGTTATTGGCGGCCGAAAGGTCACGGTTTCGCCGAAATGATGTCTGGATTAATTGTGAAGTGTTATGTTGTTCGTGGTACTGCTTATGTTCGTTATTGATCATCGATTATTGATTATTGATTTGACAAGGTTGGTTTTCTCTCGGGTAAGGAGAGTCCTACTAGGCCAAAAGATTCATCGACCCAAGAGCGTCCGAAACACAGGTAAATTGTTAATACGGAACGCTCTTCTATCACTTGATATCACAGCAGCATGGCAAGTTAACATAGTTTCCGCCTATCGGTGTTTCCTACACCTTTGACCATTTAATCTCAGCAGTCTTCGTTATTCTTGGACTTTTTGTCTTATATGCTTCATTAGGCAGCAAGCTTTAATATATCAGTCTGCTCAGTAGGCTTACGTGGTGGAAATTGCACATCAAGTCTAAAAAAATCGTTTATGCTCTTTGGAAAGAGCGCTATGCACGGTCGCTGGTGTGTGTCTATTTGCAAAGAGTTTTAATCTCCTACAAAAATTCTATAGAACTCTTTTCAAGTTCTCAAAAGTTGTAAAGTGTTTTTTCACTTGTTCACCTTGCCCAGAAAACAACAGTTTATTTCACAAATATCTTTAGGTTAACAAATTGGTTGTACTAAAGATATACAATGCAGAGAACTGGCTCATTACAAGCTCTGAACATTCGTGGGAGGCAATAACTTGTGAGTGTTTACTGGATGTTCAGTTACTACCCCATTGTGATTAATGCATCTCAGAATGGGTGAAACCATAAAAATGTTCCATGTTTTCTCCCCTTTCTGAGGTGTGACAGCTCAAAATGAGCCGACATTGCACACAAATCTTTCAAAAGATTTCACCTAGCAAAATTCAGGGGTGAACTCTAGTCTGTAACCCAACTAAGATTTGCGGGGTACATTTGAGAGGGCCGTTAGAGTTCTTGTTCTGTGCAGTTAAAGCACAGCAAAGGGTAACCTTGCAGTGAAAAGCACTACATCAGCTTTGCTTTTTGGCAGAGCTTCATTAGAGAGAAAATGATATTGCCAGAGAGTGAAAAATATCTTGATGTGCGCCGTCAAACTGGCATGCTTTACAAAGTGCAAAAGTCAGGAAATTCACAAAAATGAGCAACATGAAATAAAAACCTGCACACACTCAGGACTCATGATACGTAGATTCTGCAAAGTGTTGGCTTTGAGCTTCCCACAGTTTGCAAGAAGTGAATCTTTACACCTACAACGCATATGAACACACACACACACATATATATATATATATATATATATATATATATATATATATATATATATAGTTCTTCCTGAAAAGTCACTTCACAGAGGATATCTTTTTGGGTATCCATTACACCAATTCCGCTGAGGTGCCCAATGCGCCCTGGTGTTATTTTATTTTTATCTATTTAACTTGGCTGCATAGCACTATCTGAACCACTGATATAGGAGAGAAACAAGCAAGGCTACAGATTGATTCTTCACGCACTGAAAATCAATGACTCTATCGTGTGCCTCGTGAACCGAATTAAGTTATGCTATGCTATAATAAGCATTTTATTTTATAATGCACCCCTGTCAATTTATTGACCCTTAGTCTTATTCTTTGCAGGTATATTGATCTGTGGGTTTGTTTATGGAGGAATATCCATCGTGCTATAGGGTGGACAATCCATGTTTGATGTTTATGAGTGGTGTTTTGTTGGAGCCAGCGTAATGCATTATTGACAAACTCCATGTGTCGTCAGCTGCCACATGTATTCACAGTATACTGATTAAGGATCATTTTGATGATGTGGAAAACACCGCAGTAATCAAGTAGGACCAGCAGACAAAAGTTGTCATTATGATGAGTGTGTCATCAGCCTCCTGAATACTTTGCTGGCTCACTGCTTTAGTATGGTCCAAAATCCAACTAGAATTTATTTAGGAGAGCAATGAAAATTATTAAATTTTATAATTAGAAAAGGATTGTTTCCAATCACCTGGCTGAGGAATGACTACCTGATGAATCATTAGTTGCTGAGGCCAACAGAATTGATATTTGTTCTTTTTTCAGCCGAGGAGGGGTTTGTGCCGTTATGAGGGGATCAGGAAGTTGCAGAGCGTGAGGACATCAGGTATTGAGAAGTAGTTGCAGTGATTCTCCAGAAAGGGATAGCGCAATGGTGGGTGGGTGGGAAGGATTCATCCTCCATTATACACGGTGGCTTCGAGGGCACGGAGGACGTTAGCGAGGTCCCTATGTGTGATCACTGTGAAGGTGCTGTGCCTGACCTTTGACCACCTTACTAGTCGACCTTGAGGTTTGGTTCCGTTGGGATATGGGATGCAGCTCTTACATTTTGCATCTAAGAACTGCACAGCTCTTTCTAATCTACCTCCAGCATAGGTACAGCTTTTTCCTGTGTTTTTCCTATCTGTCTCTTCAACTGAGACACTAATTGTTCATGCATCCATGCTGATAGCATATGAATATTATCAACCATTGAGCAGCTCATTGCTTTGAGTACACCTTGCTTTATTTACCGAAAGGTTTGCAATACCAAACATCTATTCACAGTTTATCTTCTTTAAAGAATGTTTTGACACCCTCAGACGTTTTGTAATTCACACGATGTTCTGATTTCTACTTATTATCTTCAAGTCTTGGTTTCTGCTGATGTATAGTGAAACTGTTGACATTACAAGACAATATTTTGAGTCAGAGCATATTATTTGCAAGACTGATTCGCGTTAGTGTTTGTTGACATGCACGTAAATCCCTACATCTCACACAATGGTTTTATGACATTCGATTACATAAAGGTTTTTCAAATTGTTCTTAATCAGCTTTTATACATTATTTTTACAAGAGAGCACTCCCCACAGTCGGGTAATACAATTACATTACACGTAGTGGACAGTTAGGTAGTGTATCTCGCAACAGCACTGCTCCCGTCAATCTACTTGCCGTGTATAAAGTCTTTACGGGGTGGCAGGTGTTACAGTCATGCATCTCCACAACAACTATCATCAACTTATCAAACTATAAGCTTCTGCCATGCCAATAATAACTTTAAACCTAAACATAGACTCCCATGCTCTGCATAATCCTGTCAGCATGTACAAATCCCATCCTTCATACTGCAGCGGCCTCCATCCCCCTATTTCCAAGGGCCACTACCCATTACAATAGCGCTCGCCCTCTTTTGCCTTTCCCATTCTATGCCTAGATGCTGGTCATGCCCCCATAGTGCCTCCCAAGGCCAAAATTTGCCACCCCTTGTGATACCCCCGTGGTACAACAAAGAGTAGCTCAACCAAACTCCCACTCAACCTGCTACAGCCCCAAGTGGGGGCCATCATGGTGGTCTGTCATCAAGCTGAACCTCTAGTTTGGTAACATATACATCCCATGCTGTGATTACTCAGGCTGCCCCAACTCGAGGAAACTCTAAATGGATTGCCATCCGCTCTGCCACCACCAACCGTCGCAGGTCTGTTAGCCATTGCGTCGTTGTGGATGTTCAGAAGACATCCACGCAATTGGGATATGGTATTTGTATAATATCATTGGCAAATCAGTTGTGCAACATTCTATTTTATTGTTCTTTGAGCTACTCATCGAACCCAATAGGCAGTAGTTTGGACTGGGAGCTGCTGGCCCAAGAACTCCTTATGTCAAGCCACTCCTACATCATGTGGTAGAAGGCAGCCTTGGGAGAATTACACAGAGGCCTCGCTGATGAGCAGCCCGGGAACATCCAGCAGGTGCACTGTAGAAACAGAAAAGATTAATGTAAACTGTCAATTTGTAGCAACTTGAACCTGGTATTTAGCAAGACCAGTTTAATGTATCAGACCACTGCATGCCCATAACAGCTACATGCAGACAGTGGGCCCACCTAGCTCTAACATCATTGCTTGATTTCGCCATCTGTGCCTGTATTGCAGTGAACAGACGCACCACTGCCCTGCGTCCTCCCCCGTGTTCTAACAAGCAGGGTAATATCGCATTCAGCTGTAGCTCCACCTGGACCCAAGCATCAGTCAACACACATGTCAATGTCCCATATATCCAAAAGAGGCCCTTCCTCATCCCATAGTTATCCTGCAGATCTGTAAATGTGCTTAGCTTGCCCTGTGAATACAGGACCTCTGGACTCAGGACACAAGCCACAGTCCACTGGTGCATGTCAAAAGTATCTGCAAGATTTCTTGTGTCTGGTAGTTCCCACTATGGGAGCACTGAAGAGCAGGGCATGAGCTTCCCTCTAATTTGTATATACCTTCCCCAGCAGGCCTGTACCCTTATGTAAGTTCTGGGCAGCCATTTCCCGAGGGGCCTGCCCATAAAAAGCCACACTACTGACCCACCTCATCCCAGCTCTCACTGAGTGTGGTCCGTTCTGGGTTGGCAGGAGAGTGAAACCTGCAGAGTGACTACTACATCTGCGCCACAGCATACTACAATTCGTAGGTGGGTGCCCCCAGCTTTCCCTCCCAGAGTGAGAGTTTCATTTCTCCTGCTACTTCCCCCCAAAAGTTCCAAGAGCATCTTGTGCAAGTCCAAAAAGAAGGTGTGCAGCAGCAAAAGCGGAATGGCCGAGAACATGTATTGCAACCTAAGACGGATAATCCGCATTAGGGTGTTTTTATCTCATTCCACTGTTATCACATTTTTGAAGATATTAGGAAATGTCCAACCATCATATGAGATTGTAGGGCTAGCTTTCTGACATTGTGAGCTGACACGATACCCACTAAGGTTGGGAGCCTCTGTAAAGGAAAGCTTCATAAAAGCATGACGTGCATGGCCATACACTGGAACAGAGAGATGCTCAAAGGCTTTATTCGGGGTCCAGGATACACAAGCTCTATTCAGGGATTATGGGGCCCTTACCTGAGGTGGGGGAGTCCATTTGTCACAAAACCCAGAGGGCTTTGCCTACTGTGAATACTGATAACTAAACACCAAGGACATCTCTTTAGCACTTGATCCTCAGGTAGCAAGGCATACAGTCAAGTTTTACTCAGGGTGTTGGCGTGGTGTTGGACAATAAGGCACCTAATATCGCCCAGTAATGCAATGTCCAGCCAATGCTTTGTAAAAAAAAAACTAAAATATAATATGCCATCACTTAATATTACACAAAGCTATGGAACATGCTAATGCAAGAACACTACTAACTGTTAGACCTGACATGCCTTAGGGTGGTCACCCCTATTTTTTTGCCTGCCTCCCTCCACTTTTTGGACTCTGTTTTTGCTGGCTTTTAGACTCTGCGCACTTTACCACTGCTAACCAGTTCTAAAGTACATATGCTCTCTCCCTTTAAACATGGTAACTTTGGATCATACCCAATTGGACTATTTAATATACTTATAAGTCCTTAGTAATGTGCACTGTATGTGCCGAGGGCCTGTAGATTAAATGCTAGTAGTGGGCCTGCAGCACTGGATGTGACACCCGCTCAAGTAGCCCCTTTACCTTGTCCCAGGCCTGCCATTGAAAGGACTGGGTGTGCAGTTTCACTGCCACTTCGACTTGGCATTTAAAAGTACTTGCCAAGCCTAAAGCTCCCCTTTTTCTACACATAAGTCACCTCTAATGTGTGCCCTAGGTAACCCCTAGAGCAGGGTACTGTGTAGGTAAAAGGCAGGACATGTACCTGTGTTGTTTACCTGTCCTGGTAGTGTAAAACTCCTAAATTCGTTTTTACACTACTGTGAGGCCTGCTCCCTTCATAGGCTAACATTTGGGCTGCCCTCATACATTGTTGAAGTGGCAGCTGCTGATCTGAAGGGAGTAGGAAGGTCGTATTTAGTATGGCCAGAATGGTAATACAAAATCCTGCTGACTGGTGAAGTTGGATTTAATATTACTATTTTCTAAATGCCACTTTTAGAAAGTGAGCATTTCTCTGCACTTAAATCTTTCTGTGCCTTACAATCCACGTCTGGCTAGGTTTAGTTGACAGCTCCTTGTGCATTCACTCAGACACACCCCAAACACAGGGTACTCAGCCTCACTTGCATACATCTGCATTTAGAATGGGTCTTCCTGTGCTGGAAGGGTGAAGGGCTTGCTCTGACACAAAGTACTGCTACACCCCCTACTGGGACCCTGGCAGACAGGATTGAACTGAAAGGGGACCTGGTGCACTTCTAAGCCACTCTTTGAAGTCTCCCCCACTTCAAAGGCACATTTGGGTATAAAACAGGGTCTCTGCCCTACCACCTCAGACACTTGCTGGAGAAGAAACCTGAACCAGAACCTGCATCCTGCCAAGAAGAACTGCATGGCTGCTCAAATGACTCACCTGTCTGCTTTCTACAAAGGACTGCTGCCTTGCTGTTGGCCTGCTGTCTTGCTGAACTCTTGTCTGGCTGCAAAAGTGCTCTCCAAGGGCTTGGATAGAGCTTGCCTCCTGTTCCCTGAAGTCTCAGGACCAAAAAGACTTCTCTTTTTCATTTGGACTCCTCGTGTGCTGAAAAATTAGACGCACAGCTTGCTCCGCAGTGAGAAAATTGCTGCACGCCGACGCTGCTCGACGCAACACCTACGGTGCAACCGGAACTTCGACGCACAGCCTCGCATGGACAACGCCGCCCGACTTCCAGAGTGAAAATCGCCGCGACGCCTGCTGTGAGAAAGAAAATTCCACGCACAGCCTCCCGGAACGAAGCGCTACCGGATAACAAGCCGAGGAATCCACGCACAGACCCTGGGACATCTGGTAATCCCGTGAACCATAGAAGGAGTCGGCCCACGTGCCGGAAAATGACGTACGTCTTCCCCGAGTGAAAAATAACAACGCAAGTCCGTGTGTGAAGGGGCAAAACCGACGCACACACCATTTTTCTTCCCTCAGAACGACGCACGTCTCCCTGCGTGAAAAATAACAACGCAAGTCCGTGTGTGAAGGGGCAAAACCGACGCACACACCATTTTTCCACGCTTCTCCTCCTCTGCGGCCCTCTGCGGAGAGTTTCCACTCCAAACTAGGTACTTTGTGCTTGAAAGAGACTTTGTTTGCTTCCTAAAGACTTAAGACCCTTTATATCACTTTTCAGTGATATTTCTACAAATTCTTATTGCATCTTTGACTGTGTTGATCTACAAATATCCAGATAAATATTCTATATTTTTCTAAACACTGTGTGGTGTATTTTTGTGGTGCTAAATGGTGTTATTGTATGATTATTGCACAAATACTTTACACATTGCCTTGTAAGTTAAGCCTGACTGCTCGTGCCAAGCTACCAGAGGGTGGGCACAGGATAATTTGGATTGTGTGTGACTTACCCTGACTAGAGTGAGGGTTCTTGCTTGGACAGAGGGTAACCTGACTGCCAACCAAAAACCCCATTTCTAACATTGGTGATCAGCGGTGAGGATAGGATTTGTATTTGTGCAGTGACATACAGTAGCTAAGTATTTCACTACCTACCCACAGTTGAAGGTCAACTTGATTTTTATCTCTTTTTGCAAATTCGTTTTTCCTGACAATTTTCAAAAACTAAATCCTCACTCAACATGTCTCTGGCAAGTAGGAGATTTGGACCTAGCCCCGTTGGAGACATATACTGTCAAACAGCTAAAAGGGTTCTGCAGGGTGATGAGAGTACCCACCCAAGGGGCCTCCAAAAAGGAGGACTTTCAAGTGGCGCTGTGAGCCTGGGCAGAAGCCCATTTAGAGGAGGATGATGAGGAAGAGGAGCCAGAAAATGGCCTCTCAGAGGATTTATTGCCATCAGTGGGTAATGTTACCACTGCAATTGTGCCCCCTTCCAGACCAGGGAACAGTGTCTCTGAGCAAAGCCTGACCGCAGAGGAAAGGAGAGAAGAAAGGGAGTTCCAATTGCAAATGGCAAAACTGAAAATTGAGGCCCAACAGGAGGAAAGGAGGGCAGAGAGAAGCCAAACAGGCTGAGGCTGAAAGAGCAGCCAAAGAGGTGGAAGCTGAAAGAGCTTTGCCTGAAAAGAAACTATTGTTGGCTCATGAACTGAGTCTCAAGGAGCTGGAGATTAAGGCGAGACAGTCTGAATCCAGCAGTAATGGTGGCAGCATACAGACAGGACCTGCTGGAGAAAAGAAGGTTTGTATACCCAAAAATGTGGTGCCCAGTTTTGTGGTGGGAGATGACATAGATAAATGGTTAGCTGCTTATGAAGTTGCACTAAGGGCTCATGAGGTTCCTGAAGGGCAATGGGGTACAGCTATGTGAGGTTATGTGCCGCCATTGGGGAGGGACACACTTCTCACATTGGATCAACCTGATCAAAACACATACCAACTTCAGAAAGCCACTTTACTTGCCAAGTTTGGGCTGACCCCTGAGGGATACCGTCAGAGGTTCAGGGACAGCACCAAACAATCCACACAAACATGGGTAGATTTCTTTGACTTTTCCAGTGAGGCACTGAATGGATGGGTGTGGGGCAACAAAGTAGAGGATTATAAAGGGTTATATGACTTGATTCTGAGAGAGCATATGCTCAATACTACTTTTACAGAGTTGTGCCAGCACTTGGTAGATAGTTAGCTGACTGACCCCAGGAAGTTTGCTGAGGAGGCTGACCTCTGGGTCAGCACCAGAGTTTCCAAAAAGGTACCTGGGGGGGACACCCACAAAGGTGGTCAGGGTTCCCAACAGAAGAAAGAGGGTGGAGATAAACTTACAGATAAGGAACTCTCAAAAGGCCCCCAAAAGAATTCCAAGGGAGGGGGTGTCAACCATTCCTCTTCCAGATTTGGGAAAAAGCCAAGGACGTATGATAAATCAGGGAAATCCAACCCCAAATGCATGGAGTGTTACCAGTATGGTCACTATAAAGGCGACCCTCAGTGCTCCAAGAGGACACCTGGGTTGACTAGTGTAGCGCTCAGGGGGGAGATGGACCCAGATAGCTTTGGGGAGCAGGTAGAGATTTCCTTAGTGTCCCTGGGAGAAAGAGAAATGGTGCCCAAAGCCCACATGCCCCAAAATACTTCCAAGTACAGGCAGTGGGTCACCAGTGATGGGCAAAAGGTGGAGGCTCTGCGTGACACAGGAGCCAGTATGACTACTATCAAGAGTCAGCTGGTGTCAACAGAGCAGATAGTCCCTAATACATTCCACCAGGTCATAGTCGCTGACAATCGTGAGAGTCACCTACCGGTGGCTCTGGTTCCCTTTGAGTGGGGGGGGGGGGTCTCTGGTACTCTGAAAGTAGCTGTGAGTCCTGCCATGCCTGTAGATTATCTGTTAGGCAATGATCTTGAGCATACTGCTTGGAACAAAGTAGACCTCAGATCTCACCTGGAGATGTTGGGGTTACCTGAGTGGGTCTGCATGACCACACGGTCCATGGATGCCCGGGAAGGGAGTCAAGGGCGTCTGGAGCCTGGAAGAATGGCCCAGACAGCTGCAAAGAGGAAGGGCAAGAGGCGCGGGAAACCCGCCTCAAATGTTCCCACGGTGGTGGACGAGGCCCCTGTGGAGGAGGAGGCCCCTGATCCAATTGGGGAGGACATAGCTGACCTGGGTAACCTACCTGAACTTGCTGGCTGGCAAGTAGAGGGTGGGCCAACCAGGGCAGCATTCTGCAAGGCGCAGAAGTAATGCCCCGCCCTTGAGGGTATGAGGCAAAAGGCCACAGCGCAAGCAGCAGGTGATGCCTCTTGCACTCATACTGGGAGAATTATCTCCTTTACAGTGAGTGTAAGGTCCAGGTCCTGGGGCACCCCGTGTGCTGGTGGTTCCCCTAGTGTTACAGGAACTTCCTACTGGGCCTGGCTCACGACATCCCCCTGGCAGGACACCTGGGCCAAGACAAGACCTTTAACAGGCTTGACACCCACTTCTATTGGCCCAGAATGAGGACAGCCTCAGATAACTTCTGCAGAGCTTGCCCCACCTGCCAGGCTAGTGGGAAGACAGGGAAATGGCTTAAAGCTCCCCTGCACCCACTCCCAGTCGTTGACACCCACTTTGAAAGGGTGGGTATCGACATTGTTGGTCCCTTGGACCCCAAAACTGCCTTGGGCAACAGGTTTATCCTGGTTTTGGTGGACCATGCCACCCGCTATCCAGAGGCAATCCCTCTGAGAACAGTGACTGCACTGGTGGTGACCAGAGCCCTGTTGGGAATATTTACCCGTGTGGGATTCCCTAAGGAGGTCGTGTCTGACAGGGGCACAAACTTCATGTCTGCAAACATGAAGTCCATGTGGGATGAGTGTGGGGTGACCTACCGGTTTACCACCCCTTATCATCTTGAATCCAATGGGCTTGTTGAGAGATTCAACCAGACCCTGAAAGGCATGATTGGTGGCCTGACTGATGCCATGAGGCATAAGTGGGACGTCCTCTTACCCTGCCTGTTGTTTGCTTACAGAGAGGTGCCCCAGAAAGGGGTGGGGTTCAGCCCCTTTGAGCTTCTCTATGGTCACCCTGTCAGGGGACCCCTAAGCATTGTTAAGTAGGGCTGGGAGAAAGCTCCCAAATCACCTCCCCAGGATGTGGTCAGCTACATGCTGGCCCTCTGCAACCAAACCCAACGCTTCTGGAAGCAGGTACCGAGTAACCTCGAGGACAGTCAAGAGGTGATGAAGGAGTGGTATGACCAGAAGGCCACTCTGATTGAGTTCTCACCTGGAGACAAAGTTTGGGTGATGGAGCCAGTAGAGCCCAGGGCTCTCCAGCACCGCTGGACTGGCCCCTTTGAGATCAAGGAGCGTAAAGGGGAGGCCACTTACCTAGTGGACCTCAAGACCCCTAGGCACCCCCTAAGGGTCCTCCATCACAACCAGCTCAAACCTCACTTTGAGAGGTCTGAGGTCAGTATGCTCCTGGTCACAGATGAGGGTATGGAAGACGAGAGTGAACCTCTCCCCTACCTCCTCGCTGTCAAAGAAGGGGATGGGTCAGTGGGGGCGTCATTCTTTCTGACTCCCTGACTCTAACCCAGAGAGGAGACTGCTATGAGCTGTTAGAGCAGTTCTCCCCCCTGTTCTCCCTTACTCCTGTACTAACCCAACTCTGTGTTCATGACATTGACACAGGTGACAGTCCCCCTGTGAAGAACAACATTTACAGGTTGTCGGATAAGGTGAAGGCCAGCATCAAGGAGGAGGTCTCCAAGATGTTGACTTTAGGGGTTATTGAGAAATCCAGTAGTCCCTGGGCCAGCCCTGTGGTATTGGTTCCTAAGGCTACTGCCCCAGGTGCGAAGCCAGAACTCCGGTTCTGTGTAGACTACCGGGGTCTCAACTCAGTCACCCAGACTGATGCTCACCCCATTCCCAGAGCTGATGAGCTAGTTCACAGACTAGGCGCTGCAAAGTTCCTGAGTACGTTCGATCTTACTTCAGGGTACTGGCAGATCCGTCTGACTGAGGGAGCTAAAGAAAGATCAGCATTTTCCACCCCCGATGGCCATTACCAATTCCGGGTGATGTCATTTGGGCTGAAAAATGCCCCCGCTACCTTCCAACGGTAGGTTAACGGGGTCCTATCTGGTAAAGATGCCTACTGTGCAGCTTACCTGGACGACATAGCTGTCTACAGTTCCAGCTGGGAGGAACACCTGCTCCACCTCAAGGAGGTGCTTCAGGCTCTGCAACTGGCAGGCCACACTATCAAGGCTAGTAAGTGGCAGATTGGGCAGGGTTCCGTGGTGTACTTGGGACACCTAGTAGGTGGTGGCAAGGTGGAACCACTCCAGGCCAAGATTGAGACTATCAAGGCCTGGCAACCACCTAGAACACAGACTGAGGTGAGAGCCTTTTTGGGCCTCACTGGATACTACCGCAGATTCGTCAAGGGCTATGGTACCATTGTATCCCCCTTGATAGAACTCACTTCCAAGAAACAACCTAGGTTGGTGAATTGGACAGAGGCTTGTCAGAAAGCCTTGATTCTCTGAAGGAAGCCATGTGCACGGCCCCCATGCTCAAGGCCCCTGACTACTCCCCTGAATTTATTGTGCAGACAGACGATTCAGAGCATGGCATAGGGGCTGTTCTAGCACAGCTAAATGAGGAGGGCTCAGACCAACCAGTAGCCTTTATTAGCAGAAGACTATTACCACGAGAACAAAGGTGGAGTGCTACTGAGAGAGAAGCATTTGCTGTGGTCTGGGCACTGAAGAAGCTAAGACCCTACCTGTTTGGGACTCACTTCCGGGTTCAGACAGACCACAGGCCCCTCAGATGGCTCATGCAGATGAGGGGTGAGAATCCAAAACGCTTGAGGTGGTCCATTTCCCTACAGGGGATGGACTTTATGGTGGAGCATCGCCCAGAGGTTGACCACGCAATGCTGATGGTCTCTCCAGATACTTCTGCCTTAGCGATAAGAGCTCCCAGGAGGTCGGGTAGCTCTCCCCACTTTCAGCTGGGGGGGACACATGTTAGACCTGACATGTCTTAGGGTGGTCACCCCTAACTTTTTGCCTGCCTCCCTCAACTTTTTGGACTCTGTTTTTGCTGGCTTTTAGACTCTGCGCACTTTACCACTGCTAACCAGTGCTAAAATGCATATGCTCTCTCCCTTTAAACATGGTAACTTTGGATCATACCCAATTGGACTATTTAATATACTTATAAGTCCCTAGTAATGTGCACTGTATGTGCCTAGGGCCTGTAGATTAAATGCTACTAGTGGGCCTGCAGCACTGGTTGTGCCACCCACTCAAGTAGCCCCTTTACCTTGTCCCAGGCCTGCCATTGCAAGGCCTGGGTGTCAAGTTTCACTGCCACTTCGACTTGGCATTTAAAAGTACTTGCCAAGCCTAAAGCTCCCCTTTTTCTACACATAAGTCACCTCTAATGTGTGCCCTAGGTAACCCCTAGAGCAGGGTGCTGTGTGGGTAAACGGCAGGACATGTACCTGTGTAGTTTACCTGTCCTGGTAGTGTAAAACTCCTAAATTCGTTTTTACACTATTGTGAGGCCTGCTCCCTTCATAGGCTAACATTGGGGCTGCCATCACACATTGTTGAAGTGGCAGCTGCTGATCTGAAGGGAGTAGGAACGTCTGCAAAATCCTGCTGACTGGTGAAGTTGGATTTAATATTACTATTTTAGAAATGCCACTTTTAGAAAGTGAGCATTTCTCTGCACTTAAATCTTTCTATGCCTTACAATCCATGTCTGGCTAGGTTTAGTTGACAGCTTCCTGTGCATTCACTCAGACACACCCCAAACACAGGGTACTCAGCCTCACTTGCATACATCTGCATTTAGAATGGGTCTACCTGGGCTGGGAGGGTGGAGGGCCTGCTCTGACACAAAGGACTGCTGCACCCCCTACTGGGACCCTGGCAGACAGGATTGAACTGAAAAGGGACCTGGTGCACTTCTAAGCCACTCTTTGAAGTCTCCCCCACTTCAAAGGCACATTTGGGTATAAAACAGGGCCTCTGCCCTACCACCTCAGACACTTGCTGGAGAAGAAACCTGAACCAGAACCTGCATCCTGCCAAGAAGAAATGCCTGGCTTGTGGAAAAATAGTTTCTCACCCTTCGTGCAACCACTGTTCATTTGATATCAGGACAATATTTGAATATGGCATCCATTTTGTGAGTGTTTTAAACACTCCGTCGCAGAGGAAATAGGCAGAAAAAGATGCAGCTTGAAAGCAGCTACATCGTGTAATATGCCTAAGGCCGAATACCAGACTGGCCACATACCTGCGGTTAAGCCAATTTTGAGAAAAACTAATTTCCACGGAATAACCTGCAATTGGAACAAGGTCATACCTGCCATTTACTACACACTATTATACGCTTCAGCTGTTTGCACATTTTTGTTTGTAAGCAATCTCCCACTCCTCTCCCCTGAGGCATACAAATGTTTTTATACCTAACTAGTGGAAAATGATTGAACCTCTGCCATTTGTTTGCATGTAGTAGAAAAATGTATAAAAGCTCTATGCTGCGCGAAGTAAGACAGACTACTCCCTAACCCGCTTGGTGAAGGAGCTCTCCCTTAACTCGAGTTATTGAATAAATCCCGATTATTCTCTACATCTCGGACCCCGTCTCTTTCCTTTTTTTATTATTATTTAACTTACAAGGCAAATTCAGAGGTATTTTAAATTATTTACCACATTTTGGCGCCCGAACAGGGACTTTCCCTTCTCTACACGCGCCGGTTTTGCCGGTCACGGATTTTTCCCCTACTCTCTCTCGCGACGGACTTTAGGTGCACCCGGTGGGGATTTCCCGCCGAACTCCCTCGGAGACCCAGGGGCGGACCAGCGCCCGGCATACACATGAGGCAGTGAGAGACGTGAAAAGTCCATACCCGAGTGCGACAACGAGGAGAAGAGGAGTCCGAGACGTCCGAGATCCCTCAAAACGCGCAGCGTCTGGATTCGATCGAAGAATAAAGAGTTTGCTTTTCGGTGAGTACTGCTGAAAAGTATCAAGACGTTTTCTGTTTAAACAGAAACGGTACAGATTTACATTAAGAATGTCATTATTTACTAAATTCAAGTATCGGGCAAAAGAGAAAAAAATTGTTAGAGAGGGCGATTGCACTCCCACCCAAGGACACTCCAGCTAGGTTCATGTATAACAAACATGGTATACCCGCCATTGTATTCTTGGACCTATGGGTAGAATATACTAGTCAATTAACGGAACGATTCAAATGGCCAAGTACGGGGACTTTTGATATAGAGAATGTCCTCAAAGTAGAGGAACAGTTGTTCAGGAGAAAAGCAAGACAGGGCCAGTTAGAGGCCATAGAATGGTGGAGGAAAGAAGCCCAACGGAGGCAAGAGAAAGCGCAAGGAAAAGTTGAGAAAGCCCAGAGAATGTCAGGAAAAAATAGACAGGAGGAACTACAAGAGAAAGGAAAGGAGGTAGTTCTCGAGCAGATGATAAGGGAAAGTCAAGGAAATGTTACAGGTTTATACCCCGTACTGCCAAGTAGTGAAAATTCCTGCCCCGATAAATCAAAAAAGAATCCTCTCCTTCCCAGTGCACCTATGCCCTCTGATGATTCGGCGCTTATAGACTTATTAGATGTGCCACCCCCATATTCTACCAATACACGACCACTCTTACCTGTACATAATCTACCACCATCGGTTTCTCCTGAAACTGTTGAGGATCTCTCCGAAGCTGCGAGATTTCTCTCTATAGCAGAAAAGGATAAGAAAGACGAGGCGGGAGGGGGAGAACCAGAAGGACAGTGCCCACACGATCCCTTATCCACGATATACCCCGCCTTAGGGGACGAGGGAAAAAGACTAGTTGCCATTTGGAAAAAAATAGAAAAGATCCCCGCTGTACAAAATAATATCATTGGTATGCTAGAATTCATGTTAAGTGGGGGCAACCATACTCCCTATCAAGATGTTCTGAAAGTAAGAAACAGAAAACAACAAATGTATATATATACCTTCATGTTATATCTATTTGCCCGATACTTCCAATTTAAGAGATTAAGAAATCCGGAGAAATTAGAAGATTTATTGGAGGAGGTGGCGGAGGAAGAGGAAGGGGGGGATAAGGGAGAAGTAGTGGGTTCCAAATTAAACAAATTATTAGATCTCATGAGGGAACATAGACATAAATTTAAAGAAGGAACAGTAACTCCCGAGAGGAAAATCAGTAAACAGCACCCTGTACGATGCGTACCACCCTTAGGGGATAAGTTTGCTCCCCTACCCGCGTTCCCAGAACCTCCCAGTAGTGAAGAATTATATGAGGAAACTGAGGAAGCTCTAGACTGGTTCTTTGAACAAGAACCGCCATTGACAGCCGAGGAACAAGAACTGGTCCGTGCAGCTACCCTATGGACTTCACAAGCGAAGATTTATAATTCGGACATTATAGCCCAGTTATACTCTAGTTTACCCCTCACCCAGCGTAGGTTAGCAAGTCTGTACATGACACAACACTTGATGACACTGAATAGAGTTTTCAGACCCCATCAAGCAGCCCTTGAAAACTTGTTATCCAAATGTACCTCCTTGGCCTTCTTGCAAGATCCTGCACACTTCCTTAACATATTTTTAGATGCACAACAGGAATATCATGATGAAGTGGCTAGGACACTCCTTCGGGCCCGCCATACTGATTACGGGGAGAAAGAAATGTATCGACAATACCCTCTCAGAGAGGTCCATCCTAGAGTAAACGCCGCAAATGAGTTGCAGAAAGTTTTTGTGTATACACCTCTTACTAAATTAGAAATAATGAAAATGAAAGAAATGGTACCACCGCATTCTAAGGATCCTGTTGGGTTTTTTAAGGAACTCACAGACGTCCTTACTATGGGAATATATACCTTAACAGATCTAACAATTATACTAAAAAATTTGCTGCCCCCAGGTATTTATGAGAAATTAAGGGGACAAGACTGGTTAGTGGATAACGCTAATTTGAATTGGGCCGCCCTAGAGACAAATGACAATGCCAGGACAGCTGGAGCCGACATACCAGATGATGTGAAATAGCACCGACCCTCATTCTTAAAGTGTTGCCCCAACTTCTTACCACAAGGAAAGAGGATTGGGATGCTATCTCCGCCTGTAAACAAAAGACAGGTGAAGATATAGAGGATTATTATACAAGATTAGAGAAATGTTTCACTGCCAATAGTGGTCTTAAATTAGAAAATGATTCATATGCACATCTTTTTGTATCCAAATTGGTAGAAAACAGCCTCCCGATGTTAAGGGAAAGAGTTCAAAAGGTAGAGAGCTCCTGGCAAGCACAAAGTCCCTCCCAAGTCCTACGAATATTACAATACCACCAAAACAGGATAAGGGGGGAAGAAGAAAGCGAAAAGGTTAGGGTAAAGGAGACTAAGTTAAGAGCACTAGTGGCACAAACAGTGATGCCCAAATCAAGGCCACAACCTCAGGTACAAAGAAAGGTTAATAATTCTAAAGGTGTTTGTAACTATTGTAAAAAACCAGGACATTATGTTAAAGATTTACAAGGGAACGTTACGTGCCCAGTTCTAAAACATAATGTGGCCACTGGGAAAACTACACCCAGAATACATGTTCCTCGAGATCAGTACAGACCTCAAGAAGGAACGCCCCAAGAACAGAATCAGGGAATACCAAACACAACGCAAATGCACATATCTGATGAAAATACTGGATATGCCGATTTTCCCAGTTTTTTATGAGGCTGCCCAGGGGGGGTTGAGGATAAATTGCCCCTTATTCCTATACCTGTGGACCAAACTGGTCCATATGTAGACGTTCACCTCCTGGGACAAGACAAGAAATTCCTATTGGATACAGGGGCAAGTAAGACAACGATAGATCATAACGAGCTTCCGCAAGCTCCACTCTCTGGGAATAAAAATATTTTACTGGGTTGCTCTGGTCAACCCATTACAAGTAATACATCAGAGCCACTACCCTTACAAATTGGCCCCCTTACCACTACGACAGATCTTCTCTTGACTGATGCTTGCCCCGAGAATCTATTAGGAATAAAACAATTGAAAGAATTAGGAGCCATAATAGTGTGCTCCCCCCAGGATGTGCATCTGTTTCTTCGAGACTTCAAGGGCCATTATACAGTCAGAGATTTAGATCCTCGATTGGCCCACCTCCCAGCCGAGTTGTGGGCCACCAGTCCCACATCGGTCGGGCGGATGGTCATTATGCCCCACAAGATCATTTTAAAGGAGGGAGCCATACTACCACGACTCCGTCAATATAAAATGCCTCCACAAGCTGAGAAAGACCTTACCTCCATTATAGAGGACCTCATCACTAGTGGAGTGGTGATCGAAGTACCATCAAATACCGTGAATTCACCCGTATTACCTGTGGCAAAGAAAGTACAACAAGGAGAAAATACCAACTACAGACTTGTGGTAGACTTACGGGAATTAAATAAATGTGTTGTGGCACAACATCCTGTCGTAACAGACATATCTACCCTTTTAACAACAATTGATTGTGAAGCCAAACATTTTACCGTTATCGATCTCAAAAACGCGTTTTTCAGTGTACCAATACATGAAGACAGTCAATATTTGTTTGGGTTCTCATTATCCGGAAGGAGTTTTCGGTTTACCCGAGCTCCTCAAGGATTTACTGACAGCCCGAGCATCTATAGCCAAGCACTAAAAAGACATCTAGACACCATACAAATGCCTGATCAAACAGCTCTTCTGCAGTATGTCGATGATATACTCATTACGGCCAGATCTGAGCAGTCATGTGTCGAAGCTTCATTATTGGTAATAACATTCTTGGCTGAAAATGGCCACAAAGTGTCGCCAAAGAAATTGCAATTCTGCCAACAGCAAGTGACCTACTTAGGGCACTTACTGTCAAAGGAGGGAAGGCAGCTAACAAAAGAGAGAATACAATTGATACAAAATATACCACATCCAAAAACACAGAGACAGGTATGCGAATTTATAGGACTAACATCCTACTGCAGACAATGGATACCCCAATTTGCACTAATATCAAAACCACTTGTAAAATTGACGACATTAGAAGCCAGCACGTCACCTCAGCTTCCCTGGACAGAGGAACACACGCTCGCTTTCAAAACATTGAAAGAGGCGATGTGTCAGGCCCCGGTGTTGGCCACCCCTGATTATCATAAAGATTTTACCCTATTCGTCACTGAAAAGAATGGGACCGCTCTATCGGTTCTGACACAAGAGCAAGCTGGAAAACAAAGACCATGTGGATATTTTTCATCCACCTTAGATCCCTTGCACAAGCTATTCCCGCGTGCCTGAAGGCTGTAGCAGCAACAGCTCAAGCTATTAGACAAAGCGATGCTATAGTATTGGGACACCCTTTGATAGTACGAGTTCCCCATGCAGTAGAACTATTACTTAACAGAACACAGACGCAACATCTAACAATAGCAAGACTGTCAGGGTATGAACTGACACTTTTTCAACCTCACATACAGATCTTAAGATGCAATACCCTGAACCCTGCCACACTCTTACCCATTCACAAGAACATAGATGAGGTACATGATTGTATGGAAGTGATTGAACAAGTGACAAAACCACGAACAGATTTAAAAGACACTCCATTACCAGATGCAGAAGAAAATATTTTCGTGGATGGTTCTTGTAAAAGAACAGAAAAGGGGGAGATAAGGGCCGCCTATGCTGTTACCACAAATACTCAAATTTTAGAAAGTAAACAGATACCCATTCTCTCAGCACAAGCGGCCGAGTTGATAGCATTGAGCCGGGCCTGTCGATTGGGTAAAGGAAAAAAAATATATATTTATACTGATTCACAGTACGCTTTCGGAGTAGTACACAATTTTGGAACATTATGGAGAGAAAGAGGATTCATGACATCGCATGGATCAAAAATACAACATGCAGACTTGATAACACAATTGTTAGATGATATACATCTACCAGAACAAATAGCTATAATAAAATGCAAAGCACACACAAAGGGGACAGATCATGTTATATTAGGAAATGCATTAGCAGATCAAACAGCTCAAGACATGACACAGAAAGACGTAGAGAGTACGCTGCATCACGGTCCTGAATTTATGCATATGTAGGTCACACGAGATATAACTATGGATATCCAAGACATACAGAGTCACGCCACAAATGAGGAAAAAGAAAAATAAAAAGGGGAAGGAGGGATACTAACTGATCAAGGATGGATGACACTACATAAAGCAGTATGGTATCTTCCCGATGCCATGGTGCAGATTATTATAGATACAATACATGGACCAGCCCACCTTGGGGAAAAAGCTATGCTAGATGCAATACAACATATATGGGACAATAAACATCTTAGGGCAGCAGCCAAACAAAGAGTCCAAACATGTATGATATGTTGTCAGTATAATATTGGAAAAGGCACAACAGTAGGGGCAGGAGGATTTCATCCTCCTGAACACCCTTTTGAAGTTATACAGATGGACTATGTACAAATGGAAAGGTGCAGAGGACAGAAGTATGTACTCGTAGTAGTATGTACATTAACACGATGGACCGAAGCTTATCCTGTACCTGACTATACTGCCAGCACTATGGCTAAACAATTGATTAAGGAGTATTTCCCTAGGTTCGGTCTGCCCCGAGTTATATATTCTGATAATGGTCAACCATTCTCGTCTGAATTAATGAAAAAGATATCGCTCCTGTTGGGATACCAGTGGAAATTTCACTGTGTGCGTCATCCACAGGCAGCAGGCCTGGTTGAGCAACATAACCAGATTTTAAAAAACAAATTGTCAAAAATATGTGCAGATAAGAAAATTGATTGGATAACTGATTTACCTGTAGCACTGTTCTATATGAGAATGGTTCCCCATTCCAGGATAGGATTAGCACCATACGAGATAGTTTTTGGAAGACCACCTAACATATGGGGGATACCTCGAGCTAAGTCGATAACAGATATTGAAATACCTGTACTGACTGATTACCTGGCTTC
Organism: Pleurodeles waltl; assembly: GCF_031143425.1. Lineage (NCBI taxonomy): Eukaryota > Metazoa > Chordata > Amphibia > Caudata > Salamandridae > Pleurodeles > Pleurodeles waltl. The sequence goes on from NC_090451.1 coordinate 478,377,224, forward strand.
CTTGATGTCTGCACTTCAATCTTGTCGTTCACAGGTTGCAGCCGCATTTCCTGATAATACTGAGCCCAAAGAGCACCAGATCAAACCAGGCGATTGGGTTTATATTCGCAATTTTGATCGAACAACACCTCTTTAGCCTCGATGGAAGGAACCGAAGCTCGTTCTACTGGTTACCAGGACAGCTGTAAAAGTCGAAGGTCGTAAGGGATGGCTCCATGCCAGTCACTGTAAGAAACATTTTCCCAAGGAAAAAAGTGGACAGACATCGCCACTTCAGACACAACAGAACGCAGAACAATTGACATTACCCACAGAAGAAAGTCTCCAGCAGACTTATAGATCTAAACTCAGGTCATCTACTCGAGCCCAGGTCAATTAAGTCCAAACAAGCTCTACTTGTTGGTGAAACGGCAGGGGCTCTGAGAAGTATACCTGACAAAAATGACGACGGAGACAGTGAAGCAGAAGATGTTGAGAGACAAATACAGAAAGAAAATGTGTGCGAAAAGAAATTTTTGTATAATGATGTTAATGTTGTTTCTGGCAGCAGCAATGTGTTTAGGTTGAGTTTTACATTTAATTTTTCCATCTAGTCAATGCCCTATATTCTCACCCAACAGTACACAAGAACATACCTATTATGATCTTACGCCTCATGAACGGGCCCACAGATTAGCTATGCAAAATAACTCCTTTGTACGGATGTTGCACTATACTCACCAGGTTGCCAATACTACCGATTGCTGGATATGCGGACAGATTCCCCCTCATCAGAATGACGGAGGGATGCCACTGGAGCCCATTCAACCGATCACGCGGCTCCCCCATTTCTTACCTTTGTCACGCACCTTCCTGGCCGGCTGGCCCAGCCTTGATAAAGTCACTGGTGTGACGAAACACGTGTTGGCTGTATCACGCTGATGACACAATGATTTCCAGTATCTACAAATAAAAGACACCCTCTACAAACAGGACTTGAGACTCCTTTCAACTTTGCTTCATAGCAACATAAGATAAGGGACACTCATCCCTGCCACACTATTGGACTATACTATCGGTGTGCTGTGGCCATTCTTGTCCAACAGCGTACAATACCTCCAATTCTGCATGCCCTGAAGGAGATGCTTGGATATGTTAGAATCGGTGGCCATGGGGAGATCTGAATACCGTCCTTAATCAAGTCTGTTATCCCGACGATAATGGAATACCACAGGCTAAGGGGACTATATTCGAAAGTGAAGAGTACAAACAGGAGTATTGGTCTTCCAAATTAGTAAATACCAAGCCTGAAAAGAAAGGCGGACCAACATCCATATCTGTTTCCAAAATGAAAGGACAGCTGTGTGTCCAGAAGACTGGTATAATCCAGGTAGGACACAGTGAATGTAATATTACTGTGAGTTTCGAGGATAAAGGCCAATCAACGTTTCCAGCATCTAGACATACATATTTTGTCTGTGGAGAGATAGCTTATATACGTCTTCCCCTCGGATGGGGAGGAAGATGCTATATATCTTTCCTATTGCCTCCCGTTTTCCTTGCCCCGCCGATGTATCATAAGGATCGCCTACTCCCTAATGAGAGGCATAAGAGATTTATAGATACTTCGGGGATAGACCAAACAGAGACTACCCTGGAACAGTATACAGACTTCAATAGAGGTTTCTTCTTCTTTATTAGACCGATTCAGAATAGTAAGCTTATCCGTAGGCTTACTCGAACAGTAGAAGCAGTTGTAAATCAGACTATAGCTGCTCTGGGAAATTTGACACAGGAACAATCCGCTATCAGAATGGTAGCGCTTCAAAATCGTCTTGTTCTTGATGTCATACTAGCAGAGAGGGGCGGAGCATGTAAAATTATTGGATCGAGCTGCTGTGTTTTCATACCTGATAATGCCCCCTCTGTCTATGAGGCTATTTCTAAATTGCACAAAATTGCGTCCAGCTTACACCAGGATCCTGGCAACTGGACCTGGTCAGGATGGTTTTGGGGACTAGTCTCCACATGGGGCTGGAAATTGATTTCTGCTATTGGCATAGCATTGTTTACATTAATGGGAGGCTGCCTGTGCATCCAGTGCGACCCGCCACTCTGTGGATTGTGTGCTACCATGTGCATTCCTAAACCACACATCCAGAAAAAAGAAAATGTTAAGATTATGCTCCAAGATCATATTGATGATCTTATGGCCATCGAGATAGAGGACAATGGTTGCACTCTGGTGCAAGGAGGGAATGTGGAAAAATAGTTTCTCACCCTTCGTGCAACCACTGTTCATTTGATATCAGGACAACCATATTGAATATGGCATCCATTTTGTGAGTGTTTTAAACACTCCGTCGCAGAGGAAATAGGCAGAAAAAGATGTAGCTTGAAAGCAGCTACATCGTGTAATATGCCTAAGGCCGAATACCAGACTGGCCACATACCTGCGGTTAAGCCAATTTTGAGAAAAACTAATTTCCACGGAATAACCTGCAATTGGAACAAGGTCATACCTGCCATTTACTACACACTATTTTACGCTTCAGCTGTTTGCACATTTTTGTTTGTAAGCAATCTCCCACTCCTCTCCCCTGAGGCATACAAATGTTTTTATACCTAACTAGTGGAAAATGATTGAACCTCTGCCATTTGTTTGCATGTAGTAGAAAAATGTATAAAAGCTCTATGCTGCGCGAAGTAAGACAGACTACTCCCTAACCCGCTTGGTGAAGGAGCTCTCCCTAAACTCGAGTTATTGAATAAATCCCGATTATTCTCTACATCTCGGACCCCGTCTCTTTCCTTTTTTTATTATTATTTAACTTACAAGGCAAATTCAGAGGTATTTTAAATTATTTACCACAGGCTGCTCAAAGGACTCACCTGTCTGCTTTCTACAAAGGACTGCTGCCTTGCTGTTGGCCTGCTGCCTTACTGAACTCTTGTCTGGCTGCAAAAGTGCTCTCCAAGGGCTTGAATAGAGCTTGCCTCTTGTTCCCTGAAGTCTCAGGGCCAAAAAGACTTCTCTTTTTCATTTGGACTCCTCGTGCGCCGAACAATTTGATGCACAGCTTGCTCCGCAGTGACAAAATCGCCGCATGCCGATGCTGCTCGACGCGACGCCTACGGTGCGACCGGAACTTCGACGCATGGCCCAGCATGGACAATTCCGCCCGACTTCCAGAGAGAAACTTGACGCAACGCCTGCCGTGAGAAAGAAAATTCCACGCACAGCCTCCCGGAATGATGCGCAGCAGGATAACAAGCCGAGGAATCCACGCACAGACCCTGGGACATCTGGTAATCCATAGAAGGAGTCGGCCCACGTGCCGGAAAACGACGCACGTCTTCCCCGAGTGAAAAATAACGACGCAAGTCCGTGTGTGAAGGGGCAAAACCGACACACACACCATTTTTCCATGCATCTCCTCCTCTGCGGCCCTCTGCGGAGATTTTCCACTCCAAACCAGGTACTTTATGCTTGAAAGAGACTTTGTTTGCTTCCTAAAAACTTAAGACACTTTATATCACTTTTCAGTGATATTTCTACAAATTCTAATTGCATCTTTGATTGTGTTGATCTACAAATATCCAGATAAATATTCTATATTTTTCTAAACACTGTGTGGTGTATTTTTGTGGTGCTATATGGTGTTATTGTATGATTTTTTGCACAAATACTTTGCACATTGCCTTCTAAGTTAAGCCTGACTGCTCGTGCCAAGCTACCAGAGGGTGGGCACAGGATAATTTGGATTGTGTGTGACTTACCCTGACTAGAGTGAGGGTTCTTGCTTGGACAGAGGTTAACCTGACTGCCAACCAAAAACCCAGTTTCTACCACTAACATACTAGTATCTGGTATTTAATGAAATATGCAGTCTGAGAGCAAATCTATAGAAGTGCTCCTCAAGCTATGCGAAGTGATGAGTCCTCTACAAGTTCAGGGACACATGGTCAGTCCAATAGGTTTTATTGCTTGTTGACAAACCAATTTAGTCAGTTGCAGTTTTTCACCCCAAATGGGTCTTGCATTGAGAAGGAGTATGCTTTACATACTCTTGCTGCAGAAGACTTCCAATGTGAGGCCGCTGCTCTTGCATGCAGTTTGTGGTCCACTTTGCCACCCTCCCACTACTTCCATAAAATGTACAGCCATTCACATGGATGACGGTCGAGAAGAAGTATGATCAGAGTGCTTCTCAGACAGGAAAGATAACAACCCACCTAAGGAAGGCACACAGCTCACTCATAAGGGTACTATATTTGACTCTAGAACTCATAGATCAGAAAGCCTGAGTGGTATCACGGGGTCACTAAGTCTTTGAGGTGCTCACAGGCACTACACAAGTCAGGCATTCAGCTCGTCGGTGCACTTAGGCCTGCGTTAGACCCTCAGTTCTTCACTAGATGTGCTTTCACTGCCCTCAGCATTGCACACTGAATGCAGGACACACAATCACAGGTACAGTAGTAATTGTGGAAGGGGTGTAGTACACCAGTGCACATAGGATCTGCTACAGGGTTGCTTTAGTTGATGCCCTTCTCTTTTTTCCCCACCAACCCAACCACTCACTCCCAGGTTAGGGAGGTTGCCAAGGTAATACTCAAGTGTAATTGGGGCAATCTGGGACAACCTATGGGAACCAGCCACAAACACTGAGTAGCATCGCTGTCTGCTCCAGACAGCTGCAACTGATCATTCTTCATGGAAGATTCCCCTTTGCAGGGATTCTTCTGGCACCCCAATCTCAGCAGCTCCAGCAGGACCATCTTCCAAGAGGAGCAACTACTCCTTCAGCAGAATGTTGCAAAGTCCCTCAGCCGAAGTCCATACCCCTCTCAAGAAAGCTATCAAGAACACCAGCCTTGGATCGCAGAATATTTCCAAAGTACCCTGTGGGGCTGTCAGATACACAGGTCAGTGAGATGCTCCTGAACAGTGACTGGCAAATTCAGTCCTCCTTTTCTACTCCTGTCTCTGACATAGTTTGTGTACTCTGTATGGTCTGCACTGAAACTGCTCAGAGGTTGTTCTTTCACTTTGTGTCTTCCTCTTCTTCCAGAGCATTCACTCACTTTGTCTTAAGATCATGGCAGTGAGTATGGGGGTGATTCTTGGAGAGACATCAGCTGCATTTTATCAACATTAGATTGTAGATGCAGATAAAGCTGATCTGTTTCAATGGGGGCAAATGAGAAAGTGTGGCGACAGTGTGTTACATATGTACTTGTTGATTGATAGATATAAAGTGATCCAGTTTTTGTCTGGATACAACAGGTAAATTATGTAAAAGAAAATACTGAGGTCAAGCAAAACGAGAAAGGGAAGCAGTCCTGACACTTCCATTGTATAATTCTAAGATCTCATAAGAACTATTTCCCGATTTTTTTAAGAGGTTGTTTGATTGGGGTGAACTGCAATTGAATAGGAATTTCAGGAGGCATCAGGTCAAATGAAACCTTTGAAGTGAGAGATGATTAATGTATCCCTTTAGTGGAAGTAAAGGAGTAACAACATTGCATATCAGAGCTAGCAATAGACATTGGTTGCACAGCAGTTTGGCTCCTGAAAATGCATGAACATGTGTTACACCAATGCTTACTTTAAGTCTGTTTACAGACACAACTGATGCTAAAGAATAATTGCTATGATAATAATGATTTTACTACCCAGAGAGCCAGTCCTCTTTGTGGAACATCAATTCACTGCTAGCTGTATTTTTACTTTAACTGTTCTCCAAAATATTACTCTGAAATATAGATAACGATTAAAATATATCGATAAGTGGCCTTATTCATACTTAAGTGAGGTATTTTTTAAATTATGAGAGATCTTGATAATCCCCTTGCTTTAAAAGGACCATCTGTGAATGATGTCACACTACATCCAAAATATCACAGACAGCATTAAAATGTAAAATTATTAAATGCCTATCCTTGGTGACTGTTTACACATTGCTGAAGATGTGGTCAAGTTTTAGGTCTACAAATATTTTGCCGTGCCACACAGCTTTCTTTTCAGTGGGGTACATAGGCTCTCCAGGAACTGAGTTTAATCAATGATTTTACCCCCATTACACGGGTATCCTAAAAATCCATCTGAATGCTTCGAACCCCTATTGAAGTTCTCCCTTAACTACTGAACTTTACTTGTGGAAGTCCGTAAAAAAGGTAAACATGTAGAATTATGTGTGTTAATCAACGATTTTGCATATTAGGCTTCATTTGCAAGTTAAAAACGTGTAAAAGAAGTATTTACCCTCATTATCCCACCCTGGGGTAATGGTATTTACTATATGTCTTATTTACCCCATTTCACTCAACCTGGAACGAGGCCGCATTTTGTGTTCCTGTTCGAGACCACACTGTTCATATGTGATGAAACCCTAATTAAAATGTTAACAAGATCAAAAGCTAATAACTATTTTAGACATTGTAAAGCACAATAGTTAAATGTTTGCGACAAACTTATAATGGAAATTGAATTCCATAAATTAGTGACAAATTCCTGATACTTTTAGTTTTATACTACACAGTAATTTAAAAATATCTAATGCAATGATAATTCGAATGACTTAAAAATATGGAAACAGCACACACTTTTAGTAGTGCAGTGATGGAAGGTACGCAAATATCATTTGTAGAGCCCTGTGAACAGATACTGGATAAGTGATAAAACATCTGATCAAAGACATGAACATTGAGATAGTTTTGTTGAAGCTAAAAAATGCAACGAGAATCATTAATGCCATACGGCTATGTCAGACCACCTCTGGTTCGAAAAGGACAGGGGGTTAGGGAAGGCAGCAAGGACAATTTCGGAAAAAGATGATATAATTATAGCGAACAAAAAGAATTTCAGAGGCAATGTGGGTAATATTCCAGACCGAGGAAAAAACTGCTGCTCGCTAATGCGTGTGTGACCTGCAGATATGGAGCACCAGAAGAAAATGGAAAAACGCTTATTGTTAAATAATTGTTAGAGAAATTAAAGTAAGATATTGGTGGAAGACAGTGATAGCCACGCCTGTTTCGACATTAAAAATAGGGATTTGACTACCACCTCATCATGAAACAAACCATGAATTTTCTAGAAAACAAAAAACTCCACTTCGAAAACATTTTTCTGCTTAATGATTTCTTTTCGATGAAGGGTAAAGCTTCGCTTTCAATTGAAGGTTCTGTGAGATCTAAAAACCCTCTAAGATCCCCATCTAAAAAAGTGTACCGTTTTTACAAACTTCTTTTTTAGAAAAGTCAACGTGGTTTTTCTTAAGTTCTGAAGTGCGTTTTGAAGTTTTGGAAAACGCTATTATTAGCGGCAAGTTGAAATTTACACTCAAAATAGTTGGAATTGTCAGTGCAATACAAAATGGTCTCTATTATGTGTTCTACTTTGTACATAGGATTATATTATACCAAAGTTACAATAAAATTAGTAAATTAAATAAAAAGCAGGCTGCATCTTCAGCATCAAGTTGACAGATTCAATAAATTAAGCCAAGTTGGTAGATCAATCGTGGCATAGTGGGAACAGGAGATAACAGGTGTAGGCATCTCGTGCAGGTGGGAGCATGCCCCCTTGCAAAACCGCTGTATGACCTGCTCTAGTCCAGCATAAGCGAAACACGCAGCAGATCAATAGTCCTTCTGCCTTTGGGGTCTTTAATTCTTTAATGCTGTGCGAAAAACACCAAAACCAGCTCTGGACATTAAGGGCCTTATTTATACTTTTTGGTGCAAAACTGCACTAAGGCAGTTTTGCCCCAAAAAGTTTTGCACCGGCTTGCACCATTTTTTAGCACCAGCTGGGCACCATATTTATGGAATGGTGCAAGCCGGTGCAAAGGGTAGGCTAGCTTAAAAAAAAAATTACGTTAGGCAGTTTTGAGTCAAAATAAATGATTCTGATCAGATTAGCATCATTTTTTGACGCTAAGGGGCGTATTTATACTCTGTTTGCAATGAATTAGCGTCATTTTTTTTTTACTCTAATTCAGTGCAAAACTAACTCCATATTTATACTTTGGTGCTAGACCCGTCTAGCACCAAATTTATGGAGTTAAAGTCATTTTTTGGAAGTGGAAACCTACCTTGCCTTAATGAGATGCAAGGTAGGCGTTCCCGTGCAAAAAAATGACTCTATGGCCTTAACACCATATTTATACTCCCATGTAAAAATGGTGCAAAGGAGGGAGGAAGGGTCAAAAAATGGGGCAAAGCTTGCTTTGCCCCATTTTTTAAGACCTTGGTCAGGGCAGGTCTTAGGGGACCTGTGGCCCTATTTCCATGGTGGAACACCATGGAATAAGCCCAGAGGTGCCCTCCCTAGGCCCTAGGGGCACCCCCACCCACACTAGAGGGACTGCGAGGATGGGGGACCCCATCCCAGGTAAGTACAGGTAAGTGCATTTTATTTTTGAAAGTGCCATAGGGGGCCCTGAAATGGGCCCCCATATATGGCACCGGGTGCAATGGCCATGCCCAGGGGACCCCTGTCCTCTGTGCTGGCCACTGGGGTGGTGGGCATGACTCCTGCCTTTCCTAAGGCAGGAGTCATGTGGCATGGTAGGTTTAGCACCATAAAATGACTCTAATCTGGTTAGAGTCATTTATTTTTACTCTAACCTGCCTAAAGCCATTTTTTGGTGCTAAACCCTCTTCTTCTATACTGCCAACCCCACCCGACTAAAGTCATTTTTTTAAACTCTAGCCTACTCTTTGCACCGGCTTGCACCATTCCATAAATATGGTGCCCGGCTGGTGCACAGAAATGGTGCAAGCCGGTGCTCAACTTTTTGGTGCAAAACTGAGTCAGTGCAGTTTTGCAGCAAAAAGTATAAATAAGGGCCAATATTTTGTAAGTTTGCGCCACTTTTGTGTCATAAAATGACGTTAATGCGGTGCAAAAAAAGTTTAAATCAGGGCCTTGGTGCTAGATGGGTCTAGCACCAAAGTATAAATATGGAGTTAGTTTTGCACCGAATTAGAGTAAAAAAAAATGACACTAATTCGGTGCAAACAGAGTATAAATACGCCGCAGAGTATAAATATGCCCCTAAATATGGTGTTAAGGCCATAGAGTCATTTTTTGCACGGGAACGCCTACCTTGCATCTCATTAAGGCAAAGTAGGACTCCACTTTCAAAAAATGACTTTAACTCCATAAATTTGGTGCTAGAGGGGTCTAGCACCAAAGTATAAATATGGAGTTAGTTTTGCACCGAATTAGAGTAAAAAAAAATGACACTAATTTGGTGCAAACAGAGTATAAATATGCCCCTAAATCCACCTAATATACTCCAGAAGGGAATGCGTCTATCATCACTAGTATCAGGTTTCTCAATGAGCGCATGAAGCAATGCTGACACCGGCCTGAACGCACTTACTTCAAGGGGAAAACAAGCAGAGCTTTGAGGGTGTCTCTAAATTTGCATGCTGTGTAGACTGCAGGGCTAAGAAAGATCTGCTGGAACCGGAATGAGGCCCCATTGCCAGGCAAGGATTACTGACTCTCCAGTGCAGCGTCACTCAGCAGGCCACCTCGAGATACCAGAGCAAGGCACTCAAGGAGCTTTGGCATTGGTGGATCCAATGTAAGTCGGAGATGGATAGTTGCCAGGGGGGAAGGTTGAGGCTACAGTTTGGGCGAAATGCAGAAGTTTCCATATTAGGCATTCAGTCAGCATAGAATGTATTATTTAAATGTATTCCCACATCATGTGTCTGTCCACTGTGGATGCTGTTCAACAGAAAAACACTTGATGAAACTAAACCTTTCATACTCACCTAGAAGAATTAATAATTGAATAAGTTCCCTGAAGCAAGATATTGAAACATCGATGTATGAATAGAAAGTCAGTCCACTAACCCTTAGAAAGGTTCCACTGCAACTGAGAAAGCCTACACCGAAAGTTAGTACCTATGTCGCTAGACAGTAAAAAAGTTAATTCAATCTCAAGACTCTCACAACTTTTCACCAAAACGCAAAAGCAACCCAAGCCCTTTTAATGATGACAATGAAATCTTAAATCAAGCAGTTGCTCTGAGAAACCCAACTAAAATAGAAATAATCAGGTTGAGAAAAAGGGACAGAAATTGGCATGGCTAACCATGCATCCGCTCCTAATAACTTGAGTCCAGTCCCAAAATCTAGTTTAACTTTATTGGGCCCTAATACTGTGGCATCAAGTCACCATCGATTTATCCTGGGCATTTCAAAAGAGCATAAATACATTCACTACAACATTACAAAACCCCATTTCGGAATATGCAGGCAAATTAAAGTGCTCCCCGGCCAACAAAAAGACGAGTCAAACAGACCTCCCCAAAGACTTTCACAGTTTTTAAAAACCAGCATCACAGTTTTCCACAACTAAAAAATAGAAGCCACAACTAAAAAATATAGCCCCATAATGTAAGATTCAGAGGCATAAAGGCCACAAGGTCCAACTTCATTTTGAGCAGGTCAAGGCTACATTTCCCTAAATTTTGCAGAATCATCACATGCCTGCTTCAACACAGGTGTCGTCTGTCCTTATGTTTCCAAGAACTACTGAGTCAAGTCACTCAGACAATCACATCGACAAGAAACCTGATGCAACATCAGTATGGAACAAGTGCTTGTTATCGCTATTTCAAGGTCGAACAAGAACAGTAGTCGAAATAGTGTAATATGAATTGTCATATTTTTACCATATTTGTGTACATGAATGTGCCTTAAGCTGACATCTTGATGCAGATTGGTTATGACAAACATTCCTAAGGTGATGTAGGAAAGTCCATCTTAGATAAGGTACAGTATAAATGGCCTGACACTTGATCATTAGTTAGGAGAAGTCCTTCACCACAGATTATTGTGCAAGATATTTCCAGAGCTTATCTTAACTGTCAGTGATGATGCTGAATCGCACTTTCTACTGAAATATCATATTGAGCCTAAGTCCGGGAGGAGAGGCGCTGATGCGACGTGTTGAACTATCATGTGGAACAAAGCTTTTGACAACTATAGTGCTTTGCTGTAAACAGATATGCAGTGCACTAATGATCCCTAAGAAAATCTAGATGCAAGTTGCACTACTCCATGGTCTCTTAGTGCAGTTCATAGTAGTAGGTTTCAGGGTGTTAGGTGTTTTTAATGACATTTTAACCATGGGAGAAATTTTCATTTTGTTCTCGCTATTCACAACTCTTACATGTGCTGTTATGATATTTTGTGTGGTTACTTTAAAAGTGCTAATTGAGATTCCAGAAATAAAGCACTTTTTATTTAAAGTGTCTTTTTCTTAGTGCAGTTTGTGTGTGCGTGTGTGTGATATTGATGAGAACACATTAGATTTGTTTCCAATCATCCCGGCATCGCTGAATCCCTGTCTAGGGACTTTTAGTACTCAAAAGCTTTGGCGCAACTATGTATTGGCTCAGAAATTTAATGTAACCATGAAAGGTTTACTGAAATATAGTGAAATAATTTGACTTTCATAAGACTGTTTACGATTCTAAAGCAACGATTCCAGATCTCATTTATTTAATCAAATAAGTGCAAATGGCTGAAAAACCTTCCCTAGAAAGTCCTCCAAAAGAGAAGGGAAGAAATACAGCAGGCCAGCTGCTGTTTCTGAGAAATACCAAGGTTTGTTCTCACAGATCCAGTCAACACAATCACATACATTTTTCTAAGCTGGGTTAGTTGTCACACTACCTGAAAATATCATGAACATTTTGTTTTCTGATTATAAGCCATGTGTTTACTAATGACCTTCATGCCATTCATAATTATCAACATAACGTGTCTAATATAGTGGAGTTTTAGTTAGGGGAGGCATCCCAGATCTTTCTGTTGGATGAGTCTAGTTGTTTGTGTGAACCAGTGAACTTACACGTGATATGAGTATTATCATCTTTCAGCGGGATATATGGGCTGCAAACACTCTAAAATGGCTGCCCCCGGGGGGTGCACGCTCAAGCAGGTCTACCCTTCGGTACCCAGTACACACACCACCCTGCAGTAGGAGGTAATGCACAGACTCCTCTTTGTACAGAGGAGTACAGATCACGATGTTGGTTATGTGATCTCCACCTTTAACTTGCATGATTTTGTGACTTAATCGGTGTACCGTCTTCAAGCAGTAAAAAGTGTTCTAGGAGGGAGGCAGTGGTTCTAGCACAGATCATGTGATCAGGTTCAGTATTCCCACATAACGATTAACTCCTGCTTGACTTGCTGGAGTGGCAGCGAAGGCAATCCAATCTGTACACTTAGGGACATATTTATACTCTTTGGTGCAAAACTGTGCTAATGCAGTTTTGCGTCAAAAAGTTTAACGCTGACTTGCGTCATTTCAAAGAGCCAGCCGGGTGCCAAATTAATGGAATGCTACAAGCTGGCGTTAAACTTGGGCTAGCGTTGGACAAAAATACGCTAGCTGGGTAGGGGTGGCGGAAAGAGGAGACGGAGGTTGAGCATCAAAAAATGATGCTAGGTGGGTTAGAGGGAAAAAAAATGCTGCTAACCAGCCATGCGTCATTTCCTGATGCACAACCTTCCATAACACATGACTCCTGTCTTATAAAAGACAGGTGTCATGCCCACCACCCCAGAGGCCAGCACAGTGGACCAGTGCCCCCTGGGCATGGCATTTGCACCCAGTGCCATGCAGGAGCGCCCATGGCAGGGCCCCCAATGGCACTTGAAACATTTGTTACAAATACTCACCTATACTTACCCTACTTACCTGGGTTGGGGTATCCCATCCTCTGGTGTCCCTCTGGTGTGAGTGGGGGTGTTCCTGGGTCTTGGGGTGGGCTACTGTGGGCCCATTCCTTGGTGTTTAGCCATGGAAATGGGTCCACAGGTCCTTTAACGCCTGGTCTGCCTCAGGCGTTAAATAATGGCGCTAAGTAAGCTTAACGCCATTATTTTGGTCCGCCTCCCACCCGTGCATCATTTTAGCATGGGGGATAAATTTGGGGCGAGGGGGATAGCATCATTTTTTGGATGGGAACGCTTACCTTGCATCTCATTGACGCAAGGTGGGTTGACACATCCAAGAAATGGCGCAAACTCTAATATTTTGAAACTAGACGTGTCTAGTGTCACAATATAAATATGGAAGAATGTTTGCGCCCGATTTACATAAAAAAATTATGCAAATGCATTGCAAACAAAGTATAAACATGCCCCTTAGAAAGGGCCTGATTTACCATGACTCCGGACCAGAGTGCCGTGTAATTTAGTATGGGCTGCTTGCTTAGTGCCAGTGACAGCTTTTTGCTGAGGCGAAAAGAGGATTCTACTCTGGTTGATCCCCCATGTGGGAGAAGTTAAGTCTAATGGTAGCTTCCCCCTCGTGTGTGTGAAACAGTGATGGAGAGGGGACATTCCTATTCTGTATTACAGTTTAAGGGAATCAAGCTTACCAGAGGTTGGACTCTGGTGGGCGTGTGCATATATATGAGAATGGCTGGTGGATTTAGAGGGAAGGGTGGGTCAGGGTTTGGTTCTCCTTAGAACGCCCATGGAGGTAATCTTTTAGACATCTGGTAGTACACCAAAAGTTGCTATAGTTATGCAAATCACCAGATGTAGGCAGAAGAGGTGAGGTTCTCCACACTTTCTTTTGGTTGGTGACACATGAATGGCATGTGGTGTTCATTTTTACATTTTTAACTCTTGGTTTTAAGGATTGTTTTCGTAGGCATGAGCTACATAAAGACCATGTTTAGCCTTGGTTTGCACAATGGATGTAAAGGTTATGTAAGCTAAGGTGGATGTAAACTTAACAAATGATTAATCTGATTATTAGGTACTCCGGTCTTCCTAGTCCTGAAGAGACCAGTGAACTAAATTTGGCCAAAACATGTCAAATACCAACAGGAGTTGTTGTTTGTAAAATATAAATAACAATGGCATTTTAAGGTTTAAAAAATATGGGTAGGCCATGATTGCCCCGAAATGTGATTTTTGAGGACTACCGCCATGGTGATTGCATAGTAAATGAATTGTGCAGTTAGGTATTTTGGAAATACAAGGAAATAAGGAGACATCCTTAAAAGAATTTAGGATATAGCTTAATTTTGTGTTACATATGTTGAAAGGTGATGAGTTTGAGAATATATGTGCAATTGTTTTCAACTTTGCTGCAGAGACCTGATTATTTAGAGGAGGCACTACACAGACAATCATATAAGAATAATCAAATAAACTATATGATTTGATTGATTCTGAGGACCCAATGTTAAAATAAATTATTTCACTGTGGCAAAAGTTAATATTTTGTTTAATCCCCACAGGATACCAAATTGTTGTTTTGAAGTTCGTTTATTCTGAACATTACTTGTTGGTGCACATATGCTTGCCACACACACCTGACATCTAGTGCCCTTTCACACATGCACCGGAGGGGAATATGCCCATGACTTTGCCACTTGTTTCTTCTTTGTTTTTAACCTTCCCAGTGTTTAATCTTGTTATCTTCAGCTACTCTCACTTCCGTCTCAACATCCATATTAAATCAGCCTCTAGCAAGCCAGGATAATTGTGAATCTGTCAAAATATGTAAAACCTTTAGTGATGTCATTGGTTGTATTTTGGAAGTCTTTTTGCACATCATAAGTTTGAGTAAGTGAATTAAGGGTGGAAAGTAAGTGTCCTTGTTAAAACCTTTTTTTTAGCTTTCTTTAAGGTAAAACACTTCTTAGTTAAGAGAGAGAAATAAAGTTGAAATTAAATGTATTCATAATACTTTATATTACTTGTTTTTTGCTGTTTATCATATAAACATTGGTGGATGTGCAAGAGATATATCCTTTTGTTGCTCCTGACTTAGAGTTGGGTGGTATTTGAAAGTCCTCCAATTTCTGGAACAAATGCTAAATCAGGAGGACAATTTATGGAACGAGTTCCTGCTATCCAGTGGATACATTAAAGGAGAAAATTAAGCTACACTCCCCTTGAACTGAACATTTTCCTCCATAAATTGAATGGTGTTCTCTGTTAGCCCAACGCATAATCATGCCCAAAAAGTGAACTTTGAAAAGCTGTACATGTGCATGGGATCAGTCATTTCATTACTTAATATTATGCACACATGTTTTTCTTGGTAAGAATACTACTTTAAAACTTTGTTTTTAAAAATATATTTAGAAAACAATTTGAATATCTTAATGGGGAGTTGACACAAACTGATCATTATGCATCTAATTAGGTAGGCATTTTGAAGTAGGTATCTAAAAAAAGCTCAAATAATTTTAAACATATTTCAAATTTATTTTTCATTTTAGTGAATCCAAACACTCTTTCGCATTTGATGGTTACAATCAGCCAGTTTTAATTCCTTTCACGTATATTTACCTCAACGTTTACCACTACGTGAAAGTAGACAACCTAGTTATTTCCCCATTCTTTATGTGCTCTATGTTGTCCCAATGTAATTGATAATCCCATGCCCATTTGGTCATGTACATACCAATACTTATGTCCCAATGCCATGTCCAATATGCATGTCCCACTGCCTGTGCCCCAGTGTTTGTGTCTGAGGCCCTCATTACAACTTTGGTGATCTTTTTCAAAGACCGCCAAAGTCATTGTAGCCAGCAGACTGGCACAGCTGGCGGTCTGCTGACTGCCATATTAGTAGTCGTCCGAGGACTTCCACCAATTTATGAGGGAAGTAAGACTCATCAGCCTGGCTGACAGAGTTGAAGAGGCGGGTGAATTGCCAGCACCGCCACAGCGGCAAGACTCCACCCACTGTATTACGAGCCGTAATACGGCTTGGCAGAGTCTTGCTAGTGTGGTGGTGCTGGTGGTGCAAAACTGCCAGGACCCATCCACTCCCGGATGACCAGTTCACCGAATAAGGTAAGTGATCGTCTGAAAGGCGGGGTAGGGAGTGTTGGGTGCATGTGTGTGTTGTGTGCATGTATCTGTGTGAAGGGAGCTTAATAAGTGCGTGTTTGTGAGCAAGTGAGTGGGGGTGTCTGTGTGCATGTCTGCGAGTGAGTGGGGGTGCATGTGTGCAAGTGTGTGTAAGCGGAGGGGGAGTGTGTTAATGTATGTGTGCGTGGAGAGGTGGGGAGTGCATGAATGCGGCGGGTTGGGGGCATGAATGAATGTGGATGGGGTGAGGGTTGAGTGAGTGTTTGTGCACTGGGGAGGAGGGGTTGTTTGTTGGTGTGTGTGTGCATGTGTTTGTGTGAGTAAACGGGGGAGCAGGTGAGTGTATGCATGTGGTGCAGGGGGGAGTGAGTAGATGTATGAGTGCAGGGTGGAGTGAGTGGATGTATGCGGTGCAGGGGGGAGGGCGGGTGTGGGTGTTTGGATGGATGTGTACAGTTGGAGCGGTGTTTGTAAGTCTGTGGAGGAGTGGGGCGGTGTTTGTAAGTGTGTGGATGGGTTGGGGGTGCATGGAGGTGAGAGTACATGGGTGCATGTGTATGTGCCGGTGACAGGATTGAGGATTCCTGTCACTGGGTTCATTACCGCCAGGGTTTTTGAGGCGGGGTGACCACCACAGAAAGTCTGCAGTCTGCAGTCTGCAGTCTGCAGTCTTGTAATCCAGCAGGCAGGCTGGGGCCTGCCACTGAGCTGGAGGTGCTCACCGCCGGCCGTGTCGGTGCGACCGCACCGGTGGGCCAGGCAGCATTGTGGCGGTTTTTGTTCTGCCAAACCCCACAAATTGTAATGCAGTGGAAAGACCGCCACAGCGAGGCTGGAGGTCTGACGACCACCAGCCTCATAATGAGGCCTGGGTGTTGAATGTTAATTAGTGTCAATGTCTATGCAATGTGGGAGAGTCTCTGGCGGTGTACCAAATTAGGGTCAATATGCAACTCTGTGACCCAATGCCAAATACCGGTATCCGCATGTCCATGGCCTTAGCTCCACATTAATGGGTCATGTTCTAGTAACTGTGTTACACGCCAGTGGCCTTTTTTTTGGTTCCAAGTGTCAGTTTTATTGTGTTCCCAGGCATCTGAGTTTCTGTTTTCATGATCCTGAACCTCTATCCATGCACCAATTCATCTCTGTGTCATCAACTGTGTTGCTATGTAACAGTGTCCTTGTAAATATGTACTACTGCTCCTGGCCCAATGTATGTGCCCACAGTGTCAGGTATAACAGTGTGAACCATTTATTGTAAGATTGTCTAAATATGTGTCCCGAGGTCGTCATTTCTGAATCAGTGTCTGAAAGTTTAACTCACTGCTTCTGCCACTATCATACGGTTGTCCAAGTCAGTGTTCAGATTTCAGTGACTATGTATCATGGTACTAATGCTGGTGCACCAGAGTCATAGATGAGACACAAAATCCAAGCATCAGGTATTTTGCATCACTGTCCCATTGAGTTCTGGGCTCTAATGCTCACCTTGTCACATTATGAATGTTCACATTTCTAATTTCTACTGTCCCTGATCCCCTGTCTTTGAACATGCCACAGCACCTGTCTTTCACTGTACCATTATGTATATGCATGTCGAGATGTTTTTCTTCTGTTATAAACATCCATTATAGCTTATCCCTTCATGTGCACATTTCACATGACCATTCTACATTTTGCAAACAAACTGCTATTTTAAAGCAGCAAATGAACCAATCTTACAAGATGCACTAAATTCCTTATAGTATTGGACGTTTTAAGTTTTACTGGTCTAAATGTATATGCTTAAGCATCAGAACAGTAAAATATACAGAGTGAAAACGTGTTATATGCAATAGGAGTGATGTCATACAAGATTTCATTTTACAAGAACACTGGGATATTATTCATTAGCTGTTATACCACTCTATTGTTAGTCAAAATTGTGATTGCATAGATATTACATCCTCAATAGTGACTAAAATATACCATTCAGTTAAGTGTGAGAAATTGGGTTTTTGTGTGAAGGAGATGCAATCCTACTCAAGCAACAGCCACAATCCTGGTCAGAGTAGACCACAAAAAGCCACTAAACTAACCTTTGCTTAGCACTCTGGCAGCTTGGCACAAAAGCAGTCAGGCTTAACTTACAGGCAATGTGTAAAGTATTATACAGCCCTAAAACAGTAATAAAGTGAAAACACAACACAAGAAAAAACACACAAAGCACCACTCACTGTTATCTAGTCATGCATAACCAGGTGAAAGTGACGAGTTCAGGCTGAGCATGATGAAGCACAGCCCCAATGCAGGGATCAAGTTAGTGCCAGTGAAAAATTTACATTTTCAAAGACCGGCGTGAAGAGTCCAGTTCACAATGGAGGAGACTGCAAAGAGCAGGAGTCGTATTGCTAGTCACCGCAGGCTGTCGATGTTGTAGCTTGAAGTGCAGATCTTGTGTTGCCAGTCATTGCAGGCAGTAGCTGTAAAATGAAGAGTTGGGTTCACTGTAACTTCACATTCGGTTTTAGCACAGTGGGAATAATTTGGGTTAAACATGCCATTGTAAGGTCTGAAAGAGCCCAAGAGAAGCTCAAGTAATCCCGCACCAAGGATCCAGGACATGAGAGGCACCTGTTGGAATTCAGAAACTCACTTTAGCAGAAGTTGCCAGTGCCTATGCAGGTACAGTTGCAGGTCCACAGCAGTCCAGTTGCAGAGAGTCCTCTGGAGCTTATTGTGTCTATGTAGCTCATAGCAAGTGGCCATTCAGCTGACTCTCGGAGACACTTCAGCCTGGGATGAAAGATACAGGTCTAGTCATCCTTCTCAGACAGCAGAGCAGGCCTTAAGAAGCAGGGTAGTTCTCTGCAGCAGGGCAGCTCTTATTCTGTAGTATCCACAGGTTGAGCAGTGTACTTAAGCGTGGGTCTGAGAGTCCTATTTTTAAATCTTATGTTCCCTTTGAAGTGGAAGTTTTAACCCTACAGAAGTGTCTGGATTTCCGGTCTCCCTGCCATGATCCCAGTCTGTCTATAGGCATAATAGGCTACTGTGTTGGCTGAGCACATTCCTTTGAAGGGCAAGTGTGAAGGGTGACAGCTCCTCCCTCTCATCAAGTCATAATAACCAATCCTGCCAACAACCAGATCCTCTATTGTGCGGCTTTCTGGAAGAAATAAATAAGTGCCAACTGCACCTAATGATGTGACCAACAAACAGACTGCAGACACCAAATGGTCAAGACAATAAAATGGCAAATCTGTAAAAGTGGTATTTTCAGAAATGTGATTTGAAATCTGACTTCACCTACAGAGATGATTTTACATTAAATTTCCTCAGACACCAAACCTGAACATTAGTCTGCTCCCAAACAAATGCCATCACTTATTCAATTTAATAAGGCAACCAAATGTTATCCTGTGGGAGAGATAGACCATGCAATAGGGAAAAATGAATCTGAGAGTGTTTCACTCCAAGGACA
Source organism: Pleurodeles waltl (assembly GCF_031143425.1). Lineage (NCBI taxonomy): Eukaryota > Metazoa > Chordata > Amphibia > Caudata > Salamandridae > Pleurodeles > Pleurodeles waltl. Next base: position 478,396,561 of record NC_090451.1, read on the forward strand.
TGTAAAACTCCTTCTCCCAAACAAAAGTTATCACTTACTCAATGTAATAAGGCAACCCAATGTTATCTTCTGGGAGCTGTAGGCCTTGCAAAAGGGAAAAATGAATTTGAGAATTTTTCACCACCAGGACATGTAAAACTTAAACGTGCATGTCCTATTTTTTTAATTCAACACATCCTGCCCTGTAGGCTAAGTCTACCCTGGGGGTGACATATATATAACAAACATTTGCAATGCAACGGGTCTCACGTTTGCTCATGTTAGAGCTGATAGCGTTGTAAACTCCTAACCTGACTTTTCACCTATCGGCAAAAGTGCATTTATGTACGTAACCCGAAAAAGTGCAATTAACTATGTAAAGCGCTTGACTTCTGCCAAGTGAAATCACGCTAGTAAGTTAGAGAAAAAGTAGTCCACGAGCCAGACAGAAAACAGCGAGCCTCGCATGTTTTCTGTACTTGGTCGATGCGCTCGAGGAGGGATAGCCACCGGAAAAGACATGACGTATGCATGCCTTCGACTAATGAAAGCAAGCAGATTTTATTAGGCAAGCCCACGAACCAATGAAAAACACTGACGTGACGTCGACAGGGCTCAGAGTCCTTTTCTAAACACTAAAGTGTCTCGCTGCGATACGCATGCGCGAGCGCATGCAACGCAGGCTCGACCCTAAAAAGGGAGGTTTGCGCCTGGAAAATGGTTTATTTTGCCAGATCGAAATGGCAGTTTAAAACTGCAGATACAAGTTGCAATGACACACCTGAGACATGTTTCAAAGGTCTACTTGGGTGGCTGGCACAATCATTGCTGCTGGCCCACTAGTAGCTTGTAATTTGCAGTCCCTGGGTACATGAGGTACCCCTTAGCTAGGGGTTTACAAGTAAATTAAATGCGACATTTGTGTGTAAGCCAATTTTACATATTTTAAAGGGCAGAGCACAAACACTTTAGAACTGTTTATCAGTGGTAAAGTGTCAAGACTCCTAAAAGTCAGCAAAAAAAAGTTGTAGAAAACAGGAGGGGTGAAGTCATAATCTTTGGGGGTGACCCTGCAGAGAGGGCCAAGTCCACTTGTAAGAAAATGTGTAAATAATTGTAAAACTATATTTAATGATACAAACACATCTTGATGGTTTTGGTAGTAGCAGATATTATTAATACACCATTTTGATTGGCAGATGCAGTAATACTGAACAACAAAATTACTTCTGCATTTACTCAAGACATTCTAGTAAAATCTCTTGATTGCATTATTAAAATGGCCAGTTTGTAATAAAAAAAATGTCAATGTAATGTGTACGAGTTGAGTGTTTTCTTTTAAAAACAGACCCACATGAGTGTGCAACCATTATTGTGGACAGAGTTTTTCCTAAAGGAACAGTAACGGCATCTTTTGGTAATTGACATAGGACCTGATTTAGAGTTTGGCAGAGGGGGGGTACTCGGACACAAACATGACAGATATCATGTCCGCTGTATTATGATCTCATAATAGCCTTTTGAGATCGAAATACGGCGGACAGGATGCCCGTCATGTTTGTGACTAGTAACCTGTCCGCCAAATTCTAAATCAGGCCCATAATTTGGTAGATCAGGTTCATCGTTGGACACACGTACCCGCAGTACAGATGACCAACAAGGTAAATATAATTGAGCATTATAATCCTCTGCCAGGTCCTCTAGTGGACATAAAAGGCCTTCTGCTCCAGTTATGGGCCCAAGTAACATGCGAGGGTTGATGGCGAGTAAGAGAATTTAGCAACTAGTACAGCCCAGGACTAAAAGGCTACCATCATATTAGAACATTCCACAGAGGGAGAAAGTTCTAAATTAGAAGGAAAACAGACAGACAAGCATTAGACTGCTGCAGCGGAGGTCTGCACCAGCCATTGATGGCCATGTGCCATTTTATTGTCTTTAAAGGAAATACTAATCCAGTGATGTGGTATAATAAATATACTGTGTGCTTAATAGACTCCTGCACTCATAAAGAATTATGGAGGCGGCAAAGACAGATTCACCATAAGAGGATCCGGTTGAATGCTAAGGTGTTTTCATTTTTACTCAGCAATTCCTTCCCTCCCTGCTCGTTCACTCTGAAGCAATTGTCTGCTGAGAAAAGTGAGGCTGACAGAGAAGGTCGCCGAGACCAATTGCAAGTCCCAGCATACAAATGCGCCTTTTAGCTGCCTGCTCCACAAACAGTGACCGTGTCCTGGTATTGATAAATCCTTGAAACGACTCTAATGCATCTTCATTTCTGAAAACAACTGCCTTGAAGGTTGTCACGAGAAAACCAGCCGCCTGGACACTGAAGGATTCTATAAACTGGCCCTGGCGTTAAGATTAACAGATAATAACACTTCTATTAGAATCACTCGGCCACGCTGTACTGATCTCATCAGGGAGGCCACGGCAGGTTTAATATGAATGAAGCAGTTTTGGAATTAATCACACAGGGGTTTTATTACGGTTCACGGGGTTTCGTGTTCAAATTGCATTGTTTGCAATATTTATGGACAAGATTGGTTGCCATTATTAAGTGCAACTTTTCCACGTGGCTTCAGGCGTGCTGTGTTAAAACACTAAAGTCATTCTTTTAAAGTAAACCCATTCTAAACTAGGCACAGAAAAACGCAATTACATTTTGATTTACATTTTAATTTCACAGAACGCGCAAACATAGCACAATTTTTGTTTTGGATTAAGAAGCTTTGGTGCAGGAGCTTCACTTCCAAAATATACAAACCAATCGGACTTTTTTTCAATACATTATTTTTAATTATCATATTAGTAGAACACGGCCATAAGACCTCACCAAAACGTTTGTGATACATTATAATTACTGCATCATCTTACGTTAATGGATATTGACTGCCCGAGTAGATTGCTCACACCTGTGTCCATCATATGAATATATAATGCTATAATCATTCTCTGGTAATTATTGCCTCATTGCGAGTGTGGTAGTCTTCAGGCCTCCGCACTTGCAGTGGCGATGGGACCACCACACTCCAGGTGGTCCTACTGCCACATTACCACCCTGGCAGAACTCAGCGCTTCTGTGCTGATTACAACTCAGCTTTCCACCAGTCAGCCCGCCATGGATAGGCTGGTGAAAAGACAGTGCTAGAAGACACAGGTGGGCCCCTGCACTGCTTATGCTCATGCACTGCCCATTCCCGGGGGCCACTGGGGCCCCCATGCCCAGCACCATCCGAATGAGCACTGTCCTGAGATAGATAGATAGATAGATAGATAGATAGATAGATAGATAGATAGATAGATAGATAGATAGATAGATAGATAGATAGATAGATAGATAGATAATCTGGACCCCAGTACCCCATGCCCAAGTTAGTGCCTGCTCATTGAGGCTGGTCCAAAATCTGCCAATTATGACAAGCAAAAAAATATATAATAATCTGAGCAGCTCTCCTGGATGGTGTTTAATCTTTAATTTTATTAAGTGACAAACACCAGCAACTGTCAGAGCATTTCAACAGGTAATAATCTAAGACATGGTATAAAAAGTAAATCCTTCTTTATCATCCCTATGCCAAGATGGACAAGGGCCTTATGGCAATTGTACTGCAGATGACAAATTTATACACCATCTGGAGGTCCTGCCCATTTCACTCACTGCCAAACCACCTCAGCACTCTGACACAGCAAGTGCTGTGTCATGTGTGACACCCTCACCAACATCTCTGTTTCTCTGGGTCAAAGTTGGGCACTCACAGGAGGTATCCACAAGACAATGTTGCTTATTGAGATGTATTTGTTAGACCACGCTTGTAGCAAATGTCAGATGCATTTCGGCTGCCAAGCCTTTCTCAGCTGAGTAGGCAAAACGTGCTTCTCGTTTGCGCCATGCATTAAAAGGACTTCAGCCTCATGGCACAGGGACGGCAAAACCCACAAGCAAACAGAGGTGTGCAGAGGGACTGAATTCTTGGACGAGGAAGCAGAGGAGGCAGCAAAGGAGAAGGAAAGAGGCAAGAAAGCAAAGAAGGCTCCATGGGAAGTCATACAAGAGGGCAGACAGCAGCAAAATAATGTATTAAAAAATGATAGTGAATTTGTATAATGTTGTTCTTACGAAATCTCAGAATGAAGTTTTATCTTTTGGTCTTTCTTTCTCTCGAACAGCTATGTTTAACTACACTGATAGTCTGATTGATTTATTTAACTTGACACGGAAATTAAAACTGAAATAGTGGTTTGAGAGTAAACCACCTGGAAGAACTGTAGAGGAGAGGAAAAGACCATCCAACTTATTGATTGAAGACATTGATGTTCTCCATACAGTGGGCGAATTGGCAGGAGATGATGACTGGATAATGGATCCGGTTTCTAATCTAATGAAGGAGAGCATAAATTTGGATTGGGATTTTGTCTGGATAAGTGGTTTTAAACCTAAATCGGTGTTTATGCCACAAATTTTGAATGACTCAATAGATGTTTTTGAAAAGTGCATAATAAGGGAATTTATACAATGTGAAAAGAAAAGGAGATACATCAAAGGTAACCTAGATGAAAAGCATTGAACGGCCATGAGAGAATTAAGAGATAACAAAGATATAGTTATCAAGAAATGAGACAAAGGAGGAAATGTGGTGATTTGGCCACTTGATGCATATTTGCGAGAAGGACAAAGACAGTTGAGGGATACTAACAAATATGAGGTGTCCACTAGATTGGATTATGAGAAGGCTAACAATGATTATAGAAAGAAAATGAAAGAATAGAAAGATCCTAATGTGCATGAATATGAGGAGGACCAGTTCCTTAAATGTGATTTCCCAAAATTGCCTGCCCTCTACTTGTTACCAAAGTTACATAAAGATCCAGTTAAACCCCCCGCCCTCCCCCGGAGAGACCCATTGTCTCTTCTAGAGGAAATATGTTGGAAAAAACCTCCAAATATGTTTACTTTTTTAGGACCTTTTGTACAATCTCTCCCCTCATATTTAAAAAATACTTGGGATTTTTTAAGATGGATTAATGGCATTATGTGGTATGCAGAGCATTGGCTGTAATGTCGGAATGTGAATAACTTGCATGTCTAATGAATAACTTCTTTATCTTTAATAACAACATCTATATCCAAACCCAGGGAACGATGATGTGGACCTGTTTTGACCCCAGCTATGCAGGTCTTTACCTAGGCTGGTGGGAGGAGCAGGTCGTCTATAACGCCAGTCAATTTGACAAGCACATCCTCCTCTGGGTGCGCTATATTGATCATATTTTCTGTATCTGGAAGGGAAATAAAGATGAGGCTTGTGAACTTGTGAATGTATTGAATGACAATTCATTGAATTTGACATTTACTAGTAATATACATCAAACAAGAATTTGTAGTTCTGAGATGGACTTCCGGGAAGAAATGACTATAATAAAATCAAGATTCAGGGAAAGAGGTTACTCTTGTAAAACTATAAAACAGGCATGCGACAAGGTCATGAAGGTTGGTAGGGAGAAGTTATTGACCCCAAAGATTAAACAAAAGGAAGAAACTGATTTAATACAATTCTTTACCTCTTTTCAAAGTCAAGCATGGGAGGTCAAACAAAGTCTTTGAATGTTTTGGGAGATTTTGAAATCAAAAGAACATCTTGTTAAATATGTGGGAGATAGACCACAAATCACTTTTAGGAGATGCATGTCTTTGAATAACACACTGTGTGAAAGCCTGGAGCAACTGAGTTCAATAGGGGAACAATCAATAATAGAGGGCTTTTATATTTGTGGTCCATGTAAAGCATGTAAGTATAGGACTAGCTGTAAGTCAAACTGTCAAAAGATAGTCAGCCATATAAAATGAGAAAACATGTTACATGCAATACAGAATATTGCATTTATACTTTGGGCTGCCCTTGTCAGAAATATTACATTGGAAGCATGATCCACAATACCAAAAAAAGAGTTATGGAACATATGAGGGCGATTAACAACGAGGTTAGATGTTTTCAGGTAGCCAGGCATTTCAAATTAGTACATGAGAAACATACCAATCTCCTGAAGTTCTATGTATTAGATTGTATCCCCATCCGTAGGAGAGGGGGTAAAAGAGTGCAGGAGTTGAGACGTCTTGAGTCTAAATGTATCATAAGGTACAAGACCCTACACCCAGAAGGTTTACATATGGATGAAGAGCTATCAGTCCAATTGGGATGAGGGACAAAAGGAAGATCTGTGTTTTAAATGTATATTTGTGGTGTAATAAGGAACAGAAAGTATGTTCATTTCATCTTTGCAAGTGTTCCCTCCTTTGAAATTGTTTTTTAGAATGATAGGTTTAGCTGTTAGTTTTTTTAATATAAATATGATTAGTGATTTAGTTTTTTGTTTTTTTATTTTTACAGGAATGAATGAGCTAGCAAATTAAAAATGAGGAGAAGCAAAAGAGACATTTATATCTATTTCACTTGAGCTATGAGTCAGGTTAACATAATATGACTGATTACTAGATGGTATGGTGTAATTTATTATTTTGATTATTGGCTTAATTATGCAGCTATACATTGAAATTGGTGCTCACTTGGGCAGAATTGTTTGTAATTTGTAGTATGGAGTCTAGTTGCCCACTTGGGCTCAATTTGGAATTGACACATTCAATTAGTAGGGTAACCTATGATGATATAAGAAATTTATTGTGTTAGCACCATATCTGTATAAAGTGTGTTGCAATAGTGCTCTGCTATATTTATGTTGTTTGTGATTTAATGAACGTGCAATGTTTAGAAACGGCAAGCACTTCTTTCCTACTCAATGCTTCTGACACAATGTTGTCCTTTTAGACTGTCATTGATGTGTGGTGATTACGAGGGTTATTTATGGTAAACACAAAAAATGGAACCTTGACCTGTGAACACAGAGCAGCGGCTTCAAACCGCATTGGGCCGCATATATTTTTTGTTGCCTGCATCTATTCAATAAAAGGAAGCTCTATGTATTCAAGATGCAGCTTGTTTTCTGCTTTGTGAAAATGACACGAACAGGAATCCGTTTGGTTTTGGAATATATATATATATATATATATATATATATATATATATACATACATACATACACACCCACACACAATCACAAACACACATGTAAATACACACAGTTGTGGTTTAGTTACTTAAAACGATTTTTTTTTTAAATAGCTGAAAAGTAAAGACCTGCATAGTAAAAATAAAATGTAAACTTACCTGCTATGTAAAGTCTCCCGATGCAGCTCCAACAATGTTATATCTTCCAATGTAGAGCCTGCAAAATAAAGATATGCGGGATTGGGCCTCAGCAGAGGAGATACATGTGCAATTAGTCAGAACTGATTGAATTAAAAACTGCACCTGGATTTGAAGAACCCACCAGAAGCAAGGCTTTCCTAGGCAACATAGATAAGGAGCACAAATAATATATGGATTTCACAGTTTTGCCAGTACACAGAGAGAAATGAAAGCACCAAATGATATAATGGCATGAAAGCAATAAATAAGGTACACAGGTTACACAAGATAATCCTAGAAATAGTGTTGATAATAGGGTAGGACATTGGTAAAACCTGAAAGTAACATAACTAGGAAATTAAAGAACAGAATGTATGTGTGAGAAGATTAGAAACATGAAAGTCTACAAGGGCGGCTAGGAGAAGATGTAACATGTGTAAAGCACCTAATGGGTATAGTTAAATACAAACAGTATGGTAATTTGGGTGCATGTGTGACAAGATATATGTCAGTTTGCTTTATACAATATTCTTACTTCATGGCTTGGCTTAAAAATGCAAGTAGTGCATTTTAAAATATGATGTTCAATAATACTGCAAAACTAGTCAAGATTCAAAGTCAGCTGAATTGTGTCTTATCCCTGAATCAATTTTTGTCAATGAGTTGTAGAATTTGCATTTTAGACCTCTGGCTAGAAACACTGTTCAAAATTAAGCTTATGCTGCCATCATTTCTGAATAGACCTTCAGTTTAATATCTAAAAGGTGTGTGTAATGTGTAGGCATAGGTGTCTGGCCCCATAATAGGCACCATAAGTAGTACTAATGCCCAAAATTGACAAGATTTTCTTCCAAACCAACACTGACTAATCAGTGTGAGCCATGTAATGACCTCCCACAGATATGAGCTAATACATGTCATTATGATGTGAAGTTGTCCAATTGAGATAATGTCCCAATTATCTCGAAGAGCAATTTCCGCAATTACAAATTTTTCATAATATGTCATATGAATAGTTGTATAGAATAAAGCCAACTTTTCAAATGTTGCCTATATGAAGATGAATATAAACTGTCAAGGTAATAAAGTTGATTCTTAATTGTTACCTATAACAATTCTAAAAATGTTGAGTACAAACAACCATTTTTCTTTCTAATACTGAAGTTATAGAAATAATGAGGAGTCATTTTTATTACACACATTCTTTACCTTTTATAACACCCCACTAATATTCTTAGTACTGCTTTACGCTATCCATCTCTAAACTATTAAAACCCCCAAATACTCTTTATTGCTACTTTTCCCTAAACCCTAAAAGCCCCAACTACCCCGTAATGCTACCAATCCTTGAACCTTTTCAAACCCTTACTACCCCTTAAAGATATCCTGAAACTAAATGTTCCTTACTAGTCCCAGCCCCTTCCCCACCTCTCTCTAAATGCTCCTCTCTACTTTACCAGGAGAATGCCCATCTGCACCCTCACCAGTACATTTACCTTTGCCCTAAAAGGCACACCATTTGTATTTCTTTTTTTGTAGCCAAAACTTATTTGTCTTTCTATTTCTTCACTGGTTGCCATTTTTGACACAATTTGTTTTGCAGTCTACTTTTTATCCACAATATTTGACTGCAAACCATATGTATACATTATTGGCCAGATAGCTCATTAGCTAAACACTCAGCCCTTGTATTGCGATCTGCAGGTCACATGTTCGAATCAAGCTAGGGCCAGTCAGCCTTCTATACTTCTGTGGTCTGCAAGTTCTAACCTGTTAACTTGCACAACAATAACACCTGTTATTTACAGGTCTCAGAAGCAGCAGCTCTGTAATATATTGTAGAGTACAAAAAGTTTTTATGGTTTTCCATGCTACCATAGTAATTTCCTGTGGACAGTTTCCATAATGTCAGGAATGTATCCTTGCAGTTTCCAAAATCTAAATCAGGCATGCGAAAAGTGATGGGAAGAATGTGTTACATCCTGCTCTTGTTGATCATTTCAGACCCCGGTTGTGTGGTCATGTGGGTTTTTGAATGGTTCACACACCGGGTCAGATGGAGGTTTGATGCGGTGGGGACAACAGCATTCTTATTGCTGCTGCCCCATACTTAGCATTTAATAAATCTACTCGTAACTCTTACCTCAAAGTCTCTGACTTCATTTGATATGATACTGGTGACAAGTGGTTCATGCACCGTTGTGGCTGGATTCCTGGAAACGCTCTGGAGCTGTGACAGGTTTTGAAGAGCTCAGCTGGCACAGGGTCACTGTATCTCAGATCACATGCCCTGTGATTGGCTTTTTCATGCCAATCTTGATGTTTGCCTGCCATATTGGATTGGGAATTGTTCCTTTATTGAATCAAGTGCCCTGCGACCAGTGTGTGAGCGGCATCATCACTTTATCCTTGACATTCGGCGGGCATCTTGAATTGGGCATCAGGCCCATTATTGGATCATGGCGATGTGTGAGTTTTATTCAGTTCATTTAGAATTTTACAGCCATTGCTGATCTCATGCACAAGTTGTAAAAAAAAACATCCAATTTTTGTGGGGAAAGGACCAGCAACAGGTTTTTACTTCAATTAAGTAACTTTTGATTCAGGCTCCACTTTTGAGATCTTACATTCCTGGAAAATAATTAGACGCCACTGTTGATGCCAGTAGTGTGGGAATGGGGTGGCTATATCACAAGCTAGGGTTGCCATGTGCTCACCATTGCCTTAGCTTACTGCACATTGAAACTCCACGACTGTCAGTCTTCAAAGAAAAATGCTCACTTGTACATGGGCTATTGAAAAGTTTAGACCATATAGCAGGGGGACACAATTTCTTCTGCAGTCGGACCATAAATTATTGGTCCGAATTCTGAATGCAGCAATATTAATCTATCTAAAGCCATTGCAAGGTTAGTACGATCGAAATCTAAACTTTTGGAATATAATTTTAAACTGGCAACAAAATCAAAAAAGCAGAATGTTTCTCTCAGTTGTCGGTTAGTTCAGATTCTATGTGTTCTGTTGAGCAGACTGAAGAAGACAATGAGGCCCTCATTTTGAGATTGTCAGGAACCGGACCGCCAAGCCGACGGTGGTGGTGAGACCACTGCCAGGCTTGCGGAGCAGACCTCCATATTAGAACTATGGCGGTGAACTTAATGCAACACAGCCAACTTACTGCCAGTACCACCTCTGCGGTCGAGCCACCGCCGGCGACGGTAGCCATCTTCAGGCTGGCAGGAACCAAAGTATTGCCCTCCATATTATGAGTCACCATACCGCCAGGATTTCAAGGGTGGGCCGATCGCGATGAAAAGCTTGTCGGAAACAGAAAGTATAAAAGTAGACACTCACCTCCAGGTACACAGATGCATCCGCGGCCGCCATGGCAAATGAACTGCAAATACCCCCAGCGTTGTATCTCACCATACACCTTCAGGGCCAGGACCAACAACGAAAACAACAACCTAATTACAAATAAAGCACATTGTGGAGGATAGGGCAGTGATACACACCCACACACAACACACATATGCGCCACGGACAGCGAAGGCCACACATACATTCCAACATCTGTCTGCTGTAGTGTATGCAGATGCCTGTTGTGTGTGTGCATGCTTGTGGGTTCTTTTAAGGTGCTTGTGTTTGTCTTTGCGCACTTTGTCCCTTGTAGTGGTTGTAGGCTGGTCTGTAGGTGTGCCCTGGATGGGTGAAGGGAGAGGGGTTGTGGATTGGGAACAGGTAGGTGGAGGGGGGGTGGAAGATGAAGGGACACTGGCTGCTGTCAACGAGGAGGCCAGAGCCTGAAGCGATCTCCGTAGGCCAGACAAGGCACCGTGAATGCCTTTCAGGTTGGCATTTGACTGCTGCATCTGGGATGCCAGTCCCTGGATGGCATTCACAATGGTTGTTTGATCCACAGAGATGGACTTCAGTAGGTCAATAGCCTCCTCATTGAGGGCAGCAGGGCTGACAGGGCAGGGGCAGAGGTGCCTGCGGTGAAGGAGACGCCCACCTTCCTAGGTGAGCGGGCACGGGCAACTGGTGGGGAGCTACAGGGAGGGTGGTGCTGGTAAGGGGTTTAACGGACAATGATGTTCCCAGATGGGTCCACCACCTCCAGGGAGCTGCCATCGGAGGTGTAATCTGAAGAAGATGACACAGTAGCTCCAGTCTCCCCGTGGTGCTCCCCTCGCCCTCCGTCCCACTGGTCCCCTCGGCTCCACTGGTTCCAGCCTCCTGGGTTCCATGGGCTGCAGCATCCCCACTCTCCGGTGCCCTTCCTCCTTTGCCAGATGATGCTAATGCACACATAGACAGAGGTGGGAATGAAAGAAAGGTAGGAAAGGGTAAATACCTACACATCTAGTTCACATACAAACAATACACCCATTTGCTCCTGTCTTGACAACATGAGCCCGTATTACTGTTATGAATAATAGAGTCCTGGAAGCCATAACCAAACTAATCACCTATCACCTCACCCCTGCAGCCTAGACACATGATTGAACATCCTACATTACTGTGAACTGTCTAACTCACTCATCTATCAATTTAATCCATGCACATAACCCAACGACATGTCTATCATTACATGATGAAACAAATCTGGCTTCAGAGGTACTGTGAACACAAATTAAATGACAGGTATGTGTGGAATGCTTTCTGTACAGATGTTCAGTGATATTGCAATGATATCAATTTCAATGTAAACTACATATACTTGTCATTACCCAAATACAGTGCCAACAAGATCACTTTGAACTACTACAGTGAAGTCAGGGATGGAGTATGAAGGCAGTAATAGGCCTCAACATTGGAGTAACTTACATATACAATAGAAAATGTGGTACAGTACCAACACTTCACTTACTGCATGGCTTTACGTAGCCAGCGTACTACAGTGCAACATGATTGGAGTGACAACCAGGACTGTACACCCCCAAATTCCATCTGACCTCATACATCCCAAGTCCATTGAGGGACACAGTAGACAACCATACAGACATCACCTATAAGTCGATGCTTACCCCCTTGTGGCTGCTGTGTTGCCCTCAAGTACCCATCCAACTCTGGGTAGGCCACCACCAGCATGTGGGCCATTAGGGGGGTCAGGGTCCGATGGGCACCCCTTCACCATTAGGAAGCCAACCCCAGCTGGGCCTCTGCGGTCTTCTATGCCCAGCGACTCTGGTCCTCCCACTGCTTCCTACAGTGGGTGCTCCACGGGCTATGGACCCCCAAGGTCTGCACTTGTTTGGTGATGGTTCTCCATAACCCTTTCTTCTGTGGGGCACTGACCTGCATGGGAAACATTGAGAAAATGGAGAACATGATGTAGCTGATACCTATACAGATGCAACCTTTGGCAACAAACAACATACACGGCCCATGCACATTGCCAATACTCCAAACACCACATACAGCATGTGCATGCAATACCCCAAATCAGACATCACATGTCAATGTGCACAAACATTCACCATCAAACACCACCCGAAATGGAAGACAACGAACGCTGTACTGACCTGTTGTTCCGGAGCCCCACACAGCTGCCCAAACAGGGGTGGGATCCCTTCCACCAGTTTATCCAGCTCCTCAGCTGTGAAGGCTGGGGCCCTATTCCTTGCAGTGCATGCCATCGTGGCTCAAAGACACAGGACACAGCAGCACATGAAGTCGAGTTCTTCCTTGCCCAAGTGCCAGGAGTCGAGTGAGCTTGGCCATACAAAATAGCGGTCACGACCGCAGTGGTCATGACCGTCTGTGCCCGCGATGATCATCATTGGTCCCAGTCTCCCATAGATGTCAATGTTAACCAATTAGGAGTTGCACGGCAGTTCCGACGACCTTCCGCCATGACGACTGCCACCGGCGGAATGAGGTCACTTTCATCTGTCCTCTGCGTGCAGGACAGGCGGCTTCTGTTTTACATAGTAACATGACTGTCCTGGGTTCCCACTGTGTCATTATGTGCATATTGTCACAATATGAATAATTGTAGGTTACATTTTGTCAACATTCACATATGTAGTGGATGTTAGATGACATTACCACAGTTGTTTCTACATATGCCTGTATTGACAATCCATATAGTGAATTATATGGAAAGTCTTCATTTGGACTACAAGTCCTGTAGACATCCCTTGTCACAGGTATGGCAATATGAGGCATTGTCTGGGTAGGAATGGAGTGTGGAGTAATGTGTCTTTCTAGAACATGACAGCCAACTTACAAGACCAATACTACCTGATTGTCATATGTCATACATTGGTCACTACATTGTGAGATGAGCCCAGATTATTCTTTGTCTCCCTGCCTAGATACAGCCAAATTGGAGTGATGAGAAATGCGCCAGTTTACCGGTCCCTAGTAGATCTCGAAACCATGGAAGAGCATCACATCATTATGACCTATCGACTAAACCGTGTGTCCATCAGGGAACTGGTCACCCAGTTGGAGCCAGACCTACTGCCAGCTTTGAGAAATCCCCTTGCCATCCCTCCAACAGTCCAGGTGTTGGCAGTCCTGCATTTTTTAGCCAGTGGCTTGTTTCAGGTGACTGTGGGATGGGCTGCAGTGATGTCACAGCCCAAGTTCATTATGGTGTTACAGGATGTGTTGGATGCCCCACTGAAGCACATGAACAGGTACCTAAGGTTCCCACAATATTCTGAATTGAACACTGTTAAGGCAGCCTTTTACAACATTTCAAATGTCCCACATGTAATAGGGGCCATTGATGGGACTCACATCACCTCGGTATCCTCGAGGGCCAATGAACAGGTGTACAGAAACCAGAAGAGTACATATTTGCTCAAGGTACAAAGGGTGTGTCTTGCAGACAAGTACATATCACATGTGACAGCAAAATGCTCTGGTTCGGTAAATGATTCCTATTTCCTGAGGAACAGCAGTGTCCCTGCATTGATGTTACAGCTAGAGTGAGAAAGGGCCTGACTAATATGTATGTGTACTGCTGTCTTTGTCAGACGTTTAATCTCCCTCCCTACACAGTCTGCACTATGCCTATCACTGTTTCATATAGTTACATATCCTTTTCCACACAGGTGACTCCGGATACCCCAACCAGCCGTGGCTCCTGACACTTGTTAGAAATCCATCTACAGGTAGGGAGAACAGGTACAATGAGGCACATAGCCAGACGAGCCAGGTGATAGATAGGACGTTCAGCCTCTTGAAAGCTAGATTTCCTTGCCTCCATGTGTCCTGTTGTGCCCTACAGTACCGACCAGGAAACGTCTGCAAGATAATTGTTACATGCTGCATGGTCCATAATCTGGCCCGCAGAAGGCAGATCTCACTGTTGAAGGAGGTGGACATTGCTGCAAGTGTTGCGGCTGAGGCTGGTGAACCTGATACTGAAGAGGAGGCAGGCAAGGAGGAGGCACTTGACAACAGGACTGACCGGATTCACCACTACTTTCCATGATTTTCAGGTATGTGAGATTTGGATGTTATGTGCACTTGGACCATGTATTGGAGACGCTAGTTTGGACTCAGATTTTGCATGCATCAAGGTGTGTGTGGAGACTACAGCCTTCTGTCTTGGTTCCTGACCCAGAAAGGTGGCTGAATTACCATGAGGAGTAGTGGAAGTGCATTGCTGCCAATGACATGTGTTTAATGCTGGTGCCATGACGATACATCTCTATGGTTGTACCCAAGTTTATTGATCCTCAATCTGACTGGTTGGGTAAATGTCAGGGACACTTATCAGACTTGTCCTGTTCTGTAGGCCTATCACGTTGTATTGTCAGCTGCTGTGTGGCAACTACCTGTTTCTGACCCTGAAAGGTTGCTGACGTACCATGAGGAGTAGTGGAAATGCATTGCTGCCAAAGACATGTGTTTAATGCTGGTGCCATGACAATACATCCCAATGGTTGTACTCACGTTTATTGATCCTCAGTCTGACTGGTTGGGTAAATGTAAAGGACACTTATCAGACTTGTCCTGTTCTGTAGGCCTATCATGTTGTATTGTCAGCTGCTATGTGGCAACTATCTGTTTCTAACTAAGTAAGGAGGTGTTCATAGAGGATGTCACGTATGAGGAATCTTTGCATTACTACATATGTGTGTGAATGACAATCCTGGCCTTTACATATATGGTATCATAGCCGCTTGGGCAATCATCCATTGTTTGTGATATACTGCTGTTGATGAATGGATATGGCCTACATGGCTTACAACATTGAGCCTTATTCCATTATTTTTCCCTCTTCAAGTCAAATGTCTGTTTGCAAGCTGCTTACTGAAGTGCCTGTTGGCACCCTTGCCACTGGATGTTACTACAATATGGATGTACTGACATACCTGCTGGAGATTCCTACTGCATCTGTCAGTTTGATATGCCTCTAGTCCAGACATCTGTATTTGATTCTTGATTATTTACAGAAATGACACTTTAAACATTGATGACACATACACCATTACTTGTGCTCATTGGTGTTTCTTGAGTGTATCACATCACAGATCAGAGGAGTGGGGGCATGGTTTCTGTGATAATCAGAGTGGGTGGTCCAGCTGTATGTTTCACAGGGCCTGTATCCATTAGCCTTGGGATGATGGGAACTTGGCATTGGACAGCCAACAGGGTATATCAGTGGCACACAAGGGTGACAGTTCAGGAGAGGGATCACTTCCTGGTGGGGGGTTTGGTCTTGGCCTCAGGTCATGCAGGATGTCTGGATGGTCGACCTCTTTTTTGGGGAGAACTTCAGCTCCACGGGCAGGGGTGCTTGTGGCCTGTGGGTCCTCTTGCCGGGCCTCCATTTCTGTTGCAGGTGCTGATGTAGAGGGCAGAGGTGTTGTGTGACTACTGGATGGGACCTCCTGTTGGGTGGAGGGCATCCGTAGGATGGTATAGAGTTCTTTGAACACCCCTAACGTGAAGACCATGGTGGCATTGTGTGCCTGCCACTGCTGCATGGCCTCCTGGTGGTATTCACCCTGCAGCCTTTGGGTTTCCTGCAAGGTGGTGAGTATATGGCCCTACTTGTCCTAGGATTGCTGGTAGACTCCCATGATTCTGGAGACGGCCTCCTGGCAAGTCGTGTCCTGTTTGCTTCCTCATCCCTTGGCACAAGATTGCCCTCCCACTGGCCCTTCCCCCCTGTGCCCCTAGTGCAGTCTACCCCTCTCACTGACACCAGGGCCATCATTGACTTGAGTTTGGAATGTTGACTCATGGCCCTGTACATTGATGTTTGATCTGTCCTTGGGACACAGGTTTGGGAAGGTGGGCTCTGCTGAGCAATGGATGCCACAGGGGAGGGGGATTCAGGTGTGGACAGGGTGAGGCTGGTGGTGGTCTACTGACCAGTCATGCCTGATGGGCCAGGTACGTCATCCCTATACAGACATCCAGGGGATTCCTCCTCTATTTGACCTGCTTCCAGGGCTGGGCTTTCTGTCTCTGGCATCCTCTGCTGCATGGCAGTACTTGGGAGACGTGTGTAATGAGAGGTATTGTGTTACATGATGGTATTGTACTAGTGGTACACATGTTTGTATGCCATCATTGTCTGGATTTGCAGAGCAGTAATGGCATTGACAGTTTCTTGACTACTGCTTGTGTTTGCATCAGTTGAATGTTGCTATGGTACTATTTTGCTCAAGAGTTGGTAGTGGTCTTGCCACTGTCATTGCCATGTACTGATGTGCATTCCAATTTCTTGTGGGGAATCCATGCACTAGGTGGGCCTATGAGGGAATGGTGTTAGTTGGGAGCTGTGGCATGCAAAGGAGGGAATTGGGTCCACGGTGATTTTGTGCATGTGAGGGTTGTGAGATGGGGTGACAGGGTGGTGGGGGTACATGCTGTGCAGGGGCACATGGTGGTCGGGGAGTGTTGTTGAATTACCAGAGTGCAGTCTATCCGTATTCCCGTCAGCCCCTCTAGGTGAAGGATGGCCAAGACCTTCTCCTCCCACAGTGATAATTCTAGGGGAGGTGGTGGGGGCCCACCACCAGTATTCATGACGGCGATTTGGTGTTGTGATACCACGGCCTGTATATTCCCCCGTACGTCATTCCACCTCTTCCTTATGTTGCTCCTTGTGCGTGGATGGTTTCCCACTGCATTCAACCTGACGATGATCCTCTGCCATAAATCAGTTCTCTGGGCTATGGATGCCTGCTGGACCTGTGCTCCAAACAGTTGCAGCTCCACTCTGACGATTTGATCGACAATGACCCTCAACTCCTCGTCTATGAATTGTGTATTTTTTTGTGGTTCCATGGTGGTTGTGTTGTGGGTGGTGGGGTGTGTGTGATATCTAGGTACAGTGCCTTCTTTCAGTATGCTCTTGCTTTGTAACATCAGACATTCTGGGTGCAAAGGATTCTGGGTATGTGTAGGGATGTTTTATATTGCTATGGTAAGGTGTGTGTGTGGTGTGTATGTGTATTAGTTGTGGGGTACTGGTATTGTCCAATGTGGTGCAGAATTCTGGTGGATGTGTGTTTTGTCTACGGTGGTTTGGACCACCAATGGATTGCCGCCATGCTAGGACTGCGGTGATGATTTGTGATTCGTAATTTGGAGGGCGAGATGTTTGCCTGGATGGGTTATCATATAATTGGATGAGACACTTTATGGCAATTTGAGTGTTTGATTACCAACTCATACATGAGATCTAATATAAGGAACAATACCTTGGAACCTTTTTGGATATGAACTATGTGCAAGTAAGAGAGAGAGTTGGAAAGGTCTCTCACATGCAGCAAATGTGATTGAACTCAGTCAACGAACTAATGAATGACTACTACTGGAAAATCTTGCAATCAAATATTTGAAAGTTATTTACTAACTTATGTACATTTGCTATTCTTGATTTTTTTGTCAGGTTTGAAATACGTTGTATGGCTTCAATGATTACTTGATTGTGATGTGACAAGCATGATTTTTGTTCCTTGAGTGTTCTCATGTTTGTTTATTCGTAATCTTATGAGATTATTATCTGTGGCCTGTGTAGTCTTTGTCTGCCTGTCTTAGTCTCTTGTATGCTTGCTTTATGTATTTAAGGGGGGTTTGTATTCTAGAATGATTATTATATTTTTGTATTTATTATGAATACATTTTGATGCTTGAAATATTATATTGTTGTTTTGAAGAAGTTTTTTCTGTATATGATAGGAGTAGGAGAGAGATGTTTCTGTACTTTTCATCTTGGAACGACAGCCAGCAAGAAGAGTTTCAAAGAAAGGTTTTGGCCTGCAATGGATAGAGATGTTGAGAGTTGTATTGAGAGATGCTTAGTGTGTAAAGCTAATTACGATGGTCTGTAATGCAAAACCCCTCCTATAGGAATGTAGGTTGTCCCAGTGACATATGAGAAAGGGTAAACATTGATTTACATGTTCCTCTACAGATGTTTCCAACACACCAGAAGTCATGGTAGATTTTGTTTCTATGTGACTGAAAGAGAGGTTTTCTGAGGGAACCTAATACTAGGAGTGTGATTGAGTTTTTACAGGTATCTTCCCATACAGGGGTAGGATCCCTTCCACCAGTTTATCCAGCTCCAGACAACAAAGTGGAATCTACATCTCATGAGATGCATGAGTTTTTTTGTGATGCTGGTATCAATCAAAAAGAAGTGCAGATTGTATCATCCTCAGAGCAATGGCCATGTGGAGAGGAAGACGTGGTTGGTCAGGGAATGCATTAGAGGTGCTTTCATTTCAGGATCATCTGTTGAAGAGTCTTTTAGAGCAATGTTGTTGGCATACCCCAACACTTCACACAGTGTCACTGGTATTACACCTTTTATGACTTTGAGAAGACATAGGATCTGATTAAGATCTCGGCAGAGGGGTTACTCTGTCACAACAGTGACAGATATCTAGTCTGCATTAACCTAAATACCGAAGAAAACAACAGTATTTAGATTTTGGCATACAGGATATCTGTTACCGTTGCGACGGAGTAATCCCTCTGCCAAGATGTAAATCAGGCCCATAATGTTTGTGATATGCATGCTGTTTCCTAAGGGGTTGACCATAATTTAGAGATTGGTGAGTGTGATACTGGAAAAAGAATGTGATTCTCGATAGAGCAAGAACAAAATCATGACTAGTCATACTAAAAGCAGTGACTGGAATGAAGTGTTTAAGAACACCAAAGGCAGGCACTGGGTGGTTGGAGATTTGGAGGGTTAAACTTCCCAGGAATCACATTTTGAAAGTTCATCAGAAGTTTGGTCATTTAAATAAAGAAGTAGAAATGAGTGCAGATGGTTGTACAGTAAAACTAGGTAATGGTAAGGGGTGGAATTGTGAACAAGCAGTCAAAGTGAAACAGAATGAGGACAACTTGCTTAATATGGATGGAACTGCACCACCTAATGATACATTTAGTGATGCCAGTATTACCAAAGATCTCACTCTCAGTTCAAAGCAACATTTGAGAAGAGGCTGCTTACTCATTATAGGAGACAAAATCAGTAGAGAAGCTGTTGTCTCCCATTGAAGTATAGAGATTTTGTTTTATTATGATTCATGTTTGTTTTATTTATTATACTTTAGTATAATTTCTAAATATGGCATATCTTACATCATTATGTTCTTTAGGAAACCCATGCCTGGGGATAAAGTGAAGCACGTTTCAAATTGTTGGGGTTATTTTATTGTTGTAATTAATTTTGTCTGTGTTTAGTTGGAATGAAGGAAACGTGTTATGTCTCATGCTCGTTGAGTATTCTAGAACCGGTTGTGTGGTGATGTGGGTTCTTGAATGGTCCATATGCAGGGGACAGTTGGAGGTACGATGCGGTGTTGACAACAGCTTTCTGATGTCGCCCATTCAATAAATATACTCGTAACTCTTACCTAAGAGTCTCCGACTACTCCTAATTTGATGTGGTAGAATGCTTGCTATCACCAGTGGTTAGACTATTGTAAGCATTCCTCCCATTTACTTTTTTGTGTTTGATATATTGCCCTAAGTGGCAAGGGTATGCACAGAAGTGAGTTCCATGATCATTGTGCCACTGGATCCAAGCTGTACCCAAATGAAGAGCTGACATCAGGGTGAAACCAGCCTCGAGTTGTTTGTGTTCAGGTACACGGAGGATCAGCAGATCAACTGGAATTTTCTGATTGGAGCAATATCAAGACTAATTTGCATATGACCTAGTCCAAAACAGAGGAGCAAAAGATCATTGGGTTGAAATGCTACCCTGAGCAATTGCCAGTGGTTATATGTGTTGCAAGCATTCCTCCCGTCACCTTTTGTGTGTTTGAGTTTCCAAAGTCTACCAACAGGCAAAATGAAAGTCAACGTAATGCCCCAGTATGTTTAGTCATTTGTAGTTCCCATAATGTTCTAATTTGCACTCACTATGCCCAAGCAAAATTATGATATAGCGATATGTATGTTATGGTGGACAGGAATTTTATGGCAAGACCGGAGGCTCTATTATGCGTTCTTTTCTTACTTTATTTTAAACAGCAGCAGTCAAGAAACTACAGCTCCCAGGGGGATTAGCGTCAGACTAACCAATGGGAGTGAAACAGTAACCAAAAACTAAGCCAATCAGTATAAGCCATCAACCATAGAGAGTACCCTTGACTGCAAACAGCCCTCTTTTCTTGCTGCTCGCAGTCAAGATAAGTACTCTCTTTTGGTTGTTCGTATATTCTGATGTTTTGTTTAAAATGTTCTTATGTTATAACTTGATATTGTTCATATCTGAGTAGTTTCTTTGTATTCTGTTGATTCTGCCATTACGGCATATATTTATTTACAACCCCCCCACCCTTCGTGCGGCCATTTGCTCCTAACGCGCGCCAACCGCTGCGTTCTATCTGCTCCTCTCGACTCCGTTGAACCAGCGCGCGCTGCATTTAAAACGCGCGCCTGTCAGGAGTTTACCTCGCGTCTTCGGCTGCAGGGTTTCGGCAGCTTGCGAGTCTCCGACCTCCCGCATATTCACATGGCTTCACTTCTCGACGTGCCGCTTCACATTGAACTCCTCCTCCGGCTCTTTCTTTTGTCCCCGCCTCTGGGGAGTACCATATCGTGCCTCAGGGAGCGTTCTGCTTCCTCATTAACCCTTAGTTTCCCAAATACTTTGCTAATTGGTATTTTACTTATAAAAAACTTCTTTCCATTATGGATTGCAATTCACCTTCAAGGTCAGACTCTGGGGATGATGAGGAATCCTTCAAACAAGATTTAAATGATTTTATTCAATCCTCAGTGAAAAGTGCTTTAAAAGCTTCAATGGATAAAATGTTCAAGAACATTGAAAACTCAGTCATGTCCATGGTGTCCAATTCTATGGCCCATTCTGCGGGGGAAAGCAGAAAAAGAAAACTATTCTCAATTAAATCACGTAAAGGCGCACACACAGAGAGTGAGCTTGCCTCACACCAGACTGAGGACTTGATTCCTCCCAGGCCTCCTTCCAAGGAGGGGATTTCCGTTCATAATTCGACACCTCCCTCAAAATGTAAAACAAAATCAAAGCATATTCCTGCGCCAAAAAAGATTGTGATTTCGAAAATATTGGACACAGATGATGATGACATGGAAAACTCATCCCAGTCTGACAATCCCGACGATTCATTCTCCCATTCCTCCCCCCCCGTAAACGTACTAAACTTTCTCCAAGCGGCCCCTCCACCAGTGTGGTAGACGCCGAGGGCGTTCCTATGTTCGATCCGTCCCTCATTCATCACCCTAACTCAACAGAGTGGCTACCATTGGATCATGTAGGCGAATATATCTCTTCCCGCCTACGTTTACCTCTGGACAAACAAACACGGTCCAAACTGAAATCAGAATGCCCTAGACCATCGTTGAATTCCAACATTACCGCGACACCGACTATTGATAAGAGTCTCATCACCTTTTTTACCAAATTTAGCAAGGACCCCCGCAAAGGGGTGGACAAGGCCTGGACCACGTGCCAGGATAAGCTCTTGGACGTGGTCGGTCCCCTAGCTAGAATTTTCGACCTGGCCGAATCAGCCAGACTAGAGGACGCTCCTATTGACCCCTTAGATCTTTCTCTCTGGACCCAAAGAGCCTTCTGTCTTTTAGGCAACGCAAATTCCGCCATCATCCATGAAAGACGCAAAGGCCTTCTTCTGAGGATGGACCCTAAGTTGGCTAATTTAGCCACTCGGGACCCCGGCATCCAGGCCGACGGCAACCTCTTTGGCGCTCCATTCATTAAAGACCTTAGCCGTTTCGTGTCGACCTTCTCATCTCTAGACAAAGCCCAACAATCAATAAAAAAGGTCTTCAACCAACGTGTTTTTGCCCGGGCCGGTTGAGGTAGGAGCCGCTTTACCGGCCGCCCATATAGAAATCAAGGCTCAAGAGGATACTCAAACTCCTACAACACCTATCCACAGGAATTCAAACCCCAATTTTAGCCACAAAGATCAAGGGGCTTCCGCAACCGTGGTCAACGCTTCTCCAGATCATCCAATAATCAAGGTAAGCCAACTTTCTGGCCCTCCCGTAGGAGGTCATCTTCGCTTCTTTCTCCAAAAATGGAAGTCAATCTCAACAGACCCATGGGTCCTTTCCACTATTCGGGGATACCAGATCGAACTTCTTTCTCCCCCCTTCCAATTCTATCTTCCTCCCCTCCCAAAGTTTTCTCTCGAAATGTCCTCTCTAATCTCTTCAGAGATCCAATCCCTTTTAAGAAAAGAGGCTATCCACTATTGCGCTCCGGACCCTTCAGGTTTCGTCAGCTCTATCTTCCTCGTTCACAAAAAGAACAAAAAGTTAAGACCAGTAATCAATCTAAAATCTTTCAATCAATTTGTGGTCTATCGCCATTTCAAGATGGAAACCATTATCCATCTCAGGGATATTTTACTCCAATTCGATTGGCTAGTCAGACTAGACTTGCAAGACGCATATCTAACCATTCCTATCCACTCTTCTCACAGGAAGTTTTTACAATTTCACTGGAATTCAAAAACATTTCATTTTTCCTCTCTCCCGTTTGGCCTGTCTTCCGCTCCCTGGTGCTTTACAAAACTATTGAAACCGGTTGTGACCTATCTCCGATCTTTGGGCATCAGACTTATTATCTATCTCGACGATATTCTGATCATGCACCAGAGCAAGTCTTCCCTGCTGAACCATCTTCACTTAACATCCACCCTTCTCACAGAACTCGGTTTCCTTATAAACCACAAAAAATCTGTGGGCCTTCCTTCACAACAGATAGAGTTTCTAGGTTTCCAGATAGATTCGGTGTCGGCCTCTCTGCTTCTTCCTCATTCCAAAATTTCTGCGATCAAAAAAGAGCTGATTTTAACTCTTCAAAAAGACTCTATCTCTCTCAGAGTGCTCGCAATGGTCGTCGGTCTTCTCTCTTCTTTGATCCAGGCCATCTTCCCAGGACCCCTTCATTACCGCGCTCTCCAGCGTCTCAAAATTCTTCATCTTCGGCGAGGTTTGGCCTTCTCCGACCTCGTGTCTCTAGATCAAGAATCCCAAATGGAAATCCAATGGTGGATATCCCATTTAGAGGCCTGGAACGGCAGATCCATCTTCCCCTCTGTGCCCGATCTTGTGTTAGAATCGGATGCAAGTCTCACAGGCTGGGGCTCCCGCTGTGGTTCGATATCGACTGGCGGTACATGGTCCGCAGAGGAGTCCAGATTGCACATAAATTGTTTAGAGCTTTTTGCAGGCTCCTTTGCGATCAGAAGCTTTACGAAAAACAGAGCACGATGTTCTATCCTGCTCCGCATGGACAATATTTCAGCGGTACGTTACATCAACCATTTAGGAGGCACCAGATCCAAGCCTCTTGCGCTACTGGCCAAGAGCCTTTGGGAATTTTGCCTGTCCCACAAATTTTCCTTCATAGCCGAATATCTCCCAGGCTCGTTGAACTCCAATGCGGACTGGCATTCACGCCACCTATCCGACTCCAGCGATTGGAAATTACACCATTCAGTCTTTCGCCAAATAGAAAGAAAATGGGGCCCTTTCCAGATAGACCTCTTTGCGTCCAGACTCAACGCTCAACTTCCTCACTTTTTCAGCTGGCGTCCGGATCCTCTCGCCGTAGCTACAGACGCGTTCCTCCAAGACTGGTCTCGATCGTTCAATTATGCCTTCCCTCCATTTATCCTAATCAACAGAGTCTTAAATCAGGTCAGACGTCAAAAGGCGTCCCTCGTCCTGTTGGTCCCCTTTTGGCAATCGCAGGTTTGGTTTCCACCCCTACTCGAACTCGCGGTGGACTTCCCAATCCTTCTCCCGAATTTTCCGTCACTTCTCCTAGACCCTTTCGGATGTCCCCACACCCTGATTCTCAACAAATCATTAACCCTGTCAGTCTGGCACATTTCCGGTCTACCCAACAATCCTTCGCTATTTCGTCAGAGGCTTCAGAGTTCATCAATAACGCATGGGCACCCGGTACAAGGCGAGCATACACATCAGCTTGGACTCTTTGGTCAAGCTGGTGTGTGAGAAAATGTGCCAATCCCTTTTCAACAGATCTAAATTTAATTATCAACTTTCTAGCTGCCCAGGCGGGTCTAGGCAAGTCCTATCGGACAATAAATCTTTACAGATCCGCTATATCCATGAACCACTCACTTATAGAGGGCAACCCTATCGGGATCCATCCTTTGATTTGTCACCTTTTAAAAGGCGTGAAACTCTCCAGACCCCCTTCTGCCAAATATTCTCACCTCTGGGATGTTTCCCTAGTTTTGAACCTACTTCTTTCCTGGCCGGATAATTCAAGTCTTTCGCTTAAAATGCTTTCGGCCAAGCTTACCATGTTACTATGCTTAATTTCTATCAAAAGGACGTCGGACGTTAAGTCCCTAGACGTCTCTGCCCGCCAATTCTTACCCTCTGGGGTTTTGTTTCACATTTCCAAACGTACGAAAACTAACTTACATTCTGTCTTCTACCCCTTCTTCCCCGACAAACCAAAACTATGTGTGGGCCTTTGTTTAAAAGAATACGAAAAGAGAACTGTTAACCTGAGAACGTCCTCTTCCAATCAATTGTTGATCTCCTTTCGTAAACCCCACAAGCCGGTGTCTTCGGCAACTCTAGCCCGTTGGGTTAAATGGATCATGTCCTTAGCGGGGATCGATATCTCCGTTTTTGGAGCTCATTCGTCCAGGGGAGCCATGGCCTCCAAGGCGTTTGCCTTGGGTTCCAGTTTAGAGGACATTCTCAGGTCTGCAGATTGGTCCAATGACAATGCGTTTAAAACTTTCTATTGTAAACCTGTTAGATCTGCTTCTTCAACTGTTATTGACAAGCTTTAAACTTGCATAATAGAGCCTCCGGTCTTGCCATAAAATGTAGATTTTCCTAGTAATTTATGATGGAAAGTCTTAATTTTATTAAAGACACGGAGGCAAATATTATCCCACCACAGTACTTCTACTAATATGTACTTTTTTCTCCCTCCCAGCGACTCCAGCACTTCCTCCAGCTTCCGGATAACGCCGCTGGCTCCTCACTCTCTCCCTTCAAGAGGAAATCTCTGGATGCATGATCGCAACCTTCACAGGACCTCCTGCCTCCTTCATCCGCCTCTCGTTTCATCGCTGTGGTCCAAGAGTTTTGTTCTGTTTCCTTGGCATTGGGAATTGTCGGACTTATTTACCCGTTGTTTTATGATTCTATCTAACTTACTCGCTCAAGAAAAGAGGGCTGTTTGCAGTCAAGGGTACTCTCTATGGTTGATGGCTTATACTGATTGGCTTAGTTTTTGGTTACTGTTTCACTCCCATTGGTTAGTCTGACGCTAATCCCCCTGGGAGCTGTAGTTTCTTTACTGCTGCTGTTTAAAATAAAGTAAGAAAAGAACGCATAATATTCGCCTCTGTGTCTTTAATAAAATTAAGACTTTCCGTCATAAATTACTAGGAAAATCTACATTTCCAACACAAATTGCTGGGGCTACCTTGACGCCAATCCTATTGTGCCCCATTTAAGAACTGTGTAACTGCTAAATGGAGGCCAGTGGCACTTATGTCAGTACACAATCATTGGAGGCTTCTAGTGAAGCACAGTACAGCTGCCTTTGGTTTGCATCAAGGCCATTGATTTATATTTCTTAGGGAAAAATAAATCATATCGGGTGGGGAGGTTGTTTATAAAAAATACAAATAATGACCAACTTGTTACAGGCTAAATGTCTGCAAAAGCTCCTTCATAAGAAGTACACCTGCAATAGTGGTTATTTCTAAACAGGACGTTGGCTATAGAAGATCTGCTTCTGGGTTGTAAATGACCCTACTAAGTTCCATCTACGACACTCAGTATACTGTGTACAATGCTCAAGCAAGCACAGCTTGCACATCACAGATAAGGCCAGTTGCGCACATGCAGCATTTTTCTTCGTTCCAGTGTAGCACAGGTTAGAAAATGTCCATCAAATACCCCCATAGCTTAGAATGCATCCATTCTATAACTCATTGCATAGCTCATTAGGCATTATGTACACAACAGCCCCATTAACACATGTAGAGTAGAACATTAAACCTCATGTTGTACCCATTATTTTCATTTATTCCAGTAATGTTGTCAGTTTCTCAATACTTAAAACATTTTTATTACCTGTCAACACTGTCATGACCTCTGGATACATCAATTTTAAACACAGGTTGATGCCCAGCATGTACGTCTTGCATAGTTTCCTCAGTGGCTTAATTATCACAGACAGGAAGTTTTTTACAATGACCAGGTTAGCACAGTTTGCAGTGTCAGTTTCTTCACCTGATAATTGCAGGTGAAGAAACTGGCAACTACACGGAAATTGCAGGCACGCAGAAAAATCTGATTTATTAAATGCGAGATAGCAGGTGTTCCCTACTAACCAAAACACTAGCTAATCTGTGTGTGACCCATAGCTAATGAGTCATCGTCTGGTATCGTAGGTTCTACAAAAGAACAACACTTTAATAATACTTGGGAAAATACAAATGAGTGCAAGGAAATCTTAGCCAATGATCATGAGCACAATACTAGTGTGGTAACACCACCTCCAGTACTGTGCTATTACAAGTCAATCCCGCCAGAATGGGGAATTACTGGGTAGATCAGGCATATGCAGAATTTCCCCTGTTCCGGAAGGATTAACACTCACTTTTGCCATCTGCTCTGAGCAGGTTGTATATGAAACCTGGGAGGGGTTGTGCTGGGTGCAGTGCGGCAAGGAGATGGGGTGGGTAAAGAGAAGTGAAAAAAACATGCTCTGACAGGGATGAATTAAAGGAGAAACTCAGCAGGGACAGAGGCTTAGCTAATGTTGCAGCCAAATGAATTTATCACTCAGTTTCCAGGAAACACAAGCCCACTTGTTACAGAGCGAGCAGATTCACACATGTTAATTCCACTCGGCCTAGTTTGTAATCAAGGTTATGGTGGTTGAACATAGCCAAGTACACATATCATGTGAGCAGAAAATAAGACAAGGAAGTACATTTGTAAACCTGGGCAACTAGGGTTCACACAAAATGCACTGATTGTAATCACTAACTGATCACAGAGTTTGAACTTTCCATAATCGAATGATAAGCCCCCCCCCCAGCTACCGTAGCAGTAATTCTGACAGCACTACAGTCAATAACCAACAAAAAAACACCACGAATCTTACAAAAATGTAGTATAGTTAGTGCAACCCATTAAAGGTAGATAACAGGGCCCAACCATGTGAAAATTAAATATTTAGAAGCCTCAGTGGGCTTGCAAAAATTTGCAAATCTCCAGGTTTATGGCCTACTGGTCCAATGAAAAATCTATATCTCATGAATGAGTTATCTACAGTAACAGTAACATAAGAAGTACTGATTGGGGCAGATGGCTGAATTAGTGTGTACTATTATATGCACAATGGCATACACTTTGACTACACAGGCCCTTCTTTGTGCTACCTCAACCTAGGTTGTGCAAAGGCTAATAGGATGCTGTGCAGCAGCATTCCACTTTAATGTCAGCATATAACACATGATACCCTAGGATGCTGGTCTTATCAACTAGACCATTTGTGACTGGTGAGCTGCCTGTGTTTCTATCATGCTGAGTGAAGGCTACTGGGTACTGAAAATGACATGGTGGAGTGTCAAGTGAGTTGGCTAAAAAAACAAAAACTATTGTAAAACTGGGATAGAAAAGAATGTGCTTGCCGTGCACAGTCACCAGTCACCTCGGCTGCATTCACATGTAATTTGTTCAGCAGTCCTCCTCTGGTCTTGGGTGTGGGGTAGAGCGGGCATTTTGGTGCCCTGTCTGCATGCCTCTGGATCCCTTTGCCTGGACCGTGGTTTCCATTTAGTGAAGGTTAGCTGGAGCAGCAGGGTATTGTGGCAGGGCATCAGACTGTGACAGTCACAGCACATATATTACTGCTCAGGATGTACCTTAGCAGGGTCTGTGCTGTGCAGATCTTCTATGAATTGAAGGCGAATGCAAGCTTCTGTTTCCTTTTCTGCGGAGCTGGCAGAATGAAGTAACAAATAACAAAACAGTGGCAATTGCCCTCTTGAAATGGGTTTTAGGTAATAGTGAGCATTGCATTACTTCAAGAGTGCACTGTGGGATGGTACTTATATGACAGCAAGCAGGTCCAAAATCTAGGAGCCAACTCTGATAGGATATCTTGTGTATTCCCTCTCACAGAATCTGGAAACAAAGGAAACAAATGGAATTAATAAGTGGGCGTGTGGCGTTTACTTGTTTTTCTTCGAGCTTAACCCATTCTCCATATCCCACACACCTTTGAAACCAAAGAAGGATTACAGCCACCTAAGTGTAATCCAAGAGAAGGTACATGGAAGGAGACCATGATCAGCCTTTAGTCCACATTTGTGCTCATGTTCAAAATTGTTGCTTACAAATATTGCATTATATTGGTGGAGTTTTGTACTAAATAAAACTATGAAGGATTCTATTTTTTTCAGAGATCATTGGACTTAGTTTATAAGGGGTGGCCTGTGGGAATAAACTCTGGGAGTCTGTACAGAAAAAAAGCTACTATAATTGCTGAGAGGCTAACCACTTTTAACTTCATGATGGGAAAACAGACTGATGGTCTTCCTAGTCTTATAGTAGAGCAAATGTGACAGCTTTGGGTCCCTTGGGAATGGGACCCTTCAATTTGATTCACAAGAAGACAAAATACACTGGACCCTCCAAACTAAACGAAACATTAGAGAAATGGAACGGCTCCACATAATGTCTATGACTTTTGTTCCTACAAGAGGCAGATTGTTGTTTCAATAATCTCACATAGCATGCATAGGTAATATTTTCTCTAGTGACCAAATCAGCACACATTACGTTACTCACATAATGCGCCAGCCATCACAGCTAGCAGAAAAGACATTCTGAAGCACATATTCATGACCATTTTCCTCTATACCCTTATATGTGGACACTGACAGTTTCTACAGTGCACGACAGGGTAACATTTTACACGTCCAATATTCCAGTCACTGCAGACATCACTGATTATAAAATTACCCTGCTAAAATAAATTGCATAATGTACATAATGCTCCATAGGCACTGACTAGTTTCCAAAATCTGATGATGTCTTCAAAATCCGATGATGCAGACTGCAGTTCTTATAATTCAATGACTGGAATTAATTTAAAACATTCCACATTACCACAAACGTATTAGCCTATTGTTTTAAAAATATCCTTTGGTATGTATTCCATGGACTAAGGGCCTCATTTATTTTGGCCGACAGGGTACTCCATCCGTAAGCGTGGCTGAGTACCCTCTACGGGCAAACTAGAAAATGCTGTTTAGAGTCGGGCGGCTGCCAGCTTTCTATCAGCAGTGTCCTTATTGGCTCATTTCAAAAAAACCTCACTCTGACAGCCTGAGGGAGTGCTGCCATTTGGAATAAGGGCATCCTATGTATGAGTTATGCTCTGATATCCTTTTTTTCCTGTCACCCCCAGTGAAAACTTGGCAGTGAGAACCATTACAATTAAAATGATGACCACCACACCCAGGGAAAAAACATCCCTGGTTGCGGGGGCTTATTAGGTCATTGTTTTTCGAAACAAACTCGATTTAGGAGTTTGTTTTTGAAAAACAAAAGCTTGGTGGGTGGCCATCAAAACCGCCGTTTGACAAAACTTTGGTAAAGTCAGAGGAACACAGGTGACTAAAGCACCTCTAAAGGCAGAGTGATTATCCCTAGGCCAGTGGTGACCTTTAAAAATGGTGGTCTTGTGTCGATCAAGATGGCAGATACAATGTCCTACTTGACACTGAAAGACAGACAGAAGATATCCAAATTCTAAATCACAACCTAAATACCAAAGTGCTCATACATATGCGGTATGCACATATTGGCAATTTCATTGATCTCAAAATATGTACCAGTTTCACAGTTCACATGAATCCTCAATTAGCGCAGATTGTACGTTCTCATATTTTGCCAGTCAGCACACCTTTCAGCTTTCACGGTGGCCGAGTTCACACAAGATTCACAGTCCACACCATGTCCAGATATCATAATATTCATAGGTCACAGTGATTTAGGATTTCATTATGGTCTAAATAGCAAAGGCTGGCCAGTTACCATAATACCACAATAGTTCTCCATTCCATACCACCCATTCCATTTCCATAGAAGTGCACTAATATCACATATGCAGTGTGAATCGGAATTGAACCTAGATATACCAAATTAGAAGTCTGTTCTAAAGTGTAAAAAAAAAAAATTTGATTCTGTTATATTCCGCTGATTTCCTAATCCCCAAAAATTGCAAAAGCACAACATCAATAAGATACTATCTAATCGAAAAGTTTATTTCAAAATGCAAGGCTGTCATTTTCCATTTTCTTGACTTTCCTGTTCACATTACAATCACTCTCTCTATCCACATATATCGGCAATATTCTTAGATCCTTTCTCTGCACTTTTTTTCTGTAGAAACTCTAATCTTCAGGCGAAATCTAATGTAGTAAAATCCAGGTCATCCAAGCAATATGCATGTAAGGATGTAGAAAGAATAAACTCCAGGTCGCTTGTGAAACACTGGAACACCAAGCAGTGTCCGTAGTGCTCCCAGTGCCTAATATTTCTCTCAAAAATAAAACATGAAGCCGCTCCATGTTCTGAGAGCAAGCGGTGAGTGCAAAATTGATATTAACAATTCATACACTGGCACCATCAGCAATTATCTGGAAACCCTACACATTTTAGACTTTAACAATTAAAAATACAAATCAACACAATTCTAAGGCGACAGGTTAAAAACATAAGGCTTATAAATGCAGAAACATTTGTCTAAGGGCAAGCACTCTAACTGGTCGACAACAGCTGCCACTGCCTGGAATGTGTGGTGACCCTCTTCTAGCTCTGTACTAGAATATTATAACAGTGCTTTAAATGGGCAGGCACTGTCCGGTACTGAGTGCTCGCACTTTTTTATTTGGAGAGAGAAAGTACCCGTACATCTCAAGAAAAAAGTAATACTTTTCATTGGAGAGTACCTGCACTTCTCAGAAACAAGCAGGTACTCTGATACAGAGTACCCGCAGTTCTATTTTTCCATTTCAAGCACTGAATTAGAGTAAGGCCTTAGAGAAGAAATGACGAACAGCACAAAATAACGTGTTCATTTAGTTGCGCAGAAAATTCATTCAAAATACGGACTGCACGATAAGGCCCATATTTATACTTTTTTTAGTGCCGCATTTGCTTCATTTTTTGACACAAAAGTGACACAAACTTACAAAATATAGGCCCATATTTATACTTTTTAGCACCGCATTTGCAACATTTGTTAATGCAAACGCAGCGCAAACACGCAAAATACAATTGTATTTTATAAGTTTGTGCCGGTTTTGCGTCAAAAAGTGACGCACATGTGGCGCTAAAAAAGTATAAATATGGGCCATAATAGTATTTTGTAAGTTTGCGCCGCTTTTGCGTAAAAAAATGACGCAAATGCGATGCTAAAAAAGTATAAATAGTGTTTGTAAAATGTAAAACGCATCCTCACACACATACACACTGACATGCGGACATGCATTCACTTCAACATTCATACACGCATTTACTCACATGCATACAACCACGCATACACCACAACACTCACAGTCGCATTCATACACGCATACACACATGCATACACCCACGCAGACACCACACACTCAGACACGCAAACACAACATACGCCACCCTCCCACCCGCCTCCCCTGTCAGACGCCGACTTACCTTGTCCGGCAAGGAGGTCATCCGGCAGGGAACAGGAAGGGGCGCGGCCACCGCCGGCAGCGCCACACCAGCAGGACACCGCCAGGCCGTATTAATGGTCTTAATACAACTGGCAGCGTCCTTCTGGCAGGGCAGTGTAGGTGGTAGCAATGCCAGTGTGCTACTGCCCGCCAGCATGGCTACTGCTGGATATCCATCCAAAGTGTGGTGGGAATCCAGAAGTACCCATTATATGGCGGGCAGAAGACCTGGTGGTCTTCTGGCATCCGTGTGTTTGGTGGTCTCGCTCAGAGACCGCCAAAGTCATAATGAGGGCCTAAATATCTGCAGATTCCTCTCCGACCCTCCCATACTCCCCACTCTGCAGCCCTAAAGAACCCATTAGACACTGCATACTGCTCAAACAATGGTTTTTACGTGGCTCTGCATTTTTGATGCAGAAATAGTCACAAAAGTAAAGGATATCAGCACACTGGACTGGCACTTATATGCACACAGCAACATCACTTCTGATGCAGATGACACCACAGAGGAGCCGATCAACGCCATCTTCCAGTGCCTTGAGTTATATAGCTCAAAATTTTCTGGATCACGTCTGACACCTGGGAAATATTCTAAGGTGAGGAATCTGTAGTTAGACGCTTTTCTCAGAAAGCAGGTTACAGTTGCTTTCCCTTTAAACCCAGCCTTTTGACTCAAAATGTTAGAAATAAAAGTGTTACCAGTACTTTTTTGCCGATCCCTAAGACAATTTGGTAGAATGGTAGTAAATTATCATCTTCTGCACTGTTTTCAAGTTCTTCTATTAAAAGGTTGATGAAGATTTTAGAATCACTGCCTAATGGTGCAAAAAAGAAAATAAGATGTAAATTCCTTTCCAAACTCAGTAAGAAACCTGGGGTCAAAAGCAGTAGAATATAATGTAGATAGCAGTTATGATCAAAATAGAGGATCTCACTTAAAATAAGCTCTTTTTAACCCCTTAACTTCTTTGGCTTCAAGTGATTAAATATTTGTTGTTGTGTTCTTTGGGAACTTAGCCCTTTTCAAGATAAAACTTCTCATTTTTTCCCCATATGTTAGGGTTTCTGAAGGTACCCAGGGTATGGGACTCCCCCGGAGGGTACAAAGTAAAGAGCTAAATTGTAATACTTTTGTCTTTAAAAAATGGGGAAAAGAGTGTTGTGCAAAAACAGCATCAGCAACAGGTGTGCTGCACCAAGTCACCCTCTTTCCATCATTCAGGAGCCAGTAGTATTGGAAAAAACATTTTCCCTCAGGTTTTGCATTTTTCTAAGTGGGAGTAATTTTATCTATTTTTGTAGTTTCTACCTATTTTTTTTGCTCAAAACTGATGTTAAAGCTGTCTGCGAGCTCAGAAAACTATACATTTCTGAAAAGTAGACAAAATTTGGAATTCAGGAAAGGGCAATTTTTGTATAACGCTCATGGTTTTCCCCAGGAAGCTAAAAATAACGAAAAAAAGCAGGAATAAGTATAAGTGATAGCATTTTCATCTGTGATTTTTTGCCTGTCAGGCCAATGTACAAAAAAACAAAATGTGCATCAGGTTTTCTGGTTGTAGGGGAATGTAGAGTTTGTTGGTTGTCCAAAAGCACACAATAACCTGGGCCAAATGACAGAGGTGCATTTTATAAAGATTTTTCTTTGTGTACCGACCATTCAGCAATCCATATGATAAATTCTAGTGAATGGAAAAATCCACAAAATTCCTACCACCTGGTGTCTGAGATTCTCCCGATAAAAATGGTTTTGCTGGACCTATCACTCACAACGGGAAGAGCAGCTAAATGCAACAAGGAGATTTCAAGATTTCAAACTTGCAAAAAAGACCCATTCTGATGAAGTGTGTATCTGCAGTATTTGTGCCGGGGTCGACCGCCACCCAGGGAACCCTACCAAACCCAGACATTTCTAAAAAAAACTAAGTGCTTCATTATTACTTTGGCGGTCCTAAAAACAGACCGCCCAAACCATGGGGAGTATGCCACCATTTCACCAGTGGCGTCCCCCCTAGCGTACTACAATGTACCTGTGAGGCTGACCAGCAGGAACATTGTATTACACGTTTCCACCGGGCTGACCGGAAGGAACAGTGCTATGATATTGGCCTTGGCTCCCATCGGAATGTACACTGTCTGCAATGCAGACAGTGCGCATTCCAATGGTGCTGGGCAGGGGAGCTCCTGCACTGGCCAGGCCATTGGCATGGGCAGTGCATGGGCCCCCCTTTGGCCCACAGCACAGGCTTTCCACCAGCCATTCCACGGAGGGGTCCCCACCATGGAAAGCCTGGCAGAAAGCTGAGTTATAATCAGCCAGGCAGCACTGAGTTCAGTGCCACCATGGCTGAGTACAACTCAGCCAGCCATCAGCCCGTCAGGAACGATGTTCCTGGCAGGGACGGCGGTCTCCTGGCAGGTCCACCTGCCAGCGTTGTAATGTGGAAATCGGACTGCCACAGTTGCAGCAATCTTACCATCAATGGGAGGCTCGCGGTCCTTGGACTGCCAGCCTTGTAATCAGGCCCTAAGTACAGAAGGGAATCCAGAGTAGTGTGATCCCACTAAGTTTTCATACTCAAAAAGCCCTGCAAATACCACACTATATACAATTACAGATTGTTTTTAAATTTCTGTGAGGGACATATCCAGAACCTGTGGGAACCCACAAGATTTTAACCACCTGGAATTCCTGCATTTCTTCCACTAGGCAACAGGAAAAGGTCAAAACTTGGACAATATGAATTCAATGTGGTGTCAATGAGCTCTTCACATGGTTATAGTTTTTGTCTGTTCCATTGATGTGCATTAGGTCTACTCACACATGGGAGGCAATGTTTTAATGAGGAAAATGGTGAAGTGGAGGGTGGTAAAACTTTGGTCAAAGGCTACAAGGGCCCAAGCTTTCTGTCACATACATTTAAAAAAATAGCCTTTTTTGATCCATACTCTGACATACCACCCTAGACTCCACTGGATGTCTAGGGTATGCCAAGGGTTAGCAGGGTTCCTTTGTTGCCGCCTGCCCAAAGCCTAAATAGTGCAGCATTCAGCATGGAAATAAGACGTAACTGGGATTTATTTGGGTGTTGTTTCAACATGTGGGCTAGCAGGGAGTGCATAGGCATCAATTAGCGGCCACAAAGGCAGTTCTGGGGGTAGCCAAGGGCAAGCCAGGGTTCACCGCTGCAACCCCTAAGTGACGTCTATGATAGGGGGTAAAACCCATTATGCCTCCCACTTCGTGCAGATGTTGTGTTTGGTGTCATTGGTGCTATTGGCGGGGACAGATGCCAAGATTCCAGCATCCTATTCCATTCCTCTTCTCAATTGTTTTCTCAAAGTGCGGTGGGCATCTAGCCCCAGGTAGGCAAAATGAAGCATTCACAACTTAAGTGGGGGATAGGTACAGCATAATGCCTTGGAAGGCTAAGCCTCAACCTATTTCTTTTAATTAAACAATATTTCTCTTTTGTCTAGTGGGCTTGTTCCCACTCCTGCCAGGGAAAGCTAATTGGGGGTACACCCCCACAAAAACACTGTTGAGGTCATTAGGAGGTTTAAGTGCATCCCAATGTTGGGGTGGCCTGCCCTCACCCCATTCTTTATTTTTACATCATCCCTGGTGTAGTTGTAGTGATGCCCTCTTGAGCTCACGTTGGTTCCCTGTTTTAGCTTTAGTTCACTTTTCATATTTTCAACTGCATTGTTTTTATCATAGCCTTTTATCACACTTCTCTGGCATGATATTCATCTAGGAATATATTGTATGAGTTTAGTTAGCCTTTTCCTAACATATAATCAGTACATTCGACTCAAGGCTCGGGTCACACTACACATTATCCTATTGCTTGAATTGCATGTTCAGAAGGCAGCTTCTAACATCTAGATATGGCATTACATCTGAGCTATGCTTCTGACACTTTGGTTTTTTATTATGTAAGTGGTGCACTGACCCGGAAAAGGCAGAGGGGCACTTCAGCCACGACCGTCCTGGGACATATGCTGTATTCAACATGCAGCTCTGCTAGAACTAATCTACCAGCTTTCTGAAAGGATTGCTATTGACACCACAGGCCGATTCCTGTAGCAGTTTCCAGATATGGGGCTAAGGCTAATCCCGTAGTTGGGGAAAAGGCAGAAGGTACACCCCTTATGCTCTTGGTATAGATTTAGGATTTGGTGGGAATATCTAGAAATCATTTATCAATGTTGGTTTATTTATCCTCTTTACAATTTTCATCATGCCGATTACCTTGCTTTGTTTTATCTGCATAATTATCGCAGCTCATTCTCTCTATGCAAGATTATGATTGTTTCAATGAATGTACTGAAAACTTATCTGTTATCTCTCTTGTGTTTTTCCTGGGCATGCATGATTAATACAACAAAAGGGTGAAATCTGTTTCCACACCTTTCTTGGGAATCAGAGCTTTGGTTGCCACAATCACCTTTCATCTCAGCAGGGTTAAGGGTATAGTTGTGGCACTGTGTGCTAGCCAGGAGTAGGATTGGTGGTTTCTGATGGTGTAGACAGACTTAGGGGCATATTTACAATCAGGTGGTGCATCAGTCCTGATGGGCCACTTTTCTTGCGTCGCTTCTGCCCCACCTAACAACACCATGGTTGCACCTTATTTACCACATGGTGCACCATTGCGGTCTTTAGGACAAAAGCGTCAACATTTTTATTGCTATTATGGCACTTTGCTACACTAGCGTCAAAAAGTTTGACACTATTGCAGCAAAGCACAGGGAGGCCCATTGATTAAAATGGATGCATCATTTTAACGCCTGCTCTGATTAGGCGTTAAAACTGACGGAAGAAATGGCATAGTGAAATGTTGTAAATTTCACTGCACTATTTTTTCGGGCCTTCCAGCATCGCAACACCCCATTGCATACATTATGCCTGGTGAAAATTGCCTCCTTGAGCCATATTAGTGTAAAAAAAAAATGATGGTAATGTGGTGCAAGGAGGTACTAGGGCCTTGTAAATTTGGCCCTTAGTCTCCCACAATCTGAAGTTCTGTCATCCTAATACACAGTCCTATTATTTTA
Source organism: Pleurodeles waltl (assembly GCF_031143425.1). Lineage (NCBI taxonomy): Eukaryota > Metazoa > Chordata > Amphibia > Caudata > Salamandridae > Pleurodeles > Pleurodeles waltl. The sequence continues at coordinate 478,434,098 of NC_090451.1, forward strand.
GTAGGAATTGTATAACATAATGGACTTCCCCCCCGAGGGAGGGCAGCTTGAGAATAAACTGCCCCATTCTGCCCCCATGGGGACACAGATTCTCCAGGTCATTAGTTGGTGGGGGCACAGCCCAATGCCAGGGCAGACCATCAACCCAATTTTTTTAAATCATTATCTGGCATGTGGGCTTCCTGTCCCGTTGGGGGGGCACATGTGGGGTAAGCCCCAATTGCCTTCCATGGTCAGAAAGGCTGCATTGTTTTTTGGGGGGAGAGACTCACTTACTAATGACTGGGGGGAAGGTCACAACCCCCTCTCTTCCATCTGGTTCATTGTTACCTCGCTCTTGATTTTTTATTGATACTAAGGCTCAAATCACCATTATGGACTTGGTGGATAGTGAAGTATTGTTTCATCTTTTATCTTATCGGGTATGGATGACACTGATGTACCATCACAGGAAGAAACTTGTTCCAGTTCTAGAATTAGTTTATTAATTTCAGAACTGTGCCTCAACTGAGTATGTCATATTGATTCTCCAATATATATAATGGATTATTAACATTTATGGACTTCTTTATTGCAATTACATTCATCAGACTTAAGATAGAAGAAACTCTAACGGTTAGAACCTTCAAATCTCCTGTTACCATATGAGAATGAGAATAGTGGTTCGATGAAGCTGGATAAACATGTTCAAGTGTTGTTGTATGATAAACATAATCATATTTACTGTTGGACTGTGCTTCTGTATTGAAATGAATTGTTAAGTTGGTAATTATTGTGGCAGATCATTAAGATCAACCAGATATAATCTCCTTTATTTTCTTCTTTGGCTTTCTAATTGGTATAATTTTTCCTATATAGAGGATTTGCTTTGATGTTGAGCTTTGGATATTTTTTGCTGACATTTTTCTTAACTGCAAAGCAGAATGCTGTTTTTCTTTTGGAAGCAAGGCAATCTTTGAGCAGGATGAAGTTGAAATCTAGTTCATTGTTGTAGATCTGCCGGTTGGATACCTTTTTTGAGAGGGTCCAGCTGAAGTTCTGTAGGAACCAAACAACCATAGGAGGATGCATCCACGGCCCCCAGGAACTCAGGGGCAGGAACTGTCAGGCAGAGGGCAACTGCAAAGTCCAGTCCAGATCCATTTACCATGGGTCAGCTGAGAACATTACGGAAAAGACCTTGTGCAGCTTGTAGTGTCTTTGTAGCCACACAAGGAGTTAGCTACCTTACTCTTGTCATCCACTTCTGTGTCCTGGGAACAAGAAGGAGCAGGTAGGGTACTCTCCTGATCTTGAACAGGTCCAGTAAGTATTCTGAAGGTGGTGCCTAGGGATGCCATATTTATGCCTGGTGCCAGCTAGTAGGTGGTAGTGACTTCTTGGTTAAATATTTTGGGAGCAAGCTTTCCCACTGTTTCAGTAGTTTGTATTCACCCTAAAACAAACAATCTCACTATGCCCCTCACTCTTGAAATCCAAGATAGGTTACCTTCTTTCCCCTGGTGCTGAGCCTGTGTTCCCACCCAGAAGTGTGGCCAATGTTATAATTATTCCTGTCCTCTGTGGTCACTCAAAACCTATTCTGGGAGTAACTCCTACCACTGGTTTTGGTACCATCCTGCCTAGGGAGACAAATGCTAGGGCCCTTCCATGTATCACCTGATATTTACATGTGACAAGGCAAGTCACTTTGAAATTACTTAAGTTCCCGGGCCCACACCACCTGGTCTTCCTGCCTGAGGAAAAAAAACACCTTCCAATTCCCAGGAGGTTTTCCCTACTCTATAAGCGGTTTTCACATCTCATTCAGGCTGGGGAGTGGCTTGAGAGCTAAAGTAAACCAGCCTCAGGCAGCTTCAGGCACAAAAGAGGTAAATTCATAAAAGTTACATTTTCAATAAATTTAATTAAAATCTGACTTCACCATTGAACTTGATTTTTTATTAAATATAAAATGTAAAATAATTCTTTGAGTTGATTCTATAGCTAGTACAGGTAAAATGTTACACATTAAAGTATATATTGTATGCTTTGAATTTTCGTGTGTGACGGTTACAGCCAGAATAGTGATGATAATGTTTTGGATGTAGTCACTAGGGGAGCCTGCCATTTCTAGTTTCACACATAGGGCCTCATTACGAGTTTGGCAGTCTTTTGACAAGACTGCCACAGTGGCGGCCTCCAAAAGATCGCCATATTAGTGGTCATCTGACCGCCTTATTACAGCCCACACTGAGAAGACAGCCAAAAAACAGCCACAATTCTGAAACTGCCAGGACACTGGAGGGTGGGAAAGAGGTGGTTCCACCACCAGCACCTCCAGCCCGACACAAATCCACCCACCAGATTGCCACCCACAAATCACAACAGCGGTTCTTCCATGGTGAAAAAACATTGGAGGTGCGATCCCCCGCAGTCAGAAACCACCACTGATAGAACACAACACCACGTTGGACAGTTTGACACCTGACACACATTCACACACCGACACACCTACACACACCACTATATAACACCCCCCCACACAACCCACAAACCTTTGCAACAAAACTGCAATACTGAGACACAGAGAGCACCCTAACACTATAGGAGCACACACACATCACACGCATCACACACCAGCTAAACTAACACAATACACACATAACGAGCACACACATTCCATGACAACCATCCATCCATGACAACGCACCTCCCACACCCCATCAATCGCCCAACAAGACCCCTTTCATACACAACACCCCCACACACCATCAACACAATCACAACCATGTCCCCACTAAAGCACCTACAATTCACGGACAATGAGTTGAGGGTCATAGTGGATGAAATTGTCAGGGTAGAGTCACAACTGTATGAAGCACAGGTCCAGCAAACATCAATTGCAAGAATAATGGAGTTATGGCAAAGAATAGTTGACACAGTCACTTAGTGGGCAGCCATTCGCACACAAGGGACGACATCAGGAAGAGGTCAAATGACCTACAGGTGAAGGTGCGTTCCATGGCATTGAGACACCAGATAGCTGTTTACAAGACTGGAGGTGGGCTCCCACCACCTCCCCAACAGTTCTCATCTTGGGAGGAGAAGGTCTTGGATATACTGCATCCTGAGGGCCTGACTGGAATACCTGGGGGACTGGAGTCTGGTAAGTACCCTCAACATCAATGTCACACAACTGCCATGCACTCCATGCTCCCTCACCACTCAAATCCCCCCACATCCACTGAATGTCCCATTACACCTACCTGCCAATCACCCAATGCCCCTCTCCTGCATGCCACCACCCAACACAGCCCTACTGCCCAAACAGCCGGCAAGGGCACAAATACCACAGGCTAATCCTATCACTACTACTCCCATGATGCATCAAACCATTAATACTAAAACCTGCAAAGTGCACATATATCACATTTAATGCCTGTATGACTATTGTACTACCTACACCAACTAGAATTTATGACTGAGGACCAGTACATGACAATGACAGCAATGCAATGCCACACCACAATGGCAAGCAAGGCAAAACACAGCTACAGCTCATTGACAAGTCCAAGTGGTCACTGATCCATATCACATGCTTGTAATGGACTGACCATAGCTTGGCAAGTAAGATACCAGACTCCATACACATGCACAAGATCCAGAGGCAGGAATATTACCCTTGCATACTGTGTTCCCAATGGGACATCATGGTGCAATGTGCAGCCATGTTGTGTGACAACTACCAAGCCTGACTACTCGCTGGATAGCAGAGTTGAATAGTCATGTCAAGTATCAGATAGTAACAGAACCCATCAGCAGTGCCATATGTACAAATCATTGATGACATTACCCAACATGGAGTATGGTACTCCTGTCACAGACTTGTATGTACTACCAAGCAATGCTGTGCAGAATCTGTCATTGACATGGCAGGGAATCATGGTAAGCCACTGTCTCACAAAAAGGGAATCAAGCACACTTTCTTAACTCTACTCTGTGTTTCACTCCATCCACAGGTAACCCTGCCATATCCACAATTGAGAGGATACCACACACTGCCAGCCCTTCTGAGGATGAAGGCCCCAGTGAGGACAACACGCCTGGATGTCTGGGCAGTGATGACCTACCTGGCACATCTGGGACACCTGCTCAGTCAATGACTCTTAGCCTCACCCTGCCCACATCAATCACCTCAACCCCCAAACCTGTGTCCCAAGGACTGTTCAATCTATTGTGTGCCCCACAGTACAGGGACCTGAGTCAGACCTTCACACCCCAGACAATGATGGTCCTGCTAACACTGGGAATAGGCACACCGTGCTAGGGGCACATGCACCTAGGACAGGGGGTGTAGGAGGGATGATGTGGGCCAGAGGTTGGGGCACCCAAGGGATGCCACTGACCAGGATACCATCTCCCAGGTTCTGGGAGCATACCAAATTCCCAGGACAGGATAGGCCAGATCATCACCATGTTGGGGAAACATCAAAGGCTGCAAAGGGAATACCACCAGGAGGTCATTCAGCAGTGGCAGGCACACAATACGGATTGCGATTGCCTGCCATCAGATCTGGCTCCAACTGTCTACATCTATCCATGATGGTCTGACAATTCAGACGATAGGACTGGATGACATAGCTGTCCTCCTTGGTTGCAAGGTCAACCAGTGGACATTACACTGGTGGTTGTCTCATTTCCCTCATGGCAGGATATCTATGTTGAGAGAAGAGAATGTACAATAAGTGATGCAGTAGGCACACATCAGCAGCACATGGTATAGTAGCAGACACCTAACATGTGTAGGGGCTGCATAGCAGTGCTGACATAAACATTACAGACTTTAGAAATGCACATCATACACCGTCATTGCAGCACATTGGCTGAAATGTAAGTTGGAGAGGATACTATGGCCCTCATTACAACCCTGGCGGTAAAGTCCGCTGACTGCCCTGCTGACGGCCGCCAACATACTGTGTCCGCGGCGGAAATTCTCTACGGGTATTATGACCCACACTGAGAAATCCTCCACAATACAGACACCCAGATAAGTCCACCACACCAAAGGTCAGTGATAAATTGGCGGTACCAAAACCCACACCGTTACGCCAACAGGAATACGCCCATACTATCACGACTCACAAATCAACATGGTGGTCATTCAACCGCGGTAAACCATTGGCGGTACACACCACTGCACTCAAAATACACACACACTTACAAAACTACACCACATTGGACAATTCTAAATACACACACCTGACACACATACACCTACCACACCCACACACCCAATCCAATATAAAACACACACCCACATTACCCACAACCCCTTACAATGAAATTTTTTGAAGAAGCAGAGAGAGAGAAAAGCAAAGACCACGCCAGCATCCAGAGGCACACAACACCATCACTCATACACCATCAATGCACAAAACACCACACACCCCAAAACATCACCCCACACATCACATCACACATCACTCACACCACATCATGGCACCTCAAAGACACCCCAGGTTTTCTGAGGAGGAGCTCAGGATCATGGTGGAGGAAATCATCCGGGTAGAGCCACAGCTATTCTCATCACAGGTGCAGCAGACATCCATTGCTAGGAAGATGGAGCTATGGTGGAGAATTGTCGAGAGAGTCATCGCAGTGGGACAGCATCCAAGAACACAGGATGGCATCAGGAAGAGGTGGAACGACGTACGGGGGAAGGTACGCTCCGTGGTATCCAGACACCAGGTAGCCATACAGAGGACTGGTGGTGGACCCTCACCTCCTCCCCCATAACTAACAACATTGGAGGAGCAAGTCTTGGCAATAATGCACCCTGAGAGCCTTGCAGGAGTAGCAGGAGGACTGGACTCTGGTAAGTTAAATCTTTACTACTATATCCCCCACCCTACCTGCATGCCACCACAAACTCCTACCCCTACCCTCACACCCATCACTCCACCACCTCACATATACCCCACTATCACAATGCACCCATCCCAGTACCAAGCCCTGCATGTTACACCAATGCATGGACACCCATCACAGACCTGCATGGACACCCATCAACAAAGCATGTCCAAGGGAGAGACTCACCCAGGGCACACAATCACCACTCACACAAGGACCAAGGCGATATTCCAAGCACAGTAATAGAGGGAAACACACCCATTGCATAAGATGGCACACACAGATACAATAACAATGCATTTACACCCCAACAGGACTCCTACCCAACGTCCCCGGAAAGGAGGTTCCAGCCATTTCTAGCCACCCACAGAAGAGGCCCACAGTGACGACAGCAGCTCTGCACGCCTGGATCAAGATGACCAGACCAGCCCATCAGGGACCTCTGGACAGTCGGTTCCCCTGCCACAGTCCCAACCCACCATAGAACCTCCCCCCCCAGGAAACACCACCACAGCACCCATCCAGCGGGCCCATGTCACTGTCCTGAGGACACATCAATCAGCAGTGTGTTCACCACTACAGGGACCCCAAGCAAATCAGGGACCTGGGGTCAGTGGCAGTGGGCACACGGTTCAGGGGACAGAGGCACAGGATAACAGGGAAGCTGGGAGGGCTGCTGTGCGACAGGGGGAGGACAGGCCCAGGGAACCAACCCTCCACAAGGCACTATCAAACATCATGGGAGCATACCACCATTCCCAGGAGACCATGGGCACAGTACTGGCCAAGTTTCAGGAGACCCAGCGGCTGCAGGAGGGATAGTCAATGGGGATCAGGGAGGACTTGAAGTCCATTACCACCACCCTGGTCACCATTGCAGGGGTGCTGGCAGACATGGCTAACACCATGAGGGAGACAGTGGCATACCACCGGGCCCCTGACATCAGCCCAAACGATGAACAGCCTTCCACATCTACCGGTGCAAGTGGACAGGAGGTCCCACCACAAGACCAACAGGCCACCAGCACCCCACCCCCTGCAGAAGGAGAACCACCCCGCAAACAGTCCCTGTGATCCAGGCAGAAGACAGAGAACATTACCAAGACACCCTGCCAGGAAATAAGACTCTCCTGATGGTCACCCTTGTGTCCCACTCTGTCACCCTGTCGTCCTCGAACTGACATTGCTCCTCTTCCTATGCCCCATTGGACAATGCACCTGTGATACCGAGAGACTGGACTCTACTATGGACCTTCCTCCACCATCACCCCAGCCCCTTCCACATACCCCTATACACATTAGCCCATAAATAAACACCCTTGAATCACAAACCAATCTGGAGTCAGTCTGTACTTTTACAAATGTATAATTACAACTTCATCCACAAATATAAATGTAAATGTTCATTTGCACATACCAATGTATGACAGTTGTTGGGCAGCAGTAAATATAACAGAAGGCAGAATGAGGTACCCATATCTATAAAAATGGAAATCCAAAGTGAACTGTCAGTGTCCATACCCAGAGGTTAAGAGGCTGACTTCTACAATGTCCTACAGTAGTCATATATGAGATGAGCAGTGCCAGTTTCTTACCTTTGTGTCACTGGAAGTACTGCATGATGATGTTGGTTTGGTTGTCAATATCTTTTTCCTCTGTCTCCTCTTCCTCACTGTCCACAGGCTCCACAGCTGCCACAATTCCATCATCGGGCCCATCTTCCTGCAGAAAAGGCACCTGGCATCGCAAAGCCATGTTGTGCAACATGCAGCATGCCACGATTATCTGGCACACCTTCTTCGGTGAGTAGTTTAGGGAGTTACCTGTTAGATGGAGGCACCGGAATCCGGCCTTCAGGAGGCGAAAGTCCTCTCAATAATACGCCTAGTTCGCCCATGTGCCTCATTGTAGCGTTCCTCTACCCTTGTCCTGGCATTCCTAACTGGTGTCAGTAGCCATGAGAGGCTGGGGTAACCAGAGTCCCCTGCAAATGTTGAGGGAAATCTGTTAGACACTCTCTAACCCTTAATGACTACCCCATACCCAGACACAGATTCAAACAGTGTGAGGACCTTGGGCTCACCTATTAGCCACACACGGTGCCTCTGGAGTTGACCAATTACATAAGGGATACTGCTATTCCACAAAATGTAAGCGTCATGCACAGAGCCAGGATACTTGTCATTCACATGAGAGATGTACTGGTCTGCCAAACACACCATCTGCTCATTCATAGAATGGTAGCTTTTTTTATTTCTGTACACCTGTTCATTTCTGTGGAGGGGAACAAATGCCACATGTGTACCATCAATGGCACCAATTATGTTGGGGATATGTCCCAGGGCATAGAAGTCAGCTTTCACTGTGGGCAAATCCTCCACCTGGGGGAAAACAATGTAGCTGTGCATGTGTTTCAGCAGGGCAGACAACACTCTGGTCAACACGTTAGAAAACATTGGCTGAGACATCCCTGATGCCATGGCCACTGTAGTTTGAAAGGAGCCACTTGCCAGGAAATGGAGCACTTACCGGACCTGCACTAGAGAGGGGATTCCTGTGGGATGGCGGATAGCTGACATGAGGTCTGGGTCCAATTGGGCACACAGTTCTTGGATTGTGGAATGATCAAGTCTGTAGGTGATAATGATGTGTCTGTCTTCCATTGTCGACAGGTCCACCAGGGGTCTGTACACCAGAGGATGACGCCATCTCATCATCTGCCCCAGTGGATGTGCCCCATGGAGGAGAATGGTGAGCAGAGGGTCATGTAACACATACATTGCACAATTGTTTTTGCAGTAATGTGAGTAAATCAATGTGTGGCGTAGTTTGTCCGTATTTCTGCCAAAATGTACTGTGACACATTTAGATGCCATGCCATGTGCCCCCCTGAAATGGCAGCTGCCTGACCTGTAAGGAGGGACAAGGGGAAATTAGGTAACTGCGCTGGTGTTGTGCAGCATCGCTGTAGTCGGTGGAAGACCGGCGCGCAATTTAGCATTGGTTATCATTGGGCCCTGTGGGTTCCAGGAGCCAATGATGAAGTACGCCGGCGGTGACGGTATGCACCACCGTGGATATGACCGCCATTTTCTATCTGTTCACTCACTTGATACCTGCCCTTCAACAGGAGAGGATCTACACTGCAAGCGCTGCCGTGACCTCAGTCTGGAAGCAACAATGGCTCATGTGTCTGGGGAAAGGGCCCCTGCCTTAACTGTGGAGGAGTTGGATAAACTGGTGGATAGGGTCCTCCCCCAGGACACGCTACAGGTGAGTACACTGTGAGCATGATGCGTGGGCCCTGAATGTATGAAGTGGTGTGGATGGAAGATACATGTGTGGGGGGGGCTGAGGCTTGCATGTGAGGATGGTGAGTGTATGTGCGTCAGGGCATGGGTGGGAACTGGTGGGCAATGAGTATGACGGCCCGGACAGGAGAGTAATGTCCTTTCATCCTTTAACTTTCCTTTAGGTCAGCACCCACCAGAAGAAGGGTATTTGGAGTGCCATCGCCAAGGAAGTGCGGACCCTGGGGGTCTTTCATAGACGGAGCACCCACTGCCTCAAGAGATGGGAGGACCTGGGCCGCTGGAGCAAGAAGACGGTGGAGGCACAGCTGGGGATAGCCTCCCAACGTGGAAGGGGTGCCCGTCGCACCATGACCCCCCTGATGTTCCGGATCCTGGCGGTGGCATATCCGGAGTTGGATGGGAGCTTGAGTGCATCACAGCAGCCACAAGGGGGTGAGGTACAGTCTCATTCAGCTGACTATGAGCGCTTTACGAGGTGCCTTGGTGGGGGATGGGGGCTGTGGGTTTCCCTAGGCCAGGGTGAACTTGGTGGGGTAGGTCCCTTGTTAGACAGGCTCTGAGAGCACTCCAACCCCAATAGTGTTAGTGGGCATCTACAGCTAGTCAGGCTTCTGTGGGTTCCAGGTGTGCAGCAAATGGTGTTAGGCATAGTCCCCCATGGGCAGGTGATTTTCCTAATAACTGCTAGTGCATGGCCTAGTGCATAGGGCTGCTCCCTGTGTGTTGTGTCCACCAACGGTAGTGGTGTTGCTGGCACTGACCATGTGTCTCCTCTGTCTTTCCCCCCCTTCTTCTTTTGTCAACCTGTCCTTGTGTGCATTAGCATCATCTGGCGGAGGAGCAGAGGCACCGGAGACGGAGGGAGCTGCATCCCACATGGCCCAGGAGGGTGAATCCACGGAGGGTGAAGGCACCAGTGGGACGGAGGGAAAGGGGAGCTCCAAGATGGGGACCAGAGGGGACACCAGCGACTCCTCCTCTGATGGGAGCTCCCTTGCGGTGGCAGGCACCTCTGTTCCCACCGCAACAACAGGTACAGCCGCCACCCCCCCTACCAGCACCGCCCTCCCAGTAGACCCTCAGCACGTTTCCCATGCCTGCTCACCCAGGAGGATGGGCATCTCCTTTGCCCCAGGCACCTCAGGCCCTGCCACAGTCAGCCCTGCTGCCCTCAGTGAGGAGGCTATTGACCTCCTGAGATCCTCACTGTTGGGCAGTCAACCATTCTGAATGGCATCCAGGGTGTTGAGAGGCTTTTGCAGCAAGCAAATGCATACCTGGAGTGCATTCATTCTGGCGTGGCGGCCCAACAGAGAGCATTTCAGGCTGTGGCCTCAGCACTGATGCCAGCCCTTGCCCCTGTGTCCAGCCTCCCCCCTTCAACTTCCACTACCCAGACCCAATCCCTTTTACCTCAGCCTATCCCAAGCACACCATCAGACCAGCATGCACACACATCAACACACAAAAGTGGCTCAGTGAAACATAAGCACCAATCCCTCAGGCACTAACACAAGCACCATACCCATGCAGACACACCAACATCCACTGCCTCCACTGTGTCCCCCCCTCCACGTCCTCCACCTCCTTCCCAGTCTCGTCTTCACTCACACCTGCATGCACGACATCATCAGCCACTACCTCTATCACCAGCACGCCCATCACTACACACCGCTCATGTGCAATCACCACCCCCACACCTATGCACACATCCTCTGTGTCCTCTCCCAGTGTGTCTGTGAGCCCTCCTCCCAAAGTACACAAACGCAGGCACACACCCACTCAACACCCATCCACCTCACAACAGCCTCCAACCCATGCACCTTCACCCAAACTCAGCAGACGTACACCTCCTACAACCACTACCTCTTCCTCCACTCCCAAACCCCCTCCATCTTCCCATCCCAGTGTGTCCAAAAATAGTTTCCTAGCTAACCTGAACCTCTTCCCTACACCTCCCCCGTCCTTCTCCTAGAGCCAGGATGTCTAGATCCCAGCCCAGCACCTCAGCCACCAAATCAGCATCCGCTGTGGTCCCTGCTACTCCAGTACAGTCAAAGGGGGCACCCGTCAGAGCAGCCAGTGTGCCACCGACAGAAAAGAAAGACCACCCTATTCCACCACCTGCAAAGCTCAAAAAGGGACCAGCTTCCAGCAGGGGACAGTCACATCACCCACCCTGCAAGGCCTTGCACAAACACAGAGTGGACAGTGCCAAGGTCCCTGCAGCGACTTCAAGATGGGGAAGGGCCACAAGCTAAAGGGCACTTCACCTCTGGGCACAATGTCACCTGATGAGGGGCTGGTTTCCACCAAATCATCAGGGATGGCAGCCACATGCACCACAGTCACCACTGCCGCTCCGACCACCACCTGCACTGCCACCTGCACTGTCACCTGCACCGCCACCTGTACCGCCACTTGCACCAGCGCTGCCACAACGTCATTCTGCAGCATTCTCCCCACGGATCAGCCATCCAAGGCTGCCAGAGAGGGTATGGTGTCTCCATCCACCCCAACAGTCACTTGCACCACGGCCAGCTCTGGCAGCATCTCCGCCACAGCCACCGCAGCCACCGCCACCTGCACCACCATCAGCAACGCCACATGCACAGCCGATGCCACTCTGTCGGATGTCAGCCCCATCCCCAGTGTGCAGGTGACGTCCTGGACCTTGGACACCCAACTTGAGACACCACCTCCAGCACTGACACAAACCAACAATTGGCAGCCTAAGTCACCTCAGGATGGAGTGTGGGTCTGCCTCCATGGAGTATCATGCTACCTGTTCCTGGTACATTGCATGGCTGTGACACCCAGGTGAGACGAAGTCAACATGCCACATCCCAGGTGCAGCATCACTGGGCACTAAGCCCCCTCTAGAACCAGTGGAGAAATGCATCCACTAACCCAGTCCTTGGCAGGATGAAGCACTCTGGGCACACAGCCCCCTCCAGAAGCAGTGGAGAGAAGCATCCACTAACCCAGTCCTTGGCAGGATGAAGCAATCTGGGCACAAAGCCCCCTCAGAACCGGTGGAGAAATGCACCCACTAACACAGTCCTTGGCAGGCTGAAGCACTCTGGGCACAAAGCCCCCTCCAGAACCAGTGAGAGAAGCCACCCACTTGAGAGACTGTGGCTTTGCACTCCCCAGGACCAAGCAGTGGGCAAACCACCCACTTGAGAGACTGTGGCTTTGCACTCCCTAGGACCAAGCAGTGGGCATGGAGCCCCCTTCGAGGATCAGTGACGTCGTACCATCATCCGGCTGAGGTGCCCCCCCTCCCCCTCCCCTGGGGTGCTTGTTTTTTTATCGACCCGATGCCCCTGCAGTGTTCTCTCCGTTTTGAGGCAGGTGTTATTTATGGGCTTTGCCCATGCTTTTTGGGACCACAGGTCCACGGACATTTTATGGAACAGTGTACCGACTTGTGTACTTGCTGTAAATATTTGTGTATACTACTTATTTGCTGTTCTCTTGGGCTATCTGATTGTTCGAATATTACACTAGTTAAACTCATTTTGTTTGGTCCTTGCATTCTTCCAGGGGGTGCCGGGGTGTAACTGTGATGTTATTGGATATGTGTGTGTGTTGTTGTGGGTGGGGGGTAGGGTGTTGCGTTTTGCGTGTGTGTTTCACTCTCTTTTCCCTCCTCCACCTCCCCTGTTTGCTAGGTGCAGTACTCACGTCGTCACAGCCGCTGCCTTCTTTCCACTTCATGGTGTATTAATAGATACAGCAACATGGGCAGGGCCTGTAACCCGGGCTCCATGGCGTCCTGGTTCTTCTTGAGTGTCGAGAGGTGAGTGGTTTCCCATCCAAAGACTGTTTCTGCCATGCTTTTGATGGCGTCGGTATTGCCCCGGAAAAGATGGCGAATTGGTGCCTTGTAATAGTGTGGGCGGTACATTGTGTTCCGCCTCTCTGTTGGCGGTGACCGCCACGGTGTTTGTTGCTACTGCCGAGGCGGTCGGAGTGTTAAAGTGGCTGTCTGTGTTGGCGGTTTCCGACCATGGTCATGATTCAATTTTTTTGACCGCTGGCCTGTTAGCGGTATTACCGCCGATTTATTACCTACCGCTAGGGTTGTAATGAGTGCCTATATGTATAAGTAAATGTGTGGTTGACTTTGAAGTCCTGCACTGATCACACATGTGTAATTAAATCAACCAATAGTTATCCGATGCCTATGTACCTCAGAGTAGCTACACAGAAATATCCACATATAAACAGGCTGAACCTGTGATATTCTCATGATTGGTCCATTATGTAGCACAATCATGAAGACACAACATTGGGTGACATGGATATCTGGACAATTAGGTGTCTGACACACTTATTTAAGCACATGCATTGAATACATGTGCCCAAAATGGCAGGCACCTGACCTACTGTTCTGGACGTGTGACATAAGTCCACTAGCGGAAGTCGTCATACCAGTAGGCGGTCGCAACCACTGTGCAACTTGTCATAGGTGGAAATTGCTGCCTATGGCGAACTGGGGCCAATGGCGATGACTGCCAGTGGTGATGGTCCTGTACGTGGCAGCCCTGACCATTATTTTCTGCAGTCTTGCTCACTTGACTCCTGACACTGTTGCTAGCAAGACCTCCACTACGTGAGCTGCTGTGTACTGGCTCTGAAGCCATCATGCCACATCCTGCAGGGGATAGCGTCCCTGCCTTCACACATGAAGAGCTGGAGAAACTGGTGGAGGAGGTCCCACCCCTGTGTGGACAGCTGTATTGGGCACCAATGTCCCAGCCATGTGTGATTGGTGTTGTGTGTGACGGTGAGTCGGCCATGTGAACTGTAGATGGAGTAGATGCCTGCATGTGGCATGGTTTTGGGTGCTCACTTGCTGTTACAGTTGTGTAGTGTCAACCCCTGTTGGTATGGGGCATGTGTACATGACTTTTTTCTTTTTTCTGTGTCACTCATGCAGGTGAATGCCCATCAGTAGAAGGGGATCTGGCGTGCCATCACCAAGCAAGTGTGGATCATAAGGGTCCACATCCTGTGAAGCACCCATTGTCAGAAGCGGTGAGAGGACCTCAGATGCTGGGCCCGGAAGACTGCGGAGGCCCAGCTGGGGTTTTCCTCCCAATGAGGGAGGGGTGCTCGTAGGATCCTCACCCCCTAATGGCCTGTATTTTGGCGATGGCTTACCCTGAGGTGGATGGGTGTTTGAGGGCAGCACAGCAACCACAAGGGGGTAGGTACTGACTGTTTCCTGGTACTTGGCTCTGGTTGAACGGTGTTTGCTGTCTCACTGTAGCTTCTGTAACAATGTAGTAGGTGAAGAATGTTTGTAGACTAGTGGGAATCAGTTGGTACTACCTTGCCAGTGTAGGAGATGTGGATCTGGCATCATGGTTAGCGATGTGTAAGATTTGTACTCCTGTATCAAGACATCATTCTGACTGCATATGGGGATGCTCAAATGTCAATGCCAAATGTGTTGCCTCATCCTTTCATTTCATTGGATGTGAGCAACCCATTGACTCAAACCTGGTCCATCCATCAGCATATGAGCGTTAGTGGCTGTAAGGCGTCTGACCACTCCCATCAGCGCTGATCACCTGTTATATCAACTGGGTGACTCACTTATTTGGTACAGGGTCCAAACATAACTAGTACTGGTACAGGTTTTGTTCTCCTTGTGAGGCTGCCACCTCATTTATACCACAGATATGGCCTGTGTAAGACAATACATATCTGTGTTTGTTGTTGTACCCCCATTGTTAGTTCATCTCCATTCTTTAGGGTATGTGAAGGTTTCAACTAAAGGCACTCTGGGTGCCTGATTTGTGTATTTAGACTTATTATAATCACATGTCAGGTATGGTGTGAGTGATGTTGATTTACTCATGTTGTCGAGTCCTGGAACTGCAACTGCATGTCAGGTGGAATGGTAGGTGGCCATGATGTAAATTGTGGCTTACTGAAGTGTAGTTGTTGTGACACTGCACTCTGTGATTGCCTATGGATGTATCATGTGTGCTATGTAGGCCTTTGTAGCTGGACATGCATTTATGCATTGATGTGGTGTATCTGAGTTTTATGTCTACAGATATTCCTCTGTGAATATGTGAATGTCATACCATGCCTGTACACCAGTCATGTATTCCTCACATCAGTTGTGACCTGTATGGGAGTCCTACTTGCTCTGGATTCATCAGTTCACATACCCATGTTGCCATATATGTACAGGAGGTCAGCCAGCCATGTGATATGTATGGCAGGTGCTGTGTGGTCTGTGAATAGGGTAGTCTACACTATCAAGGGTCATTACTAATTGAGAAGGACTGGTCAGATGTTGTTTCAGGACAAGCATGATGTGTTGTGATCAGTCACCTGCTCTTCCAATAGGTGATCGGAGTATGGAGAGATATGATCTGGAATATGCTTGATATACATACTTCTGCCAGGGCATGAGTAGCATGCTGGCATGGCTTTACAGCTGTTCAATTGGATTACTCCAGTCGTGCGAACTTACTTGGAATCTGATGTGGGTGTAAGGGATGACATAAAGGGGTGGATAGTTGTAAGATGTTGTGACATGATGTAGGATATGTGTAATGCCAACAGAGATAGCCTAGCCTGGAGATGTTGACCTACAGTTGCGCATGTTTACATGTGTGTATCTAAGGAATATGATAACCCTTTCTCTCCCTCCTTGTCTCTTCCTCCCTCCCTCTCTATTTGTATGCATCAGCATAGGCAGGCGAAGGAGACGGGGCACAGGTGAGTGGAGATGCTGCTGGCCACTAGAACCGGAGTGCGGCGACCACCAAAAGTGAGGGGCCCAGTGGCCCGGAGGGCGAGGGAAGTGCCACAGGAGAGACTGGATCTTCTGCGTCATCATCTTCGGAATCCTCCTCCAGTGAACACTCCCTGGCAGTGGCGGACCCATCTGGGACCACCCCAACACCATCTTTGTCCATCACCCCCTTACAACCAAAGGCCTCCTTTTCGCTCCCCACTCAGTTGTCTGTGCCCGCTCATCCCGGAGGCTAGGTGTCTACTTCTCCGCAGGCACCTCTGCTCCTGCCCCAGTCAGCCCTGCTGCCCTCAGTGAGGAGGCTACTGATCTCCCGAGGTCGATCTCTGTGGGTCAGTCGACCATTGTGAATGACTTCCAGGGACTTGGAACTCAAGTCCAACAGATCAATGTGTTCCTGGAGGGCATTCATGGTGCACTGGCTGGCCTACAGAGATCCTTTCAGGGTCTGCCCTCTGCACTGATGGCAGCCCTTTGTCATCAGCCCCCTCCATCTTCCTCTTCCCTACCCCCCACTCCTCTTCCCCTTCCCAGCCAGAGCACACAGACAGACAAGCATGCATCCACCTCAACAGCCAAGGGTTCCGCAGACAAACACAAGCACCACAAGACCCACCACTGGCATGCACACAAACAACACCTACCTGCAGACACACCAACACCCCCTACCTGCACAGACTACCCCACCTTCACAGATGCTACACCGCACACACATGCAGACACCACACTGACATTCACTGATACAGCCATGACTCCTATCCTACCCACAGTCAGCACAATAGTAGACCCTCAGACATCCACCTCAGTCACAACATCTGCAGGCACCACAACCACAGACACACCCACATGCAGCACATTCACCATACCTGCAGTCACCACGCCCAACAGTCACCCATCCAACTCCCAGCTCCTCAACCCCCTCCCAAGACACATAAACACCCACAATCACCCACCCAACAGACACCCAGCACACACAAGCATTCCTCGCATAACATGCACCCAAAACATCCACCAAGACACCTCCTTCAAGCACTCCCTCCGCTCCCAAACCCTTTTGCCATAATCGTCTCCGTGTGTTTAAGAAGTTTTTCCTCTCAGAGTTTAACCTTTTCCCTATTTCTCTCCCACCCCATGTGACCCCCAAGTAATCAGTTTTCCTCCCAAGACCAGCCCTACCACTTCCAAGTCCTCCCGCCCCCCCACTGCTACCTATGCCTCTCCCCTGCCAAGAAGTTGACCCGTCCAAAGTGTTCCCAGCCCTCTCCTAAGACACGTCCAAAGCCCCCTCCCAAGCCCAAGCCCAAGCCCAAAGAACCCCCTTCCAAACCTAAGCCCAATCCCCCCATCACCTTATCCCTGAGGTACCTACTTGCCCCCTTTATGTCCCTACCGGTGGAGGTCATTTAGCAGTCATGTAGGGGCAGTCAGACATAGCAACTGCACATGTTGCACTTTCCTCTTTGGACTGGTCTAAGGGCTTTTGTTTATTGTCCATAGTTATTTATTTATTCCCATACATCTGGGCCAACCAGTTGTTGGTTCCAACGTCACATATTTGTCCTGCCTTTCATTCCTGATGGCTGTTATGGGCTTGCCTGCTTTCTTTTTGTGTGTTAGTGTGAATTGTGTGTGTGGTTATTGTGCTACCGGTTGTGTCTGGGCTGCTTGTGTGGGTGTGTGCTTTGTATTTGTCCTGCAGTGATGGCTGGGTATGGTGTGTTGGGCTTGTATGTGTTTGGGACATTCAATTTTGTTGATATTGTGTGTATTGATAGTGTTGGCATGTGTTGTTTGGAGTATGGTGTACCCTTGTGTAGTTTTACTGTGTGAGTGTGTGTGTGTGTGGTGATTGGTATGTGGAACTGCTGTGTGGTGTATTTGCATGGTGGCACGTATGCCTCGTTGTATGGCTGTGTGATTGTGTGTATTGGTACAATGGTGTTGTTACATCATGTTGTTTGTATGTATTGTCCAGTTGGGTGTGTGTTGTGGAGTGTTGATGGTGCATATGAGGTGTTGCGGTTGTTGTGTAGTTGTGTACTTTTCTGGTGTTGTGTGTTGTTATGTTTGACAATGGCGGTGCTGTGTGTCTGCGGATCGGTGTGTTTTTTGGTAGTGTGTGTAGGCCGTGGTGTGTGTACTGAGCCTGTGCATGTGCATATGTGGCTGTGTGTGAATGTGCGTGTCAGTGTAGGAGTACATGTATGTGACGCCATCCCCACCAGTACCGGATGTGTATTTTGTGTGTGCGTCGCAAACTTGGCATTACGCAACTGTGACAGGTAAGAGGCTGTACTCATGGCTGCTGCCGTCGTTGCTGGTTCCGGAGTAGTTAGGCAAGCAGGAGCAGGGGAAGACATCTTGTTCAGGTTCCATGGCGGCTCCAGGCAGCTATGGCTTCCTGAAGGTGAGGGTCTCCATTCATACTGTTGGTTTCCGCCAGGGTTTCCATGGTGGTGCAGTTGCGCGGAAACCGTGGCAGTGTGCAACTTCGCAATTTTAGTGGAAACATGGTCTCCGTCGTCCTGAAGGTGCCTCCCGCTGTCTGTAGTGGCCTGACCGACCTGGCGGTGCTGGCCCTGAATTGACTGAATTATGTTGTGTTGACCGCCATGATCATAATTTGGCAGTTTTCTCCGCCAGCCTGTTGGCAGTATGACTGCCACCGCCAACATGGCGGTCATGGAACTGCCAAACTGGTAATGACCCCTTATAGTGTGCACAAAACTTTTTGGGCAGCAAGGTGTGCTTAGAGAATTTTTATTTCATATTTAAAATTAGGTTTCCCAACTTGTCAAGAGGGAATCTTTGACAGGCTTTTGCAGCACGGGTCAAGCTGCTGCTGTCGGGATACACAGGTTAGCTCTAAAGCCATGTTTTCCTTGTCACACTAGTGTATGGTACAATAAGTGCTGCAGTCTATAGGAGACATTTAACTTTCAACGCCATAGGTGTATTTCCTGCACCATATACCATAGCCTTATAAGAAAATTAAATAAGCCAATCAGGGATTAGCCAATTTCCACGTATTTAGAGGGGGAGCACATAACATCTGATTGCAAGGGTAACAGTGCACAGAGTTCTAAGTCCAACAAAAGTAGAGCCATAAAAAAGCTGAAAAACCTGGGGTCACCACAGAGAAGAACTGGATTTCCTACAAACGGGTACTGGCCAACTACAAATACCACTGGGTTTTGGTAAGAACATACAGATTGCATTCAAGAAGCCTAGATAATTGTTGGGGAACCGTCCAGGAATGTCGCCACTCATCCATACTTTTTGCTTTCACTCTAGCACCCCTCTTGCAAAGGATTAGGAACAATTCCCAAAATACGGAAATTAGTCTGCGCCTCTACACATACAAACACACAGCATTGGTAGACAACATACTGGTGTCCTTGGAGGATCCCCAACAGTGGGCAGCAGAATTGTTTCTTGAACTGGAAGCCTTTTGGGAATTGGCCTGGTTCCGAATACACCTCACAAATTCTAAAGGTCTGGCACTAGCAGGGGGGTCATCATTAATTGTCCCAGCTGCATAGCACTCCCCCCCCATTTAAATGGATGACAAGTGGCATTAAACACTTAGGTATCAGACTCACCTCAAATCTGTGCCTCTGTGTGGTTGAGAACTTAATGGCCCATTTTTTGGATATTAAAACAGGCCTTCCTTCTTGGTGAGCAAATATGCTATTGTTAGCGCGTCAGACCTTTATAAGTAAACTTACAAGGGGACGCATATAGGTCGATGAACCTTTTGACTCATTTAGGATTTTCTTACCATAGTTCCAGTCCAGAAACAAAAATCAGAACAAAATAATCAATAATCATTAGTCCAAAGCAATAATCAATAGAGTCAGTACTCATCACACATCATGACCTTTCAGCCATGAATAACCACACCTTTAGTAAAGTTTAGTAATTTTATTTCCCTTATATTAACAATGCTAGAGTCATGTAGATTAATCTCAAAATGAAATGAAACACATATAAAAACAGTACTGGTTCGACCAAAGCGACGAACGAAACGGAATCTAATCAAGGCTTGAATCACAACACATTCTAAAGCAACAGTACAGGTCAATAGTAAAGTCAGTTGCGATAGAGTAATCTCATACATGGAGTTCGGCAAGACAGCTCATCAAGAATTTGTCCCTGCAATTTGTCAGTTGTCATATGAATAGCCTCAACTAACCCAGATTAGTCTCAGCATATGGGGCTTCATGCAAAACTATTTAGAACACAGATTTGGAAAACATCTAGCTAAAACTACTATTAAGACAGCGCAGATATGGATCAACAAGCAGAATGAGTCTTCGTCCTCAGGTCATCAATCGATCAGCAAAACATCAGGCTCTCAGCCAGGGAGTATGAGCCCAATGACAGAATCTCTTCTTCTCCCAAATATCGCACCACACATCAGAATAAGGTCTGCCCTCTTTTCCCTCTGTCACGTTGTTATATCAAAGTCACCCAAACTATCCTCTAATTTCCAATTGGGAAAATAATTGTACGTTTTTACTCTGTCCAGCAAGAGTTCTATACCAAATCTATGAACTCTAATATTTCACACTTCACACATCGTTGATTGGTCTGCTTTACGATGTTCTCATCATCCGGCTCATCGGGTATCGAATTTGTTGCATTTTCTTCACTAGTCAGTGTCTTCATTATTCAAGTCCTGGCAAAGAACCTCTAACACACATTACACACGTCTCAATACATTTTAAGGACACTGTCTCTTGTTAGTTGGTTCTCATAAAAGCTTCTGCTAAGCATTTTAATAAGACAAAGAGCATTTCACAGTTAGTTCACTCTGTCAGTATTGTTATTTAAACGTTAAGAAATACAGCTTCTGCATGAAGCCTGGTAAAACTAGGCCAAGACACTCCCTAAGTTAAGGCCTCCAATGAAGCCTGGTAAAACTAGGCCAAGACACTCCCTAAGTTAAGGCCTCCAATGAATAAACTAAAACATGCTTCATAACCCTTAATATGACATTTTACTACATTAATCTAATACATTTTCTGCATTTCATAAGTATTAATATATATTTAGTACAATTCGTGAACACTGATGGCCATTCTTCGAGGCCACATTTTCAAATGTGTGCATTATTTTTCTACGTTATTTCATTTTCCACATGTCATTATTCAAAATACATAAACACTCATTAAAAATTCTCTAATTAGATATCTGCTTCAGCACTATTTTGGTGGTGTTGATTGAGAGACAAGATATTGTATTTTATAGATTAGAATCTAGTCAACCCTAGGCCTGACTATCTTTCTCTGACCTGTAGTGCCTCTTTTTTGGCAATACAGATTTCACTTCTTGACTAAATAGCCTTCACTTCAAATTATGTAGAGAATGTGAGAGTGCAGGTTACAGAAATAGAGAAAGGAAGAACATCCAGAATGCACAAATGAGACAGTGGGTCCACCAGCATCAAATCAAAATGCGAACAGTAAGGGACCTCATGCCTTTTGAGCATCGCCTTCAGACACCTATATTTTCCAAGAGCTTAGTTTCTATAGTATATGCAGCCCTTTAATCCTACCAGGAACCCATTATAACCCCTTATTCAGCTCAAATGGGGAATGTACCACAGCATTTCCCTAGAATTGGAACAGTGAGAAGATGTTTTCGTACAATCAAACAACTACACTTGACAATCCCAGGGGAAGAAAGCAATCTACAAGATTATTTAAGGTTGCGCTTTTCCCCAGACCAGTAACACAAAAGGCAGTAAACTGCATGTCCTGTAGACCTTCATGTCATTGAATCAGTTCTGGATGGAAACTCATTGTAGCATTTACTCAGATAACAGGAAAAGAAATAGAATGCTGCCAGTTACTATGGGCATCAGGCACAAGACGTCTTTCCACTTTGTGGCAAGACAATCTCATAACTCTTACAGGCGGCAAAGCAAGACATTTTGTCCTTTTGTTGTAAAATAAAAATCCTAATGGTGGACCTTTGAGTCTAGAGACTGCTGGTGTCAAGAGGTGACTGTTAGTGTTAAGAGGTCAAAAGAAGTGTAAGCTATATCAGGCAAGGGGCATCATTTTGCAATCTAAGGGATCTAGTACTGCCATAACTCAGTCAGAAACCTCACTTGTCTAAAGAGGGTGAGGGTTCTGGACCCTCCTCAACAAAGATATATATTTCAAAATGAAAAACTGGCAGGCTAAATGAAGCCTACAACTGTTGCTCAAATGTGGATTTACCTTAAAGAAAAGAAAGATAAAGAGGCATTTGGCAAAACAGGAACAGTTAGTTTAACTAAACGAGTGACCAGGAGAGCGCAGTACAGAGTTGATAACGTGCTCAAGTGGATCTTGACCTTGGGGGGACAAAATGCGGGCCAGTAGGTAACATGTTGAGGTGTCTGGCATAAGGATCACATGATCCCTGCGTGCTGTGTGTGTTGTATTCTGATTTACTCAGTGTTCCTGGCTTTGTGCTGCAACTAACTTTATGGTGTTTTGGGAACACGCACCCCTCCAGCCAAATGTGTTTTACTGGGGACCAATCTCCAACGAATGTTGTGGTTTTGCTGACTATCTGAGGGATCCATCTGGGTTTTTCTTGTTTGCGCATTTGTCTATTGGCTACGTGTCACCCCACCTGTGTTCAGTCAATCAGTTGCTGCAGGCCTAAGTCGCAAGGCTTGCCTGACCACATGTTTTTGCCTCTGGGTTGATGAGGAAGTCAGATCTGGTGAAATCAACAACAGTGATGCACATTTTGGTATTATGTCCAAACATATCAGGGCAAACATTGACATCCTTTTTATCTCTATCATCCTCATCAGATGGGGATGTTTTTGGGTAGATGCCCACCTCAATTTGTATTTTTTTTTTATAGGAGTGGGCAAGAAATTCTGCTCCCCTGGTACAATTGGTGGAATTGGTGGAATTTTGGCCAGTCCGCATTCCACTTGTAAAGTGGAGTTTTGGCCAAATTCCGCCAACTGCTGTGTGGCAGAGTATTTTCTCGCATGCAATTTGCCAACAGTAAGTTAGTGAGGAAGAACTGCCATCCCCTAGCGTGAACTTTTAGGTGCTGGGGGGCACCCAGAGAGATTTTCTCACTGTGAACGGTCATGACCCCGTGTATCATGCCCTCTGGTGCGCTGCATGGTGCATCTCATGGTGATTTTTCAGCATTGAACAAGCTCCAGGTGCTAAAAATCAATACAGCACAATGTGCCAATTTCCGATTGTTCACAAAACTCAGCGGAATCTCACAGAGGTTTCATGTAACTCTGCAGACTTCTGCAGATTGAAACTCAGCAAGTTAAACCCACCCCTATTTTTTTAAATAAAAAGTTAGTAAAATATTAAAACATAAAAATGAAGCTGATTAAAAGTGATTTAAAAAATCAAAAATAAAGCAACAAAAAAGTGATTTAATCAAAAAGGTTCACCTGTGAACAGTAGTGCATTGTGATTGTTCAATGAAGGACAAATGACCAGGTATTCAGGGCTTGATATCCAGAACCCTGTCCACTTTATGTTTCTTTGTGATCTCTTTTTCTTGGCCATCTAAAAATTCTCAGAACAAAACACACTCTGGTGCAAGGTCTTTTCAGTGGACTCTTAAAGTTGAAGCACATTTCCCAGTCCCCATACTCATTTGGAAATAGCCCTCCTAATTCTGAAACAATTTCTGTGAACAGAGTTTGAAACCAAGCACAAAATCGCCAGTGTTCCCTCAGCAAACAGTAAAAGGCCTTCTTGCAGCCGGCAGGGAGACATTATCTTCCATGTCACAAAAAGATAACCGAGTGCCAGTGGGCCAAACAAAGGTTCCTAAAAAAGGAACCTAACATATGAGTGACTCTATAACAATCTACAATATATGTTATGGAACCCATCCCTCACGGTGATGACATTCCTGTGACTAGTAGCTCCCACACAATCCATTCATGTTTTCTAAAAACCAAGGTGGCACAGAAGAACTCTTGGAGTAAAGAGCTAATCCTCTGGCTCCAAAATCCAACACCTTCAATTCAAATGACTGCAAAGGTATTTCCAGCACTGTTTGCCAGCTCTAACCCAGGAGGGCTTACTGAATAGTCAGTCTCTTTGTTGGAGAAAGGCCCTCATCATGAAAAGTGAGACCTTCTCCATTGAGTCACAAAACACAGGCATGCTCTTGAGCTATTTCACTTTCCCGTTACTAATGAAAATCTGTTTTCCCTGTGAAGTTTGAGGGGGCAGATATCTTTAGGGAAGCTTTACAAAAGGTATGAGCTGAAACTGGTTTGCATGCAGTGCTATGCAGAAAGCACAAACTGGCCCGTATTTATACTCCGTTTGCGCCGAATTAGCGTCGTTTTTTTCGACGCAAATTCGGCGCAAAACTAACGCCATATTTATACTTTGGCGTTAGACGCGTCTAGCGCCAAAGTATTGGCAAATAGCGTCATTTTTTTGCGTGAACGCCTTCCTTGCGTTAATGAGATGCAAGGAAGGCGTTCCCGTCTAAAAAAATGACGGCGACGCAAATGCGTCGTATTTATACTCCCGGGCAAAAATCACGCCCGGGAGTTGGCGGGTCAAAAAACCCCGCATTTGCGCCACTATTTAACGCCTGGGTCAGGGTAGGCGTTAAGGGGCCTGTGGGCTCAAAATGAGCCCACAGGTGCCCTCCCCTGCCCCCAGGGACCCCCCCTGCCACCCCTGCCCACCCCAGGAGGACACCCAAGGATGGAGGGACCCACCCCAGGGACATTCAGGTAAGTTCAGGTAAGTATCATTTTTTATATTTTTTAATTTTTTTGGGGTGGCATAGGGGGGCCTTATTTGTGCCCCCCTACATGCCACTATGCCCAATGACCATGCCCAGGGGACACAAGTCCCCTGGGCATGGCCATTGGGCAAGGGGGCATGACTCCTGTCTTTACTAAGACAGGAGTCAAGAAATGGCGTCTGGGCGTCGTAAAAAAATGGCGCAAATCGGGTTTAGGCGATTTTTTTGCCTCAACCTGACTTGCCCCATTTTAAGACGCCCTAACGTCATTTTTGCCCAACGCCGGCGCTGCCTGGTCTACGTGGTTTTTTTCCACGCACACCAGGCAGCGCCGGTCTGCTTGCGCCGGCTAACGCCATTCAATAAATACGGCGCCCGCATGGCGCTTCAGAATGGCGTTTGCCGGCGCAAAATTTTTTGACGCTAAACTGCGTTAGCGCAGTTTAGCGTCAAAAAGTATAAATACGGGCCAAACTGTCTTTACATAAAGTATCCGTCCTCATTAAGCCTCTATAATTAAAATATATACACTCACGATATCAAAATTCCCAAAATAACTAAACCAAAATTTGTAGTTCAAATTTGACAACTGATTTGAGTGTTTCCGGCTAAATTACATTTGGGATATCATCTTAGAGTTAAATGAGTTGCTTGTACCTGAGATAAGGTAATAGCAGGGCAAGAGTTATAATAAACAAGGTGATTTAGAGACTAATTTAGAGTTTGTTGGTCAGGTTACTCCATCACAAATGTGACAAGCATACCGTCCACCATATTTTGATTTCCATTGGATATTGTGGAATTGTAATACGGCAAACGGGATATCCATCATGTTTGTGATGGAGAATCCCCATCTGCCAAACTCTAAATTAGGCCCATAGTTTGAGACAAAGGCGGTCATTCTGATCACGGCGGGCGGCGGTCGCGGCCCGCCATGCGGTTACCGCCGAATGACCGCACCGCGGTCAAAAGACCGCGGCGGTCATTCCAACTTTCCCGCTGGGCCGGCGGGCGACCGCCAAAAGGCCATCCGCCAGCCCAGCGGGAAAGCCCCTGCAACGAGGAAGCCGGCTCGGAATGGAGCCGGCGGAGTTGCAGGGGTGCGACGGGTGCAGTGGCACCCGTTGCGATTTTCACTGTCTGCAAAGCAGACAGTGAAAATCTTGGTGGGGCCCTGTTAGGGGGCCCCTGCACTGCCCATGCCAGTGGCATGGGCAGTGCAGGGGCCCCCAGGGGCCCCACTGCACCCGTTCCCGCCATCCTGGTTCTGGCGGTGGACACCGCCAGAAACAGGCTGGCGGGAAGGGGGTCGGAATCCCCATGGCGGTGCTGCAAGCAGCGCCGCCATGGCGGATTCCCTGGGCCAGGGGAAAACCGTAGAGAAACCGCTGGTTCCCCTTTTCTGACCGCGGCTTTACCGCCGCGGTCAGAATAGCCCAGGAAGCACCGCCAGCCTGTTGGCGGTGCTTCCGCCGCCCTCCGTCATGGACCGCCAGGGTCAGAATGGCCCCCAAAGTGTTGAAAAGGCTCTGCACAGTGGAGAGCTGGCTGAAAAGGACAAATTAGAAATGATTTATGCTGAATACCAATTT
The DNA here is from genome assembly GCF_031143425.1 of Pleurodeles waltl. Lineage (NCBI taxonomy): Eukaryota > Metazoa > Chordata > Amphibia > Caudata > Salamandridae > Pleurodeles > Pleurodeles waltl. Next base: position 478,460,443 of record NC_090451.1, read on the forward strand.
TCAAAACAGATCCTTTCCACAGCAGAGTATGATAGGCAACAGTAATGTACCATATGGAGTGTGGTAGGAAATCGGTTCCACTCATTAAATCAACTGGATTTTTCACTCTGACTACCTGGTTTTGCACTTTTACAGTGAGTGAGGTTCACCAACTGAGTCTCACTCACTGTAAATTCTGTGGAAATAGACAGTGTCTTCCTTTTAAGATACAGCCATTGCTGTGTAGGTACGGTATGAGACTGGTTACCAGAAAACGTGCACAAATGCATGTTCAGGCTGCATGTGTGAGACTACCAGCTTGTACAACCCAGTATCTGTACACAGATAGCCTGTTGAAGAGAAGAAGGGACACTTCAAGGATTGGTACTGACTTCGGGTAGGCCTCATAATATCAGTGGTCATTTATAGTTTAGATCTGTAGTGCATATGAAAAGTCTGTGGTGCTTAACTGAATTACACATTATAATTGAACTCTAGAAAGTACAGTTTTACCACACTCAGGACTACTGGGCCCAGTAGTCCTATCAATTGTATGATAAACATGCATCCAGAGCGCAGATCTACAGTCTCTTTCAACTAATACACACTCCTTAGGACACTTTAAGAATTGTCATAATTCCCTGATTCAGCTCATAATCAGATTCCAAGCCTTTCCCTCCCCTACTGGGCAAGCTGAGTACTCTACTGGACAGCAGGAGGGTCAAAGGCCTCCCAACACAAGAGAGCTATTACCAATGCTTGACCCAGTTCTTAGAAAGGAAGGGGTGGGGATGAAATCAGCATCTTTTTTTAACTGTTCACACTGCTCCTGGTCTGGACACACCCAAGCCAAGAGAAATTAAAGTGGAAGGCAAGACCTCCGGAGGCAAATACTAGGGGGGCTCCCCTTTGATGTTTTGTTGGGAAGGGATCAAGCATTTATGTCATTTGGGGTGGAGCCGAGGCTCCGAAGGAAGGCCTTTTCATACACCACTCGTAGTTTCAATTTTTTAAATGTCCCAGAATGCTACTTAGGAGGTTTGGGACATGAGTGGAGTGATGATGTGACATCTTGGGATTAGCTAGGAGGGCTTGGCTTCTAGTCATTTCCACCTCCGCTTAAAACCCCTCCACAATGGAAAGCCTTTTGAGGAGATGTTAGACCTGGGCTGTGATGCTGGAATCATGCCCACCAGTAAGAAAGAAGACACCTCAACCTCTGCATGGATGGACTTTGACTTCAGTAGGCACTGAGGACCAGAATGTGTTTCTCCAGGGATGTGGCGCTGATCTCTTATGCCCCAAGGAACAGTGCGGGGAAATAGACCTACTGGGGAACCTAGATAGTTCCCCAGGGATGTCTGTGGACCAGCACTGGACTCTGCTAACACAAAGGTGTCCTTCACATAACCAGGAGGCTGTAGGACCTGAGGTGTGTGTCAGGGAAGCTGTTCGGCTTGCTGGCTGTGGAGGGGCAATGGAAGATACATCTAAGAACTGCAGCCTAGTCAGAGGACATGGCTGGCAAGATCCACCCATGATTATAATATTTAGAGGCCAGAAGGTATGAGGAAAATGCTCCTGGTAGCTATGGCTCACTAACACGAATGAAACAAACCCCAAATTGTGAAAATTAATCCAATAAACCAGAGAACCTGGCATCTAAAGCTCAGCCCCCCAGGGGACCAGGCAGGAAAAAAGGCATGTAGTGCTCTGTTACAATTTTCAAACCCCCAACCCTAAGAGGGCTATGTCCCCAGAGGTTGGCACATCCTCATTTTATTACATTTGGATGGGGAGGAATTATGCATGTGTCTCCCTACACTAAGATATCCTACGGTCCTGGGAACCCCATCACCTGAGGTCCTGATAAACACTACAAAAAAAAAATCCTGGAAACCCCATCTCCTGGGAACAAAGATCCAGGCTAAGGAAGCTCCTGGTGCAGCCTGGAGCCCCAGTAGTGGACATAGTGACATAGTGCTTCCCACAAACCCCTTGTGCCCGTTTCTGGAGGATTCTGAATCACCAGTAATGTGTTCCCAGCCTTGCTCTACACAGGCAGAGAGGAACATAGCCAGCACCTGTGTCAGCTTTCTGAGAGCTGTGCACAGGTGCAGGGAGCCTGCCGGCCAGCGAGGGATTGTGCTCCTCATGCTGGCCCAATTCTTTGAACACATAGGGTTACCCTACTAAAGGGCCACTGCACCTAGCTCACTCTTAAAAAAGAGATTGGTTTCAAGCGGCTGCAATGCAGTGAAAACAAAAGTATTTCAGAGTTCAGAGCAGGTGAAGCCACTCATTTAATACAGCGCACTGGGCCTACAAAGATCCCTGTAGTCCACTGCATGGGCCTTCTAATTTGCTTATTGGAAGATGTGGGGACCCGAGGAAGGGCAAGGGCACCACCAATTAGTTTAAAAGTGTGATTGAGAGGCTTCTAGAGATGCAGTAGCCCTTCAGGAGAGATTTTCCTTTGGACAGATGCCCTAAGCCTTCCTGGGGATTGAATCCCTGACCCCTGGAGATGCTATCTTTGTTACCAAACACTCCGGGAGCTGGAGTCTTTGCTCATAAGCTCTGGAGTGCGGGACCTCTGTTAGTTGGTCCTAAAGCTGCAGGAGCAGTATAGTAAAAGTAGAAATAGAACTCTGGGACGATGTTATTCACTCTAATGCTTTATTGACACTTGAAATGATTGTGAATGCACGATTTTATATTACAATGAATACTATTGAATGCTCGAAGAGTTCAGCTGCTGCAATTAAAGACGGATGCTGACACTTCTGTGACTGCAACATTAATTGTTACACAGTGTCGCCAATGATGCTTTTCGTCCCGAAGAGGCCTTGTTCACATGGATGTTGGTACTATCCTCACTCCTGGATAATGACACCTCATTACACTGCGACACTGCATCTGGAAAGGTGTGGGTAAGGTGGTTATAGGGCACAGGACTCTCTGGGGGTGTAACGTGATGTGATGGTGTTACTAAAGATATTTTCTTCTACCGTGTACATATTTGTAACTGGATGCATATTATTTTCAAGTGGGTGTAATAAAAGTACTTTTCTTTTTTGTAAGAGAAAGCACTGAACGGACAACTTGAGTATTGTTATTGTGTATCACCGAGCTGAACCTACACCACCTCCCCTGAAAAGGCCTTGGCCTGCTCTGCCACCCTGAGAGAGCCAAGTGCCCAAATGGCATACTTGGCTTCCAATAAAAAAGAAACATGCAGAGTTATTGTGAATGACTCATATAATTTTCAACTAATAACCCAATTTCTTTCAAGCGACTTATGAATACTTATACAGGTCTCTGGGACAAACTAGTGCCCTGTCAGTGCCAGGACAGGTATACAGTACGGTGATGTACAAACATGTAGTGTTTATAAAAAGCACATGGGATGGCACCTATTTGTCAGGCTTTACCTCAAGGGCAAAGTCAAAAAATCAGATCAGAATTTCAAATAGAAAAATAAAACAGATGGACCTTGAAGAATGTATGGATTTCCACACATTTTCTTATCTGGTATTATACCATTCAGCTTTAAGTTGTGTTGCTTGGTGACTGCATAAAAGGGGGCAGATTTACAAGAAATTGGCACATCAGCACTGATGCACCAGTTTTCTTGTGTTACCCCTTCCCCACCTAACGACCCGAATTGTAAATATGGCGCACCTTGGCTTTCGTTAGGACAATAGGATGCTATTGTGGTGCTTTGCTTTGCTTTACTACATTAGTAGCAAAATTTTTGACGCTAGTGCAGAAAAGTGCTGAGGGGCCCATAGTTGTCTGTGGGTGTGTCATTTGAACTCCTGGTTTGAGCAGGCATTAAAAATAACGCCTAAAATGGTGCAGTGAAATCTTGTAGATTTCAATGCGCCTTTTTTGCGGGCCTTCTAAAACCGGAATGCCACCTTGCATACATTATGCCTGACACAGGCTTAATGTGGTACAAGGGGGGGGGGGGCAAAGTGGTGTAATGCATGCATTGTGCCACTTTGTAAATCTAGTGTTGCAAAAGTTGCCTCCTTGCACCACATTAGTGTAAAATAATGACACTAATGTGGCACAAGGAGATACTAGAGGCTTGTAAATATGCCCCAGGTTTTCTTACACTGGTGCGATGTTTTTAAACCAATTTGTTGTAAACAAACAAACAGGACCATATTTGTACCACTATCTCAGTAGCTATCTTGATTATTAATTTCATTTCACCGACTTTAGCTCACGGAACGGGAATAATAACGATAACGCTTAAGGAGGAATAAATGGTTTGAAAATTGTATACTAGATTTCCTGCAGATTTTTGTGTCAAGGTGTATTTATCTCTGTCGGGATGCAAAGTATAAATCTCTTCTTTATTATTTCTTGCCTTCAAAAATCGTGTTATGATTTCCTTCAAGAGGTGTATCATTTATAAGCACAATGCCATTCAGAACATTACACAATGTTCTCATTGCAAAAATAGTTATTAAAAACACAATCAAAGAGTCAACATGATATAATCAATAACTTCTTTACAGAGCAAACCTAAATTGTTGGCATGGCAACTGTAGTCGTTCATGGTCAGCGATCAATAAGGTTTATAAGTGGGGATGGGCAAAAGGTTCAGCCATCTCATCAAACCAGTCAAAAAGTGATGCATTTCATTTTGTGGAAGATTATTTTATACATTGCCGCACAGTTGCTGCTTATGATGGCTTAAAACTCAAAATTAGTTTAAGGGCCCCCCATCAGGTAATAACAGGTTTAACTTTTGTCCTATATGCTCCCTATAGTTATAGTAGAGTGTTAGAAAAAGTGGAGGGTTGAATGAGGCTCATTGTGGTGGAATATAAAGTTTTCCTCTTTTACTTTGAGCATGAACCAGTAAGGGAAGTGACTATTGTGATGTATCGAACTCACCCCGAGCTAACTGGTTTCTTCTTGCATGTATGCCGCCTATGTTACCGCTTGTGTCCTCCTTTTATTTTTGATATTGTATTTTTTTTAAATGAAGCGATTTTGTGGCGTTTGTATGTGGGTGTGGGCAAGGCGTTCTGTTGAATTGCATTTCACCTCTTCCATGTTTGTTTTATTGCCAAAATAAAGGAAATTGATGAATATTACCCCCTTTGGAGAGTCGATATTTTTCATGTTTTGGGGATGCTAATTACCTGATTTAGAGTATGCTATTTAGTTAATCAGGACTGCATTTAGAGATGTTGGGCATCTGTTAAGATTGGCGGGAACTGCTGCCGTGGTGGTTCAGTTCATTGTGTTAAAAGTTTCACAGATAGCGCGGTCACCTGGAAAACGTTTAAGTTTAAGAAGTTTTTTCGATTTTTACAAATACAATCCTAAATCAAGATTTTGTTTTTAAAAAGCTAAAACCAAGGACCCTCATTCCATTGATGATGATGCCGATCATTAAAAAAAAACCAGCAACCGTGTCATATGCGAACCTGTACTCCATCGGGTCACCTGAACTGTACGTCTGCTACTGAGCCACAGTAGGCTCCATTGCTGACATAATAAAGGTCCGACTGCCGGTAAATCAGGAAGACAGAACTGGGATTTGGTGGAGGGGGATCTCAGTCACAGTTATGACTTACTCTTTCGAAAAATCTAATTCTGACCCTGCGATTATTCATTGCAAAAATGCTTATAATGCTTATAATGATGACGTAAAAGCTGCCCTGACGATATAAACATTCACAGATATAATGTAAGACATAGGCGTAAAAAATTAACATGGGCATTCCAGGTTAAATCAATTAAGTGGTGAACACAATCTATCACTGACAGGAAGACGACAGGACCATTGCCCCTGAGATTGTTATGTTCCAGGGAGAAATCAGAAAAAGGTTTTAGGTGGAACTGCCTTTAAGCACAGAGGTAGGTTCGAGTCTGGTCAAGTCAAGCTAAATTTTAATTGAAATATCTTAATGAAAGAAGAGTGTAGGTTTGAATGATTAAGCTAATATTGGTAAATATCACACAGAGGAGACACTGGAGCAGGTTGTGTGAAACAGCTGTGGATGAATGAGCTTGATAAATCTTAGTACATCTTTAAGCCTAACAAACTACTTTATGGTGTACATAGGTCTAGCATAACTGCTTTATTGGACATGCCCTTGTTAAATCTTTAAAGGGCACTCCCATGTTTCGAAAGCATGGGAATGTTTTCTCGTAACTGAGCACAACGACAGCTACAGAGAACCTCAAGGTGAAGGACCTTGCAGGGTAGGACTCTAAAAGAAAAGGAACCAGGCCAGCAGTGTTCTTCATAATGATCTTCAGGTGCTAAATGCTTCAGGTGCTAAATGCTTTTGTTCTGTAGACCTGAATGTGAGACTAGGATAGAGATTGGGGAGGTTAGTAGGTAGGTGGTTCTATGACCTCTCTCTTTGGTGCCATTGTGGACCTGACCAGTCATTGAGTACTGTCTGAAAGACAGCATGATAAACCTTGGCTAATCTGCTGAAATCGGATCTACAAGGTCACATGGCTCTTTAGTATGATGACTCTGGAGCATATCTTTATGATTAATGCAGGAAATTGTCAAACTGACTGATAAATGTTTCATGTTGAAATTATCTTAATTTGTCCTTTTCTTGGGGACCGCAGGGAAACTGTGAGGTGGCAGAGGTTAGCAAGGCTGCTCCAGGTGCTTGAAGAAAGCAGGGGGTGAAGGTTGACAGGGCCACTCCGGATGATGGAAGGTGCAAGTTGCAAAGTTTGTCAAAGCTGCTCGGGGAATTGAAGCAAGCGAGCTTCGAAGGTTAGCAGGACCACTCTGAGTGATTGAGGATGAAAGCGTTAAAGCTTGGTAAAGCCTCTTGGGGTGATTGAAGCAAGTGAGCAGAAAAAGTTAGCGGGGCTACTCAGGATGACTGAAGATGCAAGCAGCAAAGTTTGGCAAAGTCGCTTGAGGTGATTGAAGCAAGCGAGCAGCAAAAGTTAGCAGAGCTGCTCCGGGTGATCAAAGATGCAAGCAGCGAAGTTTGCCATGGCCACTCAGGGAGATTGAAGCATGCAATGGCAAAGGAAAGCAAAAGGCGCTCAGAGTCACTCTGGGTTTGGTGGATGAGTCTGGGGACGAGATCAGCAGGGAGGCACAGAAAGGCATGGCAACAGCTCCTGGGAACAGTCAATAATGGCATAGTGGCAATCCAGGCACACCGCAGGCTTTACTCCAACAGCGTTTCCTGGAGTCCAGAAGTGTACTGATTTGTGTGGGATATGGACTTAATACTTATACTAGAAAGTGCCTTTGATGTGAGGCATGGCTACAAAGAGTTCTTGTGAAGTGCACAGGTCACCTTTCAGGTCAGCCTCGGCTCCAGACATTCAGTAGGAGGTAATCGGTCTCTTTGTGTGGACTCTAGTCACCACCCTTTGAAGTGTAAGTGTGAGCCCTTCCCCACCTCCTTCCCAGGAAGACCCATCAGTATGCAGATGCATGCAGATGCAGCTGTTATACTGTGTTGTAGGTCTCTGAAGAGAATGCACAAGTGCAGCTGTAACCTAGCCTAAGCCAGACATGTATTGGATATAGGCTGTAGGCACACAGTGAGTACAGAGAAATGCCCACTTTATAATAGTGGCATTTCTAAAATAGTAAAAATAAATCTGACAGTAAAAGGATTTATTATTACTGTTCCAATGGTACTGATAACGCATCCCTTTATGACTAATTTATACACTCTGGGACTCGTTTTAGGCCAATTAATCTTTCAACCCTGATTGAAGACACCTTAGGATGAGATAGCTAATCAACATGTCAACCAATATGTCAATAACGTCATCAATATTTACCATAACAAGACAATTCAGATTAGTTGAAGACATTAATAAGACTCAAGAAACCACCATGACCTTTCAGTCATGAATAACCACACCAGTTTAGTACGATTTTGTGATATTTATTCCCTATTGATTACAATTCTACTAGCAAGTTTATTAATCTCAAAACCAAGAAACACATTAGCATAGTCACAATATGGCAACTCTGATAAGATTTCATCAAAGCAAGGATCAAGAATATTAGAACATAGCACGACGTCAACATAGGTTATCCTTAGCAGAGTAACATTTAGCGCATCACTCAACAAAGCATAGATTCAGTCATTTGTCTATTTGCGTCCGTTTAATGAACCCCTCAACCAACCTTGAATTAGCATTGGCATGTTGGGATTCATGCAAAACAATTTTAGCAGCATCAATTTGGAAAACCTCTAACTAAGGTCTCTGTCAAAAGAAGCAGTTGGTACCTTGAAAGGAAAAGCAAACAGACAATCACAATTTCATTGTCATATAGTTACCCCCCGTATTGGGTCAGCATACAGATTCAGTCTTCGTCCTCAGGACATCAGTTAATTCTGCATCAATCAGGAACTCAGCGAGTCGGGTAAGAAGGGACACTTCCCTCATAAGGAGGTAAAGTATAAACTGGCAATATAAGGGCAAGGATGGTTCAAGAACCAAACAGCAAAGTCTCTATAGAGAGTGACAAAGGGGGTCATTCTGACCCTGGCGGTCATGGACCGCCAGGGCCAACGACCGCGGGAGCACCGGCAACAGGCTGGCGGTGCTCCCATTGGCATTCTGACCGCGGCGGTACAGCCGCGGTCAGAAACGGAAAACCGGCGGTGTCCCGCCGGTTTCCCGCTGCCCTGGGGAATCCTCCATGGCGGTGCTGCAGGCAGCGCCGCCATGGGGATTCCGACCCCCTTACCGCCAGCCTGGCTCTGGCGGTTTTGACCGCCAGAACCTGGCTGGCGGTAACGGGTGTCACGGGGGCCCCTGCAGTGCCCATGCCGCTGGCATGGGCACTGCAGGGGCCCCCTAACAGGGCCCCACCAAGATTTTCAGTGTCTGCCAAGCAGACACTGAAAATCGCGACGGGTGCAACTGCACCCGTCGCACCCCTTCCACTCCGCCGGCTCCATTCGGAGCCGGCATCCTCATGGAAGGGGGTTTCCCGCTGGGCTGGCGGGCGGCCTTCTGGCGGTCGCCCCCCAGCCCAGCGGGAAACTCAGAATTACTGCTGCGGTCTTCTGACCGCGCAGCGGTATTCTGACGGCGGGACTTTGGCGGGCGGCCTCCGCCACCCGCCAAAGTCAGAATGACCGCCAAAGTGTCTGGGTCATAGCAATTCGCAATAGTATCTCCCTAACTCCTCTCTCTTACTTTCTTGTGTCGAGGGCTTTTATCCCTTTTCTGTGGTACAGTCCTCTAATTCTTAATTGGTTGAGGGTCGGCACCCCACTATCTCCATCCAATGAGTTTCCAATGAGTTCATCAAATTTGTCACCCCATAACAATTCTCACGTAGTTTATTGGTCCTTATGATTGACGTCTCCAGCAGGTAGAATGTCCGGTATGATTTCATACTCTTGTGGTCCTTTGCACATCTTCGGTCAATGGCTTTATTGTCTGTACAGGTTCAGGCGACTTTGTACCTGCGACTAGTCTACACTGTTGCATTCAGCAAGAATGTTTCCTTGAGCAAGTCGAATTTCATGAGAACGGATCTACTACAGTTACATTCATCTTCTAGCTTTTTAGAGAAGTACGAGTTCATGTCCTTCAGCAAGTCAGCACACTGTACGTTAGAAAAACACATTTAATATGAAACCGGGCAGCTAGGCCTCGACTCATGCTAACTAAGGCGTAATGCTTTATTAGCAGAACTTAAACATATAACCCTTAATAATTAGCATAAAACCATACTTTAGCATATTAATTCTACATCATTAGTCAGTTTGATTAATCATTGTATATATTGACGGCCACTCCCCTTGGGCACATTTCAAGCATGCGTTTAGCAAAATACGTTAATACATTTTTCTATGCAGCATTATTATGCATTAGTTCATAAACATTTCATGTTAATATTGAGTATATAAGCTACGCTCTCTCAGTACTAAACACAATACAGCTACTCCTCTCAGATCAGGAAGCTTCAAGGTATTAGAAGGAATTCCCAATACTGGCCTATGAGAGGGGCAGGCCTCATAGCAATGAAAAAATATTTTGGGAGTTTTTCATTACCAGGACATGAAAACCTAAGAGTATTTGCCCTGCCTTTTACTTACATGACACCCTGGCCTATGGGCTACCTAGGGCCTGCCTTAGGGGTGGCTTATTTGTAAGAAAAGAGGAGTTTACGGCTTGGCAAGAGGTTTTAAATGCCCAGACAGGATGGGAGTGAGACTGCCCACACAGGCTCTGCACTGATAGGCCTGAGCCATGTTTACAGAGCTACTCCAGTGGGTGACACAATCAGTGCTGCAGGCCCATGAGCAGCTTTTAATTTGCAGGCCCTGGGTTTATGGTATACCACTTTACAAGGGTCTTACAGGTAAATTAAATATGCCAGTTGTGGTTAATCAAGGTTACCATGTTTAGAGGAGAGAGCACATGCACTTTAGCACTGTTTAGCAGAGGGAAAGTGCATATAGTCCTAAAACCAACAAAAAGATGCAGCAACAGAACAGGAGGTAAAGGCAACAAGTCTTGGGTAAGACCACCCTAAGTATGTCAGTCCTAAAAGCATCATTTACAGTTTGCTTCTGCCCACCACGTAATACAGCATAGAGTGCAGGGTCAGCCCACTTCATCATTTGACTCTCTTTGGGGTGGCAATGCATTTTTCCTGTTCACATGTGCACATCCACCCACAAAATCCACCTCAGTACAATGGTCTGTTTTTTTGTAGCAAGCCATGGGTTAATGTCATATAATGTCACTCTTGGTGCAAACAATTCAGACTCTAGACTCACAGGAGTTACATTAATGATTTTCCTAAAGCAAAGGGTCTACAGTTCGTATATGTAGACACTAGCAAGCTTGGGTTTGTGATTTGTTTATCTGTTAAGAAGTCCACAGCAAAAGTAAAAAAATAAAATGTATGCAAAAGCTGCACGCTAGTGCTATTTCAGGAAACATGCAAATAAAGGTTAATTGCACACTTTGTAAAAGTGTATCACTCCCCTTATATTTATTGTAAAAACACAGACTGTCTACCCAGATTATCATCTTGATGACAACCTGCCACTGTTTCAATAACTAGCACGTACTTCAAAGCCAACACCAATGAATGTGCTATTTGGAACGCTGAAGTATGAAGGCGCCAATAGTTCTCTCTTTATTGGCATTTAATGCGTGCTTACACTACAGCATCAGCGACTTTTAATAAACATGACTTTTGTCTACTCTCCCCACTCACAGCTACTAGCCTTTCTTGTTATATGACATAAAGGAGCTGTTAATTACAAAGGGACACTTTGACTGCTAAGACAGGTTTCACTCTTTTGCAATGCGTCATTAGGAGGAGCAAACACATCCTTTTGCAATATAATACAGCTTCTTACCAATAGTCTTTAAAAAATCATCTTGTATTGAAAATATTCATACATGCACGTATGGATGCAATCGTAGCGCTGTCTGGCAGCACTATGTTAATTTACATGTTCCCTTAACAAGTTACAACGCTATATTTCAAAAATACAAAATAGGTGGTGCACTCATATTCATTTTCCTATGTATATTGATTCACCTTTTCCTGTTTCTATTCCATATTTATATTTTGATTTGATACCATGAAGGAGTATTTCGGTCAGCTGAAATGTGTCTTTTGAATATATCCTGGTTACTTAATGTTTCTACTGTCATTAATTTCATTACCTGAATGGTACAGGGAAGTCCATTAAAACTGGGTGGGGTGGCTCAGAAGAGTAATGTATCGACCCCAAGAGTACGCGTTTGAACTCATTGGCACAGGTTTCAATTCCTGCAGATGCATGTAGTCTTTGATCCTTCTGAGGGTGATAATATCAGTGCCATTAGATTGTATAACAATTAATTTCTGCTACAATTAGAAATGATTTAAAATTGTCTTTGCTATGATTGGTGTAGCGGTGTTAAAGCCAAAAGGTCTGTCTTTTATGTGCTAAAGTATGCATACACTATGCACAATATTGACATTTCAAGTTGATATGAGAACAACACAAGTTCACAAGTGTTCACTTCCAAAACATTTATTCGTTTCCAATTCTTGGTTGTCTTTCCCATTCAGGTCAAATCTTTGTTTAACATGAAACAACTAGGCTACGGATGTTACATCTTACACAAAGTATTGATCTCAGTGGGAAAGACAACCAAGAATTGGAAACGATAAAGGTTTTGGAAGTGAACACTAGTGAACTTGTATTGTTCTCGGATCAACCTGAAATTTCCATGTGGACACACATCTGGTTGAGGGACCAGAGATCTGGGACATTTTCCACTAGGCAAATTTCCTGAAACCCTCATAATTTGAACCACACACAATACTATTTACAGACATTAGTACATCAAAGAAAGAAATGGTGGCTTTTCTAGGGGTATTTAACAAATCATTAAAAGTTAACAGTAGAGCTACACCACACATATTGTGTTAAACTTTTAACATAAGTATTTGCAAAGTGAATGTTCACCACTGGGGCATCTTGGAGCTGTAAAATGTATATGGATATCCAACTCATCATATTGACCTCGTAAGCATGTAATGTTGAGTAGATTAATTGAGATTCACTTTGACAAAAAGCATTTGAAGATGGCTTTCAGTGAATACGTATGGGCACGCATGCACAGCAGCCATCTTCAAATGTTTGTGCGTAAACTCCTAAAAAAAATATTCCCAAGATGACTGCCAGGGTAGCAGCATTCATGCGGTCTTCCTGGAATGCTTTTACAATTCTTATCCATTCAAGAGGCCTGGCACACTGCTTCAAAACATGTCAGAGATCTTGGAATGATAAAGTTATACAGAACTACATCAAATGGAAGAGCCAAGCTCTGTTCACAAGCCCAGAACTACTTGCTTTTCAACTGCTGCTTTTTATTAGGGTCTAGCCTGCGTTGCATGCGCTCGCGCATGCGTATCGCAGCGAGACGCTTTTGTATTTAGAAAAGGGCTCGGAGCCCTGGCAACTTCACGTCAGTGTTTTTTATTGGTTCGTAGGCTTGCCTAATAAAATCTGCTTGCTTTCATTAGTCGAAGGCAAGCATACGTCATGCCTTTTCCGGTGGCTAGCCCTCCTCGAGCGCAGCGACCAAGTACAGAAAACATGCGAGGCTCGCTGTTTTCTGTCCGGCTCGTGGACTACTTTTTCTCTAATTTACGAGTGCGATCTCGCTTGGCAGAAGTCAAGCGCTTTACATAGTTAATTTAACTTTTTCGGGTTGTGTACACAAATGTACTTTTGCCCGATAGGTGAAAAGTCGGGTTAGGAGTTTACAACGCGATCAGCTCTAACATGAGCAAACGCGAGACCCGTTGCATTGTAAATGCTTGGTTTGTATACCACCCAGACTGCAGCATTTTGAGAATTTTACCGGCCCTAAAGCTTCCTCAATGAGGTATAGCGGAGGACCAGGACATTCCACAGCTGAAAGGTCAAGTTAGCAGTGTTTCCCTATTAACTGTACTTTAACATGAAGCCTAGACACGTCACGTTTTGTTTGCACACATGTAGGCCCTCATTAAAGGTCCCTTGAACCAGGATAGGGCGATCTAGATATTTCGAGTTGTGTGGATTTTACAGCACAACTGTCTTGTTGTTTCATTATTTTATTTTATCGTGAAGATATCGCACAATAAAACAGGTGGATATTCAAGGGAGTTCGGAAAGAAAGAAAACCTGCAATAGTAATGTGCGCAAACTCCAAGCACTCAGGTTATCTCTCATTCCATCCTCATTAACTCGGACAGGGCAGTGTTTTCTCCCCTGGCTTAAAGTGCAAGGGAACATTTCGAAATTACCCAGAGGTGAAACTACCAAAGCCGGGTTTAGAAAATTCATAATGAGGGCCTTAATGGCTTGTTCTTGCTGTAAACAGCTAGACGGAAGTACACTCGTAGGTGTTATTAACAGTAGGCTAAGCATAAAAAGATCAAGACGATTAAACGTGATTTGTTCTTGGAGTATCGCAGGCATCGCATGACACGTACTCTAGCGGTCAAACAGTAAAAGCATTTTTAAATAGCCATCATGTGATCTGTCTCCAAGAAAATGGAAGATTGGACCTTTTAATTTATCAAATTTTCATTCACACAAAATGTTGGCCTCCAAAAAGTACTAAGGGCCATCCAAGCAGCGAATTATCAACCCTAATAAATAATAAACTATGTCTAAATTGTCTAAAAATTAATTAAACATCAAAATATATGCTCATAAATCTCAAAGCTACCAAGAACCTAAGTAATCTTTTGTCAGTAAACGTTCACTTTCCACCAAGGTTATAAAAATAAATCTACATTTGAGCCCTTTCTTGTCTAGAGAGCATTTTGAAACAAAACGCCGATTCTGATAATTATTATGGGCGACTTTAATAAAAAATGTATTGTCTCAGCATCTAAGGAATTCTCTATCAGAGAATTCACCAGATGTAGCATGTAAAATCTACTCTCCTCAAATATCGGACATAGTAAATACAAAGGCTGCAAACAGTAATGATTTGTTTAACCCAGTCTATGAACTAGATAATCCTGCATTGAAAAGAAGGTTACTGAACCACCGCCTTGCAAGGCAGGCGTTTGTTACACCCAAATCGAAAAATACAATTGACTTCAACTTGATTCATGATTTTTGATTTCATAACTGTAGAAGCTCCGAGATAATTTCTTGGAAGAACAATGATCATAATCCTCAGCGATTAATGACATTTTCTAATTATGGTCAATATCAACCAAATCCACCCTCCGATGACTATTCAAACATGATAAATCATAGGATAATCAAACTGAATGTGGCCCTTGAATTCAAACTATCAACACTGACTCACCAAAAGTACACAGGTTCTAGACTTTCTAAATCCAGATACTGTGATCAGTCATTTATTGACTGGCTTGATGATGGAGATTTGTTGCTAAATATGATTTTAACATTTATCTCCTCTAATTACGGCAACAGACTCACTCTTGTAAGACATAGGGGGTGATTCTAACTTCGGCGGGCGGCGGAGGCCGCCCGCCAAAGTTCCCCCACCTAAATACCGCTCCGCGGTCGAAAGACCGCTGAGGGTATTTTGGGATTTGCCCTGGGCTGGCGGGCGGCCGCCAAAAGGCCGCCCGCCAGCCCAGGGCAAATCAACCTTCCCACGAGGATGCCGGCTCAGAATTGAGCCGGCGTAGTGGGAAGGTGCGACGGGTGCAGTGGCACCCGTCGCGTATTTCAGTGTCTGCATAGCAGACACTGAAATACTTTGTGGGGCCCTCTTACGGGGGCCCCGGCAGTGCCCATGCCATTGGCATGGGCACTGCAGGGGCCCCCAGGGGCCCCGCGGCACCCCCTACCGCCATCCTGTTCCTGGCGGGAGACCTGCCAGGAACAGGATGGCGGTAGGGGGCGTCAGAATCCCCATGGCGGCGGAGCGCGCTCCGCCGCCATGGAGGATTCTGCAGGGCAGCGGGAAACCGGCGGGAGACCGCCGGTTTCCCGCATCTGACCGCGGCCGAACCGCCGCGGTCAGAATGCCCTGCGGGGCACCGCCGGTCTGTCGGCGGTGCTCCCGCCGACCCTGGCCCCGGCAAATAAAATTGACACTCAGCTATTTTAGAAAAATGACAGCTTAGAAATTACTGTGATATAGGCGGTCATTATGAACATGGCGGGAAAGACCGCCGTGTCGGTGGTGTACAGAATCCCGCCTTTGACGGTGAATGGAAACCCGCCATATAATGATCGAAAATCCCAACCCTGCCAAAAAATCCCACATCACAACTCCCTGCCAGGACACTGTCGGTGGGAATCCCGGCCCACCCTACCCCGCCACCGCGAAGCACACCCACATCCTGCCCTCCAAATAATGAGGCACAAATCACCTCAGTGGACAGTGGAGGCCGACGACCATTGGCGGCTGCGACCGCCACAGGCGGCTAGTGGACTCAACAGCAACAAATATACACATTGGATAGGCGTATCACCCACACACCTGACAAATATCCAGAACCCCATAAAACACCCTCAGACACACCCCACAATCCCTTGCAATGAAACAAGGACAACAAGAAGGAGAGCAACAGAGCCAGACAGCAAACTGCAGCATATAGGAGATGCACATTGTAGGAAGTTGGCTCTGTATGTGCTATTTCAAAGTAAGGAATAGCATGCACAGAGTCCAAGGGTTCCCCTTAGAGGTAAAATAGTGGTAAAAATAGATAATACTAATGCTCTATTTTGTGGTAGTGTGGTCGAGCAGTAGGCTTATCCAAGGAGTAGTGTTAAGCATTTGTTGTACATACACATAGACAATAAATGAGGTACACACACTCAGAGACAAATCCAGCCAATAGGTTTTGTTATAGAAAAATATCTTTTCTTAGTTTATTTTAAGAACCACAGGTTCAAATTTAACATGTAATATCTTGTTTGAAAGGTATTGCAGGTAAGTACATTAGGAACTTTGAATCATTTCAATTGCATGTATACTTTTCAAGTTATTCACAAATAGCTACTTTAAAAGTGGACACACTGCAATTTTCACAGTTCCTGGGGGAGGTAAGTTTTTGTTAGTTTTACCAGGTAAGTAAGACACTTACAGGGTTCAGTTCTTGGTCCAAGGTAGCCCACCGTTGGGGGTTCAGAGCAACCCCAAAGTCACCACACCAGCAGCTCAGGGCCGGTCAGGTGCAGAGTTCAAAGTGGTGCCCAAAACGCATAGGCTAGAATGGAGAGAAGGGGGTGCCCCGGTTCCGGTCTGCTTGCAGGTAAGTACCCGCGTCTTCGGAGGGCAGACCAGGGGGGTTTTGTAGGACACCGGGGGGGACACAAGCCCACACAGAAATTTCACCCTCAGCAGCGCGGGGGCGGCCGGGTGCAGTGTAGAAACCAGCGTCGGGTTTTCAATGTTAGTCTATGAGAGATCAAGGGATCTCTTCAGCGCTGCAGGCAGGCAAAGGGGGGCTTCCTCGGGGAAACCTCCACTTGGGCAAGGGAGAGGGACTCCTGGGGGTCACTCCTGCAGTGAAAGTCCGGTCCTTCAGGTCCTGGGGGCTGCGGGTGCAGGGTCTTTTCCAGGTGTCGGGACTTAGGTTTCAGAGAGTCGCGGTCAGGGGAAGCCTCGGGATTCCCTCTGCAGGCGGCGCTGTGGGGGCTCAGGGGGGACAGGTTTTGGTACTCACAGTCGTAGAGTAGTCCGGGGGTCCTCCCTGAGGTGTTGGTTCTCCACCAGCCGAGTCGGGGTCGCCGGGTGCAGTGTTGCAAGTCTCACGCTTCTTGCGGGGAGTTGCAGGGTTCTTTAAAGCTGCTTCTTGAAACAAAGTTGCAGTCTTTTTGGAGCAGGTCCGCTGTCCTCGGGAGTTTCTTGTCGTCGTCGAAGCAGGGCAGTCCTCAGAGGATTCAGAGGTCGCTGGTCCCTTTGGAAGGCGTCGCTGGAGCAGAGTTCTTTGGAAGGCAGGAGACAGGCCGGTGAGTTTCTGGAGCCAAGGCAGTTGTTGTCTTCTGGTCTTCCTCTGCAGGGGTTTTCAGCTAGGCAGTCCTTCTTCTTGTTGTTGCAGGAATCTAGTTTTCTAGGGTTCAGGGTAGCCCTTAAATACTAAATTTAAGGGCGTGTTTAGGTCTGGGGGGTTAGTAGCCAATGGCTACTAGCCCTGAGGGTGGGTACACCCTCTTTGTGCCTCCTCCCAAGGGGAGGGGGTCACAATCCTAACCCTATTGGGGGAATCCTCCATCTGCAAGATGGAGGATTTCTAAAAGTTAGAGTCACTTCAGCTCAGGACACCTTAGGGGCTGTCCTGACTGGCCAGTGACTCCTCCTTGTTGCTTTCTTTGTTCCCTCCAGCCTTGCCGCCAAAAGTGGGGGCCGTGGCCGGAGGGGGCGGGCAACTCCACTAAGCTGGAGTGCCCTGCTGGGCTGTGACAAAGGGGTGAGCCTTTGAGGCTCACCGCCAGGTGTTACAGCTCCTGCCTGGGGGAGGTGTTAGCATCTCCACCCAGTGCAGGCTTTGTTACTGGCCTCAGAGTGACAAAGGCACTCTCCACATGGGGCCAGCAACATGTCTCTAGTGTGGCAGGCTGCTGGAACTAGTCAGCCTACACAGACAGTCGGTTAAGTTTCAGGGGGCACCTCTAAGGTGCCCTCTGGGGTGTATTTTGCAATAAAATGTACACTGGCATCAGTGTGCATTTATTGTGCTGAGAAGTTTGATACCAAACTTCCCAGTTTTCAGTGTAGCCATTATGGTGCTGTGGAGTTCGTGTTTGACAAACTCCCAGACCATATACTCTTATGGCTACCCTGCACTTACAATGTCTAAGGTTTTGTTTAGACACTGTAGGGGTACCATGCTCATGCACTGGTACCCTCACCTATGGTATAGTGCAACCTGCCTTAGGGCTGTAAGGCCTGCTAGAGGGGCGACTGACCTATACTTGCATAGGCAGTGAGAGGCTGGCATGGCACCCTGAGGGGAGTGCCATGTCGACTTACTCGTTTTGTTCTCACTAGCACACACAAGCTGGCAAGCAGTGTGTCTGTGCTGAGTGAGAGGTCTCCAGGGTGGCAAAAGACATGCTGCAGCCCTTAGAGACCTTCCTTGGCATCAGGGCCCTTGGTACTAGAAGTACCAGTTACAAGGGACTTATCTGGATGCCAGGGTCTGCCAATTGTGGATACAAAAGTACAGGTTAGGGAAAGAACACTGGTGCTGGGGCCTGGTTAGCAGGCCTCAGCACACTTTCAATTGTAAACATAGCATCAGCAAAGGCAAAAAGTCAGGGGGCAACCATGCCAAGGAGGCATTTCCTTACACAACCCCCCCCAAACGAAAGAGGATGAGACTAACCTTTCCCAAGAGAGTCTTCATTTTCTAAGTGGAAGAACCTGGAAAGGCCATCTGCATTGGCATGGGCAGTCCCAGGTCTGTGTTCCACTATAAAGTCCATTCTCTGTAGGGAGATGGACCACCTCAACAGTTTAGGATTTTCACCTTTCATTTGCATCAGCCATTTGAGAGGTCTGTGGTCAGTTTGAACTAGGAAGTGAGTCCCAAAGAGGTATGGTCTCAGCTTCTTCAGGGACCAAACCACAGCAAAGGCCTCCCTCTCAATGGCACTCCAACGCTGCTCCCTGGGGAGTAACCTCCTGCTAATGAAAGCAACAGGCTGGTCAAGGCCATCATCATTTGTTTGGGACAAAACTGCCCCTATCCCATGTTCAGAGGCATCTGTCTGCACAATGAACTGCTTAGAATAATCTGGAGCTTTTAGAACTGGTGCTGAGCACATTGCTTGTTTCAGGGTGTCAAAGGCCTGTTGGCATTCCACAGTCCAGTTCACTTTCTTGGGCATTTTCTTGGAGGTGAGTTCAGTGAGGGCTGTCACAATGGATCCATATCCCTTCACAAACCTCCTGTAATACCCAGTCAAGCCAAGGAATGCCCTGACTTGAGTCTGGGTTTTTGGAGCTACCCAGTCCAGAATAGTCTGGATCTTGGGTTGGAGTGGCTGAACTTGGCCTCCACCTACAAGGTGGCCCAAGTAAACCACAGTTCCCTGCCCTATCTGGCATTTGGATGCCTTGATAGAGAGGCCTGCAGATTGCAGAGCCTTCAAAACCTTCTTCAGGTGGACCAGGTGATCCTGCCAGGTGGAGCTAAAGACAGCAATATCATCAAGATAAGCTGTGCTAAAGGACTCCAAGCCAGCAAGGACTTGATTCACCAACCTTTGGAAGGTGGCAGGGGCATTCTTTAAACCAAAGGGCATAACAGTAAACTGATAATGCCCATCAGGTGTGGAGAATGCTGTTTTCTCTTTTGCTCTAGGTGCCATTTTTATTTGCCAGTACCCTGCTGTCAAGTCAAAGGTACTTAAGAATTTGGCAGCACCTAATTTATCTATGAGCTCATCAGCTCTAGGAATTGGATGAGCATCTGTCTTGGTGACAGAATTGAGCCCTCTGTAGTCCACACAAAACCTCATCTCTTTCTTTCCATCTTTGGTGTGAGGTTTGGGGACTAAGACCACTGGGCTAGCCCAGGGGCTGTCAGAGCCCTCAATTACTCCCAATTCCAGCATCTTGTGGACTTCCACCTTAATGCTTTCCTTAACATGGTCAGACTGTCTAAAGATTTTGTTTTTGACAGGCATGCTGTCTCCTGTGTCCACATCATGGGTACACAGGTGTGTCTGACCAGGGGTTAAGGAGAAGAGTTCAGGAAACTGTTGTAGGACTCTCCTACAATCAGCTTGCTGTTGGCCAGAGAGGGTGTCTGAGTAGATCACTCCATCTGCTGAGCCATCTTTTGGGTCTGATGACAGAAGATCAGGGAGAGGTTCACTCTCTGCCTCCTGATCCTCATCTGTTACCATCAACAGATTCACATCAGCCCTGTCATGGAAGAGCTTAAGGCGGTTCACATGGATCACCCTCTTGGGGCTCCTGCTTGTGCCCAGGTCCACCAGGTAGGTGACCTGACTCTTCCTTTCTAGCACTGGGTAAGGGCCACTCCATTTGTCCTGGAGTGCCCTGGGAGCCACAGGCTCCAGAACCCAGACTTTCTGCCCTGGTTGGAACTCAACCAGTGCAGCCTTTTGGTCATACCAAAACTTCTGGAGCTGTTGGCTGGCCTCAAGGTTTTTGGTTGCCTTTTCCATGTACTCTGCCATTCTAGAGCGAAGGCCAAGTACATAGTCCACTATGTCTTGTTTAGGCTCATGAAGAGGTCTCTCCCAGCCTTCTTTAACAAGAGCAAGTGGTCCCCTTACAGGGTGACCAAACAGAAGTTCAAAGGGTGAGAATCCTACTCCCTTCTGTGGCACCTCTCTGTAAGGAAAAAGCAGACATGGCAAGAGGACATCCCATCTCCTTTTGAGTTTTTCTGGGAGCCCCATGATCATGCCTTTTAATGTCTTGTTGAATCTCTCAACTAAGCCATTAGTTTGTGGATGGTATGGTGTAGTGAATTTGTAAGTCACTCCACACTCATTCCACATGTGTTTTAGGTATGCTGACATGAAGTTGGTACCTCTGTCAGACACCACCTCCTTAGGGAAACCCACTCTGGAAAAGATACCAATGAGGGCCTTGGCTACTGCAGGGGCAGTAGTCGACCTAAGGGGAATAGCTTCAGGATACCTAGTAGCATGATCCACTACTACTAGGATGTACATATTTCCTGAGGCTGTGGGAGGTTCCAGTGGACCAACTATGTCCACACCCACTCTTTCAAAGGGGACCCCCACCACTAGAAGTGGAATGAGGGGGGCCTTTGGGTGCCCACCTGTCTTACCACTGGATTGACAGGTGGGGCAGGAGAGGCAAAACTCCTTAACCTTCTGGGACATATTGGGCCAGTAGAAGTGGTTGACTAACCTCTCCCACGTCTTGGTTTGTCCCAAATGCCCAGCAAGGGGAATATCATGGGCTAAGGTCAGAATAAACTCTCTGAACGACTGAGGCACTACCACTCTCCTAGTGGCACCAGGTTTGGGGTCTCTGGCCTCAGTGTACAGGAGTCCATCTTCCCAATAGACCCTATGTGTTCCATTTTTCTTGCCCTTGGACTCTTCAGCAGCTTGCTGCCTAAGGCCTTCAAGAGAGGGACAGGTTTCTTGTCCCTTACACAGCTCCTCCCTTGAGGGTCCCCCTGGGCCTAAGAGCTCAACCTGATAAGGTTCAAGCTCCAAAGGCTCAGTTCCCTCAGAGGGCAGAACTTCTTCCTGAGAAGAGAGGTTCTCTTTTTCTGACTGTGTTGCAGTTGGTTTCCCAACTGACTTTCCTTTTCTCTTGGTAGGCTGGGCCATTTTTCCAGACTCCAGCTCTACTTTTTCACCCTGTGCCTTGCATTGTGCTCTTGTTTTTACACACACCAGTTCAGGGATACCCAGCATGGCTGCATGGGTTTTTAGTTCTACCTCAGCCCATGCTGAGGACTCCAGGTCATTTCCAAGCAGACAGTCTACTGGGATGTTTGAGGAGACCACCACCTGTTTCAGGCCATTGACCCCTCCCCATTCTAAAGTTACCATTGCCATGGGATGTGCTTTAGTCTGATTGTCAGCATTGGTGACTGTATAAGTTTTTCCAGTCAGGTATTGGCCAGGGGAAACCAGTTTCTCTGTCACCATGGTGACACTGGCACCTGTATCCCTCAGGCCCTCTACACTTGTCCCATTAATAAAGAGCTGCTGCCTGTATTTTTGCATGTTAGGCGGCCAGGCAGCTAGTGTGGCTAAATCCACCCCACCCTCAGAGACTAGAGTAGCTTCAGTGTGGACCCTGATTTGCTCTGGGCACACTGTTGATCCCACTTGGAGACTAGCCATTCCAGTGTTACCTGGATTGGAGTTTGGAGTGGAACTTTTCTTGGGACAGGCCTTGTCTCCAGTTTGGTGTCCAGACTGACTACAGTTTCGACACCAGGCCTTTTTGGGATCAAAGTTTTTACCCTTGTACCCAGGATTGTTTTGTGAAGAGGCTCTGGGCCCACCCTCCTGTGCAGGTTTTTGGGGGCCTGTAGAAGACTCTTTACTATTTTTATTTTTGGCTGTCTCACCACCTTTCCCCTGGGGAGGTTTTGTGACCCCTTTCTTTTGGTCACCCCCTGTGGAAGTTTTGGACACCCTTGTCTTGACCCAATGGTCCGCCTTCTTTCCCAATTCTTGGGGAGAAATTGGTCCTAGGTCTACCAGATGCTGATGCAGTTTATCATTGAAACAATTACTTAACAGGTGTTCTTTTACAAATAAATTGTACAGCCCATCATAATTACTTACACCACTGCCTTGAATCCAACCATCTAGTGTTTTTACTGAGTAGTCTACAAAGTCAACCCAGGTCTGGCTCGAGGATTTTTGAGCCCCCCTGAATCTAATCCTATACTCCTCAGTGGAGAATCCAAAGCCCTCAATCAGGGTACCCTTCATGAGGTCATAAGATTCTGCATCTTTTCCAGAGAGTGTGAGGAGTCTATCCCTACACTTTCCTGTGAACATTTCCCAAAGGAGAGCACCCCAGTGAGATTTGTTCACTTTTCTGGTTACACAAGCCCTCTCAAAAGCTGTGAACCATTTGGTGATGTCATCACCATCTTCATATTTAGTTACAATCCCTTTAGGGATTTTCAACATGTCAGGAGAATCTCTGACCCTATTTATGTTGCTGCCACCATTGATGGGTCCTAGGCCCATCTCTTGTCTTTCCCTCTCTATGGCTAGGATCTGTCTTTCCAAAGCCAATCTTTTGGCCATCCTGGCTAACTGGATGTCCTCTTCACTGGGGTTATCCTCAGTGATTTCAGAGTTGTTGGTCCCTCCTGTGAGGGAACCAGCATCTCTGACTATTATTTGTGGAGTCAGGGCTGGAGAAGCCCTGCTCTCCCTAAGTAGGACTGGAGGGGGGGAATTTCCCTCCAAGTCACTATCTTCATCCTCTGAGTTGCCACCCTCAGAGGGGTTGGCCTTTTCAAACTCTGCCAAAAGCTCCTGGAGCTGTACTTTGGTAGGTTTGGGGCCTATTGCTATTTTCTTTAGTTTACAGAGTGACCTTAGCTCTCTCATCTGTAGATGGAGGTAAGGTGTGGTGTCGAGTTCCACCACAGCCACATCTGTGCTAGACATTTTGCTTCTAAAAGTTGGAATACTTTTTAAGAATCTAAAACTGGTTCTAGAATCTAATTCAAACTTTTACAAACTTTTAAACTCTAAAAGAAATGCTAAACAGGATCTAACACAAGGCCCTAGCAGGTCTTTAAAGAATTTAGAAAACTTTTCAAATTGCAAAAATCAATTTCTAATGACAATTTTGGAATTTGTCGTGTGATCAGGTATTGGCTGAGTAGTCCAGCAAATGCAAAGTCTTGTACCCCACCGCTGATCCACCAATGTAGGAGGTTGGCTCTGTATGTGCTATTTCAAAGTAAGGAATAGCATGCACAGAGTCCAAGGGTTCCCCTTAGAGGTAAAATAGTGGTAAAAATAGATAATACTAATGCTCTATTTTGTGGTAGTGTGGTCGAGCAGTAGGCTTATCCAAGGAGTAGTGTTAAGCATTTGTTGTACATACACATAGACAATAAATGAGGTACACACACTCAGAGACAAATCCAGCCAATAGGTTTTGTTATAGAAAAATATCTTTTCTTAGTTTATTTTAAGAACCACAGGTTCAAATTTAACATGTAATATCTTGTTTGAAAGGTATTGCAGGTAAGTACATTAGGAACTTTGAATCATTTCAATTGCATGTATACTTTTCAAGTTATTCACAAATAGCTACTTTAAAAGTGGACACAGTGCAATTTTCACAGTTCCTGGGGGAGGTAAGTTTTTGTAAGTTTTACCAGGTAAGTAAGACACTTACAGGGTTCAGTTCTTGGTCCAAGGTAGCCCACCGTTGGGGGTTCAGAGCAACCCCAAAGTCACCAAACCAGCAGCTCAGGGCCGGTCAGGTGCAGAGTTCAAAGTGGTGCCCAAAACGCATAGGCTAGAATGGAGAGAAGGGGGTGCCCCGGTTCCGGTCTGCTTGCAGGTAAGTACCCGCGTCTTCGGAGGGCAGACCAGAGGGGTTTTGTAGGGCACCGGGGGGGACACAAGCCCACACAGAAATTTCACCCTCAGCAGCGCGGGGGCGGCCGGGTGCAGTGTAGAAACCAGCGTCGGGTTTTCAATGTTAGTCTATGAGAGATCAAGGGATCTCTTCAGCGCTGCAGGCAGGCAAGGGGGGGCTTCCTCGGGGAAACCTCCACTTGGGCAAGGGAGAGGGACTCCTGGGGGTCACTCCTGCAGTGAAAGTCCGGTCCTTCAGGTCCTGGGGGCTGCGGGTGCAGGGTCTTTTCCAGGCGTCGGGACTTAGGTTTCAGAGAGTCACGGTCAGGGGAAGCCTCGGGATTCCCTCTGCAGGCGGCGCTGTGGGGGCTCAGGGGGGACAGGTTTTGGTACTCACAGTCGTAGAGTAGTCCGGGGGTCCTCCCTGAGGTGTTGGTTCTCCACCAGCCGAGTCGGGGTCGCCGGGTGCAGTGTTGCAAGTCTCACGCTTCTTGCGGGGAGTTGCAGGGTTCTTTAAAGCTGCTTCTTGAAACAAAGTTGCAGTCTTTTTGGAGCAGGTCCGCTGTCCTCGGGAGTTTCTTGTCATCGTCGAAGCAGGGCAGTCCTCAGAGGATTCAGAGGTCGCTGGTCCCTTTGGAAGGCGTCGCTGGAGCAGAGTTCTTTGGAAGGCAGGAGACAGGCCGGTGAGTTTCTGGAGCCAAGGCAGTTGTTGTCTTCTGGTCTTCCTCTGCAGGGGTTTTCAGCTAGGCAGTCCTTCTTCTTGTTGTTGCAGGAATCTAGTTTTCTAGGGTTCAGGGTAGCCCTTAAATACTAAATTTAAGGGCGTGTTTAGGTCTGGGGGGTTAGTAGCCAATGGCTACTAGCCCTGAGGGTGGGTACACCCTCTTTGTGCCTCCTCCCAAGGGGAGGGGGTCACAATCCTAACCCTATTGGGGGAATCCTCCATCTGCAAGATGGAGGATTTCTAAAAGTTAGAGTCACTTCAGCTCAGGACACCTTAGGGGCTGTCCTGACTGGCCAGTGACTCCTCCTTGTTGCTTTCTTTGTTCCCTCCAGCCTTGCCGCCAAAAGTGGGGGCCGTGGCCGGAGGGGGCGGGCAACTCCACTAAGCTGGAGTGCCCTGCTGGGCTGTGACAAAGGGGTGAGCCTTTGAGGCTCACCGCCAGGTGTTACAGCTCCTGCCTGGGGGAGGTGTTAGCATCTCCACCCAGTGCAGGCTTTGTTACTGGCCTCAGAGTGACAAAGGCACTCTCCCCATGGGGCCAGCAACATGTCTCTAGTGTGGCAGGCTGCTGGAACTAGTCAGCCTACACAGACAGTCGGTTAAGTTTCAGGGGGCACCTCTAAGGTGCCCTCTGGGGTGTATTTTGCAATAAAATGTACACTGGCATCAGTGTGCATTTATTGTGCTGAGAAGTTTGATACCAAACTTCCCAGTTTTCAGTGTAGCCATTATGGTGCTGTGGAGTTCGTGTTTGACAAACTCCCAGACCATATACTCTTATGGCTACCCTGCACTTACAATGTCTAAGGTTTTGTTTAGACACTGTAGGGGTACCATGCTCATGCACTGGTACCCTCACCTATGGTATAGTGCACCCTGCCTTAGGGCTGTAAGGCCTGCTATAGGGGTGACTGACCTATACTTGCATAGGCAGTGAGAGGCTGGCATGGCACCCTGAGGGGAGTGCCATGTCGACTTACTCGTTTTGTTCTCACTAGCACACACAAGCTGGCAAGCAGTGTGTCTGTGCTGAGTGAGAGGTCTCCAGGGTGGCATAAGACATGCTGCAGCCCTTAGAGACCTTCCTTGGCATCAGGGCCCTTGGTACTAGAAGTACCAGTTACAAGGGACTTATCTGGATGCCAGGGTCTGCCAATTGTGGATACAAAAGTACAGGTTAGGGAAAGAACACTGGTGCTGGGGCCTGGTTAGCAGGCCTCAGCACACTTTCAATTGTAAACATAGCATCAGCAAAGGCAAAAAGTCAGGGGGCAACCATGCCAAGGAGGCATTTCCTTACACACATCGACCCACAGAGGTGCACCCTTACCCCGTCCCCAGCCCCGACGCCATCCACCACACTCACCATGTCCCCCTGAAAAATACACGCTTCACCGAAAAGGAGCTAAGGACCATGGTGGATGAGATCCTGAAGGTTGAGCCACAAATATTCGGGGCTGAGGTGCAGCACACACCCATCACCTGGAAATTGGAGCTGTGGCAGACCATTGTCAACAGGGTGAATGCAGTGGGACACCATCCACGCACCAGGGATGACATCCGGAAGAGATGGAACGACCTGCGGGGGAAGGTCAGGGCCATTGCATCTAGGCACCACTTCGCAGTGCAGAAGACTGGGGAAGGGCCGCCAACAACACCACCTGACTACACCGACTGGGAGGAGAAGGTCCTCGCCATCCTGCACCCAGAGGGACTCACTGGATTCACTGGATTCACTGGAGGAATGGACCTGGGTAAGTCATCTACAATTACCCCATATGCACCACAACCACAGGCTCACATCACTCCCGCTGTGCACAGCAACCCACCCCTGCATGTACCCACAATGGAACAATACCCCCCACCACAATGCAACCCCACCACTGGCACTAAAGGCTATGTCAACCCTCACAAAGGCACCCTGGAAGTCCATTGAAATTAACACCAGCGCAAAATAGCACAGTCCTGTGCACCTCAAACCTACATGCATTAGTAACAGACATGTGCATGTCCCCCAACAGGCACCACCACCCATGCAACCCTAATGGATGGGACAAGGAGTGCCACAGCCCTCCAGGGAGACAGAGCCACCTCACAAGACCTTGGCAAAGGATCCTTGGACACTGATGAGCAGGCAGGCCCCTCACACAGTCCTGGATTCTCACCATGCAGCAGCCCCACCCAGGAAACCACTGTCACCCCTAACACCCAGTCAAGACCAGCAGGCCAGGGGAGGCGTACCCACACCAGTGTACCCAGGGCACAGACTGGTGTAACACAGCTACAGAGGCCACAGTCTCCCACTCCCAACATGCAGGAAGGCAAGGGCCCCAGTACAAGTGGCACATCAAGACCTGTGCATGGGACACAGGCACAGGGCACTAGGGCAAGTTCAAGTGTCCCAGTGGGCCTGGGGGGAGGCCACAGGATGGATGCAGCAGCCCAGGACATTATTGCACAGGTATTGGGGGCCTACCAAGATACCCAAGACAGGTTGGCAGAGATTGTGTCCACCCTGGAGCACAGTCAGAGGATACAGCAGCAACAACACCAACAGGCCATGGAACAGTGGAAAGAGCACAATGCCACAATGGCAACCATTGCTGGAACACTGCTGCAGTTGATAAAAAAACAGTCTGACACCCACACCGGACAAAAGGCCCCTACAATAGCCCTGGACAACCAGCATCTGATGACCCAAGCAGCAGAAAAATCACAGGAAATACCCTCCCAGGAAACACAAGGGTCAACCTTGCCACCCCAAGAAGCTCCACAGCAGGGACCCAAACGCACTCTTAAGCCAAGATGTGGCACTGGAAACCCAGCTAAGAACAAGGCCCCCTCCAAAAATTGACTCTGCTACTAATGCAAAGCAACCATCACACACATTCACCAACAACACTTAGCTGAGGGCAATTTGAAGTACTGTTCGACAAAATGGACCCATCTAAAACATCCAACAGGGCTGCCACCAAGATGGTTTTGAGGACACCCAACCCTTTCAACTTCCATCACTGTATATAGCACAATTCACTCAATTGTACCAATAAAACACATTTTACACCTGTAACACTGTCCCCTGTATTAAATTGTGAACAAAGTGGAGTATGGATGTAACTGGCAGAGAACAACTTAATTGTCAATTTTTGCTTGATGGTGGTAGTGTGTGCCCAAATGGTGGGCAGGAGGGAATGCACATATTTTCTGTCAGTACCGTGCAGAAGTGGTCCATGTAACGCCTATCATGACCAATCCCCCTTATATGACAGAGCACACTGACAGTATTAGTCACCAACCCCAATGACTGGCTTAAGTCCCACACAGTTATTGGAAGTAGAGTTGTATTAGTTGGTTCCTAGACTGGACATCTTCCCCTTCCTCATCCTCACCATCACCATCACTCTCCTCACCTCTCTGAGGTAGCTGATCAGGCCCTATAGCACCCTCCACCTCCATGAGGGGGATTGAATGTTTCACTGCCATGTTGTGCAGCATGCAGCAGGCCACCAATATTCTACACACCTTATCAGGGCCATAGGCCAGGGAACCCCCAGATATATGTAGACACTGGAATCTAGCCTCCAGGAGACCTATAGTATGCTCTATTACCCTCCTAGTACGTCCATGTGCCTCATTGTATTTCCTCTCTGCATCCGTCCTGGGATTCCTCACTTGTGTCAGGATCCAACGAAAGTTTGGATAGCCAGAATCACCTACAGAATGGTTCAATACAGACTCGTCATTGTTATGTCCCTTAGTCAGACAGGTTGGTTTTCAGCAATGTGTCAGCTATTGACAGGCAAACTTACCTATGATCCACCCTCTGTCCTCTTGTAGTTGTTCCATCTTCTGTGGCACACTACTGTTCCTCAACAGAAATGAATCATGGACTGAACCTGGAAACATGGCATTCACATGGGAAATGTACTGGTCTGCAGTACACACCAATTGGATGTTCCTGGAGTGAAAGTTCTTCCTGTTTCTGAACACCATTTCACTCACTCTTGGGGGGATGATGGGTATGTGGGTGCCATCAATGGCACCTATGACATGGGGAATGTTTGCAAAGGCATAGAAGTCAGACTTGATGGCAGGGAGGTCAGTACTTTGGGGAAACCGCACATAGGATTGCAGATGTTGTACAAATGCATTCAGAAATCTTGTCAGTACCTGGCTGAGCATTGGCTGTGAGAAACCAGCACCCATGCCCACTGTCACTTGAAATGAGCCTGTGGCCAGGAAATAGAGTGGGGAGAGCACCTGCTCCTCAGTTGGAATGGCATGCTGATTACGATTTCCCGGAGTTAGTGCAGGATCCAGTAGTGCACAAAGGTCCTGAATAGTTGCACGTGTGAGTCTGTAAGTGATTATGATCTGACGCACCACCATGGTCCCCATATCCACAAGTGGTCTGTACACCAATGGTGCCCTTCCTCGCCACAAGGGTTGGTACCTAGGAGGGGTTGCATAAAGGAGTGATGTAGACACATACATAGGCACACTTCTCAACATTTCTGCACTGCATTGTTCATTGTAGTGTCTCTACAATAACTGCTACCTGACAAATATATATATACATCCCTGGGAGGAAACAGAGTAATTTATGTGTGCTACTATACGGAATAGATAGAGGCCTAGGTGCTTCATTTGGCTAGTAGGCCCTGCATTGTGGGTAGTAGGAAATTCAAGATGCGTAGGTGATGGCAAAATTTCTGCCCACTGTAGATCTGCCCCTTCGTGGTGGAAGTGACCTCATACCGCTAGCGGTTGACGTCACAGCATAAGGCGGTGTTGACCGCTGTTGGCACCCTCATTGGCTAACATGGATGCCAATGGGGAACCCTGGCGTATCATGACCACTGCTGGTGGTGACGGTGCATACCGCCACAGAACGTATGCGCGTTCATCATCGTTTGATCACTTGACTCCCTGATCTCGTGTGGAGAGCTACTCTACTCTGTGTACTGCTGTGGCCTGCCTCTGGCTATGGATGTGCCACGTGGTGCAGGTGAAAGGGCCCCGTCCTTCACCCAGAAAGAACTGGAGAAGCTAGGGGACGGGGTCCTGTCCCTGTAAGGCAAACTCTACGGACGGCCAGAGGTACAGTTGAGTCTGGGTTTGGAGGACACTGTGGGGGTTATTCTAACTTTGGAGGAGGTGTTAATCCGTCCCAAAAGTGACGGAAAAGTGACGGATTTACCACCAGCCGTATTACGAGTCCATTATATCCTATGGAACTCGTAATACGGCTGGTGGTATATCCGTCACTTTACCGTCACTTTTGGGACGGATTAACACTCCTCCAAAGTTAGAATAACCCCCTGTGTGTGTAATGGATGGTGTGGATTGGACAAATGTGTGCTCCTCTGAGCCTGCATGGGCCATGGTGCATGGAATGCTGCGTGCAACTGTCCTGTATGTCTAAGAGTATTGTCCGTCACATGTTGGACAATTTGCCAGCTGTTCCTATCATGCATGTGCCTGTCCTCTGTTTTCCGTTTCTGTGTCACCCTTCTAGGTCTGCCCCCACCAGAAGAGGGCACATTGGCATGCCATTGCCAAGGAGGTGCGGACCCTGGGGGCTACAACCGGTGGAGCACCCACTGTCAAAAGAGGTGGGAGGACCTGCGGTGCTGGGTGCGCAAGATCAGTGAGGCCCAGCTGGGGAAGTACTCCTAACGTGGAAGGGGTGCCCGTCGGGCACTGACCCCCCTCATGCGAAGGACCCTGGCTGTGGCGTACCGAGATCTCAATGGGCGCTTGAAGGCTGCACAGCAGTCACAAGGGGGTGAGTACTCATTGACCATACTTCAGTCTGGAAGGATGTCTGGGTGTGCAATAGGGCACATGCTGCTCAGAGCAGGGAATTTGACTGGTGCCCATATACTGTATGTTCCCCAAAGGGTGTAGAGATGTCCCTGTCAGGTTTCACCTACCTCAGCTCCAAAAGTAATTCAGGGGATGGGTGTAGAGCAGTATTCTGGTCAGTAGTCAGGGGCATGGCCATGGACATTGTGTACGGTGCTGCCTGTTGGGTGTGTTTGCTGGGTGGGTGTATGTCTGGCAATTCTGTATCTGCATTCAGCTATTTACAAGTGTCTCTCCTGTTTTGTCTCCCCATCCCTGTTCTCTTGTGTTGGTTTGGTACAGCATCAACATCAGGTGAGGGAGCTGAGGCACCGGCAAGTGGGGAGGCAGCGGCACATGGATCCTCCGAGGCAGAGACAATGGACGCCCAGGGGACCAGTGGGTGGGAGGGCGAGGGGGCTTCCACGGGGTAGGCTACTACCACAGGAGGTACTGGCTCTGAGACCTCCTCCGATGGGGGTCCTCTGGCAGTGGCAGACCCTAGTGCACACACCACTACCGTGAGATCTTCTGCCACCCCCACACCATCACCGCCCTCCCTTCTGCTCCCCACCGAGTTGCCCGTGCCCACCCACCCAGAAAGGTGGGTGTCTCCTTCATCCCAGGCACCTCCTTCCCTGCCCCAGTCAGCCCTGCTGCCCTCACAGAGGAGGCTATTGCCTTCCTGAGAACCATCTCTGTAGGGCAGACAATCATCGTCAATGCCATCCAGGGGCTAGCATCAGAGGTGCAGCAGACCAATGCCTATCTGGATGGCATTCACGGTGCCGTGTCTGCCCTACAGAGATCTTTTCAGGCTCTGGCCTCCTGTCGGATGGCAGCCAGTTTCCCTGGCCATTCTGTCCCCCCTCCAACCTCCTCTACCCCTTCCAGCACCCCACTCCCATCACCAGTCCAAAGCACACAATCAGACCTGCTGACAGGCACATCAACAAACAAGAAGCACACTTCAAAACACAAGCACCACACCTCCAACCACAAGCATTCACACAGCCAACAGACACCTGCACACACAACAATGTCCACTTCCCCCTATGTGCCCACTTCTTCCGCCTCCCTGTCTGTCCCCTCTACATCCACACCCTCATGCACTGCACCTTCACTCATTGTTACCGCTCCTCTTCCCACACTCACCACAATCGCAGACAGCCATACATGCACCCCATACACCACAACTGCACTCACCACCTCTACTGTAGTTGACACATGCAGCACACTCACCAGACTTGCAGACACCCACACAACATACATCCACACTAGCTGTCTGTCTTCTCCCACTGTGTCCACCCCCACCTCCCAAGACACACAAACGCACCAAGACACCCACCCATCAGACATCCACCACACAACAGCATACTGAGCAGTCACCTACACCCACTACACGCACCCCTATACCCCATATATCCACTCCCACTGGCTCCACTCCAATGCCCTCATCCACACCCACCCCAATTGCTCACAAGAAACTATTCCTCTCTTGCGCTGACCTCTTCCAACCCACTGGCCCACCCTGTCTTGTCCCCAAACATGCCCACCTCCTTGCCCTTTCCGCTCCTTCCACATCACAGCCCACCCAAGTCCACCCTTCACATTCCCGTGCCCCTTCCCCAGAGAAGAAGGCCCGGTCTGAGCCTAGGCCATCCAGCTCCACCCAGCCAAACAGCCCCCAACCCCTTCAAAGGAGAAGCCCACCCCCCCTCCACCCTCCACAAGAAAGTCAAAAGCCCACCTCCGTCGAAAATCCCCACCACCCCCTAGCCCTCTTCCGTGAGGTGCCTGGATCCCCATATGGTGCCCCGTTCTGTGGAGTACCCAGCACTTGTGGGAGTCAGGTGTGGGCCATTGTGGCCCATGACAATTGGGAATTTACAGACAGGCCGTTGGCCCTGTTTGCACTGTTTGGCTCAGTGAGCTTCTTGTTAAAGTGTCTGTGTGGCCTGTGTTTGGGCTGCACGCTGTTACACCCTGGTGTTTGTTTATTTTTTTATGGGTTTGGGGCTTTTGTTCATACTTGGGTCAAGTTGCATTTGGGTTCGGTCGAGTACGTCCCTCTTGGTGTGGGGTGTATGACTTGTGCTGCTGGGAAGGGTTGGGGGGGCATTGCCTGATGGATGGAGTGGGTGGGTATGTAACTGTGCCCTTTCCTCCCTTGTTTCGTAGCTTGCGGTACTTACCGTTGTCGTCTTTGTCGGCGGTCTCGGTCGTGTAGGTATATGGCAAGGACCAGGGCTGGCATGATCTGCAGCTCTCTATCCATGGCTGCCGCTGCACGTTCTGAGGGACTCCGGTACGTGGTTCCTTATATTTGGTTAATTTCCGCCTGGCTTTGTGTGGCGGTGGTTCCCGCCCCGGAACTGGCGACGGAATGGTGGTTCATAATTTGATGGACGGGTTAGGCCTTTCCGACGGCCTGTGGGCGGACTCTGCCATCGTCGGCGGGACTCCTCTCCTGGCGGTGGGTGGTTCGCGGGATGTGTGTGTTTCGTTTGGATCATTATTTGGTGGTCCGGAGCACTCCTCTGTTGGCGGTTTCTACCGCCGGCATAGTGGAACGGACCGCCATGTTCTTAATGAGGGCCATAGTCTTCAGAAACTATGTTCACTGCAACAAGATCTGTTTAATAAATATGAAAAGGCTTGATAAAGTGGAAAATAAAGACAATACAGATGAGACATCATGGGGCAGTGTGGATCAATCTAATCAGGGCAATTGAAGCAAATAATCTTTAATTATTTTGGCTTCTGATTCATCATAGAACCGATGCTTGAACAATGTCAAGTGATTGTTTCATAGCAAATGAAATTAACATAGAGCATATTAAGGATCTTTTATTGACATAATGCTATCCCCTCAAAGCTGATGTTGGACTCCTTAATTATGTTGTATATAGCATAAAAAGAAGTCACGACTGAGTATCGAATGTTGATCTTCACATACATAAGGTTGAACGTCATACCCATTGATGTAGTAAGATCTGATACCACCTTATGGAGTTTAATATTATATCAACTGATTTCACAAGTGCCATAAACTGGGTAGATTTCAACATCATAGAACGAGGCAATCATACATCAGATTCACAAAAAAGGGCCAAAACTAACGTCTATTAGCCCTTATTTACCGTGAAGACAACATATTCGGAGAATATTTATTTAACAAAATATATGTATGGTCAATTGAACACAATTTAATACACTCTAGCCAATCTGAATTCTGAACAGGATGCTCTAACACTTGACAATATCACTGCCATGAACTTATTAGTCAACAAAATATTTGACTGCACGCCTGCTACATTGCACAGCTTTTGGCAAAGTTAATTGCATCACACAGTGGGAAAAACTACTAAAATGGGGAATCAACTGCACGTTACTATATATTTTTACCATATTGCACAACGATACCTGGCTGAAAAATCAAATTGACCACAAGCAAGTATTTCCCCAATTATGCCTAAGTGCAACGGCTTAAAACACGGCTGCACTTTGGCGCCCCTTTTTTTTCCCTCATACATCTCAGATTAACAGTCATAGCTTACTTCTGCAGCAGAACATCCACCAAAATGAGGCTCGCAACCCATTACTTCTTTAGCCTACGTGGAATATTTGTTTCTCTTCTTATGCACTCCAATAGGTCTGCAAGTCCATCTTTAAAAATTGAAAGGCTACAGTCTCGAGAACGATTTAACACTGAACCTCTGGAAATCGAAAGTGATGTCTTTTGGTAAATCTCCCATCCAGCTGTCCTGGGCAATAAGCAGAGAATAGATAAAACCATAAATATGATTACCTGGGACTGATCATTATTATTAAACTTTCATGGATTTACTATATTTTACCCTAGAAAACGAAATTGTGTATCATTACTAAATCTATAAAGATGTTTTCAAATATCTATGTGAGACGTGCGATCAATCGAATGATCACAGCAATACACTTGAAGCTCAAAGGCTTAGCTCCGGGGGACGATGTTTGGAGTGTTACACCCCCTAAAAATGTATTCATGAGTAAATAGTTGGGTACAAATGCTTTCAGTTGGGTAATGTAAAGTGTCAGATTTCGCCCGGTATATTTACACGCCCCCACTGACAAAAACACCCTCACATTCCCTTTTGAAGGCGTTAAAAATGTTGATTAATTTGAAAAACATTTCACATTAAGTAGCCCTAAAAATCTACCCTCCTTTCTCTTTCAACTGCCCTGAGCTCCCCCCACATCGTGCTTCTCATACAATTAGTTAAAAACAAGATGTTCCAGAGTGATTGTTGGGAAATCGGAAGCTCACATCCCCCCAATAATACTGACCAAGCTCCACCCCTGTCCTCTCACTACTGTACTCAACTTAAAGAAGGTCAGGGAGTTGGATAAGGTACACAATAAAGAAATAAGCTCTTCCTTGAAATTATGCTCTGCTGCTGTGAACTACGTCTGGAACTAGCTTTAAAATAAATTACAACTTTACATAAAGCAACAATGTTAAATTATGTTTGTGATTATGACAGAGCCAACATGAATTCCTTAAAATGGATGATCACTGAAGAACTAAGAGTGAATACAGGACATCCCATGGATGTGAGCCCAGCAAGTACTGAAAAAGTTATTACTGTGAGCATTCTACCTCAGCTAGACTTGCTGATGAATAGTACTCAAACTGAGTGGAGGGCACTTATTAGGAAAACTTTGAGGTTCACTGATCATATGGATGATGTATCTACACTGCAGAACTAGAAATATCAAGACTTAATATTTGACTCCTGCTCAACAGCTACAGTGGAATATTTATATTCCAACCTACAGGCCATCTGCAAAATTAGGGGCCTCAGTTACAAAAAATGTTGCTAGCGCAATGCAACGATGCGTCAAAATTTTTAGCACAGTGGTATGGCAGATCCTAACATCCTAATCACTAAGGTGACGTAATATCAACACCAACTGTTCATCACCTCAGAATTGCCATTAGGGAGGAAAGAGGCCATACGGCAGTTCATTGTGGACAAAGTCAACAGTATAGCAGGAGTCAAGAGGAAAGCAATCAACTGTAAAAAACACTGGCACGATTGCAAGCACAGAACAAAGGAGAAACTGGCCAGCAACCACAAGGCAGCATTGCAGACAGGGGGTGAAAGTTTGGTACCCCAAGAGTAGCTGGATGAGTCCAAGGAGATGGTGGCAGCCATCATCCCTGAGGAGCTGGTGGCAGGAGTCTCAAGACAGGACAGTGTGGCTTATTATGATCAACAAGAACCACAAGGTAAGTCACAGTAGGGGCAATGTGCAACTAAGCAATGTCATAAGATGGAGACAGCTATGTCGCAGGCCAAAGGGTAGTAAGCTGGCACACTTATGACATGTAATGTGCACTGGCCTCCCACAATTTGCACAGCCCACTCCAGAACAGTCACCTCACTGTTCATTGTGTGAAGTGCTGAATCAGTCCACTTTTACCTTACTTCGTATTCTGACACTGATACATAGCAAAAACATGGACTGGAATAATACACCAAGCATGCACACTGCTACCTTGCACAATATGACTGCTACAATGAAGGACACCTTGCACCATGTAGCTACTAGGTCATACTTGGACACATGCACACTAATCTAGCATTTTAACCATTAGAAGAGGACCAGGTGTGGGCGATGGGATGGATCTACACATAAGGACATTACAAGAGACATGTCTATAGTTCCCTGCATTAAAATGTATTGCACCCAACTGACTTGGTGGGCAGGGTGAGTGCACACAGGTGTCAGGTGCCATGGAAGGGACCATAGGAACTCCTCGTAAATAATCAAGGGGGGGAATGTAAACGATGCGCATCAGTGGATCATGTGTGTACAAACTAATGATGACGTGTGGGCATGGTGGTCTAGTGCTATTACTCTGCATGGTAAGTACTGACAGTACATGGCAAAATGACATCCAGTTTTAATGGGAGGCTATGTAAAGTGGGGCAGTGAGAATAGACATGTGTACCTCATTGTAGCTACACAAATACACATGCACAACTGACTGTGCAACGCTTGTGGCACACCTGGGAAGGGATGACAGAGAACTGCCCATTGGTGGGCTACAACCCGTATGTCATGTGGACCAGGGGGAACATGTAGCCTATGCCACGAGGGAGTCTGATGCAACATTGTTTCACAGTGCCACATGTAAAAGTTTCAGAATGTCAAACAGGGACTTGACAAGGAATACCAAAAACCACTTAGCCATCACAAATGATAGGACCTATGGAAGAACACAGGCTTAAGTGGGTGGCACTACTGATGTGGTATTCATATGTATGTATTTGCCACAAATTACACCACTACTACCATGTGGGGTGAGGCCAAAACAATAACTTTATATAACAAAGCAACATGTAGTACCACTGAATATGATCATGCAGAATTCATGTGTCATAGGCATGTGAGAATGAATGTATGATCTGGGTTGGATAACTGTGTGGCAGTTACCTGTGTACCCAGACCAAAAAGTGGGTAATCAGAAGACATGACGTATGACACTCTGCAGATAAACAACCCTGATCATGATGATATGTAGGGAGTGTCAGTGAGCTAAACTACCCAGTAGGACAGGGCCCATCCCCTCAAAGTAGGCACACAGTGCTTGTGAGAACAATGCAGAGATACTGCCATTTGTAATGGAAATACTGTGAAATTGGGCATCAATACTCCTGCCTAACTCTTGAACTGAGGGCCTCATGTATGAGGAAATAAAGTATCATAGTGCTACAAGGCAGTTTGCTGTGCTGCGTTGCATCATTTGAAAGTGCAGGGATGTGTGTATTTCCTGAAATACAATGCATCCCTGTATTTTTTTCAGTGCTGGTACACAAACTGCTGCCTAATGCCAACACAGGCACCATTGCACCTCGGTGCAATGGTGCCTGCATTGCAAGGATGATTGGTCATGTGCGGGAAGGGAAACCTTCCTGCACATGAACAATCATTAATTGTGTCTTCTTTCGATAGGTGCTACAGAAAGCAGCACATATACAGGTAGTGCAGAATTATTAGGCAAATGAGTATTTTGACCACATCATCCTCTTTATGCATGTTGTCTTACTCCAAGCTGTATAGGCTCGAAAGCCTACTACCAATTAAGCATATTAGGTGATGTGCATCTCTGTAATGAGAAGGGGTGTGGTCTAATGACATCAACACCCTATATCAGGTGTGCATAATTATTAGGCAACTTCCTTTCCTTTGGCAAAATGGGTCAAAAGAAGGACTTGACAGGCTCAGAAAAGTCAAAAATAGTGAGATATCTTGCAGAGGGATGCAGCACTCTTAAAATTGCAAAGCTTCTGAAGCGTGATCATCGAACAATCAAGCGTTTCATTCAAAATAGTCAACAGGGTCGCAAGAAGCGTGTGGAAAAACCAAGGCGCAAAATAACTGCCCATGAACTGAGAAAAGTCAAGCGTGCAGCTGCCACGATGCCACTTGCCACCAGTTTGGCCATATTTCAGAGCTGCAACATCACTGGAGTGCCCAAAAGCACAAGGTGTGCAATACTCAGAGACATGGCCAAGGTAAGAAAGGCTGAAAGACGACCACCACTGAACAAGACACACAAGCTGAAACGTCAAGACTGGGCCAAGAAATATCTCAAGACTGATTTTTCTAAGGTTTTATGGACTGATGAAATGAGAGTGAGTCTTGATGGGCCAGATGGATGGGCCCGTGGCTGGATTGGTAAAGGGCAGAGAGCTCCAGTCCGACTCAGACGCCAGCAAGGTGGAGTACTGGTTTGGGCTGGTATCATCAAAGATGAGCTTGTGGGGCCTTTTGGGGTTGAGGATGGAGTCAAGCTCAACTCCCAGTCCTACTGCCAGTTCCTGGAAGACACCTTCTTCAAGCAGTGGTACAGGAAGAAGTCTGCATCCTTCAAGAAAAACATGATTTTCATGCAGGACAATGCTCCATCACACGCGTCCAAGTACTCCACAGCGTGGCTGGCAAGAAAGGGTATAAAAGAAGGAAATCTAATGACATGGCCTCCTTGTTCACCTGATCTGAACCCCATTGAGAACCTGTGGTCCATCATCAAATGTGAGATTTACAAGGAGGGAAAACAGTACACCTCTCTGAACAGTGTCTGGGAGGCTGTGGTTGCTGCTGCACGCAATGTTGATGGTGAACAGATCAAAACACTGACAGAATCCATGGATGGCAGGCTTTTGAGTGTCCTTGCAAAGAAAGGTGGCTATATTGGTCACTGATTTTATTTTGTTTTGTTTTTGAATGTCAGAAATGTATATTTGTGAATGTTGAGATGTTATATTGGTTTCACTGGTAATAATAAATAATTGAAATGGGTATATATATTTTTTTGTTGAGTTGCCTAATAATTATGCACAGTAATAGTCACCTGCACACACAGATATCCCCCTAACATAGCTAAAACTAAAAACAAACTAAAAACTACTTCCAAAAATATTCAGCTTTGATATTAATGAGTTTTTTGGGTTCATTGAGAACATGGTTGTTGTTCAATAATAAAATTAATCCTCAAAAATACAACTTGCCTAATAATTCTGCACTCCCTGTAGAAAGAGGAAAAAATGGAGAACATTTTTATTTCTCCCAGTTGTACCACTATACACCATCCCTGAGATGGTCTAGAAATCTGGCGCATTCCCAGACTTATGATTCTGGGAATGTGTCAGATTGCTTCAGATTCCATGGGTATTGCGTGGGAACACCCACAGCAACACCCAAGTTGGCTTTCTGTGGCCTTTTGAATATGGGCTGGTCCACTGTGCCACTGGAGCATCACAAACAATGACACTTCAGTTGTACAGTGTGCCGCTAGGGCCTCATAAATGAGACACTGAAAGTGCTACATCCGAAACCTTGAATGTAAGCCTGATTACTCATGTCAACATCTAGCAGAGATCACCAATAACATACCTTTATCTCATTGCAGAGGATGAACCTATATCTCCTGGCCAGCTGACTGTCTTTGACTTTTCGGTTGATGTGGATGACCAGATGCAAACCATACATACTGACACCCTTCAACAAATCCTGGGCACCACACAAATACCATCTCCAGTTGCAGGGAAGCTTTGTAGCATTGTGTGATCTCCAGATGATCCACCCAATATCCAACATACACCACCTCCCAGCCCACCCAGAGGCATGGACCCCCAAGACCCACAACTTACATTCCAACAGACTGCGGTAGGTGTCCAGTGGGAGCTGGCAGATCAGGTGCTGGTGGGGATGAAGACCAAGGCAGGCACCCTAGAGGCAGTCCATAGGT
Source organism: Pleurodeles waltl (assembly GCF_031143425.1). NCBI lineage: Eukaryota > Metazoa > Chordata > Amphibia > Caudata > Salamandridae > Pleurodeles > Pleurodeles waltl. The sequence continues at coordinate 478,500,821 of NC_090451.1, forward strand.
GCTGCAGTCTGAATATCGACAACTCAGCTGCCATACGAGGAACCCACTCTCCGTTCTGTGGCCTCCAGCAGTCCATTGCTGACAACGCTCGTGTCATAAGGGCGAGGCATGAGGAAATGCCCTGCCAAAGTGGCACCAACAAGGTTGCCTACAAGCTGGAAACAATACAAAATGTTCTGGAGTCCATGGAACGGAAGCAGTACTCCTTCATTGCCACCATGGTTGCCTACCACCTTTACATTGCTTCTGTGTCGTAAAACCAGCAGATCCTCTATGCTGCTGTGCGGCCTTATGTGTTGTCACAGATGAGAGATGCCGTGGACACAAGATCCACATCTTCAGCCCTGATGTGTGTGTCTCCCTCTATTGCAACACTTACCACACCCCTGACATGGAAGACACCACATACATCAGAGGAAGAAGGTGTGGAAGGTATATTTTTTACCAGAAAGACTTTCTGGTAGCATTTCTCTTTAGCACATGCCCACTTTCACCTTTGCTCTGTGCTTAAGATCATGCCATTGTACAAACAACTGACATTGTCCGCAATTCGACTCTACCTCTGTTGACCTCTCACATTAGTGGACTGACATTGTGGCCAATCTACCCTACTAGCAATGTGGTCATCCTCACTGGAACACTCCTACCCCACAAGTTACATGTATTTTACTTATCCTATACATTTAAAGTCACATTATAAACAACAAAACTCACCCCCCCTTAAACACATCTTCAGACAAGTACAACAGTAACTACACCTATATAGAAACTAATCAAACATCTAGGCCTAAACAAAGATATATCTCTTTGTATTTTTTTTAAAAAATGGTATTTGTGTTTAACACATACCTTAAACATCAACCCCACCCACTAAAAATACCTGATAAAACCAAACCCCTAAAAATGTACCAACCCTTATTAAAAACTAAAAAAGTACTAAAACTGACCTACACTACACTAACGCACCTAAACTAAGCTATCTAAAAACCCCAACAATAAAAACAAGGGGAAGGGAAGAAAGGGCCCATTTGGCTCATCCTGTCTCTCATGATTTCTGAAAGGCCTGCTTTATTTCCCGCAGCAGGATGAGCATGCTGTCCATTTTGTGTTCTAGGCTGACAAGACAAAACTTTAAGTCTGTAACTTCCTTGTGCATGTCCTGCTCAAACTCAATGGACAGAACTTGGGTTGGACCATGGGAGAATGTTTGGGCCTTGTAACTGCTGGTGAAGGGGGATGGTCCTGCTCCCACAGAATCAACCTTGTCTGTACCCCGAGCCTAGCCATTGAAATAACACCTTGGGGAAAGTCCCTGCAAGACCCCGATGCCTTTTCACTCTCAAAGGTCTTGCCCACCTTCTTGAAGGCATTGCACACTTGTCTTATGTGCCTATACCATTCCTCTCTTAGCTGGAGTTATTTTTTTCTAGGCTGGGGTCATGTTCCAGGTGTAATCATAAAGAAAACATGTCCTACAAATGTTAACTTAGTAAATGAACATCAACCATGCCACGTAAAAACTATCTTCAGACATCCCATGTTGCACTTTACAAATCCCAACTACATCTGGAAGATCAAAGTGATCATACATTTGCACAATATCTATCATCTCCCAATTTATGATGTCAAGGTACCAAGGCTAAGCTTATGTTGCATAATAGCAATGCACCGTCTTTAAACATCTTGACATGACCATGTCAGCATTGAGTATGCTTAGGAATAATACTGTTTTATGACCACGGTGTGGTACACTCATCATGTTGTATTGATAATCAGTGTCCCTTCTGAATCCTGAAATGCCCTTAATTCTGCTGGTATCTGCCAAGGGAACTCAAGCACAGATTGCAAGTTACATGTATTATGTCAAAACACTGACTGCCTGATATTGCAAGGACACATATCTGGACACATTGCTATATAGAATCTATAGGGGCCAGGTATCATATGTGCTAATGGAGGGTGGATAGCTCACTCACATCAAACAGAAATGTATGAAACAACTCCTATATCAACTCCTGTTAGTACATGGTGTGTTGTGCCATGACTTTGTGCATACTCCCTAAGTAACTGCATGTGTCCCATTACACAGCCCATTCCCTGTACATACGTGTCTGTTTTTCATATCATCTTGCTGCACATCAGCACTAAGCATAATCATTTGATGGGTGTTTGCTTCAAACCCTACACCTCATTTGCACAGGGATCTTGGGATGGCAATGGCTAATGCTGTTCATAGTTTGATCCTGTTTGTATTACATTTTGAAGACTATAATGGCCAGCAATATCTAAAGATGGATTTGGCATTGGCATGTTGCATGACAATGCTGTGCAGACATTCCTCTGGTCCAACACACATTACCAGATCTGGAAAGATGACAGGGGATAGCAATGTTGATCCATCCAGCATAGGGTATGGGGCATCACACTACATGAGTGGGCAATTCAACTGCAGTATCAAGTGTGGAGTGTTGAAATCTGTCCTGCTAAACTTAGGGACTTATTCATACGTCGCTCAGTCCTGGAAGAACATAACTTTCTGTGATGTTCCTGTGGCACGAACAGCAGGAACATAATTTGTAAACTACATGATCCACACTGCATGGTTTTTTGGGACCCTGTAATTCTGGAACATGTCCTTACTGTCATCACTGTACAGTGACTCATCCCTCTGTGTGGGCTAGTCATGCACATTGGACATAGATTGCACTGTGAGTAACAACAGCCTATCTGCATCTGAAATGCATTTGTTAGGTGTACCATCCCCTATGATGTTCACCTATGAATCAATCACCACATATGTTCACAGATCCTGGCACTGTGGTCATTGCTCTTTGGCCATTACATCAAACCCTCAGTGATAGCAATCAGATACTTCTTGACATTAGTCAGAGTCAAATGCATATCCTGGGCACAACCTCTACCTTACTGTCCATATACATGTATGACATATGTAGTTTGATTTTTAATACATGCACTTTGAGCACGGCATTGCACACAGCATACATCACACACAATCCTTGCACAACCCATTAGGCATACAGGATGATACTCACTGGTAGCATCAGGGTCACTGAAACTTTCATCTTGTCCAGTGGTGCAAGACAGAAAATGAGACATAGCACTGTGATTGTTGAAAAAGAAACACTGTGGTCACATATTGAACATTACTTGTGACTTGAAAGACTTGCAAATGACCATGGATTACAATTTAAATAGCTCATTTGACATGGCTCAATGACATACATTGGTAGGGCAGGATGACATGTACACGCATATGATGAAACTATACATACATGTCTTGGGCACATTGTTGAAGCATTTCAAATTACTCACTACTCAAAGATTTCACAAGGCTAGCTGAGTTTAATGGCAGTCTGCCCCTAAATGACTCACAGAACACACTCAGCCAGGACTAGCAATACCCCTACCTTATTCTTTTCATCACATGTGCATAACTATGCCACAAAAATCACTAGTGGGACACCCTTGTACCCTCCTTTAACAAACATCAGTATCTGTCATTGCTGCATAGTCATAGACACTGAACATACGTCTTGTCTATCCCCAAACCTCAATATTTTAAAATCAGACACGCACATGTGTGTGATATATTCAGATGTATGACAATCCGCATGGCATAAGTATGTACAGAGTCACATACATCATGCCTCATTTACATGAGACATGATCAACTGGAGTGTCTCGAAACAGGACAGCTCTGGCCAAAGCATGTCCAGCAGAGCAGCACAACTTAGCAAATGACCAGGCAGCAGGACATGTATTGTAAATGTGCACACTTCCTCAAGTTGAGCACAGCAAATCTTTTAACATGTGCACCGTGGTGCTACCAGAGAAAGTGTCCAGCAGGTATGCTAGTGACACTGCTCAGTGTGGGCGTATGACAGCCCATTATTCAGAAGTGCATGTTTTGTCTATGAAAAGATCTGTCTTGTGGTGTGATGGCATTTGTGCCCTGACATATAACACAACCTCTCCCAAACACAGACACAAGGACTGTTTGTTGAAGAGAAAGTGAAAGTAACTTCACAGTTCCTGGTTTGCACCATGGCTGATCCATTGCATGTGGTGCACATGATTTTCACTTATGGTGATGGTGCAATGTTACCACACCATGCATCCCATTGTGTCACCTCTGACATACTAAGGACAGCAAGGCAGCGTACATCAAACCCTAACTACACTCTGCATCAAGGTGTTGTTGTTTGTGCATAACAGCTGGTGTACACATGCAATACCAATGTAGTTTAAAACTGTGACAGGTAATAAGACTCATGTGGATCGGACTTGTCAGACATCCCCAGTAGACCATAAAAAAGGATGTATCAATTGATGTGACCTTGCCCCATCTGTTTCAATGTGTCTTGCATAATGTAGCTCACATTGGCCATGTTGGACTGGGCCATTGATGGAACATGTGCATGAAAATCTTGTGTGAACTGTGATGCAAAATGACAGCAGATTCTATGGATATATGAGCCTCTTCTACAGCCTCCTGTTGGCATCTACATGTTTACATTGGTCATCCAGGTTATCCATGTGGGTTGTCCATTACTGATGCACCATCAATGTCCCTGTAACACACCTATTATACTGTGTGACAAGTATGAGCCTCTTGAAGTGTGTTTAGTTACTCCATAGCTATGGGTTCATGATGAGCCACACAGCTGGACTCTGCATGGCCTCATGGATATTTTTTAGAGGCTTGTGCCACCAGATGTTCCATGGGAGAGGTGAAACCAGCATCATAGGCCTGTGGTATCTAGACTAATATCTGTGTTACTTGCCATCCTAGGAGAGTCTTATTTTGTCTTTCCGGTATTAGTTATGATAAATAAAACAGTGGCAGGCTGTTGGATTTCTCATTACCAGTCTTTGGAGTCCTTCCATGACACATTGAGCTCCTTCCTAGCAAAATTTGGCTTACGTACTATATTTTTATGTTAGCCTATGGAGGTAAGTGTCTACAATCAGAATAAAATTTGATGTGCAGTTTTCCCCTCACCAGGGCATATTAAACATCTATTGAAATGTCCCAGCTTATAGTTACATGGCAACCCACCCCTGGGGCACCTAGGGGAGACCTTAGGGGTGTAATATATGTACAAATGAGGTAGAATAACACTTTGGAAGTACAATTTTTTCCAAAATCGTTTTGTCACACATTAAACTTTTTGAAGACAGTCTGCAAGGCAGGGCTGCCTTCAAAAAGGACAGCAAACAACACAGTGGTGCACACTCAAGTGTAGGAAATCTACTAGGCCTAGACATTTCCCTGCTCTATTATATACTAGGGACTTTAAGGTAGTTTGAATACCCCTTGCCATATTATCTACTAGGGATTTACCATTAGTACCTTTCCTAACAATTGGGGTGAACATACTCAAAAGATTACTTTCTCGCACTGTGTGAGGTAAGTTGCCTACACACTAGTTGTGCGTATATGTGTTGTTTTAAATAGGTATGATGATTCATTTTATTATAATCTTATGACATGGTTAAAGTCATTCACGCATGTGCCACACAGATATTATAGTATATGGTGCATCAGCTGTGTTGCTGCCTCTGTACATTTTGAGCTTGCTCCTCATCTTCCTCATACTCATCATCCAGTTCTTCATGGTTCTTATTGTGATCGGGGCAGGGGACAATTGCCCATTCATAGATATTATGCAATATGCCCCAAATATTATTAATTTAGTGACCATCGGTGACAATGTTGGGTAATTGCCCCCCAAACATATCCTGACTCCTGAAGTAGTGTTTGTGTGCTCTGGAAGTCTTCTCCACAATATACCAGGTCATGTTTATGACATGAATATGTCTCTGCTGGGTTTACACATGGGTGTTTTTGTGAGGAGTACTCACCAATATCTGCAGACTATGGGGGTCATTCCAACCCTGGCGGTCATCGACCGCCAGGGTGGATGACCACTGAAGCACCGCCAACCGGCTGGCGGTGCTTCATTTGGGATTCCGACCGCGGCGGTCGCCCAGCCGGGTCCGGCGGTCTCCCGCCGGATTTCCCCCGGCTGGGAGAATCCTCCATGGCGGCGCTGCAAGCAGCGCCGCCATGGGGATTCCGACCCCCTTCCCGCCAGCCTGTTTCTGGCGGTTTTTACCACCAGGAACAGGATGGCGGGAACGGATGTCGTGGGGCCCCTGGGGGCCCCTGCACTGCCCATGCCACTGGCATGGGCAGTGCAGGGGCCCCCTAACAGGGCCCCAGCATGATTTTCACTGTCTGCATAGCAGACAGTGAAAATCGCAACGGGTGCAACTGCACCCGTCGCCCCCCTGCAACATTCGGAGCCGGCTTCTGTGTTGCAGGGCCTTTCCCGCTGGGCCGGCGGGCGCTCCCTTGGCGGGCGCCCGCCAGCCCAGCGGGAAAGTCTGAATGGCCCCCGCGGTCTTCTGACCGCGGAGCAGACATTTGACGGGCTAAGTTTGGCGGGCGGCAACCACCGCCCGCCAAACTTGGAATGACCCCCTATATCCTTTGTCAGCTACACAGTGAGTAGAGGTGCATTAATGGAATAGTCATGACAGCTGATGTCCCCACATCCATATACAAATTATTCTGTGTCCTGATTGACTCATTCACTTTGCCAACAGTATGAGACGTGCTATGACATTGTTTAGCATATATGCAAGATAATCACTGATTTGACTGACACTGTGCTACACATCCAGGTGTACTGTCATCTGCGAAACACTTACTATTTGTCCTCCGTGAGTGCAAATGACGTGGATGTGGTGAGGTGTTGCCAGTGAAAAAATCATTTGACCATTAAGTTGCCACATATCTCACACTGATCTATTGTTGCAGTTTATGACCACTATTTTCAGACATAAGCATCAAGTTTGGGCCTAATGCATCACATTGAGTTCAGATCCTTGTGTCCTCCGGCTGTTCATCCGAGGGGACGTTTATGCACACACATATATTGTGCAATATGGCACAGACCAAAATAATTTTGCAGACCTGGGGCATAATATAAGTCTACAACCAGAAATATCCAGGCAGCAAAGCCGGCCCTTGAGCAGGCCAAAGGTTCACTGAACTACATTACGCGTGCAAACGTGGGCCTGGGTGTAAGAATCCTCTGTCTTTGTCTGTAGGTTGGCATATGGGGTCACCACGCCCTGCTGGATCCCTTATCCTCAGTTAACTGAGTGTACAAAAGAGACAGTGTCAATGCTTTGGATGACTGTATTTGATAAAGTCCTGCTCAAGTGTGTTATGTTTAGTGGTACACTGACGTTTACAGGGACCTGTTCAGTCACTTTATGTGATGTCAAATGCAGTGCTTGAGCAGATACATCATATGATTCATCAGCCTTTCATACTTCTGCAGCAGATTTTGGTGGTGCCTGTTTCACATTGCTCTAGTTGACTCAATGTTATTTGTTTACACTACCTGTGTTGCGAGACAGAATATGGATGTGATTCTTTTTTGTACGTCCTGCCTAGGTAGGTGGTGACATACTGGACATGACTGACATAAACATGTATAGGAACATGGTCATCCCCAGATGCTGGCCTACATTACATTGGCAAAGACCTTTGACTGTCCAATGTTGTACAGCTCAGTTGACATGGTGTCATCCACACAGCATGCGCTCCCACATAACAACTGAGTGACATAGTGTCACAGATGCCATTTCCCCATCCATGGTTGCATGTCATGGTGGGGGAACATTATGTATGTACATGTGTGACTACATTGTTCCCAATTTGTGCACCTAACACATGGATCCTGAAGATTTGTGTGTGGAGCCTGCAGCCTAGCTACACAACTTCCTGCACTGTGCGATGTCCTGAGAAGAGCAATTGGTACATGATACACTTTCTGATTCCTTCCAACTAGACTTGCACACAAGTTGCCTAGCAAGTGCACATTCACACTTGCATCAGGAGTTGTAGGGGATCTTCTTTGCTTTCAGCATTGTATTTGTGTGTGTAGGTGCACCTTCCAGCCAAGGCTGCTGACTCAGAGGCATGATGAGTGATGAATGTGTGTAGCATTACATATAACACATGTGAGATGGGATTGAGTTAGCAGATCATTATACATTTGTACAGTTACATGTCACCTGCCTATGAGCCATGATTTGTTACCTCACACCTAGTTCCTGGTGTGAGAGCCATGACATGGCTGGAGGCCCATGTTTACCGCATGTGTACACCCACCAGTTTACAATGGTCACATCCCTTACACACAGTGACCTTGGGCAGATTGCCTACCTGCCATGCATGGCTGTGCCTTTACATCATGCAACATATGCACAACTGGCTGAAGATGCATTCACATGTATGTCAGGGTGATTTGCATTCCATATGTAAACTGAAGCATGGTGCATGTATGTGGAACAACTCTCATCCTGCAGTTCCAATCTGTGTAGGCAGATAGTGAGCTATATGATGTGTCCCCCACATCAGTTTGTCGTTGTGTCTGTTAGGTACTTGCTGTTTGCTTACCTACAAGTATACTATTCCCATGTTGTCCATCCTGGAATTGTTGGTTCATGATGGAGTGCCTGAATATGAATGCGTAATGCACACTGTTGGGGTGTTTTGTCTCCATATTAGTATTCTGCTGCTAGAAATGGGGTTCCTGGTTGGCTAGGGTGGGCACCTTAGCCAGGCAGTAACCACCACCCTTAGTTAGGCAAGGGAACAACATAAGTAAGATAACCGCTGCTCACCCCCTGGGTAGCTTTGGCTAGAGCAGTCAGGCTTAACCCAGAGGCAATGTGTAAAGCATCTGCATAACGCACACAGTCCAGTGGCACAATAAATACACCACAAAAGAGACTTCACAACAAGCTATATAAAAATAAACTGTATTGCATAAAAATCATAGACCAAAATGACATGAATCTTTACTACTGTACCAAACAGCCACTTGTCAAAACCCTCATAGTGCACCCACCAAGAAATACTCCCCCATTGTACATATCACATGAAACCTCATCACTGAATCAGGCTGCATCACGTGCAACATTTCAGTAATGCGACTGGAGAAAGGCATCTTTGTTGCACACATCCTAAATACACCGTCCCTATGCAGGTATTGTAGATCCTGAGTAAACTAATAACAGGTAGAATCACATCAGGGCAGGGAAGTGCGGCATAAGTGACAGAACAAGAATACACTATGAACTGTAACATGTACAGAAATTCCCCTAAAATAACCTTCATCTGAGGGAAGGTCCCACAGCGTCTGTGCTTTCTTTGCACGGTGTGCAGTAGTCGCAAATCCCACACATCAGGTGCAGGAACTTTGGGGCTCCTACTACTGTGAATGCAGTACGAAGAGGCTCGGCAGGGATGGGGACAATGTTGAGGGTTCCCTCCCATCCTGCGAACTGTACCTGAATACCCTTGTAGCAGGTAATAAAATCGTGGCTCCTCCACCCAGTGAGTGCAAGTGAGGAAACCTCTTCCTGATCTCCCTACATGAAACATTGGTCATGTGGGTGCCCATGAGTGCAGCGCAACCACAGCTCAGAGAGTGTGGCCCTCCTTTACCTCCAGGGAGTGCTTTCTCCTACTCTGAGGGGAGAAGCACCCACTTCCTGCCCACACAAGAAACTCCTCCACTCCTGCACCCACACCAGACCAGGTGTGCGAGATCTGACACAGAAGGAGGGGCCTGCGTGTGCCCTGTGAGCACTGGAAAGTGCACGCTGGCCCACGCTCGCTCCCCGGTGTCGCTGCCAGTGGGCAGTGCTGTACTCTCCTTCTTTCCCCGGGTACTCCTCACAGGGGGGATGGAACCACTGTGAAAGGGAACTCGGCCAAGGTGAAAAACTGAAGGGCTCACTACGTGCTTCCTGGAAACACTGGGTCTCCTGAAGCACTCTCCTCATACTGGTGCAGCAATGATGATAACCCTCCTCACAAGCTTAGTTCTGCCCAAAAGAAGTTACCAGTCACTCAAATTTAATTCTTCTTGGACACTAAATCAGCAGGGCCAGCATTTTGTAATTGAGCAATCCTATGCTAGCCCCTGGTAGATTACTGAGGCCAAAAGTTAGGTGTAGGCAAACCAGCAAAAGAGGGTCCTGGCAATCCAGTGGCAGTCATTCTGATGACCCAGCAGGCCACAGGTCAGCACAACAAGCAGGTCACTCCCAATGGCGATCACATTCCCTTCCCGCAGCATCCGGGTACAAGTCCATGCAGTGTCTACAAATGTGGGGAATTACCCTGTACTTATACTCATTTGGTCTTTGATATTATGGGCACTTCAAAGGACCTTTAGAAGGGCACAACACCCCCTTTTAATCCCAGCCCTGGAACCAGACTTCAGTAGGGGGAAAACAAGCCCTTTGTGTGAGGGCGGGACACAGCCTATACAAATGTAAGTGCACCCCGCCTCTCCCTCTCCCAGCAAGACAAATCAGTATGCCGATGTAATCCTGGTACATCTCCACCCTCCCTGTGTGATGGCTGTCTGGACAATACACACAAAGCCCAGCTGTCACTCTACCCCAGGTGTGGATAGGTGTCAAGCTGCAAAGTACAAGAGTGATAAGCACAGTGAAACACCCACTTTCTAAAAGTGACATTTCCACAATGGTAATAAAAACTCCACCTATACTAATAAGTAGCATTTCTCACTACCATTCCAAACATACCAAATATGGCTACGCTAATCCTCATAGATGAGAAGATACCACTTAGACCTCTGCAAGGGCATTTTCCAAGCAAACCTATGAGAGGGGCAGCACTCACAGCAGTGAGAAACCAAATAGGCTGTTTGTCACTACCAGGACATGCCACACAATAAAGGCACATGTCCTACCACGTACCTACACAGCACCCTGCTCCATAGAGCTACCTAGGGCTTACCTTAGGGGTGACCTATATGTAGTGAAAGGGCGTTCCAGGCCTGGTAAGTACATTTAGATACCAAACCAATGTGGCAGTAAACTGCGCATGCAGGTCTTGTAGGGGCAGGTCTGAGACAGGTTTGAAAGGCTATGTCTGTGGGTGGCGCAAGAAGCATATAATTGCAGACCCTGGGTATATGGTATACCACTTTACAAGGCACTTACAGGTAAATTATATAAGGCAAATAGATGTAAACCAATTATAAAAAGTTGTAGGAGAGAGTGCACATGCTATTTAGCACTGACTAGCAATTGTAAGGTGCCCAGAGTCCTAAAGCCAACAGAAAGAGGGTCAGAAAATAAAAGGATAAAAGCAAAGGGTTTGGGAATAACCCTGCAGAAAGAACTATTTCCACCATCAACTCACAAAGGTAAATTGTGGCCTGGATGTTGATGGAGTGGGTGTGATTCCTGTTGCAGTAAGAACGACAGTTGCAGCAGAAGTAACGAGTTTCACATGCATGCAGTCCATGGTGCCCAGCAGATGTGAGAAGCCAGTGATGGCATATTATCCTTATTTGGTCTCCTGCTGCAGTTGCTGGGTGTTGGGGAAGAGGATGTGGTGTGGCTTGAGCTGGATGATAGCATCCAGGACAGAATGTAAAAATGGTTAGAATGATGGCTGTGAGAGTCCAGTTACTCAGGCTACAGCTCTCTGGAAGGCCAGAATTGTGATGCACAGTCACAAGCTTTGTCAGGGTGGGATGTTGGTGACCCTGTTGACTGTTGCATATAGTTTTGGCACAATCAGGTGTAGCAGCTATACGATAGACTCCCTCCTCAGATAGTAATGGGTGATAACCTGTTCCTCCCTGAGTCCAATCAGTGCTGGTGATATATGCACTCCTTTCTCCTGTCCTGCCTCTGTGGTGCAGGTGGTGGTAATTGTGGTGGTGATGCTGGAGGAGGAGGTGGTGGTCTTCATGGGGTTCCTGAAGTAGGAGTAGGTCCATGGTGTCCTAGAGTTTGCCAGGCTGATTTGGGTATGTTCTCCTTATGTATCTGTGCCAATGCGTCATTTTCAACTCTGGTCTGAACAGGTGTTATTTTTTGACACATTGCAAACTTTGCAAAACTTTTGCAAAGGGTGTGTCATTTTTTAAAAAGCTTTTAAATATGGCTGTATCAGTCCTGTGTGAATTTTTAATGGGGAAAGCCTATCTTACACATCATTGTCAGTATCAGAGGCAGTCAGAACCAGTGCTATTAAAAAATGACAAAAATGAGAAAAAATTATTCTGTAAATATGGAGTTGTTCTTGCACTGCCGTTGTATCAAAAAAATGATGCAGTGGCAGCACAAGAGCCTTGTTAATGAGGCCCCAAGTACTTAAGATTTAAGTTAATGTATATTCTGCTTGGTCAGTTCGAAGGATCGAAATGTTCAATGTCTAACCTCAAAAGGATGCAGACTTTGTGGTTTCAAAACTATTAGGGCTCAGAAAAATATATTTGCGGGTATCATTCACTGAGGTTAACATTAGGTCAGCGGCAGCCACCTCATATGTTGGTGGCAGGGGTGATGATGGGGATGGAGGAACAGAAGAAAAAAAAGCCACTTACCGGTCCTCCTTGTCGCCACCTCCAGCCGCATCATGCTGCCTCGCTCTTCCCTCCTCTTCGTCTGATGTCCCAGCATTTATTGGTACACCAGCACAGGCTCCCCAGCAATCCTGGTGTTGTTTTCATGCTAAACATAGCATGAAAGCAGCATCAGGATTGGTCTCAGCTGCTCAGACTGCCGCTCAGACACAAGTATGGGGTCAGTGCTGTTCCTCCAGCCTGGATGTGTATAAGGCCGGTTGGATATGGTAAGCCAAACACACATGCACACTTAGGGCACTCTCCCCGCTCCCACCTCCTATGGCCCAAGGCCACTCCCACACTGTACATACTGTTGGCTGAGCCAGCAGATGAAAAATAAAACGATAGCAAGCTATTGTTTTAGTTTTCTTCTGCTGGCTCAGCAAGTGGGGCGACGACCTTCCACCACTGCGGAGGAGCCACCCCTGCATCAGGTCTATCAAGGAAGGCAATAAGTACTGCTTTTCTGCAAAGAAGCAGGTTTATTGGTATACTGATGACATTTTTAGATTTTGCCTATGCTTTTTTACAAAACCGACTGCTCTAAATGGTTCTGTGTGATTTCCTAGGTTTGTTCAGTATGGCCCTCATTATGACATTGGCGGTAAATGCTGCTTACCGCTGTGGTGACGGCCGCCAACATACCGCTGTGGTGGTGAATATCCGTTTGCCATATTATGACACACACACACCAAACCGACAGAATACTGCCAAGTACACACATCTGCCAGTCCAAAGGTCAGTGCTAAAGTGGCAGTACTAACACCCATACCGTTACGCCAACAAAACAACGCCCACCAAATTATGACCCACAAATCACTACGGCAGACAATCAATGGCAGTAAACCATTGGCGGTACACACTGGTGCTCTCAGAATGGCCACCCAAATGCAAAACAAAACAACATTGGCCAAAACTAAACTCACACACCTGACAGTCGAACACACACCACACCCATCCACCCATAGCACTATAAAACACACACTCACATCACACACCACCTTTTACGAATAGCAATAAGCACCACAAGACTAACACAAAGACCACTGAGAAAACTACACACACACACCACAAACACCCATACATCCGTCATTCAGCCCACATCCCACAGCCCACCACATCACTTAACACTCTCTGCATAACACACACCGCACAACACCAATGTCCCCACTAAGGCACCCCCGTTTCACAGGTGAGGAGTTACGAGGAGGAAATAGTTAGGGTAGAGTCACAGCTGTTTGGAGCACAGGTATAGCAAATATCCATTGCAAGGAAGATGGAGATATGGCGGAGAATCAGGGTGAATGCCGTGGGACAGCATCCAAGAACAAGGGACGACATCAGGAAGAGGTGGAACGACCTACGGGGAAAGGTACGTTCTGTGGCAGCAAGGCACCAGCTCGCCATCCAGAGGATTGCCGGTGGACCCCTACCTCCTCCCCCACAGCTCACAGCATGGGAGGAGCAAGTCTTGGCAATCCTGCATCCTGAGGGACTCACTGGAGTAGCCGGAGGACTGGACACTGGTGAGTCAATATCCACTACTTATCACTCCTCATACCTGCATGCCACCCCACCCTCTACCCTCACTCCCATCACTCCACTCCATTCCACTCACTGCAACCACATCAGACTAACCCCAATGCCAAGCCATAAATGCAATACCAATGCATGGACAGTCCTCCCAGCCCTGCATGGACACTCATCACCAAGGCATGAATAGCATGGAGAACTAACATTCACACAATACATCACCATACAAAATGGAGGGGAAGCAAGGGATGTACAATATGTCACAGACATGAAGTATAACATATCACTTACATCACCACAGGCACCACAGGCAATCTCAGCGGCGAGAAGGCGCCACAACTAAACAGTCCCCCAACAGAATATGCCCCGAGTGATAACAGTGACTCTGGACTCCTGGATCTGGATGAACTACCTGGCCCATCAGGGACCACTGGTCAGTGGCCCACCCCAGCCCACTCACAGTCCACCACAGAGCCTCCCCCATCAGTATCCAACACCACAGCACCCACCCAATGTCCCCACACCTCGGTCCCCAGGACATGTCAATCAGCAGTGTGCCCACCTGTACAAGGGCCCCAGTCCACACTTCACACCCAAAACAATCAGGGACCTGGGGTCAGTGGCAGTGGGCACATCCTTCAGAGGACAGGGGCACAGCTGGACAGGGACACTGGGAGAACCGCTGTGCGCCAGGGGGAGGACAGGCCCAGGGAACTGACTCTCCAGGAGGTACCCACTAATGACCTGGGGGCTTACCAACAATCCCAGGACAAGATGGGCCAGATCCTTACCAACATGCAGGAGAACAAGCGGCTGTAGGAGGTACACCATCAGGAGATCAGGGATGATTTGCAGGCCCTGAACACCACCCTGGTCTCCATAGCAGGGGTGCTGGCAGATATGGCCAACATCATGGGGGAATTAACAGCACACCAGCAGGCCCCTACCACTAGCCAATCTGCTGACCAGCCCACTACTTCCACTGCAGCTAGTGGGGAGGAGGCCCTGCCACAGGACCCACAGGCCACCAGCATCCCTCCTCCTGCAGAAGGTAAACCACCCCACAAACGTTCCCCGCGACCCAGACAGAGGGTAGAGACACCTGCCAAGACCAAGACCACCACCAGGAAATGAAACCCTCCTGAATGTCCTCCTTGTGACCCACTCTGTCACCTTGACCACTTTGAACTGGCTTTGCTCCCCTTCCTATGGCCCCTTGGACACTGGACCTGTGCTACAAACAGACTGGACTAACCTCTACCATCACCCCATTCCATTGCACTATTCTATATATAAATTTCACTAAAATAAACACCCTTGAACACATCTTGATTGATAGTGCTTTAAGTGAAGAAAATGTGCAAATATGGTAACAGTTACATCTTGTGCAAATGACCTGAACTCTGTGATAGCATACAAATAATGACCTGTAGCTGTCTGTAGTCATCACTATGGTACACAGTTGTCTTATCACCAACATCTGCAAAATGAGAAGCCATAGGTGACAGTGAGTAGAGACGCAAAAGAAGTGAATGCAATCCTGCTACAGCCACACAGAACACATCAATAATCAGAGGAATGGTCAGTTACACTGTGTCACCTGTGTGTCATTAGAAATATTGATCTATAATAGATCCTCTGTTGTCCACATCCTCTGCCTCCTCATCCTCGCTGTCCTTAGGGTTCACTGCTGCCACTGGGGCATTTCCAGTCTCTTCCTCCTGCAGATAAGGCACATGTCGTCTGAGGGCCAGGTTGTGCAACATGTAGCATGCCACTACTATCTTGCAGACCTTCTCAGTGAGTAGCACAGGGATCCACCGGTTAAATGGAGGCATCTGAACCTGTCTTTCAGGAGGCTGAAGGTCCTCTCAATAATTCTCCTGGTCCGTCCATGTGCATCATTATAATGATACTCAGCCCCTGTCCTCACAGGGGTCAGGAGCCACGCTAGGTCTGGGTAGCCAGAGTCACCTGCAAGTATCGAGGGACAAACATTAGCCTTACACAACGGTATTGAGTCAACACCAGAAGGCATACATTGACATACATTGGGTGGGGACTCAGCCTTATCAATTAGCCACACCCTCTGCCTCTGTAGTTGTGCCATCACATATGGAATGCTTCTATTCCTCAGGACAAAGGCGTCATGCACTGACGCAGGATACTTGGCAGTGACGTGGGAGATGTACTAGTCAGCCAGGCACACCATTTGCACATTGAGTGAGTGGAAACTCTTCCCATTCCTGAACACCTGTTCATTCTGGCTGGGGGGACAAACGCAACATATGTATCATTAATCGCCCCAATAACGTTGGGTATATGTCCCATTGCATAGAATCCTACCTTCACAGTGGCCAAATCTTCCACCTGGGAGAAAGCAATGTAGCTGCACATGTGTTTCACCAGGGCAGGCAAATCCCTTGCCAGCACGACTGAGAACATTGGCTGTGACATTCCTGCTGCCAAGCCCCATGTCACTTGGAATGAACCAGTTCCCAGGAAATGGAGCACTGATAGAACCTGCACTACATAGGGGATCCGAGTGGGAAGCCGGATAGCTGATATCAGATCAGGCTCCAATTGTGCACATAGCTCTGTGATTGGTGCACTGTCCAGTCTATAGGTCAGTATTATATGACTCTCCTCCAGTGTAGCCAAGTCTACAAAGGGTCTGTACACGGGGGCTTGTTTCGTCCTCCAATTTCTCCGCAGTGGTAGGTATCTAAGGGACACAAGAGTGAGTCACAAGGCTGTCACAATTTAAACAGTGGAACTACCACCTCAGTTTACATAGAGCAGTAACGTGATGGGACAATGGGAATAGCAATGTATGCGCAAAATATGAAAATGACACAGTTCTCGATTATCCGAATATTGTCCACCACCATAAAATGTCGAACGCCTGTCCTGTATGTAGGGACAGGTGGAAGTGAGGTAACTTTGCCAGTGTTGCACATCATGGTGGAAGGCGGGCTCTATGGAGTACAGTGGTCAATGGGGATCACAGGGGGTGGTAACGGTGTATACCATCGCTGACGTGACCGCCATTTTCTGTCCATAACCTCACTCGATTCCTGACTTTCCACAGGACAACACCTACATTGCGTGTGCTGCTGTGACTTGTGTCTGGATCCTGCCATGGCCCGGGTGACCTTGGGAAAGGGCCCCTGCCTTCCCTTCGGAGGATTTGGAGCATTTGGTGGAGGAGGTCCTACCGCGGTAGGGGCAGCTGTATGGGCGTCCAGACCAACAGGTGAGTACACCTTGGGCATGAGGCATGTGACAGGGTTGCATGGAGATGTGTGTGCACGCATTGTGTCATCTGGGGCGGTCGTACATCTGGTGGTAGTGTACATGGTGGGCGATGAGTAATGTGTGTGCCAATGGAGATGGAAGGGGACTTGTGAGCCATATGATTGACATGCTGGATTGTATGTGTAATGGTGTCCTCGTGTATGTGTTTCCTCTGCAGGTCAGCGCCTATCAGAAGAAGGGATTGTGGCGTGCGATCGCCAAGGACATGCAGACCCTCGGGGTCTACAGCAAGTTGAGCACCCACTGAAGGAAGAGGTGGGAGGACCTGAGACGCTGGGACCAGAAGACCGTGGAAGCCCAGCTGGGGATGGCCTCCCAAAGAGGGCGAGGTGCCTATCGGAACCCGACCCCCCCGATGGCCCGCATACCTGCGGTGGCCTATCCAGAGCTGGATGGGTGCTTAAGGGTGTCACAGCAGCCACAAGGGAGTGAGTACAGTGTGCATTACAACTACGATTGGTAGCTGGCATGGCAACCTGGGGGTGGGTGTCAGTTAGTGGGTGCCCCTTAATGCTAGCTCAAACACTGCAGCGTGATCCAGCTCAAGGGTAATGGGTGTGTTGCTAAATCTGGTGACATAGCTAGGTTGCATACCATGTCAGGCAGGGTGTGGGGGGGTCCCAGGAGGGGTGCAGTTGGCGGTGTTTGCTCCCGTCTTGCTCTGGAACCTAGCCAATGGAATGCCAGTGCAATGCATAGGACACAATCCTGATCCCTGTGTGTGACAGTAATGTGTATACCATCTGTGGTGTTGGTGCTGTAATGGACCCATGTTCCCTTTCTCTCTACCCTCCCTTTTTTCTTCTGTCATTCTGTCCATTTGTGCATTAGCATCATCTGTTGAAGGAGCAGGGGCACCAGCAACAGAGGGATCTGCATCCCACGAGACCCAGGAGGCAGAGTCCACTGACGCCAAGGGGACCAGTGGGACGGAGGGCGAGGGGCGCACCATGGCGGAGACAGGAGGTGACAACACTGACTCTGATACCTCCTCCAATGAAAACTCCCTGGTGGGGGTGGACACCTCTGGGACCACCCCAGCTACAGGTACAGATGCCACCCCCGTACCAGCACCACCCTCCCAGTAGCCTCTCACTAAGTTGCCTGTGCCCACTCACTCATGAGGGTGGGTATCTCCGCCCCAGGCACCACAGACCTTGCCCCAGTTAGCTCCACTGCCCTCAGTTAGGATGCTATTGACCTCATGAGATCCATCTCTGCTGGGCAGTCAAACATTGTGAATGCCATCCAGGGGCTGGCATCCCAGATGCAGCAATGCATTCCTGGAGGGCCTTCACAGTGTATTGGCAGCCCAACAGAGATTGCTCCAGGCTCTGGCCTCCTCTCTGATGGCAGCCACTGTCCCTGTTCCTACCGTCCCCTCTCCAGCTACCACTTTCCAGTCCCAATCTCCTGAACCCCAACCCATCCAATGCACACATGCAGACACGTATGCACACAAACTGTCACACAAGAGTGGCACAGACAAACACAGGCAGCACACTTCAGGCCACACGCACTCACACAAACAACAGACAGTTGCACACACAACAACATCCACTGCCTCCACTGTCTCCCCTCTTCCTCCTCCCTCACTGTCCCATCCACAGTCACACCTGCATGCACTGCATCAACAGCCACCACTACCATCACCACACCTATCAGCACACACACCTCACTTGCAGACACATCCACTAGATCAATCTACGTGTCCCCTGTGACTTTTCCCACCCTGTCTGCCCCACCTCCTAAGAGACACAAACGCAGTCACACATACACCCAACAGCCATCCACCTCACATAAGCAAACTGCCCATGCACCTGCATCCAAGTCCAGCAGAAGCACGCCTCCGACAACCACTCCCTCAACATCCACTGCCATCCCTCCTCTCTCATCCCACCCCAATGCCCCTAAGAAGGTTTTCCTTGCACGTCTTGACCTCTTCCCTCCCCCTCTAAACCTCCGTCCTGCCATTAACAGCAGGGTCCCAACGACCCAGGACAGCACCTCAGCCAAACAGTCCATGGGGACAGTGGAGGCACCTCCTAGTCGCAGAGGCAAGGGAAGGATCCCACTCCACCACCCAAGAGAGGGAAGTATCCCACTCCACCCCCCAAGAAAGGGAAGGATCCCATTCCATCACCCAGGAAAAGGAAGGTTCCCACTCCAGCAACTAAGAGGGGTATAAGCCTCCCCCAACAGCAGCGGTCAAGGTACCCTCACCTCAGGCTGGGATACAGCAGCCCTCACCTCAGGCTGGGACACAGCAGCCCTCACCTCCAGCAGAGGGCATGTAGGCCACTCCCAGGGAGTGTTGTACAAGGAGCCCCCTCCAGGACCAGTGGGTAAGTTCCCCACCTCAGAGACTGTGACCTTGTACTCCCAGCATAGAAAACGGGCATGGAGCCCCCTCCAGAACCAGTGGACAAGTTCCCCACCTCAGATACTGTGACCTTGCACTCCCCAGCATAGGAAACGGGCATGGAGCCCCCTCCAGAACCAGTGGACAAGTTCCCCACCTCAGAGACTGTGACCTTGCACTTCCCAGCATAGGAAATGGGCATGGAGCCCCTTCCAGAACCAGTGGGCAAGTTCCCCACTTCAGCTGCAGTGCCCCCCAGTCCCCTTCACCCTTAAGGACCTGGCCATTCCCACCATGATGCCTCTGATCAGTGTAGTGCACGTTACATCAGGAAAGAGTTGGGGCTTGGACTTTGCCCTGTGGACATGTGGGCCTTTTGTACTTTGGACTGGCCATTGGCCCTTTCTGCACAGTGACTCATGTGTATCTTGTCACATGGACAATATGGTGGCTGTTTTCATCCAACTACACTATCAGTTCTGGAATGCTGTAGTCCTTACATTATTATGACCTGGGTCCCATGACATTGTTTTTCCTCTGCAGCTAGTTGTGTGTATGGTGTGTGTGTGTCTGGTGTGTGTTGTGCATGTGTGTGTCACTCTCCTTTTCTTCCCTCCCTCCCTTGTGTGCAAGGCGGCTGTACTCACCGTTGTCCTCTTCGTCGGCATTGGTGTTCCAGGTGGAGCATGGCATAGAGGACCATCGGGAAGACTTGAAGTTCCGGTTCCATGGTGGCCTTGATCTTCTTTGCGTCTCCAAAGTTAAGTCTTTGTCTTCTGTGTTCTGTTTCCACCAGGCTTTTGATGGCATTAGTACCGCCCCGGAAATCGTGGCGGTGTGCTACGTCATAATATGGTGGGTGGTACCTTGTCTTCCACGTGGCTGATGGTTACCGCCTTGGTCCGTGATGTTTACACCCTGGCCATTGGTGGGGTACATTGGCAGTCTCTGAAAGTTATCACCGCCATGGTCATATTTTGGAAGTAATTACCGCCAGCCTGTTTACCGCCACTTTATCACTCACCGCCAATGTCATAATGACTACTTATGTCACTGTACTTGTTATTAAATTCTTTGTGCATAGCCTGTACATCCTAAACGGTTTTATTGCACTATTTAATGTTTTTAGGATTTTAATTGACATGTTTTACAATACAATAAATATTTACTGGCACTCCTAGGAGATATTTTATGAGTAATCAAAAATCAAATTACACTTAATATAGACTGTCCGACCATAATTTAACTTTACATCTGACATGCCATCGATAGGCAATGCTATAAAAGTACTTACAGCTGCTAAACATCTAACAGCTTTGCTTTGATGAATATATTTCTGTTTTTTTCGCATTTCTTACAATTAACTAAATAGTACAGTTTTCAGCCTCTGTACAGCCCATTTACTTTAAATAGGCCTGGCTCCCACTCCATTTAGCTCAAAAAATAATTGAAAAAATGTATGTTTCATTGCCCACATTATCTCCGTGCATTCCGTCTCTCTTTTCAACACTGAAATGTCAGCCATAGCAGCTCACTGCCATCTAAAACTTAGGCATATTACTTCTGTGGCTCGGTGCACTGCTTTCAAAGCCGCCTCCCAACATCTTCCGGGAATTCGAGTCCTATGAAATGTCAGCCGGATGACTCACCTCTGGTCTTGCATCTTGTACCCTGACGCTGTGCGCTGAAAAGTGCAAATGGCAAATTCTACGTACCTTCATTCAGTCGTCCTTTCTGCTCGTTCTTCCTTTCTACCCTAGTGAAATCAGTCATGCAAGTAGCCCTCAAATCCGCAGAGGCCAGTCGCAGATGTGAGTATATGAGCATCATGTAGGGACAGTCTGAGGATACGAGGCCCTTGCAGTTTGTTTTCTCTCTGGTCTTTGGGACTGATCAACACTGCAGCTGACTCGAGATCAACTGCCATTCCGCTCAAAATTGTATTCATAAAAAGTAATTTTTACTTTCATTCACTATAGGGCCCAGTGCTTTCCCAAACCGGGCTTTTATATGTTGTGTTACGCTGATGCATGAAAATAATCAGGTGGCTGGTGCTGGGTGGGGTGGTGGGTGCGGGGGTGGGTCGTAGGGTGTGGAAAACATTTTTTTAAAAAATAATTTTTAAAAAACGTACCTACTTTGCTCCTGCACCGCGCTCCTCTACCGTCGTTGTTGCAGACGCAGGCTCCCAGCCTGCCCTGCGCCAGTCCAGACACTGCTCAGAGCAGCGTCAGGATTGGCTCCCAGGCAGACTGGGAGCCTGTGCAGGCTCTCTCCAGCCCAGCAACCGTATTGCTGGGCTGGAGAGACCCCTGAGCGCATGTGTGTTTGGCCAGCCTGAGACGGCTGGCCAAACACACATGTGCTCTGAGGGGAGTGCACAGTGCACTCCCCTAGCTCGTCACCCCCAATGCCCTGTCCCTTTTACATGGAAAGGATAATAAACAGAGTTTATTATCCTTTCCATGTATAAGGATTTGCAGCGGTTGCTGCTGGCGGGGGCGACGCTCCTCCACCCATACGGAGGAGCCGTGCCTGAAAATCATCATGGGTGGGAGTAACAAGAAAATTATAATATCCCTCACTCCAATCCGCACCTTTAATGTTGTCAAGTGAATGAAGCGAGTAAGAACTATCGACTTTAGAAGAGGTCCTTTCAATCCTCCATTCATCTAGATATCCTAGATATCTGCACCAACTTTGGTGAAAAACGACAGATAATTTCCAAGTAAGCGCTAACTGTGAACTGCATTTACCAGGATGCAAAGGGGTGAGCTGTGCTGGGATGTGAGGCAGTATGCTCCCAACCCCCCTTCCTGTTTAAAAGGCTCCATTAAGCCAGTGAGCTGACGAGCTTTGGAGAAGCACCCGTGTGCCTGTGAGTGGTACTTGACCTGAGAGGATTTTGTCAGCATTTCCAGCAACCCCAGATTAATTTTCTTGGTTCTCTACTCTCTACTAATGAAGGGCTAAACCCAGAAATACGTATCTAGAGATATACAGCAATCTCTGCACCAACTTTGGTGAAAAACTACAGATAATTTCCAATTAAGCGCTAACTGTGAACTGCATTTACCAGGATGCAAAGGGGTGAACTGTTCTGGGATGTCAGGCAGTGTGCTCCCAGCCCCCCTTCCTGTTTATAAGGCTTCCATGAGCCAGTGAGCTGACGAGCTTTGGAGATGCACCTGTGTGCCTGTGAGTGGTACTTGACCTGAGAGGATTTTGGCAGCATTTCCAGCAACCCCAGATTAATTTTCTTTGATCTCTACTCTACTGATGAAGGGCTAAACCCAGAAACACGTGTCTAGAGATATACAGCAAGGTCTGCACCGACTTTGGTGGAAAAACTACAGATAATTTCCAAGTAAGCGATAACTGTGAACTGCATTTACCAGGATGCAAAGGGGTGAACTGTGCTGGGATGTGAGGCCGTGCGTCCCAACCCCTTTTCCTGTTTAAAAGCCTCCCTTGAGCCAGTGAGCTGATGAGCTTTGGAGATGCACCTGTGTGCCTGTGAGTGGTACTTGACCTGAGAGGATTTTGGGAGCATTTCCAGCAACCCCAGATGAATTTTCTTTGTTCTCTACTCTCTACTGATGAAGGGCTAAACCCAGAAACACGTGTCTAGAGATATACAGCAAAGTCTGCACCAACTTTGGTGGAAAAAGTACAGATAATTTCCAAGTAAGCGCTAACTGTGAACTGCATTTACCAGGATGCAAAGGGGTGAACTGTGCTAGGATGTGAGGCCGTGCGCTCCCAACACCTCTTCCCGTTTAAAAGGCTCCCTTGAGCCAGTGAGCTGGCGAGCTTTGGAGATGCACCTGTGTGCCTGTGAGTGGTACTTGACCTGAGAGGATTTTGGCAGCATTTCCAGCAACCCCAGATGATTTTTTTTGTTCTCTACTCTCTACTGATGAAGGGCTAAACCCAGAAACACGTGTCTAAAGATATACAGCAATGTCTGCACCAACTTTCGTGAAAAATGACAGATAATTTCCAAGGAAGAGCTAACTGTGAAATGCATTTACCAGGATGCAAAGGGGTAAACTGTGCTTGGATGTGAGGCAGCGTGCTCCCAACCCCCGTTAAGCATTTAATCCATCTGTTAATCTTTTCACCATTCCTTCCATCCTTCTCTTACCATTCTGCCCATCTACCCTTTCATTACAGTGCCATCCATCCTTGAACTCACACTTCCAACCATTCACACATCCGTTTGCCCATCCATTCTTTTTAATCACCCATTTTTCATCCTCTTTTCAATTCACTCATCCATACTTTCACCTTTCCAACTAGTTTCATCCATCCACTCAATTATCTAGACTTTCATTATTCCATCCATCTCTTCTTAGGCACACCTATGAATGGTGAAATAGTCTTCAACATGGGTAAACGCTCTTGAACCTTTCCATCAGTCTATCCTTTCACCCTTCTCACTTTTCTACTCATTCTTCCCCCCTTTGGGATCCCTTTTCTCAGTTGTTTCTTTCCTCCCATGTGCCTTTTTTATTTACTCTTCCTTCCTGCTCTATCTCTTTACCTTCCTTTCTCCTCCTGGACCTCCTTATCTGTAATAGGCCTTGGATCCCTAACCTCTGTTATGTGCTTCCTTGATCTTGTTTTTAAGACATTTTACCTGCATGGTTGTAGACAGAAAAGGCTAATGAATAACAAATGATTTATTATAGGGTCAACCCTTCCCCTCCTCCCCCTCCCCGCTGCTTAAGGTGCTAAAGCTGGGGCTCACGGTGTCATTGCACAATAATCACATGACGTGGCTCACACAATTTGCATGGAACAGTCCACGCTTCTGAGAGGTAGCTGGAGAAGAACGCATGATGCTTACCTGCCTGCTAGGATGAAAATATAGGATTGGAGTAGTCCAACACAGCTTCCAGAGCAGTGCTTTTACTTCAATTAGTGCACACATTTCTTTATCATTACCATATTTGCTGTGCAGTGTTACACTTGCTTGCTAGCATATCAGGCCTACTTGCAGTAAATCATCCTCAAAGCTATTGAAGGCAAAGGAAGCATACTTTATTTTTTAGTGTGTGATATAGCACAACTCGAGCTCCAGGAAACAAGGGCACATTTTACAGAGTATAGCTTTTATTGTAGGAGGAGGCTGCCAAACATCATGCACGGCATGAGAACATGTGGGTTGTTTATGCGTGTGCTATGGCAGTTAGTTTGTGTGCATCTCTCCCATTTGAAATCGCACGAGAGGAACAAGGATTCGATGGAAACCGATATTTGGGAGGTAAGAAGCAGCACGCTGTACAGGTGAAAGTCGCTTATGCATTACAGATACTGACATTACACTGCGCACAGCCGCTTAGTTTGAAATTACGTGCCGCCCCTGCAGAATGTGAAAATGACGGCTGCTTGAGTCTCCCGTATCACATTTTCTTTGGCCTTGGGCTGAATTGGGACTCCTGAAGGGTTGAAGCCCCCCTCCCTTTGTGCCGCAGAGGCTGCAGGGGCCTTTGTTATGCCCCTGACTTAAACAAAGTTATACTTTGAGTCACAGCAAGATAGTGGCATAAGATAAAACAATGGGGACCCCCTACAGAATGTGAATAGGAACCCTGAGTCTCCCATATCTCACATATATTCATTGGCCTTGAGGCAGTAAAAGGCCTCACAGTTGGCAATGCCCCTGAAGAGATTAGTAGCCCTCCTGAGTGTAAGGGGCTACAGGGGCCTGGGTAACACCCGCACCGAGATACAGTTCTTTGAATGCAATATTACATTTTTAGATTTCACCTGCACAGTGCTGGCGAACTCTCTTGTAAATAAAAAAAAATGTAAAACAAGCATAGAGCCCGCTCACTACTTACCATTACTTACCATTGTTTGGCTTCCAAGTCTCTAGTTCCCTTATTTCTCATTGGTCAGAACCCCCTCCTCGTCTGAGCTTCCTCCTGGGGGTTCATCGTATGTCCCTGCCTTGCACCATAATACAGGTACAGCTTCCCATCTGTGTCAGTGTCCTCCTTCCACTCTCCGTTGTTTCATCTTTCCCCTCACCCTTCTCCCAGTCTCCATTGTTTCACCCACCCCTTCTCTGTTGTCTCTCCTCCCTCATGTGCTTTGACTCCTATAAACATCCTGTGCTGTTTTAGGCAAGGTGCCTTAAAGAGTAAACAAACGCCAAATGACGTGGTCAATGCCCACCACATCATAGTGCCTTTTTTTACTTTGTCATGTTGCACAGCAGTGTGCATATGTGAAACCTTTTGGCTTTGCTAGTGCTTGTTAGATAAAGAGCCAAATCTGTAATAAGAATCCTAGTCTCCAGGTTCTGAGGTCAACATGTTTTCCACAAGTCAATTTCTATTTCCAAGTTCACAATTACCTGGAAAAATATAATAAATAAGTAATCTGAAAAAGAACAGAAAACATAAACCTTTGCAGATTCATGGGAGAATTGAGCATCTTTTTTGGAGCCACACTGAAGAACATTAATGTAGATGAGCACAGAGAGGTAAAGTGACTGAACTAACCATATGTGAGGCATTAGAAGATAACAAAATGTGATGAGTATGCCTTTCAAGTTGAAGAAACTGTTGTAGTCTTTCTTCGACTGTCACTCGTTGCAGAACATACAGGTATTACTGTAATCAATAAATGTCGCTCAGGAGGGGTTTTTCCCAATCACCAGAGAAGAGGTGTCAAATGATTGGCCTGAAATGAGTATAATTTTTCAAGTTAGCACCAAAACATACATTTGTTCTTGAAACTACTCTGGGATCTGTCCACAAATGGCCTTGAGAAAGAAGCAGTTTATGCAATGCAGCTGGTTAAGTCAAATATGCTTCCCTTGCAAGGGGCTTGTACACCTGGACCAAAAAAGGAAACCAAAGGAGGGTTTGTGACTACCACTGTGCAATTCCAGCTGGGACAAAATATAGTATTACACACCGGGCTGCCTTCTAAGCTAGAGTTGACAATGAGTGTCTAATTCTTCTCCACAAAACCCAAGAAGGTAGGTGCATATATGTGTTGCATTCTCAGGCTCTGTGTCCTAAAGTCAAAAGCTGAATGTTGTGTCAAGAGTGTGTTGTATTTTTCATAGACAATATTAACAGTACATGATGAATGAATGTTAATGTACTCGTGCTGTGCAGAGATTAATAATTACAATAATGATGTATAATTGCACAACAGTGATTAGGTGAGATGATATTTGTGCAAGACAAAATAAAATAACAGGGCCATTTCAAGGGGTCCAACTGGAAAGTCAGCACTTCGACCATAATGGAAACACATCCATGGGCCACCATCAGAACACAACAAACAATTATTGAGTGTGTCTACAGATGGTGATATCCCCAAGAGCATATGAAGTTTGAAGGACAGTCACCCTAGACCACAAGATTACTCAGTGAGGTAATAAACGTCATAGGAAAGAAATCACAGGGACGTCAGAATAATATAGATTAATAATGATAGCCCTCAGCCAAGAAGGCTCTTTTTATGGCAGGGAGGAGCCTGAATTACATCACCTTAAGAGAATGGTAAAGCACTGTGCTAAGACAAAATAACCATCTTACAAAAGATACTGACAGTCTTGGGTTTGGATGATTTAGTGTTCTCCCTGCCACATCGTTTGAAGCTACCAACACCTGAACACCTGTTTAAACTGAAGGCCCTGTTGTCCAGAAGAATCATCATTTTTTGGGGGGCAATATGTGGGCTAATACCTTGGTGCTCTACTACTCTCTTCCTTAGTTCACAAAGCTGTGTACATCTAAGTAATGCCAATGTTGCAATGCCACCACCACACTGTAGCAGTTCTTTATAATTTTTCTACTCTGACATTTACACCTGGTCATTTGGCCCGTATTCATTGAGAGTCAGAGGTCACAGTAAACATTTATTTCCTAACTTAATTAAGGCATAAGCCACTACACAGGTTGTATCCATCTTCTAACAAAATGCCTATGTTGCAACACACATGCCTGCCATGCTTCTAGCAAACCTCACTCTGCCTTGTCATCTCAAAAGTAATCTGATCTCTGTCTCGGGGTCATCAGAGGTTTGCTATCAGATATGACCTGTGCTAGCGCATCTGACCTTAATAAGTAAACTTACAAGGGGACGCGAATAAGTTGATGAAACTTTTGACTCACAATTAAGATGCTCCTACCATAGACCCAGTACATAATCAATAATCAATATATGAAAATCAATAATCATTAGCAATCAATAAATCAATAATCAATGGAATCAGTAATTGTCATGCACATGACCTTTCAGCATGAATAACCACACCTTTAGTAAAAGTTTAGAATGTTTATTTTCCTATATTAACAATGCTAAGGTCATGTAGATTAATCTTAAAATCAGATGAAACACATACAGAAACAACACTGGTTGTCCAAAGTGGTGGAAGAAACATAATCTAATCAAAGCTTGAACTACAACAAATTCTAAAGTTATGGTGCAAATCAATTGCAAAGTCAGCTGTGTCAATGTTATGATGTACATGAAGTTCAGCAGAGAAATTCATCAAGCAGTAGTCCCTTTTATCATAATTCAATAGTGAGAATCCTTAACTAACATCAGATTAGCATTAGCATGTTGGGTTTCATGCAAAACAATTTAGTAACACAAATTTGGAAAACATCTAACTATGGTAGAGTCATATACAAAAACACCGCAGTTGGTACCTAGAAAGAAACACAAATATGCATAATAATCACAACCTGGATTTACCTATTCTCAGGATGAATCAGCAAAGTAGAATCAGTCTTCGTCCTCAGGTCATCAGTCGACCAGCAAGGCATCGGGCTTCAGCATCAGAATTTAAAAGGGCAAAGTCTTTAAGCATAAAAGTTAAGCATGTCTCTTGTCATGACACATAAGAAAGTAGTAACTCTCGGTCACGAAAAATGGGCAAGTAATGCTGTCTTCTCTCTGTGCAGTGTCATTAAGTCAAAATTACCTAAACTACCCCCAAATCACTATTGGTCAGTTAATCGCATGTCCACACTCTGTCCAATAAAACTAAAATCAAAAATCTATTAATTCTACTATTACTCTGTTCACATAACATTGATTGGTTTGTCTTGCAATGTCCTCATCATCAGGATTGTCAGGTAACAATATTGTTGCAGCTTCTATTCTAGTCAGTATCTTCATTGTTCTTGTCCTGAGAAAGTAATTCTCACACACATCACACATAAAATGTTGCATTAGCAAGAACATCATCTCCTAGCAGTTGGTTCACACGAAAAGCTTCTGTTATGAGCACATTTAAACAACACAATAAAAATTCACAGTTTAACTTTTCTATGGTCATCTATTTTATTAAACTCTAAGAAATACAGCTTTTACATGAGGCCTGGCAACTAAGCCAAGACACTCACTAAGTTAAGGATTACAATTAATAAATCTAATGCTTACTTCATAACCCTTATTATGACATAGTACTGCATTAGTCTAAAATATATTCACCATTTCTTATTATTTAATCATTGATTAGTAAATTTCGTTAACATTGGTGTCCATTCTTCATAATCACATTTTCAGATGCGTGCATTATTTTTTCTACGTTATTTTATTTTCTACACAAACTTATTATTCAAAATACATAAACACTCATTAATAATTTGTATTAAAACACCTGCGCTAGCAATCCCTCCACTGATGACTAAATATGTCATCACACTGTTACCCACAAATTTTTGCATCAGCTAAAATTCTGTCAATTCAATCCCTTCATATTTTTGTTTCCTATTTTTGTTTCCCCTTTGAATTTTCTCTGTACCTTTTCTTTTCTTCCCTCCTCTAATTATTCTTTGACCTTTTCATTTTAATTCTTTTGCATAATTTTCCAAATTTCCATACACCCAATAGTCAAACCACAACAATGAATATTCCTTGTGAGATTTTCAATAAAACCCCATTCCAAATGTTGCTGAGCCAATTTTCCACTGAAGTAAACCCTTTGCCAACCTTTTACCCAAACACCTGATTCTTTCAATTCTTTCAAATCAGCACTTGCATTAGTCAGATTAGTAACTATGGGCCAGATGTAAGAAGATTCTGAATTGCGACTCGCAAATTGCGAGTCTCAATTCAGAATGTAGGATGGTGTCCCTGACACCATCTGCGACTCACAAGGAGGTCGCAAAGGCCTGCCTCATTAATATTAATGAGGTGGGTCGCAATTTGCGACCCCCCGAGACTCGCGGCACTCACAGGGATGGTGGCCTTCTGGAGACAGCAGACCACAATGTCTGTGACTGCTTTTAAATAAAGCCGTTTTATTTTTTTGTAATGTAGCCCGTTTTCCTTAAAGGAAAACAAGATGCATTACAAAACTAAAAAATAAAACGGTTACCGAATCGCAAAACGGGGATTGTGCATCGCGATGTGCTTTTTGCACTTCGCAAACAGCACAATTCGCTGTTTGCGACGTGCAAAAAGTTTTGTACATCTGGCCCTAAGACTCTTAGGGCCAGATGTAGGAAGCTTTTTGCGCCTCACAAACGGCGAGAAAACCCGCAGTTTGCGAGGCGCAAATGGCTGAACGCAATGCAGAATCACATTTTGCGAGTCGGTACCGACTCGCAAAATGTGATTCTGACTCGCAAATAGGAAGGGGTGTTCCCTTCCTATTTGCGACCACATCGCGATGTAGAGGTGCTTTGTGACCGCGAAAGCGGTCGCAAACCAACTCGCAGTTACCATCCACTTGAAGTGGATGGTAACTCATTTGCAAAAGGGAAGGGGTCCCCATGGGACCCCTTCCCCTTTGTGAATGCCCACAAAAATATTTTTTCAGAGCAAGCAGTGTTCCTATGGACCACTGCCTACTCTGAAAAAAACGAAACCAAATGGTTTCAGAATTTTTTCTTTCTGCAGCTCGTTTTCCTTTAAGGAAAACGGGCTGCAAAGAGAAAAAAAAATACTGCTTTATTAAAAAAGCAGTCACGGACATGGTGGTCTGCTGTCTCCAGCAGGCCACCATCCCCGTGAGTGCCTAGACTCGCTATGGGGTCGCAAACTGCGACCCACCTTATGAATATTCATGAGGTGGGTCTTTGCGACCCCATAGAGAGTCGCAGAAGGTGTTTGAGACACCTTTCTGCATCTCGGATTGCGAGTTGCAATTTGCGAGTCGCTATGACTCGCAAATTGCAAGTCGCAATTTGCAACTTACCTACATCTGGCCCTTATCTCCTTACTGTAATCTGGTATATACGAACAACAATGCCTAGAATTAATCATTCCACAGACTCCACCATCCCTCACTAAAAGAATGTCTAAAGCAAGACGATTTTGAGGTTCATAGCTCTATCAGCAGCTAATTCAGTATCTATCAGGAGTATGGCCCCTGAAAAATTTGTCAGCATGTTATCCACAATAGTAGACAACTTTCAAATCTTTATTGAATTCAGAATGACTCCCAATGAAGGAATCACTGCTCCAAATATATCTCCCACTATAGCAGAAGAGCACTTCCTCCTCTGTCTCTTATGATGTAATTCAGTCACTTTTGGAAACTTTTTCAAATCCTCCATTTGATAAATCTTTGGGAAAACTATCCCCAAAAAACATATCCCATACTATCCTCTTGGATGATGGTAATAAGCATTAAGACCACAGATGTAGTAAATCCATGGAATAGCAGGGTCCTGTCCATTCAACATAAACGTCCATTTACTCTGAAACAAAAACACATGCCTACATTTGCTTGTTCCCACAAATAAAGTGTCAATGTGCAAATTAGGCCTATATATACAAAGTTTCCCTATGTGTTGTGCACCTAAAGCTAAGTTCCCATGCGTTTTAATTGCACTATAAGCATAATCATTCTTGTAAGTCCTTTGCTCTAAGCCTTTTTCTAATTTTGCTTTTAATGCCTTTCTCCTGTAATCTGTGGGATCTAAGAAGCTTTTCTCTAAAGGTGTATGCAAGCATGTCAAATTATTTCTATTTGCATAAGCTGTGCCAAATGTCAGTGTAGGTTCAAACAAAACCTCTAACTATTACTATGTCATTATCCCTAGCTACTCTGCTCCAATACCTAATTATAGGAACAAATGAAAACACAACATCGTAGTTTGAGTAAAAGTATTGATTGTACTCTTGGTTATAAAATCGTGTTAGTAACAGACTACAACTTTTCCCATAGGTTAAAGGCAGATTATGATAGGTGACTCCTTCCTCAACAGGTGAAAGTATCTGCGTACACACAAAGCAATTGTTCGCATCCATTGTCTCAACATACTCACTCATTAAGTGATAGAAAACATTAGAAGAAAGTTCTCCCTGCGCATTAGTAGCCTCATGGAAGCATTTCTCGTCAAACCGAAACTTCTCTAACGCCATTAGTGCAGTAGTCATCTCAAAAGCAGAAGTATGGTTGGCTTCTCTCTTATCAAGAACAGACATACCCACAATCAACACCACAAACAATATCCCACACATAATCCCCAGACCAATGCTCATATGTTTACAGCACATAGCATTTTTACCTTGTTGAATAATGTTACTGATGATCTGTATAGAATCAAAAAGCAGAATAAATTTAGACAAAACTTTCAGCAAAAATAAAAAATAAACAACCCTTTTTTCAGCATCTTAGTTTCACTTCCAGGATCCCTTGTCCAAATTGGTTAGCAGATCTGTCAAAATCAGGTTTCAAAAAGTCAAATCAAGTTATCAATGTCTCTCCCGGTCACTTTCAACAGTCTCTTTCTCAATTTTGTTTCTCAGATTGTTTCAACAGTTCAGTTTGTTAGCTTCCTTCAGGTACCAAAATACTGACCCAGAACTTCTCTACAAAATAAAAAGACAGAAACTCTTGCTACCATTCGTTTGTAGTTACGTACGCCCATTCAGGACCTGTGTATCTACGATTTGCTATTCTATTTCTTTTAAATTTTTGATCACCATTCAGCTCTCCTTCACTTAGGGCTTCTCCTCTTTGGTATCTACTTCTTCTTCGATTGTTGGTTCAACAACCACCTCTTTCCCTTTCTCCACTTGTGACTCCGGCCACTTATCTCCTTTCAGTGGACCCTTTGTTAGTGTTCTCTTCAGAGTCGAATTTGAACCTTCTCCTTGTTCTGTGGTATTTCTTGACGAACCTGCAACCAGTTCAGGAGGAAATGTCAATAATTTCAAGCTCTGGCTTACGTTTGGCCCTGTAACGGTATCTGGAAGTGCAACAAATGGACTAAGGTCTAGCAATGATCTTGGTCCGTCAAAAGTCTATTGACAGGAGAGACCTGAACATGTTCATTATGTCCTCCCCTCATTAGGTCCTGGGACATTGTTACCTGTTCACTTGCAGTTAGCTTCTTCTGTGCAAATAATGGTACCGCTGGATCAACAGTAATAGGTAGTGATATAGCATCCGTGACTGCTCTGGCTCCTACGCACTGTGGGAGAGTAACTCCCATATTCTGATTCATCATCGGAGTCACATCTGAATGTGTCCCTGTCACTGGCATAAATCTAGGCAATACCTGCAGCTTCATTTGGGCCAACAAAATCGGAGTCGGCTCAGTCTGAAACAGTATCAATCTCAGGAAGACCTGCTCCATGGGCACCATTAAGTTCAAAGTTGTTTCCATAATGGAAACAGCAGGATAAATTATCCAAACCTGTGACGGTTGCATCTGGGTCTGCACTACAGGAGTGATAGGCACATTAAGACCGCTTTGCACCGCATTCTGTGTCAGGTTAGCATAAACCTGCACCGGACTCACTGCCTCATTAACCTGTGTCGGAGCTGTGGGATCAACACTGGTGCTTGGACCACTCTCATGTACCGTATGTGGTAGTGGTCGATCTCTCAATAACTGTGAAATAAACTCCTCATAGTCTGAGTCCTCCTCCACTGTTGAAGACTTTCTAGCTTCCTTACCCTCGGACGGACTTTTACTAGTTTTCCTAGTAGCTATCTTTCCTTCCTTCTCTTTCTCCTGCGTAATTGCCGGTAACAACCTAATTCCATCCAAACTCTCCATTCTCCATGCTTTCTGAACACAGTCCCATCTAGCCTCTGCTAGAGTCTTTTCTGCCTTTCTCATCCTTCTCTCAAATTTCAGTTGCTGTTGCTGTCTGGCTACTAGCTCCCAAATCGCTAATGCATCAAACTGTGCTGGTCTCAGAAAAGGGCTTCGGTTCATATAGCACCCTCCATAGACGCTCCAAAACTCTCAGATTAAACGCCCAATTTGTAGGAAATGCTAAGTTTCCATCTTTCTCTGTTAATATGCAAAATCGCTTTAGCCAAAGACCCTTTAGCAACACCCTTTTCTTCCATTACAATGTAAGCTGGGGTACCTTCTGGTGGTGTAGCCTCGCATACACTTGTCTATGACTGTGAAAGAATAATCCACTCAGCTTTCCCATCTGTGCTTTGACCAAATGAACGCCACCTCTTAATAGTTGCCCTAAATTATACGGTTCACTTTTCCATCTCTGACTTTTCCCATACCATTCAGTTTGTCTACAGTGGACTGCAATTAATTTCGCTCTTGACCCCCTGTAAGAGATAGCATCCTTGTACGGGATCCCCCATATTCTCAGCACCTTAATCTCCCATCACATCTTTCTAAACTCCCTTACCCGTCCTGATTTTCAGACATGGACATCTACACCCACTCCACCAATAAACCCTAACAATGGATGCTAGCAACAACTGGAAGCCCATTGGCACCACCCACACACCTTTGCCCATCAATCCATACTGATCAATGCAAGATCAGCCACACCATTTGCATATGAAATTGCTGACCTCCTAACCTCTCAGACAACTGAGATACTTATCATCATTGAGACATGAAACACCCCTCATTCACTTCCAGCTTTTGACCTCCTAATTCCCAACATATACTCCATACTCCTGTAAGAAAGGCCACACAATGGAGGTAGATTAGCTATCATTCACAGACACCTTGAAATGCTCTTCATCCTGTAGCTTTTATTCCTTTAAAATTCTGCCTATAACAGTCAGCCTTTATCACAAAAGACATGGTGGCTCTCTCATTATCTACACCCCCGGGTCAAACTCTACCTTCAGAAATTACCTCAAACAAACAATGAACTACATTACTTAAACAACCTTTATTTGTGATTTCAACATCCCGTGGACATTGAAATGGATGTCCCGACAGGGAAACTACATATTGTGCACACAATCACCTCATCCCAAGTATCATCTCTCTTCTCCATATGATCTCCCTATGAGACCAAATAATTTTGGATTGGTTGAATCACTGTGCCATTCTAATCCACATCTCAAACTAGATTTCCAAAAACAGGGTCAATCCATATCCATCATATGAAATAGACCCCTAAAGTATTTGCACAACACATCTTTCAGGAGAACTTGGGGCCGTATTTATACTCTGGTTGCGCCGAATTTGCGTCGTTTTTTTCGACGCAAATTCGATGCTAAACTAACGCCAACTAACGCCATATTTATACTATGGCGTTAGAGGCGTCTAGCGCCAAAGTTCCCGGAATGTGCGTCATTTTTTAGCGTGAACCCCTTCCTTGCGTTAATGATATGCAAGGGAGGCGTTCCCGTCTAAAAAATGACTCCCAGGCCTTTACGTGGTATTTATACTCCCGGGCAAAAGAGACGCCCGGGAGTGGGCGTGGCTAAAAACGGCGCAGTTGCGCCGCTTTTTAACGCCTGGGTCAGGCATGGCGTTAAGGGACAAGTGGGCTCAAAATGAGCCCAGAGTGCCCTCCCCTGCTCCCAGGGACCCCCCCTGCCACCCTTGGCCACCCCAGGAGGACACCCAAGGCTGGAGGGACCCACCCCAGGGACATTCAGGTAAGTATTTTTTTATTTTTTTTTAATAATTTTTTTTGGCATAGGGGGGCCTGATTTGTGCCCCCCTACATGCCACAATGCCCAATGACCATGCCCAGGGGACAGAAGTCCCCTGGGCATGGCCATTGGGCAAGGGGGCATGACTCCTATCTTTACAATGATAGGAGTCATGTTGATGGGGGATGGGCGTCGAAAATAAATGGCGCAAGTCGGGTTACGACGATTTTTTCGACGTAACCTGACTTGCCCCATTTTAAGACGCCCATGCGCCATTTTCCCCCTACGCCGGCGCTGCCTGGTGTACGTGGTTTTTCTCGCGCACACCAGGCAGCGCCGGTCTGCTTGCGCCGGCTAACGCCATTCAATAAATACGGCGCCCGCATGGCGCTTCAGAATGGCGTTAGCCGGCGCAAAACTTTTTGACGCTAAACTGCGTTAGCGCAGTTTAGCGTCAAAAAGTATAAATATGGGCCTTGGAGTCTTTGCACAGAATACCATCACAAATAACACTTACTCCCTTACGGAGTTCTATATTGAGTCAACTAGGAATATTATGAACAACATTACGCCTCTCATCCTTAAATCCATCAGAGACAAGCCTTATACACCATGGTGCTCTAATAACCTAAAATAAGGTGAAGAATAACAAGGAAGCTGGATAAAAGGTGGTGAAAGCCTAGATCCTCAGACATACATCTAGCCCACCTAACTAAAATTATTGACTGCACAAATAATATCAACTAAGTAACTAGTTGCACAAAGTCCTCTTCCAAACCACAAACGTGTGCACAAATTTATTCAGTCAACTGAAATCTCTAGCTAAAGTACAATGGTTGAAATATTACCAATTGTTTCTCAGTGAAATGTCAAAAGATCCACAAAGACTTAGGCCCTCATTCTGACCTTGGCGGGCGGCGGAGGCCGCCCGCCAAAGTCCCGCCGTCAGATTACCGTTCCGCGGTAATTCTGACTTTCCCGCTGGGCTGGCGGGCGGTCGCCTTCAGACCGCCCGCCAGCCCAGCGGGAAAGAGGCTTCCACGATGAAGCCTGCTCGGAATCGAGCCGGCGGAGTGGAAGCTGTGCGACGGGTGCAGTTGCACCCGTCGCGTATTTCACTGTCTGCGCAGCAGACAGTGAAATACATGTAGGGGCCCTCTTACGGGGGCCCCTGCAATGCCCATGCCAGTGGCATGGGCACTGCAGGGGCCCCCAGGGGCCCCGCGACCCCCCCTACCGCCATCCGGATCCCGGCGGTCGGACCGCCGGGATCTGGATGGCGGTAGGGGGGGTCGGAATCCCCGTGGCGGTGCAGCAAGCTGCGCCGCCGTGGAGGATTCAATGGGGCGGCGGTACACTGGCGGGAGCCCGCCAGTGGTGCCGGTCCGACCGCGGCTTTACCGCCGCGGTCGGAATCCCCATTGGAGCACCGCCGGCCTGTCGGCGGTGCTCCCGCGGTCCTCCGCCAGGGTCAGAATGACCACCTTAGCCTTCTCACAAAACCCTCTCTGTGCTGCAGGCAATGTAGGTCTGTCACCACATGGTTTTGCTTCCAAGACCTGACACAAATCATCACTATCCTTAATACATCAACAAACCTCTGCCAGCAACTCTAGTGCAAACCTTCACAGATGACAGCTTTCCTCTTTTACTTAAAATTGTAATACTCTGCAAAGCATCATTCCTTCTGCAATCAAGCCTGGCCAAGGGATCCCTTGACCTAGACAACATCCACAGCTTCATCCGTCTTACAAAACTTAGGGGCTGATTTAATAGCCCCTAGCACCATTCTAACGACGCATTAGCATAATTTTGTTATTTTATGCTAATGAGGTGGTAGATGGCCAAAAATACTGCGCCATATTTACAAAATGGTGCAACCCATGTATTACACCACTTTATATCCCTTTGCGCTACATAATGCGTGCCTTCCCACATTAGGGGTGCCTAAAAAATGCCACAAAGAAATCTAAGAGATTTCTTTGCATCATTTTTTTCAGTACTTTTAACGCTTGCTCAAAGCAGGCTCTAAAAGGAGGTACACCATTATTTATAATGGGCCTCAATAGGCTTTGTAGGATTAGCGTCAACAATTTTTACGTTAATCCTGCAAAGCTCAGAACTAGTGTCAAAATGTTGCCGCTAGTTCCCCTAACTACCACCATGGTGCGTCCGATCTTAGATATGGCGCACACATGGTGGCATTAGGAGGGCACTAAGGGGCACAAGAAAAGTGGCACTGCACTGTGTACAGTGCCACTTTTCTTAAATGAGGCCCTTAGCTTTCTGGGAAAAATTATTGAAAAAGCTGTTGCTGAACAGCTGCTGACTTGTAACAAAACCCCAGACTGCTTCAAATTAAATTGCAGTATTGATATAGCCATTCTTCAAATTCTCAATGACATCCATAAAAACTGTGAAGGAGATACAAGCGTTCTAGTCATAGGATCTGTTGGCTGCTTTCAAACCTTCAATGAGAGAAGGAATAAATTACTAACTTGGTTCCACTCCTTCACTATACCACATTCAAATCAATTAAATGATCCTCTTTCCCCAAGGTCTGCTATATGCCTCAAGAGCCACACTTTTTTAATGTCAATATGGAACCACATGACTGTGATAGGCCCACAACAAGGACATTTCTGTATACTAATATGCTAATGAAACTCAGCTGTACAGAGACATCTCTAACCATTCAAATTTAACCCTTGAAAAGTGTTTATAGAATCTAACTAAATTTTTATTTTCCTGCTTAAATATTTTCATAGCAGGACAGCATTGCTTTTTTGCAGTATTAATTCTGTTCCATGAGTAACAAAATGGCTGGTCACCTTCTCCCCAAATGTCTTTTCACTGTCCCTGAATCCATTTATCAAGTTTATGATTTACCACAAAACAAATCACAGTCTCATAACAATAAGCTGCACCCTACTTATTCAACCTGCTAAGAAAAATTGAGACCACTTTCCTTACACACACTTCAGATGAACTTTCTAAGCCCTAAGGCTCAGCCACAATGATTGAGGTAGCACTGTACTAGCTGAACTACCTCAAACCACAATCTGCTTCTAAAGAACATCCTACATGTTGCAGCCCATCTGGTTTGCAATGAATAAATAATGAAACTACTTCATTGCTTGCCATTTGAAGCATGCATCAACATCACAGTAGTCTTTATACCACATACGACTCCACACTCCAGACTTCTGCCTTGTATACAGGACACGCTACATACCACTGGAGAAAGACTGAAGAGGGACAAATCTTGTGTCCTTCTACAGACCCCTAATAAAAGGAAGAAGAAGACTGCAAACCAGGCCTTGTCTAGTTTCACACTGAAACATTGGAACTAGATACCATTAAACTGAATATTAATAATCTTACCTTCAGGAATAAAAAAACATAAGATTAACTATGCTTCATCAACTGGACTAGATTGCCCTTCCTTTGAATGTACAACCTTCTGATGACTCCTCTCCTTTCAATTCAGTTCTACTGTACTGATGCTACTTCAAGTGCTACTCTTATCTCATGTTAAAGTCTAGTGTACCTGTGCTATGGAATAAGATCTGCTGTATATGTGGCTAGATCATGGCTCCTAAATAGTATCAATAATAAATACTATATATATAAAGAGCAGCCTGCAATTCTGAAATATGATTTTCAAATTTCTTTCTCATTTTCATGGCGAGACACTGCTGGGTATGTAACCAATCCAAGTGCATATGGGTAAGATCTTTGATGTTATCATGGTTAAGAAGTATTGAAGAACGTCCTCAGTTAATAGAGGCAGCACAAATCTGCAGCTTTCATACTCTTGTATTTAACACAGAATCTCTTTGGAACTGGCAGTCCACCTCCTGTTCCTTAACTACAAACTTGCCCTCCATCTGTGCATTACCAAAGGGGTCATTCACAATCTACATTTGAAACAAAGCAAGGGAGTGAGATTAGTTTTCAAATGGAAACTAAAAAAGTATATTTCACACCTGTTAATTCAGCTCCGTTGGCTTTCAGTACAAAGTTGGATTGACTTTAATATGTAACTTATCTTTTATGTATTGCTTATTCAGAACTGACATTATTTAACAAATCAGGACTGGAAAAGATATTAGGTAATTAGTGTTAGTGTAGTGGTGGTCTTGCAGATATATCCTTTTAAAGGGTCTAGGTGTACGTTTCACAGCTAAGGGGTCAAACCTGGGGAACGCTATTCAAACACAACTACATCAAACTAATATCTATGTTATACAATGCAAAAAAGCCTACATATTTCTCAAAGAATCAGGACTAGACTTGGAAACCCTCTTTCAGCCTGTTACTGACTGGTCTACATGTGCTCTGATGTGGCTTCAGTTAGAATATAATTGGGAGTTCTGCATATCCCCAGGTACCATAACTTAACCCATCTAAAAATGTCAAAGCAGGAGATAATTTTTAGCAGATGGAACTTCATTGTGGGATTGTTTACATTACATAAGTGAAAATGAAAACTTTTGGACTTTCCTATTCAGGTAATATCAGCATGCTCTAAGGAACCATGTGAAACATTGCTACTCTTGTAGGGTGTTTCTGGTTCTCAGTACCCTAAGTCCATTCTGCTATGAAAGTAATACTCGAGAAATCCCCCTAAAATATTAGTTGAGCATTTGTGAGCAGTGGGCTTTATCTTTAAGTCGTAATAATGCTATGTCAGGTTATGGCATAGGACATGATTTCGATATTGGCAGAAGGGTTACTCCGTCACAATGGTCACAGATTTCCTGTCCACCAAAATCTAAATGTCATTATTCCCTATAGGATTTAGATTTCGGATGACAGGATATCCATTACCTTTGTGACTGAATAACTCATCCACAAATATCTAAATCAGGCCCATAGTCTTTATTAAGTAAATTGATGTTGAATACATCTTCTCTCATACATTTAGCAACAAACAAGGTAATGCACAAGTATGTGGTCATTTTACCTTGCTAACAACTTTGATGTCTTAACTCTTCATTAAAGAATATATTCACTATTAAATTTTGCTCTCATTAACACCTTACTGTTGAAACTTAAAATAATATAGTCTGATCTGGCAAACCTGCCTGTTGTATATTACAAAACATATATGGTAACTTTAATAAATTATTCATACTGGAAAATACATTCTCTATTTCCTCATTCCAATTCCCCTGACTGTGTTCACTTGGGCAGTTTCACACTTTAAATTAGGACCAATGGCTTTAAGCTAGCCCATTTTTCATATGGTTATATATGAATTGATGCATATGTTGTCATAGCTACAGTTTACATAGCAATAATGTTTTGTTTCAGTGAACCAATGACCTAGGCCACATGAGTGCAGAACCTTGGCCCATTCTCATTCTGTAGATAAGAACCCCTGTAAAGGAGGGCTTTCATTGTGTGTCAAGTAATTATTTGATGATTTAGCAGTAACATATAAAATAAAGTAATATTTATTGCAAATTATATAAATTGTTAAGTTATCACCAAATCAATATCTATTTCAGAATTCATTAAATCTAACTTTCAAAATTTTGCAGTGCAATTATGAAGGAATTAAGGGCTTGCAAATCATGTTAATGTATGTTCAAATCACTTTGGATTTGATATATTTTCCCAAGAATATCACATCCTCTAACTAGACCTCATTCTCACTCTGAAGTTCGCTATGAAAAACTAGACCATTGACAGATTGAGTACCTTTGTGAAATCTGGTTTGAGAGGTCATCGGGCAATATAAATTTACTGAGCCCAGTTGCGT
Source organism: Pleurodeles waltl (assembly GCF_031143425.1). Taxonomy (NCBI): domain Eukaryota; kingdom Metazoa; phylum Chordata; class Amphibia; order Caudata; family Salamandridae; genus Pleurodeles; species Pleurodeles waltl. The sequence continues at coordinate 478,542,124 of NC_090451.1, forward strand.
CAATGTAGATTTTTCATTTCTGTTGCTCCGGTGCCTTCCTAGTACAGACTCTCAAACTGGGTCCCACATAATCCTTTAGGGTTTAACAATTAAGACAGCTAGCAAAAAAAATAAAGCCAAGCATCATGCAGACAGTTGGTGGACTTTAAATATTACTGCACACAGGATGGCCACCTGACCCAAGCTCTTGTGGTAGTCATGCAAAATTAGCAGATCTTGCGAGAATTGTGATCAGAGCTCCTGTTGAAACATCAGGATGTGTGTGGTGCCATGGGGGAGTGTTGGCACCAGCCATGCCCAACAGTAAATGAAGGTGAGGGGGGCTAATTAAACTAATTCCTAGACAATGAGATCCTCTGGGGTGTACATGCATCAAATGTCCACAGTTGTAGGTCTCCCTAACTTTCACATCATCAGAGTACCCAATTATATGGTCTTGTGCTATTTTCTAAACCTACAATTGCCAGCCCTCAGTTGGTGCTGTTTTTGGTAGGTTGGTTTTACATTTTGGGTACAAGGGAATGGCGAAAGACTAGGAGCTTTATAGTTTGCAGGTGAGGACCCCGAGGGTGGACAGGAAGGTTGCCATGAGGTGAATTAGGAGCTCCAATGAGAAGGAACTGTAGTGCAGGTGTCACTCCATCAAGCAGACATTTCTGTGAAGATAGCTCACAACAGCCATGTTAAACCAAAGTAATACAAGTAAACACTAATGCAGCTGCTCCAAAAACTGCCAGAATTCTTCAAAGGGAGCACAAAAATCTAAACGTTTTTATTGACTTTTAGCACTACCGCTGGATGGTGTAACTTCTATGTTCAGAGAATAAACAGAAGTTAAAATAGAGCTAAAAAACACACTTTTTGTATCATCATCAGTTCAAGCTGTAACTGAAATAAATACATATGCACAAAATGCAGTGAGTTGGCATACAATGTGACAGACATTTCATCAAGCCAATGGTTGAAGAGGGCTCACCAAACAAAACAATGGCTGAAGCCCCTTTCTGTATTTTCTGTGTTGTGTGGTTATCAATAGTAAGCTAATGAAGGTTAAGGAGCTGGGTAGAGACAGAAAACTGCTTCAGAACATGACAGAAGAGACTAGCTACTGCATTCTGAGTAATCTGTAGCCTCTTCAGAGAAGATTTAGGAGCACCAAGTAAAGTGCATTGCCATAACCTAGGTGAGAAATGATTAAGTGCCTGGATAATCATCATTTGGGTGCAAATAAGGAAGGACCAAATAATCTTCTTGAGACATCTGAGAAGGCCAAAACAGCCACTGATACCCTATTTATTGGATAGTCCATCAGACGCTTGCTACCCTTCCATATTCCAAAATCTTGAGCAGTCTCTTTTAGAGTAGGAAGTGTCCCTAGCTCTTCCAACCACCATTGCTTGCCCCAAAAATAAGGTTGATTTCCCACAGCAAATACCTCGGTTTTACTGTCATAAAGTTTTAGACAGTTTTCCCCCAAGGCATCATCTAAGATTGAGCAATCTGGTATCATCACTTGCTGATAAGGAGCTGACAATCTGCGTATCATGACCACAGAAAATTATTTAAGACCGCTAACCTCCATGACATCCGATGGAGGTTGGACACATGTTGAAAATTGTGGGGCTCAGAGAGGATGTTTTTGGGACCCTCAAAAGGCATCTACCGTTTCGATTTAGAGGTAACTTGAAAAGAGTGCACATGCAAAAAGGAGTGGAACCATGTACAGGTTGCATACATTGCACAGGTACAATTTTGCACTGACATCTGGGCTGAAAAATCATTGCTACATGTCCATTTCCCAACTGGTTAGTTGAAGCAAATGTTTACACTTCAGGTAACTTAAATGATGCATCGTAACTGCAACACTTCATACTTTCTAGCACAGAAATGGCAGTGAAAAATTGCACCAGTAGATGTTTAAGATAAATAATTTAATCCATAATTTGTGCAACTCAAAGTGCATAATGATTGTGTGGATCTGAAATGTATGACTTAAGTGAGTGTAGTGTATCAAAATGCGTGGCACAAAGTGTAATACCCTGCAAAGGGTTGTTAGGATCAAATATATGTTTTTAGAGGCAGGTTGGTAGGGTGGCGAGATAACAAAATGGGGAGTCAAGAGTTTAGTAGGGGTGGGTGTTAAACTGCACTCTGCTGGCAGATTTTGCAATGTTTTGTCTACTCCGCGCTCCACTTGGAGTTCAGAGTTTACTGGTGCCAGCCTCCCCCCACCCCGTCATTGGTGGAAAGTTATTGAATGGTAGGAAACTGTAGGGGCCTTGGATTGGTTTTGGAAACTCTTAAGTGGATTGGCTGTGGAGCTTTGCCTTTTGTTCATTGGCTGTGGGGTGCCTGAAACTGTATTGCTCTGCAGGATTGAATGCATGAACTCTAGCAATCGCTATCCGGTCAGTACCTGTGACGTCACTTTCTGCAATCCCCAGCCTTTCTTTCTATCAGATGTTACAGAGTGCTGCGATTCCCTGCTTCGGTTTAACTTCGCCCCTCCTATGCAATCATGCCGGAGTGCCACTTAGGGGCATATTTATACTCTGTTTGCGGCGGAATTGCGTCGTTTTTTTTTTACGCAATTCCGACGCAAAACTAACTCCATATTTATACTTTGGCGTTAGACGCGTCTAGCGCCAAAGTCCATGGAGTTTGCGTCATTTTTTAGCGTGGACACCTACTTTGCGTTAATGAGATGCAAGGTAGGCGTTCCCGTCTAAAAAATTGACTGCGAGGCATGTGCGCCGTATTTACACTCCCGGGCAAAATTCACGCCCGGGAGTGGGCGGGTCAAAAAAAATGACGGACGGACGCTTTTGCGCCGTTTTTTAGCACCTGGACAAGGCAGGCGTTAAGGGACCTGTGGGCTCGGAAGGAGCCCAGAGGTGCCCTCCCATGCCCCCAGGGACAACCCCTGTCACCCTTGCCCACCCCAGGAGGACACCCAAGGCTGGAGGGACCCATCCCAGGGACATTAAGGTAAGTTCCGGTAAGTACTGTTTTTTTATTTTTTTTGTGGCATAGGGGGGCCTGATTTGTGCCCCCCTACATGCCACTATGCCCAATGACCATGCCCAGGGGACAGAAGTCCCCTGGGCATGGCCATTGGGCAAGGGGGCATGACTCCTGTCTTTGCTAAGACAGGAGTCATTTCTATGGGGGTTGGGAGTCGAAAAAAATGGCGCAAATCGGGTTGAGGCGAAAAATTTGCCTCAGCCTGACTTGCCCCATTTTTTGGCGCCCAAGCTCCATATCCCCCTACGGCGGCGCTGCCTGGTGTACGTCGTTTTTTTTCACGCACACCAGGCAGCGCCGGCGGCTAACGCCGGCTAACGTCATTGATTAAATACGGCACCCGCATGGCGCTTCAGAATGGCGTTAGCCGGCACTAATTTTTTTGACGGAAAACTGCGTTAGCGCAGTTTTGCGTCAAAAAGTATAAATATGGCCCTTAGTGTCCAATTGCATAGTGCTTTTGGGCAGTAGACGTGGCTCCTGCAGCTCCCCTCTTTGGGCTTCTGTCACTGTTACAAGTGAGGTGAATAAGCTGTAAGATTTTCACTTGCTTAAGTGGGCTGCCAATTGCTCCGTGGAAAAGCTATCACCATGCCTCTGTCACAGCTTCCCTGCTACATTGGCTGGACTGCTGCTGTGCTGTCCCCACTTCACCCCCGCTCTGCATGTATTACAGCTGGGTGTAAACAAAAGTAACTTAAAGCTTGTGCTTACTCCCACCTTTCTCCATTAATGAACTTTGCTACCAGTGATTTAGGCTCATGCAGGTGATGCCAGGAACTTGCAACAGCAGACAGAAGCATATTTGAAAGGAAGCATTTGTTTTATTTTTGTTTTAAAATCTACATATTTTGACTGTTCACGAGCTTTGCCACCCTTCGATTATAGTCGACTTGTGGGAAAATAACTTCACTAGTTATTTTTAAAAAGTTTCCAATTTATGTAATTTGCTTTGTGCCTCCTCAAATATATTAGCCCTAAAATGCATACCGTCAACACTTCAAGGTGCAACATTTGTGGGTAAAACACAAATGTGCATCTAATAAAGCACAGCAAGTAGAACAAGAGTTTCTATTGAGAGAGTGTAGCTTATATAACCTATATTAAAATAAAATGTTTATATCAATGTGTGATGATGCTGCATAGAAAACTATAATAATAGCAATTTGCTTAAACGTGCACCTGAATTATGACCACGAAGAATGGCCACCAATGTATACGCAAACTAATAGTGATGAATAAAGTGTTTATGTTATGTTCAATTAAGCTTATATTAACATCCATACTGTTGAATCTGTATTGAAAATCTTTATAGGCCTTAAGTTAGCGTGAGCTGCAGTTTAGCTGCCTGGCTCTCATATTAAATGCATTTTTCTGTTTTTCCAGTGTGCTGACTCGCAAGGGGCCATGACCCTGCAAATGTTCTTTTTCTTCAAAACTTGGAAGATTAATGTAACCATGTTAAATCCGTTCCCAAGTGCATATTCAGTGCCTTGGTTTAAAGTTATAAAAGAATTGAAACAAATGTAGATTAATGAAATGTACAAGGTCACGTAGACCGGTGGGCAATGAATCTGCTGACCCAAAAGACGTGCCAAGGAATGAAGTAACGCCGGATGTGCCACCTCTGAAGACGTCAATTATGAAGACCAATCAAAGACCTGTGAATTAATGTGGGGTGACAATTGGAATTACCAAATGTTAAATTTGATAGGTTAAAGATAGTGGGGTATAGTAAATGTCCAATAGAATTTCGGGGGAATGTACTTCGAAAAAGGGATAAAAACTCATGTCACAGAAAGGTCGAGAGAATTAGGTAGGGAATGCTATTGATTTTATTCCAGAAACTCTGTCACTCTGTTTGGTGACTTGAGACTTATTGAAATAATCATCCTTGCCCTTAGACTACCCATTTACACTTTCCTCCTTATGAGGGAAGTGTCCCTTTCCTCCCTTTAGTTTAATCCTGACTGATGGAGATTTGACTGATGTCCTGAAGACGAAGACTGAACCTGTGTGCTGACCTAATCTTTGGAGGGTAATTATGACAATGCAATTGTAATTTGTCTGTTTGCTTTTCCTTTCTAGGTACCAACTGCTTGCTTTTGACAGAGACCTTAGCTAGATGTTTTCCAAATTGGTGTTCTAAATCGTTTTGCATGAAGACCAACATGCCAATGCTAATTAGTGGTTAGGACAGGTGATCATCAAATTGACGCAAATAGACAAACGACTGAGACAATGCTTTGTTGAACTGACGTGATATCAATACTCTGCTATACTCTGATCTATGTTCACGCTGTGTTATATTCTAATGTTTATGATTTTTGCCTTATTGAAATCTTATCAAAGTTGCCATATCGTAACTATGCTGTTGTGTTTCTTGGCTTTGAGATTGACGCACTTAATCTTAGATTGTAACTAATAGGGAATAAAACCCATAAAATTCTATTAACTGGTGTGGTTATTCATGGCTGGAAGGTCATGGTTGCATAGCCAATTTGATTAATGACTTTGACTAAAGTGAAATGTATTGTTGTGGTAAATATTGATGACATTATTGATATATTGATTGGCATATTGATTAGCTATCTCGTCCTACGGTGTCTCTCAACTGGGTCAAAAGATTCATTGGCCTAAAACGAGTCCTAATGTGTAATAAATTAACATAGAGGGACGCGTTAACAGTTCTGGTAGCAGAGCGACGGTTTGGCCCTTTGAGACCCTAGGACGGAGAATCATTGTTTAATTTGTTTTTCTGTGATAATGCAAATTGGAGGTATGATGTGTTTCTAAATTCACCATGACTTTCCCGGGATCTCAGAGCCTGCCTAAGTGAGTTGGGGATGTTCTCGCCGTCATAATGTGTGGGGTATAGGGTTTTGCGCTTGCTCAGCTTATGCCTTTTTGCAGGTGATTGGTGAAGTTTGTGTGTATCTAGGCCAAGTAAATGTTGTTTTAGTAGGAGTGGGCGTACTCCGCAGTATGAGAGTAGGGAAGTCGGTGTACTTCACATGAGTGTGGCGCTTTGTGCTCAAAAAATTTCCATGTGGTTGGTTGTTTTGTACGGACCCGTCGTGGTCTAAGACTCCGGAGTATATTGACAAGTGTAGGAGACACTTGGGTTTATATTGTAATCTATACGGTTCAATAGGTCAATCGGGCGTGGTTGACAAGTCAAGTTTGAGTCAAAACGTATGTGTGAAACCTTCGATGGAGATTTGGCAAGTTCTAAAGTGCACTAGGACGAACCATTGACAAGTCGAGAGTAGAATTTGTGGCTCGAATTCTGCTTGCGTATGCGGGAGCTGAGAAGGAGAGAGTAGCGGCCGAGGCTTCAAGTGAAATCTCTGTAAAGTTCTGAAGCGAATGTGTTACCCTTCCTGTAGTAAACCGGCAGATTTGTGTTGTCATTAAAGGTGCTCACAATAATTTTGCATTAGCTTGTGTGGATTCAGTGAGGGGCGGACTGTCAGCTGCGGTGTGTGAGTGTGATGTCAGTGATGCCGCACAGAGATAGGTCAGTTGTCGAGAGGGGTTGCACACGGATTGGCTGTCGTCCGTGAGAGGCAATAGGTTGAGAAAGGTGGGTGAAGAGTGTCCTGGGAACTAAGTCACTTTCTGATTAAATACAAATAAGAGAAAATCGCAAAATGCATTTTGTCAAGGCATTCAAGAGCGCTCTGAAAGGAGACGCATATATTATGGCAAATGATGGGGAGCCTAAACCACCTGAAGGTACTCCAGCTTACATAGTCATGGAGGAAAAAGGTGTCACACCTTGTTTATGGATGAAACAGTGGCGCAAATTAACAGAGAAGGAGGGAAGTTTATCGTTTCCAGAACATGGGACATTCAATCCAAAGGTACTAGAAAATTTAAGGTGGTTGTTAAGTACACAAAAACCACCTCCGAGGCCAGCTCAATATGAGGCTTTAGCGATTTGGGATTTGATGGCTCTTAAACATAGACAAGAAAGATTCCAGAGAAGGCTAAAAGGGGCAGAAAAATCTTATGCAGAAGCTAGGTGGGAAAACGAGAACAAAATCTGGAGACGGGGAATTGTTGACGGATTAAAGTTGTTCCAGCAATAGCTCAGGGAGAAGAGTCACAGGGAAAGAAAGCCTCCTGTAAAACAGATAAGAACTCTAGTAAGCCTAAAGAGAATAAGAGACCTTGGGAAGACGAAGACGATTCAGACAATGAAGAATTCATGGACCGATTATTACATGATCGCCCGCCACCTTATGCGGTGAGAGACAGTGTTCCAAGCACTAGCGTGGGTCCTGGGAACCAGACGCAGGAGAAGGGAGTTACTGATACGGTACAGACTAGTGATACGACTTAGATACAGAATGGTGTCAGTGTACCCACTGCGCCAGACTTGCAGATACAGTTGCAACCTCCACCGCAGATGCAGAGAATCTATCCAGACGTCCCAGTACTTGAGACTACTGCAAATCTGATAGTGCCGCCAGACCCGATATATACAAAATCAAGGTTAGTGCAGATTGAGTCAACTCCGAAATTGCTGTCCCAGCCGCAACCACAACTGATACCAGGGTATAACCCAGTAGCTGGTTCTCCATTAGTATCGGTCACGGGTACTTTGGAACAGACTTATGGAGTTACTGTTCCACAGAGTTTGGGACCAGGTCAGACACCTGCCGCAATATCATTACCAATCACCGTTGGTCCACCAGTGCCATTATATGCACAAGGCAAATCTGGTGTATGTGATCAGGGAGTAATGACCCAAGATGCGATAAGAGGAGGGTCTATAGGAACTCCCCAGATAATGGCCCCAGGAGAACAGGCAGTTGAAAAGCTGAGGTCCTTAATAGACCTTAGCCCAGTAGAGGCACCCTTGGAAGCAATGCGTCAGGCAGGGCTAGGGGTTTTAACTCCACAGATGATAAATACAAACACTTCACAGTC